>NC_057833.1:52087500-53337500 GCF_910594005.1 Cervus elaphus | reverse complement strand
CAAATATCCTAACTCCATTAAGTAAATACTCTGACAATCCAACCTAAAACGCCTGCCTCCTTTTATATGGATAGGATTTCAGAGCTGAGTTTGGGAGCTCACCTGCTCTAACCCCCATATTTTATAAATGAGGAGCCCAGTGACTCGCCCAAGTTCACTCCACCAAGGACAGCATGAAGCTCATTACCGGGGTGCCCCTGTCAGTCCTGGGTTCGCTCCAGCCCATCTCTGGCCAATAAATGGAGGCTTGCTGGAAGCTGGCTCACGTCAGGGATCACTGTCAACCCAGCCACAGCTGCAGCCAGCGCTGCTGATATTTTCTCAGCTCTGAACCTCTCAAAACCGCTGAATCCTCATGGTCTCACAAGCTCATTCACCTGCTGCTTATATATGCGGCACATGCCAGCACCCTGAGACAGTTTAAGGCTAACTAAGAAAATGGGGTGAGGGTGGGGATGAGTGAACAGAGGCAACTGAAGTCAGAGCTGCAGAACTGTGCAGATTGTGCTGCAAAGGCTCACTGCCAAGCAGACACTGTCTAGACTTTAACTGGCCTCTCCTGGGGGGGCGGGGGGGGGGTCGGATGGGGAGCAAGGCCGGAAAGCCTGCTTGCTTTTTGTTCAGCTAATGCAAACACATGACACAACCTCTGACGGGTTCCGGGCTGGGAGTTCACTCTGTCTAAGACATTTCTTCCTTGGAGCTGGAATTCAGCTGTGGGCTGAGGGAAGTTGTGCTAATCCAGCAATCAGGGGGAAGCTAGGAATGCTTTTCTCAATTCCTGGGGAATCATAGTTCCCAAACTAGACTGAGTTGGACATGAGCCAAAAGCAGCACATTTTTGGTTGCAAAACAACAGATTTTTAAAAATTTCCATTTGTATCGTCTTAGGTAATCCATAAGGAAAATCCACAAAAACAAAGAAGTGGCTTTCGATGGAGGCCAGTTATGAAAACTTTCTAAGACCCTAAAATGATATTGATTTACAAAATGTATGGAGGAGAAATGGCCACCATAGTCCAATAAGCATCAAACATCTGAGAGAAAATGTTGGGTTTGGGGAGCTCTGCACATCAGTTAGAAAAATGGTGACCCTCTGGGTGGTCAGAAAAGCCCCAGGACAGGGCACAGAGACCTGTAAGCAGAGCACAGGATGGGGTCAGCCCAATTTGCCCCCTTGGCCAGCCACTCCTGTGCAATCAACAGTGTGGACAACCATACCCTGACACTTAGCTGGAGATTTATAACTGTCTTGCCATTTGGTCTTATTCAATGTGGAACAGTTGTGAATACATCTGACGAACAAAGACACTGCTATAAAGCATCTCCTGAGTCATTGACCATTATGCAGCAAGCACTCTGACAGGACATCTACACTTCACTGTGGGTCAAATAAGCACCTGGACGTGAACCAAGTCGAGGCCATGTGCATGCTGATGTGGCCAGATGACCATGACTGGCCTGAAACACTGATCCAGGCACTTGTAGCTGATAGAGCGTGAGGAGGTAAATGACAGAGCTTGGGCAGCTGTTTTTGAGTTCGAGTTACCTAGAGAAAAGGTCTTTGCTTTGTTTTCAAAGTCACTTTCATAAATAAAACTAAGAGGACCTTAAGGACACTTGAACACAGAGTATTTGCATTGAGAATTGAAGTCCTGGATTTGTATCTTGGCTTTACTATTTATTTACTAGGTGGCTGATTTGGGGTAACTAACTGAATCCTCTGAGCTATGGTTTCTTCACTGATAAATGAAGATTATAGTAACAGCATCATCATGTTGTGAGCATTAGATAAGGCTCTTTGTCTTTCCCTGCTGTTGTCTGGCTAACACCACTCATATTTGGGGCTCAGCTTGGGGACACACCCTCTATGAGGTCTTCCTGCAACCCCCAGTGATGGGTTAGGTTGTCAGCCCTGTCCTAGCACTTACCACGGTGGGTCACCCTGTCAGCCTCCCTTACTGGCCTGCAAGCTCCTTGAGGACAGGTCTGTGTCTTAGTCACCAGCGCTAACTCAGAGCATTATAAAGAACAGGCTTGTGATACTTTCTACTGGCCTTCCTTGAGTTTACTCGGAGAAATGTTACTTGGTCCCAGATGGATGAAACAAAATAAGGCATCAAGATTTTGTGCAGTTTTCTTTCTGTATGAGATGTGAGCCTGGTGCTCTGTGCATGTTTTGGCAGCTCCTACTGCAAGGAGATCCAACCAGTCCATCCTAAAGGAGATCAGTTCTGGGTATTCATTGGAAGGACTGATGCTGAAGTTGAAACTCCAACACTTTGGCCACCTCATGCGAAGAGTTGACTCACTGGAAAAGACCCTGATGCTCGGAGGGATTGGGGGCAGGAGGAGAAGGGGATGACAGAGGATGAGATGGCTGGATGGCATCACTGACTCGATGGGCATGAGTTTGAGTAAACTCCGGGAGTTTGTGATGGACAGGGAGGCCTGGTGTGCTGCAATTCATGGGGTCGCAATGAGTCGGACACGACTGAGCGACTGAACTGAACTGAACTGAACTGAAGGTAGCCCAAACACTCCATGATGACCTCTCTGTTATGGTGGAGGAAGGAGATGAGAAAGAAGAGGAAAGACAAGAAAGTAGAGGGGAAAAGATGAAGTGAGCAACACAGGGAGCAATAAAGAGACAGGCTCCGGGGCCTGGGAATTGGCAACCACGTGAAGCTGCAGTCAGGGCTGGCTGCCAGACACAGCAGTGCCCAGCAGAGGACTCAAGTTTGTGTGCAAAACACTGCAGCGCTGCCTTGGTTCCCAAACAGACAGATCAGCCTGCTCCAGCAACACTTCCTACCCTGTCTTTGAGAGAAGGTATTTATTTTTCAAACAGTGAAAGCAAAGGGTTCTATTCCTTTGCCTGATCACATTTTCTAAACCCCAAATTTAGCATCTGTGGCCTGGGAACAGGCTGTGCTATGGGGACTACAGCAAGAACATATGTAAATGACAAATCCTACAAAAAACCGAAGATATCTGGCGGCCACCTCCATATGTCAGAAGGTGGGACACAGGAAAACAACTGGATCTGCAAAAATTCCACAGGAGTTTTATTACCTCTCTTTTTACCTCACTCTTCTTCCCTTTCCAGTTCTCTGCCTTATTCACTCAGTCTTCAGAGAGAACCTATGCTGGCTTACACAGCTCACTGCCTGCGCACAGGAGGTTGATGAGTCCTTAACTCTTTTCTCAGAGGAAAGACAGAACTGTGGCTTTACCGAGGACATGCTGGAAGTCTGAAGGCAAGATTGGCTAAGTCTAAGTGGAGGAAGGGTTTTGATATGAATTCTGGGCGACAAAGCATCCACTGAAATAAATACTCTAGTTGTCTTTTAAAAGGTGATCCTTAATCCCTGGAGAGAGTAAAGGAGGCAAGGGGAATTCTGTCAGCCATGAGCATGTGTGAATATGCAAACACACAAACACAACACACATAAACAAGACTTTGAAGTTCTTTCATTAAGTAGAGATGCCACAAGATTGATAATAATAGTTAACATTTACTGCACTCTATGTGCCACACCACTCTTCTACTTGCTTTACAGGGAATAGTTCGATTCTCACAGCTAACTTATGGGGTGAATACACCATATTAAGCCCATTTTATAGATGAGGAAACAGAACCAGAAGGTCAAGTAACTTCCCCAGGTTTACAGAGCTAATAAGGCCTAGGATTTAAACTCAGGTAATATAACTTCAGGGTTTCCCAAGGGGTGCTAGTGGTAAAGAACCCACCTGCCAATGCAGGAGATGGAAGAGAGGTGAGTTCCATCTCTGGGTCTGGAAGATCCCTTGGAGCAGGGCATGGCAACCTACTCCATTATTCTTGCCTAGAGAATCCCCATGGACACAGGAGCCTCGAAGGCTATAGTCCATAAGGTCACAAAGAGTCGGACACGACTGAATCGACTTAGCAGAGCACGGTGCAATATAGCTTCAAAGCCTGAGTGCTAAACCATTATGCTATACTTCCTCCCAAGGATAAATCAGTAAACAGAGCAATAACCTGAGCTAGGGCACAGGCTGTACAAATGCAGACAATACCTTGTGAATGTCAATGTGTAAACTGAGAATTCTCTCATTGAAATCATGAGTCAAAAACATTCTGGGAAGAGGCACTTCATTTCTGCAAATGTTTGGCATTGACTGTGTGCTATGAGGAGAAGCCTTTTCTATTATCTAATTGATTGACTGGCAAGAGAGATGGCCATTATTGATTTTACAAATGAGGAAAGTGAGCTCAGAGAGGTTAAGTAACTTGCTCATGGTTTCACAGCTCAGCAAGGTCAGAATTCAAACCCAGTTCATTACCTCAAAGCACTTGCTCTTAACTGAAGCTGCAAGTCAGAGATATTAATTAGGTGGCTTTAAAATGGTAATATCAGCAAGAAAGGGGAAGAGCAGGACTTCTAAGTCAAAGACTCTTTCATTATTTTATAAGGTTCTTTTCAATCACAAGAAGTTTTGTAACAGGGTCCACATAAAAGATAAAGCTTGAAAACACCCAGACACAAGAACAAGAGAAGAGAATGAAGAAAGGAACTCAGTGGAAGGCTCAAGTGACAGGAAAATGGGAAATAAAGGAAAAGCACCAGCACTCAAAGAACAGACAATTTCAGATGAAGTTCCACACAAAAAGCTGCCACCTACTGGATAGACTGGTCAAGTGGTCTAGGTGAACAGGCCGAAAATGGCCCCAGCAGCTCTGGTGGAGCCACTTAAATTCTGAGAAGGCATCCATCCCACAGCTGCAATGCAAAGATTTTTGCACCAGCAGCAGGAGGTGAGGAAGGAGGTGATGTGGCTCCCTAGTGGCCAGGTCCATTTGAGTTGTACATTAGCTATGGTGGTAGCAGCTATTTCAGAATAGGGACCAATATGGTATTGCTTTTTAGTTTCACACTATTCTTAATAGAAGCATATGTGCAGACTGGCAGCATAATGCCTGGCACTGCCGTAGGAGATCAATAAATTGCATTCATTTACTATCATTGAAGGGCAGAATGACAGACTGTGAGGAAAAAGGCAAATTTTGCCTCAGACTCGGGATTTTAATTGGAGAAGGAAATGGCGACCCACTCCAGTGTTCTGGCCTGGAGAATCCCAGGGATGGTGGAGCCTGGTGGGCTGCCGTCTATGGGGTCGCACAGAGTCGGACACGACTGAATCGACTTAGCAGCAGCAGCAGCAGCAGCAGGATTTTAATCTTGAATACAATAAAAGGTAGAAAACAGAGGCATTTTCCCCGCCTCAAGCCAATTCAAGCCAATATCTCATGCCACACACATTATAAACCACGCGTGCATCATATCAGGCTTTTGCCATGTGTCACATGACTTGTTTTGGCAACAGCTTAGTTGGTCACATATAGTGTCTGGGATTACAGAGGAAACATTTTAAAGGTTATAAATTCAGACAATCCTGGGAACAGCTTACTGGTGATGGCTTCCAAATGAGCATATAAAAAGTCTGTGAAGAGATTACATGGAAATTCTCCAAGCACAGCAGAAAATGCAGATTTACTGGATATATTTTGTACTCCAACTACCCAAAGAGCTTTCCATTAGTATGTTCCTGCCAGGCAACTGTTATCTATGACAATAGCAGTTCTTAGAGCCTTAGCAAGAGCAACTATTTATTCCACCAGAAGAGCCAAGAAAACTCATATTTTTGTTGATGGCCAATGTTAAAAAGTTTGCCTTAGGTTTTAAGATGCTCGAATTCATCTAAAGAACTTAGAAGCTTGAGCTAGGAACAAACTACTGTTTTCCTGACATTTCATTTCATTTGCAACCCTAGTTCTATCACCCCATGTTGTCTTTGTTTCACATAGTCCCAACTCTGCCTTCTAAATCATCTTAATTCTGGCTAAAGACATAACCACTATCTGGCTTGACTTCCAAATTGGACTGACTTTTCCAACAGAAAAGGCAAGTATCTTTTTATCTCACACACAGACTAATCGATTGCTAGTGGCTACCTAGAGCACTGGGGCTTCCCTGGTGGCTCGATGGTTAAGAATCTGCCTGCCAAGGCAAGAGACCCAGGAGATGCGAGTTTGATCCCTGGGACAGGAAGATCCTCTGGAGGAGAAAATGGCAACCCACTCCAGTATTCTTGCCTGGAAAAATCCCAGGGACAGAGGAACCTGGCAGGCTACAGTCCATGTAGTCAGAAAGAGTCAGACACAACAGAGAGACTGAGCATGCACACATACACTTCATCCCTGAGAAGGATTTTCTAACTTTCTCTAGTCTCAGAAGGAAGAATACTATGACTGATTAGCAAGGTCTGTCATAGGTAAGGGAGAAGGTAGTGATGACACACACACCATGTTTGTTTCATCTCTGCAGGCCATTTATCCTAGTGTTGATCTGCTTAGTCTCTCAGTCGTGTCCGACTCTTTGCGACCTCATGGACTGTAGTCTGCCAGGCTCCTCTGTCCATGGGGATTCTCCAGGCAAGAATACTGGAGTGGGTTACCATGCCCTCCTCCAGGGGATCTTCCCAACCCAGGGATCGAACCCAGGTCTCCCACACTGCAGGCAGATACTTTACTGTCTGAACTACTAGGGAAGCCCCTTATCCTAGTGTTGGGAGGTACTAACTTTCATTACCTGTAGCATCTAGTAGGCACATCACATACATCTGTTAACTGACTGATAATTTCTCTGAAAGGAGGAATGAAGGTTAGTTTAAGTTTAGGTGGTAGAATTACAGGCAACTTTATTCTTTGCTCTAGTTTTTTCTATATTCCCTGAACTTCTTAGTAACATATTTCCATATTTTATCAGAAAATAATACTACTTTTTTATTTAAATAAAATAGCATGTATTAGGAGGATAAATTCCTCTTGGAAAATGTGAGATTCATCACAAGAATCCTCATGATGGCTTTTAAGACATTTTGTCATACTTCTCTATAAATTTTTACATAGGTGTGAGGATAGGGCATTGGAGTGGGGAGTGTTCTGCTTTTTAATTTAAATCATAATAATTTGCTAGAGCCTTAAATTTTGTAAATATAACTTTTACTGGCATATATTGCTGTTAACTTTTAACTCTTGTAGTAGGTTTAAAGTTTTTAGCTTTCAGAATTGATGTGATAGGCATCTTATGTAGAGTCCCTTTAAAAATAATACTGACCAGGGCAAAGTGGTCAAAGGGAATTACTTGAGTTTCTATCCTTTATTTAGTTTCTCAATGGAGATTATATTGAGCCCTGGAATATCTATTGGCAAAACAGTCGAGTCAGCTCCCCCAAAGCCTATACAAAGTTTGCTAAAATGAATTCATGTCAATAAAGACTGTATTCAACTGTGTTTGTTATGTTTTTGTAGCTAACAAGGAAAACAGTCTCCTACTGAAAGCACTGTTACCTCTAGGTTAAAATGCTTAAAATAATATCCAAATTGCAAATCTCATATGGAGAGGGTTCGTTTACCTTTTCATTAATTATTAAAGGTTCATTTAATTCATTGTTAAAACATGAATTAAAACTTGCCAAAACTTGCTAGTAGGGCCAGACATTAAGAGATTGGACTAATTAAATGATAATGATCATCAAGTGATGAAATGTAACCTTGATCATATCTATTCCTCACTTTTTTCGTTGTAACTGTTTCTACACACCCCGCGTTTATGGCCTCCTTACTGCATCAATTCCCTCAGTCTTGATGGGGTGGTGGCTACATGGGTATATTCATATGTAAAAGTTCTTCAAGCTATACATTAAAAATTTGTGCACTGTATTAATGTAAAAGAAGTTTAAAAATCAAGGGCCGTCCTCTGTTAATGTAAAAAAAAGCAATAATAATAATAGTGAAGATACTTGTTCATCAGGTAGTTATAATCTTACGTATTTTGGCTGCCACCGTTTAAATCCCACGGCCCACCATTAGATTGTAAGCAACCTAAGGGCAGAGACCATGCCCTGTACTTCACCCACGACTCTGCCCTGTGTGGGGCATGCTCAGCCTGCAGCAGGGAGTACTGCCCGATGGGCATCGGGAAGGCAAGGTCTGTGCTGGTGATGACTCATTCCTAGAGAAAGTATCCCACACCAAAGTCACAGGTGACAGAAGACGGCACCTTAAGAGAGAAGCATGCCTTTGACCTGCAGGACATCAGTCACCTAGCTCATAAAATGAACCCATCCAAAGATAAGTTGTTTTTCAATCCTATAATATCTGGTGTCCTTAAGCTAATATTATTTGTGGCTACTAGAAATCTCTGTCTGGATGTCCATTTATTTAAAAGGAGTAGGAAGAAGACACCATGACATTTTCAATTCTCTGTGTGTGACCACTGGCATTTACAGCTCATCCTTTACTTTCTCTGTTCTCCTGGAAACATGTATCTTCTTGCCTCACTGAATCTGAAGACTTTATTTCCTTCTTCAAGACATTACATTCATAGCAGCCATGCCCCCACCTCACAGCTCCTCCCAAACTCACTCCTCTGAGCTTGAGAATGGACCCCTGCTTTCTGTTTTCCAATCCAGAGACTTCTATGGGAATTGTGACATGCTCCTTCTAAAGATGTTTTCAGTATCCAGGGCTTCAATTTGAAGGGTGCTTGTCCCTCTGTTTTGGCTATTCAGCAGAACCCCTGCTATATTTTAACGTTCCATTTTCTAACAATGACCTCCAGAATCACAGCAAGGAGTCCTCTTTGCCAAAGGATAAACAAACAAGAGACTATTTTAGTGGTCAATATACAAGATAGATATCAAAATCCTAGCTTTTCCTGTAGAAGATGTGGGGAAAATCAAGGGAAAATGGGAAAAAAATCACTCACACCTTGGCCCACCTGAATCCACTATTAGAATAATTCTCAAGAATATAAAGGAGATCCCACATTAGCCAATAATACCCCTAGTAGTTGATTAACTGTATGTTGATAATAGGGTATGAAGGAGGTTAAGAAATCTGGCTTCAGAGGAACAATGCACTAATCTTCTTGCCTATCCGTATAATTGTTGTTATTCTTGTCACTATTATCTTAAAAGCGATGCACTCACAGTTCACGGGTTAAGTACCCCTCCCTGGAATAAGTGTTCTGATTTGTGAATCAGTCTCCTGTACTTGTGACTTATCATGTGACCTGTGAATTTACAGACCTGGAATGTTGGAAATCAGAGTGCCAGCAGACATAACCACCAGCAGAGAGTGGAGTGTGCTTGGGCACTTGCCAAGGCTGCCTTCTGGAAGCAGGCAGTTGAGCCACGGGGTCCCCTCAGCCTATGGTGCTGGACTCAGACCCACCCACCAAGACTCAAGGGCACACGCACCAATCCCTGACTTCTCAACCTTTCCCAGCCTCTACTCTGCACACTTCTCAGTGAACTGCAGTAATTCCCACTGGGAGAGGGGGCGGTGAGGGAGAGTGAGCAGGTCCATACAGCCCCTCCCAAAAGATTCTGAAAAAAAAAAAGATTCTGCTCTGTGCGGCCACTCCCCAGTCCTCACCCACAGCAGACACTAATATACCAAGAGACAAGGCTCATCAAGAGACATGTGCCAACACCCCCTTTAGGCAGACTCTAACCAGCACATGGGAGTGAGCTCAGCTGAATGGGATGGAATTTTGATGGAGGCTGCCTGAAGTATTAAGACAGAAAGACAGAGAGGAAGCAATCAAAAAAGCAACTCTGAGGTGCCAATAAGAGACCATGGAAAACATTCAAAACAGAACACTTTCTTTAAGGAGATTTGCTAACAGTTTCTTGAATCCAACCAAACAGGATTTTTACAGACTAGCACTGATAATGACGACAACCACCTTTTTTCAAGCTTGGCACACCCCTGATTCTAGAGGTCTACAGCTATTCCAAAGGCTTGGCTTCTTCAAATATCAACATAATTTGTTGTGCAATCAAATGCTTTAAAAATATGCCGAATTGAATCCTTGTGCTTATATTAAATCAAAAAGTACCAAGAAAACTTTGTTTTTTAAATTTCATTTTAAAAGCTCAACAATATTTGTGTAATTTTAGCCCTAGAGACTACTAAAGTGGATGTCAATAAAGACAGTAAATTATTTGGCTTTGTTTGCTATATGTTATTATAGCTAACAAGGAAAAAAATTTCTACTGCAAGCACCATTAACTACATGATAAAATGCTGAAAGTAGTATCTAAACTGCTAGGGCTAATTTACCTTTTCATTAATAATTAAAGGTATATTATTATTAAAACATGGATTAAAGACTTGCCAAATGTTACCAGGTCCAGACACCAAGAGACTGTATTCATTAAAAAATAATCCTTAATAATCTGGGGTCATGAAATAAAGCCTACATCATACCTACTCTTCACATACCCTGAGTTCACAGCCTTCTTTCTGCACCACTCCTTTCCTCAGTTTTCATGCCTCAGCACTTCTTGATTTTGCCTCTTTCCCCTCAGATTTTGCCTTGGGAATTCTGTGAGAGTACTTTCTGCTCTTCCACCTCAAGCAGGAAATTGCTGCTGAGGGAACTTCCTATGAGGGCTAAGCTTTTCCCTGCAACGCACTGGGGGAGGGGGTGTAGTACAAACAGCTTCTGAGAATAGATCCCAGACCTTGGGCTACACAGCCTTGAAACGAGTGAACCTATGGCCCCCTCACTCCTCACACTTGCATTCCAGTTCACAGAGCGATTTCACACGCTAGCTGGCAATTCCTAAACCTGCAGTAAAACAAATCAGGGATTCTCCTCAACCATCAATGGACTATAGTTTTTGCCTTTTGAGGTCAACAGCAGGGGTGCAAGGATGTTCCTTAGCTGGGACTGAATCAGCCAGTGAAGAAGGGTCCTCCCTTAAACTCAAACCCTGGAAAACAAAATGCATGAGAAACTGATCTGGAAATCAAGATGAGCTCTGCCAGTGGAAAGAGCTGGGTTCAGATCCTTCTTCAGAACTAACTAGCTATGTGACCTTGAGCAGTTCACCTAATCTCCTGGAACCCGTTACTTCCCTGTAAAATGTGGAAAACAAAAGTGACCCTCCAAGGTTCTGGGAAGCTTTAGAAGAAATGATGTATGCAGCCCAGCCAAGGTCTGCTCTATGCCAAGAAGTACATGGCAAATATGAAGTCCTTGTGGGAGGCAGTGGTTAAGAGCCCGGGGTGTGATGCCAGACTATCTTCAAATCTCACTTCTACCATTTAACAACTTAGGACTGTAGATGAATTATGTGACCTTTCTGACTTAGTATCCCCATCATTCAAATGGAGTTTTATTACAACACAAGTAGATATCCAAAAAAATTAGTCTTTTAATTTAATACAGTATCAGTTGCTCAGTCGTGTCCAGCTCTTTGCGACCCCATGGACTATAGCCTGCCAGGCTTCTTTGTCTACGGGATTCTCCAGGCCAGAAAACTGGAGTGGGTTGCCATTTCCTTCTCTAGGGAATCTTCCCAAACCAGGAATCAAACCCAGGTCTTCTGCACTGTAGGCAGAATCTTCACTGTCTGAGCTTCCAGGGAAGCCTGATTTTTAATTTCATTGTTGAGTAAAAAACAGCTCCTGTTTCCAGATCAATCAACAGTGTAGTAGTGAATTAAATGAGAATTGAGTATAATGTGCATATTTTTTTAAATCGTGAAGACCTTGCAGGCTTTTATGACTTTTCTGGGCAGGAAAGCTGTGATGCTAAGGGTGGGGCTAAACCATAATACGAAGAAAAAAATTCAAAGAGGGAGAATAACCACCCACCAGGGAACTATTTCTTTTGTAATGTACATTCCATTTCTTCTCCCTCATGCTTTTTAATTCCTTCCACATTTCCTGCCATAATTATCAAATGTTTGGTTTCTGACCTCACTTTTCTGGAGACTAGAGCCCAGGGAATTTAGAATTGTTTATTTTCTGTCCATAAACCTTTGAGTTAATGGAGGGGCTTGTGAGTGAAGGGTTTGTTGGTTTGTTTGTAGTGTTTCAGGAAGGTCACTGGAGTTGAAAGAAAACATTACCCCCAAAGCGCTGAAATACTTTGGAAACGCGGAGCCCTCAAAGAGCAGAGCAACGGATTGCTCATACTTGCGCAATGTCCAGTTTAGGAAAAAACTGAGATTTTTTAAAGGCCGTTATTTGGCTCTGATAGTAACACAAAATCCCAGGGCACTTTACAAAGAAAGAAAGAAAAAATCAGAGAATCATAATCTTACTTTATAAAAGAGAAGAAAAAAAAAATATATATATATATATCCCGCCCTAAAAGAAGAATTTCTTGAGCTCCCCGGACCGCCCCCCTCCTCCCCCAGGAGACAGACTCGGAAGGGAGAAGGCTCCAACTACTCTCAGTTTCCTCTCCAGTGAAGGAAAGAACTCAGGCGCCTTTTTGAACTCGGCTCCTGCTCGTGTCGCCGCCTCTGTCCCAACCGGCCCTGCTCGTCCTCACTCCTCCTCCCCACTCTCCCTCCATATTAGCCTTGGTGGGGCTCCAGCTTACGGCCCAAACTACTTTTCCTGATTTTTAAGGTTTAAGTTTCCTAAGTAGCATTTCTGCTCCGAGCGCCCCCTCACCCGGCGGATGGAAACTCCCAGCCCGACCCGGGGAGAGCATCCCCGGGGACGCACGCACCGCCCGCGCCACGCGCAGACCCCAGTGGCCCCGGCGCCCGAGTTCGGACCTGCTCAGAGGCTCACCTACCTCGGCGTGGACCCAGGCGACCGTCACCAGCGCGAGCGCGAGCCAGCGTCTCCACATCTGCGGAAGAGAGAAGAGCCAGCCTGAAGGCTCCGGGCCCCGTGCCGACCCCGGAAACTTCCTCGGGTCCCGGCGGCTCGCGCCCTCCGCCCGGCCCCCCTCGGCTGCTCAGAGGGCTCGCGCCAGTGCGCTCGGCTCCGCGCCACGCACCCCGCTCTCACCATGGTCCCGTCCCGGTCTCCGGAGGGCGCGGGGCAGGCGGCTGCAGCGAGCTCTAAGGGAAGGTGGGAGCTTCGCGGATCGCCAGCCTCAGAGGAAATCCGACCTGGGCTCGCCGCCCCTTAAGACCCCTCCTTCCCCGACAGCCTGCCCCCCAGCTCCTCCCCATTCTCCTCCCCCTTCTGCAGCAGCGGCCCCCGCGGCTCAGGCTCCGCTCCCTCCTCCCAATCCCTAGCTACCTCGAGCCCGCGAGCGTCCGCGCGCCGCTGAGCCCCTTTCCCACCAGGCCCCTAGTTTAGCACCTTTCTGACTCCCGGGACGTGGAGACAGACTGGGGGGTTGCCCTGGGGGGGCCCTGCAACAAAGCGAGTGTGGAAGGGGGAGCCTAAACCCCACCCCCGGGAGGGGCCGGTGGCTTGCGGCAGCTCAGGCTGGCTGCGGGCGCGGGCTGGCTGCGGCGGTGGCCAGGTGGGGCGGTGCTGGGGAGGGCCCCGGCTCTGACCGGCGGCAGGAACCTGGGGGGAAAAAACCCTGCGGCCTGGGGAGCTGAAGTCGCCCCCTACCGCTGATAGAGGGACCCCTGCAGCCCGTGGTCCGGGGCGTCACTGTCGCCAGAGCACGAGGAAGGGGACTCAGGGTCCAGAAGAGACAGGCCAGCCCGAGGAAAGCTGCTTTGGGTCCAGCTGTGGATTTCCTGGGGGGCCGGGACAGGGGGAAGGGAGGTGGAAGCCATCCTCCTCTGCTGACAAGATCCTGATTCCAACTTTTGCCAGCAGCCTCATCCTGTCCTTCCTCTTCAGTCCAGGAGTGACCGGTGTCCCCTTGCTCTCCTCCCAGCTTCATCTGTGTCCCTGTTCCCATCCCTGCCATCCCAAGTCCTCTCCATGTTCATGCTTTACATCTTCACCAACTTCTACCCAGAGGCTTTCAAATGTGTGCTGCCTCTGTCCATGTTGACGCCCCAAACTGCTCCCAACCCTAACTTCTTTCCTAGCCTGTGCCCGGGGTCCTTGGTTCCAAGAACAAGTCCACTTGACAGATTTAAGGTGCCCAAGGCTGAGACCTGAGTGTTCATTGGAAGGACTGATGCTGAAGCTGAAACTCCAATACTTTGGCCACCTGATGCGAAGAGCTGACTCATTGGAAAAGACCCTGATGCTGCGAAAGATTGAGGGCAGGAGGAGAAGGGGACGACAGAGGATGAGATGTTGGATGGCATCACTGACTCAATGGACATGGGTTCGGGTGGACTCTGGGAGTTAGTGATGGACAGGGAGGACTGGCGTGCTGCGGTTCATGGGGTCACAAAGAGTAGGACACGACTGAGCGACTGGACTGAACTGAACTGAACTGAAGGCTGAGACCCACTTCCCACAAGCTCTGGGTGTGCTCATCTACGTCTTTCAGAGTGGTGCCTGAAAAAGGTATCTCCACTTATTGGACCCCGGTTGTAACCATATCCTGGCAGTTTTCCTTTGATATCTCCCTTTCATCCTTTCACTCCAGTTCACATTTCCACTTCCCTAGACCAAACCTTCATCTTCCCTCACTCAGGAATTCTAGAAACCACTTCTGGTTGCCCTTCAGCTCCTGGTTTTCCTCCCCTGGTCTTCACTGCAGCCCGTTGCCATATTATCTCTACATAAACACAGTCTCCCTCATGCTGTTCCCTTGCTCAGAAACTTAAGCACTCTTCCCACATCAGAAACAAAAGTCTTTCTTGTAAGTCATCCATCTAACCTTACAAGCTACTTATGTAGGGCTTCCCAGATGGTGCTAGTGGTAAAGAACCTGACTGCCAATGCAGGAGACACAAGAGACATGGGTTCGATCCCTGGGTCCAGAAGGTCCCCTGGAGGAGGGCATGGCAACCATTCCAGTATTCTTGCCTGGATAATCCCATGAATACTCACAAAAGCTACTTATATGTTCTCTACTCAAATCAGGCTGTCTTCTCATTGTTCTTTGAACTTGTCATATTCACTCTTTTACCATGATTTGTTGAATGCATACTGTTGCAGTCTTAGGAGTCTTCAGATAACACCCACAAAGCCCATGCAAGTTCAAAATCCATCGAGATAGCTGCAGGAGTCACGACTGGTGGAAAACAAAATGTCAGCTTTGTCCCTGGTAAAAACTGGAATGGTAGCCATGGCTTTAGATCTGCAGAGATAAAGACCGGCTTGTACTTCAGCCCAGAACTGAACATATCCCACAATGGAGATGTGGGTTCGATCCCTGGGTTGGAAAGATTCCCCTGGAGAAGGAAATGGCAACCCACTCCAGTATTCTTGCCTGGAAATCCCATTGACAGAGGAACCTGGTGGGCTACAGTCCGTGGGGTTGCAAAGAGTCAGATACGACTTAGTAGACTAAACAACAACAACAACAAACACCAGCAGTCACAAGCAGAGTTGGAAAGTCTACTTGTAAAAGCTGACTGTAGTTTTACAACTTCTGGAAAAGCAGAAAATACATGCTTCCTGGGGCAGGCCTGCTTTCCAAACGAGAGGTTTCAGAAGGACACAAGGCCAGTTCCTCCTTCAAGCTCACTGGTCAGGTAGTGTACTCCTGCTTCCTCGTTATGGAAGTAGAAGTAGGGAATAGACACCCTCCCCCCCCCACCCCAATAGTTACCCTGTCCCCGTCTCTGCGCTTGGACTGAAGGGCACTATGTTGGACAAGTTTTCCTTCTGCCCTCTAATAGCTCACAGTACTTTTCATCCCTGGCACATGCACTGTACTCCCTCAGAATCTGGCAGGGCGTCCTCTCCGCCTTCCTCCTTTTGTCTATTAAAATTTTGTCTTTTTCTTTTCTCTTTTTCTTCAGGATCCAAGTTAAGTTTCATTGCTTTTTCTAGCATCTTTTCTGGCAAAAAATTGACATAGTGGAAAGCACATGAGGTCTAAGGACAAATGAACCTGGCTTTCAATATTACCTGGACAGACCATGGGGTCACTAAGAGTCAGACTTGACAGAGTGTCTAGCACATTTTCAGTATTGTTGCTACCTTATACCAGCTGTGTGACTTTGTCAAATTATTGAGCTCCCTGAACCTAGATTTCTGACAAATGGCAGCAATAATGCCTTGCAGAGGCTTGTGGAATTTAAATATGGTGACTTAGAGTAAGTGCCAGGCAGGTAGCAGACCTCCATAAATGGTAGCCATTATTATTTTGGTGATGTGCTTTGCTTATGAATTGCAATTATTATATGCCAGATACCAACTACAAGAACCAGGTCTTACTTTATTTAATTACCACAACAAACTGGAAAATATTTTTTCAATGCTTCCACTTTCCAAGTAAGGAAACTGAAACTCAGAAAAATTTGGGTACTTTTCTGAGGTTAATAGTTGATTATATAGGGGCTTCCCAGGTGGCACAGTGGTAAAGTATCCACCTGTCAATGCAGAAGACTCAAGAGATGAGGGTTATATCCCAGGGTCAGGAAGATCCCCTGGAGGAGGGCATGGCAGCCTACTCCAGTATTCTTGCCTGGAGAATCCCATGGGCGGAGGAGCCTGGCAGGGTTGCAAAGAGTAGGACACAACTGAAGCGACTGAGCATGCACTCATACATACAGTGTCTAACACTTGTTTGTTTGGTTGTTGGTTTTGATTCTTCAGCTAGATTTTAAATTGCTGATGTCATAAACATTGTTTTTCATGTCTTTATTCTTTCCACATTTGGGGCACAACTGATCAAATTGATTATATAAAAACTAAAGATTACTGTTAATGAAGGGCACCACAGAAATGTGATAGATGAAAAGATGTTCAATATCTAAAATGGACATAACTGCAATATGTGACCCCTGAAAATCAATAAGAAAAAGACAACAAACTCAATAGAAAAATGGGCAAAGGGTATGAACAGGAAGTTTCTCAAAAAAGGAATCCTAAATGGCCAATAAATACAGAAAAGATGTTCAAATTAACAGGTACAATTTAAACTATCCAACAACCTTATAAAGTCAGTATTATCTTATTACCTCCATTTTATAGGTAGGGGAACTGAGACACAGAGTTTAAGTAACTTGTCCAAAGTTACATAAGAAATAGTAAATATTACTTTATATTCATTGTAGTGGCAAAAATGAGAGAGTTGGACAATGCCAAATTATAGTATGTGAGTAGTGTAGTCTTTCTGATATACTGTAGTGATTAAGAACACGGTTGGTAGTAAATCTTGGCTTTGTTACTTACTCAGTGACCTTGGGCAAGTTACTTACCTCTGCTCTCAGTCTCCCCTTTTATAAAATGGGGGTAATAATAGAGCTACTAGGGGAATCATTCAATGGAAGGACCTTGCAGGATACTGATGATAATTCTGTGCTACAAAGTATGGTTAACTTGACACACTATCGTAAACACTAAATAAAAAAAATTAATAAAAAATGATAACAAAACAAAAAACCAAAAGAGTTGATAGCTGTATCATGAGGAATTTTTTGGTTGCAGATGATAGAAAAGCCAACTTGACTAAATGGCTTATGCAATTACATAGAATTTATTCACCTACTAGCTAAAAAATCCAGGGGTAAATCTGACTTCAGGAAAGCCTTCAACTGGAGCTCAAATAAGGTCACCAATGATCTAATTTCTTGCCATCTCTCCCCTTTACCTTCAGCAATCTTTTTTTCATCCCTGGATCCACATGGTGGCCCTGGGAGCTCCAGTCTATGCTCTCCCTGTGGTAAACTGGCTGCAGTGCCAGTCTTATCATGCCCTTGGACTGCCCCCACCTAGGTGAGTGAGAGAGGCTCTTTGGGTTCACTTTTTTTTTGGACCGCCTTATTGGATCTTAGTTCCCTGTCCAGAGATCAAACCTGGACTATGGCAGTAAAAGCACTGAGTTGTAACCACTGGACAGCCAGGAAATTCCTAGCATTCACTTTTTTAAAAAGAAAGCCAAAATTGAGTTTCTTGACATCTCCATACCAATCACTTTGATTGGAGGCTGGACTGGGCTGATTGGTTTAAGCCAATGAGGATCTACTCAGAAGAAAATCAGGGTAATGTTGACAGGAAAGGCAGGAATGAATGCTGGGATCAAGTCAACAATGTCCACTGCAGCACTGAATCACCAACCTACACTGTGAAACCCACACTCTCCAAAGTTGGGGTGCCCCTTTTCCCAGAGGGCATGGGAAAAGAATATTGGAATGTCTATTTTTACTCATTTCCAATCTAAAAATAGAAATTAACTTTGCAAGTAGTAGACAGACTCTGTTTCTCATATTTGGTCCCTGTGTCAGACAGTCATGGATTACACCCTATTGCCAAGCAGCATGAGGAGACAGTGGGCGTTCTCCCCACAAAGGGATGGATGCAGCTAGCTCCCTTTAATATATTGTGATATACTGTGGTGTGCCCCCTTACATGGATTTATATAGTATACAATCTAGTTTTAACTAGATTAAAAACATTTTAGCTATGGATCCGTTAATTGAGGATAAACCTTCTTCCTATTAATAAGAAAAGGGTAGAGCTGACATATTTTCTACTTCTGAAAAGAGCTCACTGACTGCCACATTAACAAAGTAAAAACAAATGACTTAATTAGATCTGATGAGTCAAAGTCAAAAATAACAATAAGACTATTTGAGATGTGGATTCATATTCATTATTATTGGTGATATCTTCATCCTTAGTATGTTTTGAGTTACTCAGTAGGAATACTTGGAATTACCAAGAACTTTAGAAACCATGTATCTGGAACATAAAGACATTAAGACAGATACTTGTTTTTGGAGGGTGATATTTGCAATATTCATTTCAGTAATTTAGAAAATTTCACTTAATTTGATATTAAATATTTAGAGACGCTCTTAGGTTTCTTAATAGCAAAGGACATACCTTGAGGGGAAACAATTATCTTCCTGCTCTAATTAAGAATAGTAGAAAAAAAAAAGAATAGTAGAAATAGTACATGGAAAACAATATGATCACAAGCTAAAACACATTTTTGGTCAGCATACACCATTGGAATTGGCAAAAAAACACAAAAATCATATATATATATATATATATATATATATATATATATATATGTTTTATACATACACACATCTGAAAATTAGCAGGAAAAGCAAGTATTAAAGCAAGTTCAGTTCAGTCACTCAGTCATGTACAACTCTCCACGATCCCATGAACCGCAGCACACCAGGCCTCCCTGTCCATCACAAACTCCCGGAGTTTACTCAAACCCATTTCCATCGAGTTGGTGATGCCATCCAACCATCTCATCCTCTGTCGTCCCCTTCTCCTCCTGCCCCCAATCCCTCCCAGCATCAGGGTCTTTTCCAATGAGTCAGCTCTTCACATCAGGTGGCCAAAGTACTGGAGTTCCAGCTTCAACATCAGTCCCTCCAATGAACACCCAGGACTGATCTCCTCTAGGATGGACTGGTTGGATCTCCTTGTAGTCCAAGGGACTCTCAAGAGTCTTCTCCAACACCACAGTTCAAAAGCATCAATTCTTTGGTGCTCAGCTTTCTTCACAGTCCAACTCTCACATCCATACATGACCACTGGAAAAACCATAGCCTTGACTAGACAGACCTTTGTTGGCAAAGTAATGTCTCTGCTTTTTAATATGCTATCTAGGTTGGTCATAGCTTTCCTTCCAAGGAGAAAGCGTCTTTTAATTTCATGGCTGCAGTCACCATCTGCAGTGATTTTGGAGCCCAGAAAAATAAAGTCAGCCACTGTTTCCACTGTTTCTCCATCTATCTGCCATGAAGTGATGGGACCAGATGCCATGATTTTAGTTTTCTGGATGTTGAGCTTTAAGCCAACTTTTTCACTCTCTTCTTTTACTTTCATCAAGAGGCTCTTTAGTTCTTCTTCACTTTCTGCCATAAGGGTGGTGTCATCTGCATATCTGAGGTTACTGATATTTCTCCTGGCAATCTTGATTCCAGCTTGTGCTTCATCCACCCCAGCGTTTCTCATGATGTACTCTGCATATAAGTTAAATAAGCAGGGTGACAATATACAGCCTTGACTACTCCTTTTCCCTATTAAAAGCAATTTACACCATGCGAAGTTACTACATAGGGATGAAAATATGGATGTCTCAATGTTTCTCTTCTTCTTAAAGATTGACTATATTGTTTCAATAGTGAAATCAACAAGGAACTGCTTTTTGTGTGTGAGTAACCACAGAAAACTGTAGTACTAGAAAAGATACATTCTTAATAACAAACGACTTCTTTAATGAACTCGGTATCTTCTGGAAGAACTGTGTAAGTAAAGTCAAGGAGGAGGTCTGCTTTAAACAGAGCAGAAGGACTCAGGGTAACATTCCACAACTACCCTCACAGATGGAATCCTGTGCCCTGCAATTACAGATGAGCTACAAACAAGTTACTGCAGCAAGGATACTGAGGTCAGAGCTGCATAGCATGCTGTAGAAAGTCATTAGTGTGGTTAATTTTATAAATTAACATAGAGCAGGATATTTTAATATCTAGTATTGATATGGGAAGTGATTAAAAATATTTTGTGCCACACGGAGGCTTACAGATTGTCTTGAGACACAGGCCATAAATGTTGTTGAACTTGAAAACACAAATCTTCGCCTGATATAAAGACTGCTGTTCCAAATTTGCTGGCTTTTTATGTGATAACAAATAGAATGCTACCTGTCAGATTAAAAAAAGAACCCACATACAATTTACCACTACATGGAAAATTTATGATACTAATGAGTGAGAAAGTAATTGCTCTTTGAAATAAATGTGCTGTGGAAAAAATATTTTGAAATTGGATATTTTGAAGCGTTTCACTGTTAGGTGATTTTGTTGTCCCAAACAAAAATGGTGTGGCACCCATAAATACTCTCATGTATGCCCATTTTAAAAACTTGAACAAAATTTTCTAACCCTGTTTAAAAAGCTTCCAACAAAGAGACTTAGTAATTTATTTATGCATTTGTAAAAAGTTAAAGAAGGTAACTTTCAATTAATTTGAAGAGCAAATGATTTCCGGAGATGATGGAAATTTACTAGCTGTATTTTGACAAAATTTTTTGCATGATTGCTGTGCTGTCTGGAGTAGGAAATGGCAACCCACTTTAGTATTCTTGCCTGGAAAATTCTATGAACAGAGGAGCCTGATGGACTGCGGTCCATGGGGTCACAAAGAGTCGGACATGACTGAGTGACTTAGCACAATCTTGTGACTGGGCCATTGATGCACATCTGCCATCTGGATCTGTGAATGTTTGGAGTGTATTAGTCTGCTTGGGCTGCCATAGTAGAATATCTAGAACACCACAAACTGGTAGCTTACCCAACAGCAATTTATTTTCTCACAGTTCTGGAGGCTGAAAGTGTGAGATCAAGGTGCTGGCAGCACTGGCTTCTGGTGAGGTCTCTCTCCTTGGCTGGGAGATGGGCACCTCCTTGATGTGTTCTCACGTGACCTTTTCTCTGTGTGATTGCATCCCTGGTGTCCTCCTCTTCTTTTAGAGACAGTAGTGCTATTGGATTAGGGTTCCACCCTTCTGACTTCTTTTAACCTTGTGTGTGTGCAAGTCACTAAGTTGTGTCTGACTCTTTGCAACTCCATGGACTGTAGCCCACCCAGCTCCTCTGTTCATGGGATTCTCCAGGCAAGAATACTGGAGTGGGTTGCCATTCCTTCTCCAGGGGATCTTCCCCAACCAGGGATGGAAGCCAGGTCTCCTGCATTGCAGGTGGATTCTTTACCATCTGAGCCACCAGGAAAGACTTTTAACCTTAACTACCTCCTTAAAAGCCCTATTTCCAAATACAGCCACATTGGTGGTTCAACATGTGAGTTTGGGGAAAACACAGTTCTGTCTATAAAAAAAAAAAGTTGTCTTTTTTACCTCTCAGAGTCATCAAGCCAAATATCAAAATAAACTGGACTTAAGATCAGACTTTCAATTTTCTCTGTCACAAGATATTAAGCAAATATTTTTTAAATAAAATAAAAACACCACTCTCACTAAATTTATTATCATTATTTTGCCCAGAAGAGCATAAAGGTTTTTTGACCATGGATAAGTAAAATGATGTGTTTTTTGAATGTTGATTATCTTTAACTTGTCTTCTTATTTCATATTTCCTGTATGTTTTATAATATATTTAGTTGGTTCATTGTTATTGGTGGAGGTATGTCACCAAAAAGTTTGAAGAGCACTGCTACAGAAAACTAAATCTCACACTTAGGCCAAAAGAAGATTTCTACAAATGAATATAGTATTTACACTGTTAATCACATTCATTGTGACATTAATCAAATTCATTGTGACATTTTGTTTAATCATTGAGAGTACCTGTGACAAGATGCTTTCATCAGCAACTTGGGCAAACATTTGGTACATATTTATGTGTTTATTTACATACACAGAACAACATATAATTTATATGTATGCCTATTCTACTAAAGGTGCTAGATCCACACAATCTTCCCCAAGTTAATTTCTGGAAATTCTGTAAATTGGTAGTATAAATTATCATGTTATATTCACAAAACCATGGTTTATGATAACAATCTCTCATGCACTTGGCAAGCCTATTCATTTGAATAAATAAAGGAATTTTTATCATGAAATACTCCAATATTTAGTATACATTTATTCCTTTTGTAGCCAGCGTGCTTTCACCCCACTTCAGGTAACCATGTTGCATTTCCCTCTAGAATACCACTCTTCTTTCACTCTTCATCCTTGTGTTCTACTCTACTCTAGAGGTAAAGCAATGATCACTGCCTTTCATTCCTCTGATTACAGTTTAGCAGTAGGCATCTGGCAGGAGTCAGACCAATTGGGCCAATGAGATCCAATTTCAAGATTTTTGTTCTACCCATCAGGGAAATCCACTTTCTCTTCCACTGGTCAGACATGTCAGTTTAAAACTGCAAGGGGCCACCTCCTGGGACTTGAGATGCTGCCAATCTTAAAGAGACAGAGCCAAGAGATGGAGCCCAATATCATCAGAGCCTCAAGTTGAGAGGTACCTGATTAGCCCCAGACTTTTTAGCTTTGTTGTCTGCTTGGTTTTGCTCAAGCGTCTTATGTTGAGTTTTTTTTATCACAATTGCAGAAAGTCCCAGCTGATCGTCAGCCATAAATATAATTATGCAGTGTTTAAACCAATAAAATACCTAGCATAAGCAAATGCAACAGTCCTTTAAGCCTTATCTTTGTAAGAGTTATGAAACATCAAAGCTGGGAAAAGGAAATGATTTTCTCAAACTCTTGCAAAAGAACAGATGTTCTGTCTATGGTACCAGGCTACCTCCTCCATTTCCCAAGCTTGCTGCAGACATGGACATGTGTATTATTTAAGACACCTTTAATATAAGTGACTAAACTCAACTTATGGCAGCCTAAACCAAGTGTTAGTTACTCAGTTGTGTCTGACTCTTTGTGACCCCGTGGACTATAGCCCATCAGGCTTCCCTGTTCATGGGATTTCCTAGGCAAGAATACTGGAGTGGGTAGCCATTTCCTTTTTCAGGGGATCCTCCCAACCCAGGGATAAAACCCAGGTCTCCTGCATTGCAGGCAGATTCTTTACCATCTAAGCCACCAGGGAAGCCAGGAAGGAACTCATTGACTGGTGATGATATGTGGTGTTGGAAGAAGAGCTGCAAGAAATAAGGTCTCGGGGACTTGAATGAGACATATGTAGGCAAAAAAAAAAAAAAGGAATTCTCCCCCAACTCCCATCAAGATATACTTACTTCCTAATCTCTGGAACCTGCAAATGTTACCTTTTAATGCAAAAGAGTAAATATTACTTATATGTCAAAGATGTGATTAATCTGAAGATCTTGAGAGGAGGAGTTTATCCTGGATCACAGACATTCTTATAAGAGAGAGGCAAATGGATATTCTATACAGACAAAGGAGGAGAGGAGACACAGAGAGAAGGTGTTATGAAGATGGAAGTAGGGGGAATGGTACTGGCCGTCCCCAGAAGCTGAATGAGGCAAAGGACAGAGTCTTCCCCAGAGTCTGCAGAGGGAGCACTGCCCTGCCCACAGCTTGATTTCAGTCTTCTGGTCTCCAGAATGAGGAGATAATAAATTCCTGTTGTTGTAAGCCACCAAGGTTGTGGTAATATTTTACGGTACCCCAGGAAATGAATACAATATTCAATCCTAGAAGTACTTGCTCTTTCTCTCTCTCTCATCAGTGCACATGCTGAGTCACTTCAGTCGTGTCCTACTCTTTGTGACCCCATGGATCGCAGCCTGCCAGGCCCCTCTGTCCATGGGATCCTCCAGACAAGAATACTGGAGTGGGTTGCCATGCCCTCCTCCAGGGGATCTTCCTGACCCAGGGATCTAACCCACATCCCTTATGTCTCCTGCATTGTCAGGAGGGTTCTTTACCATTAGCGCCACCTGGGAAGACTCTCTGCTTAATCTATAGTTTCAGTTTCTCCATTTGGCTGAATAGATGGCTGGTGCAAGTGCCCAGATTGCATCCTCTCAGCTTTGGTACTGCAACAAGAAGGGAGTGTTTACTGATATTTTCCCAAGGTCCCTACATCCAACCCAGGGAAGGTTTCTGATTGGTTCTGTTTGTATAATGTTCTGCACTCCACCCCCATCACCATGTGTTTGGAAAAAGCATTTTGTCAACTGGGTGATCCTTTTCTGGGCTGTATTTTGGTTGTGATACCATCCCTGTAGCAGGCATCACATGCTGATTAACAGCTTCCTAAACCACATGGGGCTAGAGGTTTTTCCTAAGAAAAGACATGAGGTGGGCTGAAACAACAAGTATCCATAACAAGGCTTTTGGCCAGACTCCTGGATTCTTTCCTAGCTTGGGACACCATGAGGCTGTGTAGGGTTATGGGCAGAGGAACAACAGACTTGTCCCTGGGACATGGGCTATTGGATATTCCTTCCTCTAGTCCAGATGTACGGGCTGCCCTGGTGGTTCAGAAGGTAAAGAATTCGCCTACAATGCAGGAGACCTGAGTTCGATCCCTGGGTTGGGAAGATCCCCTGGAGAAGGGAATGGTACCCACTCCAGTATTCTTGCCTGGAGAATCCCATGGACAAAGGAGACTGGCAGGCTATGGTCCATGAGGTCTCAAAGAGTCAGATACGACTGAATGACAATCACTTTCACTTTCTTCACTTTGAATCCAGATGTAAGTGTAAAGAACTGCCTTTGGAATTTATGTGGAGATCAGAAAAGCTGCATGTTTGATCGAAATGTTGGTCCCACCCCCCTATAGGTTCCAGTCAGAATGGGACTGGTCTAGGCTGGATGAGAGGGTGACCTCAGTGGTGCCATGAAGTTAACTGGCAGTCGCATGGATGCCAGGTTATGGATGGGCTGGGCCTCTCCTGAGAGGACCCCTGGGGATAGGGATTTTCATGGCCAGAGCTCAAGGCTGAAGAGAGCCCTTTCTCATTTTCTGGCAACTTCATTTCCCTCTCTGTTCCCCCTTTTAACCTCCCTTCCTCTTTTTTTTTCTCTCGTCATCTCTCCTAACTCCTACCCTCAGGAGAAGAAGCAGGATGTTAACGCACCAGTTGTGGGCTTTGTAGAAAGCAGATTATGATTTTTTTCCCCAGCTGAAAAGCAATGCCTTCCCTGCCTAGTATTGGTGGAACACTCTGTTATCAGCATAATCACTGATATTTATCATAAAACCTCACAGACAGATTCTTCCAGAGTCTGGGCTACTCCCTAGGAGCAAATCAGGCACTTTTGAGCAATGGCAGGGCTTAGGTATTATTTTTAATGTACCAGCAAAACCTAAAAATGGAAGTGAATAAATGCAGCTGGTTAAAGGAACTGACCTGCACATGAAGGTCATGCAATAGAAGAATTTGGTTCACTTAGGATATGCAAAAGTGGCAGAAAATGTTCATTTTTACTGGCTTTTCATGAAATAGAAATGTCACCATTAACTTGCTGAATACAGCTCAGAGTGAGCCTGCCAGAGAAGCACCCTCCAGCTGGGTCTGCCCCCTTGATGTTTCTTCTTTTGCCCTCATTAAATTTTTAGACACTTATGGCTTCTTCCAAAGAAAGCTGGCTCTTTCAAGTTACAGACTTAAATAGCTGTAATGGATATATGGTGGAAGGGAATGTAATGTCTCTTCCTTGCAGAGAGGCTTACTAATTTTTTTTAATGGTGCTACTGCAATATGAATGGAAACCTGTGACCAGGTTGACTGTGTGTTTAGGATCCCCAAGATCACTTCCAGTTCCACAATTCTCTAGGGGGACTAACAGGACTGGGCACATAGTTGTGTTTACAGCTATGATATATTATAGTGAAAAGATACAGAGCAAAAGCAGCAAAGAGAAAAGGCACATGGGGCAAAGACCAGAGGAAACCAGATGCAGGCTTCCAGGAGTCTGTTGCTATTGGAGTCAGTCATAATGCATGGAAATCTTCCAGCCACAAATGGAGACAACATATGTGAGATGCTGCCCATCAGAGAAGCTGATTAAGACTTGTGACCAGGATTTTTAGTTGGAGTTGGTCATGCAGGCACACTCTGCCTAGTACCTACCAGAATTCCAGAGCTTTAGAAGAAAAGCAAGTGTTTGGCATAGCCACACTGCTTGCACAATTTAGGCACAATGGACCACTCTCATAGTTTCTGGGAATGGTGGGAACCCTCCTGAAACCCAACTTTCTTGATGCCAGTCATGGACCAACCTTGCAGTCAGGACTTTCTAAGGATAGCTGTCTCAGATCTGCTATGTTAACTTGTTAATCTCCACAATTTTCCAGTGTCTGTAGCTTTTCCTGCATTAAGGAAAACTTGAAGTTATAAAACAGAACTTATTAAATATAAATTGGGAGATAAACCATGAAGCCTCAAATGTCTGTCATGACCCCACCTTTCTTTCAAATTGGGTTTTTATGTCACATGTTTATCCTGTTCTCCTGGCCGTAAATGATGAAACAAGATATTTCTCCTTGAGTCAAAAGCTAAGAATGCAGTTGGATATGACCTAAACCAAGAGTCACAGAGTCCAACCAGAAAGGGGGACGTTATGGTGGGACATAACTAACTGATCCCATCCATTGTCTTTTGAAAAATAAATGCTAGATGGAAAAAGGGAAAGTGGGTGACTAGAGCTCAGACTGAGTGAAGCAGTGTTGAGTTGTTATTCCAGGTCTTTATGAAGATTGCTGTGCTCCTCAATCTTGGAAGTCTACGGTCAAGACAGAGAGGAACCCTCCTGTCTGACACTCTCATGTATCCTTGCAATAAATTCCTTCACTGATACGGCTGTGTCTTTTCCAAGCAGCCTGAAAAAGCCTAGAGAACATGGTGTAAATACTTCCTTTACAAAGAGATTTGGCAACTAAAATGAAAAGATTGTACTAAAGAGTGTCCAAGGAAACTTGAAAGAGTACAATTTAGGTCAATAACAGGAAATAGTACCTTACACTGCAGAAAGGAAGTTTCAGAAATTTCAGTCCCTCAAAAATAGAAAGCATAGATGGGCTTAAGAAAAGCTTCAAAACATATCTATGTGGTTGAGTCATATAGAGTTATTGGGAAAAGCTCAGTATGTTGGGACTATTTCGTCTCCTATGAGATGGATGTCAGGAAGGAGAGTGATGATCTGCTAAGACATATAACTCTAGTGTCCTGGGCACGACCAACTCAGGATGGCCTGAAGCAAGGGTTCCTCTGATGAGGCAGCCAGCAGGGTCTATGAAGTTGAGAGTAGCCCCTGAGGATTTGAGTCCCAGAAGCCCTACACCAGTCCTGAACAGTAAGTGGAAACATTCTGATGGACTCAGTGGGAGGCAACATTCACCCCCTGCATCCAAATCAGGCTCAGAGAAGGAGTATAGTGTATTTATCAACTTGTCTGTGGATTAAATGTAACTCAAGAGTCAACATTTTGGGTCTCTGCAAGGATGAGGGTAATTAGGAGTAGGCTTCATGGGCACACCCCCAGCCCAGGACATTCTTGTGAAAGCCCTTCAGAACATGCAGTCAGTGTGGGGAACACAGTGCCTGCTACCTGGCTAAGCACTTCAGAGACTCCCATTGACATGTTGCATGAGGCAGGACTGATTAGAAAGGATGGTTTCATTCCAACACCATCACCTTCTTAAGAAAAGGGTAGATAACCTCTCTTTATCTGGCATGTGATCTTGTAGTTGAACTGGAAGTATTTGGGGTTGTTCAGAGATAGTTCTGAATGGGACAGGAACACCTGCTCTGTGATCATCGTCCCCTGGTGAGCTTCCTGCAGTTAAAATGATAAGGCTTGTCGGAGAAGATCCAGTTTTAGTATTGGGGCCATTTCCATTCTTTGTTATTAAAAATGGGCTCAAGTTTTCTTTCTCTATAGAAGGAGGGGAAAATTAATAGCTCCCTTAAAAGCATGCAGGGGCACAGTTATGCTTTTATATACAGAGTAGTGGTTAAGACTACAGATTCAAGTATATGAGAGATCTGCAGCTTACTAGCTGCTTGGACCAGTTATCTAAGCTCTTTGCTCATTATAGTTTCTTCTGTAAAATGTGAATAATAATATCACGCAGGGTTTTTGTGTGGATGGAACTGGATAATGTATATAAAACACTTAGCATAATGCCTAGCATACAGTGAGTGCTCAATTACTATTTAGCTATTTAACTGTTTTATTTTTTCATAGGTACTGAACCTGCATACAATTACTTTATTCCAGAACTTTCCAACATCAGAATCCCATCACTGTAAGTGGTCAAGAGCAGAATATTTTATAGACATTAAGGAGGGGTAGGTTTGGGCCATTTGTAAAATGAAGTAGGCCTTTGTCTTTCATGGATTTCAGTCTTGTGGTTTCAACTATTCGTAAACTGTCTCAAGGGTTGTGACATGGTATATGTTATATTATATTATATATATATATATATATATATACATATAAACTTAATCTTAAAGGGATAAGAAGCAGTGAGGATGCAGCAGAATCATTTTGAGTACCCACCCAGTCATTCTCTTTTCTGAGAACTGAAGGAGGTGGACCCTTGGAGAGAGCTTTGGGCCTTGTGACCCCTCACCACAGCTGCTGGGACACACAACCCAGGGAGAGCTGATCTGGTGTTTGGATCAAACTAATTTTCTCTCCTGAATTGTTCTCATTTTCAGGAGATACATGAAGAAGAAGTTGATATATACAGCTTTTCCTGAACCATCTGAAGATAAATTATGTCTATCATGACCCCCAATTTCTTCTTCATGTCTTATAGCTGATTCACATTGTTGTACAGCAGAAACTAACACAACATTGTAAAGCAATTACACTGCAATTTAAAAAGTTATTTAATATAAAAAGTAAAAATAAATAAATAAAACTCCTTGGGTTACAATGAACTCCTGAATTTCTAGCTGTTTCTGATGCTCTGGGGCATGCATGAGCCTTCTCCTCTGAGCTGAGGTGGGGAAGAGTGGCTTAACTGGTGAGTATGCCTTGCAGACTGCTAGCTTCTGCATCTCAATGAAGTCAACCTGGAATAAAAGTATTAACTGGGAGCATATTTTTCAATTGCACTTTACAGCTTTTGAAAGGATAAATCACATGTGTAGTGGAAACATATCTTCAGACCACAAACTCAGGTGTGGGCTAGGGGGTAGGTGGAGTAACATTTGCTCCTTTTCAATGCTGTATTTAAGTACTCTCTTCAGCCTTCCTTCTACCTGGTGGCAGAGTCTGAGTTTGCTCCCTAGGTTCAGTGTTTTTCTTCTTTTCCCCTGGGGGAGCGAGTTGGTGAGGATGGGCTCTAACCCTGGGTTCATCACCACTGATGCATGCCCGGCACCTTCAAAGATCTCCCTCACCCTCTGGTCTTCCTGGCCCTCCTGCTCTCTTGGGGTCCTGACCTGCTGCCTCGGTGCACAGGGACCCTGTGTGGCACTTCTGGCCTCTAAGCCCATACCTTCTCAAGGGCCAGACCCTGCAACTGCTCCGCTGCTTGCAGGGGTAGAGTCATACCACTCCACTCCCTGGGCTCTTATTTCCCCAACAGGTTCTGAGCATTTTGTTCACCTTCTTCCCTGGCTTAGCCTGTGGAAGGGCACAAGGGCCTTTCTCAAGCCTTTCTTTCTTTCCTTTTGTGCAACCGTGGGATGGAGGACTGGATCCTAGACCCTTCCCTGGAAGTCTTCTCAGTCTACTGTTTGTGCCATGTTTCTCTTAAAACATAGTGTTTTATTCTTACTGGAGTACCTACACAGAAATAGCTTATTTGGTTGTTTTCTTTAATTACAAAATAACCAGAACTAACAAAGAGAGCCTTTCTATATTGCTCTTTTAGAAACATGGGAGTCACAGTTTAATAATATATAATTTGGCATGATTTTATGCCCTGAATTTTGGGAGGTATTAGCTTTTGGTATCTAAAGGCAAAGCTTTTGGATCACAAAACCCTTTTTTCTTGCAAAACCTATTTTGAAACTAAGAACTGACTTCTTTGCTATTTGCATTATGTTGTAACAAATCTCCCTTCAGACAATGACAGCTTCAGGTCTAGGTCAAATGCAGATTGGACAAGGGACAGCAGAAAGTGTGGGGGTGGGGAGGAGAAGACACTGGGTCATATTATCCTTTCTCTATGCCAGTGGAGTATTCACCGAACTGGGGGATTTAAATAGATCCCAGAGTTCCCATTGCCAAGCTCAAGGTTTTATTCTGTGAAAAGGTAAAAGATTTTCTCTTGCCAAAACTCTGCTGTACAATGACCTCTCATCCACCTGAAACCTGGACTGAACTTAATCTAAACACAGCTAGGGATAGGAAGTAGCAAAAAAAGTCACGAAAACAGGTTTCATAGAAGCCATACACCAAAGAGTTCATTCATAGGCAAGCCCCTTAAACCCTTCAATAAAGCTTATTTGTTTTTGCTACATATTCAAAGACACTCAAGTTATCAAGTTTCTATGCCAGACTGAGGTTCGTAAGTGATAGGAAGATCTAGTTGTACATTGTAAACAGTAAGAAAAACTGCTGATAGTGACAGAGGAGTCAGAAAAACAACAAAAAATCAGATATAAACATTTAAAGCATCAGTGCTGTCTAGGGATATCAGTGTAAAAATAACATGTCTCAAATTTCTCTTTTGTTTCCGTAACCAGAACTATAATTGTCAGTGTCTTAGAGCTCAGTGGAAATTCAGAGGAATCTAACCCAAGTATGAAATATGGGATTCATAATTTAATAATATGACATGATAATAGTGTGACATGATTTTATGCCCTAAATCTTTTGGAGCATTAGCATTTAATAACTAAAAGCCAAGCTTTTAGATCTTAAAACTTTTTCTACAAAGACTATTATGGGCTGAACTGTGTCTGCCTCAAAACTCATATGTTGAAGCCCGAACTTCCAGTACCTTAGAATGTAACCCCCTCAGAACTTTATAGTAAGTATTATCTGGTTCAGAGATTTTTATTTTAAAAAATTTTTGCCATGCTATACACAATATACAGGATCTTAGTTCCCCAACCAGGGATCAAACCCATGCCTCCTACTTTGGAAGCACAGAGTCTTAACCACTGCACTGCCAGGGAAGTCTGAGAATCTTTTTTTTTTTTTTTTTAACATATATTTTGTTATTTTACATATTCCCCCAAATGTTTGTAATGACTGAGTATTAATTTTAAACCAAGACAAAAACCATCATAAAATCTTTACCAAAGATCAAATAGTACAGGAGAGATCAAGTAAGACAGTGACAGATTTTATTTTCTTGGGTTCCGAAATCACCAAGGATGGTGACTGCAGCCATGAAATTAAAAGACATTTGCTCCTTGGAAGAAAAGCTATGATAAGCCTAGATTAGATATTAAAAAGCAGAGACATCACTTTGCTGGCAAATATCAGTCAAGTCAAAGCTATGGTTTTTTCAGTAGTCAATGTATGAATGTGAGAGTTGGACCATAAAGAAGACTGAATGCCAAAGAATTGATGCTTTCGAATAGTGGTGTTGGAGAAGACTCCTGAGAGTCCCTTGGACTGCAAGGGATCAAACCAGTCAATCCTAAAAGAAATTAATCCTGGATATTCATCAGAAGGACTGATGCTGAAGCTGAAGCTCCAATGCTTTGTCCACCTGATACAAAAAACTGACTCATTGGAAAAGACTCTGATACTGGGAAAGACTGAAGGCAGGAGGAGAAAGCAACAACAGAAGATGAGATAGTTGGATGGCATTACCTATTCAATGGATATAAGTTTGAGCAAACTCCAGGAGATAGTGAAGGACAGGGAAGCCTGGCGTGCTGCAGTCCATGGGGTTGCAAAGAGTTAGACATGACTGAACAAGACAGCACAAAATACATTTGATTATTTGGTCATTGCTAACCTTAAGGGAAGGCATTTAAGTAAGTGACAGTGACAGATGCCAGAGTGCTTGGGTGGAAGAGTGACTGAAAAGTGAGGAAGTGAACATATGCTGAGAACATGATAAGGGAGCTGAATTTGGGGAAGCCTTTTTTCAGATGGGGGAAGACCTGGATATATTCTTGGTGAAGAGGAAGTAGCTCTTAGAGAGAGTAAGATTATAAAAATACAGACAAGAGAGCAAGGCCTGGGAGAGGCAGGCAGGATTGGGTTGAGGCCCAGGAAGGTGAGGAGGCTAGTCTGGGACAGGAGGACTGAAAGCTCTTCTTCTGAGCCAGGCAGGAAGGAGGAAAGTGAGTAGGTAAGTTGACAGGAAGAGGAAAGAGAAGTTGAAGGGTTCTGGCCTGATAGCCCATTTTCTTTGTGACAAATAGGCTGGAGGAAGGGCTGTGGAGAGTGTGTGGAATTGTCAACACGGAGAATGAGAAAGGGCATTTAGTAGGGATAAGTGAAATCATTGATGGTTAGGGCTGAGGGCCTGGTCAGGGTGGGGAGAAAATAGGGTTATAGAGAAAACAGTTAGTTACTAAAAGTTTTTGAGGAGAGGAGCAATATGATGACAAATGTGTTTCAGGGAATTTATAAAGAACTGGTATACCAGATGGTACAGATAAGTTTTGCCAGGTCCTAGGATGACTAGCAATGGGGCGAAGGAGTGATGGTGAGCAGGGCCCTCCTGAAGGAAAGCCATTTAGATCTTTAGAATAAGACAGAGGTCATCAAGCCATATTTCTCCTTGAGTAGCTGGTCCCTGTGACACTCTGACAATAGGGGACACTAAAGGGAGACTGGAAGGCTGGAGGGGATTCTTGGAATTGTTTTGCTTTTTGTTCCTGTCAGTGTCACCTCTGGAAAGACTGCTCACCCTGTTGATGACAATGGGTTCTGGTTCCCACTCTTCTGATCAAACCTCACAGTATCCCCGTTGGAGACACCAGCCCCAGCCACTGGCCACGAGTCCTCAGAGATGAGGTCCAGCTTGGTGGGTCCATCCCCTGAGCTCTGGAGGCACCAGCACTGACAGGCAGCCCCCACATCTGGATCCCAGCTTGGTAGGGCCACTCCTCTAAGCCTTTAGATTCTGATAACCCTGATCTCTTCTCTTTTCCCCTTGCCCTAGGATGGGAGCTGCTTCCTGAATTCTCTGTCACCTCCATGCTCCTCCTTCACCCTTCAGCCTCCAATACCTGCTTAATCCGGAGAAGGCAATGGCACCCCACTCCAGTACTCTTGCCTGGAAAATCCCACGGACGGAGGAGCCTGGTAGGCTGCAGTCCATGGGGTCGCGAAGAGTCAGACATGACTGAGCGACTTCACTTTCACTTTTCACTTTTATGCATTGGAGAAGGAAATGGCAACCCACTCCAGTGTTCTTGCCTGGAGAATCCCAGGGATGGGGTCGCACAGTGTCGGACACGACTGAAGTGACCTAGCAGCAGTAGCAAGAAAGACCCTGGGGCTTCCCAGGTGGTTGAAGTTGTAAAGAATCAGCCTGCCAATGGAGGAGATACAAGAGAGGCAGGTTTGATCCCTGGGTTGGGAAGGTTCAGAAGTAGGAAATGGCAACCCACTCCAGTATTCTCGACTGGAAAATTCCATGGACAGCAGAGCCTGACAGGCTATAGTCCATAGGGCTGCAAAGAATTGGACTTGACAGTCACTGAGCATGCATACACACACATAAAGACCCTATCTCCAAATAAGTTTACATTCTAAGATACTGGGGGTTAGGACTTCAACATATGGGGGTCACAGAATTCAACCCCAAACTGTTACCTTCAGCATAATGAAGAGCAATTAGAGAAAACTGTGTATTTAAGTTTTCCGTAGCCAACTTCTAGCTCTATATCCCTGGATAAGTAGTTTAATCTGTTAATGCCTCATTTTTATCTTCTATAAAGTGGATATAGTAACTCCTACTTCAAAGGTTAAATTAGGTACTATAAAGACATATCAATTCTCCTTTCTTTTTCATATTTTCTAGAAGATAAATCTACGCCACCACCACCCCTCCCCCAACTCCATTATTCTGATTCTATTTAGATAGATGAAATTTGGTTGCTCACAACTGACTTTGAGACTTGACTGATAAGCTGTACTGACTGCGGGAAATTCATACCTTCACCACCAGCTCTCTACAGTCATTCATTCTAACTCAAGTGGTGTCACCAGGACCACATCCCAGCCTTCCTTGGCTCTGTAATTCGTTTCTCCGCTCCCTTTGGCACTATCTGGGTGTGTCTCTGTTAGAGACCCCACTTTCCCAAACAAGTTTTGGCCAAGTTTCTGGAAGCTAACCACACCCCTGCCTCTCAGGGAAAAGTGCTTTTCCACATACTACTTTGTTTAGAAATCCTTGTTCCTGGAAGCTAACATGCTGTGAGTTGCTTAAAATGTAATGGTTACCTATGAACAGCACAGCTAAATATAGTCACGAAAAAATGCAGTATTCTGAAACAGAAGAGCATTGTTTAAATGAGATTTTGAATAGTTTCTTCCATGTAGGGATACAGTGAGGGGCCTTAGTGAAGCCTGATTTATATATTTTTTAAACAAATAGAATTTTTAAAGTGATATGACTGTTATTTTTTTTCTACCAACTTGACTGGGTCATGCATGCCCAAATGTTTGGTCAAACATTATTCTGGATGTTTCTGTGAGGGTGTTTCTGGGTGGGATTAGCACTTGAATCTGTAGACTGAGTAAAGAATATTGTCCTCCAAGATGCTGGCACAGAGAACAGACTTGTGGACACAGTGGGGGAAGGAGAGGGTGGCAAAAATTGAGAGAGAAGCATTGAAACATATATTAGACATGTAAAATATGTAAAAATAGACATATTTTGTAAAATAAACAGCCAGTGGGAATTTGCTGTTTGATGCAGGGTGTTCAAACCCAGTGCTCTGTGACTATCTAGAGGTGTGGGCTGGGGGGGAGGGAAGCTCACGAGGGAGGCATGTATCTATATATACCTATGGCTCATTCGTGTTGATGTATGTCAGTGTGTATGTGTCCAACTCTTTGCGGCCCCCTGGACTATAGCCTACCAGGCTCCTCTGTCCATGGAATTTTCCAGGCAAAAATACTGGAGCAGGTTGCCATTTCCTACTCCAAGAGTATCACCGACTCAATGGACATGAGTTTGAGTAAACTCTGGAGGATAGTGAAGGACAGGGAAGCCTGGCATGCTGCAGTCCATGGGTCACAAGGAGTGGGACATGACTGAGTGACTGAACTATGACAGACCATCTCCATAACTTTCCCTGGTACTTCAGGTTATATCTTCAGAGATACTTCTTCAGGAATCCTTCCCTAACCTCCAAGCCTGAGTTAAATTTTCCCTCTTAAAGCACCATGTGGGGGCTTCCCTGGTGGCTCTGTAGTAAAGAATCCACCTGCCAATGCAGGAGACATGGGTTCCCCCCAGTCCAGGAAGATCTCATGTGCCTCAGAGTAACTAAGCCCATGCACCACAACTACTGAGCCTGTACTCCAGAGCCCGTACCCCACAACAAGAAAAGCTTCCACAATGAGACACCCAAACATCACAAATAGAGAGTAGTCTCTGCTGGCTGCAACTAGAGAAAAGTCTACGTAGCAACAAAGACCTGGCACAGACCAAAATATAAAATAAATAGATTGTATTTTAAAAAAGCACCATTTGATAGTCTGCCACATTTAATTCTTCCAGACCTATGTTGTAGTAGTGAAATGATCCTCTATGTCCTCAAGCTAAATATGATTTATGTAAAAACAGTGCCACAGCCTATGTGTAGAGTCTATTTATTATTACATAGCCTCTGGATAAGGCAAAAACATGGCCTTTATGGCAGAGTAAGAACTTATGTCTTGAACCTTGATGTACAGATGAAAAAATAAACAAAAAAAAAAAAGAAATTACAACCAATGAAGATAATTAAGCTACAGTTTCAGGATAACATGCCCAAGGGCCTGAGTTCATAGCTTCCTATTCCTGGACAGGAACCCAACTCCCAACTCCCCTCCCAGAACAGCCACTGTCACCAACAGAAAGTGTTTGTCAGGAGGGACTAGAGAGGGGACTAGAGGAGATCCTGGAATTTGTACTTATCTAGAGTCTCGAGAAGACTCTACACATGGACATCACCAGATGGTCAACACCGAAATCAGACTGATTATATTCTTTGCAGCCAAAGATGGAGAATCTCTATACAGTCGGCAAAAACAAGACCAGGAGCTGACTGTGGCTCAGATGATGAACTCCCTATTGCCAAATTCAGACTGAAATTGAAGAAAGTAGGGAAAACCACTAGACCATTCAGGTATGACCTAAATCAAATCCCTTATGACTGTACAGTGGAAGTGAGAAATAGATTTAAGGGGCTAGATCTGATAGACAGAGTGCCTGATGAACTATGGACAGAGGTTCGTGACACTGCACAGAAGACAGGGATCAAGACCATCCTCATGGAAAAGAAATGCAAAAAAGCAAAATGGCTGTCTGAGGAGGGCTTACAAATAGCTGTGAAAAGAAGGGAAGCGAAAAGCAAAGGAGAAAGGGAAAGATATTCCCATTTGAATGCAGAGTTCCAAAGAATAGCAAGGAGAGATAAGAAAGCCTTCCTCAGTGATCAATGCAAAGAAATAGAGGAAAACAACAGAATGGGAAAGACTAGAGATCTCTTCAAGAAACTTAAGAGATACCAAGGGAATATTTCATGCAAAGATGAGCTCAATAAAGGACAGAAATGGTATGGACCTAACAGAAGCAGAAGATATTAAGAAGAGGTGTCAAGAATACACAGAAGAACTGTACAAAAAAGATCTTCACGACCCAGATAATCACAATGGTGTGATCACTCACCTAGAGCCAGACATCCTGGAATGTGAAGTCAAGTGGGCCTTAGAAAGCATCACTACAAACAAAGCTAGTGGAGGTGATGGAATTCCAGTTGAGCTATTTCAAATCTTGAAAGATGATGCTGTGAAAGTGCTGCACTCAATATTCCAGCAAACCTGGAAAACTCAGCAGTGGTCACAGGATTGGAAAAGGTCAGTTTTCATTCCAATCCCAAAGAAAGGCAATCCCAAAGAATGCTCAAACTACCGCACAATTGCACTCATCTCACACACTAGTAAAGTAATACTCAAAATTCTGCAAGGCAGCTTTCAGCAATACGTGAACCGTGAACTTCCAGATGTTCAAGCTCGTTTTAGAAAAGGCAGAGGAACCAGAGATCAAATTGCCAACATCTGCTGGATCATCGAAAAAGCAAGAGAGTTCCAGAAAAACATCTATTTCTGCTTTATTGACTATGCCAAAGCCCTTGACTGTGTGGATCACAATAAACTGTGGAAAATTCTGAAACAGATGGGAATACCAGACCATCTGACCTGCCTCTTGAGAAACCTGTATGCAGGTCAGGAAGCAACAGTTAGAACTGGACATGGAACAACAGACTGGTTCCAAATACGAAAAGGAGTGTGTCAAGGCTGTATATTGTTACCCTGCTTATTTAACTTATATGCAGAGTACATCATGAGAAATGCTGGGCTGGAGGAAGCACAAGCTGGAATCAAGATTGCCAGGAGAAATATCAATAACCTCAGATATGCAGATGACACCACCCTTATGGCAGAAAGGGAAGAGGAACTAAAAAGCCTCTTGATGAAAGTGAAAGAGGAGAGTGAAAAAGTTGGCTTAAAACTCAACATTCAGAAAACTAAGATCATGGCATTTGGTCCCATTACTTCATGGCAAGTAGATGGGGAAACAGAGGAAACAGTGGCTGACTTTATTTTTCTGGGCTCCAAAATCACTGCAGATGGTGAATGCAGCCATGAAATTAAAAGACGCTTACTCCTTGGAAGGAAAGTTATGTCCAACCTAGATAGCATATTAAAAAGCAGAGACATTACTTTGCCAACAAAGGTCCATCTAGTCAAGGCTATGGTTTTACCAGTGGTCATGTAGGGATGTGAGAGTGGACTGTGAAGAAAGCTGAGCGCCGAAAAACTGATGCTTTTGAACTGTGGAGTTGGAGAAGACTCCTGAGAGTCCTTTAGACTGCAAGGAGATCCAACCAGTCCATCCTAAAGCAATCAGTCCTAGGTGTTCCTTGGAAGGACTGATGCTGAAACTGAAACTCCAGTATTTTGGCCACCTCATGTGAAGAGTTGACTCATTGGAAAAGACCCTGATGCTGGGAGGGATTGAGGGCAGGAGGAGAAGGGGACAACAGAGGATGAGATGGCTGGATGGCATCACCAACTCAATAGACATGAGTTTGAGTAAACTCCGGGAGTTGGTGATGGACAAGGAGGCCTGGCATGCTGCAATTCATGGGGTTGCAAGGAGTCTGACATGACTGAGCAACTAAATTGAACTGAGAGTCTTTCGTTGATATCTTTCTTCCTTTGGCTGAAAGTTGTATCCTTTAAGCCTACAACTGTAGAATGAAATTTGCCTACAAGTTCTATGGTGTATTTGAGTGTTGCTGTTGCTTAGTCCCTAAGTCATGTCCACCTCTTTTGTGACCCCATGGACTGTAGGCCGCCAGGCTCCTCTGTCCATGGGATTTCCCAGGCAAGTATATAGTCCTCACCAATTTTAAAACCCAGTTTTCTGCTTAATTAATGATCACTGTTTACTCAATATTATAATTTCCTATTTGGCTGCTTAGACATTCCACCAAACCAGAATTTTTAAGGTGGCCGAGAGCCTATTTTTTTGACTCCTGCGTTTCTATCATGAGTATACTGCCTATCATATAGAAAGTGCTTATTTATGTTTGTTGAAAGAATAAAGATCAGTTTTTGTCATGCTGAGTTCAAGCAGCCTTTGAGACCTCCAGGTAAAGATACCTAAGAAGCAGCTGGGTGTGTAAGGCAGAAGCTCGGAGGCTGTTCTGCTCTGGAGTTAGGGAAGATGGTTGCTACCATCGGCAGGAATGAGGTCTCTATATCAAAGTGTCTAGAGCAGGGCATTATTGTTATTCAGGGTTGGATAGTTGTTGTAGGGGCCTGTCTTGTGCCTTGTAGGATATTTAGCGACATCCCCACACTTTATTCATAGATGCCAGTATCACCTCCTATGCTTGTGACAACCAACAATGTCCCCAGATATTGTCAGATGTTGCCTGGAGAGCAAAATTGCTCCCAGTTGAGAACTACTGATCCAGAGTGAGAAGCAGCATTGGAAGGTCAGCATGTGAATGTGTGCACCTCTGCAAATGCTTGGCTCTGCAGAGTCAAGTGAGGGTTCCTCCTCATTGCCTCATGACCTCACCTAACCGTCTATCCTGTTCCTCTACCCAGATACTCACTTTAGTGTGGGAAGCAGCAGTATGGCCTTGACAGAGCAATAATTATGTCTATGCTGCTTAGTATTAAAAAGAAAAACAGAGAAGTCAAACTCCTAGTCATGTAAAACTGAGTCATTTTCCCTAGCCTGATTTCATGGGAGAATGCCTCCTTCCTGAGTGGGAGCCCCTCCCTAAGATGCTTCACAGTTCCTCTAAACTTCTGGGGCCCTGGATAAGACTTGAGACCTCTGAGACAAGGTAGGTTGCCTGGGAGTGGGGTGGTTCTAAGGAAGTAGTTGGAGCAGGTGCCAAGTAAGATATTTCTTCTGAGGCTCCACATATCAACCCTTTCCTTTCATGCTCGGAAAATATGTGCCTAGCTAACCAGACAACAATAACCCCAGTCAGGCAATGAGTGATGTTTCTCTAGATGGATTTAATCATGAAAATATTGCATATAAACTGGTCTCAAAATGAATTCACTCTGTTTTCCAAACTATGAGAACACAAGAAATAAAGCCACAAGGGGAACTTGGAGTAGGTAAGTGTATGTCATCCTGTAGCAAGACTGGAGGATGCTGGAAAGGCTTCCTTTCAGGGTCTAAGTTGAGAGCAGGAAGGGCTGGTTTTCCTCCCTATCCCTTCCTATATTTCCCAGAACATTTTCTCCTCAAACTCAACATGCCTAAAAAGTCTCATTTAGATTTTTTTGTGAACAAAAAAAGCTAATCTAAGAAAACATTAGCTCTTCTCTGTTTAGGGTAGTAAGCATCTCATTTTTCACTATACCTCATGATGCAATGTTCATTATAATATACATAGGATCACAATTTGAAAGCAGGAAATGTGGAAGGGGCTGGTGGTTTCTGTCAGATGAGCAGCATAATTAAGATGGGTAAATGGACACTTAACCTTCTCGTCATTCAACATTTGTGGGGTCTCTACCATGTTCCGTGCTCTGTGCTAGACACAGGAGATGTAGGTGGAAAAGATACAGTTTATAAACATAGGTTGGTGGAGTGAATAGCTGACTGCCAGCCAGGGTGATAAGCTTAGTAACAAGTCATGGGTGCAGTGGGTACATATAAGGGTGCTCTGAATAAGACGACCTCAGGGGTAGGGTCCCAAAGGCGGTGTCATGTCAGTGGGTAGGACTATCCAGGTGAAGGGCATGGGCAGAGATGCATCTAGTTGTCACACTGTGGTTCCAGGTACAGACTGAACATTCCTCCAAAGCCAACAGGAAGTGCTCTGAGGGACTACACATATAGAATGGGGCAGTCTGACTCATTTATATTAAAAATAAAGTATCCTCCTACTAAAAAAAGGGGAAAGGATTTATAAATGATATATGCTAATTACAGATAAGGAACAATCTAGCTAGAGTTTCTGTCCGCTATTACGTGTGTTGGCACAGGGCCTAACTAACAGTGCATCTACTCTGCTTCGTTGACCACGCCAAAGCCTTTGACTGTGTGGATCACAACAAACTGGAAAGGTCTTAAGGAAATGGGAATACCAGACCACCTTACCTGCCTCCTGGGAGACCTGTATGCAGGTCAAGAAGCAACAGTTAAAACCAGACATGGAACAATGGACTGGTTCGAAATTGAGAAAGGAGTACGTCAAGGCTGTATATCGTCACCCTGCTTATTTAACTTATATGCAGAGTACATGATGGGAAACGCTGGGCTGGATGAAGCACAAACTAGAATCAAGTCTGCCCAGAGAAATATCAATAACCTCAGATATGCAGATGACACCACACTTATGGCAGAAAGGGAAGAGGAACTAAAGAACCTTTTGATGAAGGTGAAAGAGGAGAGTGAAAAAGCTGGCTTAAAACTCGATGTTCAAAACATGAAGATCATGGCATCTGGTCCCATAACTTCATGGCAAATAGATGGGGGAAACAATGGAAAGAGTAAGACTTTATTTTCTTGGGCTCCAAAATCACTGCAGATGGTGACTACAGCCATGAAATTAAAAGACACTTTCTCCTTGGAAGAAAAGCTATGATAAACCTAGATAATATAATAAAAAACAGAGACATTCATTTGCCAACAAAGGTCTATCTAGTCAAAACTATGGTTTTTCCAGTAGTCATGTATGGATGTGAGAGTTGGACTATAAAGAAAGCTGAACACCAAAGAATTGATGCTTTTGAATGGTGGTGCTGGAGAAGACTCTTGCAAGTCCCTTGGACTGCAAAGAGATCCGATCAGTCAATCCTAAAGGAAATCAATCCTGACTATTCATTGGAAGGACTGATGCTGAAGCTGAAGCTCCAATACTTTGGCCACCTGATGCAAAGAGTTGACTCATTGGAAAAGACCCTGATTCTGGGAAAGATTGAAGGCAGAAGGAGAAGGGGATGACAGAGGATGAGATGGTTGGATGGCATCCACGAACTCAATGGACTTAAGTTTGAGCAAACTCCAGGTGATGGTGAAGGACAGGGAAGCCTGGCATGCTGTAGTGTATGGGGTCACAAAGAATAGGAAACAACTGAGTGACTGAACAACAAAGTGTGAATCTCCCCTGCTCCAGGCCACCTGTCAAAATCTCGCCTCCCATTGGCTAAGCCCATGAGCTCAGTGGGTCTTAAGAGATTCCAGCTCTGAGCCTCACCCCATAGCTTCCTTCTCTGTGGCACTTCTGCTCCCTCACACCCACTGTAGTTGGCTTTCCATTCCTTCCGTCATTTACCATACAGGACCCTTAATAGAATTCCATCGAATTTCAGAGCCAGAGGGAGCCTGCAAAGCATATTATCCAACTTTTTCATTTAACAGCTGAGAAAACAAAATTTACAGCTGAGAGCTTTTGAAGGAAGAAGCCATTACCTGCTATGTGGACTGAGTAACAGAGAAAGCCTGCACTGCTGAAAGAGAGGCTAGGAAGCAGAGGGATGCTCAGAAAGGAGCAGAGATGAGAGATCATGAAAGAGGAGTCCCAGGTCACATAGTTCCACCTATTCCTGAGATCCAATCACTCTCCTGCCTTCAGAATTTGTAAGGTTCCCTTGGGCCCTAATTACAAATTCCCTTTCTGCTTACGGTTACTAAAATCAGTTTCTGTTACTTCGTACACATAATGAATTAGAATTCAGTCAAGTAAAGTCATCTGTAACAGCAAGAGTAACTCTCAAGCTGAATCTGTAAGTATTGGTGTATTAGATTCTTATGGCTTCTGTAAGAAAAAATTACCATGAACTTGGTGGCTTAAAAACCCAGAAATTAATTTTCTTAAGTTCTGGAGGCCAAGTCCAAAGTCAGTATCACTGGAATAAAATCAAGGTGTCGGTAGGGCCATGCTCACTCCAGGGGTGTGCTCCTTCCAGAGACTCCAGGAGAAATCTGCTTCCTACCTCTTTCAACTTGTAGTGGCTGCCACAGTTCCTTGACTTGTGGCCACATTAGTCACTTCAGTCTCTGTCTCTGGAGTCATGTTGCTTTCCCATCTGCTGCCTGGACATCAAATCTCCCTACTCTTAAAAGGACACAGTGATTCCATTTAGGCCCACCCAGATGATCCAGGATAATCTTTCATCTCAAAATATGTAATATTATCACATCTGCAAAGACTTTTTTTTGCCATATAAGGTAATATTCACAGATTCAAGGGATTAGGACATGAATATCTTCTAGGGGACCATCATATGGCCTATAACACTTGGCATAGTTAAAAATAAAATGCCAATTAAAAATGGTGTTAGCTACCTTCTTTGTGAACTGTACTTTTTATCATTAAAAATATTCATTTTTTTTCATTTAAAATAAATAAATAAATTAAACTGGAAAAAAAATGGCATTAGCTGGCAATGGAATGACAAAGAGTGTTTTCAGCACCAGATGGAATAAAAGGCCTGCAGATGCAAAGAACACAGGTTGTGACCCACCAGATTGCATATTCCCCTGGAGGAGATAAATGCACCATGTTTTTTTTGGTCCGGACACCAGCCACTATGCTTACTGAGTTTGCATCCGTTGTTCTGATTTCAAGTAACTTTCTAATAATTTGGCTGCTTATGCAGATTAAGCAGTGACAGGATATGCTGTTTTGTACGCCTAAGTATTTAGTCTGTTGGATCATTATATTTCTCGATATAAATCTAAAAATCAGAGTTTTGGCTTTTCACTCATTAATTTTCATGACTTTGGGTAATGAATATCATCAGGTTCTGAGATGCGGGCTGTCCATTTCACAAGTTCAGAAATACAATCTGCCAGCACACTCATGGTTAATGCATTCCTGCAGGATAAACTGAGTTGTAATCTCTTGGTCTTAATTCCAAATTCCTAAGGAAGGAGTATAATTAGCCAAACTCCAGTCAATTTCCTGCCCTGGAACAATCAACTGTGGCTAGGGAACAAGGTCCCTTTGAATATACAACTTTTATTTTATGTTCATTTGAGAGGAACAGGGCAGTTTCCTCAAAAGTCAGAGAATGTGGCAAAGGACACAAAACAGCCCACGCGGCTGTGTTACATTTTAACTCTCAGAAGGCATTCTAGTTCCAAAAATTCCCTGTACTATCTACTAAGCCTTCTCATGACTTTGTATTTGTATTTTGGGAATTTATGGGAAAACTACATTTTCTCCTTCCTCCAATGTATTATTCTCACTTCCACTGAATTAATCTCAATAAAATACCTTAGATATAATCTATGGTAGGTATGTATGTGTTTAGTTGCTAAGTTGTATCAGACTCTTTGCAAACCCATGGAGTGTAGCCTGCCAGACTCCTCTATTGTGGGATTCTCCAGGCAAGAATACTGGAGTGGGTTGCCATTTCCTCCTCCAGGGGATCTTCCCAATCCAGAGATTGAATTCATGTCTCCTGTATTGCAGGAGGATTCTTTACCACTGAGCCACCAGGGAAGCCCAATCTATGATGAGTATTACTCATTTACTGTCTCTGTGTTTTAGCCTTATCTACGTTACCTCTTCTATTTCATTACTTAATATCTTTAAAAAAAAAAGTCAGTCTATAACTAAATACATTAATTTAAAAAATACACTCTACCATAACAACTTATATCAGTTTCCTTAAATAGAAAGTAATCATGCAAATAAATATAGCAGGATGTTAGAATGTGGTTTCCAACCACGGTTTTTGACTAAGACTCCAATGCAATATACAATATATATTGCCAAAGTAGTGTAAGATGGAGTCCTCATATGCAAGTTTGCATAGGAAGTTGTGGAGAACTGGTTCCATGATTTTTGTACCCCTTAGATCACCCCTTAGATCACCCCTTAGGGAGTGGAGGGAGAGGAGGATTTGTGGAGGAGCTCTTAGGATTCTGGTGCCATTGCAGAGATCCAAGAAGGGTCCTTCTCTTCAGACTTAGAGTGAAAAGTTTCCTCGTGACCACACACACACAGAGCTGTGGACCATGTTTCCTGCAGTTAAGGGAAATAGAGTAATTGCAACCAACTCCCACCCCATGAAGGGTAGAAGTGGCTGTGTTAGGAGTGGGCTGAATTTCCAGCGTTTTGGGGACAATGAAGGTATTACTCTTTGTCATGGGTCAGATCTGGGCCACTTGGGAGAAAGAGAAGTTGGGTCAGATCATCTAGGATCCTGAAGGAAGTTCAGCAAAAAGAAGCTAGGAGGGAATGCTGTGACAAGACTAGAAATACGTAAGTGCCCTGCTCCAGGGAGTGATAGAAATCTCTATTGAGGTACCCAGGCAAGAACTCAGATGTGACCTCCCTGGCCCACAGAGCACTCAGCCACCTGTCAGAAAATACTGTCCTAGTGCCTTTACTTCTCCTGCCCTGGACCTCCCCTTTTCTAACCAGGGAAGAAGTAAAACAGCAGCTAACAAGTGAAGGAGGAAGTGAGTGTAAAGAGCAGATGCCAAACACACTCCTTTCCTGGAAGGCAGGCAGCTGTCAAGTAGAGGCCTTGCCCAGGGGAGGGGGAGGAGGTTGAAAGGTTGGTTACTATCAAGGACCTGACATTCAAATTACCAAATTAGGACTGAATTAGAACATAAAAGACTGTACTGTCTTTTACCTAAGAGTTAGCAATTAAAAAAAAAAAAAGCTTTCCCACCGGGTCAGGTTTTAAGGAGACTTGGGAAACAAAAGACTGCTGACACGAACACTGCAAAAACAAAAGTTGTACTTTAAAAAAAAATTAAAATAAAAAAATGATAAATAAGTAGTAAATATAGTGTTTAAATGCATATATGAAAAGTGCTTAATTTAAACATGTGAAAAACTCCTTGGTCTAAGTTCAGGATTGTCCAATTGGTGCTCGATGATGCCACCAAGCCTAGATGATTCTTTGGTTCAGAGTGTGTGGGGCCCCTGCTTGGTGGTGTGACACAGTCGGGCCACCCTGACAGCAGTCTCAATATGGGAATGATAACCTACGATGACCACTATGGGAGGGATGATAAGAGCAGTCATTCTTACTATCCCTACTTCCAAGAAGTTGTGGTGAAATGTTGAATACATAAAGTTCTGAAATATTCATGGCAATCTGTTAATCTAGGTGGTCTATGAAACCATGTTTCTATCTTCTGTGCCCAAGTACTTGTGCCCCTAATAACATTAAAATACTTAACGCATAAAGTAAAAAGCAAACAAAAATTGCAGTAAGCCTCCTGAAATCATCTTGCATACCACACTCTGCCAGAGTCCTCTGGTCCCATCATATCTAGCCGACTCTATCTCTCACGGGCCCAGCCTGGCTCATCAGTGCAAAGTCCATCTTTACCGATTTTCAATCCTGTCATGTTTTCTGGGTTCTAACTCTCTAGTGATTCTGCTCTTCCTTCAGAATTCCTCTATTTCTCCTCTCAGTTCTATTGGTTTCTGCAGCTCTGTTATTTAGTGCAAACATATTTAAGGCTTCCCAGGTGGCTTTGGGCTTCCCTTGTGGCTCAGGAGATAAAGAATCCACCAGCAATGCAGAAGACCTGGGTTCAGTCCCTGGGTTGGGAAGATCCCCTGGAGATGTAAAGGCTACCCACTCCAGTATTCTGGCCTGGAGAATTTCAAGGTTTGTACAGTCCATGGGGTCACAAAGAGTCAGGTACAACTGAGCATTTTCACTTTCACTTTCTTTCAGGTGACTTTAGTGGTAAAGAACTTTCACCTGCCAGTGCAGGAGACCTGAGTCCCATCCCTGAGTTGGGCAGATCCCCTGGAGGAGGAAATGGTAACCCACTCCAGTATTCTTACCTGGGAAATCTCACGGACAGAGGAGCCTGGCAGGTTACTCACCATGGGGTCTCAAAAAGTTGGACACGACTTAGAGACTAAACAGCAACAGCTATCTTCCTGATGGATTGACTCATTATTATATAATGTCCCTCTCTGTCTCTAGTAATTTTATTTGCTCTAATGTTTACTTTATTTGTTACTAACATTTCTTCTTTCCTTAATTAATGTTTGCATGGTATATCTTTTTCAATACTTTTACCTTCAACTTCAGGCACTCTGTCTATCATATCTAATCCCTTGAATCTATTTGTTACTTTCACTATATAATCATAAGGGATTTAATTTAGGCCATACCTGAATGGTCTAGTGGTTTGTGACCTAAATCAAATCCCTTATGATTATACAGTAGAAGTAAAAATAGATTCAAGTGATTAGATCTGATAGACAAGAGTGCCTGAAGAACTAACGATGGAGGTTCGTGACATCATACAGGAAGCATGATCAAGACCATCCCCAAGAAAAAGAAATTAAAGAAGGCAAAATGGTTGTCTGAGGAGGCCTTACAAATAGCTGAGAAAAGAAGAGAAACAAAAGACAAAGGAGAAAAGGAAAGACAAACCTATTTGAATGCAGAGTTCCAAAGAATAGCAAGGAGAAATAAGAAAGAATTCCTAAAGTGCAATGCAAAGAAATAGAGGAAAACAATAGAATGGGAAAGATGAGAGATCTCAAGAAAATTCAAGATACCAAGGGAACATTTCATGCAAAGATGGTCACAATAAAGGACAGAAACCGTATGGACCTAACAGAAGCAGAAGATATTAAGAAGAGGTGGCAAGAGTTCACAGAAGAACTATACAAAAAAGATCTTCATGACCCAGATAACCACGATGATATGATCACTCACCTAGAGCCAGACATCCTGGAATGCAAAGTCAAGTGGGCCTTAGGAAGCACCACTATGAACAAAGCTAGAGGAGGTGATGGAATTCCAGTTGAGCTATTTCAAATCTTAAAAGATGATGCTGTGAAACTGTTGCTGCACTCAATATGCCAGCAAATCTGGAAAACTCAGCAGTGGCCACAGGACTGGAAAAGGTCAGTTTTCATTCCAATCCCAAAGAAAGGCAATGTCAAAGGATGTTCAAACTACCACACAGCTGCATTCATCTCACACGCTAGCAAAGTAATGCTCAAAATTCTCCAAGTCAGGTTTCAGCAGTACATGAACTATGAACTTCCAGATGTTCAATGTGGATTTAGAAGAGGAACCAGAGATCAAATTGCCAACATCCGTTGGATCATAGAAAAAGCAAGAGAATTCCAGAAAAACACCTATTTCTGCTTTATTGATTACACCAAAGCTTTTGACTGTGTGGATCACAATAAACTGTGGAAAATTCTGAAAGAGATGGGAATACCAGACCACCCTACCTGCCTCCTGAGAAATCTGTATGCAGGTTAAGAAGCAACAGTTAGAACCGGACATGGAATAACAGACTGGTTCCAAATTGGGAAAGGAGTATGTCAAGGCTGTATACTGTCATCCTGCTTATTAACTTATATGCAGAGTACATCATGTGAAATGCCAGGCTGGATGAAGCACAAGCTGGAATCAAGATTGCCGGGAGAAATATCAATAACCTCAGATGTGCAGATGACACCATACTTATGGCAGAAAGTAAAGAGGAACTGAAGAGCCTCTTGATGAAAGTGAAAGAGGAGAGTGAAAAAGTTGGCTTAAAACTCAACATTCAAAAAATGAAGATCATGGCATCCAGTCCCATGACTTCATGGCAAATAGGTGGGGAAAAAATGGAAACAGTGACAGACTTTATTTTCTTAGGCTCTAAATCACTGCATATGGTGACTGCAGGCATGAAATTAAAAGACGCCTGCTCCTTGGAAGAAAAGCTATGACCAAAGTAGACAGCATATTAAAAAACAGAGACATTACTTTGCCAACAAAGGTCTGTCTAATCAAAGCCATGGTTTTTCGAGTAGTCATGTATGGATGTGAGAGTTGGACTATAAAGAAAGCTGAGCACCGAATAATTGATGCTTTTGAACTGTGGAGTTGGAGGAGACTCTTGAGACTCCCTTGGACTGCAAGGATATCAAACCAGTCAATTCTAAAGGAAATCAGTCCTGAGTATTCATTGGAAGGACTGATGCTGAAATTGAAACTCCAATACTTTGGCCACCTGATGTGAGGAACTGACTCACTGGAAAAGACCCTGATGCTGGGAAAGATTGAAGGTGGGAGGAGAAGGGGATGACAGAGGATGGGATGGTTGAATGGCATCACCAACGTGATGGACATGAGTTTGGCAAGCTCCATGAGCTGGTGATGGACAGGGAAGCCTGGCATGCTGCAGTGCATGGGGTTGCAAAGAATCAGACATGATTGAGTGACTGAACTGAACTGAACCTTCAACTTGCCTATATCATCCAAATTGAAATCTCTTGTACATAGCATATAAATTTTGTCATGTTCTAAAATCCAATCTGTCTACCTCTGTCTTCTAATTGGTGTATTCAGACTGTCTGTATTTAATGTAATTATTAATATGTTAGGGCCTTAATCTTCCATTTAATTTATTTTAATTTTTAGTTAATGAAAATAAGCTTTATTAAACTAATAAATATGCACAAAGATGAAAGCAGTTTTAGTCCTTTTTTTTAACAGATGTTTTGATCAACTTACAGTAAAGGCAGTACTGAAATCTACATACAGTTAGTATGAAAGTCGCTGTTGGGTTGATTGCTCTTTTATCTATATTTATAAACTGTGACTTTTAAAGCTGACTTCAAAGCACTAACAGTCATGCAAGTGCTTAAGCAAGAAAGTTCTGTTATGTAGCATCTATGTTGTACAGCTGTCAGTAAAATAAAAATTTAAAAACAAAGGGATCTGTCACTATTCATTACAAACAAAATCCTTAGGGTTGTCTTGGCTTACGAAAAGGCACAAGGAAGAAGCTGGGCTACATAACTGTTATCAAGAGAGATTAAAATGAGACACTGGTATCTGGGAGGCAAACTACAGTTTGCTTCAAGGGTAGATAAATTTCATGTGCATCTTTTAAATTGATGCTTTAAAAACTAACCCAAATAGTTCCTATTTTCATCCTAAAATGAAAATTCTGATTAAAAGCAAAATCTTTTCTGTAGGTTCAGAACCTAAGGAACCCTGAGAGGGAAAAGGGGAGAAAAAGTCAAACTGTTTCCATTTTGAAAGCATGTTTCCTTTGAACAGAAGAGAAACTGTAACCTCCCATTTTATTTAAAAAAAATATATATGGAAAATCTTTCAGAACTAACAAGGCGACTAGGGTTTGGTATTGTGTTCTGTTTCAGCCAAGTACGCCTTATCCAGTCCTTTAGGGTGAATGATGCCTCAGGGTAGGTGGGTCTGATCACTTTCCTAAACTCTTTATGGGTCGGCAGCTCCGCATATTTGCTCTGAGGTACTTGGCTGTTCCCAGTTCCCTGGGTGTAGCCTAGGGATGGTGGCCTGTGGTCCCTCAACAGCTGATACAGTACCATGAAGACATGGCCATGAAGATGAAAGATGAGGGGATGTTTCCAGCCTTGTTGAGCAAGACCATAGGCCTGTGCAGTCTAGTTTGGAAAACATGCCTCCTCTCCCCACCCCATCAGTGATGACAGCACTTGGTTGCAGCCAGGGGAAGGCCTGTGAGTGAGGCAGTGGTGAAGCTGGGCCTACGAGCAGGTAGCAGTGGGGGCTTAGCAACCCTGGCATTTGTGTGCTGGTTCATGCACTTGTGAGCCCACTGAGCTCCTGAGCACTATTTTATTATTTCCATTTTATTTTTTGTTTTCTGTTTTTTTTTTCCCCTTCTGGTTTTTGTTTGTTTGTTCATTTCTTGTCCTCCTACAGGTTACTCAAACATTCTAAAAATTCTATTCTGATTTATCTGTGGTGTATCTCTTTGCATAGCTTTTTAAAATAGTTGCTCTGAATGTTACATCATATCTACTTATCAGTCTTTTGGTGTCATCACTTTACCAGTTTGAATAATGTTAGAGAAACCTTACCTCCTCTCTCTGTGTACATTTACCCTCCCCCATGTATAATATAATTACCTTAAATAACCTACATTTAGAACCACATCAGATAGTGTTATAATTCTTTTGCTTTGATAGTCAAGCAGAATGTTGAAAACTCAAGAAGAGAAGAAAATTCTATTGTATTTACCATAATTTTGCTTATTGTGTTCATTTTTCCTGGTCTCCCAAACTTCCTTCTTTTACTGTTACCTTTCTGTGTAAGGAACTTCAGTTGGCCATTCTTTTAACATGGATCTGATGACAAATTCTCTTGGTTTTCCTTCACATGAGAAAGTCTTAACTTCCCCTTCTTTCCTGAAGGATATTTTCAGGACTTCTCAGGTTGTCCAGTGGTTAAGACCCTGTGCTCCCAATGCAGAGGGTGTGGGTTTGATCCCTGGCTGGGGAACTAAGATCCCACAAGATCCCACATTCCATGTGGTTGTAGGCAAAGATATTTTCACTGGGTGTAGGATTCTGGGTTAAATGTTCTTTTCTTCCAGGACTTGAAAAAATATTGTATCACTTCCCTTTGGCCTTCATGATTTCTAATGAGAAATCTGCTGACATATGAATCAATCGTCTGTAATAGATAAGGTGCCATATTTCTCTGGCTTCTTTCAAGTTTTCCTTATCTTTAGTTTTCAGAAGATTAATTATAATGTGTCTTGGCATGAGTTTCTTAGGCTTACTCTGTTTGGGGTTTGCTCAGCTTCTTAAACCTGGAAATATATATCTCTTGACAAATTTGGAAAGTTTTCCATTATTATTTCTCTCAATAATTATTCAGCTCCCTCATTTTTCTTCTCTTTTGGGACTCCAATGAGGCAAATGTTAGATCATCTGTTATGATCCTACAGTCTGAGGTTGCGCTCATTTCTTCAAGGATGTTTTTCTCTGTTGTTTAGATTGGGTAATTTTTATGGTTCTGTATTTTATTTCATAATTTCTTTCTTTTGTCCCCTCTATTCTGCAATTAAGCCCATCTACTGCTATTCTTATTTTGGTTTTTGTATTTTCAGTTCTCAAGTTTCTATTTGATTCTCTTTTATATCATCTGTCCCTTTGCTGAAATTCTCTTGTTTTCACAGGTCTTAAACATGTTTATAGCTGCTTGTTGAAGCATTTTTACCATGGCTGCTTTTAACTCATTATCAGATAACTCCAACAACTCCGTTATCTCAGTGTTGGTATCTGTCGATCCTTTTCATTCAATTTGAGATGTTCCTAGCTCTTGTTATGATGAGTGATTTCTGACTGATACCTAAACATTTTCGTATCAGGTTATATGACTCTAAATCTTATTTAAACCTTCTCTTTTAGCTGGCTTTTTTTTGGACCTTGCTCTGGCAGGAGAAGGAGACTTCCACATTGTTACTGTCAGGGAAAGGTAGAAATCCAGATTCTTCACTCAACTTCCACTGATACCCAAGGTGAGGAGCCTCTCAGAATTGTGGGACTGGGTTGGGAGCTCTGATTCTCCTGGTGGTCTCTACTGGAACTGTGGTAGAGGTGGCCTAGTTTCCACAGGGTAATGATGAACATTCTAACTCTTCACTAATCTTCCTCTGATAACACCCTAGCAGGAAGGATGAAGGATGTCTCATTACTGCTGGGTGGGGATAGAATTCCAGGCTTTCTGTGTGGTCTCCATTGCACACCCTAGCAGAGGGGTTGGGGTGCCTCATTTCAGCCTCCCAAGGGTGGAAATCTTAAGCTTCCCACCAGTGCTTTGCTGGTGTGAGAGAGGCTGAAGCATGGATTTTCTCTGGTGTTTCACTGGGGGAGAGTAGGTTTTGTCTAAAAGTTTTGTCTAGCTACAATGTTCAGTTTCTGGTCCCTTGGTTAGAGAGCAGGTTTTTGTTGAGGGTTTCTTTTGCCTGCACCTGTTAGTGTTTCTGGGTTGTATGTTCTTCAGCTCCACATCTGGAATGTGTGAAGTGAAGAGAAAGCTCAGGGAATTACCATCATGTCATTCTTCGAGTTTAGAAGTCTCCACCTTTCAGAGGCTTCTTATATTTGTTTTCAGTTGTGCTGAGCAGGGGCAATAGGGAAAAGGATATTTCTTCTATCTTCCTGGAAGTAGAAGTCACTGGGTCCTTTTCAAGTCTTAGTAAACACTTGGCGGTTTAACTCAGGCACACCACCCTCCCTGCTTCCCACTCCTACTCTTTACAGAAATATAAAAGAGTAAATCATCAAGTTAGTAAAATAAATTAATAGTATAAATATAATTAATTAATCAATAGGTGAGTTTATTTAAATAAAAATAAAGATACAGATACATGTTTATCTACCCACGTAGACATTTTTATACACATAGGTATATGAAAGTTAACAGATTAAAAAATGTATATACATTTAGACTACTGCTGTGAATTGGAGAGTGGTGAGTAGCCTCTAGAAGTCCTGAATTTCAGGCCTCTAGAAGATGATTATTACCCTGGACACAGAACCTTGGGCAGAGTGGAGGGTAATACACTCCCTATATTGCCCACAAGCAGAGAACCAGGGCCCTTTGTCTTGTGGTTTCCTAATATACATATTCTCATCCATGCATCCTCAGGACAGACAGAGCAGACAGTCAGAAGACAGACAAATATACATACACACTGTGATACATTGGACTAGGTTGATAGAAAAGTGAATGGAATGGCTTGAATATAGGAGAGTTTGTGAATAACTAATTAAAAGGCATGTAGCTCATCCACCATATATCAGACACTCTATAAACATTACTCATTTAATTTTTAAAAGTTGATGTTATTACTCAATTTTAACCAATAAGTAAATAACTGAGGCCAGGAGAGGTTAACTTGCCTAGCATCACATCTAATAATTGCAGAGTCCAAATTCAAACCCCAGTTTATCATATTTGGACATTTTCTTCTTTGCTACCTATTTCTCATGGAAGATAGGGACTGGGGGAAAGCAGGGCAGGGAGATAAGGTAATAGAGATCTTGGTAAACTCCATGAAGTGGCCATGGAGGACTGATAAATGTGACTTCACTGCCTTCCCCAGTCCCGTCTGCTCTCACAGTTGTGATGTGCACTGTCTCAGAGTCTGCAGCCTTCTTTTCCCACGATGAACTTTCATTTCAAAGGAAAGTCTGGGCTGGGTTCTACTCTCCTCCCAGTTGTGAAGGGAGTTGGCCAGCTCTCCTCTTCTGAGTGTACATGACTAAGAGAGATGGGAGGGGGCCCACAGCACAGAGACCCATTGCCAAGAACATCTCAGGGTGGAGAGACCTCTGGAACATTTTTTCCATTCTGCATCAGACAGGGTAAAATTGATTAGCATTTAATTGGTTTCAGCTGTTCTTAACATGTTGCATAGAAAACGTCGATGTACTTTGCTAAACTCAATATTCCTTATGGTTAACAGATTGAAAGCCAAAAACACCCTTGAAGAAACACTAGAAATCAGTGCTTTGGATCACACTGAGTTCTTTGCTTTCGTTCATCCATTTGGAATGCTCTGGGAATGCTAAATACTTGGGACTAGGTATAAAGAAAAGAAAGAAATCTGTGTCTGGTAAGACTCTCGGGTAGGTAGCTTCCTAGAAATCAAGATATCTAAACTGCAATTCCTGCCTTCCCTGTGCAACCAGGCAGTTGTGGGGAACCTCTTCATCTCTCTGGACTGCCATCAGGCTGCTGATGTAGAAAGTGAGGAGACCGAGCTCAGTGACCTCAGTGACCTCTAAAGTTGCTTCCATCTCTTAGACCCTTTGATTTATTTTCATTATTCTGATGCTTTGGTACAATTCTGGAAAAAACAATGCTATAATACTCTCTAACTAAGAAGTGTACAGAACAGCTATGGGAGACTGTGTCTTGGAACCCAGTGAAGAGAAAGGTTTCAAAGGACATAAATAGTTAAAGCTTAATCAATAAGGCTTTTTTTTTTCATTTATTTTTATTAGTTGGAGGCTAATTACTTTACAATGTTGTACTGGTTTTTGCCATACATTGACATGAATCAGCCATGGATTTACACGTGTTCCCCATCCTGATCCCCCCTCCCACCTCCCTCCCCATCCCATCCCTCTTCAATAATCTCGAGGCCAGAAGACAAATGAGGAACTGGGAAAATGTCTAATATTGTGTGTCCTTGAGCAAGAACACTCTAGTCCTCACCCTTCATGACTCTTTCTATGAAACACAAATAAGGACACTTACCTGTTAAGGCAAAAATCTGTGTTAAGAAGTTTGGCCAAAATGTGGGATGTCAACAGTATCAGGTGCTAAGGGGGTGCAGCTACAGTAACTGCTCTTTTTCAATCTCACCTCTGTTCTTTACTGAATTCCCTTAAATTGCTCATTCTCCAGCTTTCTCTTTGCTTTACTTCTTCTCTGTCTCTGCTTCTCTCTTGCTGAATCACCCTTAGTGGGTCTTCTTTTTGTGAATGTTCATGTATAACCAAGGTGGCAGGTAGAACAGTGAAAAGCCCAGAGAAGTTCCATCCTGTTACACAGCTGCTTACCAGGAACTGGGAGGGAGCCTTCTGAGCCCTGGTTGCCACCCGTTAGGCTTCATAGGGCCCCCAGGGGTTGTTGCTCCCTTACCATCAAACTTCAGGTTAGCAGTCTGTTGACTCACTTGCAGGGCTAACCCCAAGGCCTAGAGAACTCCAGAGCCATCTCTAGCAGCCACAGGGGCTTCCTCACTTACCCCCAGGGTTGTAGGGCTAAATAAGGACTTACTAAGCTTGAGGAGGAAGAGATGTGAGATACCTCCACTTCCCTCATCCTCTGAAGATAAGAATACCCCTATGCCCTCAAGATTCAGTGAATGCTTGAAATAGCTCAGACTGCTGGACCCATCCCTGGTGTTGCTGCCTGCATAGTCCAGGACCCTTTATGGTCATAGGCTTTCATAATGAGGGCAAGGCCAAAGCCAGCTGTAACATGCTGGAGGCTAGCCATGAGTGTTAACACTGAAGAGCTTTGGCTTTGAGATTGGTTCTCCAGGATTTAATACCCTGCATGGTAGCTCAGTGGCTCCCCAGGTGGCACGAGTGGTAAAGAACCTGCCTGCCAATGCAGGAGACAAAAGAGATGTGGGTTCGATCCCTGGGTCAGGAAGATACTCTGGAGGAGGGCATGGCAGCCCACTCCAGTACTCTTGCCTGGAGAATCCCAAGGACAGAGGAGTCTGGCGGATTGTGGTCCATAGGGTTGCAAAGAGTTGAGCACAACTGAAGTGACTTAGCATGCATGCATGCATGGTGGCTCAGACAATAAAGAATCTGCCTGCAATGTGGGAGACCCGAGTTTGATCCCTGGGTCAGGAAGATCCCCTGGAGAAGGAAATGGCAACCCACTCCAGTATTCTTGCCTGGAAAATCCAATGGACAGAGGATCCTGGCAGGCTATAGTCCATGGGGTTGCAAAGATTAACACTTTCACTTTCACATAGATGATGTATATTTGTGTTAGCAAAACACAGAGCTATGATACTGAGGGTAAAACTAGACTCTGAAAGATGAAGGCTGCTTGTAAAACTTCATGAAAGTTATTGTGTCAATGTGGAACCTTCTTTCCCAGGGACAAACCAGATTCCCATGTGCCGAGAATCTGAAAAGAAAGAAAGTGAAGTCGCTCAGTTGTGTCTGACTCTTTGTGACCCCATGGTCACACTGAACCCAGGTCTCCCACATTGTAGGCAGATGCTTTACAGTCTGAGCCACCAGGGAAGTCCTCTGAGAATCTGAAGTGCGGGAAAGAGTTCAGTCTTGGCCTCTGACTTACCCACTTGGAGATACCAGCCTCCTTTGATCAGACAGTGGATGAATAGTGTTCTTTGCCTCTGGAAATGTCATGTGACCATCTAGGAGGGAAGTGAAGGCTTGTGGGCAGCAAGATCTTCCCAGCCCCGTCTGGTATCTCTCTACCACAGTCTGAGCAGGACTGGCCTGCACGTGCTCTTCTCCACAAGTAGTTGAACATTCGATCTCTCTGGACACCCTGGGGGAGCAGAAGGAAACCGAGCCTGCTGAGTACGTCTACCAGTGCAGCCAGTCCAGAGTGCTACACACTGTTGTAGACTGACCACTCTGTCAGAACCTAGTTCTCTCATGCTTTTATTTGGAACACTTTACTGAATCTTTCCCTGGTAACGGGAAAATCACACACTATGTCAGGCATCATTTCTTTTAAGGGTTTACCCATTGATGGAAATGTGAGGAGTTCATGGACTAGATATGAGAAAAAGAAGATGAAAGTGCTTTGTAAATTCTAGAGTGCTAGTGTTGTTTATTCTTATAGGTATATGACACCCCATGGAAACTTTCCTGGTGGTTCCTTTCTTTTCTATGTACTGATTCAGGGAAGTGGGCACTGTCACCTGGTCATGACAGATGTGCTCATACTCCTCAGGGAGAAGTCCAATCCCATCCTTGTAGCCTGACCAGCTTGGCAATAAGCCCAGATTCATCTTACTACATCCTGATTCTTTTCTTTCTCCCCATGGTCTTAGCCATTGACCCTAAGCATTTTCGTTAATTTCCCAACTCTAATTCACCTTGGGTTATGAATGAATGATGGAAGACCACATGGTTTCCTTCAGTTTGATTGTAAGGACAGACATGAAGGAGTTTTTATTCTTATAGACACTCTGTGCGCCTCACATGTTCCTCAGGTGTGGGAGTGGAGGGGTGACTGAAATCATGCCCCACTCCTGCCCACAAAGCTCTCAGCACAGGCTATGTTTCTCCTCTGGTTTCCTCTCCCAGCTCTTCTGAGGCCTTGTCTCTCTTTCTCTGGCATCCTTTCAGCCTGAACTCATATAGACTATTAATGAGCCAAGCAGCATTACCCAATTTTTATAAACTGAAAGGATAGAGGTTTATAAGAAAACAAGGCATGATTATGGATGGTGCTATGAACATCCAGTTCTACACTGCTGCTTTTGAATTGGCCTTTATTAAAAACTGATTATAATTCTTCTGGGGTCAGGACTGCTAAAAATATTAGGAATTAACTTGGAAATTCTAAGCTTTCATTATGTCCACATTCCCCAGTTATTTGTTTTCAGCCAGAAAATCTGACATGTCTTAAGATATGTTGCTTTTGCCATAGGCCATAAACTTAATTTTCAGCTGCTGCACTTTGACTCAGAATATTATTTACATTCAGAAAAAAATTTATTTTAATCTATCAGGCTTTGTTTATAGTAATTAGGTCAGCTTGAATAAACCTACATTTTTGATGATGAAATTATGAGAACTATAGTATTCCATGATTATGTATTTAGATATCATGCTTTCAAAAAACACCAATAAAGGAGAAGTAATCAAATGAAACAGATAAATAGGATAAAATTCTATCCCGATTCCTCCCTCCCCTACCTTTTTGGCTATTTATAATAGTCATCCTAACAAGAAGTAGATTTAAACTTCCTGGACATTAGTGAAACTGTTTATGTTCAAACTCCTCCCTATGTGAAGATTTGTGTTCTGAAGTCATTGTGTTCTTAGGCTTTGTTCCAAAGTGACTTCATTTTCTGCCTGCTGGGATATAAGAGAGACTGCTAATGTAAGGGCGGCAATTTCATGAGCCAAAGATGCCTTTTTTCTGACTCATGTTAAATAGGACTGAACTGTGTGTTAAGATGCCCATTAAATGTCTCCAAAATTTCAATTACGTTCTGCAGAATTCTATTTGGCTCAACTATGGAGTTAATTAAAATGTACATTATAGATCTGGTACACTTTAACAATGAATTGGCATTGGGAAGGCATAGGAACAGCTATGAAAACTCTAAAAATAACAAATCTAAGAGAACAGTTTCCAAACTCATATTAAACACATCAAAATTAATTTCAGCTGTTTCAAAAAGTTGGCATGTGAGCTAGCTCAGGATTTGTGTGTGTGTGTTTTTTTTTAATTGATTTGAATAGAAAGGCAAAAAAAAAATCTAGGGTTTCAAGATGGAAATGAAGAGTTTACTTACCATGGACCTGTCTGTTAAGAACGATGCACCATCTTACTACTAACACTAGGCCTTCTACTAACTTACTAACACTAGGCCTTCACACCACTGTGAACCAGAAGGTCAACACTTCCGGGAAAGCCTGAGCTTGAAAAAATCGGACTTAAAAGTTATCTCTCAAGTCACTTACTCCAGCCTTCAGGAAGGGAAAAAGACAATCCAAGATATGCAAAAACAAAACAAAACTTTGTAGAAGGTTGTTTGTTGCAACACTATTTATCATTGTGAGAAATTGGAAACAGCCAAATAGCCAAAAAGAGAATCCTCCTTTAAACAAATTACAATATACTTAGGGCTTCCCAGCTGGCACAACAGTAAAGAATCTGCCTGCAATGCAGGAGACATGGGCTTAATCCCTGGGTCAGGAAGAGCCCCTGGAGAAGGAAATGGCAACCTACTTCAGTATTCTTGCCTAGGAAACCCCATGGACAGAGGAGTCTAGCGGGCTACAGTCCATAGGTTTGCAGAGTCGGACACCACTGAGCGACTGAGCACACACATGATATAGTCACACAGTGGCATACTATACAACCATAAAATAATGTTATGTTATAGTAATATTAAATTTCATAAGAAAATTTTGTGATATATTAAGCTAATTATTATATGTATTAAGAGAGAAAAAAGCAGGTTAAAAAATAAGACTCCAAGTCAGTAGTGGCCACCACTAGAATAATGAAAGAAAAACCTGAATTTCTTCCCTCTGCCTTTTTCCATAATCAAAGAAAAGTGAAATAAATGCCACAAAGAGGCATTTCATTTGTAAAATCTGCTGAGAAATGGTGTATATGTTAATCTCTTATTTTTAAATTAGAACTTTCAAATTACTTGGCTTTTTAAGAGGCATATGTATTTATATTTCTTATCAATAAAAAATACCTATCACTTCTTGTCATATTTCGAAGTTTTCTGCTCTTTACTTATGTGATGCTTTGGGGAAATTAAATTTGATTGTGCCAAAGTCAACAGAAATGGTCCTAATTTTATTTCTGTGAAGCCTCTTTAAAAGTTGTTAGGTGGTGTTAATAGGCCATTAAATTGGTCAAGAGGCCACCAGGCCTAAAATAAAACAGTCCTCTATTACTGCAAAAACCTCTATGGACAAACTCCACCCTCAAAGCAATATGCAAACCCTAGAAACTGAAAAGAAGGCATACATGCTAAGCCAGAATGCTCTTGCCTGCAGAACACAAATCAAGCTGTTTGATTGAAGATGGAGAATTGAGGTTTTGACCAGTAAGACTGGGCACTGGGGGAAGATCAGGCCTTAGGTCAATACACTCTTGTGTGGAAGGATCCCTGTCCATGGCAATTTCACAGCACAAATGGGAATGACTCATGTTTACATGGGAAATTCCATTAAACCCTATTATCCAAGATGGTCAGGAAACTAAAGTATTACTGTATTAGCTGCTCCTGAACTGAGACACATGTACTGTATTTAAAAACTGCAAAATCCCCAATCTCAGTTGTCTTTGCCGTTGTCTCTCTCTCACACACACATGTACACCCTCCAGTGGAAACAGAGAGATATTTTAGGATCAGGACTTAAAGCAATAGTTTGAATTCTCAGGGTTTCCTCCTGTTACATCTTTTGTATTATGACCTGGTGTTCTTACTTTTCTCCCTGGCACTCATAATTCTTACCTCCACTCTATGTCCCGCACTAACCCAACTGCATACAAGATAATGGGACAGCCTTTCTGATGTTTCCAGGCTTAGGTTGCCCGCATTGCATACTCTAGGGAAGAAGACAGCAGAAAATCCATCAACCGATGTGTGGCTGGTTGCTTAGTGGGGGTGAGATGCAGGAGATGGCAGTTGCTTGGTGCCTGTACCATGGGGATAAGGAGACCCAGGTCAAAGGTGGGGGGGAGGGTAAACTGAGGAAGAGCAGAGCGAGACCAGAGGGAAAGGGTTAATGGTGTGTACACTATCAGGGCACCAAACATGGCAGAAGCTGGGAGGAGGGTGGGGTAGGAGTGCTCTGAGGTGGAGAACTGCTAAAGAAAGGGTGGGTGAGAAGCCCAGCTGGCAAAGCAAAAGTCCTTTCAGTGGAGGTCCGTGGATTATAAATAGTTTCAGTTTTGTGTGTCTGAAAATATCTTTACTTTTCTTCATCACTCAAACTGTGGTTTGGCTGAATATAACAGTCTAAGTTGAAAGTTTTGTTCATTCAGCATTTTGAGGAATGTTTTCTCTATTGTTTTGTTGCATTTGATGTTGCTGCTGCTAAATCTGATAATCTGGGTTTTGTTTTGTTTTTTTTTAAACAATCTGTATTTTTTTCCTGGCACATTTAAGATTTACTTTTATTCTTTGTGTTCTAACTCTCATGACAACATTCCTAGATGGGGATTCATTTTTATTTATCCTTTGAGTGAACTTTCAGTCAGAGGATTTATGTCTTTCTTCTGCTCTGGAAAATTCTCAGCCGTTACTTTTATGTGAAACAACTTGTATTGCTTATCTGTCATTCTTTTCATTCTCTTTTTCTGGGACTCATAGTATATGCATGTAACCACTCTTTTGTGTATTCAAACTTTTTATCTCTTTGTGTTAAATTTAGGGTGAATTCCTCAATGCGAACTTTCCAGTGACCAGCAGTTTCTTCATTGATCTAGAGGTCAGTCCGTCTATTAAGTAATTTTAAAATTTTGAGGGCTACTTGAAGAGTAGTTCTATTTGGTTATTTTGCATATCCATCTGTTCTTGCTTCATTTATGCCTGTTTTTGTTCAGTAATGGCTGCTTCTTTTTATGACTGTCATTCTCTTATCTTTGCGCTTTCTTGCTTTAACCATTTTGTTATACCCATTATGCATTCATTATAATAAATTTCCTTCTGGAGTGAATTCATATTCTGATTTCATATTTTATTGACTATTTTTTTAGGATTAGATTTCATGGATCTTGGTATTCTGATTTGTGAGCTAATTTTGTGTTAAATTGTTTTTAATTGTTGTTTTCAGTCTGTTTTTTCTTCTCTTCTTTCCCTGTGTCTACTTTACTAAATTCATTGGTTTTGTGATTGTCACTTCACTTGGCCCCCTGGAATTCCGTTTCAGAACCACATGCTCTAAAGGCAGTTCAGGACTCTTGGCCATGGTGATGTTATAGGTACCAAAGGTCCATTCACCAGGCCAACATGTGGCTTGGTTCTTTTCCTGCTCTCAAGGCTGGATCTGTGTCCTCCCATCTCCCTAGCTATATAGACTTTTCTAACTCACAGCATAGGCAGCTTCTGGCTAAGGCAATGATTCTAATCCAGGCCCCTTGTCTCAAGTGGAGTAGACTTCCAGTCACATAACCTTCACCACCGAATTTTGACATGGAGACTGACATGTCCATGGTTTTAGCCCAACTCACTCTTTGGCATTCTATTGTTTTCTTTATCATCCATGGAGTCAGTCAGTCAGTTCAGTCACTCAGTCATGTCCGACTCTATGTGATCCCATGAATTGCAGCACTCCAGGCCTCCCAGTCCATCACCAACTCCTGGAGTCCACCCAAACCCATGTCCATTGAGTCAGTGATGCCATCCAACCATCTCATCCTCTGTCATCCCCTTCTCCTCCTGCTCGCAATCTTTCCTAGCATCAGGGTCTTTTCAAATGCGTCAGCTCTTTGCATCAGGTGGCCAAAATATTGGAGTTTCAGCTTCAGCCATCAGTCCTTCCAAAGAACACCCAGGACTGATCTCCTTTAGGATGGACTGGTTGGATCTCCATGCAGTCCAAGGGACTCTCAAGAGTCTTCTCCAACTCCACAGTTCAAAAGCATCAATTCTTTGGCGCTCAGCTTTCTTCACAGTCCAACTCTCACATCCATACATGACTACTGGAAAAACCATAGCCTTGACTAGATGGACCTTTGTCGGCAAAGTAATGTCTCTGCTTTTTAATATGCTATCTAGGTTGGTCATAACTTTCCTTCCAAGGAGTAAGCGTCTTTTAATTTCATGGCTGCAATCACCATCTGCAGTGATTTTGGAGCCCATAAAAATAAAGTCAGCCACTGTTTCCACTGTTTCCCCATGAAGTGATGGAACCAGATGCCATGACCTTAGTTTTCTGAATGTTGAGCTTTAAGTCAACTTTTTCACTCTCCTCTTTCACTTTCATCAAGAGGCTCTTTAGTTCTTCTTCACTTTCTGCCATAAGGGTGGTGTCATCTGCATATCTGAGAGACATCCATGGAGACAGCAATCTTTCTTCCCCCCTTGAACTCTGCAACATCATTTTAATTTTCTTTTTCATAGTTTATCATCACCAGGTATTTGAGGGAAGAACAGCAATGTCAGTGTGAACTTCCTGTCTCATCTTATTCAAGTCCAGCAGCTGTTTTATAAAAATCTTCCTTGGGAAGTTTTCAATTTTCTGTGACAAAGTGACCATTAATAACATACACCATGGGCTGTAATGTTTAAGGTATGAATGGGAATTTTTGTAATTAGCAAAGTTGGAATGACTTGCTGATTCTAAAAATATGTGATATTTGCTCAAGGTTACATGGTATACTGACAGCAAAGCTAGAGCTTAATAATTGGGTTCTCTTAGATTTGTATTTCTTCAACAAAGCATATATCAGAAGTGATGGAACTAGGATACTTGATAAATGATTTCTACTGCGATGCTTAACTATTTAAAAAGTGGAGGCATTTCACAGAACAAATCACATCAAGGTTTCATAAGGTCTCAGTTTCAATCTACTGCAAGTTTTTTGAATGCAAATATGTGCATACCAGCCTTTCTTGTTTCTGATAGAAAGCAGAGTTAGGAGGCTACTCCTTATTTTGTCTCTCACATGGCCCTATTAAGTGTTCAGTTTAGATAAATATGGGGCTTCCCTGGTTGCTCAGATGGTAAAGAATCTGTCTGCAATGCAGGAAACCCACATTCGATCCCTGGGTCAGGAAGATCCTTGGTGAAGGGATTGGCAACCCAGTATGGAGAATTCCAAGGACAGAGGAGCCTGGTGGGCTACTGAGCAACTAACACTTCCACTTTAGATAAATATAAGAGAATAAAAGATAAGAATAGAAATGAAAAGAGAAGTATTACACATATCAGGGTCCACAGTTACAAGCATCAGAAATTGACTCTGGTTGATTGAGCAGAAAAAATTTATTACTAGAGTTTTGTGTAGCTCACAAAATTGTTGGGGAGGCCAAACAGGGCTCCAAACTTTAGAATTAGCCTGCTGAGAAAGGCTACTGTTTCAAGCACTGAGCACTGGATGTTATAGTGAACTAGATGCTTACAGAAACATCAGTGCTATTTCTGTGTAGAACACACCTTGCTGTGAACGACATCTGCTGGCATTGTGCAGTGTGTTTGTACTCCTCCGGTTATGGGAGCTCAACTATAATTCTACTGATCCCGAGAGCCAATCACCACTCTTGCCATCCTGAGCAGCAAAATATGCAAAGCTTTTCTTCAAGCAGGAATCTGCTGTGCTTTGGATATATCTAATTGATATACCCCAGCTCACACCTGAAGCTTGCTGCAAATGAGGGGCAGGGGAAGCAAGTTTTCTAGCTTACAGAGCCAAAGCTCTGAACATGGAAACCTCCCCAAATATAGCAACAATGATCAGGTACTCAGCGACCAGAAAGTTTGCCAGTGTTTTATAGATTTAATAAATTAAAATTGGTAAACAAATAAAGAAGCTGAAGTGTCCACGGCGGTACATGGTGACCATACCCTGTGCCAGATGTTCTCCATTTATCCTTCTAGATCCATTTTCCATTCTTCTCCTCCCTGCACTGTGCCACTCAAGACTGACTTACATGAATTGCATCAACCAGCTTCCTTGCCCTCTGCTCCAAGTCAAGTTTGGCCAGTGGAGAGGGGCTGGCAGAAGATAGGAAGGTAGCAGAAGGGCAAGGTTTGGGCATTTAGCACCTCAATTCCCTCCTGGCTGGGTTGCAGGTTGTTCCTCTCCTGAAGGCCCCTGTTGGGTGACCCTCTCCTACAGCTGGAGTTCTGACCACCACCTCTTTCTCCTGCCCCTCCAGGCCCAGCAGTTCCCACCATTGCTAGTGGAGGGACTTACCCATCCCTTATGTCTTCCCTTACCCCCTCGACACCTTGTAAATAGTATCTTTAAACTCTCCCCAATTATCCTATTTGCATGTTCTATCAGTTCCCTGACAGGGTCCTGAATGACAAATATATCCATCCTTACTGTGACACATGCCTGACCTTATTTTCTCATCTCACCAATAAAATTGCTGAATATATTTCCTTTTGTTTTCTTCTCAAACCCAAATCATTGATTAACTGAATTATATGAAGACAATATTGAAAATATGACAGGAGGAGAAACATATCACTAAGGTTTCAAAATTTATTTTCTATAGCTATAGCCAAATTCATTTCATTCCTGGCCATGTATCATAAAAACACTTAAAAAATCATGAATTTGAGGCTCCATTTCAGACCAGGAGGAGGGAGACCAGGCTATATGTATCTTTCTAAAAAGTGTATCAGCTGATTCTGAGGCAAACTACATATAGATGCTAGGGAAGAAGGATTTACTGAAACAACACAAAGTGATAAACACAGCTCCCACCTTTTCACATATTCCAATGGACATATTCTTCCTTCAAGAGTATCACAACTCTGAGAAAGCTAAAATTAGTACCGAGTGGATTTTTTAACAGAAAAATTGTATGTGTCTGAATTCTCATAAAACCCTACAAAGGGCGTCCTTGCTTAAATAGCTGTTTCTCCCAGTTGTTTCTGATTGATGGATAACTTGCTCTTATCTTCTTACAGATGTCTTAGCTATTTCTGTCATCAGTAACATAAAATCCTCTGCATGTAAAACTTTTAGCAATATGATACAATAATGAATCCACTGGAATTTCTGCTGGACTGTGTTTAAAAAAAAAAAAAGCCTCAAGAAAACAAGGTTGTATAAAGGTAACAAAACAATCAACTGACAGTATAGGTATAACCATGCCCTACATCTACTCTTAGAATCATGTATGTTATTACTAATCTTCAGAATGACAGATGCAGAGCTTGCATTATCTTCAGTCTTTAAAAATCTGCCAGGGCATTAAGATCTCACATGCAGTGTGGCCTGGTCAAAAAGTTAAAAAAGAAAAACATAAAATCTGTTTTATTACATTCAGTATCTACTAAATGCCTCTTATATGCTCAGCTCTCCTCCAAGTTTTATGGGGAATGAAAAAGTACAATCAGTCATGTGTGCCTTTAAGGAGCTTACACCGTAATGGGATCCTCTCAGTTGCTCAGTTGTGTCCGACTCTTTGTGACCTCATGGACCATGTTGTAGCCCACCAGGCTACCCTATCCATGGGATTTTCCAGGCAAGCATACTGGAGTGGGTTGCCATTTCCTTCTCCAGGGGATCTTCTCAACCCAGGGATTAAGCCCGTGTCTCCTGCGTTGGCAGGCAGATTCTTTATCACAGAGATACCTGGGAATCACAGGAAGAGATAATGGGAATAACAGTGATAATTAATGAAATCATGTTAAATGCTAAATGGTATGGCATTCAATGGAGAGAAGTTCAGAGAAATCTGTTATGTTCCTGAATGATACATATTTCTGTGTTTCTCATTGATTAACAAGCTTAGAACGGTCAGTTCTGGTAGATGACCCAGCCGACAACTGTGACCACATCTCTCTTCCCAAGGTTTCTCCTAATATGGCTTGAAATTATGTTATATTTTTATCATCTACATCAGAGAACTGCTTCTACAGTGACGATTCTAACATCTAGGTGTCTTATATCCTGCACTTATACAATTCACATCTGAACCTTTAAAAGTTTATACTCATCCCTAGTCCATTATTCTGGTTGTGTGAGGCCCACTGTTTCAAATCATTAGGATAATTTGGACCCTATTTCAATCAGTTAATCGATTAGCTTTCCCTTCCAACTCTGGCCACTTGAAACTGCAACATGGATATGAAGTTTCAGTGCACAGTGAAGTCTGTGAAGCCTTGCTGTTTATATCTCGTTTTGTTATCAGTTCCAAGGCAGTGCTCATTCCCTTTCTTACAGGGGCCCGGCACTCAGAGCAGCATGGTGATGTACGAGCAAGTGCAGGGCCAGGACGAGGATCTCCGTCTACAGGATAGTGCCTTGGTGCCTTTTCTTTCTTTAAAAATATTGTTTTTTAAAAGGGGTCTTTTCACTCATTTTTAATTTTACAAGTAACATGCTAAGTTTATAACATTAACATGGCACAAAACCAAACACCACAGATTTAGTGAACATCTCCTTTGGCCCTTCTTCCTCTAACCCCACATCCTTCTCCAGAGATATTTACTCAACTTGGCTTGGTATGTATTCATCAAGACTTGTTCCTATGCACTTCTTTACTTCTGTACATGCTTTAGTTTTTACTAATCTGAATTACTCCAATTACTAATGAGCTTGAGGATCTTACTGGGTTGGCTAAAAAGTTCGTTTGGGGTATTTCCATAACATCTTTTGTATGAACTGCTTATCCTTACTCTTTTCATAATATTCTTTCTACTCTGTTTTATAGAGTCTTCATATGAACCTCTCCCAAAAAATGCTGAATAGTACAAGAACTGGTACAGAACAATACGTTACAGCCTTAGAGGGCCTCGTTTATGATGGGTATAGATCTATTAACAGACATATGAATGCAATTGTCTAGTCAGCAGTGGACCCCTCCAACCAGTACACAAACTTGGCAAAATCCCTCTATCTTATTCAAATGAATATTACAAGCATCTTTGCAAAATACTGTGCTGCAAAAAAGGTTAATTATGTCTGGTATTCTTCCATTCTATTTTTTAGCTCTATCAGGAAATAATATGATGCTAACTCAGAGACTTAAAGTTTAGTTCACAAATGTTTATGTAATATGCACTCTAGAATATTATAGAAAGTAATGCTAAGCTCACTCACTTTATAGATTCCATAATCCACTTTTTTCTCCTTTAGAGAATCTGTATTTTTGCCTGCCTTAGATTTCTGGCACAAGTCCTATTTTCTATTTCCCTGAGACCTATAATCTTTTGTTCAGACTGCAAATCCTGCATACCTGTTCTCTCTGACTCTCCTCACTTAGATTGCGTTTCAATTTATTCTTTGTGATATCTGTTATACCCTTCTCAGTTTGAAGATCATGTTCCCTATTGGAGAAGAAAGAAGCAATTGAGTAGTTCTGCCTTTTCTCCATAATCATTTAACAGAATCCTCTCTAGCCAGTCAGTTTATCCGTTCCTTCATCTTACTTCAAACTGTGTGTGTTTTTAAAGCCCTTTCTGTGGTCCTCGCCATTTAGCACTCCTCAGCTCATTCTGAATTTTTGCCTTTTGTCACTTTCTTACAGTCTTTATAACTTCCTTATTCATCTTGGTGTGTCTTTCTTTCATCTTTTGTATGTGTCATCTCAAAATATAGACTCACTGGAGAACTCTATGTTGGGTCATATTGGCCTCTGCAGGTAATTATTATAGTACAAAGTTTAATTTTTCTGAGTTTCACTATTAAGGAAAATGGATGCCTTTTTTTACTGCCTCTGGCCCTGGGGTTATATTTTTATTTCTGTGAACTTGTTGAAGTTTGTTTTCCTAAAGCCTCAATTACATGTCTATTTTGACAAAGGTTTTTTTTTTTTTTTTCTATTACAGACTCTAGATTGACACAATTCCTTTCTTTCTTCTTTAGGAAGGCAAGGACTGAGTTTTATTTCATATGCTTGTTGAAAGATTTCTAGCATATAAACAGCACCAACAAATCCTTCCTTGCTGATCAGACTGAGTCGAGTGTAGCAGTTCCCTTCATTCTTTCTTACACTTTTTAAAAGATCAAATTATTAGGAAGGCAAGCCAAGAATGTATTAAATTCTAAGACTGTTGTAGAGATTTTGAACAGATGTCTTAGTAGTTGAAGTAACATAGCCATATTATATCTTGCCTCTGTGACATTTTTATCATTTGATTTAGGGAAGCATCCTCCCGTTTAGCCTGGCATTCTTAGCATGCTCCTATAAATAACAGTACTCTCTCACTTTCATCTAATCCTCTCCATATGCTGCATGCTGCACTTGTGGATTCCATACATTTGCAGTTTTGACACACGGTGGTACTATATATCCGTTTTTATCAGATCTGCTTACACTGAGAAACACATACCATTTCATTGCTTAAATCAGTTTCATTTCCCCAAGTCTCAGTAAGATCTAAGAAATTATATTTATCTGTGTGGTGGATGCTATGATGTACCACCCATTCCCCTTTAGGAATAAAGGAAGTATTACTCAAGCTATTGGGAATGACGCTGAAGCTGGTCTTCACCCATCAGTCTCTTTGGGAATGGTCTCAGTTGAGGAGAGCTGTGTCATCTCCCAAGGCCATTACCCTTCCAGAGTAGGCTGCACTCAATGACTGACCAGTGTGGGAATAAAGCCCAGTCCCTCTTGCCTCTGTTCAGGCTAGCTCTGGAGGGTCATCTCAACAAGGTGGTGAGACATTCTGTTCAGGTGGCAATGAAACTCCCCTTGTTCCTTTGCTCAGTTCTGCTCCTTCCCTTCCAGTTCACAGGTATTAATCCTAAGAGCACTTCCTAGTCAGCACCCTGCAAGCTGAACTCCATCTCAGCATTTGTTTCCAGAGAAGTCCAACCTGGGACAATTTGCATGTCTTAAAGTTTCAGCTATATTGTATTATCTTATACACTGAAACATGACAAAATGAGCCTTAAGTATTATTCTCAGCCTGGTTCTTTTCAAATTACTGGGCTTCTTTTTCTCCAAGAGTGAAGCTTCTTTCTACACCACTCATATTAACGACCATTTCTATAATTTAGAAGTTTCTTTTAAGTCTTTTTCTCCCTTCCCTTCAAACTCCATGTGGAGCCCTTTGGCTAGTAAGCTTTGTCCCTAAATTTTTTTTTCTAATCTTCCTAACAGGCATCTCTTGTTTTGCCAGGAATCTGTCATTTTGGTATTATAAGTCAGAGTTGAGAAGAAAAAGTATTGACACCATCTTCTGAGATACCTATTCACTTCCAGTAATCTTAATCTTTCAAAGGCACAACTTTCAAGTGGAAGAGCTAAGACAGTACTGGTACATTCAGTCCTCTGCCTGAAAGCCTCCCCAGCCAGCAGCCCAGGGTCCACTGTCGGAGGGGATTCAGAGTGAGGCACTGCCTCTCAGTGGGCTCTGTCCTCGGAGGTGTGCTTGGGGGCCAGTGACCCCAGTGTGTTAGTTTGGGTCCTCCGGGAAGCATGGTGGGTCAGAATCAAGAGTTCAAGAGTCAAGATAAAGGGGGTGGAAGCAAACTAGGGCAGGGAAAGACCTCAGGCTGTGAGGTAGTTCTGACAGCTGTGAAAGGAAAGTAGAGAAGAAGCGTAATTGGGCGGAGAGAGCTGCGACCGCACCGCCGACATAACCACCCTGTACATACACAACGAATAAATGGTAGCAATTCAGGCAAAGACGGGAACGGGATTCACTGCAAGTCTCACAACACCTTCCTCGGGAAGTATTCTCAGTCCTAAATTCTTCCTCATAAATAAATGATTTTATTATTAGTAGTGGTTAATACTCATCGCTGATGTTGTTCAGTAGCTAAGTAGTGTCCAACTCTGCGACCTCACGAACTGCAGCACACCAGGCTCCTCTGTCCTCCACTCTCTCCCAGAGTTTGCTCAAATTCATGATAGTGATTACTATCCAGGGACTATTCTGCACATCTTAGAACCATACAAGAACCCATTTGCTCTTCACAACAATAAACTCTATGAAGTGGGTACTACTGTTTCCTACATTTTGCAGACAGGAAAACTGAGGGAAAGAGAAAGTGCAATGACTTTTCCAAGGTCATATAACCTAGTGGTCCCCAATCTTTTTGGCACCAGGGATCAGTTTTGTGGAAGACAATTTTTCCATGGACCAGGGGCAGGGGAATGGTTCAGGATGATTCAAGTGCATTACATTTATTGTGCACTTTGTTTCTATTATTATTACATTGTGATATGTCATGAAGTTATTATACAACTCACCATCATGCAGAATCAGTGGGCAGCAGCTATAAATACAGAGGAAACTTCACTAGATCACCCACTACTCACTTCCTGCTGTGAGCACGGTTCCTATCACGGTTGGGGACCCCTGAAACAACCAACAGAAGGTGAGGCCAGGGTATAGATGATATCAGCTGGGTACAACCCACCTAGGAACCCCTAGACTACAACACCCAGGGAAAGATTCATCAAGCCTCCCTATGGTGCCTTAAGAAAACTTAAAGGAAGAGTGAAGAATACATGGTTACCCGATAAAGGATACATGGTTACTTGGTATGCCACACCTTTTCACAAGGGCTGCTGACTCTGGGGCTTCTGAGAAGGCTCTTTTAAGACTGAAAACTGGTTTTCTTCTAAATTTTTACTTCCCCCTCCTCCTTTCTAAGCAGCCTTGGCCTATTAGCAAAGCAATTAACACCCGGAAAGGAGTTCACTACCCCAGTGGCATTCTACAATAATTTATTTCTTTCCACCTGTTTGCTAAGTCTATTCAGTGAGTCTCTTGGTTCAGGTACCTGTGAGAATCCTCTTAAATTCACTTTAGTTTTTTGTAAATTTTTTTTCAACCCTTAGGAAACAAGCAAAGCAGTGAATGCTTAGTAATAAATTAACATGAAAAGTGCACTAATTCATTTTAGAAAGATTTTTCTACTGGAAGCTTTTTCCAGTTAACCTTCCATCTCCCATGACAGAAAATTAAATTAACAAGAATGTCCAATTCCCCGAGCAAGCTGGTCAATTCATATTTCAATGTAAAGCAAAGTTAATATTTACGGTCGTTAATCTAATTTTTCTCTAGAGAGTCTATTCATTTGATTAATGTTTCTCCTTGTAACTCTCTCACTTACCTTGTGAATCCCTCCAATCCAGTTTTTTCCTTGTCTGAGAATGATTTATGAATTTCTGCCCTGAGTATAAGAAAATGTTCATGCAAGTGGTCCATAGCATACATATCACAGAGGAGCTACTCATGGGACAAGGAAATCCACATCATTTTTATAGTCATCTAAAGCAGGGTAGTTAGACATCCATGAAATTTTGGTTAGTGTACCAGCACTGGATGGACAATACTGATTGGTAATAATATTGTATGATATATGGTATCAGTTGTTCAGTTTAACTGTGAACCCAATGCTGTGTCCTTTCACCAAGTTTGTGGATGTAGTAAGTTTCCTCAAAGCTTGTGGAGCATTGTCTAGGTTCCAGGGATGCGTGGGCCATGTTTCCCAAATCATAGTCCATGATGATCTTTGAGTTTAGACTGATGGGGTATAACGGCGGCAGCCTTTGGCCAAATTCAGAGCAACTCTGCCAAACAACCCAGTAATACGAGGGTGTGGTGTACACAGCACATAGCCCCAGAGTCATCTGGACTGCACCCCCTTGAGGGTCCACACTGTGGCATCACTCGGGGTAGGAGACTAAAATTCATGCCTATCTGCCTGCTGCCTCTGGCTGGCCTTCCCGTGGTGCCAGACCCCTGGGGATGGGGGGACACACGAATGAGGGAGCCACGGCAGTCCTGCCCACTGCCTCATAACAAGGGCTGTCCTCTCCACTCCTGCTCAAGGCAGCAGCAGCCACACCAGGGCTTGCTGCCCTCCTTGCTAACCTCCAGAAGTCAGCGGTAGCATTCTCCACAGTCATTTTCATTTGGTGAAGTGGCCCAGAGGTGAGACTGGGAAGAGGCCCAGGTGCTAAGGACTGCCTGACAAAATGGAATGCAGAGTTCAAAGAGAGACAGCAGGGCTGTCTGAGTGAGAGACGGTCCCAGTGTAGGTATGTGACTGGTGACTTGACCTCTTCTAGTCAGCACTAGCTTCTCTGAAATGGGCTGGAGAGCCCTGTGAGCCATTCACAAGACCAGGAACTGTATTACTGAGAAGCTCTGTGAGCTGCTGACCAGAAGAGGAAACAACCAATGCCTGCCCTCTGCCATTTTCTACTTATAAAGAGAAACTTGGGTGATTTTTCATTGACTGAGTTTCCACGGGCTCCCCTCCCCAGTGTTCTGGTGAGTACCCTGTGAGAATCACTCATGTTGTTAGCTCTCACCTGATGGGAAGTCAGAAAACCCCTTTTTGACCAAAAGGAAGAAAAAGAAGACCCCTGCCTCAGACATTTGTGCCACTCTCTAACAGACCAGGTGGGTCAGGAACTAATGTGGCTCAGCTGCCCTGGCCTGGAGGTAGTCCTGTCTGACTGCCTGTGGGATGTTCTGACTGAGGAGGGACTAACTGTCTCAAGCACAAGCCATTACATTTCAAGGGGGACCTCAGTTACATCAGAGTCCATGCCATCTGGACGTCTCCTCTTTTGGTCTTTAAAGGAATCTGTTAATCTGGGAGTGGTTCCAAATTTCCTGAACTGGAAATCTTATTTGGGTCAAATCTTTTGCCATATCACTCCAACTGCCCTCTCAGTTGTTGTTTAGTCCCTAAGTCGTGTCCGACTCTTTTGCAACTCCATGGACCACAGCCTGCCAGGCTCCTCTGTCCATGGGATTTCCCAGGCAAGAATACTGGAGTGGGTTGCCATTTCCTTCTCCAGGGGATCTTCCCGACCCAGGGATTGAACCCATGTCTCTTGGGTCAGCTGCATTAGCAGGTGGATTTTTTTTTACCACTGAGCTTCCTGGTAAGTTCTTGCCTCCTCAGTAGTTGGAAACAAAACCAAAGCAGAGCATCTAAGGTATTGGGAATCAAATGTCCGCCATACCTAAGGACAGCCTGTTCTTCAGGACAGCATCCTGAAGAAACATTTAATCTTCTAGGTAATACAGCCTAGACCCAAAACCAGCTGGGAGATGGGGAAAGTTGGCCCTTCCAATGGTCACAAATTAGGGTGACTTACCTAGGCTTCACTCTCACAGAAAGTCAGAGAAGCCTACCCCAGGAAAGGAAATAAGCCATTTTCAGTTTTGCCCCTCCTTAACTGGAAGACAGCTTAGAGATTTCCTGGGCATGGCCAGGTTTTGCCGTGTCTGAATCCCTAACTGTGATCTAATAGCTTGGTCTCTGTATGAAATGTTAAAAGGAAAAGACGATGATCCTTTTGAATGGAATTCAGAATGTGAAGGGTCCTTTCAAGAATTGGAAAAGCAATTACTTTAGGCCCCTGCCGTGGCCCTCCCAGATTTAGCTAAATCCTTTGACTTTCACATTCACGAGAGAAGGGGACTTGCCTTTGAGGATATTAGCTCAAAAACTGGGATCGCTTAATGAGGTGGTTGCTTATTTCTTTAAACAATTGGATCAAACTGGTAAGGGACGGCCTTTTTGCCCATGGGCAGTGGCAGCTACTACAACCCTGCCAAAGGAGGCTGAAAAGCTTAATGTTCAGTCAGTCAATCATTATATGGACTCCACACCAGGTTCAGCTGTGCTAAGTTCTAAGGGAATAGAATGGCTATCCCTCAGAAGGTCAAGTCCAGACAATCCGGTGGTTACCTAAAAACCTAACACATGTTAAATCCTGCCACCCTGCTACCCACAGAAACGGGGCTCCTGGGGCATAATTGTATAGAAACCATACACACCATCTATTTCAGTTGCCCCAACCTAGGAAGTGGTCCTCTCCCAAGTGCCGAAGAGGACTGGTTCACAGATGGAGCAGTTTAATGAGAGAAGTGAAAAGTTTAGTGGGATATGCATTAGCCTCCCTGACCCAAGTCATAGAGGCACTATCCCCAGGGACTTCAGCCCAAAAGGCCAACCTGATTGCCCTCACTCAGGCCTCAGAGCTCAGGTCAGGGGAGACCTTGAATGTTTATACAGATTCTCAGCATGTGTATGCCATCCTACACACACAGGGCTATTTGGGAAGAAAGAGGTATGCTCATTGTGGAGAATAAACAGGCAAAACAAGGCTTAAGTGTATTGATGCTCTTCAAAGTGGTAAAGCTTTCAAAAAGGTACCAGTCATCAGAAGGGGGATATAGAGGTTATAAAGGGAAACAACAAAGAAGATGCAACTGCCAAAAGGGTGGCCCAAAAACCAGTAATTTGGCAACTATCCCTCACACCTTGAAGGCCAGCTCCATCCAATTACTCCCCAATCTACACAAAGGAAGAATTAAGAGCCTGAAAATGGAGTTTCAGTAGAGCTCTAGGAGGCCATGGGCAGTTAGTTAATGAACATGGGTGATACTTCTTTCCTCAAACTTCAGCTTGTCCAGCTGCCAGGGAGGCTTATAAAGGAACTCATTATGGGAGGGTAGCTCTATATAAGTCATCAGCTGAGATCATGGTAACGCCAGGTGTGAAAAGTATCATCAGTCAGATGGTTGAGAGGTGCCCCATCTGCACAATGAACAACTCCAACACCAGACCCCACCCCCTCCCCCAGATAAGGCCCGTCAGACCAGTCAGACACATCCTGGGAAAGACTGGAAGGCTGATTTCACTGTCATGCCAAGAGCATCTGGCAACTTCAGGTATCTCTTGGTGCTAGTGGATACGTTTTCAGGGTGGGTAGAAGCATTCTCCACTAGACCTGAAACTGCAGCCAAAGTGGCTAAATAGTAAAGGAAAATAACCCCCAAGTTTTGACTCCCAGGATCCCTACAAAGTAATAATGGTCCAGAATTTGTGTCTCAAGTGATGAAGAGATAAGGAGTCCATATAATGGACCTTGCACTCATCCTGGGGGCCCCAGTTGTTGGGGAAAAAGAGAGATCCAATCAGAACTTGAAGCAGGCCTTTAGGCAAGTTGTGTCAAGAAACACAAGAAAATTGGGTTAAGTTGCTTCCATTTGCCCTGTTCCTTATTTAGTTAACTCCATGAGATAAAGTTAAGTGCTCACAAGAGAGGGGACATATATATACTTATGGCTGATTCATATTGTATGTGGTAGAAATCAACACAACATTGTAAAGCAATTATCCTCCAATTAAAAATAAATTTTAAAAACATGAAAAAAAAAGTTAAGTGCGTTTGAACTCATGTATGGTCGACCTATTCCCAAGCCTGAGGGAAGGGACAGAAACCTTAACTGCCTTGAAATGGAACAACTCAAGTGTGCCCTTCAGGTAGGAGAAACCATGAAAGCCCTCATGAAATAGAGTAACCAGGTGCTGCCTGCACCCACTGACCTGGCACTACACTACTTCTGGCAGGAGACTGGGTAACCTAAAAATCTAGAAAAGTGGCAGCCTGCAAGTCCAATTCACTCCTAAGAAGAATGGACCCCACTTGGTGATCCTAACCACCCATTCCATCCTGAAGTTGCCAGGGTCACTCTGTGGTTACATCACATGAGTGAAGAGGCCCCCAAGCCCCAGCCTCTGGAGAAATAACCTGGGACAATGAAACACCTTGACTATTCATGAGAACCTCTCTGACCTGAAGCTTCTCTTGCAGAAAACAACAAAAGTGTGATCAGGGATATTCAGGCCTTGGCAGTGGGCCTCAATATCAGGGCACACTTAGCCTATAGGCAAAAGACCTAGATGGGCTTCCCAGGTGGTGCTAGTGGTAAAGAACTCACCTGCCAATGCAGGAGATGTAAGAGACTTGGGTTCGATTCCTTGGTCGGGAAAATCCCCTGCAGGAGGCATGGCAACCCACTCCAGTATTCTTGCTTGAAGAATCCCCATGCACAGAGTCTGGTGGGCTACAGTCTACAGGGTTGCAAAGAGTCGGACACAATTGAGTGGCCAACACAACACAAAAGACCTAAATAACGGCATTTTTAGGAAAACAATTTGAATGTGATCATATTCTCCTGTGATAACAATTTGAATGTGATCATATTCTTTTGGACCAGGTATTTTGAATTAATTGATTAGTTAATTAATTTCTATTAACATATAGTTGATATTCAGTATTATATTTTACAGGCATACAATACTGTGATTCATAATTTTTAAAGGTTGCATGTGTGCTAAGTCACTTTAATCCTGTCCAGCTCTTTGCACCTCACTGACTATAGCCTGCCAGGCTCCTCTGATCACGGTTTTCTCCAGGCAAGAATACCGGAGTGGGTTACCATCCCCTCCTCCAGGGAATCTTCCTGACCCAGGGATCCAACCAGGGTCTCTTGCAATTCAGGTGAATTCTTTACAGTCTGAGCCACCAGATGGTGGCCCAGGGATACCAACAGTCAGGGCTGAGGTCTGGTGAGCCTCAAATGTACCTAAAGGCAGCTGAGAAGTTCTGCTCATCTACCCAGGGGTATGACATTGTCCAAAATCAACAGAAAGCAGAAGATGCACCTGCGCCCCTCAACACCCCTCAAGAATGAGGAGCTGGACAAAAGACAGAAGAGAGATTTGTCACTGGCAAAGCCCACAACAATTCCCAGGCAATAAAAATAGAATGTGGTAGTAAAATAGAGTCTAACCTTTTTCTTTTCCTCTGTGCTTCATCCAGTTTCACTTGCTTACAGGGTGCTGTGTGCAAAGGTCTTGTTCCCAGCACTTCAAACAAGTTCCTAGGGTGAAATGGCTGCACCAGTACCTCAGCTCAGGGGTGTGTACAGAGACTGCTCATAACACTCAATTCAAGGTGGCGGGAGAGTGCCGCGGTTGGAGACGCTGCGCTCCTCGTGGTGATCTGGGCCGGAAGGGGCAGAGCTGCGCATGCCTCGTGAGAACTCTGCCCCGTCTCGGCTGATTAAATTCATATAAAGCAGCGCCCTCCCCTCCCCCACGGTTGGTCTTCTGGGGAGAGCAGGGGCTCTAGGACTTGAGCTCACATCTTTATTCTTTGATCAAATAACGAAGCTTCCCTATGCTTCTGAACCAAACTGTAACTTGTTCTATCAGTGTTAGTGACACCAGGCAAAAGGATCTCTGTTGGGGACTAACTTGGGAGGGTTGGTTAATAAAGACAGTTTTGGAAAAAAGCAAGGTTAAAAGATCCATATTACCCGGTTTCACAACTTCCTAAAAGTCTTCTTTAAATCAGCTCTGTGGTACTGGTAAGAAGATGGGTTTATAGCAGTCAAAACTGCAGTATTCGTAAAAAGATAAGTAGGTAGATCAGTGAAGCAGAATAGAGAATCCAGAAATAAACCCACACAAATATGATCTATTGGGTTTTGACAAAAGGGTAAATGCAATTCAATGGAAGAACAGTCCTTTCAACAAAAGGTGCAGGAATGGGGCTTACCTGGTGGTCTAGTGGCTAAAACTCCCAGCTCCCAGGGCAGGGGGCCTGGGTTCAATCCCGAGTCAGGGAACTAGATCTGGCATGCCACAACTAAGACCCAGTACAGCCAAATAAATGAACAAATATATTCTTTAAAAAGGTGAAGGAACAACTGGATACCCAAATGCCATGAAAGTGAATCTCAAACCATGCTCCAAACTATTCAAAAGGTAACTCAAAATGGGTCATGGGCCTAAATACAATAGGCAAAACTATAAAACTTTGAAGAGAAAACAGAGGAGAAAATCTTGGTGAGTTTGAGTTAGACATAGAGTTCTTAAATAGGATAGCGAAAGCATGATTCCCAAAAGAAAAAAATTAATAAATGGAACTTGATAAAAATTTCAGTCAGTTTAGTTCCATTGCTCAGTCATGTCTGACTCTTTGCAACCCCATGGGTTGCAGCATGTCAGGCTTCTGTGTCCATCACCAACTCTCAGAGCCTGCTCAAACTCATGTCCATTGAGTTGGTGATGCCTTCCAACCATCTCATCCTCTGTTGTCCCCTTCTCCTCCTGCCCTCAATCTTTCTTCCAGTGAGTCAGTTCTTTGCATCAGGTGGCCAAAGTATTGGAGCTTCTTCAGCTTCAGAATCAGTCCTTCCAATGAATATTCAGGACTGATTACCTTTAGGATTGATGGTTTGATCTCCTTGCAGTCCGAGGGACTCTCAAGAATCAAAATTTAAAGCACTGCAAAGATAAGTTATAGATGGGGGGAAATATTTGCATATCACAAATCTGACAAAGGATTTTTATCCAAAATATATAAGAAATTCTCTAAATTCAACAGTAAGGAAGGAAACAACTGGAAGAAATGGACAGAAGATTTTAACAGATATCTCATTAAAGAAGTTAATACATGGGTGTCAAATAAACACATGGAAAGGTATTCAATATCATTATTTGTTACGGAAATGCAGATTAACAAAAAATTGTGGGTGTTTGTGCTAAGTCGCTTCAGTTGTATCTGATTCTTTGCTACCCTATGGACCATAGCCCTCCAGGCAAGAATACTGGAGTGAATTGCCATGCCCTCCCCTAGGGCATCTTTCCCACCCAGGGATCAAATCCGCATTGGCAGGTGGGTTCTTTACCACTAGTACCACCTGGGAAGCCCATGAGAATGGGGTATTAGAATGTCTAAAACTAAACAAGCTGACAAGCCCTAGAGATGCTGAGGATACAAAGCAATAGGAACTTGTACATTGCTGATAAAAATACAAAGTGGTACAGCAACTTTATAAGAAACTGCTTGTTTCTCATATCACACTACCCTACAATCCCACTTTTAGGTATTTATCCAAGAGAAATGGAAATTTATGTTCACCCAAAAGCCTGTATGCAAATATTTACAACTAGAAACAACCCAAAGGTCCTTCAACTAGTGAATGGATAAACAAATTGTTGAACATCCATATAAGGGAACAATACTCAGTAACAAAGAATGAACTATTGATAGAGTCACCAAAATGGATGACTTTCAAAAGCACTTTTCTATGTGAAATAAGCCATATTCAAAGGCTACATTCTGCACCATTCTCTTTATATGGCAATCAGAAAGTGGTAAAACTATAGGGATAGAGAATAGACGAGGGGTCTCCAGGAACTAAGGAAAAGGGAAGTTTTTGACTACAAACAATAGCATGTATGATGGATCTTTTTAAGGTTATGGAACTGTTCTATTATAATTGTGGTGGTGGTTACAGGGCTTTTTATGTTTGTCATGACTCAGAACTCTATGCCCAAAAGTATGAAGTTTACTTATGTGAATTAAAAGAACCTGATTAAGAACTGCCAACAAATTCAAACTGGTATTTATTAAACACCCATGATGAGTAGGGCCTGGACTAGTGCTATGAGGAAAACAAAGCCTTCTAGTAAGCTCCTTCTCTCCGTAGGCATCAGTCCACTGTAAGACTCAAACAGGTACACAAATAACTACTGTTTACTTAGAATATGTGCCTAACACAGGAACAATGAAGATGTAAATGGAGAAGACTGGATTCTTACAAGGAGAATTGTAAGCTTGGAGAACTGTAAGGCTGAATTGCAGCAGAAATAAGTCAGATTGTATGCTCATCAAAAATCAGATGGGAAAAGGTTATGAGGGTGGAAAAATGTGATTATTGATCAGAGAGGGTAAAGTAATAAAAGCAAACTCTAAAGGTAGTGAGATTGAATCAATGCATGTAATGCTATTTTTTAAAAAAGGCTAGTCAAATAATTCAGTACTGATTCCCCACCAGGAAGGGAAATGAACAGAGAAAGTTTGTGGTATGAAGTTGTGTTGACTTTAGATTCCATGAGCAATTTCTTTATCTATTCTGCCCCCATAAAAAAGGTTCCCTACTGATAGAAGAAAAAGGCAGATCTTCTGTAAGGGTAATATGAAGGTTATTATCAGGAGAGACCTCTGTCCCTTCTGAGTGTGAGGGAGTCATCTGGTAGCTAGATCCTAGAGAGGATGTTGGTGGCAAAGAGGTATAAAATGAAAACTCCCCCTTTATAGCATCATGTGTCTGGGATAGAGGTTCTCAAATCATGGCCCCATGACAGCCACAAAACTTCATTTGGGAACTTGGAGATACAGGCTTTATGCCAAAACTACTGAATCAGAAACTCTGGGGTTAGGCCCAGCAATCTGTGCCTCAGCAAGCCCTCTGTGTAATTCCAGTGAATAGTTGAGGATTTTGAGAGTTTGAGAAGATGTCAAAACTGAATGCTAGGGACTTTCCTGGTGGCCCAGTGGTTAAGACTTCTCCTTCCAACACAGAGGGTGGCGGTTGGATCTCCAGTCAGGGAGATAAGATCCCATGAGCCTGTCAGTCAAAAAACCAAAACAAAGAAACAAAACAGAAACAATATTGTAACAAATTCAATAGAGACTTAAAAAGTGGTCCACATCAAAAATCCTAAAAAAACAAAAAACACCTGAATGCTATACTTAACCATAGTAACTGGCTGAAGCTGAAAAAGGAACATCAAGTTCTAGTGAACCCTTACTCAGACTCTCCAGACCAATGAACAATGGGGCTTGTTAAATCAATCAGGTAAGACCTAGGGTCTGGCTCCATTCTATCCAAAGAAGTAGTTTTCAATGCTTACTTGGCATAACCACCTTGAATCTTTCTAAAGCATTTATAAAATTCTGACTTTTCCTTCTCAGTAACTAGTCACTGAATTTGTTTTTGTTTTTGACTGATTAGTGATTTCTTGTTAAAGAAATAAACTTTGCTTTCTTCTTCTTTTTTTTTTTTTTACTGTTAAAGCTCTGGTGGTCTTTGCTTCATTTACAGAGAACAGGCAGTCAACAGTAACTCTGCAATGTAAGTTTTCTTTTTCATCCCTGAACAAGTTCTTTAGAGTTGGAAGGCTATATTCTAACCCTTGTGTCAACCCAAATTGCTGGAAGGCCTTGGGCAAGCTAGTTAACATCCCTGGGAGTCAGTTTTCTCATCTGTAAAGAGCAAGGAAGTAATTATCCTACCCACCTCAACTGGCATAATGGCTGTGAAGTTGCTTAGTGAAGGGAGAAGCAGATGCACATGCAATTATCATTTTGTGGGCTTTTCTCAATACTGCACTCAGTACCCTCAGTTTTCCTCCCTGTCATCAGAGGAGCCCACAAGGAAAGCCTGTAGCCTGAGCATGGTCCAGTCTCCTCTGATGGTCCAGCCTGCAGGCAACCATCATTGTTTTAGAATTACACTGAGTGAATGAAATGGCAGAAAACATTTCAGGCTGAGGGATCATGGATAAAAACATTAGATGATTCCAGGAATACATTATAGACTTTCCATCAGAACTTGGAAACAACCTGGCCAGCTGCTGTGAGGTTTACAACAAAAAATATTCCTCAGGTGCTTGGAATGAGCAATTGGTTTACAGCAAGTCTTCTGAGATTCACTCAACGGCAACCCAATTAAGTGTTCTCCATGCAAAGTATCTCATTATCTGACAGAAACTAATACGGTACAGCTGATGCCAGTGTCCAGTGGCCCTAGGAAATAAAACTGCTGCTTCTGGTGTGGTGGTTTAGTCGCTAAGTTGTGTCTGTATCTTGTGACCCCATGGACTGTAGTCTGCCAGGCTCCTCTGTCCATGGGATTCTCCAGGCAAGAATACTGGAGTGGATTGCCATTTCCTTCTCCAGTGGATCTTCCTGACCCAGGAATCGAACCCTGGTCTCCTGTATTACAAGCAGATTCTTTACCAACTGAGCTACGAGGGAAACATAAACTGCTGCTTTTGGTAAGTAGGTGGTAATTTATGTTGAACTATTTGCTAAAGGCCAAATTAGTCCTTGTAATTCTTTCTGAAGAATTAAAAGTAAATGTTTTTCTGCTTAAATAATATTCTGATCCAAAACAATTTTACTGCAGTAATGTATCTGACATAGGAATGATCCTGACACTTTCCCAGGGCCTTTATGAGTAAGAGGATCTTTCTAAAGCATGTTAATGCTGAAAAGAAAGTAGATTTCTAGGGTTGGCTTAAAAGAGGCAAGCAGAGAATAAGTTCAATGAAGAAGGGAAAATAACTTAGCATTTATCTAGCACTTACTGTGTGGCAGGCACGGCACTAAATGATACACATTAACCTTATCCTGACAATAATCTGTGAGGTGAGTATATTTACCTCATTTTGAAAGACTAGGACACTATGGCTCAGAGCAGTTAAGTATCTTCCACAGTCACACAGCACACAGTTTATGGCAGAGTTGGAATTCAAATTCAGTTGGTGCTCTTGGGCTTCCCATGTGGCGCTAGTGGCAAAGAACATGCCTACTAATGCAGGAGACACAAGAGACGTGGGTTTGATCCCTGGGTTAGTAAGATCCCTTGGAGGAGGGCATGGCAATCCACTCTAGTATTCTTGCCTGGGAAATCCCATGGACAGAGGAGCCTGGCAGGCTACAGTCTATAAGATTGCAAAGAGTTGGACACAAGTGAAGCGACTTAGCACGCACGCAGGTGGTCTCTTATCTAGGCAGTTGCAACAGCCCCTGTGCCAGATAGCTTCCCTGTGCTCCTCCACATCCTCTATACACTTCTCCATCTTACTGTGTTCCCACAAAGGATGCACCAACTTGCTTGCTGGTTTCCAGTTGTGTTTGGTCAATAGAGATTATTGGCAGGAGGTGAGAAACAGGGAGAGTAAGGCAAAGGTTTTTATGCTCCCTTCTCCAGCTCTCTCCTGCTCCACCAACCAAAAGTCTGAGCTCCTCTCCACAGGATGCTTCCTCTGCGTTTTGATAACCACTCACTCCTCTGAGGGCCCTACACCCTGGCCACACCTCAACTCTCTGAGTTCGAGTGTGCCTACAGTTACAGTGAATTTTATCTCCACCAGCTTATAAAACATCAAAGCTTGGAAATGACAGATTGTCCAGTTTGTTGTTATTTGGTTACTGGTTCTGGTTCAAATGAAGTTGCTGAATGATGGACACATTCTGTGTGTCCTCCACAGCATTCGACCTGAATAGCTCCTGGTTCAATGTTTAGACAGTGTCTCTACTTCTGGCTACAGTTCCCTGAGAGAAACTAAATGGTTTTATGAGCAAAAGCATCTCATTGGGCCATATGTGGTTTCTGCATTATGGCATTCTTAGTTTGGTGAAAAATAATAACAGAACTTGACATTTATACAAAGTTCTATAGCACTGCATTTATTACTTTCTATTTAAGGGTGTGTACGAAACTAGATGCATGCCAAGAAGAAAACAGCTGAATTCAAAGCTTAAGATATTTTTTTTAAAGACAGGTAATGACTGAACTCTCATCAGGACATAATAGCTGATGAAGGTCTTTCCCCTGAACCATTTTCATGAAGCTAATGAAACTGGTCTGTCTTGGCAGTGCTAACTCACTCCTGTTTTCTGAGTGAGTTCATTACCCATGACTTCAGAAGAATAAAGAGGAAAGAGAAGCAGACTATTACATAGGACAGATGCAGTGAATGGTTCTGCACATTAATGCTATATAGGCAGAAGTAAAATAAAATCTTTGGTGATCAGCAAATGTAATAGTCCTAACATTTTCAAAGCTGTCACTCTTAAATGTCTAATGGCATGCATGGGTGAGCAATAATTTTTTAAACTTGACTTCATCATATTTTTGTGCTTGAAATGACAAAGCATTTTGGAATCATCCTCTTACCTGAATACAGTTATTCTATTATTAGATAATTACAGCACTTAATGAAAGAAAGGAAGATAGAAATGAGTAATATTCTTAAATATCTTTAATTATAAACTGTTCCCTTTAATCTCTAGCAATACTTCTAACCTCAGCATCTACTTTGTCTGATATTAATTTAACTATATCAGATTTACTTTGATTAGTATTTGGGTAGGATAGCTTTTCTTACCCTTTTATTTTTCAATCTTTATCTTTTCATCTAATATGTGGCTCTGATTAATAATAGCATATAGCTGGTTTTTGTGTTTTTATTTGGTCTGGCAAACTGTCTTTTAATTGGATCACAGACCATTGACATTAAAATAATCAATAGTTAATGATACAGCTTAAGTCTAATGCTTGCTATTTCTCTCCTATCTGTCCTTTTGCGTTTTTTCTTTTATTTCTCATTTTTTGTCTTCTTTTGGAGTATGAAAACATTTTTTTATTATTCCATTTTCCTTCTTTATTCCATTTTTAGTTATACTTTCTTATGTGTTTTTTTTTTTAGTGGTTGCCCTAGAGATTTAGCAGGTAAATATTCCACCTGCAATGCAGGAGACACAGGAGATGCAGGTTCAATCCCTGGGTTGGGAAGATCCCCTGGAAGAGGAAAACTACAACCCACTCCAGTATTCTTGCCTGAAAAATCCCACATACAGAGGAGCCTGGTGGGCTATAGTCCAAAGGGTGGCAAAGAGTCGTACACTAATGAGCAACTCAGCACACACACACGGGCTAGATAATACAATATGCTTTCTTGATGTATTGTTCAGTTCAGTTCAGTCGCTCAGTCGTGTCCAACTCTTTGAGACCCCATGAATCACAACACGCCAGGCCTCCCTGTCCATCACCAACTCCTGGAGTTTACTCAAACTCATGCCCATCGAGTCGGTGATGCCATCCAGCCATCTCATCCTCTGTCGTCCCCTTCTCCTCCTGCCCCCAATCCCTCCCAGCATCAGGGTCTTTTCCAATGAGTCAACTCTTCGCACGAGGTGGCCAAAGTACTGGAGTTTCACCTTCAGCATCAGTCCTTCCAATGAACACCCAGGACTGATCTGCTTTAGGATGGACTGGTTGGATCTCCTTGCAGTCCAAGGGACTCTCAGGAGTCTTCTCCAACACCACAGTTCAAAAGCATCAATTTTTCGTCGCTCAGCTTTCTTCACAGTCCAACTCTCACATTCATACATGACCACTGGAAAAACCATAGCCTTGACCAGATGGACCTTTGTTGGCAAAGTAATGTCTCTGCTTTTAAATATGCTATCTAGGTTGGTCATCCTTCCAAGGAGCAAGCATCTTTTAATTTCATGGCTGCAGTCACCATCTGCAGTGATTTTGGAGCCCCCAAAAATAAAGTCTGACACTGTTTTCACTGTCTCCCCATCTATTTCCCATGAGGTGATTGGACCAGATGCCATGATCTTAGTTTTCTGAATGTTAAGCTTTAAACCAACTTTTTCACTCTCCTCTTTCACTTTCATCAAGAGGCTTTTTAGTTCCTCTTCACTTTCTGCCATAAGGGTGGTGTCATCTGCCTATCTGAGGTTACTGATATTTCTCCTGGCAATCTTGATTCCAGCTTGTGCTTCTTCCAGCCCAGCATTTCTCATCTGCATATAAGTTAAATAAGCAGGGTAATGATAATACAGCCTTGATGTACTCCTTTTCCTATTTGGAACCAGTCTGTTGTTCCATGTCCAGTTCTAACTGTTGCTTCCTGACCTGCATACAGGTTTCTCAAGAGGCAGGTCAGGTGGTCTGGTATAGTCTACCTTAAATGAATACTTTTGATTTTACCACTTTCTAAATAAGGCAAGAAACTTTGCAGCAGTTAAACTGCATTTGTCACACTCCCACAGTTTGTGCTATTGTTTCCATGTATTTTACTTCTACATGTGTGATTATTATTGTTTTGATGTAAACAGTTAGCATTCTTATATTTTTAACCACACATTTACCCTAGTCAGTGCTCTTCCATCTGAGACCATTTTCTTTCAACCTGAAGAACTTCTTGGTGTTTCTCTTGGTTTACAGCTGCTGGCATTGAATTCTCTCAGGTTTTGTTTGTCTGGAAACAACTTTACTTAACCTTCATTTTTATTTTTACATTTGTATTGTGGCATGATTTACATGTAATAAAACTCACCCACCTTTAGATGTATAGGTTGATGAATTTTGGTAAATTTTATGTACGTGTGTACGGAGTCATGCAGGCAGCCCCCCACAATCCAGTTCCAGTACACTCTATCACCCACCAAAAGCTCCCTTCTGCAGTCCATTCTCTCCCCTAGAAACGATTAATTTGCTTCAGGTTGTTATAGTTTTGACTTTTCTAGAAGTTCATATAAATGGAATCATACAGTGTGATGATTCTTTTGCAACTAGTTTCCTTCATTTAGCATGATGCTCTTGAGATTCATCCAGGCTGTTAACATGTATCAGTAGTTCATTTCTCTTAATTGTTGAGTAATATTCTATTGCATGGATATACTATAGTTTGATTATTCATTCACTAGATGATGAACATTTGTATTGTTACCATTTGTGGTTATTATGAATGCTTATGCTGTATTCATATACAAGTTTTGTGAGGACATAGCTTTACTTTTATTAGGTAAATATCTAGGAATGAAAAGCCTGGACTATATGTACTTACATGTAGTGCCAAACTGAGTTTTGAAGTGACTGCCATTTTGCATTCCTGCTTATAATGTATGAAAACCAGTTTCTCCATATTCACCCAAGCCTAATATCATCAATCTTTTTAATTTCAGTTACCCCTCTGAGTAAACCATAGTTTTAATTTGCATTTTTCTTATGACTACAATTGGGGCATATTTTCATGGGCTTGTAGGTTATTAGCATATCTTCTTTGGTAAAATGTTTGCTCAGATTTTTTGTGTTTTTGTGAAGTCTTGAGAGTTATATATTCTGAATACAAGTCCTTTATCATATACATATTTTGTTTTACAAGTATTTTCTTTCTATCTGCAGTTTACCTTTTCATTTTCTTAATGCTATCTTCTGATATTAGTATGCTGGGTTATACTGAAAGATTTTGAAATATTGAACTAACATTGCATTGCCAGGATAAATGCTCTTGATTGTGGTGTATTAGTCTTTTTAAACATTACAGGATTCAATTTGCTAATATCTTGTGGGAATTTTTGTGTTTCTACATTATATTAGTCTCCAGTTTTCTTTCCAAGTACTATCTTTATCTGATTTTAGTATCTGGGTAAAGCTGTCCTCATAAAGTAAGTTGGGAAGTGTTCCATCCTCTTATATTTTCTGGAAGAAATTGTGTAGAAATAATGTTATCTATTCTTTAAACATTTGGCAAATGAAACCAAGTGAACCAGTGAAATCATGTGGGCTTGTAGCTTTCTTTTTCTGAAAGATTTTAAACCATGAATTCAATCTCTTTAATATCTATTTACTCTTTAGTACATGTCATAGTGATTTTTAAGAAATTAGTCTATTTAATGAACGTTGTTGAATTTTTGTGTGTAGAGTTGTTCTTTATACTATCACCTTTATATTCTTTTAATGTCTGTAGGGTTTATACTCCTTTTCCTCTTTCATTCCTGATACTGGCAATCCCTGCCCACTGCTTCACACTCCCCTCTGTTTCCCTCTCTTTCTGGCTAAAGATTTATCAGTTTTATTGAGTTTTTTGCTTCACTGATATTTTTCTATTGGTTTTCTGTTTTAAATTTCATTGCTTTTTGTGCTTCTCTTTATTTTTCCATCCTTCTGCTGTTTGGGGTTGATGTGGCTCATCTTTTTAAAAGTTTCTCAAGGTGGAAGTTTAGATTATTGATTTGAGAACTTTCTTCTTTGCCAATATAAACATTTAATGCTATAAATATCTCTCTAAGCAATGCTTTAACTGCATCCACAAATTTTGATGTGTTGTATTTTCATTTTTGTTCAGTTCTAGATATTGTCTAATTTTTGCTTTAGAAAGTATTTTAAATAATTCAAAGAGAGAAGAGCATATTTACCTACGTACTTGTTATTTTTGTTGCTCTCTCTTCATTTCTGATATCCCAAGTTTTCTTCTTCTGGTATTATTTTTTTTCATTCTGAAGGGCTTCCTTTAGCAATTATTTTGGGGCAGGCCTGTTGGCTCTTAGTTTTCTTTCACTGAGAATGTCTTTTTTACCTTATTTCCTGAGGGCACTTTGCTAGATATAGAATTCTGATTTGACAGTGTTTTTTCTTTTTTTCACTTTACTTTCTTCTGTCCTCCATAGTATCTAATAAGAATTCCACAGTCATTTGAATTATTGTTTGCCTATAAATAATGTATTATTTTTCTCTGGTCACTTTGCCGTTAATTTATAAGTTTGCTTACAATGTGTCTGGGCATAGATTTGGGTTTATCCTGTTGAGGTTTGCTGAGTTTCTTGAGCCTGGAGATTCATGTCTTTCACAAAATTTGGGAACTGGTTAGCCATTATTTCTTCAAATATTTTTTTACACTGCACTGTCATCTTCTCTGGGACTCTGACAACATCAATATTAGATCTTCTGGTGTCATTCCACAGATATCTGAAATTCTATTCATTAAAAACAAAAACAACCTGGGAATTCTCTGGTAGTCCAGTAGTTAGGACTCTGCACTTTCACTGCTGAAGACCAGGGTTCAATCCTTGGTCAGAGAACTAAGATCCCACAAGCTGTGCGGCATGGCACAAAAAAACCAGAACAAAACAAAACCAACTTTCTTCTCTCTGTTGTTCACTTTGGGTAAATTCTTTTGATTGGTTCACAAGTTCATCTACAGTCTCCTCTGCTATTTCCAGTCTACTGTTGAGACCATTCAGCTTTTTCTTTGTCATGTGCTTTTTTAAATTCCCCTTTGTTTCTTCCTTATACCCTCAATTTCTTTGCTGAGACTTTCTAGCTTTTTATATTTTAAGAACATTTGCCCTTACTTTTTGGGGCACTATTATAATAGTTGCTCTTGAAAGTCTTTATCATATAATTCTCACTTGCATGTCATCTTGGCATTGGTATCTCTTATTTGTCTCTTGCCATGCAAGGTTGAGATATTCCTGGTTATTTGTATGCTGATTATTTTCAGATTGTATCCTGTACATTTTGAATATTATGTTATGGGATTATGGGTATTTGTTTTAACAGATAACTGACCCAGTTGAGTTCAGGTACAAGTTCCAACCAACTTTCTGTGGTTTCAGTGTGATGGCTGATTTCAAAACAGTGCTATTCAGATCCGTCTTGCATGTGCACCACCCAGTGGCTAATTTGAAACCTTGGTGATCTGTCCTGTAGTTCAGTTCTTAAACTTATATGCTCTTTAGGGTCAGCATGGGCATGGGCGTATGAACTTGGAAGTGAGCCCAAGAATTCATAGGCAACTTTATGGGCCTTCTTTCCCAATCCTCTCCCTGGGACAATCTCTTCAGCATTTTCTGGTTACCTGAAATTTTGTAACCAAAAAGTTGGAGCTATATTTATTCACTCTGTTGCATCTTTTTGCAGTTACACTTATGTCCAGGGTCAACCAGCAGGAGGACAGAGAGAAGACAAAAAGCAACAGGAGTCTGTCCCACACAGATGATCACAGCTCTGATCAGAGAGGCAAGTTCCCCTCTCTCAGCATTTAGAATCCCACAGGTCCAGCTGTTACTACAGACACTGCCATTGCCATCATGGGATTTCTCAGGGAAATCCCATGAGAAAAACAGAGAACAGAAGAAAGAGGGCTCTCTTTGACTCTCTTGAGCATTAGGAGACCCTTCCCTGCTCTTTGAACCAGAACTAGAGGGCTTCTCCTGGAGCTCCCTCTGTGCAGATGCCCACATTCAGGTTTTGTGCTGCTTATTGGAGGAAAAAGATGATAAACTGTCTACCAATTTGATGGTACTTCAAATTCTAGTCCTCTTCCCCAATTACCAACTACAATTTAATTTTCAGAGTCTTCAAAAATCTGCTCTGTACATTATGTTCAAGTGTTTTTTGTTTGTTTTTTTTTTTTTTTTAGCTGCATCCATTGTGGCATATGCAGAATACTCTATTGTACCTGGAATTGGAAAATTCTATCTTGTTTAAGCCACTGAATTACTGTTGGGGCCCTGGTTTCAGCTGGTAGGCCTATCCTAACTTATTAAGCCAATTCCACCATTCCTTTGTTCTTGCACTACACCTATTCTGCAATTCATTAATCCTAAAACCCACCTATCTGCCCCCTCCACCCAGAATGATGAGCTAGATTTATCCAACCATGTGGACCGGTGGCCTTTTGCTTGTTAAATATTTCTGCACAACTCTCCTGTTTTTCACAGAAATTACTATTTATATTGGTCTTGAACCTTTACAGCTATCCTTTCACTCTCTCAGCATGTCTTTACCTCTTATGCCATAGAGAAAACGAGGCACCTTCTTACTGCTCACCTATAGATATGCTTTCCCTTTTGTTTTAAATAAAGAGACATCCCTCCTTACACCTTCTTCTGAAGGAGCTAATGCTTCCTATGCTCTGGATCCTATCTCCTTCTGCCTTCTTAATGTTATCCATAAATTATTATCCCCATTTCTTCCATCTTCCACTTATTTTCTCCACAGGATCCTATACTTCAGGATATAATATGGAAAGCCTCTATCTTAAATATTGCAAACATCTCCTAATACTCCTCCTGTATTAGTCAGATTAATTGGATGAGGGTAATCTAACAGTTTTAACAATATTTAGATCTCTGAGACTAAACACACACACAAATTACTTTTTTACTCATATAAAGTTCAGTGTGGGCTTCCCAGGTGGCGATAGTGGTAAAGAACCCACCTACCAAAGTAGGACCAATGTAGGACATGCCAGATGCGGGTTCAATCCCTGGGTCAGAAAAATCCCCTTGAGGAGGGCATGGCAACCCACTCCAGTATTCTTACCTGGAGAATCCCATGGACAGAGGAGCCTGGTGGGCTACGGTCCATAGGGTCGCAAGGAGTTGGACATGACTGAAGTGACTTAGCATGCAGGCAAAGTTCAGTGTATGTGTTCTTGGTTGGGTGGCTCTCTTGGTAGCTCTCTCTTCTCTGACTCGGGGATCCAGGTTCCTTCCGTCTTATGGCATAGCCATCTTCATGAGGTGTTCAGGGCTGCTGTAGAAGGGAAGACAGTATGAGGTAGGTTCATTTAACTACCTTAGCTCAGAATGCCCTACACACCTTTACTCACATTCCTTTAGCCACATGATTCCACCTGGAGAGATCTAGGAAATGTTGACCTTCATAGAGCAAATGCCTTCTAGAGTCATGAACCTTCAGTAGTCAGCCAACTATTTCATCTATCTCTAGTAGCTCCTTACCTCTAGTCTTACCATATATCCAACCACCTGGAATCGAGTCTTCTTACCACAGATCTGATTGTACCACTTCCCCATTTAGCACCCAATTACTATCCACTGCCAAGTGAATGAAATCCAAACCCTTTATCAAAGTATTCAATACCATTTCGGATCTAGCCCTTCCAACCCTGTCTTATGAGGTCTTGTCTTAGGGATTGTCCCATCACACTGCTTCCAGTTCCCAGTTACTGGGAACAAGTAACAGTTACTCTCACTTGCCTCTTTACATTAGCACATGCTCTTCCATCTTTCTGAAACATCTCTCTTTGCTGTTATCTAGTGGGAAAATTTCTACCTCTTCTTCACAATTCATAATAAGCATCTTCCTCTGTGAACCTTGTAATCTTTTTTTATTTTTGAATTTAAGAAATTTTTATTTTATATTGGATTAAGTTTGGCAATAATGTTGTAATAGTTTCAGGTGTACAGCAAAGTGATTCAGTTATACATATACATGTTATCTACTCCTTTAAAAATTCTTTTCCCATTTAGGCTGTTACAGAATATTGAGTAGAGTTCCCCTGTACTATACAGTTGTTGGTTATCCATTTTAAATATAGCACTGTGTACACGTCCATCCCAAACTCCCTAACTATCCCTTCCCCTCCACCCTTGGCTTCTGGTAACCATAAGTTTGTTCTCTAAGCAGCACCTTTTTAAAAGTAGAGTTGATCATTTAGTCCCTTTATGCCACAACTGATCATCAGCAAACCTCCACGGTAGTACTTGTTTCACTGAGTTAAAATCATATTTTTATGTATCAGTCTCTCTTCTTTTAAACTATAAGCTCCTTGATAGCTAGGATCATGACTTTCTTAGTATCTCCAATGCCTAAAGCAGTGTCTGTCACATGATGGATGTTTAATAAATGTTCATCTAATGAATAATTAAATGAATGAATAAATGATGTACACTTTAAAATATTTCTTACACTTAAATTTCAATTCAGTGTTTATTCAATATTTAAAAGTTCTTGGAGAAAGCTATGAGCTTGTGCTATATTTACTGTATCTTCTGTTAATGAAGAAGGATGGACAGTACTAAATTAAAGCCTTACAGAAATACCATAACATAAATTCTTGCTTTGGCTAGGGGAGCTTCTTCACAAAAAAGTTAGTGAAAGTGATACAAGAATGAGCTGAAGCTACAAAGAGGTTAAAGTGACTGATTCTTACTGATGTGGAAATATTACTGAAAGATTCAACTCTGGGAAGTCAAAGAGCACAGAGAACACTGATAAGAACTGAGAGGATTCAGGTGATTGAGATGAGGAGCTTGAGGAAACATCATTTCAGTCTGTAATGGAAAAACGAATGGTGTGGGGGTGAGGGGACACTTCCTTGAGCTTTTCCCTTCTGAACCATGGAAAAACAACTCTACCATAATTAATATACTTTTTGAATTAACTGTATTTCATTAATAATTCTTCAAAAATCATTGTTCATCTATGTTATATATCTATCTCTTAATTAACTAGACTGTTCCATTAATCAGCTCATCATTCCATCTCTGACCAGTCTATATGAGTAGAATCACTGTATATTCAAAAACAATAAATAACAAACAGGGCGTCGGGGCTGAGCCGCACACTCGGATCCGAGGCTTCGCGGTCAATGGCTTATTTGTGGGCCCCGCCGCAGCCGACCCGGCTCCTCGGTGGAGAGACAATGGTGGGCCGGAACAGCGCCATCGCCGCCGGTGTGTGCGGGGCCCTTTTCATCAGTTACTGCATTTACTTCGACCGACCGCAAGAGACGGAGTGACCCCAACTTCAAGAACAGGCTGCGAGGATGAAGAAAGAAACAAAAGCTTGCCAAGGAGAGAGCTGGGCTTTCCAAGTTACCTGACCTTAAAGATGCTGAAGCCGTTCAGAAATTCTTTCTAGAAGAAATACAGCTTGGTGAAGAATTACTAGCTCAAGGTGAATATGAGAAGGGTGTGGACCATCTGACAAATGCAATTGCTGTGTGTGGACAGCCACAGCAGTTACTGCAAGTGTTGCAACAAACTCTTCCACCACCAGTGTTCCAGATGCTTCTGACTAGGCTCCCAACAGTTAGTAGGAGAATTGTAAGTGCTCAGAGCTTAGCTGAAGATGATGTGGAATGAGAAACAAATATCAACATAATGATCTCAATTAAAACATATTTTTAAAATCTTATCTCGGAAGATGATCGGTTCTGGGGGAGTAAGGGCAGATGAGCTTGTTATGTACTGTCCTCCACAGTGAAGTCTACCAAAGTTAATTTTTACTTTGTGTAGATCCATTTGTCTGTTTTATTTATTTTTCCCAGTGAAAAGTGTATTTTGATAGAGAGCTTTTCATTTTATAAATACACTATGAATTACTGAAATATGCATTTTGTTTATTCTTAAAATGTGTAATTAGAATGTAATTACATCCCATTACTTACATTAAAAATACCCAGTGCTCAGTTTTGAAAGATAGGCCCAAAAAAGTGTAGAAGAAAACTGAAGAATGTACTGTTTTGTTTTACATCAGAAAGTTGGCTGGAAACTTGTGTTCATCAAAACTGAGCATTAAAATAAGAGATTATTTCTTTCCATTTAATCTCTTAAATATGTGTAATGTGCTGCTATGCTATAGTAACAATTTCACCCCCACCCTTGAAATGTTTTCTTTAAATCAGTGGGTTTGATGTGTTCTGGATATTTATCTCCTTGTATTTTAGATACATGTAGTTGCAGATAGCACCAGGAATTAGATGTCTATACATTCTTAATCTGGCTAAGTAAGCTTTACCAGTTAATGTCTGCCCACTTGCCTCATATATAAACTGAGGAAATGGGTCTGCTAATTCAGCTTCTAATTCCTTTGGTTCTGTGCAGCATTTTCAAATCCCTCTTTCTGAGGGAAATACCTGTTTGGGCAGCCAGCCCTTGCATTTTTTTATACTCTGAATTGTGCATGCTTGCCTGACTTATTTCTAAATTGGTTTTTTAAAAGGTATAACGTGTTGATTTTCACTGAAATCATGTCACTACTTTTGTAAATTAACCTGAAACGTAACCCTCACAGTAACTGGGACGATACGCTTGTAAAAGTGTTTGTTCCCTTTTGCTTTTATCCTCAGTGTACCTCCTTAATCCCCTACCAACCCTTATCTTGTATGAGAGTAAGGTGTAACTTTGTGGCTGAAGACTTGAATGAAGATAATTGGACCTTTTATTCTCTAAATAGTGACATATTACCTGCAGCCACAGATGGAATATCAGACCTAAGAATAAAGATCCTTGGTGCTTAATAAAAATAAATAAATAAATAATAAAATCTCCTCCCTACCAAATATCCTGATGCCCATGTTATCTTTTCTGATCCATAATCAGTTATAATTTGGGTGGTCTCCAGCTTGATTTGTGCTGAAACTGCCACTCAGGGCAAGTGGAAGGGAGTCACTAGGAAGCTGGAGTGAGACAGGAATTTGTTACTGTTGTTGTTTATTTGCTTAGTCGTGTCTGACTCTTTGGAACTCCATGGACTGTAGTCCGCCAGGCTCCTCTGTCCATGGAATTTTCCAGGCAAGAATACTGGAGTGGGTTGTCATTTCCTTCTCCAGGGGATCTTCCTGACCCAGGGATTGATCCTGGTCTCCTGCACTGCAGGTGGATTCTTTACCACTGAGCCACCAGGGAATATTCTCTATCAGACTGAGATAACGATCAGGAGAACTGTGCCAACTATAGGGATTGGTGCAGAGCAGGAAAGGAGGTTGAGTCCTCGTTTCAGACATCAGTTTTGGCCAGATATGGAAGCAACAGTGGGAGGTCTCCCTCTCCATGACTCTGGAGACCAGGGACATAAGGTCACCTTCAGAGTTGAACTATCAATAGTAAAATTCACAGACAATGGATGTGATTAGTCACCCGTGGGAGTAAATCAAGAGACTGAAATGCATGGACCTCATGAAACTCCAATCAAGGGAGGAAATTTGGATGTAATCAGAGGAAGGCAGATGCAGAATGTGAATGTCATTGCATAGAAGATAATCAATTGAATTGCCCATCGCCTGGGGGAAGACTGGGTGAAGGTGGGTGAGGGTGTGGGTAGAATGGGAAGTGGTCAGTGTGGACTACAGGAAATAAAAACCCCAAGGCATCTTAACTTGGTAGTGCACACCCAAGCCCTGTGCGGGGGAGAGATTCTGCCTTTTGTGGTTGCTGTGGAACAGGAGTGCCTCTTCTCATCTCTCTTCAGTATCCCGTGTGCCCTATGCTCAGCATCTGTGTTCATTCTGATTCTGGGACTAGCTGCCCTGGGCAGTGGACATAAGCTTTCAGTCCCTGGGAAGAAATGTCTCCCACTATAAATTTCTACTTTGGCTATGAGTAACCTCCTGGATTTGAGTGATTCAAGTGACCTTGAATTCAGAAAACTTCTGGAAACCTGATAAGGATAAACACTGGAATTTGGAAAGTGGTCAGCTCCTCAAGGGGATGCTACAGCAAATCCTGGTGGGGAGCTGCAGCCTCCTTCCAGGAATGCATTGACCTCATCTTCAGTCCTCTGCTGCCTTCCTTAGACAGACCACAGTATCCACTTAGATCAAGGATTCTTAACCCCATCAGAGCCAGAGACCTATTTTTAAGTGAATGCTTTGTTAGGTCCTACTTACTATCTGAATTCACAAATTATAAACCTCCTATACGTGCTTAGTTGCTCAGTAGTGTCTGACTCTTTGGGACACTTTGAGCTGTATGTAGCCTGCCAGGCTCCTTGGTCTATGGGACTTTTCAGCCAAGAATACTGGAGTGGGTTGTTACTTCCTTCTCCAGGGATCTTCTCGACCCAGAGATTGAATCCCTGTCTCCCATGTCTCCTGCACAGCAGGCTGATTCTTTATGCGCTGAGCCATCAGGGAAACCTCCTACACACATCTTTCTAAAAGTCAACACAATGTCCTAATGATGAAGATAAAGAAAAATTATTGATAGAAGAGGAATAATTTATAACTAACTAATATGTATTGGAGTATATTAATATTTAGGGAATACTAACTAGGAGGTAGAATGAAGCAGTTGCTTTGAAATCTGAGTGAATGTGACAGAGACAAATGTAATAGATAGAGACACGTTTGTTGACAACTCAAATCAGAATAGCGAAATTGCTGGTAGCCAAATGCTTTTCTGAAATTGTGAATACTGTTGGTAAAGTTCTGAACAAACACAGTGCCATCTTCTCTTCCTTTAAAAAGGATTAAGAGACATTTACAGAAAAATCAGTGTATATTAAAATACACAAAAGTAACTTATGTTTCCAAGTAAAATGGGATTGAATTTCACACCACATAATTACAAACAGATTTTCCCACACAAATATCCAGTGTGACTTCTGAAGTTTGCACAGGACACACGACACTTGGTGCACAAGATCAAATAGCCAGCACCCTTGGTTCCACTCATTAAATGCTACTAGTGCCCCTCCTAATAACTGTGACAATCAGAAGTTCCCCCTAGAGTTTCCAATACATCTCCTAGAAGCTGGTACCTTTCTTACTGAGATACACTGATTTACGTGAACAGAAAACAATGAAGTGAAGTTGTTAGTCCCTCAGTTGTGTCTGACTCTTTGCGACCCCATGGACTGTAACCTGCCAGGCTCCTCTGTCCACAGAATTCTCCAGGGAAGAATATAAGAGTGAGCTGCCATTCCCTTCTCCAGGGGATCTTCCAGACTCAAGGATTGAACCTGGGTCTCCTGCATTTGCAGGCAGATTCTTTACCATGTGAGCTACCAGGGAAGCCCCAACTTAAGTGAACAGGAAACAATATGAGGGCCCAATAAGGCAAGTGTGCCTGTCCTATGGCACAATCATTCCATGGCCTGACATGGCAGGTAACTTCAGCTGGCAGAAAGAAGGGACAGGATGGATGAAACTGGGGAGAGCATGTAGTGCTAGAGGGAGAAGCAGAAACACAGGCAGAACAATAAGTCAGAACTTATGAGGGGAAACCAGGGTAACAGTTCACCTCTGGGACTTGGGCCAACATACACAGAAGGGTCAACACAGAAAGAACTGTGACTCTGGGGCCACATGGGTGCCCAGGTTTGTTGTTGGTGCCAAATATTCCAGATCCGGCTGAAGGGGAAGAATTTATGTCAACAGAGGAGCCCAAAAGTAATGACTTGGTTCCTAGAATGTGGGTCTGGGAATGTGACATTTCCAAACCCATTATGACAGCCTCAGCCAGAAATGACTCAGTGTAAGGCATGGGCTTAAGTCTTCTCAAAAGTAGCAGCTGAGGAGAAAGCAAATACAGAAGAGACTAACAGCCGCAGTTTCTCAATGCCACGTGATTGAAGAGGGTATGCTACACAACATTTGATTTTCTTATGTTAGTGTTTTTTTTGCCCTCACTTGAACATAAATGAATCAACTCATTCTTCAAACAAAAAAAAATACGTGTTCAAGAGAACAAGATATGAGCATTCACAAACCATTCCTCAAACCACCCCCACACCATGTATGTGCTGCTTTCCTGTGGGTGGACATAAAACAGCTGCTTAGAACTCAGACTTGGAGCCCATTTCCAAAAGTGGGGTCATGAAGGCGTGGCCATAAATTGCAACAATGCTTATACTGAATACCACAATTTACAAGGGTAAGTACATAACTTTGCCTGGAGCCCAGACCAAGGACAACTCTTCAACCCCTGCTTTGTGACTCAGGGGCCAAACAACACTCATACAAACCAGATATTCCCTAAAGACCATCTCAACAGGATGATGCCTCATCTCCCGTGACTATTCCCAAAGTCCCATCCAAGACAATTATCTAATCTTTGCTCAGGATTCCAATTACCTAATGTTTTTACTTCATTGGATTGAGCAGGCTCCTTTGTACATCAGTTCCTGGAGGAAAAAAAGAAAAGATGCTCTCATTTCAATTACCACCCTTTTAGAAGTCTTATTACTTCATCTGTTCCATGTTCATTATAGGGGATGGTCATGAGAACAAGTTCAACTTTAGGTCTTTGATGGAATATATTAGCAAAATTGAGTTTTAAAAAGAGAGAGAGAAATGGCATTCTGTGCGTGAATAGAATTTTCCATTTCAGCCTGTAAATTGAAGAAAAATACTGAAGAAATTATCTGCTAATATAAAATATTCAGGAAGATAGCTGGCACTATTTTTTCTTCTTCCAGAAGCTTTGATCCAATCATGGTTAAGGTATTGCTGAATTACACATGTGAGGTCCCAGCTCATTCTGCTGACCTCTCACTTGTTCTCTGACCCAGATGCCTCCTATTTCCCTTTATACGCCCTCCTCCCAGCGTATCTCTGTCCCTAGCTTTTGAGCACATGCCTGGGTAGATTTGGGGGCCCCTTACCTTTTGGTTGTTCCCTTGGTGCCATCAATCACGGATTTGATTATCTGGTATGGTAGTTCAAGATCTGAGAGGCCACCAGAAGTAACTCTGCACAACACACTCTATGAAATGGATGAGTTAATACTCATCTAAATGTATGAGTTAATATATTTCTCTGTGCTTTTTCCTATATGAATATGTCCTTAGGATTTTCTTCCTGTGTATGAAGGCGAAAGTGTTAGTAACCCAGTCGTGCCTGACTCTTTGCGATCCCATGGACTGTAGCTCACCAGGGTCCTCTGTCCATGGAATTCTCCAGGCAAGAATACTGGAGTGGGTTGCCATCCCCTTCTCCAGGGGATCTTCCTGACCCAGGGATCGAACCGGGGTTTCTTGCATTGCAGGCAGGTTCTTTACCATATGAGCCACCAGGGAAGCCCCATCCTGTGTATATCTCAATTTAAAAACTTAAATCCAGATCCACGTCCTTATCTAGAAAGCTTTAATGGTTCCCTGCTGCCCACAAAATCAAGATCCTCTGTGTTTTTCCCAACATACCTTTTCAACAAATCAACTCCTCTAGACATAATGAGAGAAGATGTGCAAAGCTGTGGCTGGATATATAGCCTTTGGGCTGGAATGCCAGCTCAGTCACTTAGAGGTTGTATCCTCAAGTGAGTTACTTAAACCCCTCTATGCCCCAGTTTCCTCCACTGTAAAAATGGCTTAATAATAGAAATAATTTGAATTGCAAGAGAATATATGTTAGTTGCTGAGAAAAGAGTCTGATACATGATAAGCATCATCTACTATTATGATTATTATTACTCACTACCCTCAGTACACTTGCATTTTTTTATTTTTGTACTTCTTCTTACAGTTTCTGAAATGCTCATCCCTTCTCTCCAAATTCCTCTAAATTCTTCCCATCCTTTAAAGTCCTTACCAGATTTTTCCTTTTCCATAAACTTCCCTGGCCTGTGTAGTTCACAGTGTTCTCATCTTTTGTGCTGCTGCTTCTGCTAAGTCACTTCAGTCATGTCTGACTCTGTGCGACCCCATGGACCGCAGCCTACCAGGCTCCTCCATCCATGGGACTTTCCAGGTAAGAGTACTGGAGTGGGGTGCCATTGCCTTCTTCTTTTGTGCACCAATACACAAATTATCTCTTCCAATCATTTTGCATATGGTCATTTGTTGCTTCATAGCACTTATATTGCTGCCTATGGTATAATTCACATATAATTTCACCTGGTCTCCCCGAACTGGCCTGTGAGTCCTTTGAAGGTAGGAACTCAGGCTGGTTTTTGTATAAAGCTCAGCACCCGGTAGACTGCCTTCCCAATTGGAGCTCAATAAATTCTGTTTATTTGACTTGATTAATCTGCAGGTTGGACATAAGTCTGCGAGATGCTTTTGGAAGTGGGGAGCTAAACGGAGTGCAGGAGAGTTGGAACCTTGGTTATTCGCTTGTAGAACATTTATGGAGTGTCTGTGCAAGGCTCTCTGCTTCCACCTTTCATCTGACAAGTGTCACCCCCACCACCATGAGGCACCAGGACTGTCTGATTAGAGGATGAGATCAGGTGCTGTGTTTGGCCAGAAGGGGCAGCCTTGGTCACTAGAAAGGCTTTTAGAATGGCAGTTTTAGGGGGAGGCAGGGACAGGGTTCCCAGTCCTGGCTATAACATAAACAGTCTCCTAAACTGGCTGATCTCTTGAAAAAGTGAAAGTGAAAGTCACTCAGTCGTGTCCGACTCTTTGCAACCCCATGGACATCCCCATGGAATTCTCCAGGCCAGAATACTGGAGTGGGTAGCTTTTCCCTTCTCCAGGGGATCTTCCCAACTCAGGGATTGAACCCAGGTCTCCTGCATTGCAGGTGAATTCTTTACCAGCTGAGCCACAAAGGAAGCCTTGAACTTTCTTGAACTCTTATGCAAAGATCTTGGATCTTGTTGCAAAACTCAAAAATGATATGAATGCTGTGTATTATGCCATCATACTGATTTTACTTACTTACTTTAATCCAAGTTACACATCTATTTAATAAAAATAGATTTCCATGGCTTGAAAAAAAAAAAAAGTCTCCTACAGAGCAGGTACTTACACAAGGAAGTTTTGTAAATTTAGATCTTTCTTGCTTGGTTGCTCAGAGTTGCCCCTGGCTGGAGATTTTTGGCATCTCAAAGGGCCAGGGTCAGATAAGAAAGACGATCTAGCCTGGCATTGGGTCAAGACTTTCAGGTTCTAGTCCAGGCTTTTTTACTAACTTCCTGAGTGACTTGAACACTTATGTCATCACTATGCTCTCAAGTTCCCTCATCTGTAAGTGAGGGTGTTGGATGAATATGTAACCTCTAGGGTGCCTGTTATCTCCAATATTCTATCACCCTAGGAGTGTTCTCTTAGTGAAGTCCTAGGCAGCTACAAGGTGAGAGACAGAGACCTCCTTCATCTGGAGTTAAGATTCTTCTGGCCAGTGGAGCTCAACTGAGTCAGTCCCTAGGGTATGTGATGATCTCATTTACTGGGAGTGGTCCTGCTTACAAATCTCAGAATCCTTCTCTGTCTCCACCAAATCTGGGAAAGTAAGGATTTGGCAAATAGGATAATGAAGAGATGTCAGGGTAATAATGAGGCAAAAGTCTTAAGTTGGGGCCATCTCTGTTTATCAAGTCAATGTCCCCACCTCTGGATTCTCACTGAGTGTTCCCTCCTTGCAGTCCTGAAGAAGGGGCTGAAGTCACAGTCGCTGATGAGGGTGGAGGTCTAGGGATGTGAAGCAAAACTGCACTGAGGCTTGGTGTCAGGTGTGCACACGTGGTCAGAGAACCCACACAAGCTGTGGGCTCAGCCCTATTGATTCATTCCTCTGGCCTTCCCACCCCCCTACACTGGCAGAAGGCACTCCCTCCTTTCAGCACCCAGATGTCCTTGGCAACTTTCCTCAGATGCTCTGACTACTTTTGCCTCATTACTCCTTCCACTCTCAGCTTTAGCTCAGACCAGCCCCCACCGCCCTCCCACTCCCCACCCAGTAATTCACCTCCATCCCCCACCTAAGGCAGCCAGTCTGCCTCTTTTACTTACATCATGTTCCTGGGGCATGAGATCACTGAGGCCATGTCTCTTTGAACCTATGTGCCCATTCTGTGCCTGGAAAATCATGCTGAGGAGAATATGACTGCTGCTCTCAGGGGGCACTGTGCTGGGTTACAGAACTCAAGGAATAATATGGCAATCACGTAACTGTCTTGGGCAGAACTTGTACAAGAATAACAGTTCTTGTAGGACAAGTGGTCAAATGTGGAAACAGACATCTGTCCCACGTATGTATTTCATAGTCTTACTTTGCTTTCCTTCTCCTGGCAATGCAACAACCCCTGCTGGGTGCTTGGCTCTGTGACGCTTACTGAAGGAATATAGGAAGGAAGAGAAAACACATGGCCTGAACCTCCAAGGAATTTACAGTCTGGTCAGAGAAGAAGGCATTCAAACATTTGTGAGTTCATAGGGCGATTGAGAGTAAGAGGACTTTACCTGGAGCCTATGCTGAGTTTAAGCATCTAAAAATCCCAAGTTCATTTTTCTAGTAGATGATCCATAATTACCTGATTTTAAAAGCACACAGGACAACACCCCCCTCCCCCCCAAAAAATGAAGAATTAAGCTCAACTTAAAAGACCTGGGCTGGAGTCCTGGCTTTTCACTTACTGTTTGTGTGATAACAATTATCTAAGTTCCTTGATTCTCAGTTTCTCAGTCTTGAAAACAAGGAGAATCATTTCTCTCCTACTTATCACATAGCATGGCTGTTAGGATCAAATGAGATAAGTATGTGAAAGTTCTTTATAAATCATAAAGCACCATACAGATAAAAGGTATCATTAATGTTTAAAACCAAAACACAAGTCCATATGGAATGACAGAACATAGTTTATTGGAACCTTATAGGTATTTGCACAAATGTTTTCCTCTTGCAGATAGTGAAATTGAGACCCAGAGAGATTAAGTGGCCCAGGGACAACATTTAATCTGGAGCACAGCCAAGACCAGAGGACAGCCTCCTCAGGGCTCTGCCCTGGAACTGCTGGGGGAGCCAGGCAGCCAGAGTCCAGTGCTTCTCTCTGTGTCTGTGATCCCTGGGGCCCAGTTTGCTGCAGGCTGGGGCTCTTACTTCCTCAGCCGCATGGACGATACTATATGGCTAACTGTGGCTTTTTTTACTTCTTCACTCTACTCAGCTCCAACCCCTGTTTCCAACCCCTACCACTCGGCCGACCCCTATGAAAATGGTTTCCAAGAGGAGTCTGTTGGAAACAGACTGAGCAGTTACCATCAGCACCAAATAACTGCTGCCCCTCCGGAAGAGGCCCAGCAATAAGGTGGGGACAGCTTGTGTGGAAATGTGAGAGCCCTGGTAGCCAGTCCAAATACTGAAGACAAGTTTTGTGAGCAATGGCTCTTTGAACAACCATTTGCCAAAATGGCCCACATTCTTGTAGGCAAAGATTTAGGTGCAAGTTATGAAACAAATGACACAAGGGTGGCTTCATAGAAGGGTCCCCAGCATATTGGTGAGAGGTGGGCCAGAGGGAACTGGGCCTTTTATCTGTTTTTTTCTTTCCAGCTGCTGCTAAAAGCCTCTGATGTTACATGCATTCTTTTCTCTCCCAATCTAGAAGAGAACCTGGAGACCAGCTTCTGCAAGTCAGGCCCATGTCTATGCTAAATGTCACCTGCAGCACTGTAGGAAACACAGGCTGCTGCTTTCAATGAAGGCCTCCAGAGGACAGTGCCCAGACAATCTCTGTGACCCATTCTAGTTCAACTGTTGTCCAGTCTTCAGAAGTGGGCCTCACAATAACCTTAAGATACCACCTTAGAAATATGTGTTTATTCCTTCTGGCTCCTACTGATTAGAGGTAGGGAATAGCTGCTCACCAAGTTCTCCATTTAAAATCATGCTTTGAAATACCTGATCATGATAAATGCATCTCCTTAACCTATACTTATCTAGACCTAATAATTTAAAAAACATTTTATGTACTTACTTGATTATAATCTTCAACTCATATAATCCCTGCTACCTGACCCCTATCTCTTCAATCCAGTCCCCTAAAAAAAAAAAAAAAAAAAAAAAAACCACCCCTGCAGTGCTCCCTTCTCCTTTCTAGGCACCCACCACCCTTCCCTTCTTAAGAACCTTTCCATCCTCAATTCACTAACATCTGAACAGCTGCACAAGCAGAGTGTTTAATTTGGGAGCAATGTCTGTGGGAAGCAACACATTTTAAGTTTCCAAAGTAATGCAGAAGCTTAATTTAGAAAGTCATAGGACAGCCCTCTTGGTTCTGGAAGTCACAGAAATTATGGATTGCACTGCAGAGCCAACCTGCTTGATGATGTTAGCACTCTGCAGCACTGGGTTTTTCTGCAGCAGTTTCATTTTGATTTCTGTCCAGAGACATAATGGGGCAGTCCAGTTGAAGCATTTACTCCCTGAGGAAGGGGCCTATGTCCTGTTCAGGCTCTCCGTGTGGTCAGGGCCTAGCAAGGGCAAGCAAATGGCTAGTGCGTTTAAACGTTGGATTGTATTGCCCGTTTGGTCCCTACTCCCTACTTTGGTCTTCAACTAGATCCAAACAGGTCTCGAACTAGGAGATGATAATGGTTACCATATACTGAGCAGGAAGAGGGATGATCGGATCATTCCACCACCACCTTCCTTGGCTCCAGGAGGCTTAAAGAAAGTTAAAGTGCAAAGATTAAAGAGTCTCACGTCCTACCAGATCAAATGTTAGAATCTGCCTCTCAGGGACATAGAAAATTAGGGTCTGAAAAATAATGAGAACCTGGATAGAACAGGATAGATTTGGACATAGGATGGATCCTGGGAGATTCATCCTAACGAGGGTGTGAGCACAAAATGTAGAAATGGGGTGGACACTTTCCCACCTCCATCTCTGCCAATCACAGTCACAGTATTTGGGCCTGGAACTGAGACAGCGCCTGCTGAGTGGCATTGCCCAGAGCCATCTGCTACTATACATGCTCAGGACCCTTACAGGGCCTCTGTGGAGTCCAGGCAAGGCATCCTTTTGTACGATACTAGAGGTGCGTCTTGACTGCCATGAGATGTTCTGGAAAGTTAAAACACACACTCAGTTGTATTGCTTGAGTCCCTAGGGCCCAAAAACCCAGAAAAAGAATGCAAACTCTGTGTCCTAAAGGGGGTCAGATACATACTGTGTGATAAGCTAGAGGTCCCCAAGTGTCAGTCTAGAGAGAAAGAAAGACAAGAAGCTCCCCAAGAGAAAGTCACTGTGAGCAAAAATACTCTGGCAGAGTAGACCAGGTCCAGCCGGGGCACCTGAATATTGGAGAACAAGAGGTTTCAAACAGAGGGAAAGCTGAGTCCTTCCCCACTTTCTCACCTGGAGTGCCTCAACTCCCAATTCTATGAGTTCCAGTGAGTTCTGGGCTAGAGTTCTTACTTAGGAAACAACAAACTGTGTCACTAGAGAGAGGTACAACTATTCTGGACCTGAAAGACCTTAGGCTGCTCAGGGAGGGAGATGACTGCCGCAGGTCAATGGTTTGGAGGAGGTGGGCAGCAGCTTGGCAGCAGACAATGGACAACAGAGAACTGCAGGCTGGTGAGGGCAGAAGGTCTGCAGGACAGAGACAGAATACACACAGAAGATGTGATTGAACTGTAAGTTGTGGCAGAATTAGCCACTTTTGCTGTACAATATATTTTAATTTTTGAATACGATATATTCAAATTAATTTTGTGTGTGTGTGCCAAATATTGAAGTCTTCAGAGCTCAGTTATAATGGTTTCATCTCCATTTATTTTTTATTAACATTTGCTAGGGGCTTCCCAGGCAGCACTAGAGATAAAGAATCCACCTGCAATGCAGGAGACGTAAGAGACACAGACTCGATCCCTGGATGGGGACAATCTCCTGGAGGAGGGCATGACAACCCACTTCAGTATTCTTGCCTGGAGATTCCCATAGACAGAGGATTCTGGCCGGCTACGGTCCATAGGGTCGTGACGAGTCGGACATGGACGGAAGGGACTTAGCACACAGCAACACGGCATTTACTAGTGGGCCTAGGATGTTACAGAGAAATAACAAGAAAGAAGCATAGGCAGAAAGATTTATTCAGAGAAAATGGAAATTGCAAAAGAAGATACACACAAAGAGATACTGAAAGAGTTTGAGAAAAGGAATTAGAAACAGAGGGAGAGATAAAGCAAGGATAAAAAGGGAGAGAGAGACTTTTAAAGACACCCAGGACCAGTTAGTGTTCCACTAGAAGCTAGCTGGGTCCCCTAGGATGAAAATCAGAAGAGCCCGGATTGAGCCTCCCAGGATTAAGAACCTAAGAGAAACCACAAATGTTCATTGCTTTGTTTATCCGGAGGTTTTGGCTCCTGGCAACCCGGGCGCTGGTGTTCTGATACACTGCCCGAGCTCCCCCTACTGGCGGCTCTGCAGAATCTCACCATCTGGGTCCAAAGTGGAGTCAGATTACGTAAGTTTTCTCGAGCTTTACCCACTCTTCGATTTTTCCTTTTTTTTTTTTTTTCTAAATTTCTCAAGTTCTTGGTTATCCGAAGCTAATACTAGGGCTTGAATTCCCTTACTGATTACAATCGTCCTTACGCCCAATGAGGGCAGTCCTAGAACACTCCGCCTAAGGAGGGTGCAAGCAGGAGGCTAATAAATAAACATTAAACATGTGCCACATACAAAGTGCCCTGCAAAGGCCTGAAGCGAACTCATTTGGCCTTTAGTCTTCTCGCTTCAAAAGTGACTGCTAGAATTAAAACTGGCCTTCTGAGGTTGGGCTGAGGGCACTCCGCTGTCCAGTGCTGTCCAGCAGAACCAGCATTCCAAAGTACATCCTGAGAAGAGCCCACCAGGGCAACAGTGATGACCCCTTCCTCCTTTTTTCCTTTTCTTTCTCCCCGTTTGTCTTCTTCCTTGCATGAAGAGGAGGAACTGCTATGTGCAAAGCCCCTGGGACGGGAAGGGACATATCTCCCCAGTGCCAAGCTGATCTTACTAAGAATAACCTTTATCTCTAGGAGGAAAGGCAGAAGATCTGCTTCTCTCTTTCTCTCCACCACCTCCCCCTCAGGTGGATTTTAAAGGGGCAGCACCACCCACTTATAAGAGTATACTGAGCCCTGTCTTTCATAAAATGCTTAAGTTCTAAGTCACAACGTCTGGAGAGGGGCAATGTGGGAGAAGAGAACTTGAGTCCAGAGGACCAGGTGAGGAGGTGAGGGAGGAGGCAATAAAGAAATGGAGGGCAAGAGAAAGAACAGGACACAGGGATCTCTGTTACACTCTGAGCCTGGACTTCTGCAGGCCCAAGCAGACTGACAGGGGTAGTCAGACCCTTGTGGGGAGGGTTTCCCTGGGGTGAAAGTGGGGCCCCCACTATGGCTGTACTTGAGGATCACCTTGGAGGGTGGGACAGATTTCCAGACCTCTAGCCAGGATGTATGCTCACAATAAGGAGCCCTTGTTCCCCCTAATCCCTCCACTCAGAGGTTAGAAATCCAAATCATCTCTAAAAATTGTTTTTCTTTCATAAAAGTGCTGCTTTTCTCTTAATGCAGAAAGTATAAATGTTCCAAAACAATAGGTCAGAAGCACAGCATTGTTTTCAAAGACTCCGGAATATCAGAAAGGATTCTCTTCACTGACTGCAAACTGAACAAATTTTTACAGTGAACTGCACTGCAGAAAGCAGTGAATAGCTCTCAGAAAAACGGAGTCTCTTCTTCAGTGCCCTGTTCTGCCCTTGCCCCCTCTTCCTTTCTCTCACCCACCTCCCCTCCCCGAGCTTTTTGCTTTCCCCTGATCGCTGATTCAGACTTTCACTCGCACTGTCTTGTGGTCTCTGCGCTCTGGCTTCCTTCCCTACTCACCTTTCATGTCCTCCTGCACGTGCTTGTCTGGGCCAGAGTGCCCGGGTGAAAGGAACAGGAAGAAAGGATTGCCATGTCTGCTTGGGATCCCTGATGCCCTGAAGCCTTCTAACATGGCAAGTGCACGCCCTACAGAACGTGAGGAAAGTCAGTCTCTGGGTCTTTCTTTACTCACCACTCAGTCTACAAACCACCTCTGGAAAGTTACTGGACACTTGACAACCTGTAAATTTCAGTATCTCCTGTCTCGAACAGCCCTTGTCCACTCCTACCATAGGAAAGTGTTTTAGTGACTCAGGAGTCAGTAGGAGCAGAAGGGCCTGGGCAGGCACTGCATAAATACAAATAATGGTTATTTTTCACAGATGAGAGTGACTCATAAATATAACTGAAACTGGCCCAGTCCTGCTACTACTAATAAAGGAAAAAACCCACAAACATAAAAAAGTAAAAAATAAAAGAGGTATGCTCTGCAGATGTCATTTCTCCATATTCTATAGCTAAATAAATTGTAGCAATTTCCAAAATGTTCCTGGAGAAGATATGCTCTTGTAAGAAACCTGCTCAGCCGCTCTGTGGTGTGGGGCTGAGCTGCCTACGACCAGCAGAGGGCAGACTTCAGTTATAAACGGGAACCTGCAGTGGGTGGACGGTGGGGAAAGGGCAATTTAGGATTCCAAGGTTATAAACTGCTTATTCCATGCTACACATACCATCAGAGATCACAGTCCAAGACCCTTGACAGGCTATGAAGGACTAGATTTCAAGGAATCAGTTATAAGCAGAGAATGACATAACTGGAAATGTTCCTTTGTTTATAAGAAAAGGTGGTTTCTACATATGTCCTCTGGCAGCTGCAAGCTGCTATTAACCGTGAGTCACTGCAGTGACTTGTCCCCATCCTGGTCTGCCACAGCCCTTCAGAGCCGCATATTGTTTACAGTGGAGATGTTTGGGCTTTGTATCTGACTTGGAAAAGCAGGTACTGTTTCCAGGACTTGGTGAAGAAGGTCCTGCTGTTGGTCATTCCCTTTTGTTTAGTGAGCATGGAGAAACCTGCTCCCTGGGAAACAGATGAGAATGAAGACCATTAGAAATGTTTATTTAAGATTTGAGCCAGCCTAGCAACCCCACTTCTAGATATATCCAAGAGAATTGAAAACATATGTCCATACAAAAAATTGGGCAGGAATGTTCATAAGCAGCATTATTCATCATAGCCAAAAAAAGGAGAAACATCCCAAGTGTCCACTGACTGATGACTGATTAAGCAAAATATGGTTTATCCATACAATTGATTATTCAGTCAAAAAGGGGGGAAGGATTGACATATATTACAACATAGAAACCTGGAAAACTTCATGCTAATTCAGGGAAGCCAGTCACAAAGGATCACACATTGTGTGAGTCCATTTGTATGAAATGTCCAAAATAGGCAAATTCATGGCAACAGAAAATACATCAGTGGTCGCCAGGGACTGGGGTAAGGAAGGGCTGGAGAATGACAGAGTAGCTGGTTTCTTTTGGGATAAAAATGTTCTGAAAATAGACAACGGGGATGCACAACTCTGCAAATAAACTAAAAACCGCTGAAGAGTGAATTATATCTCAATAAACTGTTATTTAAAAAGATTTTTGGGGGGACTACCCTCATGGTACAGTGGTTAAGAAACTGCCTGTCAGTGTAGAGGACAGGGATCAAACCAGGTTTGATCCTTGATTCAGGAATATTCCACCTGCCTCAGAGCAACTAAGCCCAAGCACCACAACTACTGAGCCCACGCTCTAGAGCCCACAAGCTGCAACTACTAAGCCCTTGTACCACAACTAGCCTGTGCTGAAGCCTGTGCGCCTAGAGCCCGTGTTCTACAACGAGAAGCCACTGCAATGGGCTGCCTGCACACCACAACCAGAGAGTAGCCTCTGCTCTCCACAACTAGAGAAAGCCCACCTGCAGCAACAAAGATCCAGTGCAACTCCGATAAATAAACAAATAAAATTTTTAAATTAAAAGAAAAAGATCTGGGGGACTTCCCTGGTGGTCCGGTAGCTAAGACTCTGCATTCCCAATGCAGGGGGCCCAAGTTCGATCCCTGATCAGAGCCCACAGCCACAACTAAGAGTTCACGTGACACAATGAAGAGCAAAGATGCTGCATGCCGAAACTAGAACCTGGCACAGCCAAATAAAGAAAAACATTTTTTAATTAAAAAAATAAAATGAGATTTTGAGCTGGGCAGATGTTACTAGAGGGAAACTTAGAGCAGGAAATATGGAGACTATAAAGAGAATATTTGATTTTAGGAGAGACAGTCTTCCCCTCAAGCTAAAACATATTTTGTATGAAAACAGCAGATTTAGTGCAGACTGAAAATAAAGGTAGCCAGACTCACTGCAGGAAGCAAGGAGAATTATCCACAAAGTAAACCAATCCTGCATCTTCTCCCGCTGACTAACGTGTAAAGGGCTGACACCTCTCTGATCATGCAGTCATGGGTGCTATTTCACTCAAGGCAAGAGGGCCACCTTTGTGTTGACGTCATGGTGACCCCTGAGCAGAGAGAAATAAGGGAGAATCACACTCTTCAGGCCACAGTAACAGGAAAGACTTCCCAAGCTCTCAGGAGCTGGTGAAGGAAGGTGATAATAGTTAAGTCACCAGCTCAGTTTCCGGGGGCTTCACAGTCACCCTGAGTCCCGGGTATATTATTAAAAACACCTGCAGAGTCTAGAAGCTCGTCCTCTGTTCCTCCTGTTGCCCCCACAGCACCTTGAAGAGCCTGAGCCTGTAAGAACTTTTAGCAAATACCTGAAAAAAGTGGAGGAATGAAGAAATAGATGAGCACACAGGTGAAAAGCCCCAGTGAAATGCCTTGGGATGCCTGGGGCCATGGTCAACAGCCTTGGTCAACACATGAGTAAGAAAGATAAGAAGAAATGACTTTATTCACCCACTCTTCATCAGAATATAAAGACGATTCACAGACCTCTGGACCTGCCTTGTTGAGTCCTGAAGGCAAGGGCAAGGTTCCAGGCACACCTAAGCACATCCTCCTAGAACAGGATGCTTGACTTATCTTTCATTTACCACCTTTATCCAATTCCTGGACAGAAACTGTAATATGTTAATATCATTGTGTGCTAGTGAGTCAAAATTTGTTTCACTCTAAGATGCACTGTGAAGAAACTCTATGAGAGTGTATGCCTTTTAAAATGTGTTCACTAATTTAAAACAAACAAACAAATGAAAAAGCACCTTCCTGTTCTGTAATTGGTTATGGTGACCAAGGAGAGCAATGATACTGGAATATAGTAAATATTTTCCAGCCCTGTGTTTTTCTCCAAGTCTGGTCCTCTGGGTGCCTGTTAACGCATTTTAGGGAACCAGGGACTAGGTTGAAGTATGTCTTACGAAAACTGCTTAATTATAGATTCAGTCAAGAGACAGGAACTCGGTAACTAATTATGTACCTAGAGCTTCAAACAGACATTGGAACCAGAGCTCATAACTCTTCCAGTTATGCAGTAAGTACGGGGTTAAAAAAAATCACAGGCCAAATACTGATTGTTTTTAATAAATTATGAGTTCAGAAGTAAAAGAACTAGATTTGGGAGCTGGGCAGATCTGGATCTAACACTTGGCCATTTCCTTCTGCTGTTCTTTAGGAAATGTGTATTGATCTCCTACTATGTACCAGGCACTGAAGATATCAATAGAAACACAAATGAGAAAGTCAGTCTCTATCCTTGGAGAGCTTACAGTCCAGTAGCTACATAAATACTTATCTTTAAAATGTTGATGAACCTCTCTGCATTCAAATCTGTAAGATGAAAAAAAAAAAAGATACCTAATTTGAAAGTTGTAGGAAGGACTAAGTTGAATAATGTAAAATGCCTAGAATATTGCATTTGAAAAAATGTTACTTCTTCTTTCCTTACATACACCCACTGGTAAACTTTAACATTTGCTACCACATGCTACTACTATCTTTAATTGAACATTCCTAGCTTAAAGTGACACCTAATGGGTCAGGGCTTTGGTTAGAAACCCCAAACAGTACGTGTTGTAGGGAGGAATCTTGGGGTTGACATCAGCAAGGTCTTCAGTAGAAACCAACTCTGCTAGTTGCTGATTTGGGGCAAGTTATTTAACCTTTCCAAGCTTCACTTTTATTCTCTGTAAAATGAGGCTAAGAACACTATCTTCATTGAGTTATTGGGAGGTTAAATGAGAAAGACCAGAATGCATCACAAGTAACAATAATAAAGTGTTAGCTGGTGAAATCTTTGTTACATGTCATATATGTGTGTTGATTTGTGTATTCTGATGTCACAGTTTAAAATACACTTTTTACTGTGGGCCATGGTCCAAAAGAATTGAAAGTCACTGCTACTACTTTAAGACATTATCTAAGTTGCCTGCAATAAAAAAAAATTATTTTTCTTAATTGAGGTAAAATTGGTATATTAAAGTGAAAATTTCTCAGTCATGTCTGACTCTTTGCAACCCATGGATTGTAAAGGCCATGGGCTTCTCCAGGCCAGAATATTGGAGTGGGTAGCTGTTCCCTTCTCCTAGGTATCTTCCCAACCCAGGGATCGAACCTAGGTCTCTCGCATTGTAGGTGGATTCTTCACCAATTGAGCTACCAGAGAAGCCCCAAATTTGGTATATAACATTATATAAATTTTAGGTGTACATTATAAATCAATATTGTATACATTACAAGGTGATCACTCTCATAAATCTAGTTACTATCCATCATCATACAACTGATTCACACCACCCATTTTACCCTCCCCCAATAACTCCCTTCCCCTCTGGTAATCACCAGTCTGTTCTCTGTATCTATGAGTTTGTTTTTGTTTTGTTTTGTTTGTTTTATTAGATTCCACATATAAGTGAAATCATATGGTATTTGTCTCTCTCTATTTCACCTAGCATAATACCCTCTAGGTCCATCCATGTTGCTGCAAATGGCAAAATTTCCTTCTTTCTTGGGCTGCATAGTATTCCATTGTGTGTGTGTGTGTGTGTGATGGAGTTGTCTAAATGATTATATGCAAGGTTCTAAGACACAATGTCTTTCTGAAGAGAAGCTGTGTATATACATACACACCACATCTTCTTTATCCATCCATCCATCAATAGACACAAGTTGTTTCCATATCTTGGCAACTGTAAATAATGCTGCAATAGATTATAGGGTGCAAACACCTTTTCAAATTAGTGTTTTAATAGTCTTAAGATAATACCTAAAATTGTAAGAATAACCAAATCATATGGTAGTTCCAATCTTTTTTTCTTTTTGAGGACTCTCCATACTGTTTTCTACCGTGGCTGCACCAATTTCCAGTTCTACCAACAGCGTACGAGGGTTCTTTTTCTCCACATCCTCTCCAACACTTACTGTTTCTTGTCTTTTTACTAATAGCCATTCTAACAGGTGTGGTATTGCATTGTGGTTTTGATTTGCATTTCCCTGATAATTACTGATGTTGAGTATCTTCTCATATGTTTGGTGGCTATCTGTATGTCTTCTTTGGCAAAATGTATTCCTATCTTCTGCCTATTTTTAAATTGGGTTCTTTGTTTTTTGTTGATGAATTATGTGACTTCTTTAATACTTTGGATATTAACTCCTTACCAGATACATGATTTAATTTGTAAGCATCTTCTCCCATTTAGTAGGCTGACTTTTCATTTTGTTGATGCTTTCCTTGGCCATGCAGAAGCTTTCTAGTTTGATATGGTACCATTTGTTTATTTTAGCTCTTGTTTCCCTTGCCTTTGCAGTCAGATCTTAAAAAAACAAATTGCTAAGACCAGTGTCAAGGAAATTACATCCTATTTTTTTCCTCTGAGGAATTTTGTGGTTTCAGTTAAGTCTTTAATCCATTTTGAGTTGATTTTTCTGAATGGTGTAAGACAGAGGTATAGTTTCATTCTTTTGTTTGTTGCTGTCCAGTTTTTCTAACACCATTTATTGGAGAGACTGTTTTTTCCCCATTATATATATTCTTGGCTCCTGTGTGGTGAATCAACTGTTCATATTTGCATGGATTTATTTCTGGGATCTCTATTTTGTTCCATTGATCCGTCTGTTTTTATATAATTTTTCAATTATTGAGGTCCAGAGAGGTTGTGACTTGTCCTGCTGCTGCTGCTGCTAAGTCGCTTCAGTTGTGTCCGACTCTGTGCGACCCCACAGACGGCAGCCCACCAGGCTCCTCCGTCCCTGGGATTCTCCAGGCAAGAACACTGGAGTGGGTTGCCATTTCCTTCTCCAATGCATGAAAGTGAAGTGAATGTTAAGTCACTCAGTTGTGTCCGACTCTTCGAGACCCCATGGACTGCAGCCTACCCGGCTCCTCTGTCCATGGGATTTTTCCAGGCAAGAGTACTGGAGTGGGGTGCCATTTCCTTCTCCTGTGACTTGTCCAGGGTCTCATAAAAAGAAGAGGATCAGAAGTCTGACGTGCCTGTGCTCCCCGGTGTGAGCACCTTGATTTGGACATCTTCATCCACCCTGCATTTCAGATCCCCTTCTTATCGTGCATATATATATATACATATATATATGTATACATATATATATATAACCTCTATATATTTTAATTAAAAAACACTAAGCTGTTGTAGTTGTTTTCTTATTTTCTAGAAGGCACAACTGGTTAAACTTATCCTACCTTAAGAGACCATTAGTTTAGAAATTCTCCCTGGATTTTGTGACTGCCATACCAAAGATCTTAAAATAAGTGTAATAAGAAATTGTACTTGGGTCCAACAGACAAGAAGATAGAATGGGATCTCTTCCAAAGCCAGTGTTTATACTTGGATGACTCTGGCCTTCTCACTTACTTTAACAAGCTATTTCATGAGGTAACTTTATCTTTAAAGACACCTTTTTAAAATTTTTTTAAATTTTTTAAGGGGACGTGGTTTTTAGGAGAGCAAGAAACTTAAAATCAAGAGGTTTAGGCTCTAGTCCCAATTCTGCTGGGTGACCTTAGATGAATCATGTTTCAGCTTTGAGACTAAATTCCTCCTTTGTACAATATGAAGGGTGGACTAGACTAGAGATTTTCACAATGGAGTCAGTGGGGCCTCAGGATTTCTAATTATTTCTGGGCCACACGGGGAAATCTAAAGTGAGACAGGCTGGGGCTCCAGAACCACTCTGCCCTCTGTCTTCCTCCCCAGCCCTACTCAGAGGAGCAGCCCTTTTATTTGCCTCCCAAGGGGAGAGTCTGAGTAAGATTTTATTTGAAGAAAAGGTTCTGTTATTTTTTTAGCATTTAAATATCACCAGAACAGCTCGATGATCTGAAAGAACCTTCCTTGTTCTATTGTTTCTGCCTTCAAAGATTAGCTCTTGATTTTCCTTTTTAGAGGTTTCTTTGTTCTTATGGGGACAGTAGACTCACTGATCACCACTTAAAAATGAATATTTTCCCTAGCTGACTGCTAACTATGTATTATGCTGGCTGTAAAAATGCTGGAAATGAGCTTGTCTGGTAATCCTGCCCCAACAGTGTTGCGACCAGCAGGGAAGAGCGTTTGCAGCAGTGCTCATTTGCTAACTGGGATTTTATTTATTTGTTTAAACTCGGAGCTGTTTGTTCCAAGCACTTTGGAAAAACAGTTCCAGCATGGTGCCCAGCTCTGGCCGGCACAGCAGTACCCTCGCCTGCACGCTGCCACCTCCAGCAAAAGGCATCCTGCCACACTATTTCTAACAGCTCCTATGCAGAGGGGACTTCACATCCTCTCCTGCACATTTTGTCTTTCTGGCTGTCTGTCTCACTGTGTGCTCACAAAGTCGCCTCTCAACGCCAGCGACCTCTGGCTGCCACTGCAGTTGGGGCTGGATTAGGCTGTGCCAGCCCTGTCCTTCCTAGAGCTTCTCTACCCTTTCTGGAAGGTATGGGTTTATTTCACATACAATGTGATTGTGGCTGCTTTGCCCAGAGTGAAGCAAGAGCAGTTTTCTTTTACAAAGAACTGATCTGGACTTTCATCTAAAATCTACTGTTGCTAAAAGCAGAAAAAGATAAATCAGCATTTTTCAATCACTGCAGGGTGGTAAGGTTCAAGAACTCGCCACCGGATATGTAAAATCAGGATGTAGGATGGGGGAAGGTGAACACTGGTTCAGGGTCTCTGATCTATCACATTAAGTGTTCTTTACCTGATTTAATCCTTAGGATAACCCTCCTAGGTAGGGACTCTGATCTCTGTTCGTTAAGAGGAAGAACCCAAGGCTCAGAGAGGCAGAATAACTTGTCTGACACACTGTCAGGAAGTGGCAGATGCAGGAACTGGACTTGTTGTATCTGACACCAAATGCTGTGTTCTTTCCAATCTACCATGCTGCCTTCTTGATGAGCATGCTGACTCATTTAGGAAGTTATGTAAGCTTGCAGATCACATTGAGATTCCCAGATAATGTGACTGCATAAAAGAAGAACAAAGTATTGCCATGATAGCTTTGGTGCAGTGGCATCGGTGAAAAGAGGAACTCCACTGCTGGGAAGGATTATGGAAAACTGTAGAGAGGTAAAGGGCTACACTAGCAGAATCCAAACAAGAAGCAATCACTTGTCCCTTCCCCTCCCAACCTGTTCTGTAAATAAGTAAGGTTTAAATGATAAACATATGAATAAAGCTCTCTCTCTCTCCACTGAATTTACAACTGGACTCATTCAGATTCAAACTCCAATTGAAAACTTGTCCCCATGCAGAGGTATGCCAAAAGTGCCCAGCATCATATGGTTAAGTACCACTCCAGACAGTCACCTCCATCAGGGGAAATGAACAAAGTTGTTCTTTAGTATCATCCATATACCCTTTTTTATTGAACAGAGAAGTGTTAGAGGCAGATTTGCATTTTGGAAAGTTACCTGTGGCCTTTGTGTGGGGAGAGAGCAAGAAGGGAGGCGGATGTACTGAGCGCTGTTAGTACCCTGCCACGCCCCTCTATATTCCCCACTGTGCACTGAAGGCCTGTGACCCTCTGCCTTCTGACTGGAGCATGCTCAGCCTTTACACAATGCAGGACTTCTTGCCCCTGGAAGCAACCATTAAGCGCTGATAGGTAGAGAGGTGGTGGAAAAATATCCCAGTTCCCTTGCCTGTCACTTGGGATGATTCTGAGGTGTGTTCTGTAATGTACCCCAGAACTTGCTAGAAGGATGGAGCTCCAGTTCCTGCAGTGCTTGATAACACACACTGCACTGGCTTCTTCCACTTCCCTGTCTCATTCTCCTACTTGAGTCCTAGGTCTCCTGAGATCACCTCTAAAATAAATTACCTATACTCAAATCCTTGTTTCAGGCTCTGTTGCTTGGGGAACTCAGAAGACGACCTTTCCATACCTCAGTGTAGAGACAGATAATGGAGGTTCAAAAGGAGCAGAAGTGGGATTGGAGAGGAGGGGATGGATATGAGCAATATTCACCCTGAGATTTAGGACTTCAAAACTGGTAAAATGGAGTGCCAGAGAGAGGGGAGGGGAAAAAGACAACACAAGGACTCTGGATCTTGAACTTGAGCTCCTGGATGGTGGTTGATGCCTTGAACTGAACTAGGGAATACATTCTGGGATAAGAAGATCCAATTTTGGATATGTAGGAGAAGGCAGCATCTGGTTCTGTGATGTCATCTACAAGAGTGAAAGTACCCATTTTGCCAAAAGCATCTTTCCAAACTGCTTACCCGAGTGCTTGAAATTCTATATTACTCATTCCTTTGGCTTGCTTTTTCCAGAATCCTATTTTTAAAATGCTCCTGAGATTATTGATAATTTTGTTACATGTGATAATAGCATTGTGGTTATGTAGAGAAAAAAACCTTCTTAATGGTTAGAAATATATGCTGAAGTATTTATGGGTAAAACAGAACACTGTTAGAGACTGCTTTAAAATAATCCAGCAAAAACAAAAGTGAAATGTGTAAGTTGGGGGATAGATAAAATGACACTGACAAAATATTTAAAATTGTAAAAGCTGGGGGATGAGTACATGGGGTTGGTTCACTATACCATTTCTTCTCCTTTGTGTATATTTGAAGATATCAATAATAAAAAAAAAAAACCCCAGAAGTTACCCTGATATTTTAATGATGATTCTGGGGGGATATTACATCCAACTGTCTTTACCACTTGTGAAAAAACAACCACAAAAGTGTGTTTTAAAACTTTGATTTTATATTTTTAGAACGTTTAGAAGAAAAGGGAGGCTTTTTAAGAAATAGACTTTTTAAGAGCTGGATCTTAAAAGAGAGAAGAAACTAGGATTCAGAGGTAGAACAGCATATATTTTGCCACCTGTTTGATCTTTCCCCCCATTTTCCAAAGAGGAAGATGCTATCTAACTGTTTTCTATCATGGCTCCTACCACAATGGTCCTACATCAGGTGCTTTGAATGCATGATCTCATTTATCTCCAAAACTCTGTCTAGGGATCCATTTGAGAAAATGGAGATTAGAGAGGTCAGGTCTTTTTCCTAAAGATCATGGGATGATAAATTACAGGAGCTTAAGTGGTCATTCACAAACTAGCTCCCATTGAATTGATTTTTCAGGAATTGGCTGCTTCTGCACAGAATGAGCCTAAACCAAGAAAAAATGAAAAGCATGCTCTTTGGGTTAGGGATGATAGGATGATAAGAGTTCATAGACCAGGTTGGGGAGTGTCAAGGAAGCATTGAGCTTGTTTACCCCAAGCCTCATGGGACTGACAGAGGATGCCAGGAAAGCTGGACGTGAGCCCAACATCTGGAAGAACCAACAGGGCGTGAAAAGCAAAGATAAACTGAATTGAAAAAAGCAAATAACTCCATGAGTAAGTGTAAAATGTTTAGAAAATCAGTGTTTTTTAAGTACTTATTATACTTTCTTCTTTTTTTAGTTCAAATATAGGAGATAAAGTAAGTTCCAATTATTTTCTCTTGTTGGAATTTTACATATCCTTAATATTATGGATATTATTATCCACAATAGATACTAAAGAAAAATGCTTACATAAAATCTCAAGTGCAAAAGCAGAATACAGTATATCTATAGCATGATGACAATGTTTTAAAAATATCCTCTACATGGAAAAAAGTGGAAAAAGATGACAAAAAATCTTGGGATTGTCCTTAGGTTGTAGAACTATGCATTTTAAAACATCTTTTGATTTTTTATTCTATTCTTAAATTTTCCTTTAATGACATGTATTACTCTTGGAATGGAAAAATGTTAAAAAATAAACCAAAAAACTTCATTTTACTTTTTATTGCTGTTTAATCTAGAGTAATGAAGACACTAATAAGAATAAGAAGCTAAAGATATTTATGGTTTCATGTTGAGAACATAAATACAACTTGGTAGGAAATTTGATTAAGTGATGGTAAATTATATCTTAACTACCCTCAGTGAGCCATATATACATGAAGCAATCTCATCACTGGGCCTCCAACCCTTTTGCATGATCAAGGTGACTGAAGATCACACTAATGGTAGCAGAATATAGACCGCTAGCAACAGGTCTCTCTCTAGACCTCAGGAGCTTAAATTTCTACACCAACATTTTTCACTGGCATTTTAAAGAAGTTGTAAGAGTTAGACTCTAATTCTTTTAGGGGCTCTGATAGTCTTTCAGGGGCAAGACTGGTGCTGCATTTTAGAAAGCTAGAGCCAACCCAGGCAAGAACGTCAGCTATATTTTCTACCTGGAGAGAGAACTTCTCTCCAAGACTATTAAACCAAAGCTGTGCTGCAGTCACTCACAGGATCTACAGAGTTCCTTTACAGTGAGGAGTTGTTTCTGCTAGCTGACTCCAGAAATATTAGCTGTCATTTGGAAACATGAAATTTAGTCTCCTTCTTGAAGAGGCTTTTCCTAAAGTGTAGGAAAAGACACATGAACAATTTCATTACAATCTAAGCAGGACTGGAGTGGGCTGTGCACAGGGTCCTGAGCCAGTGGGACATGTAGAATAAGAAACCAAACTTGCTCTTAAAGGAGAGGGAGAGAAAAACAACTGTGACATTGCCTATAGTAAGTAAAGTAAAAGAAGTAGTAAACATACTTAGGAAAGAGAAAAATCACCTCTACTTGGGCATTTTATGCAAAGGCTTTCAGAAAATTGGGCATTGAAGTGGACGTTGATGGATATAATATTTTAGTTGGCCACAGACTGCAGGGAGAGCATAGGCTGGCATTAATGGAAAGAAGATCATCAAGCAAAGGAAAAAAAATCATAAAAGGGGAACACTTCCTGTTCCAATTTTTTTTTTTTTTTTTTAATGCAAGAGGCCCTATAAACTGAGGACTCTAGGACTTGTGACTTGGTCTATGACTTGCTTTGTTTCGCTGAGTTTACACCTGGAGGTATGTAGAGGACAAGGTAGCTTGCTAGAAAGCCTCCCAGGGCAGACGTGGCAAGGGGGCAAAAGAAGAGGGATGAGAAAGTTGCTGCAGAAATAAGGACCAGGGGGAAAAGCAGAGATGCTAAAGGGCATCATTAAGGCATTTTGCTTTGGGATGTACCCCTCCTCTGTTACTACACAAAATCTTCAGTAAAAGTCTACATTACTAGACCATTATGGGTTTTGACAGGAATTTTTAATTTGGGACTGTGAGCAGAAGGGGGTGAGGTGAGGAGCATGGAGTATGGTGTGGAAGTGAGGATGGGATGAAAGCAGAGACAGCAAGAAAACGGTAAGCATGTTTCATCAATATGTTCTCTTTGAAGTGAAGAAAGACAACTGGTCATTTATTCATTCACCACTGCGATGATATGCCAGGCACTGTGCTAGTGTGGGGATACAGGCTGAGCCAAGCCCAATGTGGTCTTGGACTTTGAAGAATCTATATTCTAACGTGGGGGGTGGGGAGAGACAGGGATTAACTAAATAAGACCAAATGTAAAGTTAGGATTGTAGTCAGTGTTGTAAAGCAGATGTCTATAGTGCTATGAAAGCTCATAGGAAAATTTGACCTTGTAGGTTAGTTAAGGGAATACAGAATTGAGTGAGTTCTGAAGGATGAATAGGAGTGTAATGTTTATGGCAGAGGGAAAAGTATGTGGAAAGGCCTTGTGGAAGAAAAGAACTCAAGGCAGGCCAATGTGGCTGGTGCACAGACAGTGAAGGGGAGCATGGGGCCAAGTGTAGCTGAAGAGGTAGGGAGCACACCTCACCGGATCTTGAAGTCATGTAAGAGTTTAATTATGAGAGATAGATAACAGATATTTTAAGAGGTCACTTTGGCTGCTAGATAGCATCACCGACTCAATGGACATGCATTAACAAATTCCAGGAGACAGTGGAGGACAGAGGAGCCTGGTGTGCTGCAGTCCTTGGGGTCCCAAAGAGTCGGACCTGACTTAAGAGGCTGAATAGGAACAACTGGATGCTGTGTAGGGAAAAAAAAATGGAAGTGTAGCATGTGTGCATGTATACAAGAAAACCAACTAGGAGGCTATTGCTTTTCCTAAGCAAAAGATGATGGTAGGGCAGAACTTTATCCCAAGAAGAAAGCATGACATAGCCTCAGGTAAGAGGATTAACCCTCTTTTATGTTAAACTGACAACTTGCAAGAAAATGTCACCTTACACTCTGTAGGAAACTTATTGTTCCTTTCAAGTACAAATATGTGCTTATGTAAGTGACTTTAGGAATAAGAACAGATATATGACTAGGATGAAAAGATGTCTCTGAAGAAGAGGAATGCAAAATGTAATATTCATAAGCTTTTGGATCTGTCTACGTGACAGATGTGTTTCTAAGTGCACTGTATATTTTAAGCAGAAATCTTTTTTTCTGGTTGGTTTGTATACAGCACAATAAATGGATGGAGTGAGCAAACCATTATGTATGAACTGCTTTGTCTTTATGGTAAAAACAATTCACGGATGCATGCACATTAACATGTTTTCATATCACCTTCAATTCAGCCTGTGTATTCCAATTTTGCTCAAGGAGAAATTAACAAACCACAATGGCACTGGAAGATTATAACACACCTCCATGTTAGAAACAGATCAAGCAGACAAAGATATGAGAGCTGAATAAAGATATGAGAAATCCAAATCACACAATTAACAAGCTTGATCTAACCTTGCTCTCAATGAATACAGAATACACATTCTTTAAAAGCTACACCAGAACTATTATAAAAATGACTATGTGTACACAGGGAATATAGCCAATATTTTATATTATTATAATTTCTATTATAACTATAAGTGGAATTTAATCTTTAAAATTGTGAATCACTGTACACCTGCAACATAATAAGGTATAGGAACTATACTTCAATTAAAAAACAACTGTGCAATTACAGGGCTGTGTTCACATTGTAATAACTCATTGACTATCATATGTACGATTTACGCATTTTCCTATATGTAGGTTGGGCTTGCCAGGTGGCACTAGTGATAAAGAACCCACCTGCTAAGGCAGGAGACAAGAGACGTGGGTTCAATCCCTGGGTCAGTATGATCCCCTGGTGGAGGGGACGGCTATCCACTCCAGTATTCTTGCCTGGAGAATCCCATGGATAGAGGAGCCTGGCAGGCTATAGTCCATAGGGTTGCAAAGAGTTGGACACAACTGAAGCAACTTAGCACTTGCATGAAAGTGAAAGTGTCAGTCACTCAGTCGTGTTGGATTCTTTGTGACCCCACGGACTGTAACCCACCAGGCTCCTCTGTCTGTGGAATTCTCCAGACAAGAATACTGGAGCTGCCTTCCCTTCTCCAGATCTTCCCAACCCAGGGATGGAACCTGGGTCTCCTGCATTGCAGGCGAATTCTCTACTGGCTGAGCCATAACTCTGTATATGACAGAGTTATATATATATAGCATGTGCATATGTGGGTTACATTTCAAAAAATGGTCTATCTGCTATATTTTAAATGGATAACCAACAGGGTCCTACTATATAGCACAGGGAACTCTGCTCAATGTTATGTGGCAGCTTGAATGGGGGAGAATGGATACATGTATATACAGGGCTGAATCACTTTGCTGTGTAAGTGAAACTATCACAATATTATTAATTGGCAACACTACATCATAAAATAGAAACCTTTAAAAACTGGTGTGTTAAAAAACAAAACAAACTGAACAAAAATCTGATCACATATGAAGTCCCAAAGGGCTAATATTACACAGTTATCTGACAATAATGCTATTAAATTAGAAATTAACAATAAAAAGATAGACAAAGCAAAACATCTTTTGCATTTCTAAATTATAGGTTAAGGACAAAACATAATAGAAATTATGAAATACTCAGAGCTATATGATGAGGAAAATACTAATAAAACTTGTAGAGATGTTGTCAAAATGAAAATAAACTGAATTACATGCATAAAAATTATAAAACACACATAAACAAAAATAGATAAGATAAGCATTCTGCTTAAGAAGCCAGAAAAAGAACACTGGCATAATCAAGAAAAATAGAAGAAATAAGAGGAAAAATTACTGATTAGAAATAATTTTAAAAACGAAAAATAAGGCCTCTGAAAAGACAAAGTAGACAGAACTCTGTCAATAACTCTAATATTAAGAAAGATAAAAAGGAGCAATAAATAAATAGTAATAAAGCAAAAAGAGGATCATAATTATAAAGGCAGTGGAGACTGAAAAGAACGTAAGATGAGAAACTATGGCAATAAGTTTAAAGAAAAATACCTGAGAAAATGTAAATTACAATAAATGATTCCAGAAGAAAACCTGAACAAGCCAATAATAATTACTGAAATTGAATTGAAAGCCAAAAGTCTCCCTTGAAAAAATATGGAAGCCTCAGACTTTTATAAGATAATCTACTAAGCTTTTAAGAATTATAGTTCCTGTCTTGTACAAAATGTTTTGGAGAACCAAAAGAAAAAAAAAGAAGGAAATATATCCAACTCATTTCATTTCAATATATTACCAAAAGTAGATAAAAACAAAATAAGAGCCAATTCACTTATGAACATAAATAGTAAAATTCTATTTTAAATGCTCATAAATTTAATGCAACAATATATTAAAAAACACATGACTATGAAGTAGAGTTAATTCTAGAATGCAAAATCTCATGACATCAGAAAAACCTACCAAGGTTTTCTGTCTTGTTCAACAAATTAACAGAGAAAAAACATACAGTTGAAGAAATGTGGAAACAGCATTTGATCAGTTAAACAAGTATTCATTATTTTAAAATACTTTTGGCAAGAAATAAAAGGGAGTTTTATTAATATGATAGAGAGATTCTACCAGCCCCACAGCAAACATATTTAACAGTGAACTAACAGAAGATTTCCTATTAGATCTGGAAACAAGATCGGAGATTCACTACTTTTACTATTGTAAAATATTGTCCTGGAGGTCCAAGCTAATGCAATAAGAGAGAAAAAAGGAAGTATAAAATGTGGAACAGAAAAGGCAAGACTGCTATTTTCATAAGATAATGACTATACAGAACAACCAAAAATAATGTACAGAAAAGCTAATAGGACTGGTTAAAAAGTTCAGCAAGCATACTGGTTCCAAGATCAGCACACTAACATCAATAATATTACTGTATACCAGCAATAATCATTTAGAACATATAATAGGAAAAATAAACAATTAACAACAGCAATGAAATCTATAATGTAGCAGGAATTAATCTAAAAGAAGAGGCCAGAATTCTTTATGGATAAAGTTATAAAATATGATTGAAGGAAATAAAAGACCTAACTAATGAATACATATGGGAAGATAAAATATTATGTTTGTTCTCAAGTCGAGCTACAACTTTGGTGCAATTCCAACACAAATCCCAATGGATTTTTTTTTTTCATGGAACTTGACAGTTTAATACTAAAATTCTTCTGAAAGAGAAAAGGAAAGGGAAGTAGCTAAGACAATTTTGAACTATAATAAAATGGAGAGATTTGCTCCATGATAGCAAGACTTATTTAAAAGCTATGATAGAAATATGTAGAAAGAGATGTATGTTTGTAAGAGGCTGTGTACTCTCAAATCATCTTTTGGATACAATCTACTTCTGAAGATAGTAGTTCTATGTGAATCTTTTCCAAATATGATAAGCTTCTTTGACTTAGGTGTATCTGTTAGGGTAAAATGATTGTGCAATCTTATTCACAACTAATTTGGACAGTGCCCAAGTCAAAGAACCACAGATGAGTTGGATACAATGAAAGCCAATCTCCCATGTGGTGCTTTGGGGTAACCCAGATTGAATAGTGTCAAACTGACTCAATACTGCCCTCTTTTAAAGGAAGAGTAAATGCTAAGTAAACAAAGGGAAAGTGGGTTACATGAGCTTAGGTGGGATGCTGAAAACTCTAGAGTATTTTTCCTATTCTCTCTTTGAACTGCTGTTCATTTCAGTTTTGGAAAACAAGTTCCCAGGATGCTATGCAGCTCTTGAAGAGATGACTTTCCTTGCTACCCCCAGGTTCCTTGATTTCCATGCAATTAAATTAATTCACATAGCATTATGAGTCTCTTCCTTGTAGCCTTAAACAAGACTGACAAACAGGAAGATCCATCAAGAAACTTGATGGGACTTGAAGTTTATACAGTTGGAGGGAAAAGGAGCTGTCCCATGGGGGAGGCACCCTCTTCCAGAAAAAATGATTCACTGATGACTAGAAGAATTTTCTACAAATTAGCTTCTGGTTCTGTTTTTCAAACCTTGTTCTCTTCCTCTACCCTCATTATTTCCAGGCCCAGGCTTCACAGGACAAGTTTATATCACAATACAAACTGTGATCTTGCACCTTCATGGCACACTAGGTGATGACAGTATTCCTTGAAGACGTCTTGTACCTGGATGGCTAGTAACAACTCCACTTGGCCTAGCTGTGAATCAAATAAATATACCTTACTAAATTCCACTTTTTGTGGGCAAGATCCCTCAAATATCTAAGATCACTGCAATACTACCCAACAGGTGAAAAATGTTACAGAAGGGGGAACTCACAGAGGAGAGAGACAGCAGTCTTAGAAAACTGTCATTCAAATAGCTTTCCTTTTCTAATTTTACAAAAACAGAATGACCATGTGAACACATTTTGAGGGTCCTTCCCAGGGTCATAGAGAGGGCTCTTGGGAAGAGGGGACCTTTCATTAGCTTGACAGTATATCCTTTGCTAACATTCAATGTTAGGACAAGATTTTTAAAAATAATAATAGAGAATACTCACTAAATGTCAACTGCTATTAATCACCGATCAACTAAATCTCTGGGCATTGGGTTTACATTCAACCCAAAGTGAAGAGTTTATTCACAAATTTACATAATATCCTACCCAGTTAAGAGAAGAAACATTCTTCATATTGTCACAAGCTGGAACTAATCTGCTTCTTACAGTTTCTGTATTCACCTGTCCACCTTTTGTTCCCTGAAATCCTGCCCCATTTATATAGCTTGACCACCCCTGCACACATGTACTTCTCTCCTTCTATACTTTACCACTTCATCCACTCTCTCTGACCAAGTACAGACACATGTACTTGGTCCCTGTAATCCATGTTGTAATAAATTCTGATAAATTCTATTAGGAGATTTCTTAGAGAAGTAAAAATTTTCAAAACATAAAATTTCCATTGATGATATGACCACCTGTGAAATTGTTACTCACTGAAATTATTCCATTTGCTAACCCTAGTGCCTACATCTACCCCATCAAAGTCTTGGTCATCCCTTTGAAAATATCGAGTCCTCAAATGCAATAGAAATCTATTGCAAATCTTACAAAAGATGTGGAATTTTATGAAACTGATGAAAGTGATGTTGATGAACTGCTAGATCCACATGCAAAGTCACTAACACAGGAGGATCTTAGAGCTGTATCAGGTAACAAATGAAAACAAGAAAAATCAATAAGAATGATGATGACATCAGTGCTTCAAAAGGAAGTAATTTGGATTCAAAGAATGAAGAGAGAGTGTTGGGAAAACTGGACAAAGCCCTCCAAGATTTTGGCAAATTTGACCCTACTACAAAAAACTCAAATGCAATGAAGAATAATAAGGTACAGAAAAATAATGTCCCCACAAATTAACACTTCATTTATCAGAATTAGCACACAGTTGGAAAATAAAATGTGATAAATACAAGATAAATTCAGTTTCATAATTTACTGGTTGCATTGCTTCATGATAAAATCCCAATCAAGTTTTTCCCTTTCACTATAGAATCTATGTCTCCAATATAAATAGATTCATTCTAAGATGGCCATTTCTGGGAAAAGGAAGGCCTCTTGTATTTATCTCTGTGTTCCTCAAACACACAATATTGTAAGAATCTCCTCAGAAAGTTGTAAAAATTTCAACTGCCAGACCAATTCTAAGTGTACAAGAGCAGAACAAAACCTAGGACTTCATATTTTTAACAATCATCTAAAGGGATCCTTATGGTAATCAAGCAAATGTAGAGATAACCCCCTTAACTCATCCAAATGAAATGATGAAATTTATTCTGTCTCTCTCTCCTCCTCTCTTAACCTTAAAAAGTCTTTTAAAAAAACTTTGTCAGTTAGTTTGTACTCACTGTACTTCTTTCTTCTTTCTTTTCTTTTTTCTACATGTCCTTCTTTCTTCAGGGTCTAATCTATTAACAAAGGTTTTCGAAGCTATCAACACAGCCTTTAGAATTTCCAACCTGTCCCTTCTTTTCATATTGCTTTTATTTTCTTAATCTGTTTAAACACTTTAGAAAAATGGAACTTTCCCCCTGCTCCTTTAAAATCGAGTATGAGTGATTTGTCTCAAGCTTCATTTTTTCTATATTCCCTCAGCCTGCATTCTCCTGAACCCATTTTGCTCCATATTCATTTGGACATTAAACTGCTTAGCAAATATCATATTCTGTCTGTTCTTTCTGTACCGACTGATTGTCAGCTCCTCAGAGACAAACATCTCATCCTTCACTTCTGCGTTCCCTTCGCTGAGCCTGGAAGATTGACTGACTAGTGTGCAGTGTGCTTCATGCAATGAGTGTTTAATAAATATTTTAAAACAGTATTAAAATGTTGAATAAATTTGACAGTAGTGCTGCTCCTCATCACTTAAAGTGCCAGCACTTTCTAGATCCCTTCTCTGCTTAGCAACCATTTCTTAACCATACCTACATGTCCCCGTATGTTTCACCCAAGCTGATCCAGCTTTCCCTGCCTGAGTTATGGAAATATTGTTCACCTGTCTTCCCCAAAGGAGTATATCATTAGTACCCAAAGACCCTGCCATACAACTTGAAGTTGCCCTTTTTTTTTTTTTTTTTTGGTGATAGTGGGGGAAAGAGAAGGACAGTAGGGATGGAGAACTTTTCCTTTTAGGTTACCCTTCTTTCTTCCCCAAATCATCTTTCACAGCAAGATACAACGCCCCGATACTTATTTTCATACCTCTGTGAAATGTTGTTCTTGGCCCCTTAAGACTGCTAGGAATTTTACCTAAGAGGCTTTAGTAATTTTTTTTGAGGCTTTAATATTTTAACTAAGATATTGTGTCTTCCAGAGGTCTATTCAATAACCCGACCCCCTCTTTTTTTTTCTGACCTATAGTCAGGAAGGGAATGTTACTAACATCATTCTATTAGACATTATTCTATGCCAATGAAAAACACTCTTCTGCTTATGTTGTACGGATCTAACGTGGCAACGTACAGAAAAGATTATTTTCTTTTTCTTGGATAAAAATTGAGTTTCGCAAAGTGTGTTGGCATTCTATTCATTGTTTTATTTTAATCCTCACAACAATTTTGCTAGGTAGAAAGAATAAGGGTCATTATCTCCAGGGTAAGCAAGAGGATACTCCGAGAACTTAAGTGACTTGTCCCAGGTCACAGAGATGAATCGCAGTCAGTTCCGTTTCTGTCAGCTGAACTTCACATAATCAGCTCTGTTTGACAGTAGAGATAAGGCTGCTAGGAATGAGCAAAAAAGACAGATTTGGAGGGGAGTAGGGGAGGGAAGGAAATGGCAACCCACTCCAGTATTCTCGCCTGGAGAATCCCATGGACAGAGGAGCTTGGTGGGCTACAGTTCACAGGGTCGCAAAGAGTCGGATACGACTGAGCGACTACACGCACACGCACACACACACACACACGAGTGAAACAGAGGCGGGGGAAGGCGAGCAAAGTACCTTGCGCAAGCGCAGATCGCCACTAGAGGGCCAGGACAGTCAGGAGGGAAGGTTGAGGAAAGAAGCTAGCAGAACTTGAACGCCATCTTCAACCTCTGGCTAACGCGCAGGCGCACTTCCTCGGGACGAAGGTCAGACTGAAGAGGGCGGGCCTTGGAGTCGCGCAAGCGCAGTTTTGCGCCGGGTCGTCAAGATGTCGTTCCCCAAGTACAAGCCGTCGCGCTTGGCCAGCTTACCTACTACCCTCGACCCAGCTGAATACGACATATCTTCTGAAACCCGGAAAGCACAAGCCGAGCGGTTGGCCATAAGATCCCGGCTTAAACGGGAATACCAGCTTCAGTACAACGACCCTAGTCGCCGAGGGGTTATCGTGAGTGAGGGGTCAGTGGGTGGAATTATAGGGGCCAGAGTCAGGATAGTCCCGTCTGATTGCTCAGCCCAGACCTGCAGGGGGACCGGGCAGCGGGGTGGTCACCATTAGACACAGGTCCTCTTCCAGGCCCAGAGAGCAGGCCGGTTCATTAGTCCTTTGACCTTGGGCAGAATGTTTGGTGTAAAGAGGACAGGTTCTGGATTCAAACCTGGCTGGGTTTGAGTCTCGGCTTGATCACTTCCCGCCTGAATGATCTTGAAACAGGTGTTGAACCATGCGGCTTAGCCTCGGTTTTCCTGTCAGAAAAATGGGGATAATATGGTACTACCTATCTTATGAGGCTCTTAGGAGGATTAAACGAGATAAGGCAAGTGACCGGCAGGCACAGTGCCTGGCTTGTGTTCAGAAAACGTCAGGGGGAAAGGGGTGTATTTTTTTTTTTTAAGCTGTTTTCTACTTTTCAGTCACAGTTAAGTCAATACTGCTCTCTCCTGATGGGAATATAGTGATTTTTCAGTTTGTTATCTTTTAAAGACCCAAACAGGCTACTGCTTACTGCAGCTCTGCGCTTTGGAGTCAAACGCCAAGGCTCTAAGTACTGGCAAACTATATGACTTTGTACAATATCCCTGACCCTTCTGAAACTTAGTTTTATAGTTTTCATTTATGGAAATATTAGTACATTCTTTATAGATACTTGTGAGGTTAAATGAGATAGTCTGTATAACACTCTTGACACATAATACATGCCCAGTAAACTGAAAGGTATTATTATTTAAGAAGCATGCTTTTAGATAATTTTTGTACAAGAGCTGTTTAAATATGATGTATGATATTTTTTAAAAATAGACTTTTCCCAACAATTACATTGGTATTCTGTAGGAATTTTAGGAACTTATGAGGATTGAAGGGAATTTACAGTGTGCCAGGCACTATTGAAACTCTTTCTGAATGATATTCAGATATCACAGCTATTCAAAGAGTTAAGCTCTATTACTGTCCCCATTTTACAGATGGGAAGGACAAGTATGTCATAAAGTGATATCAACTAGCAAGTGATAGAGCAGAGTTTGAACTATAGTCTGTGTAACCCAAAGCATCTTCTTATGTTTGGCTATATTGTCTCCAGCCAGAACCTCCTTCACTTGGAAGAAGGTGTGGAGAGAGACATTCGTTATATACATACTCACACGATTGGGTTTGGTATGCTAGATAGTAAGATGTAGTTTTTTAAAAAAAGAGTCAGTCTCTCTCAAAGTCTTTCTCAAAGACTCAAAGAAAGAGTCTTTGAGTCAGACAGAGTTGAGATTTAAATTACAGATTTTCTCTTTTTCAGTCCTGTGACCTAGAGCAGTTATAGTTTTGCCATGTAAAACAGGTTTTATACCAGCCTTGTTGGTTGTTAAGTAAATGCATGCATGCTCAGTCATATCCCACTCTGCATCCCCATGGACTGTAGCCTGCCCGCCAAGCTCCTCTGTCCATGGAATTCTCCAGGCAAGAATATTGGAGTGGGTTGCCCTTTTCTACTCTAGGGAATCTTCTCAACCTGGGGATCGAACCCATGTCTCTTGTGTTTCCTGCCTTGGCAGGCAGATTCTTTACCACTGTGCCACCTGTGAAGCCCCTAAATAAATGAATGCCTGACTATTATATATTGAGCAGTACATGGAAATTCTTTGCCTAATCTTTTAAGAATGATTTATTTAGTAAATAAGTAGTTGCTTAGAGTCTGTTACATGCCAGGCCCTCTTATAGATACTGGAGTGACAAACAGGCTGGAGTGGAGAACAAACAGGCAAAGACTCCTGTCCTCATAAAGCTTTGTTTCCAGAGGGAAGACAAGTTTAAAAATTAAATTGTTTAGCATGTTAGGTAATGGTAAGTGATGAGAAGAAAAATAGAGCAAGGAAGGGGGGATTAGGGGGTGTGTGTATGTAGAAGGGACAGAGAGCAGCTATAATTTTAGAAAGGCTCAGGAAAGGCCTCGCTTAGAAGGTAACATTGAAGATTTCAGAAAACTGAGGTGAGGGAGCTAACCACTTAGCTCTCTGGGAAGGTAGCATTCTAGTAGAGGGGACAGCAAGTACAGGGGCCTGCAACAGGAGTGTGCCTCGTTAATCTCCCAAATACTGAAGAGACTGTTGTGATTGATTAACATAGAGAAAGGTGAGGGCAGAGTAGGAAGAGATGTGATTGAAAAGGTACCTAGAACTAGATCACACCAGGTCTCATAGGTCACTGAAAGGACTTTTCTGAGTCGGATGTCCCATAATCAGAACTTATATTTTAACATCTCTGCTGCTTAGTTGAAAAGAGACTATGGGTGAGCAAAAGCAGGAGCAGGGAGACTAGGACCTTTTTGCAGTATTCTAATTTCTTAGTTGATGGTGGCTGCAAGGGTGATGGCAGTGAAGTTAGTAAGACATGATCCATTCTGGTCATGTATTGAAAGCAGAGCCAGCCAGGTTAGCTGGTAGATTGGATATGTGGTGTAAGAGAAGGAGAGGGCTCAAGGATAACTCAGATTTTTGACTGAAGTGAAGAATGAAGTTGCAGTTTGCCAAGATAGAGAAGAGTGTGAAAGGATCAGGGATGGAGGTGGAATGGCATGTTGGGAAATCGGTTTGGGATACATCACATTTGGTATCACATTGGCCGGTTAAACTTCCCTGGTGGCACAGATGGTAAAGCATCTGCCTACAGTGCGGGAGACCCGGGTTCGATCCCTGGGCCAGGAAGATCCCCTGGAGAGGGAAATGGCAACCCTCTCCAGTACTCTTGCCTGGAAAATTCCGTGGACGGAGGAGCATGGTAGGCTACAGGCCATGGGGTCACAAAGAGTCGGACACGACTGAGTGACTGAACTGAATTGCCTATAGGTGGATATTTAAAGCTATGTGACTAGAGATTATCAAGGGAGTGAATGTAGATAGGAAAGACCCACAGGTCTGAGGTTCACCCTTAAGAGATTGGAGAGAGAAGTAGGAAGTGAGTGAAAGAGACTAAGGGAATAGCCAGAGAGTTAGGAGAAAAGCCAAGCTGGTGTGTGCCCTGGAAGGGATAGATATAAGAATAGACAGATGTTTTGTCCTTTCAGGTATAGAGCTCACATGTCCCATTGAGCCTGTATCTTGTGTCTTCACCTTCTTTACTGTCTCTGCAAACAGTTTCATTTAAAATGTCACCTTGGGAGACTTCCCTTGTGGTACAGTGGTAAAGAATCCACCTTCCAACACAGGGCACCTGGGTTTGTTCCCTGGTTGGGGAACTAAGAACCCACATGCTGCCAGTTAACTAAGCCCTCACATCACAACTACTTTTTTTAACCGAGACGATCTGATTATTTTTCTTTAACAACTTTATCCTTTTGAAAAACTATTTTAATAGTGTGAAATGTAATAATTTTGCACTTAGAAATACCAGCCAAGGCAGCTCAAAAAACTTTTAAGTTCAGAGTTAGCCTACCTCAGTCTTCATCCTTCCTGCAGTTTATTTGTAGCCTGGAGAGACTGGCATGGGTGTAGCATTAGAAAGGGTCCTAGAAACAAAGTTGACAGTATGATAGAGCATATGAAATCTGTTTGTCTTCATTAGAAATACTGTGTGGTTCTGTTGGTCATACTTCAAGAAAGGCAGTGAAGCCAAAAACAATCCAGAAAAAAACAGAAAAAAAAGGAATTTAAAAAAAAAGTGCCTTCTCTGACTGCTTAAAATGATTAGGATTCTTAAATCAATAGAAAGCTGAAGGATAATATGAGTTTTTAAATTCTGAACAGGATCATCAGGAAATTAGTCAACAAATGCTAGAAATGTGTGATCGTCTCTGAAGCTATGTAGGAATATTTGGGATATACCCTTAACTGTAGGAGAGAAGAAAGGGTGTCTCCTCTGCTCCAGAACAAAAGTCCTGATGAGATTGCTTCTCAGTGTAGAACTTCATTTCCTGTATCTTTTGTTTTCATTCATTTTAGGAAGATCCTGCCTTGGTTCGTTGGACCTACGCAAGATCAGCAAATATCTACCCCAATTTCAGACCCAATACCAAGACCTCCCTCTTAGGAGCTCTGTTTGGAATTGGGCCCCTCGTCTTCTGGTATTATGTTTTCAAAACTGACAGAGTAAGTACTTGGACCTTGTATTTGGTGACTGTGTGATAGGTTCCTGCTGTGCTGGCTGCAGCTGTCTCTCACTCGATAATTCCCTTCTTGGCTTTCTACTCTTCCTCCTTACCTTTCCTTTATCCTCTCCTACCTTCATCCCTTTCCAGCTGAATTAAAAACCGAAAGTTTCATTTACATGTTTAGTTTTATTGCTCTATCATTTCAACTCATGTAGAAATATTCCCTCTTAAAAACCACAGTTTCTTGGTCTTTCAAATTTAATATTAGTGGCTCTAGAATTTAAAATAATGAATTGGTCCCTTTAAATATCTAGAATTTAAAATAATGAATTGGTCCCTTTAAATATCTAAGACTTGAACTTAGCTCATGGAAGAGTTTTCCTGGTGTATTCTAGATGAGGTAAGGAAGTTGTGTGTGTGTGTTCGTGCGTGTGCACTCAGTTGTGTCTAACTCTTTGCAACTCCATGGACTGTAACCCACCAAGCACCTCTGTTCATGGAATTTTTCAGGCAAGAATACTGGAGTGGGTTGCTATTTCCTTCTCCAGGGGATCTTCCTGACCCAGGGATTGAACGAACCTATGTCTCTTGTGTCTCTGGCATTGGTGGGCAGATTCTTTACCACTGCACCACCTGTGTATATTAAGCAAGAGGATACAGAAATAACTTTAAAAGTTAATTGCTTTTTTCTCATTAGATGTGCAGAAGTTAAGATTTTCCATTCTGATTAACCTTTAGATGTTGTTTTTAAAGAGATATTTATTGGGTTACATATTAGCAGAATACATGTATCACTTTGTATGTTCCCTGTCTGCTCTGCATGAATTTCGGTTATATAGGTCATATCGTGTGAGTTAATGTTAAAACATTGATATTCCAACAGTAGGGTAGCAGAAGCAGCCTGTGGTGGGGATCACTGACATCAGAGGCCTGGGTATTCGATTGCATAGAAAGCCAAGCTTATCTTTGACACTAGACCAGTCTGATACTAGATCCCCAACCCGAGCCCGCAGGCCTCGTGTTGCCATCTACACTGGAGCCCACCAATGTGTTAATAGCTCTGCCTTAAACTGGTCAATCCACTGTCCTGTTAAGAGTGTATATATTTGCATTATCTGATAAATTACTGCTTAACAGAAAGGTAGGCCACACTTACCAGAAGGTATATGCCTTTTGCTTTCAGTGTATGCTATTTGGTGGGGGTAATATAGATATTTTTCAATAGGAGTGTTTTCTTACTATCCCTTTATTTCTTCAGATTATTGCTTCCTCAGTCATACTGTGCAGACGTTAGACAATGAGAGATTGGAATTAGGTTGGGAGTGTTTCTTCTTGTTTTTCAGAGTTATACCATGAATTGTGCCAGGATGCATTGTTTTTAATGTACTTTTTTTTTTTTTCTGTTTGTGCAGGATAGGAAAGAAAAACTTATCCAGGAAGGAAAATTGGATCGAACACTTAGCATCTCATATTAAGTCTGACAATGATGTCTATATGTACTATTGTTTAAATAAATCAATTAATCATTAAATAAATAGTTTTTCTTTCTTAATATTACTTGGAATAAGCAAACATTTGCTGAACATTGTAGAATCCCACTTTGTAAGAATTCACAGTTTAATGAAGAAACAGATTCATGTTCATTCATTCAGTCATTTAGCAAATGAGTGTCTGCTATAAACCAGGCATTGTGCTACGTGCTGAGAGTATAGCAGTCAGTAGGACAAACTTAGGCCCTGTGCTTTAGGAGTACACACACTGACAAGTGTTTATTCAACAGTTATTATATGAGGGCTTATTATGCATCTAGAACTATTTAAGACCTAAGCTGTTGTCTGGCTCCAGCCCCAGTCATAAATGCAGCAGAACAGTTAACAACCTTGTGGTTTAAAAAAAAAAAGATAGTGATTCAGGAAAGTGATGTAGGCAAGCTGATGAAGAAGCAGTTCTGTCTAGGAAGATGGCATTTGATCTCGGCCCTGAAGATCACAGGGGCTGACAGAGCAACACAGGAGCACAAAAGGGTGAGGTGTGTTGGGTATGGCTAGATTGGGGACCACTGTTGGGGAGAAGACAGGGAGGGTGGAGGACATGCTGAAGAACAGAAGTAAAAAGATACAGAGCATGGTCTTTGGAAGTCAGATCTGGGCTAGAATCTTAGCTTGAGCTTAGCATTTGGAATACCAGGCCTCCACATCCTCATCCATGGCATGGAGATAGTAATGTCTACTACCTCATAAGATGAAAATGAAGTAACAGAGTATTGCTCAATAAAAGTTGCCCCATGCTTTGTAGTTCAGTCTTGAAACAAGGGATAACAATTTGATCTGAGAACAAAGTAAAATCAAATGTTGTAGGGGGAACAGCATGTTCTATGGGGCTGGCTTATATGAGTATTTTTGTTTTAGCTTCAAAGCATATTTACAACTATTCTCTCATTTGATCCTTACATGAACCTGGTGTACCCCCAAAATGCAGAGCCCAAGAGAAAAGCTTGTACAGATTTTTTATGTTAGGAAGTGATCTGAAAGAACAAGGGGCAGACTGCTAAGAGTGAAACAGGGACTGAGGGAAAACCCATCAACTGTGTGCTCTTGGCCTGAGGGTAACGGGCTTAATTCTTATAGGGGCTTTCTGAGGAGCACTGTGGAATGGACACACAACTTTTCCTCAGACTTGAAAAAGTGAATATATACCACTCCTCTCTTGGTCCAGAGTTGTCTCATGCAGTTAATTCTCTTGTACTGCCAGGTGTGGGCAAGCCTCAGATGGGCTGACTGGGTTCTTATAGGCATCTCATGGAGAATGAAGGAAGGTTAGGGCAGAAAGCAGGTGACATGCTGTGAAGCTGAGGTGAAGTCACACCTGCAGGCAACTTAGAGTTGCAGCAGCAATTGGAGTAAAAAGATGGGTCAAGCAGAATTGAAGTAGGCACAAGAGGCATAGGATTTCCTCATCCACTCTTCGAACAGCTTGCCTCTGTGCACACACTGAATCTGTCATTTGTGGGGGTGGGGGTTAGGTACAGTGTCACAGGAGGGCTAGTGGAGCAAGTTGCTGTCCACAGTTGAGACTGGTTGAGGCCCTAGCTGATAATCATCATTTCCCCTCACCATGCTCTCTAGATTTTCCTTCTCTTGGCCATCACTTTAGCAGATCTAGGTTGCTTACTAGGATTTTCATTTACAAAGGCCAGAACCTTAGTTACTCTAGCATCATCAGGCCTTTGATGCAGCAGCTGCCTGTTTATACTTCTCACGGAGCATGGAAGCATGAAAATGAGCCAGTGAATCCCTTGGGAGTCAGGGGTATCCCTGTCTGCCCCCATTGTGTAACGGCAACCCTAGTTCCTTGTAATCAAGGTCATTTAGTGCTGCCAGTATAAATAGCCTTTTTTTTTTTCTCTTATCTACAGCTTCGGAAGTACAAGAAACCCCAGGTGGCCAGGAGTTAGTGATGACTTCAAATTAAAGTGAAATCCTGTTAACATTAGTTCTATGATTTATAATAAGTATGTATTCAGTCTTTGTTTCTGGCACAGAACTTCTAAAACCCTTGGGATTTCCTAAGTGAGATAACAGAAAAAGGTGTCTTATGTTAATAAGGTGACTTTTGAACCACACCTAAGCATGGGGGCTGGCTGTTTGGAACTTTCAGTCTTACCCCTGACCTCCTTAGCTTTATATCCCTGCTCTGCCACTTACTGGTTAAGTGACCTGGAATATATTTAAATTCTGTTTCCTTATCTTTAAAATGGATAAACTAGTAAAACATTTTTTTATTAAACTCATTGTATGAGTTATTATAAAACATTTAGAACAGTGGCACACATTCAGGTCTTGGTGAGTATTAACTATTATTATAACTATTAAACTCTGAGTTTAAAACTATTATTTTAAACCTAATTAATGAAAATATTTTAGTTTGCATTTCATTTATTAAATATAACTTCATATCTCTGTCCATGGAATTCTCCAGGCAAGAATACTGGAGGGTATTGCCGTTTCCTTCTCTAGGGGATCTTCCTGACCCAGTGATCGAACCTGGGTCTCCCATGATCCAGGCAATCTTTACCGTCTGAGTCACCAGGGGAGCCCATAATATTGAAATATAATATAACTTCATATGTTTTTGTCCACTTATGTTTATTTTGTTATTTGCTTGCTCAGATCCACTGCCAAATTTTTCTGATGTAAAATGTCTTCTTAGTGATTTCAGATTTAGACAGGTGATGATATGAATCCTCAATTATACCAATCTTTTTTTCCTGTGAGAGTTATTCTAATACGCCTTAGTTACAGGAAAAACATTTACAGTAGGACTTCCCTGGTGGTACAGTGGATAAGAATCTGCCTGACAATGCGGGGGATACAGGTTCAATCCCTGGTCCAGGAAGATTCCCATGTGCTGTGGAGCAGCTAAGCTCACAGGCCTCAATCTGAGCCTTTGTGTCTAGAGCCTGTGTTCCGCGACAAGGGAAGCCACCTCAACGCACTGCCAAGAAGGGTAGCCCCCGATCACCACACCTAGAGAAAGCCTGCATGCACAGGAAGGAAGACCTAGCACAACCAATAATGAATAATTAAGAAGGCAGGATCCAGAAAGACATAGGCAGAATTTTTTAAACAATTTTTTAACATTGAGAATACTCAACAATGTGTTCTTATCATTATAAACTGCCCCAAATCACACTCAGGAGTTGTCACCTTATGTGAACATTCAGTGCTGCCATATGTGACTGATGCCACTAGCCCTGAGCACTGGGCGTAGACGCCCGTACAGGTAAGCTGCCTCTGTTAGCCCAAGAACTCAAGTTTGTTACAAGTACAGCCACTGGAAAAGTTCCTCAAGGCCATTGTGTTTTCCCATCACTTGCTCCTGAATCCAGGGCATGGGAGTGGCTGAGCTTAGGTTATGTGCGTGAGTTCTAGCTGCAAGGGAGACTGAAAAAGCAAACATGTAGTATGTTCAGCTCTAAAGCAGTGGAAGCCTTTGAAGGTGTTAAGCAGGAGTAAGCTTATTGAATTTGCACTCCTGTAAGATCATTCTGGATCCTGGAGGAACATCTTGGGGTAACAGAGGCTGGAGGATGACCAGAACCAGACTGTTGTAAGACTTTAGGCCAGAAATTGTTTTCAATTTTTGAGATTGTTCTCAGTGCAGAATAAAGCAGCCCATTCCCAATCCCAGGATGGCTCACTCAGATGTGAACCTGTCCAAAGCTTTATAAGATTCTAAATATGTTATCTCTATTAGTTCCCCTTTATGCTCATGCATGAGGAGCCAGCTTTCTTAATAATTCCTTATCCTTGTATGACATCCCTTCTTCTCTCTGGAACAACATTGCTTCTCTAACAGCCTCATTTGTTTAAGTACTATTTTCTTTTTTTTTTTTGCCCTTTATTATGGATCCTTCCTGAAGAAAAAGATTATTCATGCTCTGATCAAAATCCCATTGGGTTCAGCCCCTGATTTATTTTTCTTTTCTCATTCCTGGCACACAGTCTTCTCATAACTTTGGGGAAAATACAGGGTATTGATTATCTCTACATTCTTCAGGATCATTAATGGGGTATTTGAAGAGATTAGAGTTCTGAACAAGAATCTGTCTTTCTGATTTACTTCACTTTGTAGAATATGCAAAATAGATAGCCAGTGGACATTTGCTGTATGACACAGGGAACCCGAAGCTGGTGCCTGTGATGACTTAGAGGGGCAGAATGGAGAGGGAGGTGGGAAGAAGGTTTAAGAGGGAGGGGACATATGTATACCTATGGCTGATTCTTGCTGATGTATGGCAGAAACCATCACAATATTGTAAAGTAATCCTCCAATTTAAAAAATAAAATTTAAAAAAGAATCTGTCTTGATCAAATGTGTGATTTAAAAATATGAACAGCATTTTAAAATTAGTAAAAATATAAGCCTACAAATACATTGAAAGATTCTGAATTTCCAAAGCTTTCATTGCCACTTTCTACCTTTGTGTGGACAAATAGGATTTTATGATGTTTCTATTATAGGATCCATTTGTACCTATCACTATGATTGTAATATATCCAACAATTCCCTCCTTGGCTGCCTTGTTTAATGCCATTTCTCTAGCTGAGCTAGAGATGGCCCCTTCTGCTGATAACCACTATGGCCTGGAGGGAACTGAGCAGTATCTTTCACCTGGAGACCATCATCCCTAGAAGACTCAGCGATCTTATGGCCAAGTTTCAGGATTTATAAGATTAAAGTCAAGCTGAAAGTCTGACACTTGATCTCTGAATACCCCTGGAGACAGATGGCTGGTGCAACATGAGATTTCTTGAGCAAACTTGCACTAGAGTTCAAATTTATTTCTCCTATAATCACAAGGAGTTATCACCTTAACATTGTAGGGTCAATTCTTTACCACCAATCACATTTAAATCATTCCTTTTATTTAATAATTAGGCTCTGGAAAATTCTTGGGGATGGGGGAAACAGGCAACTTGTCTAATGCTGCTCCAGAAATCAACACAGGAGGGACTCAAGGACTGCAATCTGATAGACAATTGTGGGTAGGAGGAAAAGGTGGGAGACGGGACTTACGAAACTACATTTGCACAGTTAAACACTTTTTTCTACTTACGTTATATGTTTCACATGAATGAAAGTTTTCTAAAGAGGGTTTTATTCTTTATGTGAGATGGAGACAGTATCAAAGAGTAGTATTTTATATGGAGTAGCTTGGATGAAGGTAGATGGAGGTGGAGGGTTTCAGTAACCCCAGTGCCATGTCTTAGAAGCTGTGCAGGCAGCTTCTGCTCCAAAATCATGCTCTGCAGGAGTGGTCCAGAAGCAGCTTGGTCCCATCAGGGACTTTAGGAGGAGAGACAAATGCCAGACCACAAGGAGAAGGAGTTAGCCTTCCGGTTCTAAAGATGGTTGGTTTCCTGGAGGCAGTGGGATGGAGGAACCTGTGTCCTGTTAAATTCTAGTAGGACACTCACCATCAAGTCCCCTCTGCATTGATCATATATCAATACTTATTGAGCTCCAGTCATTTACTAAGCACTGAGGATACTAGTATGAAGATACAGCTTCTTCTTAGAGGAATTCACAATGGAGAACAATTATAGCAGCCAACACTTATTAAACTTTTACTTGTGTTCCAGGCACTAAGATAAAGTAAGGGCTTTACATATCTCCCAACATACCTTAAAAATCATCACTAGAATGATACCTTAAATCTCATCATCATGAGATTTTGAGAGGTTAAATAATTTGCTCAAGTCCTCTAGCTAATAAGGACTAAGATAGAACTGAAATCTGGGCAACCTGACTTCAGAGGGAAATTTTTAACCATTCTTTGAAAGGGATAAAGACAGATGTTATGAGACACCCAATACTGAGAAAAGACACCCAGTCCAGCCTGGAGGGATTAAAAGATGGTGCCTTCAAGATCAGGGACCCCCATGTGCATTTTCTTAGGTTTTCTAGCACATTCACAGGTACTTAGAATGTTAGAGCTGGAAGGATTGTTAAAGATCTGCTAGTCTCACAGCCTAACTCTATAGGAAAGGTTTGGATAGGAGCAACAACTTGTCCAGTTCTTCAAGAACCCTGCTTTAAAAACTGTTGTTCATTACTGATGGGAATGCAAAATGATACAGTCACTTCAGCAGTTCATCAGTTTGTTGGTTTCCTACAAAATTAAACATATTTTTACCATGTGATCCAGCAACCATACTCCTTGTCATTAGCAAAAACAGTTGAAAACTTAAGCCTACTCAGAAACCTGCATATGGATGTTTATAGATGTTTAATTCATAATGGCCATAATCTGGAAGCAACTAAGGGAAGGCAGAATAGGCAAAGCATTTAAGGCAGTGAAACTACTCTGTAGGACACTATAAAGATGGATATATGTCATTATGCATTTGTTCAAACCCATAGACTGTACAATGCCAAGAGTGAACCCTAAAGTAAACTATGGGCTTACGGTGATGATGTGTCAATATAGGTTCATCAGTTATAACAACCATACCACTCTGGTGGGGGATGTTGATAATGGGGCAGGCTATTGTCAACAAAGGTCCATCTAGTCAAGCTATGGTTTTTCCAGTAGTCATGTATGGATGTGAGAGTTGGACTATAAAGAAAGCTGAGCGCCAAAGAATTGATGCTTTTGAACTGTGGTGTTAGAGAAGACTCTTGAGAGTCCCCTGGACGCAAGGAGATCCAACCAGTCCATCCTAAAGGAAATGAGTCCTGGGTGTTCATTGAAAGCACTGATGTTGAAGCTGAAACTCCAATATTTTGGCCACCTGATGCAAAGAGCTGACTCATTTGAAAAGACCCTGATGTTGGGAGAGACTGAAGGCAGGAGGAGAAGGGGACAATAGAGGATGAGATGGTGAGATGGCATCACTGACTCAATGGACATGAGTTAGGGTAAACTCCGGGAGTTGGTGATGGACAGGGAGGCCTGGCGTGCTGCGGTTCATGGGGTCGCAAAGTGTCGGACATGACTGAGTGACTGAACTGAACTGATGCATAACTGAAGGGAGAGGGTATTGGGAAATCTCAGTACTTTTAATAAGGATGTATTTGGAGAGAAATCAGGCAGATATTTGGAGCACTTTTCTGTATAAAGCAAGTATTAGAAGATTTATCTCTTCTTGGAGCTTGAACATGAAAATATTCGATTCAAAACCAATACCTCTCATGTTATTCTTGCTGAATTCCCATAAAAAGGTATCCATGGCAGGCACCAGCTCTTACTTGTCAACACTCACTCTCCTTCCTTTTCTTCCAATAGAACCCTGGTTTATTTACGAGGCTGGTGGAAGTCCCTTTAACTCAGAGAAAGTGGGCATGATCCCACTCCAGGGGATGAATCTGGATTGGTCTAAGGGTGGATGTGTAGCCCAGTTCTGAACCTAAGACATAAGAGAAATCTACTAAGGAGGGCTTTCTTTCCTCAATAAAAGACATTTCCCAAAGAGAAATCCTTCTGTCCCTTTACACTTTTGCTTTCTTTTTTTTTTTTTCTCTTCATACTTTATTTTTCTTTCCATTTATTTTTATTAGTTGGAGGCTAATTACTTTACAATATTGTAGTGGTTTTTGCCATACATTGACATGAATCAGCCATGGATTTACATGTGTTCCCCATCCCGATCCCCCCTCCCGCCTCCCTCTCCATCCCATCCCTCTGGGTCTTCCCAGTGCACCAGCCCTGAGCACTTGTCTCATGCATCCAACCTGGGCTGGTGATCTGTTTCACCCTTGATAGTATACTTGTTTCAATGCTGTTCTCTCAGAACATCCCACCCTCGCCTTCTCCCACAGAGTCTAAAAGTCTGTGCTGTACATCTGTGTCTCTTTTTCTGTTTTGCATATAGGATTATTGTTACCATCGTTTTAAATTCCATATATATGCGTTAGTATACTGTATTGGTCTTTATCTTTCTGGCTTACTTCACTCTGTAGAATGGGCTCCAGTTTCATCCATCTCATTAGAACTGATTCAAATGAATTCTTTTTAATGGCTGAGTAATATTCCATAGTGTATATGTACCACAGCTTTCTTATCCATTCGTCTGCTGGTGGGCATCTAGGTTGCTTCCATGTCCTGGCAATTATAAACAGTGCTGTGATGAACATTGGGATGCACGTGTCTCTTTCAGATCTGGTTTCCTCGGTGTGTATGCCCAGGAGTGGGATTGCTGGGTCATATGGCAGTTCTATTTCCAGTTTTTTAAGGAACCTCCACACTGTTCTCCATAGTGGCTGTATTAGTTTGCATTCCCACCAACAGTGTAAGAGGGTTCCCTTTTCTCCACACCCTTTCCAGCATTTATTGCTTGTAGACTTTTGGATAGCAGCCATCCTGACTGGCGTGTAATGGTACCTCATTGTGGTTTTGATTTGCATTTCTCTGATAATGAGTGATGTTGAGCATCTTCTCATGTGTTTGTTAGCCATCTGTATGTCTTCTTTGGAGAAATGTCTGTTTAGATCTTTGGCCCATTTTTTGACTGGGTCATTTATTTTTCTGGAATTGAGCTGCAGGAGTTGCTTGTATATTTTTGAGATTAATCCTTTGTCTGTTTCTTCATTTGCTATTATTTTCTCCCAATCTGAGGGCTGTCTTTTCACCTTGCTTATAGTTTCCTTTGTTGTGCAAAAGCTTTTAAGTTTAATTAGGTCCCATTTGTTTATTTTTGCTTTTATTTCCAATATTCTGGGAGGTGGGTCATAGAGGATCCTGCTGTGATTTATGTCGGAGAGTGTTTTGCCTATGCTCTCCTCTAGGAGTTTTATAGTTTCTGGTCTTATATTTAGATCTTTAATCCATTTTGAGTTTATTTTTGTGTATGGTGTTAGAAAGTGTTCTAGTTTCATTCTTTTACAAGTGGTTGACCATTTTTCCCAGCACCACTTGTTAAAGAGGTTGTCTTTTTTCCATTGTATATTCTTGCCTCCTTTGTCGAAGATAAGGTGTCCGTAGGTATGTGGATTTATCTCTGGGCTTTCTATTTTGTTCCATTGATCTACATTTAAAGATTCAATGCAATCCCTATCAAGCTACCAACGGTATTCTTCACAGAACTAGAACAAATAATTTCACAATTTGTATGGAAATACAAAAAACCTTGAATAGCCAAAGCAGTCTTGAGAAAGAAGAATGGAACTGGAGGAATCAACCTGCCTGACTTCAGGATCTACTACAAAGCCACAGTCATCAAGACAGTATGGTACTGGTACCCTTTTGCTTTCCTCCCTTCCTCTGACCTAGAACATGGAAGTGAGGTGAAGTTAAGACATATCCAAGAATCAGTTCAGTTCAGTTCAGTTCAATCTCTCAGTTGTGTCTGACTCTTTGTGACCCCATGGACTGCAGCACACCAGGACTCCCCCTCCATCACCAACTCCTGGAGCTTGTTGCCTCATGTCCATCGAGTCACTGATGCCATCCAACCAACTCATCCTCTGTTGTTTCCTTCTCTTCCTGCCTTCAGTCTTTCCCAGCATCAGGGTCTTTTCCAATGATTCAGTTCTTTGCATCATGTGGCCAAAGTATTGGAGCTTCAGCATCAGTCCTTCCAATAAATATGCAGGACTTATTTCCTTTAGGATTGACTGGTTTGATCTCCTTGCAGTCCAAGGGACTCTCAGGAGTCTTCTCCAGCACCACTATTTGATTTGGAACCAGCCTGTTGCTCCACGTCCAGTTCTAACTGTTGCTTCTTGACCTGCATACAGACTTCTCAGGAGGCAGGTAAGGTGGTCTGGTATTCCCATCTCTTTAGGAGTTTTCCACAGTTTGTTGTGATCCACACAGTCAAAGGCTTTGACATAGTCAATAAAACATAAGTAGATGTTTTTCTGGAACTCTCTTGCTTTTTCAATGATCCAACGGATGTTGGCAATTTGATCTATGGTTCATCTGCCTTTTCTAAATCCAGCTTGAACATCCGGAAGTTCACGGTTCACGTACTGTTGAAGCCTGGCTTGGAGAATTTTGAGCATTACTTTGCTAGCATGTGAGATGAGTGCAATTGTGCTGTATTTTGAACATTCTTTGGCATTGCCTTTCTTTGGGGATGGAATGAAATATTCAGGAATAGCAGAGCAGAAAACCAGAATGAACTTGGCTCCCAGCTAACTCGTGTTATGATTGTCTTTGTCCTGACCTGCCAACCTCAGACTTCTTTTATGAGATAAAGTCTTAGTTGTTAAACTAATGTTAGATTTTCATGTATAATTGAATGCACTCTTAATTGATACCATGTCCTTTTTTTATTATAAAATATAATTGTTCAGATTTTAATTTTATTTATAAAATCCAAAGTAAGGACAGTAAATGCTCATGAATGAGCAAAACTGCTCCATTTGCTAAATTTCTCTTCCAGCGACTATATAGAATTGCACACACTTGGTTTTTTTGTGAAGTATCACTGTTATAGTGCTATAGTGGGTTGTGTCAAAGCTTCTGATATAATTTTAGATTTAAAAAAAACCTAGAGTAGGCTAATTAGAGTCCAAAGGCCCACATGGTTAGGCAAGACTCCTCCAGAAAAAGCTCTATAGTTAGTCATAGGCGAACTACTTATATCAAAGGCACTTTAGATTCTGTCTGAGCTTTCACTTTAATTGAGCTATTAATATGCACTGTTGAGATCTTAAATTAAAATTCAATATGGTTTTCTTCAGACCTAAAAGATGATGGAAAAAGGCAATATGTACTTCTAAATTTTCTGTACTTCGGGCTTCTGTTACTTATTGCACTAGAAGAGTGCATACCTTCCTCCACAGCTAAAAGCTAGTTATTTAGGGACAAGGACCTTGACTTACTCATTCCAGCATATCCTACAGTAGGCTACACAATGGCCTCTCTAAGGCAGAAACTAATAAGTATTCACTGAATCACAATAGCAACAATAACAATAATATCTAAATCTGACCATATTTACTAGGTGCCAAAAGCAGTGTGAGTGCTTTCAATGCATGGTCTTATTTTGTGTTGTGTTAGTCACTGAGTCGTGTCCAGTTCTTTTGAGACTCCATGGACTGTAGCCCACCGGGCTTCTCTATCCATGGTATTTCCCAGGCAAGATTTCTGGAGTGGGTTGCCATTTCCTTCTCCAGGGGATCTTACTGGCCCAGGGATTGAACTCTCAACTGGTGCATTGGCAGGTGGATTCTTTACCACTGAGCCCCCAGGGAAGCCCATTGTCTCATTTAAACCCCTACCAAATTCTTGTGAAATTAATCATTTCCTTCTTTCAGAGGAGGAAAGTGAGGCACAGGTTAAGTCACTTGCTCAAACTAATTCAGCTATAAGTACAGTCTGGATTCCAGAGTCAGAATTCCTCATGAAGTAAGTATTATCTTTATCCACATTTTACAGCTGAGGAAACAAAAGCTCAGAAAGGTTAATAACTCATTCAGGATCACATAGCTAACAAGTAGTTGTGCCTGGATTTGAATCCAGGCAGTCTGGTTTCAGCATCTGCCCTCTTAATTAGGTACCACACTGACTCACAAAAGGATAAATTTTAGATATACTTCAGATTGTCACACAATTATATAAAGTTGATTCTATCAAATTAAAGCCTAACTGTTTACTAAATGTAACAAAGAAATTTAAATGTCAGCTCTCAAGCCTTTTTTTTTTTTCCATTTTAGTAGTAAAATATCTTTCTGGAAGGGCAGAACTTCCTTCAAACTCAGAAGTGATAACTCTTGCATCACTCTAGAAAATTACAACACAGAAACTACACACTAATTTTTATAGTTTACATCTAGGCCTTAGGTTTCCCACCTTCCCTCTCATCCTCCATCTCTCTCTGTGCCCCATCTGGTCAACAAAGTGGAGGCAGGCAGTGGCCCTTCCCACCACTGCCTGATAGTGGCTTCTCCTCCTGGGTAGTTGCTCGTTACATACCCCATCCTATCCCATTTCAATGTATGTTCACTGAAACATTGGGAGCTTTTCTCACCTCCTTTCTGTAGACCCAAGAAGCCCAGATTTGGACCAGAATTAAAGATTGCAAACAGAATGTTTTGGATACTGATTTTAAGATAGTTTCCATTAATAGAACAGCGGCCCTCTGCCTTGCCTGCGCATTGGAATTACCTGAGGGATTTCAAGAAAATTCTCATTTGGATTCCACCCTCAGTATTTCTTTTTTTTTTTTTTTCATTTATTTTTATTAGTTGGAGGCTAATTACTTTACAATATTGTAGTGGTTTTTGCCATATATTTAATTGATCTGAGATACACCCTGGGCACCTGGAGTTTCAGAAACTACCAGGAGCTCCAATGCACAGGTGAAGATGCAAACAACTGCAGGGTTCCTCAACCTTGGCACTATTGACATTCAGTACCAGATAATTCTTTGTCCTGTGCATTGTAGAATGTTTGCCAGCTTCTCTAACCTTTACCTAACAGATACCAATAACACCCTCCCCAGTTGTGACAACAAAAAATGTCTCTAGGCTTTGACAGATGTCTTGGTGAGGGATACAAAATCACCCTTATTGTGAACCATTATCTAGAGCCACTGCCAGTAGCCTGGGCTGTGAGAAGTCTCCCAAAAAGAAAAAAAAAAAAAAAAAAAGAAGGGAGACTTCTGTGGCATTCTCTCTAACAGGAAAATATATAAAGATGTCAAGGATACCTAGCAGAAAACTCTCCTGTCATTGGAGGAAACCTAATCAGAGTGGCTTTTTTTTTTCTTTTTAAGAAGAGTTTTAAATTTCTAAGCAAACAGATGGTTTATTTCTTGGGAGAATAATAGAGAAACATATCTTCAAGAGTAGAGAATTAAGGAAATGATACAGATCTTTCTAGCTGATCTGAAGCACAACAGAAGGAAACTATATCTTTTTTTTAATTAGTGTGAACAGCCTGGCCTGGGTGAAATATTGTCTCCTGCTGACAAGTTGCTGCCAGCAACAGGGAGATAAAGTACACGATGCTTGGATGTGTAGCTTGGATGCTAAATGGATGTAAACCCAGAATGTTTCTTTAGCTCTAGGAAGGTTTTGCCAGCACACTGATAACAGAGTGAACCAAAATAGGTGAGAGTCTAGGTTTGTGTATAAGAGGAGGGTTATTGTTGAGTTGCTAAGTTGTGTCCGACTCGTGATCCCATGGACTGTATCCTGCCAGGCTCCTCTGTCTGTGGAATTCTTCAGGCAAGAACACTGGAGTGGGTTGCCATTTCCTTCTCCAGGGGACCTTCCTGATTCAGGGATCTAATCTGAGTCTCCTTCATCTCCTGCATTACTGGCAGATTCTTTACTGCTGAGGACTTCCCTGGTGGCTCAGATGGTAAAGTGTCTGCCTACAGTGAGGAAGACCGGGGTCTGATCCCTGGGTCGGGAAGATCCCCTGGAGAACGAAATGGCAATCCACTCCAGTACGTTTGCCTGGAAAATCCCATGGCTGGAGGAGCGTGGTAGGCTACAGTCCATGGGATCGAAAAGAGTCGGATACAACTGAGCGACTTCAACTTTCACTTTCTTTACTGCTGAGCCATTGCTAGAGTGAGCTCATCATGTAAGGCCCGGAATTTGGGACCATTTAGTGGTTGTCTTGCTTTGGGGTTATTTTAGAGAATATTCCAGCAAGCACTGCAGGGGAGTGGGTAGGTAAGAGGGAAGGAAGCTACTAATGGATGTTTTTTCAGAAGTTGCCACTTTGGGCAGTGAAGCTTAATACCCTGGCTGAACACAAGCCTCAGAGGTATGGAGCAAGAGAACTGGCAGATTTATCCATTAATTTCCACTCTGTTGGTTGAGGGCTGTGTGCAGGGCCATTCACTCCTCAGAACTTTTGTTCTGGTTTGGGCCTCAGGCAATGTTGTGAGTGTGTTGCTGGCAACTGGAAGCAGCTGGCCAACACAGGATGGTGATCACTGATGGGGTCTAGGAGAGTCACTGGCAACCTGCTGTAGTGGTCAATTTAGAAATTTATCTAGGGACTTCCCTGGTGGTCCAGTGGTTAAGACTTTGCACTTCCAATGCAGGGGGCATGGGTTCAATCTCTGGTCAGAGAACTAAGATCCCATATGCTGGGCAAATAAATAAAAATTTAAAAAATTTTTATTTAAAAATATTAACTGTTTTATTAGTTTACAATGTTTAATTTTTAATAAATCTGTCCTAATGTGGTATGGAACTTTGGGAAGGCACATCAGCTACTAAGATACCTCAACATTTGAGTCCAAGAAATGCCGCTGCCAGAAACCCACAGTAGTCCCACGCCATCTGCAACTCCTCTTTCCCACACCCCTTACATCCAGTCCACTAACAAGTTCTTTCAGGTCTAGTCCAAAGCTTTCATGGATTTATCCACTCGGTCCCTGTTGCCACTTCGTTAGTCCAGGACAATGGTGTCTTTTGCCTGGACTATTGCGGTGGCCTGGTCCTGGGCTCCCCACACTCACCCTCCTTTCAGTTCCTTAAATTCACAAGGCTTCTTCTTGGAATGCTCCTTTTCCCCACCCCACCCCAGACCAACCCTACCTTTCCTATGACTTGCTCTTTCCTATCCCTTCCCAGTTCCCAAAGCACCTGTATATCGTGCTTAGTTGCTAAGTTCTGTCCGACTCTTTGCAAAACGGGATTCTCCAGGGAAGAATACTGGAGTGGGTAGCCATTCCCTTCTCCAGGGGATCCTCCTGACCCAGGGATCAAACGCAGGTCTCCCACATTGCAGGTGGATTCTTTACTGTCTGAGCCACCAGGGAAGCCCTAGGTGTCTTATCCTTTAGGTCTGGCTAAATGTCACTTCATCAAAGACCTGAAGAAAGATGTCCCCCTCCCACCCATCATTCCCATCTCAGTTCCTACTTGTTTTCTTCTTTGCATGTTTCTCAATTTGCAATTATTTTGTTTGCATATTTTGTCTCCCTGTCTATAATGTAATCTCTGTAAGGGCAATGACCATGCTTATCTCTTGACCTCCATATCATCATAGGATCAACAAATTTAGTAAATAAAAACACAGGTGTGGGACTTCCTTTGGGGTCCAGTGGTTAAGACTCTGTCTGTCTAGTGCAGGAGGCGAGGGTTCGATCCCTGGTCAGGGAACTGAGATCCCACATGCTGTGTAGTGAGGGGAAAAAAAAATAGAGGCATATCAGTTAAATTTGAATTTCAGATAAACTACAAATAATTTTTAGTATAGGTATATCCAAGTAATGCACAGGACATATACTAAAAATTATTCATGATTTATCTGAAATTCACATTTAACTGGATATCTTATTTTATCTGGCAACCCTAGTTCCTAGGCCCCAACACATAGCTGACTCTCATTACTCAATGTTAAATAAAAATTTGGTAGCAGCATATCAAAACTGCTACTACGGCAACAAAGTGAGGGAAATGTGTTCGAACTACAAAGTAGTGACAAACACCACTTCCCATTCCTTTCTGTTCTTTTGCCCGTCTTCTCACTCCAGGAGAACCTAATCACCTGGTCCAATCTCATGGACTCCCATCCCCGTTCACCCCACACCTGCCTCGTCAATGCCTGATTATGACCAATTGTCACTTTCACAGAACACCAGCAAGTATTTATTGAGTAATTAAGCTGACAGAACTTATTACATTTCTAAAAATGATTAAGTTCCTTGACCATGAAAAAGTGAGTTTCCATTTTAACCAACCCCCCTCCCCAAACACTGCCCAAGGGCATGGGATTCTGAAGGCAATCACACAAATTCATTCTCAACTATGGCATCATGCTCCAGTCTCAATTAGTTTCTGCAGGGTTCCTGGAATTGGGGGTGAAGTGGCTCTTGAGAGGTTCCCAGCATTTGTAGTAGTTCTCATCCAGACAGTTAGAGGTCTTCAGCCCCCACTTGGTGACGGCCATATTTAGGGAAGACTCAAACATAAATGCCTGTAGGGAATGGGGATGGAGACAAGAAAGAGGAAGTGAGGTGTATAATAAAACACATTTGACCAGATGTCAAGAGAGAAGGTATGGGTAGGTAGACTCTTTGAGTAATAAATCACATGTGCTTGCATGGGAAGGAGAAAATACTCAAGCCTTGGGTTCTGACTCTGGTCCTGCTACTTACAAGTGGGTGATAGCTTGTATGAAACCCTCAGCTTCTCTGACATTCAAGTTTTATTCTTACTAAACTGGAGTTGGGCACATAAGCATCACATTGTTCTTGTAGCACCATGGAGCTAAATTTGCTAGATCCAAGGGCAGAGGTGGGAGAGTCCTGGGATTATTCTTTTCAGGGGCCATTATGGTGGCTATGTCCATGTGAGAGAGAACATAATTCCCATTTAACAGATGAGGAAACTAGGGTTCAGAGCTGGGAAGTGACTGTCTAAGATGGTAGTAATGAGAAGTTGCAGATTTGGGATTTGAGCCTTTCTTTTGCAGGACTCTGACCAAGAGATAGGCTAGGGAAGGGGAAAGAAGGAAAAGAGAGTGAGGAGGCAGGAAGAAGGGAGCAGGAATGGCTGTTGCACTTTTAAAAGCCCTGTCCCAGAAGGTTCTGAATGGTGGGTGTCCTTTTATGTTCAGGCAGGTTTTGTCTGCAACAGAAAGCATATGCAAGTGCCCTGTGCATCCTTGACATTCCAGCTTCACCTACTGCTGATTTTCTGACCAATTATGGCTTTAAAAAAAACAAAACCCTACAATTCTTATGTACTCATATTGTTGGAAATTCTAAAAATACAGATGGACAAAAGGAAGATAAAAATTCTCTTTGTGCCACAACTCAGAGAACCCCTGTTAATGTCTGGCATACATTCTAATATGTATTAACTTCTTTTTGTCTATAATGATAGAGATGATGGTCCCTGTTTGACTTTCCATGACAAGCTTGATGTGAGGTGTTGGACATGTTATAAAGCACTAGTCAGATATAAAGATCATTATTATGGACATAATTATTGTTGTCTCTTTGCTAACTGCTTCTTAGGAGACTCCCTGTCTGACTGGACTAACAAAGCCCCATCCCAGCTGAGCTATGAAGGCAGTATTATAAAGTTAATTTATTCCAAAGTAGTATAAGGATAAGGCATGTGGATGAGCCTGGATCCAAATTACATAATGGGAAAAGGGGAGGGAGACCCAAAGTCTTGTTCCTCATAAAAACAGCCCTGTCCCGTGCTTCACTGTTGCAGAACACTGCTCCCTGGTAACATTATCCAAAGCCAGGTTGGGCATTCAAGGTTACTAAGTGGTAACTATGGGCTAGCCTGTGTACCTCTAGGAACTTTCGGAGGTAGTAGCTTAAGATGATGAATATCTCATAGAGCTCTCACACAGAGATGAAAGTGTTCCACAGAAACTGCAAAGGCCCTTGCAAGGGGAAACAGAGCTGAGGTCTGGCAGATGGGACTCACACCCTGCCCCTGAAGATAAGCTTCATTGACTCTGGTCCTTGAGTTGGGACTGAAAGCAATCTGCGTTGTGTTGGGTAGAGGGGCAGATAAACTCTCTGCTCAGGTAGTTTGCAAGCTGGGCATGGAGTCAGGCCGGTCTGTGCTATTGATTTTAAAGTCAGGTAACATTGAAGGCATTGGTTTAAAAATGTAAAGCAAGTTTGCATATGATGTTACATAAAATTACTCCTTGTGGTTCATAAACTCTACCTCCAAGAATGCAAAAATAAAATGAAATCAAGTACCGCAGCCAACTGCAATTGTGTTCAGTTTCATTGTTTACAGCATGACACAGGAGGAATACAAAATAGCTTTTAAATCTCATCAGTTTCATCCCTTGCCAAAGGAGAGCAAAAGAAAATGAGAGAACTGCTGCTCACCAGCCCTGACTATAGTCAGGCAAACGCTTCCTGACCCTCCTGGGCTTGAGAAACCAGCTAAAAGTGACATCCTGCAAACCCTACTGCTGTGGTCCTGGAGGATGACTTCAAAAAGCAGGGACTCTGAGACAGAATATATATATATAGATTATATATACAGGGCCACATACAGATGAGGGAAGACTCCTGACACAGTATTAATAATGTCCCCCCTTTTGTCTGAACAGTGTGGCCCAGTCAGCAGGGTTAAATCACAGCCACCAGCTTCACGGGATGCCCTAACTTTTCTACAGATGGAGAGAACGAAGCACAGAGAAGTTATGTAAATTCCTCAAGGTCACACAGGAACCAAGAGCTAGAATTCAAACCTAGACCTGACTCCAAGTACAAAGCTCTTTTTATCCTAACATATCAGGCATCTAGTATACACACAGGGTGTGTGCATACACAGGTGGGAACATACAGACAGACACTCTCCTCTCCAGACTTCTCCTCTGTGACTTTGGAGGAAAAAAATAGCCATTCCTCTCAACAAGGTTGGGGATATCAGAGACCACCAGAGCCTCATATCTAACTTGCTTACCATGGTGCCATCAGCAATCCTCTCAGGTGCCAGCTTGGCTTTGCTGGCCTTCTCAAAGCAGTTGGCATCAGGCCCATGGGGAGTCATTGGACTGTGCAGGCTGCCTCCCCCTGGCAGGAACCCACCTTGCTTTGCCTCATAGTGACCTTTGATGAGTCCCATGAATTCACTCATGCAGTTCCCTGGGAAGATTGAAAAAGTATTTTTATTATCCAAGGCAAGGACCCCAAACACTGAGACTTCTCAAACATTATTTCCACAGAATGTCAAGAAGAGAGGAGAATCATAAAATTTCATAGAAGTAATAAAGAACATAGACAGGAAAACAACCACAAAACATTCATTAGTGTGGAATTCTTGGTATGCAAAGTCCTACTCCGTGGCTATGTAGATTAACAGAAGTCTTAGGTTTCACTGCCTGAACGAACTTATGCTAGATCTAAAGAAAAGCAGGGCCCAAACACAAATTTTAATAATAAGTAACATACAAATCATGATAAAGAGTGAATGTACTCCATCATCTAGGCTTACAAGCCCCATATAAAAATTATCCACTTTCCCAGATCTGAATTCCTTCCCAAATAGCCTCACGGTAGTACAGGGCATCACCATATTTCTGGTTACAAATTAGAAAATTAAAGTGGTGTGTGTGTGTGTGTGTGTGTGTGTGTGTGTGTGTGTGTGTGTGTGTGTGTGTGTACATTGCTGGAAATGGGATATAAGGAAAGAACCCTGGACTTGGAGTCCATTATCAAATAATAATTTGTGTGAAAAAACCTTATTATCTATAATCTAATCCATAAATACTATATATTTTAACAAATATCTTCTGTATCTGAATCTAATATCATCTTATTCTTTCATTTTCCAAAATGCTTCTTAGATTCATTCCTTTTCCATTGACATTCTCTTCAAAGAACCTGAAAATCTTAATACTGGAAGGGATCCCTGAAAAAAAAGTGAAAGTGTTAGTCATTCGTTCGTGTTCAACATTTTGTGACCCCATGGACTGTAGCCCGCCAGGCTCCTCTCTCCATGGAATTCTCCAGGCAAGAATACTGGGATGAGTAGCCATTCCCTTCTCTAGGGAATCTTCCCAACCCAGGGATCAAACTCAGGTCTCCTGCATTGCAGGCAGATTCTTTACTATCTGAGCCACCAGGGAAGACCAAGGGATTCCATACTTTTACTCAATACAGAAATAATCTGTATATCATTCCTGATAAATAACCTGCATGCCTCCTGTGAATTGAAGTGCTCTACTCAACAAAGGAATCTGTCATATTACTGAAGACTCTGGGCATCAGAAAGTTCTCCTAAGTCAAATGGAAATTTGCTTTCATGTAAAGTTGAGTATATTGGTCCTAGTTGTGCCTCCTGGAATCAACAAAATTTGACAAAAATCACCATGTTCCCACTCTTTCTATCTTACATTTCTGTTTAAACAAAGCTTTTTATTTAGAGCAAGAATTAAAAGAAACACAACACCTTGAAAACATCTACTCATCTATGCATACATCCATTCATCTGTCCATTCCCCTCCCTATTCATCTACCTATCCATCCAACCAGCATATATGGACACTGTGCTAAGTACTGTGATAGAAATGAGTAAGAAGCAGCCTCTTGAATGTTCCTCATAGTCTTAGTCAGTCCTGTGAGAGTGCTGACACTGCAAATCATAGACAGAGTAGAGAGATATGGAAGGTACTGGCAAACATTGCAAAGCTAAACATTTGACTTGATAAATACTCCACTCCTCTTCCCTACATGTGAATATAGTCAAGTGGCAAAATACTTGTCGGTCAGTTCAGTCGCTCAGTCATGTCCGACTCTGCAACCCCATGGACTGCAGCACGCCAGGCTTCCTTGTCTATCACCAACTCCTGGAGCTTGCTCAAACTCATGTCCATCGAGTTGGTGATGCCATCCAACCATCTCATCCTCTGTTCTCCCCTTCTCTTCCTTGTGGAACTGCCCAAACAACATTTTGCCCAGAAACCAAAATGTTGCTGCAGGCCCCTGCAGAAAACGCAAGACCTAGATTATATAGCACTACTTGTTTCTCCATGAAGCAGAAATAGAGGGGGAAAGGTAACTGTAAGCATATAGTGTCTACATTTTAAAAGCAGTTCTGCTCATGCCTTAAATATTCTGGCATACTCCTCTATCTAGTATGTGTCCTCAGGGTCACCTTCAAGGCTTAATTTTAAGAAGAGAGCAAGAATGAGTTCAGCTTTGATCTGAATATGAATTTAGGTAGCAATGAGTTGGTGATGACATTTCTACATCATTTTCTATATTTCAAAGGACAGTGGGAAGGTAGACCTTGCCTTTTTGATTAATGCTGAATCCAGTCGACTAAGGTGCATTAAGATGACTGGAGGCAATATTTCTACAGAAATCATTCTCCACTTCTGTAAAGTCACATCAAAGTAGCAAAGATTTTGGTTATTGCTAAAGCATTATTTTTAATGTCTCTGGTAAAAAATAATTTCTAACTCAGGGTTCTGTGGTTTTTCCAACTAACTCAGGGCAATCAAGCCTTTCTGAGATCTGTCTCTCCTGAGCCAAATTTATTTCAGAGTTCTTTATAAAAAAGAAGTTACAAGAGGCATTCATGAGGTCACTTGTTTCAGGCAGTCTGAATTACAAATTAAAGTCAAGCAGTGGGTTGAGCGCTGTAGCAGAGTAGGGAACCTGGATGGGGAAGACAAGCCCCAGGCCAGCATATCTCAGCATGTGGTCTGTGGAGCTCCGGCATCAGAATCCCTGACTTGCTAGTTCAAAATGCAGATTCTGAGGTTCCACCTCAACACCAACTAGTTCAACTCTCTGATAGCAGACCTGTGGGAATTTTTTTTAAAGGCATTCTATTAATAAGTGATTTTTATATCCTCTAATGCTCTCAAAGTGTGGTTCCTGGAATAGCTGCATTAACATTACTCAGGAATTTGTTACAAATGCAAATTTTCATGGAGGGAGGTCCAAGAGGGACGGGATAGATGGATACATCTGGCTGATTCACTTCATGGTACAGCAGAAACTAACACAACATGGGAAAGCAATTATACTACCATTTAAAAAAGAAAAAACATCCCACAGATTCTCAGGCCCTACACTGTATACTCTGAGGGTGGGTCCAAGGAATCCATGTTTTAACTCTCCAGGTGACACTGACATATGTTAAAATTTGAAAACCAGTGTCTCTGGCGTATACAGCACCCTCCATAAAGAACTATGTGAAATAGGGAAGTACCAAGGATTAGTATGTTAGGGTCAGACTATAATTCAGACCAAGCCTCTCGTCTTGACAACAGGTCCTCTAGGGGACTAACTTCCAGGAGGAGAAGAGTTAGGACATGTGATGGGCTTGATATTCCTCAGAAAGGACAAAATTTGTTGTATTTCTATTCGCAAAGTATCTGGTGTCTTTGAAGTGTTAAACCAATTGCATCCTTTTCAGCTGATGTCACCTGAAAAAGGCAATGCTGACATTTGACCACGAAGTGACCTTCTTTCATTCTGAAGGCCTTTGTCCTCCACCCTCTGAAACACTTACATTGCTCATTTTAGTCAAAGCCCTGGCACCTGGGCACATACAGACAAGAGCCCCAGAGGGACAAAGTGCTGAGGTTAACTAAAGAAAGGGGCTTTTTAAAAAAGAATGTTACAGCTGAAATGCACCTCAGAGTCTTTCCAGAACTTTGTGTACAAAAGTGCAATATCCAGGAAGAAGAATTGTGCATTGACATTTAGGTTGAATTTATAGCTAGCTACTGCACAATTAAAAATGCTACCTTCATTAAGTACACCATGAGGTACCTTATTCATTCTTGGTGATGCATTCACCTACTAAATAAATATTTATTGGATGCATATCATGCACTGGGCACTGTGCTAGGGACATCCATTAAAGCCCATGACTGTCTGCTCTGGCATCAGACTGTCTTCACGTCCAGTACTTCATCAATACTTCACTGACTCCACCACTTAACTAGCTGTGAGGACTTGACCCTTCACAGCTCAGTTGCATCTTCTTAAAAAAAAAAAAAGAAAGGATAATGATACATATCTCTAACAACAGTTATGAGAAATAAATGTGTTAATACTTTTGAAGAACTTATTACAGAGTCATAAAGAAAGGGTCAATAATTTTTAATTTCCCTGGTGGCTCAGCCAATAAAGAATCTGCCTGTAATGCAGGAGACCCAGGTTCAATCCCTGGGTCGGGAAGATCCCCTGAAGAATGGAATGGCTACCCATTCCAGTATTCTTGCCTGGAGAATTCCATGGACAGAGGAGTCTGGTGGGCTACAGTCCATGGGGTTGCAAAGAGTCAGACATGACCAAGCGACTAACACTTTCACTTTTCACCAAATAAAAATAATATTAATAAAATTAAAATAATAGATTTGATAAGTTCTGTTCTAGATAACAACTGCTTTGCAGAAACTGCTTCCAGAATAGGATCTTTCCCCTGGTGTGGACTGCAATCTGCTTTACCCTTCCAAAACCATTGGAGAAGGCACACTTTATTGGCTCTTGAGCCAGACTGAGATAATGAACTCTCCCAAAACAACGAACTAAGCAACAACAGCCCACAGATCCACTTCCCTTTACACCTGAAATGTAAGGAAATGTCTTGCTGCAAGCTTCACCAGCCTTTGTGCCTCCCTTTGGGGCCAGAGGAACTGGGCTCTAGGCATTACACAGGGTTTTCTCTTCAGAGTCAACACGCCACTGCCAACTTGATGCCAAACATCACAAGTTGTGATGTTTAAGAAGTTAACAGTCTAGGGAGCAGCACTGGGCCTTGGGAGGCGGGATTCTGAACTGTAGCCAGGGCAGGACATCTTGCCTCTAGAAATACCTCTAGCAGTGTTCCCCAGGGTTCATGTTGACCACTTGGCTGTCTCTCTCTCTCTCTTTTTTTTCCCCCAAATGTAACTTGGCAAATGACTTACTGTGGTAATAAGGAGGCCTGAAGGTCTTATCAGCAACCCCCCATCGAGGTGGGAAGATGACAAAATCAGCGATGGCCACTCCAGGGCGTACAGACTTAGCAGTCAATACCGTGAAAATGGATGGGTCCTGGGAAAGGAAGGACAAAAAGAGCCTGAAGACATGATGAAAGGGGAGGTGACCAACAATGACACACATCCCCCATGCTGAAGGGGTTTTCGAGTGACACTGTAATTTCTGATCAAACTGCAGGCCAGGCTACGAAGTCTGGGCTTGTCATCGAGGTGCAGTAATCACTCACTTGACTTTCCCCTCTTGCTGTGCTTGAAGCAAAATAAATTAACAGCGGCCAAGGGGATTCTGAGCAGCTTTTTCACCCTGCTGAGCCCCCATTTCATGTAAGTACTACCCTGTGGGTCTGAGAACCAGCAGTGCCTGCCTCCCAACCTCAGGTCAGGGTGACTGGAGCTGGCATGTGCTGCAGGGAGCTCTTGGCAGAAGGGATGCTCAAAGTGAGGTGGAAATAGAAATAAAATAATATCTGAGTGTTGGGATAGATGTAGGATGCACATCTCTTTGGAGGAATCACTGAGATTCCAGACGGTATCTTCATGGCTTTTTATCCTTGTTTGACTCTCAGGCCTAAAATATTAATACATCACTCATCTGGATGGTGGTAGTGTAGAGGGGAATAGGTTGGGGGACAATATTATAATTTGAAAAGAATGTTAGAGTCTTTCAGTGTTTGTAAAGAATGTTAGACTCTTTCAGTGGAAAGATTGAGATTCAAATTTAATGGCAATCAGTGTGATCAGGTCTGCTTTCTGATGTCATTGAGGGTTGGGGATTCAAAGATGACTGAACTCTATTCCTGGCCCTTCAGCACCATTGGTGGTGGTGGCAAGTGTGTGTTAAGGGGACAGAAGGAGTAATGAAATAAGTGTCTGAAGAATCACAGCAAGGTGCCAAGGGCAATCTATCTTTGTAAATAGAGATCCAAAGGGGTACAGAGTGCTTATCTCTTCCTGAGAAGATCAGGGAAGGCTTCACAAGGGAGGTGATATTTGAGGTGGGTCCTGAAGAATGAATGCAGGAAGAAAGAAAAAGAGAGGGAATAAGAAAAGGAGGGAAGGAGGAAGGTAGGAAAAAAGGAAGGGAAGGGAAGGAAAGGAAGGAAAAGCAAAAAGGCATTTTAAGCATAGAAAACAGGAAAGACATCAAAATGCACAGAGATTTTGTTAAGAAGCAAGAAAACTAAAGCCCAGAGTGCATTGGCAGGAGGGAGAGAGGCAGAGGTGGTCCTGGGAAATAAGTCCAGGGCCAGATGGTGACGAGCATAGGATACCACGCTTCAAAGCTCAGACATAATCCTAAACCACAGGGAGCCTGCAAAGGTTTGTAACGTAGCATTAGAAAGATCAGGTCTGAATTTTGGGAAAATGACTATAGCAGCAGTACAAAGGAGAATGTCTGTGTAAATGCACATCAAGAAACCCTTAATGCTGCGAGAATGAATACTTCTTCATCTGTCATGAGAAATGATCTGAAACTGTTAAAAGGCAGTGAGGCTCAAAAAAAGCTCTTTCAGTGTCTCGGGATCCTTTTTTTTTTTTTTTTTTGCTGCTTTGGGCATGATGCCTCATTTTCTTGTCTCTTGGTTTTATCGAGTTGCTGCTCTTCAGAAAGGTAGTTTTGAGCCCCAAGAGGTAAACTGAACTGGCTTAGAGTAATCTTTCTGTCTTTGGTTCTCTGACTTCTGCTGTAATTGTCCCTCCAGTTTGTGGGTTAAGTTAATCTATTATGCAAAGTGAACTTTCCCCCAGGATCTCAGAACTAGCACTTTATCATGAAAGTGGGTCCTTAGGGGCCTGCACTGTAGACTGGGGACCTATTTTCAGCCCCTGATTGAGTGAAAAATATGACCGAGTTCATACTCTAGAATTTCTTTGGTTTAAATTCAAGCACTGAATGTTACGAGTAACTTCAGAAGAGAGCTGTCAGTCCCATCTCAGCTAAAAAGAGCCAGGAGTAGAAGTTCTGAAGTGGGCAGGCAGACTTCTGGTATTTATGAGGACAGAGAAATTTCCAAATTCAGAAATTTTCCTTTCTCAATACTCCATCACTGATATTAGCAGTTGGTTTTCTTATTGGGATACATTGTCTAGGAGGAAATCGTGTTCTTAGCCAGGAAGGAAAGTTACTGTGAATACCCTGTAGAGAACTGAGCTGTGTGGCAGGGTGAATGCTGAGTGTCTAGTCTTGATCTCCCTCTGGTAGGTTGTTTACTCCATCACTGAAGCCTTGCAGCAGATGTTTCAAATTCCTGTCAGCACAATGACAGGTGACTTAAGTCTCGGGCTTCCAAGGCAACACTGGAAAGGTTAAATCTGTGAACACCAGGTGTCTACTGTGGACCTGTCCAGCCTAAAGGGACCCTCTCCCCAGGGTTCCTCCATGGGCCAGACTTACTGCGTGGTCAAAGGCCACTGAATTGATGACCATAAAGTTCTCCAAGTTGTACTTGTAGGGGGTGTAATTCCCATGCCAAGCCACAACATTGAATGGGGAGACATCCTAAGTGACAAAAAGAAAAAGCAGGAGAGGGTGATTTTAGCACATAGTGCTTTTGTAGCTATGATTCCTCAGTTTGTACTTGGCATTACTGTCTCTTGATTTGATTCTATTCGCATAACTTAATAATACCATTCTTTGGGAGAAATATCACCCTGAATCATCTTATGGTTGCTTCACTTTCTCTCAAACTGTCCTCCCTGTGCCACTGACCCTATTCTTCCAGTACATCAGTTATAGCTGCCTCTGATCACATGTGCAGCAGAAGCATGGCCAAGTAGTGCCTTTTCAACAATACTAATGCAATGCTGAGAATCTGTGGATGCCAGCAATTCTTTGACAACCTAGGCCACCATCTGGGTTTCCCGGTGCCGAGGGCAGGCACTGGCTGTGACTGCTCTCCAAGTAACTACTGCTCAAAGGAGCGTCTGGTAGATGTAGTGCCTGGATTGGTGAGTGAGGATGGTGAGGAGTTCTCTGAGTCCCAGCCCCAAGGACTTGAGATTTCAGAGCAATCCTAAGGTGATGCTTCTTGGGTCTGCCCTAAGAGAGGATCAGTGTTCTGCTATAGGAAAGTAGTCAGGCTAGCAAGTCCAGGTGATACAGTCCATGGAGATCAGTCTCCCAGGGCACAGATCATGGTACACAAGGGAGAACAACCTTCATAGAGTTCACTTAGAAAGTGGAAACCCATGGAGCTGCTGGCCACCTCTAGAATGGTGCTTCTCTGTCAAATGTATATCATATACAATACAGGGAATATGCTTTAAATGAATGTGATTTCCACACTGAATTTCCAGAGGTTATCATTTATGCCAGGCTGGAGTAGTATCTAAGCATGTTCATTTTAAACAAGCCACCCTGAGAATTTCTGATGCAAATGGTCTCTGAACTACATTTTAAGAAATCCAATCTAGAGAATATGAGGGTGACTATGTATCAATGAAGATGGCAATTAACCCTCAGAAGTTAATTTTAAATGCCAAACTCATTGGCCTCTGCTAGTTAGCATATCTTCTAGTTGCTGTCCAAAGAAAATAACATGCCTTAGCAACATATAAGCGATAAGTTAAATGGGCAAAAATAAATCAAATGAATAATGGTAAATAGAATAGATCTTTGGATTATTTTTATTATATGGTTACTGTATTCTACTACATTATATATCCAGTAAATTAAGTAACAATGTATATTACATATTATATTATTATTTTAAAATTATTATTATCTATGCCTTTGTTTATCCATTGAGATTGGTCATGTTCCAGGTGGTATGGCTGTAGACAATGCCTTTGCTGATCTCCTGAGTTTACCAGTCTGGTGCTATCAACCAAGTCAAAGTAATTAACTGAGTTTTGCTTGTTTTCTATCAGTCATTGCTTATATTTGAAATATGGTGACTATTGATAAATATAAGTCTTAGATGAACTGCTATTAATTAATTTTCTTTTTCAGGCCATACTACCATGCCTGTTTATTATGTTCCCCCCACCTTTTATAGAGACCTAGATATTGTGGGGTTTTTTATTGCTTGATGAATAGAAACAGCATGACCTTTGGAGTCAGAAAGATATGGGTTTGAATGCTGATTCTGTCATTTACTGTGACATTTGGTAAGTTATCACTACCTGGACTGTTTTCAGGACTACAAACAGGGCAAATAGTACCTTATTATAGTATCTTAGTGATGTAGTAAAGATGAAATAATGTATGTAAATACTTAACACAAGCCCTGGCAATCAGAAGGTGCTTAATAATTATTCATTCCTTCCCCTGCCTGTCAAGCCACTTACTTTACCTGTCTGGCAGCAAATAGCTTGCCCTGGTATTTATTAATCACAGTGTAACCACCTGGCACTTGGCGATCTTCATACCAGGCAACAGGTATCAAGAAATCACGAGGATTGGCCAAGCCATTGGCTCCTAGAATATAATGATCCAGAAGTCTTTTAGACACTTTTGAAATCACACAGGAAAGATGCCACTGTTGCACAAAGAGAAAGGGCTTTCTTCTATGTCAAAAGCCACTCCACAATTTGCTATCCTTGTTGAAAGACTCATTGGAATCCCAGTCTGGTACCTTTTAAGGAGGACCCAAGAAATTTGGTCAGAAAAAAGAAATCCTGAAAATATCATCACCAGCATTACCTCCTAAAGTTGTAGAGTGAATATGGTTTATAAACATTTTCCATGCATTACCTCATCATTATAGGGGATGGGAGGGGAAGAGAGGAAGAGAGTACAAAAGAGGAAAAGGGAAAATACGATAGAATACCAGACCTTTTTTCCCAAGAAAACTCTGACAACTCTAGAACTCATCGACAGTCCTTGAGAAGGAGAAGATTACACACTGTAGCCTCAGGTGTGCCTCTGCTCCTTAGACAGGACTCAAAATCAATCCACGTCTGCAACACTGCTCTGCAGCCTGACAAATCTGTCTGCCACTGAGGGAGACCTGCCTGCCCACCTTTGCATTGTGAGTGTTCCCTCCAGAGAAAGAAAATAAATCAGAAGACCAGAAATGAAAAATCTAAGTGCAAAAACATAATTTAACTCTGAGAGAAGAGACCTAGGGAGTGTTTTATCATTTCTAGTTCCTGGGGTTAAAAAAAAAAATAGGCCCCCAGCTGATTAGTAAATTATATATATTTTCCAGAGGGTACATGTGGCATGGCACCCGGAGGCTCTGCTGGCCATGGAGCAGCAGGAAACCAGACCAAAGTGGGAAGAGCGGGTGGAGAGCAGGATGACAGACGGCCCACCACGACTCCAGCTGCCTCTCGGCTGCCTCCCACCTTCCTCTGACTATCTGGATCCCCCAGGGGAGTGACCAGAAGGCACATGCTGGGCTGTCCCTGTTTTGCTCTAAAAAATCTGTTGACAAGGAAAGGGAAGAGCTGGGAGGTGTGGCCACCACCTTCAGCAAACAAGCCAAAGATGAAACCAAGGGCCAATTTCCCCAACCACTCCTGTCACTCGAGAGATGGTTTGAGAACATCCCCTCCTACCACCTTCACTTCTCAGACCCTGCTCTCTTTGTCTCCAGCTTGCCAGAAGAATCGGGGGTAGGGGACCTTGGTTCACTTTGGAAAGTTTTCATTTGCCTCATGGAGGCTGTGGTTTCTAGCTCCTTCACAGCACTGAGTGAGGCACGCTTTTTGACTCTTAAGTATGTAGATTTTGTAGAAGGTGCTCAGTAGGAATGTGACATCCATAGACTGTCTTTCTTTCAGTTCATTTCCCCTTTCCATAGCCACATAGCCCCTGCCATTATTATGGTTTTTCCCATTTTATTGTCTACTCACAAGCCACTGACAAGAAAATGATCTCTCGTCTATCCACAAAATCCATTCCCACTTGTACACTTTTTCTTAAACTGGTCCCTTTCCTCTTTATTTCTCCTCAACTTTTCATCAAGGATTAGTCATATTTTATGATTGCTATGAAGCTGTTCCTGGAAACTTTGGCTCACAGTAACCCAGACTTCATATCCTCTAGGGTGTACACTGTATAACCTGAACTCTAGTACAGATTGTCTTGCTCTCCAATGGTCTGTACACTATTCTAGAGAAAGATTTATTGTGGATTTGGCTGGATTGTTCTCTGTTATGCGTGTATGTGATGGGAAGAGGCTTGTGCCATCTTTGATGTGGTTCTGGTCATTACCCTCAGCACAACATGGGAACTGGGACAAGCTGATGAACTGATGCACTGACCAGCTAATTAATGAAGCTATCATCTCATCAAATGGGTCAACTATACCACCTGGAGCCTCTGAACTTAGAGGCCTGAAATAAGAAGTCTGTGATTGCTCAGGGGGCTCTAATATGTTCTGAAATTGCCAACTACACTTGGTCTGGAGAAGAAGTTGTCTAGAGAGGAAAGTTGCAGTTTGAGTGAGATAAGGAGGAGAGATGGATGTTTAACTTTCATGCAATTATTTGTGTCCTATAGCTCAAGTCAGGCTTAAAAGCCTGCATTGAAGATTTACCAATTGGTCCCAGGTCAGGCAACTCAAAGTGGACTCCATAAACCTCCAGGATGTAGCCTCTGGTCTCCTCGAAGACATCGATGCTGAACCGCATTCCTCTCTGGAACAGGAAGTAGACATTGGTGTGCTCTCACCAGTACCTATAGTTATAAAGAAGCTGCCCGAGAGCTACAGCCAACCTCACAGGCACAAGTAATTCTATAGTCTGCTGAGCTGTTGGAGAGGTGACCAGCTGAAAGATGAGTTTAAAAAATTTAACTTCTAATCACATATGTGACCCAAACCAATTCTAGCCTACACTTTCACTGGGTTCAGAGATAACAGTGCCCTGATTTCACCAAAATTTAAAGAAATCCATCTTCACTGCCTTCTGTCCCCTCCAGAGTATCATCCAGAGTGTGCATAAATATTCAGGAAAGTGAATTGACAATGTTCTTTGCTTTGTGATTGTGTGCTATTTTAAAACAAAGTAGGCACAGAAGCCTGCTAATCCTTCTACACAGGGAGCCTTCTGTATAACTCAAACTCCCTCCCCATTGCCCAGACATGATAGAGAAATTTCAGAGTTAGAAATAGCAGCAGCTGCAACATCTGATTGCTCCCAAATTAGGGAGAAGCTGGGAGGAGAGGGGGACACATTACCAACCTGAATGACGCAGATCTCGTTGGGCTGAACAAGCATCTTGCCAAACTCGGTGTAAATGAGAAGTTTCCCTTTCTGGGGAACTAACATAAAAGACAAGACAGCAATGAGTAACTCTTTTCATGTAAGAACCACTTCATGAAGAGTGAAAGGCTTAAGGGTGGCATTTGCTTTTTCAATCCAAATGAAAAGTGCTTCATTGAGTTTTATGGGGGAAAATGTCAGAATTGACAACTTAAGTTGGCTATTTCTAGAAAGAAAAGCATGAATGAAAAAATTGACTCTGCTTTTTTCTTATTTTTGGTTGCCAGATAAGGAGCTTGTATTTGCACAATTCTGTGGCTTGACCAGAAAGGGCAGCAGAAATAGGATGGAAAAAGACCCATCTCTGATAGTTCCAGCAGGAAGCTGGTATTTGCATGTCTAAGGTTTACATCAAAATGTTCATTCCAAAATATCAGTACTAAGATCATAAAAAAGGAATCAGGAGACCAGAGAAATCCCTGCTAGACTTTCCATCTTCACAGTTTCATGAAAATTTGTATTTATATTGCAGATTTCAATGACAGATGATCTTTACTTGGGTAAGTTTGAAGGCAAATAGAGTTATCTCAATAAGTTAATCACATGTTGATTTTACCCTGTATTTCTTTTAAGTTGCCCAGAGCTTGCAGATCAGAAAGGCCCAGAAGAAATGAGCAAAGATAGGGATACCAGGAAATAGGGTAGGGGCTTGAAGGTACAAGGAATCTTTTCCAGACCACCAATTACCTTTACACCTCAGTCGGTAGACTACATTAAATAAGACGGATTGAAAGGAAAGTAATATGTATACAATTAAAAAGCAGCTTATAACTAGGGATCAATTATCAATGAAAGGGTCTGAAATCTTTAAAACTCACCAATCAAGAGGTCTCCATCTGAATTGTAAAAACATCTGAAACATATAGAATAATTCCTATGATTTTCTATTTTAACAATGTCCAGACAAATTAATTCACTGCACAAATTATTGCTCAGTAGATAGGCTAAGCCAGGCTTAGCGCTAGGCATAAAATGATGAGCAAAATGACCTCATCTCTGCCTTCATGGAGCCTTAGAGTCTAGTAGGAAGTCAGACTGCAATCCAACAATTACAGAACCATCTCATAAACTGTAATGGTGCCATAAAAGTCCAGTTCAGGGGACTGAAAGAATAATGGACCTGATCTAGTCTGAGGCAGCAGCCAAGGTTTCCCTGAAGAGGGGATGTTTGACTTGAGATCTGAAGAAATCATCTAGGCAAGGACTTGGGGATGGGAGTGACATAGGAGAACATTTCAGGCAGAAGGCTGCTCTGAGGCAGGAGGATGGATGGAAGGTAAAAGGAACTGAATGAAGGCTAATGTATTTAATAGCTCAGGTAGAGAGAGAGAGGAGGTGCCTCATATCACACTGAACTCTGAAGGACATCCCTAGTGTCTTGTCATAGGGCCATGATCTTGGCCCTGATTCATGGCTCAGAGAAGTTAAATGGCTTGTCCAAGTTTGCTCAGCCAGGAAGAATGGACTGGGCTTTGAACACAATGGTCTGGTTTCAGAGATAGTGGGCAAAACTGTTATGATACTCTGCTTCCCAAAGAAAAGGGAAAATACCTTTTATATAAAAGTTTTTCTGATTGAAAAAAATATATAATATGTAAGTTCTCCTATTCAGGATCTTTAAGTTTACACAGTTATTAGTCTGTCAGTTTGACCTGCCACCAACAGGTAGTCCTAATGGCTGCTTAGGTAGTATGACTTTGGATTCAAGAACAACCCTGGGGAACCTTAGAAGTTAAGGATATTCTGACTCAAACCTGGTTAAAGTCTAAATGCTTCTTGGACTACTCCAGCTTTCAGTGCCCCATTATTCCTTTTCTGCTTGCATTGTTATGTGACATTCTTGCTTCCCAGGTGGTGCTAGTGGTACAGAACCCACCACCCCTCACCGCCACCCCCTGCCAGTGAAAGAGACATAAGAGACACAGTTTTGATCCCTGGGTTGGAAAGATCCCCTGGAGGAGGAAATGGCAATCCACTCCAGTATTCTTGCATGGAAAGAATCCCATGGACAGAGGAGCCTGGCGGGCTACAGTCCATGGAGCTGCAAAGAGTCAGACATGACTGAAGCAACTTAGCACCCACGCATAGGACATTCTTATTTATGTCACAGGAGTCAGTCAAGATAGAAATGCTCATTTATTGTCATTATTTTTAAATGTATTTTAAGATTGCTCTGGGGTTAAAACAAAAAAAAGCAGTAACAGAAACAACCACCCAGCCTTCACCCTCTGGGCAGCAGCTCTTAGGGAAGGGGGCTGACCTGCTGTAGGTCTGAGCACTTACCTATTCCCCATGGAGGTGTTACAGAGGAAAATGTGGACAGCAAGCCCATTGTTAGACCTGATGTCTCCAGCTCCACACAAGGTGTGCAGGCCCTGGGAAAGACCCGCACAAGAGGGAAGGGTGAATGCAGCCAGCCCTCCCCCAGGTCCCTGAGAATCAGAGGCAAGTTCTACTAGGGTCTTCCCTTTGGGACCAGGCTGCCTATGGGGAGCCTTTTATGTTTTGTAGATGGCAGCCCACCCTCATTGCTAGGCATGGCCCTAGATCTGGATTGTCTTAATGGCTCCATCAGAATTGACCTTAGAGAACATCAATTCATTACTTGATGTTTTATCAGTGTAGTGCTTAAGATCACCCTGAAATAGAGTTTCCTTTGGAGGTAAAATCAGGCCTCTAGGAAGCTTGGGGAGGAAGGTTGCCGCATTAGGGCCCAATGAATGAACCTCAGATAACACGTCACTACGTGGGCAACTGTGTGCTTACAAATAGGGTCAACCCTAATCTTTCCAGAACAGGGTAGAGGAAAGTATTCTGACCAACTGTAATCCTCTCTGCTAATAACCCACAGTCCCAAAGACCTTAACACATGGGCCTTTCTGAAAGGAGGGAGCTCTGCTCTCTAGTTATTCGTAATTCATCCAGGGTGAGGGATTTCTTTTGGTATTTTAACTCATTTTGCAAGCTTGGGGCCTGTTTAGATGAGTCTTGCACAGGGCTTGGAGCATTTAATATGGATAAAGAACTTAATAGGATACAAACAGTTTGGCCTAAGGCTGGGTACCTGGACTCTTCCCTAAGTAAGCCAAGGACTGAGGTTAGTCTGTAGAACCCTCCCCTGGCTTCTTTGAGCCCCACCTCCTTATAGCTCCTGGCCTTTCCCCTACATATGCTTTCTCTGAGCACAGATGTTCCAATACTCGCAGCACCTGTAACTAACAAGCAGAACTTCTAATCTTCATTGTACTAACCGAAGTTGCCACCCTGAGTTGATGCTATTCTAATCTAGGGATCCATTTTGGAGAGTTCATGACCTTGGATGAGAAAAAAAATGATATATGTATTTCTCTAACCTCTGACTGAAATTTATCATTTCCTTGAATTAATGTGAATGAATGTAAGCAACAAACCCTAGTGGTTTTAGAAGTGCCTGTAACAGTATAGTTGTTTCAGATATCTCAAAATATCATTTGTGCTCATATATTTAATAACCATAGTTATTAGATCTTTTCATAGATCTTATGATTTAGTGCATTAAAAAGGCAGCATATATATTACTCTAAAGCAAGACAAATTTGTTATTTGAATATTTTTATCATTGTATTTCAATATAATTGGCTACTTTGTAATTTTATGTAATTTATTTTATGCATTTAAAAACACAGGCTTCCAGACTATCAAAGAAGTCCCTGGAACAAAAAAGCTTAGAACCCCTGTTCTAGCCAAGAACAAAGAAACCTGAAGTCGGTAAATGCTGAATTTCCACTGGCTGTTTGGAGATGTAAATAATTCACGAGTGCCCTTTGGTGTCAGGGGCCATATGGTGCTGGTAAGTAAGACATCCCTTGGCCAGCCTGGAAGGCAGAGGCAGGTGGTGCTGTCTGCTGCCTGGACTCCAAGGCTGCTTCTGCTTGGCATCCAGCCTGAAAATGGCTGTTTCACCCACCATGGGAGAGAAGAGAGTGGTGGGCAGGTGTGGATAGTTTGGACTTACATTCACGAAGTCCACTTTCTTCTGAGAGGCTTTTGGAATCTCAAATGGTTTCCATCGCAGCTGGAAAAAAAAAAAACACACAGACACATACAGGAAAGTTATTTCAAAAGGGGAAACCATTGACTTTCTAAATAAATCGCATAAAAAGGACAGCTGCTCCCTCTGTGAGGCTCTGACGACTTGTGATTTTGCTATTTTCAATTTAATAAGTATCCATCATTTCCTTAAAGGGGCTCAGTTGGGTTTTGTGTGGGTATGCAGGGTGTGTGTGTGTGTGTGAGAGTGTGTGTGTGTGTGTGAGAGAGAGAGAGAACATTTAACCTATATGTATACATACTGTCTTCACTCCTTAGCATTTTAAATTACAAAAATATAGAAAAATCACTGTTTCCTATTTCAGAAGCTATTTCTTTTAACATTTTGCTCAGGCACATCAGTGAGTTTTGACTGATGCTGCTCTTTGTGCTATTTATAATCAGCTCCCTTTCCTGGTGTGGCAGCCTCAGTATGTGGGCTCCTGACACTGCAGGGGAAGGTTCTAGTTCTTACTTCCAGCCCTTGGAGTTTTGAATTATTTCTTTGAGAGAAAGAAAAAATTGAGATTGCCTTTAGTAAGCGCAGTACCAGGTTCAGTTTCTTCACCAACCCTGTGCTTGTCCCCAGGCTGCCTGACAGTTCAGTTTAAATCACAACAATCTTTAATTTAATAATGAAATGATCTAAGCAAGTGGGAAATAAAATCAGCAGGTCTGAGCTCTACTAGAAGTATCAGCCCAGCACTTATTAATCAACTTGGCAGCAGGCCTGACCCAGGCAGGTTGGCAGCTGATAGCCCCAGGAGCCTCAGGACATCTTAGGGAGGGACCTGCACCCCAAGGGCCAGCTCCATTGGCTGCAGTGCCTGGTCAAGGCAAGCCAGGCTGGCCCTCCAGCAGGTCTTGGGGTTCAGCTCATTCTGTAGTCCAGAGAGACAGCCGGGTAGGGGAGGAAACAGTGAGTGGAAAAGGCGGCTCTGGGATGATCCTGCCTCTCTGATGCACACAGTCAGAGAGCAGCCTTTACTTCTTAAAGGCAAAGCAGGATTGTCACTTCCTAGGACTACCTTAAAAGAATGTAAGACGTTGATTTGAAAAACATTGAAATCATGCTTCAGAAAGAAGGAAAAGGCTTAATTCCACTAAAGATGATATTTCATGGAGGAGCTGTGGGACCTGAGAGCAAGAATCTAGGAAAGGGTTTCTCCTCTCAGGCTCTATTGGCATTTTGTGTCAGATAATTCTTTGTTGTGGGGGCTGTCCTGTGCACTGTAGGGTGTCTACCAGCATCCCTGACCTCTGCTCACTGGATGCTGATAGCACTCCCTCAGTTGTCACAGCCCCAAATGTCTCCAGACGTCGTCAAATGTCACTAGGGGACAAACTTTCCCTGGTCGAGCACCATGGACATAGGAGGATATTCCCCCGACTTCAGCCAGGGCCAAAGCTAAGTGCCGCGGGCTTGTTGAGGGAGGTTTTGGTCTACCACAAACCGTTCTGTGCTGCTCTCTCTTTAGTAGCAGCGTGGAGTTTGTAACCCAGGAAGATTGCCTGGAAGATCATACAACCTAGAATCCTGACCCTCAGAAAAGTCATCATTCTAGATTTCCCAGTGGAAAGGATTTACTATACTTGGCATACCACAAACAATAATAAAGACCCCACAGTGGTTCTGATAAACCCAAAATCCAGAAGAAGAAGCGAGTTTTGGGTCTTCTTCAGGCAAGAGTTTTGGTGCAATATCATGTTGAATGTGGGGAGGCAAATTTGAGGAGAGGATAAACAGGAAGAGGCCCTGGAGTAGAGAGTGGAAACATCTACTAAACACGGATGTTCAGACTAACTGCATGCTGTGGAGCAGAAACTCTCTGATCCAAGGCCAGCCCAAGGGCACTGTGCACTGGGCTGACCCAGGAGACATGGGTTCTGTTGCTCCCTCTGTTCGTGTTTATTCTGTGACTTCTGGAAAGTCATTTCATTCTTATTAACTAATATAAGTCTATAAATTTTTAACAGTTTATTTTATTCATACTGTATATTATTGCTGAAGAGCCCCCCGCCATGGAATGCAATTATTAACATTTCAAAAACAATGAAATCCATTGGAGCATCCAATACAATATCTTGACTATTGCAGATATTAATATATTTGTACTGAATGATAGAATGAATGAGCAAATATAAGACACTGAGAACATTGCTAATATCTCAAAGAACAAGACTAAAGCAAATTTGTGAGACTTTTGGAAGTCCAATACCATTCAGGCAATAGCTAGTAAATTGAAAATAGTTTTTAAAAGTCCTAAGATTGTTTCTAAAATATAAGTCAATTCTTTATACGTGTGAAAACCCACAGTTTTTCTATATCCTTTCTGATTTTCTGTTCAGTTGTTCTATCAACTCTTGAGAGGTGTTGGTGTTTCCCACTATAATGGTGGATTTAATCTATTTCTCTTTTCACTTCTATCAATACTTTACATATTTTGCAACTGTGTTCTGCAAATTCTACTGGAAAATAAATTTTTGCTTAGTATAAGTGAGGTGGTCAAAAATAACTTGGAAAGCATCTTCAACAGAGACTAAAGTTAGAAGTAAAAATTCTTTCAATTTATCAAAGGAGAAAGAGAATCCGTGGTAACATTTAATGATCAGGATTCGAAATTTGTGCTCAGGGATGTAAATGAAACTAGAGAATTGGACTCAGTATTTCTAAAGTCAGAAGATTGGGAGGTATACTGGATGATCTGAGTATCATCTCCCACAGTTGGTTTCTTTGCTTCACTGAGAGTCCCTCCAAAGTTGTGCTGGTCTCAACTAAATTGTATGAGTTGGATACTCTCAACAACATTGGTGGATTTGAGGTAAACATATTGCTAGAAGTTGGTAATATCTATTCAAGAATTTGGAAGTTACCTGTAGATGCAGTTGTGATCACAATGTAAAAACAATTGTTAACAACAGGTATGGCTAGGCGAGGCTCAGGGTAATTCACTACTGAGAATTTCAGCCCAGACTAGAAGAGATAGGGGAGGGAGATAAAATAAAACAGTGGCTCATTAAGTTCTTTGGAAAACCTAGAATTTGAGGGAAATGGCAGCATAATTTACATGGCAAGAAATCAGGTCGGGTGACTCGTTGGAGATCTTAGAGGTAATAAGTAAGAGCATGGGGAAAGAAGATTAAATCACTGTACTTTGTTTAGACTTCTTTTTTTTTTTAATTGTTTAGACTTTTAAAAGTCTTTCATGAGAAGACGAAAAAAGATGAGCTAGCATTGTATTTAGATGACACTTGTTCACGGACAGAAACCTGGATAGTTGACCTTGCCCTTGAGTGTAAAGCTAAAGGCTTTATACCCTTTACTCAGCACCTAGCATAGAGCAAGGAACATAGTGGTCACTCAACAAATAGTTGTTGGATGACGTTTAATTCTCACAACAACCTTCTAGGGCTCCCATAATTTAATTATTATCTCTATTTTATAGTGACAAAACTAATGGTTTAGAACAGTTAAATTTCCTTTACTCAAAACTGATGCTAACAATCTCTCAACCTCCTTTAGTAATCTAAACCCTGAGCCCTTTAATCTCAGCTGTCTTGATCTGCTTCCAAAACCATTCATGATCTCCATGGCTCCTGAACCCAGGTTTTGGCTCCTTTTAATGGCCTTGTACTTGGTCTTCTAATCTGGGCCCTTATCTACTGCTCCTCCAGGGCTGAGTTGCCTTGGCCTAGTCTAACTCCTGGGACCCAAATCCTGCAAAGGTCGTTCAAGGTCAGCATTCCTGTCCAATCCCTATATATTCACTTACTCAAATGATTTATTATCCCTCTCCACATGCCAGGTTTTGTGCTAGGTACCAGAGGTGAACATGATAGTCTCTGCCCTTGGGGAAAGAGAAGACCCTGCAATATGGGCACATGATGATAGAAAAACAAGGAAATGGGTAACTGGAAATGAGGAATGTTCCTTCAGGAATAATTCCTGGTACAGGGGGTATTTAACATTCTTACATATGAACAATAAAAGACACACACAATAGAATAATCTGGTTTTCAGATAGCTCCAACATCTTTTCCAAGGAATTAAGTGTAAGTTGATGGAGACGTACTGTAAAAAGAGCCAGCATGCTGTCTAAAAGGGTTGAACAGGGCAATGTGCACTGCGGTGTTGGCAAACGTCAGTGAATGCATTTAGAGAAATGCAATCTAGTCTATTTATAGGAGGATGGGGTTGGAGCTATCAGGGAGATTCTTCAACAAATACTTGTGATTATACTGTCTGGAAGAAGGCATATGCTGGGTACTTCAGGTTGTAAGAAAATGAAGGAGACATAGCTCCTACTCTCAAATACTCTGAGAAAAATATTGGAAGAGTTCAGTGAAGAAAGTAGTATTTAAGAAGAAAGTGAAAGTGAAAGTCACTCAGTCGTGTCCCACTGTTTGCAACCCCATGGACTATACCGTCCATGGAATTCTCCAGGCCAGAATACTGGAGTGGGTAGCCTTTCCCTTCTCCAGGGGATCATCCCAACCCAGGGATCAAACCCAGGTCTCCTGCATTGTGGGCAGGTTCTTCACCAGCTGAGCCACAAGGGAGTTTTAAATTATGGGTGAGATTTGGATGGGTGGATACTTGTGAGTGAAGTAGAGAAAATTCTAGGTAGATGGAAGAGCATAAGGCACCCAGGCAGGAAAATTTAGACTCTTTTCCTAGGATGGTGAAAGTTCCAGGTTGGCTGATGGACATGGAAGAGTGAAGTGTTTGAAAGGTACAATAGTGAACTACCTGTCTTGGGAGTCTGCATTTGATTGGCTGGGCAGTGAGAGAGAGGTAATAGCATGATTTAAGGATTTCTGAGTAATAATTTGGTAAGCTGAGTCTAGCAGTAAGGTGTAGGATAGGGTGGGAAGACACATGGATCAGTTAGGAGGCCCTTATAACAGTCAGGTAAGAGGATGTGAAGTCCAAATCACATGGTGTTAAGAAAAGATAGGAGAGTATAGATACCAAAGACATCTTGGGAGCAATTCTATGGCAATGTTCCTTAAAGTGTGGTCTAGAGCCAATCTGAATGGAAATCATCTGGAGAGAATCCTGTGTATCATCCCAGACCTACTGAATTAGAATCTCTGGGGTGGGAGAGTCTGGGGAATCTACGTCTTCAACAAGTCACCTTGGTAACTTTTATGTAGGTGGGAATCATCATCTTATAAACATGGCACATAATTCAATGTAAAGGGAGTGAGAAATTTTCATGATGACTCCAGGGACTGGCTGGGCAGTGGGTGGTGGTGGGGTAAAAGCAGGTTGAGTGTAAAAGAGTGGTTGTCTCATTAACAGATCTATAAAGCCTGAGAGAAAGAAAAGTCTGGCTGGGACTATGATGTCTTCAGTGTGGATCCTGTTGAGGTGGGACATACTCATGGCAATGTCCCATATGGGGTTTGGAGCTGGGGGAGAGATTTGTAAAACATGTTGTAGAGAGGTAACAGTTAATGTCATGGGAATGAATGATGTTTGTTAGATTTTAAAATGTAAAATATGGGAGATATGGAAGATAGTGAGAGGAAGATGAAGCAGATGATAGAGTGTAAATGAGGTTCCATAGTGAAGGTAGAATGGCTTCCAAATCTGACTGTTGGGACTGACTTCCTGAAATATGGCCTACAAGTTACACCAAGTTTTGGGCTGAAATTATGTTGGGTGAAGTTAGATTTCTGCCTGCAGAGATGTATATATGTGGGGAATTTGGGGGATAGGTAGGAAATGAAGTGGGCTAGAAAAACCCTCTGCTGCTCAAGGAATTCCTCTTCTTAGTTCACCAAAGCTGGATATTTCTTATCAACAGCAATTAACCATTTGCTTCTAAGGCAAAGAGAGTCCAATAAAGTAGGAATCACCACTTGATAACTGGAAAGAAAATGGAGGAAGCAGAGGGCGAACTGAGTTGAACTGTCTTCTCCTCAAAATTCCTATGTGTGAGTCCAAACCCCTACTACCTTAGAATATAACCACACTGGGAGATAGGGTCTTTATGGAAGTGATTAAGTTAAAATGAGGTTGTTGGGGTGGCCCCTGACCAACCTACTGTGTCCTTATAAAAAGAGAAAGTTCAAACACAGAGACATTCAGAAGGAAGACGACATGAAGACACAGGGAGAAGGTAGACAACTACAAGTCAGTTGAGAGGCCTCAGAAGAAACCCAGCTGCTGACACCTTGATCTCAGACATCTTGCCTCTACAGCTGTGAGAAAACAAAGATTTATTGGTTAAGCCACCCAGTCTGTGGTACTTTGTAAAGGCAGTTATGACTTTACAGTTATGATGTTGTCAGTCCCTTGCAAATGAATAAAGAGGGGAGGAGCCGATGTGGAGGATAAGAAAGAGAAGAAAAGAAGATAAGAAAGACAAGAAGGAAGAGGAAAGGAGCAGTAGGAGAGTAAGTACTTCTCTCTCTCCCAAGAGGGTGATGGAGACAAGGCAGAGACAAGAAAGTATTTCAGGACGTTGGAGATGGCCTATTTTGCAGGTTTACATGATGTTATAGAACACAGGAAAGGACAGAGATCCAGGAAGAAGAGAGGCAAGTCCACTATTCCAGGTTTGGGGATATTGAGGAGGAAAGGGTTGTGTTTAGCCATGGATGATTTATAATAATAAAAATAGAAACAATCTAATTATCTGAAAATAAAGGAGTTATCTCATAAACACGTACTGGGTAATTATGCCACATGAAAAACTATCTATACTCAAAGAGTTTGAAAAGACAAGGGACAAAGCATAAAGTATGATGTTTCCATTAAAAAAAACAGAAGGTAAAATTGTATTAGAGCATGACTGTGTGTGCATGCTAAGTCACTAAGTCCTGTCTGACTCTGTGACCCTATGGACTGTAGCCCGCCAGGCTCCTCTGTCCGTGGGATTCTCCAGGCAAGAATACTAGAGTGGGTTGCCATGCCCTCCTCCAGGGGATCTTCCCAACCCAGAGATTGAACCTGTGTCCCTTGCATTGCAGGCAGATTCTTTACCACTGAGCCACCAGGGAAGCCCTTCTGTGCTATACAGATTGACCTTATTATTTATGTACTTTATATATAATAATTTGTATCTGTTAATCTCAAATTCCTAATTTATTCCCCATCCCGCTTGTTTTCTAAGTCTGTGAGTCAGTTTTTGGCCGTGATGCATGTTTTCCAGGATCTTAGTTCCTCAACCAGGGATCAAACCTGAGCCTTAGCAGTGAAAGCATGGAGTCCTAACCACTGGACCACTAGAGAATTCCCTGTTTCTGTTTGGTAAATAAGTTCATTTGTATTACAGTTTAGATTACACATGTAAGTAGTATAATAATCTCTACTAAGTGAAGTTAGACAGAGAAAGACAACATCATATACTTTTTTAAAAACATCATTAATTCAAGAGTTTTCATAGCCTCTTTTCTGTCCCTTACCTGCTCCCTACAGAAAATTCTGCTTCACTCACTCCCACTCCCTCAGTCCTTGAACTTCAGTCTCACCATGTAAATCAATGTTTTGTGCATGTGTGCTTGTGCATGTGCTGTGAAAAGTGGACATGGACCTACTCTCTGACATTTTCTAGTGGCGCAAGGTAGGGAGAGGCAGAGGCAAGCCAGATACTTGTGGTCCAGGCCTGAGTTGCTTGGGAAAGATAAGAGCTCGGAAAATTGGTATGAGAGGGTTGGAGTCCAGGGAAAATTGGGGAAAGAGGATTTTAAAAAGTGTTGCTGTGGGTCATATACTGGACGCTCTTTAGTGTTTTCAGGAGAAGCAAATGAAGATTAGGATTATTTTTGATTACTTTTGGTCTCTGACTGCATGAGACTCCAGATCCTATTTATTTACATACATGTGCAAAGAAGAAGACTGGAAAGAAAGAAACCAAAACATTGGAAGTAGTTAACTCTGCATTGGTATGATTATTAGGCACTGACATTCTATGTAAGTTTTGAGTAGAACATGACTTAATAGTAAGGGGCTATTATTGTTGTTTAAAGAAAATACACATATTAGTACTTTCAATAGAGTGATCTGGGCAGGTTGTATCGCAAAAGGTTAGGAGTGAATAGAGGTGATAAAGTGGGTTTAGATTACTTTCTCAAGGAGTCACTATGAATAGGAATGACGGGCAAAAGCTTAAAGAGGCAGGAAATCCAAGACATTTTTGGTGGGAGGGGGTTTTTAGAATAGTGAAACCTGAAGAATGACAAATTAGACATCAAACACTCTGTAAGGATGTATTGTTTTGAAATAGTTATGATAATTTGTGTGTCCTGGAGGCAGAGGGAGTTTTATGATGTGATATTTTACTAGCTTTGAAGTATTTCTCACTTGGTCCAAATAATACTGGTTGAGATCTAATAGGTAATTTCCTCAGCTGAGGCTTAACTGGGTCAATAGAGTGATTTTCCAACAGTCAAGACATTAGGGCTAGGGCTATAGTGATAACATAGATAAACTTTAAAGGACTCTGACTGGTAAAGAGAAACACTGATTCAGGAATGCTAATTGAAATCTGTAAACTTACAGTTAAATTAGATGTATATTTGTTTGTTAAATTCTGGAATTCCAGAACTTAGAGGAAGGTGCACAATGTCACAAAATTTCTTATGTAACATATTAATGGTTTGGACTTATGTCCACAGCTGAATCTAAATATAGTCAAAGTTTGCATTAATTCTTAGGTGATTAATTAAATATACACTAAAAGAAAATGAAGGCTTGGAGGACATCATTTCCAATCTTCCCGGGAGGGAATCACAGATGATGGTGATGATAGCATATCCCAAAATGCTCCCTTGGAGGAAACATTAAGTAACTGTCATGTCTTCAAATACTCAGAGATGACTAATACAGGGAGTTGGTGACACTGATGAAGCATTGGGTTGGGTCTGTGATGGGTGAAGACATACCCACTGTACAGGTTTCAGCTGAGAAGACTGTCAGATGGATACCTAAAAATAATTTTCTCAGACTTTTTCGGTGAGAGTCTGGGGTACATATTTGAAAGAGGTTGTGGGGAGTAGGGGGGTGATGAATGCAGATTGGTGTGGTTAATTAATGAAGCATAAAATTGGAAAGAGATATTAACTTGTCAAGAAGGTGTAAACAAAAAGACAAAAGGATAAATTTTTCAAGAACAGCCAGGGTGTGTATCAGGACAGGGGAAGCAGGGTGGCAGGTGTAGATTACAGAGTCGGAGGAGGATAAACCATCACGTTGATGGAACTGGTGGTGTCCAACCTGAAGTACGATTGAATTCTGGGGCACATCTGTCCCCATTTGTGTGAGCACAGAGTCAAAAATGAGCAGGAGAAATATTGAAGAAGAAACGCATTTGGAGAAATGCGCTATGGAGAAAGTGTTTGAAGGAATTAAGAACAGGAGGGAGGTAACAAGTTTGAGGAGAAATGCAAAGCAAGGAAATGAGGAAGGAGAGGAAGAAACAAGTGTGTACTGAGGATCTCCTAGAAACAAGCAGAAACTCTCAATGCATCTATTTGGACGCCTCTGGATTAACTCAGGCTTTTAAATGCAGTTTCTTTATTAGCAGATACATACCACTACATATAAAATAGATAAACAGCAAGGTCCTACTGTATAGTACAGGGAACTATACTCAATATTCTATAATAAAACATAATGGAAATGAATATGAAAAAGTATATATTTATAAATAAATCACTTGGCTGTACAATAGAAACTAATACATTATAAATCAACTGTACTTCAATTAAATTTTTAAAAATGCAGTTTCCTCAGATTTCTCTCTCAGAATGTGTGTGTGCCCTGTTGGTGGGAATGCAAACTAGTACAGCCGCTATGGAGAACAGTGTGGAGATTTCTTAAAAAACTGGAAATAGAACTGCCATATGACCCAGCAATCCCACTTCTGGGCATACACACTGAGGAAACCAGATCTGAAAGAGACACGTGCACCCCAATGTTCATCGCAGCACTGTTTATAATAGCCAGGACATGGAAGCAACCTAGATGCCCATCAGCAGATGAATGGATAAGGAAGCTGTGGTACATATACACCATGGAATATTACTCAGCCGTTAAAAAGAATTCATTTGAACCAGTTCTAATGAGATGGATGAAACTGGAGCCCATTATACAGAGTGAAGTAAGCCAGAAAGATAAAGAACATTACAGCATACTAACACATATATATGGAATTTAGAAAGATGGTAACAACAACCCTATATGCAAAACAGAAAAAGAGACACAGAAGTACAGAACAGACTTTTGAACTCTGTGGGAGAAGGTGAGGGTGGGATGTTGCGAAAGAACAGCATGTATATTATCTATGGTGAAACAGGTCACCAGCCCAGGTGGGATGCATGAGACAAGTGCTCGGGCCTGGTGCACTGGGAAGACCCAGAGAATCGGGTGGAGAGGGAGGTGGGAGGGGGGATCGGGATGGGGAATAAGTGTAAATCTATTGCTGATTCATGTCAATGTATGACAAAACCCACTGAAAAAATAAATAAATAAATAAATTTTAAAAAAAAAGAAAAAAAAAAAAAGAATGTGTGTGTGCCAACTACTTATGAAATAATGAATTAACATGCACAACTGATGTACTTGACTCTCACCTATGGTGGGAGACTTCCATTTTCTACTTTGATAATTTCTATATCATTTAAGTTTTTATAAATATATATTACTCTTATAATAAGACAAAATCAGAAAAATTCTATCAGAATGAGGTTAGCTTCCATAGAAAAGCCACTTGTACCCCAAATAATCATTATGAAGGGTTGCACTCATATTAAATAAAATGTATCATAGTAGTCATAGAGATAAAAATATGATACAATAAAAGGATGTTACTGAGCATATTACACATCACACACATTTTCCTTAAAGATTAGGTTTAAAGCTTCACCCTCCACCCCACAAAAACTGACATATTTGACCCCACTGTTGCCCACACAGCCACATCTAAGATGATGTACATAGATTATCGCGTCTTAGATAACTGTGTGAATGACATTAGCAGCAGGCATAGTGGAACTCCCCTCTTCACCCCATGTACCATGGCTGATAGTTATCTTAAGGGTCCCACGATTTAATTCCCAAATATCTGCCTACGGATTTTGCCTGTAATCCTTCTTTTAATTAATGCTCAATGGTTTTCAAATTTAGCTCAACGATTCTCAAATTTAATGTACATAAGAATTACCATACAGAGTAGCACACACAAAACCATGTATCTTATACTTAATGGGGAGTTAAGGGATTTTTCAGAGATGATTGGTTTGAACTTGTTTTCCTTGCTGATTTAACAGCCACCTTGTTCCTTTGTATAATATGAAATTTGGCTCCACTTGAGAGAACTATCAGAAACTTAATTGGGGATTCTCTTTGCTGAACAAGAAAAGAATTAGAAAACTTACTGTGCTTCAATTACCTTCTCAACTTTCCAAAACAAATATCCAATAAATGCTTAATTTCCATCCTGACCATGAATCCTTTAGAAGTATAGGTATCCATCCTTTGTTTTTATTTTTTTCTAATATAATGGAGTCCTGTTATTAAGCCATTGGGTCTATTTATTAATCTAAAACAAATGAGTATGACCATTGTAACTCTAAAGGGGAAATTGGAGAATTTGAGATATAACCCTTTGAGGAATCAAGCAGATTCTCAGAGAATGAACAGTGACTTGGCTGCTCAAAGACAACGAGTTAAGTAGAAGGCCAGGGAGGCAAACCTAGGTCTGTTTTCCTTTCTGCATTATCCTTTTGTTATCAGTGACATGTACCTAAACTCAGGGACAAAGAGAATGCCCTCGGGTGCCCAGAAGGTAAAAAAAGAGCTCAGTCTACTATAGCACTGGGTGTCTCTCATTACTCAAAGCACAGTACGTAAATGATATGCAGAGGGAAAGCCCATTTGTCACTAGACCAAAAGAAGGAAACTCTCAGGCAAGGAATGGAAGTTTGCAGGTGACAACAGATTTACAGAATCCAGGTCAGACAACAAGCCTCTCATCTCTATATCAGAGGCCTCTTTTCAGATAGATTAAGTGTTGAATGTGTTTTCAGTATTCTCTGGTGAATTTAGGTAAAAATCAACCAGCCTACAGATATGTAGATGTATTTTCACCAACCTATATAATTTCCATTCATTCACCCGGGCACTCCTGAAGCTAGAAAAACGAAAGCTTATACACATACATGTGCACAGGCACAGCCAATCACTTCCAAAATTCCTACCCAAGTTTGGGCAAAGGAACAGATACACTGTAGCACTTATTTTAAAAATCTGTCTGATTTCTCAAAGACCTAGGTTAGACTTAAATGTTTATATTTAAGGCTTTGGATACATGCTGTTCACCAACTCATAGGACCAGGTTACCTGGTTAGGATCAGGATCAACTTCATCCCAGTTGTGAGTGATGTGGCCTTGGTCAATGAATTCAAAAGGCTTGTGAGAAACTGAAGGTAGGATCCTATACAGCCAGCTGTGGGGAGGAAACAAGGACACACAAGACTTAGGGTGATGTTATGGGTGATGCCCAGACCGTCTCAGGAAGTACCATCAGGAAGACACTCAGGTCCACAGTGATCTGTGGGCTTTAATGTGAGATGCAATGACACAGCATCACTTCTTAATAGCCACTGTTGCCCATAGCCCTGCCTCTTCTCACCTTTCAACTCTACCCATCAAATGAAGAGTTGGAGGCTCTAGCCCTTGGTTGTTTCCATGCTGGCAAAGAAAGAATTGTCTTTCCCAATGACAACTATAAAGGAAGGGAAAGTACCTTGAGGGATATCTGTACAGGCATACCCACAGGAAAACATTAGCTTATATATGTCATTGGATCCTAATCTTTGCTCTGGCTCTAGTAAGTGAGGAAAATGAAGCCCACACAGTTTGAGACAATACAGGTGGTTTCTTTGTCATTTTTGAAATATTAATCAATTTTCTTATTTAAAATTGTAAAATTAATTCATGCCAGTGCTAAAAATAATTCAAGCAATTTAAAAAGTCACAAAAGATAAAAGACTTTCTCCTCTAATTTCTCCAACGCCAATTCTCAGAGGCATTAGAACTGTTTAACAATTTTCTTGTATATTCCTTCAGATGTTTCCAATGCATAATAAGCAAAATTGCCCAATTGCTGTACCACTTTAGTCTCACAACAATAATGTACGAAAGTGGCTGATTACCCACATCTTTACAAATATGCAGTATTATGAATAATTTTGACCTTAGGTGAAATATGCTATCTCATTTTTATTTTGAATTACCTTTATTTATGAGTAAGGTTGAGAATCTATATGTTTATGGGCCCTTTGTAATTTTTCTGTGAATTATTTGCCCAAGTTCTTTACCATTTTTCTATTGGGTTGTCTTTTTTATGTTAATTTGTAAGAGATTTAGGAAATTAACACAACTGTACTCTAAAATTATAAAACTATCCATATTTTCCTATAGCATGTTTATAGCTTTGTTTCAAGCTTCTCTGGTGACTCAGAGAGTAAGGAATCCATCTATAATTGGGAGACTGGGTTTGATCCCTGGGTCGGGAAGATCTCCTAGAGAAGGGAATGGCAACTCCCTCCAGTATTCTTGCCTGGAGAATTCATTCCATGGACAGAGGAGACTGGCGAGCAGACTGTGAGCAGAGGAGACTGTGACCCATGGGGTCACAAAGAGTCGATATGACTGAGCAACCAACACATGCAGAGCTTTGTTTCAGTAAGAGATGATCTTAACGAAGGAACCCTGAAGGACGCCAGGAGGAGGCCCATCCAGAAGTTGAGAGGGACACTGAAACTCACTAAGAGGGACCCAAGTCCCCTCAGAGGCTGTTACCCTGACAGAGTGCAGCAGGAAGAGGAATACCACCTGAGGCGATGGAAGGTTAGACCTGCTCCAACAGGTTCTGGCCTTTTAAGGCCCAGGAGAGCCTACTTCAGGAGGTGGAGCTGACCTGGCCTCAAACTGAGTCATTCGGGAGATCAAGCTAGATTTGTTCGGTTTTCTTGTGTTGCCTCTAGCTCTAGGTGAAGTGATTTCAGACACTGGACCACAGACCATGAATTATTAATAACTATGCCTCACTAGCATCTAGTAGTATACAAAATTGAGAACATGTATGTGTATCTTAGAACCAACTGTGAGATCCTGGGCAAGTTTTTTGAGTCTATGCTCCTCATCCTTATCTCCTAGGATTGTTGTCAGGATTCAGAGTTTATGTACCAAGAATGCCTAGCAGAGTAGGTGCTCACTTATTAGGTGTGCGTTGAATTGTTTATCTGTCTACCCCTATCATCTAGGTGGTTATGATTGTCCAGATTTTCCACATTCTCTGTCCTGGCTTTTACCTTCTCAGGCCCGAAAGGATCAGCTAAGTAATCATAAAAACTAGCCCCTGATAGATATACTCTCTGATAGTTTTTGGGTGTGGGTGAGGGGTCCTGAACTCTGCAGTTTAAATGAGTAGTGACTAAATGTAGGAATACCAGGCTTTCTCTTATGGATGGGGTTGGCTCCATCTTCCCCCTGGGGACTTTGAGCATTTTCAGAAAACTCTTGTGGATACCTTTGAAGAGTTCTAGACAGATGGGTGAACCATGCCTAGGGTCCTTTGTTTTTCAGTCGAGTTTGTAAAACTCCTCAGGCAGCACTACATTGCCCTGGACAGAGATCTAATTCTGCTTCAGGGAACGGTGCCAGCATCTTAATGAAATGCCAACAGCTCCTTTTCAGCCTCCTGGAACAGAGCTCTACTCCCGCTGGCTGAAGATATTGCTGAATAATGGGGGCAGGCAGCAGAATTCAGAGTCCAGGTGTCCCGTTAGTGAATGGGTCATAAAGTCAAGAACATAGCCGTGGAGGCCAGGCCATCATAAATTAGAATGGACAAGAATTGTCTGTGTGCTTACCTTACCTTGGCTATCTGGGCTTGCAGAGAGAGAGAGATGATTAAATAGTGGCAGAATTAATCCTGATTTGACAAATATGGGAAATTATCTCTTCCCCTCTTCACATGCAAATCTAGTGAGAGAGAAGCAATATTGATATTGATGTGATAACAGCACCTGCCACTCAATTTTCTGACAGCCTCTTAGGGATACCGTGTATTAAAGGGAGACACTCTGCTATTGTGGCAATAATGATGATTATGGTAATTAGTGTTAATTGAGCACTCACCACATACCTGGCAATGTGCTAAGGACTTTGCATACATTCTTTCCTTTAATCCTCTTCAAGACTATGAAATAAGTACTATTATTATCTTTTTAACAAATGAAAAACCAGAAGGCTCTAAGAGGGTAGATGACATGCCTGAGGTCACACAGCTGGAAAGAGAAGGAGCCAGGATTTAAATTCAGGAGGCCTAACTGCAGTGTGGGCTTGATTAATCAGTAAGGGGAACAACCTATCATTTGTGTGGTCCGTGATGCTTTTGTACTCACTGTCTCATTTACTTCTCAGGAAGACTCTCTGGCGATAAACCTAATCATCTTCCACTAGGTAATACAAGACTGCCTACCCTCCGCTCCCAACTTCCAATATAAGTAGCAGCTCTCTTTGTGGAAACCTTCATCTGGTCTGAAATTCTTGCAATTGGACACTGCTTGTTTAAGTCACAACACTTAACTGCCTCCTCAAATCACAACATCTACTGCGTCTTATCTGCACCATAGGAGCTAACCAAGGGAGTGTGTTCATTGACCTGGCTTGTAGGACATGGAACATGACACATTGTGCTAATGAATGTGCTGGTTTCCAGCAAAGGTAAATTCCAAGGAGAAAAAACCTTATTAATTCTAACCACAAGGGGCCATAATACATGACCTTTCATCTAACCCATGCTTGGATTATCCAATATTTTCATCCAAAGAACATAATACTTCTAGTCAGCTGAGGAAGATATTGCACTGAATATCCTGTAACTTTGAGTTAATCAGTATTAAAAAAAAAACAAGTAAAACTGGATAATTCCCAGGGGAAGGCCAGACTATGAGGAACATTTTTTTCTGAATACAAGCAATAGTTTGTAAATGTAACTAGACATGTCTGTTTTCTAGGCTCTATGCAGCTGTTCTCTCCACTTCTCTCCACTTCCAACAGTCACTTGATTCTAGCTGGAGATGAGATTCATCCTTCCCTGACTATGACCCAAGGCACAGCCTATAAGAAGCAGGATTTTGGGCAGCCCTGGGAGGTTGTGGCCCAGGTATAGGAGGCAGAATTAAATACTAGTTATAGCTTCCATACCTTCTTTTATTGGTGCTCCGTGGACAAGTGAAAGCTGATCCTGAGAGCTGCTCAGCATACAGATTGTAGGGGCAAACTTGAGGATTATTCTAAAACAAAGGAGGCAATAAATGACATCACTCCATCAGAATGGTATCCCACCTTCCCATGAAACAACTCAGTGGGGGGAATTCTGGCTTGGATGGGGATGCTCTGGGTCACCTACTGCACACGATCATCTCCAACCTATATATCCTTCTTGTAATAATGTTTTAGGTAACTTATTGTATAAAATTTGTAAATTATAACCTATCTCACCCTTCAGAAATATACCAATGCTGACATATGAGTATATTTCTTTCTATTCTTACCCTCCAAAATGGGGACCTTATGATATGTGTAGTCTTATTAATAATTAGCACATTAAAAAAGAGGAAACAGTATGTCATGAGCATTTTTTATGCCATGAAATAGTCTGCAAATTTTTTTGAAAGATTTTTGTTTGCCATAGTCTTACTAGTGTGAACATCTTTGTGTACACATTTTAAAACAAGGGCTGATTATTTTCTCCTCATTGTCATACCTTATGCTGTTCAAAGACGTGTAAGAAAGTCCCCTAACCCTGAACCTGGGGATCCTCCTGAAAGCCCTACAGTTAGTCTTACTTATTTTGGGGTTAAGTGTTTTGCCATAGGTAACCATCATCCAACTTTAACTTTTGCATTATTGCTGTTCAGTATCCCAACTGTCTTAACAATCAGTAAAACTTTTAGACAGTTCACAGGCTAATACAATAGCCATGGTGGGAAGAGGCACTTGACCTGAAGGCTGGTCATACATTCTCTAATTAATATTTTATTTAGTCATACCTGTCCTTCTGGCAGGGCACCTGGGCAGCGAGGGTCCTCAGAGGCACACTCATTCCCGAATCCAGAAATGTACTGCATGTGACAAGACACAAAGGCCAGCATTAATGGGACTTAAAGAGTATTCTGCTATTTGACAGTCTACGAAGGTAAGAAATTTCTATATGGACATATGTTTATGTATCATGTTCTATACATCATATCTTTGCTATGTCTTGGCATGTGACCCATTTAGGAAAGATAATTTCCCTGCGTGAATTTCAAAAACCCACAATTGATTGGGAGAAGAGTGTTGGATATTGCACAGACTCACCACCCCTAGCTGTACTTACTTAGTTGATTTATGGGCTTGTTCTTAATTGCCCCACTCCAAGAACAGGTTCTTTAATTCTGGGTCCATCAGGGAGTTCCTGAGAGGGGAGATGGCTCAGGCTCAACTCCAGGTTAGTAAGATCTTGCTTGCCTAGACAGAAACCTCCCTGAGACTGGCGCTCCACTCCCCCTCCAGACACTGAAACAAGCAACTACAAGGAGACGTGTGGATCCAATCTGACAGCAAAACCCTTGAGAAAAAGCCGTCCAATCAACCTGGCTGCAGGCAAAAGCCTATATCATCTGGCTCACATATGGAGCACTTGTATATATGTTTGCATCTATGTGGATACAGGAAAACAAAATTTGAAGATATGGGTGGCCTTCAGGAGAAGGGTCTGACCAGAATCTGTCCTCAGTGGCACAAAGGAGTGCATCCTGATTGCCATCTGTTTACTTTACGTTCAGAGAGAGGAAAAGAGAGTTTCTCAACAAAGTGTGTAGGTACCCTGAAACTGATTCTGACAACACTTAACACACCTGTGAGTTCTTGTTCACTCTCTGACTTTTCTGCTAGTTTATAAGCTCCATAAAGCCTGGAACTATGGCATCTTGTTTACCTCTATATATGCCTTGTGCCTTGTTTATAGAAGGTACTCAATAGATACCTATTGTTTTAGTTTTCCTTTGAAGCCTATGCCAACGCAAGAGTATGTATCCTGCTCTAAGTAGGGTTGTGTGTGTGTGTGAGACCCCATGGACGGCAGCCTGCCAGGCTGCCCTGTCCATGGAATTCTCCAGGCAAGGATACTGGAATGGGTAGCCATGCCCTCCTCCAGGGGATCTTCTCGACCCCAGGATTGAACCCACATCTCTAGCGTATCCTGCATTTGCAGGCAGGTTCTTTACCAGTAGGGCCACCTGGGAAGCCCAAGTAGAGTTAGGACCAACCCCCCACGCCCTTTTCTCTAACTTAAACATCAAAAACGGCTGTTTTCTTCCCATAGTTGTTTCTTAAATGTACTTAGTTTAAGCCCATGAAAATGAAAGTGCAGCCTCACTCAGTGAGTGAAATACCACCATCTGAGCACAGTGTCTAAGAGATATAAGAAGGATGTAAGTGGGTGGAGGATAAGCCCTCCAGAGTTCTCAGCAGCGTGCAGAAGGATGAGCTGGATGGGATACACCTGCATGTGTGAGCACCGAGCAGCGCAACAGCTGCCCCTACTTGGAAGGAATATCAAATGTGAAATGTTAGAACCTAGAAAGCAATGGAAGTGAATATATTCCTTTTTTGCCTTCAGACACAGTATTTTTTTATATTTGAAAATCTATCAGCACTAAAAACAGCGAGTTATATTACACACAGATTGGTTAACAGCAGTGGCATGCAGTTTGGAATGATTTCTTTGGGGAAATGGCAGAGACCATCCAACATTATGACTCTCCACTGAATACAATTTTCTTCTCTCTAAATGAACCTCGTGCTCACCATCAAGAGGATTGAATCTGAGCTGCTGAGAAATGGTAATGACCCCAGATTATCTTCAGCTCTGTGGAATGGAATTTTAGACCAATCTTGACTGAAGCCACAGGGTATCACAGTGCCTTCACTTCGTCCCACTGCTGCATTGTTTCTGCAAAGGTGGGCAGGCAGGACTGAGTGCTGAGTAAGACAGCTGAGGTTTCTGGCAGGAGTGGGTAGGTTTACTCATTAACTTGCTTCATTCTTTGCAACTCCTGGCCTCAGAGCAGAGTCCAGGGTTATTTGTACATTGGAAACAGAGGAAAAGAGACTTACTATGTGTAGTTTTAAAGTATTTGCTTCAGACTTGTTTAAAAAATAGAAAAGAAAGTAGAAAGAACAGCTGGTGGTTTGACAATACCACTTCTGGGCATACACACTGAGGAAACCAGATCTGAAAGAGACACATGCACCCCAATGTTCATCTCAGCACTGTTTATAATAGCCAGGACATGGAAGCAACCTAGATGCCCATCAGCAGATGAATGGATAAGGAAGCTGTGGTACATATACACCATGGAATTTTACTCAGCCGTCAAAAAGAATTCATTTGAACCAGTCCTAATGAGATGGATGAAACTGGAGCCCCTTATACAGAGTGAAGTAAGCCAGAAAGATAAAGAACATTACAGCATACTAACACATATATATGGAATTTAGAAAGATGGTAACGATAACCCTATATGCAAAAACAGAAAAAGAGACACAGAAATACAGAACAGACTTTTGAACTCTGTGGGAGAAGGTGAGGGTGGGATGTTTCAAAAGAACAGCATGTATACTATCTATGGTGAAACAGATCACCAGCCCAGGTGGGATGCATGAGACAAGTGCTCGGGCCTGGTGCACTGGGAAGACCCAGAGGAATCGGGTGGAGAGGGAGATGGGAGGGGGGATCGGGATGGGGAATAAGTGTAAATCTATGGCTGATTCATATCAATGTATGACAAAACCCACTGGAAAAAAAAAATAATAATAATAAAAATAAAAATAAAAAAAAAAATTAAACACCAAAGTGTCAGACACTGTGTTAGGCAATGAACGTACAAGGGCAGAAAAGCTGGGATGCCACTGGGATAAAACAGAGAGCTGAACAAGTTCAAAACTGTTCTTCAAGGGGAGAGCCAATGTCACAGGAGCATAAGGTAGGAATGTCCAACACAATCTGGTAAAGGTGACAAAAGAGGAAAATCACCATAATGGAAACAAGAAGCCATTGAAGGGTCTGAAATAGAGACTAACATGATCAGATTCGGTTTGGGGGAGGACATCAACTGGCAGTGCAGAGACTTAACAGAGAAGGCTAGATTGTACAACAAAAAGAACACTAGAAAAAAAAAATCTAGGTGAAAGCCAATGGACGCCTACATAAAATGGTCTCTGTGGAATTAGCGAAAAGTCAACTTATTTGAGGTTTAGATGTTAGAATCTCTGAACTATGTAATTATTCGCTGTGGGATACCAAAAGGAAAAAAAGGTGTCAAAGATGACCACAAAACCAGCTCACTAAAGTTTGAGAGGAGTCAAGTTAATTTTGCACATGTTGATTCTGAGTCCAAGACATCCAAGTACACATGTCATTAAAACATTAGACATATGGGTCTGGAGTTCATCAAAGAAACTGGAATTAGGATAGAGATTAAGGAGTAATGAGCACACTAATGATAAATAAAGCCCTGTGAATGAATAAGGGATACCAGTTAAGGAAGAAGGAGAAGTCATTATCTGTTAAGTTGGATTTTAAACTCTACATGATTTGTGAATGTAATAATAAGTTTTAATACAGTTCTTAAAAATAAAAACCTAGTTTAAAAATGTAAAAAAAAAAAAAAAGAACAGCTGGTGGTTTGGAAGGGAGCCACCCAGCTCGGAGAGAGGTGTGAGTTCTGAATCGGTTTCTCACTCTTAGCTGCTGTGCATTGGCTGAAGAGGAGGGTGGAAACTGCTGAGTCATTCTCAGACCAGTTGGTTTTCCTAAGAGAAAAATTACAGATGAGTTTGTTAGAGCTTTAAATATCATGTGCCTCACTGCTGAATGTATCAGAATGGAGGAAGCAGTGTTCTGTAGCTGCTTTCCCAAGGCTTTGAGATCAAGGACAGAATCTGAACTCTGCTCATATCGGCTGTGAAAATCCAAGCTTTCAACCCCAGCTGATTCAGTGACTGTACAAATATACCTTGTTCAAAAAATAAATAAATAAATCTGACATTAAGTGTGTGTATTTATATGCTTTCTTCAATCTGGATTTCTGAATAATTTTATCCAACATAAAAATATGATTTTGTTTCCTTCCAAGAGAATTCTATACATCCTTCCTTTCTAAAGAACAAATGACTGAACTCCATGTAATTTCAGTAGCGTCAGTTCTTTGGCAGTTCCCTAGTGTACAGATTTCTAATTCTCACTTGGTCCCCAGGATATGATTTATTTGTCAGAGTAGTTTTATGAGGTGCTTTTGCCTGACTCTGATTCTGGATAACACCCTGATGGGATGAGCAGATGGTGTACCTCACCTCCTTTTACAGGGCATGAGGAAAAGCGAGAGAAGTCAGGGCAGAGATGGAACTATATCTACCTTTTTCCCCTGTGTAAAGGGTCCAGTATTTTTAGTTAACCTTGTTGGGAACACAGAATATAGATTGCTAGGTGAACTTGCCGATTATTGCAAGTAGATTAAACTGCACTAGGCTGAAGAGTGAGTGGCTCCCCAAACATATCTATGTCTTAAACCCTTGAATTTGTGAGTGTTGCCTTATATAGCAAAAGAGACTTGACAAATGTGATTAAGTTAAGAATCTTGAGATGGGGAAATGTCCTGGATTATTTGGGTGTGCCCTAAATGTAATCAGGGCTTCCCTGATAGCTCAGTTGGTAAAGAATCCACCTGCAATGCAGAAGACCCCGATTTGATTCCTGGGTCAGGAAGACCTGCTGGATAAGGGATAGGCTACCCACTCCAGTATTCTTGGGCTTCCCTTGTGGCTCAGCTGGTAAAGAATCCGCCTGCAATGCGGGAGACCTAGGTTCGATCCCTGGGTTTGGAAGATGCCCTGGAGAAAGGAAAGGCTACCCACTCCAGTATTCTGGCCTGGAGAATTCCATGGATTGTATAGTCCATGGAGTCGAAAAGAGTTGGACATGACTGAGCGACTTTTCACTTCACTGAAATGTAATCATATATATTCATAAAAGAGGGTGGTAGAGGAGGATTTGACAACAGAAGAGGAAAAGGTGATATGATGATGGAAGCAGAAATCAGAGTGATGCACTTTGAAGGTGAAGAAAGGGACCATGAGTCAAGAAATTTCTAGAAGCTGGAAATGCAGGGAAATGGATTCTTCCCTTGAGTTGTCAAAAGGAACCAGCCAACACTTTGACTTTAATCCATGGAAATGGATTTCAGACTTCTGACCTCCAGAACTGTAAGAAAATAAATTTAATCATTTAAAGCCATTAAATTTGTGGGAATTTGTTACAACAGAAACAGGAAAGTGATACAATAATTATGTAGAGTGGGGGTCTCATCTCCAACTAACCATTAGAATCATCCCCAAAGCTTTAGTAGGTTTGGACCCAAAAATACAGACCCAAACCTAGTAAATCAAAATATTTAGTCCTGGGGCCTAAAGTCTGCTTGTTAAACATCTCTTCTTATAGAAATGAGGAAATCAAGACTTGTAGAAGTGAAACAACTTTAGAACATAGATTCATTTAAAATTAAACTTTATTATTATGTCCTTTGACTTTTCTTCCCCCAATTGTGCTGCTTTTATGTAAATGTGATTTCATTCGAGGCTTTGGGTTGGCATATCCATTACAAGGAATAAGTAAAAGCAGAAATTTTTTTTTTTAAACTTAAAATGTGTATTGATTAGAATGATGCAATCTGGCTTTCTGTGTTTGGATCTGTGATCTCTAAAGCTAACCTTTCCTTGCAGAGATTAGACAGCAGGCTGGGAAGAATGCCTTTGAAATTGAGAACAAAGACCAGCATGCAATTTACATTGGTGTGCTGGTGCTGTGCATATTAAGTTTCTTAAAAATTTCAGCAGGATAGGATTTTGTATATAATTTATTTATAAATGGTAAGGATGTCTTTACCCTGCTGAACTTCCTATAGGATTTTCATCAGGAAATAAAGTTTTTACATACTCCCCCTCTTCTAAGGCTTCAACTACCGTCATTGATATGATGACCTCCTGTGTCTTGTCTCCTGGGCTTCCCTGGTAGCTCAGATGGTAAAGAATTTGACTGCAATGCAGGAGACAAGAGTTCAATCCCTGGGTTGGGAAGATCCCCTGGAGAAGGAAATGGAAACCCATTCCAGTATTCTTGCCTGGAAAATTCTATGGACAGAAGAGGCTGGCGGGCTACAGCCCATGGGGTCGCAAAGAGTTAGACACGAATGAGTGACTAACACACACACACATACACGTATCTAGTCTCCTAGCTCTCTCCTCCCCCCTAAGTTCCAAACACATACAACTGACCACATCCTGGTATCTCATCTTTGGTTGTCTCTGGAGCAACTCCAGTTTGACGCTTGGATCTCAGAACACGCAGGGCTGTCTGTGTGCTGTGCCTACGCACTCGCGGTTGCTTCTAGCCCCCACCCCTTCTAAGTTAGTCACTTTCAACCTCTCTCTAAGGCTGGGCTCAGGAAGAGCTTCCCTGGTGACTTAGATGCTAAAGAACCTGCTTGCAGTGTGGGAGACCGGGGTTTGATCCCTGGGCTGGGAAAATTCTCTGGAAAAGGGAATGGCTACCCTTGCCAGTATTCTTGCCTGGAGAATCCCATGGACAGAGGTGACTGAGCATTTTCACTTATCTTTCAGGAACAGCCTCCTTTAAGAAATTCCTCTTAGTCTCAGCTAGTCCAGATTCCATTCCTTTCCTATGTCATTTTGTGGCATCATGTACTAACACATAATATTTGCTGAATGAAAGAGTGAGAACTCTTTCTCAGTCTTTCTCTCAATCAGACATGAAGAAGCAAATGATTTTATTTCAGTGTTGAGTAGTTTTAGGACCCCTATCAACTAGGGAGATGTTTGATTTTCAAAATCAGCATCAATTGGAGGGCATTCAGAAAGTGCTCATACCCTGGAAAGAAGCCTGGCGTCTGGCATACTTGGCTTGAGTCAAGATTCTGGGTAGTTCTACTTAGTTCCACCTAACTGTCTTGGGCACTGATGCAAGCTTGAGGTGGACACTAGGTGTGGTTTTAGAAACTGGGGACACACTCCCTTTCCCTGGCCTTAGGCCCTCAGTTTAGCAGGTGCCACTAAGGCTCCCTTTGGAGCCTGGGCATGGATTCAAACACACCTAATTTCTAATCCAGTCTCCATCACCTTTCTTGCTTAGCAGTGACCTTGAACAAGACACTCCATCTCTCTGAAGTTTACATTCTTTAATGGTAAAGTGGCTCCATCCTAGATTTATTTGGAAGATTATGAGTTAATTCATTAATAGCACATCACTCATACATATTTTTCAATTGCAGATTAAATAATAAGGGATTATTTCCTAGAGGAAGTGCTAGGACTTCTGCTGGTCAAGGGCTGATTGTGAGCCTCAAAATAACTGAATAAACGTATCTAACTGGTGGGCTGGAGGCTGTCCGGAAAACTGCTGCAACAGGAAGGTGTGTGAGAGTAGGGACTGGAAAACAGTCACAGGGAGAAATGTGTCTGTCCATAGTGGAGGAGAGCCTTTACAAGTTCTACAGATTCCCAAGACAATATATGAACTGAACAAGACAAGAGATGGACAATTAGACTGTCATCTGTTTTCTTTGTCATCCTCCAGCCCCAGCCATGCTTACGGCAAAGACTTGAATACAGTAGCTTGGACCAGGGCCTCTCTAAGTTAGTGCTAACTCTGACTCTCTGGAATTTTCAGAAGCTTCCATGAATTGTGGCTGAAGAAGTCACAGCAAACTGGCCAGATAGTTTCTTACCTTCAACTCAGCCATTTTCCTTCTGCTGCAGGTGTGATGATTTCAGGAAATACAGGCCCTGATGCTTCTGCTTCTCCTGCAAACCACCCTCTGGATGTTATTCCGCTTCTTCACTGTGCTCACTGGTCAGCAGGTCACTCAAATCAGTTACAGGCATTTCCTAACTGGGCTATGCTAGGGAGAAAGTCTAGCATCCTTGTTCCCAAACCGCTTTCATAATTGCCTTTGGTTTTTATTAAACCTGGGCTGTTTCTAAAGAGTTTGCAGAGGCCTGTCTCCTCTTGACCCGAGATAAAGGTTGATCAATTATTTGTTTTAGGTTTAGGAGGGAGGCTTATCACTAAAGGCAGAGAATTTAAAGCTCTCTGTGAGAGGAACTGTGGCAGTTAGCGCTTGGTGTGTGAGGCAAAGGCTTCTCCACTCAGTCCTGACTCAGGCCAGGAAGGAACACAGCAGAGTGTTCCCTCTCCGAGCAATGAGGAAACGAGTTGTGCCCTGACAAAGGTGTTTTCCCATAGCTGCCTGAAACATGGACCAGGTCTGGACAGCTCTCCACACTTGCCTCCCAGGGATGAGCTGGGTGAACAGTTCAAAGCCTGAAGCACTCCAGTTAAAGCCAATTTAGATGTTTACTACTGTTCCACTTGGGCTTCCCTGGTAGCTCAGATGGTAAAACATCTGCCCGCAATGCGGGAGACCTGGGGTTCAATCCCTGGGTTGGGAAGATCCTGGAAAAGGAAATGGCAACCCATTCCAGTATTCTTGCCTAGAAAATCCCATGGACAGAGGACCCTGGTAGGCTACAGTCCATGGTGTCATGAAGAGTTGGACATGACTGAGCGACTTCACTTTCTTAATTGTTCCACTTAATTTCTCAAATACATTTAGTGTTCTTATAAACTCCTTAAGAATATTATTTCCTTATGCTTGTGTCCCTCTAACAAGAGACCCAAGGGTTATCTTCCAGTCACTTTTCCATGACTCCCTTGTCCTTCATCTTGGCTACTCTCCTTAGCCATGGTCAGGTATCAACTTCATGGCTAATGGCATTCAGGAAGGAAGAAACCATATATTGAATGCTGGTCATGCCAGATTTTCCCACAGACATTACCTCATTTAATTGCACAAAAACAATCTTGTAAACTAGGCTTTATTATAAACTCAAGTGCAGCAGACCAAGCAGGACATGTAAATGGGTAAGGTAGGCTAATTTTAAAGATATATAAATGAAGTTCCAATTTTTAAACACTGGCAACTTACACAAGTGAATGGATGAATTAATGAATGAATGAAGTCACTGTAACAGATTGTAAAAAATGCCCACAATTTCCTTTCATCCTTGCATACATGCTCCTTTGCAATGTGACTTTGCTGCTCCTCCCAAAGTGAGATGGAGTTTTTAACTTATCTCCTTGAATCTTACTTTGGCTAATAGCAAACACAACATAAGCAGAGGTTTGAAAAATGCTTGTGCTTTAGGATTTTCCCATTTCTTGCTACTTGAGACCAGCATGCAGGCTAGCCTCCTTGAGAGTGAGATACCATCTGGACAAAGAGAATGAGATACCACCTGGATAAAATAACCTTTGGGTCTCTTATTAGAGAGATATAGGCATAAGGAAATAAGATTCTTAAAGAATTTATACCACGTTGTCTTTGTTGAGTTGTCCATGCCCTCAAGAGCCAGCACTAGGTGCCAGATGTGTGAATGAAGCAATGTGGCTGCCAGATGACTGCAGACACATATGTGATCCTAGGTGAGACCAGCAGGAGAACCACCAGCTAAACCCAGCCCAAATTGTGGATACACAGAATTGTGAGCAAATAGAATGACATGTTTTATGCCAGTAAAGTTTTGGGGTGTTTTGTTAAGCAGTGATAGGTAACTGATACAATTATGTCAAAAAAAGCATGCATACAGGTGTGAGTGACTATGGACTGCCAGTTTGACACCTTCTGCTTTAAATAAATGGGCCTAAGCATCTTCCAGAGGTCCCCAGGCTCCAGCATACTGCAGTAGCAGTAGAATGATTTGCTTGTGTCTGAGGTGTTAGTGCAGAAAGACCAGCCCAAAGGCACTTGTTGATAGAAACAAGTGACAGACTGGAAGCACACTGTGTGGATTGATGCCTGCAGGTTAGGGAACTTACAGCACATCTCAGCATATGTCAGCACAGGCAGCTGACATTGTGGTATTACATAAGCTTCCCTGGAATTTATATGCAAACCTGGGACAAAGGGGGAAGGTATAAACCCCAGCTTTACTGAGGCTAGGTTTTTATTATTCCTGCAATATGCAGACTCAAAATCAAAAGTGAATTCAGGATAAATATTTCTTGCATATCTGAGTTTATGAGTACATTGGCTCTTGAACTGCTATTGATCCTGGAAGCCAGAGTTTGGTGATTAGGGAGAAAAATGGATGGGAACCAATGGGAGACAAAGGAAAAGCTTTACTGCTTTGATTTTCCATAAAATTCATGTGCTCTTTCTGAATCAGCTTTAAAGGCAGATTTAAGAGGTGTTTCAGTTCTTTCCTAAGATGTGAGAGATTTCTGAAAGAGTAAGAATGTGGTAAGAGATCCTTGACAGAATGAAAATCATTTTAGGGGCCTGAAAATATTTAAAGTCGAATAAACCTATCAATTTCCTATTTAGGGTTTTTTCCCAAGTTGGTTCACTTTATTTCCTGCCTTCTGTTTTTGTTAACAATAACTCAATAAAACAAATATTTGCTTTGCACCACTATGTGCCAGGTATTGTGCCATATACACATAGGAGAAATGAGAACACATAAAACACAGAAACACACAGCTTTGATTCTATGTCTGATGGCTTTCTATTTTAATCTAATTACATATTTATTTCACAACTATTGGGGACCTGCTATATGCCAGGCCCTGTGAGATGTGGGGGATACAGAGATGAGTCTGGTCCTCTAGGAGGGTGCGCACTGGAGATTGACCAATAAATGGGCCATTACAATGGGGTGCCTGAACTCTTCCTGTGACAAGGAAGAAGAGTCTATGGTGTTATGGGAGGGATTAGAGACTGCAGAGCTCTGACTAGCAGGACAGGGAAGGCTTCCTGAGGAGGCAATAGCTGAGCCAAGTCACATACAGTAAGGGATGGATCGAGGGAGGATTGTGTACAAAGAGAAGTGCAGTGCATTCAAAAACCTATTTTTAGTGCACTGATGGAATAGAGTGGAGTCTAGTGAGGGAAGTCTTTCAGAAAGGGGAGTTTGGACAGATGTTTAAAGCAAGGGAAAGAGGCAGGGTGATTAACATTCAAAGACACCCAGTGGAAGAAGCAGGTTGTGTGTAAGGCACACAATATACTGGGTAAGGCAGTCATATACTGGACCAGAGAAGAATCACAGTATCCAAGTGGCGAGCAATAATAAAGATGCTAAAAACCAGGCAGAGGGAGAGGGATCCAGTGAATGGATGTGGGGAGCAGGTGAAGTGAAGAATTTGAAAAGGACCAGGAATTGGAGACAGCAGATATATGCCACCTCTGAATTCTGGCACAAGATAGGCTTACTCTCTGCAGAAGCTCTGGACTCAAACACACCAGGGAGTGGGGAGAAGGACCAAAACCAAGTGTAGTGATGATGAAATCTCCACTTTCCTTCTCTGACTGCACTTCCAGAATGCTACCAGCAATTGTCTTACCCTCCAGACAGGACCCTGGAGGATTCTTCTCTAGGACAGTGTTCCATAAATACTATACATTTTGATAAATACTTATTAAATATAAAAGATAAAGTCTTTCTGGAAATGCTTCTTTTAATGAGGTAAATGGCTCCCTCCCACCTTAATTTATATATTCATGAATTCATAATTCTTATTTCTAGAAAGACACAGGATTCCACATCTTTTAATCCTAGTTCTTGCTTTTACAGACATAAATGTTGAGAAAATTTGTTCGCATAAATAAGTGGTTATGAATGGAAGGGATTTTTTATATCACTGAAATTCCTTCTGAATTAAACACCAAAAATCACACACTGATCTACCATTAAATATTATTTTAATGACTTATCAGTTAACAACTCAACGAGGTTAATTTTATTGTAAGCAAATAATTGGAAACCTGATTTGGATCAGCTTTGTTACCGTTATTGGAACCATTACTGTTAACTGTCACCTTTTCACTTGGAGGTGCTTTGTCTAACTCATTTACTCAGAAAGGGTTAGGAAAATAAAAATGTTAATTATATATACTTTGCCTATATAATTATTTTTGATAAAAATGTTACTTCCATATTTTGATAGATTTCTTTCATGGTAAGTCTTGACATGAAAGAAAGTGCCATATAGCCACGGATGTTTCCTATGAAAGCTCTTTGCTTTGTCCTCAGGAGCTATTCCTTACGAGCTCTGCATTTTTTTTTTTTTTTTGTAATTGTGAGGAGTGGAACAGACAAAATCCTTAAATAAAACTGGTATTTAGAAATGCCCCTTTGTTGGCATCCTGAAGATATTTATACCCTGGGGCAATAAGCCGTATTTCTATTGCACTACTAGGGAGATGCTCCTTTTCTATAGTGGGAAAAGGGCAATTGTGAATGTAGAGGTAGGAAGTAAGAACCAGCATTGAGCTGCTTCACAAGTACTGTTAATAAAGATACATTCATATGGGAATTAATGACCTGGAAAATGATCCCCTTAAACTATTTGTGCCTTTGTACCTCTTGGAAGAGATACATGCACACATCTCAGTTGGAAGACCACTGATCCACACCAAGTAAGTGGAAAACACTGCATCCAGGAAGCTAGGGATTGTCACAGGGTAGCGAGAAGGATGAGCGGCACGCCTAGAGAGCAGTCACTCCAGAATGCAGTTACAGCAGTGGTCCCCAACCTTTTTGGCACCAGGGACCAGTATTGTGGAAGACAGTCTTCCCACGAATGAGGCGGGGGGATGGCTTTGGGATGATCCAAGAGCATTACATTTATTGTGCACTTTATTTCTATTATTATTACATCAGCTCCACCTCAGATAATCAGGCCTCAGATCCCAGAGGTTGGGGACCCCTGAATTAGAGGATGGAGGACATCAGAACTGATGCCTCCAAGAAGAAAATGAAACTGATAGATTAGCTGATCTATTTGATGGTACTGAGCAAGATTTTAGATCTTTGTTGAAGTTTAAGGGTTTCACTCTCCACCATGACTTACTGATGACCTTGGTAAACCTTAGTGGTTATCCAGCTGAGAAAACAAATATGGTATAAGAGAGGGGCTATGTATAAGATGACATGGTATTTTATTAGAAATAGATACACCCTGAAGGTAGAAAGTAGTAGTAATAAAAATGGGTAGTAGTACATCAAGACAAATATCTCCTGTTTTGTGAACAAAGGATGTGACAATCTGGTTACAATTGCTGTGGTGTGTATAGTCTTGAGAGGGGGGCATGGCTCTGTTCATTACAGGGTGATTGTGCAGAGGAACCCAAACATGAACTTTGATGAACTCTGCAAAACTGGTGCCATTAAAGTCTATAATCCATGTATTCCTTACTGTTTTTAGATATGAATTTGTTTTTTTCAAAGGCTGGATTCTGAACTACCTGCATTAAAATCACCTAGTTTGCCTGTTAAAAATACAAAATCCCGGCCCTATGTCATATAATAGGGTTGGCCAAAAAGCTCATTCTGCTTTTTCCGTAAGACTTCATGGGAAAAACCAAAGAGACTTTTTGGCCAACCCAATACATAGAATTGAGTGAAGGGGGCAAAAGAAATTTCAGTCTTTGCATTTTAAATAAACACTTCAGAGGACTTTCATGCATTTTTGAGTTTGAAAGTCATTTCTTTGAGTTCTTAAATGAAGGTGCTAATTAACTGTAACTCAAAGTTGGATCTCTTTCCTACTCTATGGAGCAGCCCTGGTAGGCTCCAACTCCCAATTCTGCATCAGGCCAACATACTGGGTAATATGTGAGGTTCAGGGTTCTCCCAGGACTAGGCTTCCTGCAACCCTTCCTCTCCTACCACAGTAATTTAACTCAGTTTTGGGATTAGGGAGAAATGAATTTTTTATTTCCTTCTCCTCCTCCCCGCAAAGGGTATCCTCCTTTGAATTTTAACAGATATTAAATCAATGCAGACATCCTGTTAGACCGTCAAACTTCTCAAAACAGTTGCTACCTGTGCTTTAAACCAGCATTTAGATACACATACAAGGCCCTACCTGGGCTGGGTGCTAAAGCACACACTATTGAAATCAAGACTCAAAACCTCTGATCATAGAGGCCGGTTAGGAACTCTACCTCAGTCTGACAACCCAGCCTAACACATCAGTTCTATTAAGTCCATTTTCAGAATGGATAGAAAAACAGCAGTGTCAAGGCACCTGGATTATATCAAAGATGCCTCAAGTTCAGGGACTTCTGAGAACCTGAATAAAGCTGATATAGATCAACCCCTTTGGGAGCAGCTCTTTCCTTAGAGCACTAAAGTAGAAAAACCAACCCATATCCTTAGCTGGGTTGCAAACCAAGCAACCTGAGGGACAGATGAATGGACAGATATTTTTGTATCTGGTTGCCTCCACAGTGAGTAAGAACACTGGTTAGACATCCGAATCACTACAGGGGAAAACAAAAAACTTTCTCTATTGCTAGCAATTTGTTCCATCAAGAAAGCAAGAAAATTGAAGATTTAATTAACACTTCTAAGAAAGTATTTGGTGTTTACACTTGTTTATTACCTAAAAGCAAATTTTATGAGCAGGTCTCAGGAAGTCTTGGCAAAAATTATGCTTCAAAAGATTCTTTTTGAACTCTGGCTAATAACATTCATTTTGGCAAACAACCTTATTTTGCTGCTACTTATACTGCAACAAACTTACTGTAGAGTATTAAAAATTATTTTTCCTTAGAAAACTATAATTCAGGAGTCAAGCCTGACAGCAAGAAGAAATGGAGTGGAGTACTGTTAATTTTTCAAAGTTGACCCTGAAGCCATCAGGGATGGGTTATTTTTCAATAAGGGAGAAAATACAGAAATTGGAATAGATCTTTTTCTTAATTAAGGGAAACAAAGAGGAAGAAAGGGCTATTGATTTATTTTTTAAAAAAGGAACACAGAGAACTTCAGTTGGTTTAGGTCTGTGTGTATGCATTTGGTTTCTACTTCCTAACTGCACAGCCTTTGTCACAACATACTTGTGCCAAATTCCACATACAGATCCTGATTTACATAGCTCTCCTCTACGTCAAAAAAGAAATCAGGGCTAACTCTTGTGGGGGAGGATGTGAAGAAAGACTGGAGAATATTCTAGCTGATGAAAAGTGCTTTCAAATCCTTTCTCAATCCCCAAAACTGCCGTTCTAAAAGCACTCTCTAACATTGTGATTTTGATATCCATTTTCAGCACACCTTGACTTCCAGAGTATGGAACAGAAAGAGAATTTAGTGTTTTTTTCCTAGTTTTAAAAGGAGAAGCTGAAACTGTGTATTATATTATTATTATACTTTAATATGGAGCAAAATCAGGAGTGTGGAGTCTTACAGCAAAGCTAGAGGGAGAATATGTGTGAAAAGGTGTTGTTGAATAAGGCAGCAAATTACAATTTTTGCAAAACAGGTTTATATATTAATAAAGAACTGGGGCAAAGGGAATTATACAAGCAAAAACGATGGGTAAAAAAAGTAACGATGAACAGTTATGCATATACACACACACCGCCCCCAAAAATTTTAGATTATGAAATTCAAGAATCCTAGTCCATAATTCATGTAAATGTGTTGCTGTGGAACTTATTTTTACTTCTCTCCATAAATGCATTGTTAACACAAAGAATAATATTCTTAGTTTATGGACTATAGTTAAGGGACATTTTAGGAGTTGACTTTTCCTTCAAAAATAAAAATAAAAACTGAAGAGGGTGTAAATCCCTCTTACTGCCCTTGTGCAGGTCTTAGATTTCACCCTGCCTTTTTCCAAACAGAAAACAGTAAGAGGGTGCAGACAGCTGTAACCTAAAGAGTGAAGGATTTAGTGAGCTGTCAATTTCTTGCAGAATTCTTCTTTACTGGTATTGCTGTTCTCTATGTATTATTAATCTATTTATATTTAACTCCAGCTATTAGTTTGCCTCTTCCAGCCACTGAGCCATTTGCAAAAGAGAAGAGAGAGAGACAAGGGTTGCTATTATTAGGCATCCTTGTGTGTGTGATGAAGGTGGAGACAATTAAATAATACCATTTTGCTTCTTTGAAAATGACAGAGATTGTTTGGGGTGGACAACTCAGGGCTGGTTAACATAACCTTTCCCCTCAGAAGGCAAAACAACGGAGATACATTTCTGAAGTACTTAATTAAGCCTTCAGCAATGAGTGTGGGAAAATTACAGACCCATAAAAATCCTCCAGTTCTAGGCAAGAGTAAATTTTCTCTGCAGCATTCTGTCACTGCTCATTTACTGCATCATTTTGACATCTCATATTTCCACAAGGTTTTTATATAATCTATAAACAGGGACAGAAAGGTGAAGAATAGAGAGAATGAGGACAAAGTCTGGACCTCCCACGCTGTTACTTCCTTTCAGTTTTCCATTAAAGGGTGAGGCTGAAGGGTGGCATTTTAAGATGATTTCATTAAAAGGTTGAGACATTAATAAACGACACAGCAAGAAGAAAGCTGTGAAAAACTGCCACCGCTTGCTCACTCTTCCAAAGGATGAGTGTAATTCAGTCATAATGTAAGCTCTTTAATGTTCCTCCCCCAAACCTTTTTCGATCAGGAAAGCCTGGAATCTGCAGGCAAGAAAGAGAATCATGTTAGGACTCAAAACAGGCAGAGTTCAAATGCTAATAGCTTTTAAACTGTTTTCCTTATTTTTTGTTTCTGTATATTATTAGGCTGTTGTTCTTAACTCTCTTTTTGAGGTTTTACTCAGAAAATCACAGCAGATTAAATAATAAAAATAAATTCTACTAAAATGAAAAACATTTGCCAAGCAATTGGTGATAGTGTCATCTAAATCAGACAGGATGAAGGTGAAACTCACAATACTCACCTGCTGGACTTTCATATGAATTATTTGCATTGTGATAGACTATGGATATGTACCTTTGCAGTCTCAAGCAAATTATTTCCTATTATTTTATAATGTAACTTTATCTCTGGATTCTTCTTGTTTCTAAGACCCTTATTTTCCCTTGATCTGAGTTTTTCTTCTGTATTTAAGAAGACAGAAGAAAGTCAGTTGGTTGGGCCTGCAAAGTACTCCCCCGTCACCCTAACTTCTTGAAAAAAAAAAACTAAAAAATGAATTTGGAAGTTAATTTCAGATCAATCAAACCTTTCCACAAATTCAAGAAATCATTTTATCAAAAAAGATAGATACAGACCTGATTACCATCTCTTAAAAAGTATCTCTTCTCTATGACCTGTTAGAAACAAAGATATCAAGGGCTTAGCATGTATACCTTGAAAAAGCAGTAAGCACGCTGACCACCGATGGCACTAAAAGGAGTACACCCAAGTCAAGAGTCTACAGACGTCTACTACACCGAGTTAAGTCTGGTGCTAGGGGGGTCAGGATTGTGGAAGTATCTTTATAAAAGTCTGTCTCTAGTTCCAGAAAGCATTAACATTAGGTCAAAAAATAAATGAACAAACAAAAACGACTAAATAACGAGAGAAAATGACATGAGATCTCATGCAATTCCCAGTGTAAATCTGGAAATTTGGCTGCAAATTTGGTTCAAAACTCTCTAGCAGTCAGCCCCAAAAGACACCAGACAGAATCCATAAGATAATTCAATCTGCTGTATGGCAGAAACCAACACAACAGTCTAAAGCAATATCCTCCAATTAAAAAACAAATTAAAAAAAAAAGCAAAGCATTTTTGCTACTACAATAGCACAACTATTCTTTAAAGAGGTCTCTGTCTGTATAACGTAGTCAACTGCCATATCCCTCCAGTAACCACAGTTGTAAAGTCTGTAGGTCCTTAATGGAGACAGATGACACAATATCAAAATCGGTCAATTAACTTCTTATGGACTTAATCTGCACCCATAATTCATTACTTTCAGAACTGTTTGTATTTGGTCAATGGGAGAAATAAGGCAAAATCCATCACTATTACTGAAAAGAAGCCTTCAAAACATACGCCTTTATATAATGAATTTAAGAGTACCACATGTCTACATGATTAACACTTGAGAAACTGCAATGTCACCAGAGACAGTATTATTTTCTTTACACAGAGCTGTTGTGATTAAGAAAAGGTCAGCAGATTAGAATACAGATTATTTGGAGATTAAGAGATTAGAGTCTAGAATTATGAAGCTAGGAATTTCTTCTGAATAAAGCAGAGTGTCTTCTTCCAGGCCTGTACCAGCTTGCTTCCACTGGCCTGACAGCCATCTCACCTGGATTCTTTTTATCTTCAAGACTATGGCTCAGTTACTTTTAGCCACAAGAGACTCAGGGTAAGGCTGCATTCACTGGCCTCAAAGGCAGAAAAGCTGGTTAGTGATTAGTATACATCTAAAATACCTGACCCTACAAAAACTATGACAGAACTGATTCTCTTTCTCCTCTCCAGGGTAGGACAGGAAAATTCTATTACTCTAGAGTGGAGAGGAATTACTACTAGTGAAGGGAGTGTGGAAAAGGATTAGATACCCTCTTGGAAAAGAAATCCTGTAAATTCTGGAAGATAAGATGCAGAGAAAACTGGGTTAAATTTAGCTGCCAGGTTCCTTGCTTTCAGCCAACCACCGCAATCTGGAGGTCTGGCCAACCTCTTAATCCACCTACCTTTTGTTGTGATTTAGGAAACCAAAAGAGAAGTTACTTTTCCCTTTTGCTCACAATTCCCTGCCCTCAACTTGTGTTATTATTCTCCTATCAAACCTTGCTCTCTTCTTAAAACCAACTAAGTTCCCTCCAATGTCTTTCTTTTAAGCAAAGCTTTGCCTGACAACTTGAATCACACTGGCCTATAATCCATTGTTTTTCTGGGATATAACTTATCACATTTTATTTTTTTAATTTTAAAATTAATAAATGATTTAAGCAACTTCCCTGGAGGCTCAGAGGTTAAGACTCTGTGCTTCCACTGCAGGGGCCACGGGTTCGATCCCTGGTGGGGGAAGTAAGATCCCACATCCATGAGGTATGGCCAGAAAGTAGAAAAAAAATTTTTTTAAGTAAAAAATAAAATTAACAAATTATTTAAATTTAAGACAATATATTATGGGATCTTTCCATGTCAGACACAGATCTATGAATATAAGATGTTCCTAGGGGACACAGATGGTATATGCTGGTCACTCAGTTGTGTCTGACTCTTGATTCCATGGACTCTAGCCCACCAGGATCCTTTGTCCACAGAATTCTCTAGGCAAGAATACTGGAGTGGGTAGCCATTCCCTTCTCCAGGGGATCTTCCCAACCCAGGGATTGGGCCTGGGTCTCCTGCATTGGCAGGTGGATTCTTTACTGTCTGAGTCACCATGGTGATCATGGATCTAAACCAAATAGGAACTCATATGTTTTAACTGTGAAAACAATGTGGAAAGAAAATTTGGTTCCTTGCAGTGCTTCCTACCATTTTTTTTCAGTCATGGCACATTTAGAGAATACTAATATGTGTGTGTGACATGGGGTAAATGGTAGAGCCAGCCCAGGGGCCTTGGCTGCTCTGAGAACTGAAGGGATCACCATCTCAGTACACCTGTACCTTTTCTGCCACACACCAGTTGGGAGTTTATGCAATGAAGCAAAAATTTCCCAGTGGTCTAATTTTAAACAGGGATGAGCTGTGGGGCCTATCTTATGTTGACCTACTAGACAAAAGAGCCAAATATTTAGATCTCTAAATAGCTAAAAGAAAAAAGACTCATAAGACAGAGCTATGAGGAGGGAATTTTTTTCTTGGGAAATTTACTTATAAAGGAAATATAATACAGAAATTAATCTTTTTTCAATAATAATACAGAAATACATCCTATTTCACTTTACTGCACAATGTCAACATTGGGTGAACAGTTTAACTTGATCAATATTATATACAATGCAGAGACATGGCCTTGTGAAGGAAAGACAAACAGTGCTCTAATTTACCAGTATGCTGAATCATTCTACATTTTCATTCCAGTTCAGGACAACAAGATGATGCTGGTAAGAGTCAATAACTGGAATGCAAAGGTTTCTGATAGGGAAAATTAGGGAATCAAGAAGATGACATAGCCTTAAAAGTAATAGTAACATTTATGTGGGAGAATAATAGTAGCTGGGTGAGCAAAATAACTCAGGACTTTAAGTAGAATCTCCTCAGTTTAGTGCATTTTATGGGGGCTTCGGGGTAGTGAATGAGTACAAAAAGAGCTAGAAAATATGGAAACATAAATTGTTTTAAGGAGGGAATTAGGTATCTTAAAAAAAACAACTATTTGAATCTGGTAGGTTTCATCCTTTGCTTAGAGAACACTGGGGATAGAATAAACACATCAGCAGGAAATTGAGCAATTATACAAACAGATAAGAGAGCTCAAAACAAGTATTATTCAAGCTGTGAAGTTCAGGATGAAGGAATAAAAAGACAAAGCATTCTGCAAAGAATTTAAACTCTCATGGTACATAAATTAAGTTTAAAAATAACTTAATTGAAGCCATTACCTTATCAAAAAACCTACTGAGCTTGACAGCATTGGAAGAACCTGCAGCTAAGTACCGTGGATTTGTGCAATCCTAGGAGATAAAACATAAGATCCACAATTAAACGCTGGGAAACATAAGCTTTTTGTTAGTCATTACTGTTCCTCTTGCACATTTCTATAATAAAACATTAGGCATCATACTCTCATAAAACATTCAAGTAATTTTTCAAATTATGATACACAGAGCAAAAAGGAAAGTGCTAAAGGAAGACAAGGCCACTTACTCTTTGTTATTTAGGCAATTTTAGAGGACACTGAACCAATGTATTCATCATCAAATAACTTCATAAAGGAAGACAAGATTGGTAATGTCTTACTAACAACAAAACTAAGATACTACTTACGTGACTTACCTGTATTTACCTTGAAAAGCAGAAACAGAGCTATCAAAAATAAATAACACTTCACTATTTAATACTAGTTATTTACCAGTACTCATCTAACTTAAGTACTCTGAAGTTCTTGGGAAGAGTAGGAAGCATGAAAATAAGGAGTAAAGGAGTAACAGGAGAAGAAAACAGAGCAGTTGCCGGGGCGCCTCACTCACTGAATGCAGGCGCCACATCCGTGGTGGGCCGTAGAGATAACAGTAAACAAGAGATATACTGTGATAGTAATAAACAACAGATAATAAGTTTATTTTAAAATACCATTATTATTTTTAATAGTAATTAAATAAGAAACAACAGATATTACTAGAATAAAGAAGAGAAAATGGGGCTCTGAAAAGACAAAATAATCTGAAATAGTATAATGATAGTACATTCCAATGATTAGTAAAGACCTTAAGTGGTTTACTATCCTTTTCCTGGAAATCCAATGTTGAATTGCCTTCGCTTGTCAATACTGACTTGCCACTTCAAGAGACTGATTACTGCGATTTTTATCTCAAATGCCACTTAAAACCCAACCATGGGGATATGATACAGGCTTCTTTGCCAGGACAGTATTTAATTTTTCAGTTATAAATCATCTGTGTTCCTTGGGACCTAATTATTGTTGGATTTATTCCGACTGTAATTTATTTGTAATTTATTCTGATAAATACCCACATGATTCCTTTCCAATATATTTTATAACAATCATCTATTTTACCAATATACAACATTTCAAGGCTCACGTTTTAAATTTTGGTTAGAAGCTAAAATACATTTTCCAAAACCTCAAAAGAAAAAAAGAGACTACAATAACTTTTCAAAGATTGTAGAGTAAAAGAAAAATCAGAGGTCTCAGAAGCCAGCAGGCTCTGAACCTGAGTATCTATCCCAGTATCTCTAGATTGTGTGACATTGGTTAGGTTACAAAACCTTTAAAGTTAAGCTTACTAATTTGTGAAATGGGGATGGCAATACTCATCTCATAGGATTTTTGTGAAAATTAAAGGAGATAATGCATGTCTAGGACTTCCCTGGTGGCTCAGATGGTAAAGCGTCTGCCTACAATGCAGGAGACCCAGGTTCCATCCCTGGGTAGGGAAGATCCCCTGGAGAAGGAAATGGCAACCCACCCCAGTATTCTTGCCTGGAAAATCCCATGGACAGAGGAGTGTGGTAGGCTACAGTCCATGGGGTCGCAAAGAGTCAGACACGACTGAGCGACTTCACTTTCTTAATGCATCTCCGGCACATAGCAGGTACTGAAATACTAGTTTCCTTCTTTCTTCATTCCAAGAAAATGCCATCAGATGGAATTTTTAGACACAAAAGCACTTAACATAATAAAAGATAATTCCATATACGGATTAAATAGACTGAAATATTGTGTAATCCACTGTATTTGAAATAATGTTTGAACATTTATATAGTAGCTGGGGCATATAAAAGACAAACCTTAAGTAGATATGTTTTACAAAAGGGATATTGGTTACATAATCGTCAGACTGTTAAAAGACTTCAGACGATTCCACATACAGCTAAAATACGAAATAAAAAAATTAAATCAAACATCAAACAAAAAACAAAACCTCTCCAAAACTTACTTCAACAATTTCAAGTTGACCAGGCTAGAGAAATCCTATAATTTTAGGATGAGAATTTTTGATCTCAAAGAACTATAAACTATCTGCTACTGATCATGACTAAGGGCAAAGCCTGAAAACTAATAGCTCTAAATGCTTGCCTAAGCTTGAGAAAGAAATCTTAACTAGGGAAGATGCTTCAGAATGATCACTTTGAAGTAAACACATAACAGAGAAAAATTTGTGCTAGACATGATAAGCCTGGTGGTGATTTAGTTGCTAAGTTGTGTCCAACTCTTGCGACCATGGACTGTATCCTGCAAGGCTCCTCTGTCCATGGGATTCTCCAGGCAAGAATACTGGAGTGGGTTGCCATTTCCTTCTCCAGGGGATCTTCCCAGCCCAGGAATCAAATCTGGGTCTCCTGCATTGCAGGCAGATTCTTTTCCGACTGAGCTATGAGGGAAGCCCACAACAAGCCTACCAGGATTTAAAACAATAAGTAATCGCCTCCCTGTTTATAATTTAAACAATTTGCCTTCCCCCACCCCAAACACAAGATAGCTTTGATTCTATCTCTGAGGTATACAATTATGTTAATTCTTACTGTTTAGTAATGTTAAGTAAATTCATATAGGAACCAAAGATGTTAGCATTAATACTGTTTAAATCAGTTTTTATTTGAGACTTTATATTTACTTGCTGAGTCTTTTTGACTGCTATCTCTTTTTGAAAAGTTTATCTAACTTTCCTCCTCATTTTTTTCTTCTCTGCATCCTCAAGACCCTCTTGTTGTTTCTTCTGTGTTCTAGACAGTGTACGCTGATTGAAGGCTTTCAGTATGTTGTATGTGAACACTGTGGAGACCACGTGTGCCCAAGTACCACTATTTGAGTACCTTTACATCTTGATAACAATTAAAGATGGCCCTGCCTTTGCAAGTAAAACAGGAAAAGCATATAGCTAGGTGATTGTCATAGAAACTCACAGCTACTGAAACAGATACATTCTAAAATACATTAAAAGTAATTGCTGGAACAAATTAGGCCTATTGAATGGCAAATTTCCCTTTGGAAACAATGTTCAAAAAAGTAACCTCAGCACTTCTTCAAGAAAGATATTATATATTCTATGTAATAGGAATTCTTTGGACTATGATGGTCCAGTCCTGACTACCTGGGACATAATGCGGACAGCTGAGGAAAAAAAAGCACCTCCACTGTAAAGCAGATTGTTAAAAAAAACCAAACAAACAGTGGAATGTCAGGCAGAAGCTAACTCAGTTATGGGGGTAGAGGTGGGGTTGAACCTAGCAGCGTTCACCAATGTTGAATCACAGAAAAAGGGCATCAGAATCACCTGAGTCATTTGTTAAAATTACAGAGTCCTGGTCCTTCTGTCACACCTTATGAATAAAAAGCTCCGGTTGTAGGGCACTTATTCAAAAATTTTCACAAATACTGTTGGTAATATGAATATGCAGTCAGGTTTGGGTACTTGGTGATCTAGATGATTTCTAACAATTCTTTCAGATCCAAGATTCTAAATGTTAGTTGAAGGATAATTAAATGGAAAATAGGTTTAATTGCAGAGCACAGGCTCTGGAGTTAGAGCACCTGGTTCCACCTGTGTAACCTTGGCTTAGTTACCCCTCTCTGCTTCTAGTCTTCATTTTTATTTTTTTAAATTAATTAATTAATTTATTTTACTTTACAACATGTATTGGTTTTGCCATACATTGACTTGAATCCGCCATGAGAGTACATGTGCTCCCCATCCTGAACCCCCCTCCCACCTCCCTCCCCATCCCATCCCTCCGGGTCATCCCAGTGCACCGGCCCTGAGCACCCTGTATCATGCATCAAACCTGGACTGGTGATTTGTTTCACATATGATCGTTTACATGTTTCAATGCCATTCTCCCATATCATCCTGCCCTCGCCCTCTCCCACAGAGTCCAAAAGACTGTTTTACACATCTGTGTCTCTTTTGCTGTCTCACATATAGGGTTATCGTTACCTTCTTTCTTCATTTTTTAAAATGGAGATACTTATAGTACCTATCTTCTAGGGTTGATGTGACAATGATGCATGTGAGACAATGTACATAAAGTACTAAAACAGTGTGCCTGGCACCAATAAGTGCTTAATTAACGCTAGCCTTTAGTTGTATTAAACCAGCATCACCATGGCTGAAATACCAGTACACTGATATATTGCATAAATCCTACTTGTAAACAATGACATATAAACCATGACTGAAACTGCTGGCCAGGATCATTCCCTCAGCAACACTAACTGGCTTATATGAGAACTTTCCTAGCCTTTTTAAAGTCTAGTTTTAATTGACATAAATATCTCAAGAAGGGACTCAATTCATGGTATAAATATATATAAGTATATATGAACTAATGCTTATGAAGCACTCCTAGTTTACAGTTTGTAACTTTCTCATTTGTATGTTTGTTTTCCCTTTAAGGTAAACTCTCTAGTTTAAGAAGCTAAGAGGCTTTTCTAAAGCAAGAATAAACAACGCACAGTATCAGTGACCACTCTTTGTCATCTTAATTATTTTGATTTTGGTGTGATTTTTGAAGATCTTTTCAAGAAAAAGCCGTGATTTACATTACAACAAAGTCTGAACATTGCAACAGATCAGCACACAAGGAGGCTGTGCCCATCTCATAATCTGTATGGCTCCAGTCTTCACTACTGTTTGGACTAAAACCCAAATGCCTGATTCAAATATAAAGCTTCTTCTGTGAATATGTAATTTGTGAAGTCTTTGGTTTTGCCTTTTCCTGATAATAAAGCATTCATTAGTGAAAATACACACCAAGTTGATCTCTTCTGCATTGAAATCCTCAGCCAGGAAAGCAGTCCTAGTTAAAACTTCATGACGCTTGTTTTCATGAATCTGATCCAGTTTAGTCCCTATTACCAACAATGGGATTTGGTTATCAGCAAACTGTTCCCGGTCATAATCCCTGTGATAAATAATAATGAAGAGGTGAATAGAATTTACCTTTTCTGATGTAGATGTGTAATATTTAAATGTAACTAGCTTATACTATTTTACATATACTTCACTAACTCTTGCTCACCCTTCACCTGTAAACCTACTTTTCTCCCAATTTCTTACACATGCCTGTTCATTTTTCAGTCAGTCTTCATCATCTTTCAAGTTCCAACTATTAATTCAGCTACTCAAAATTTGTCCCTGGGTCTTATGGACTACTTGAATAAATTGAGAGCCCACTAGATATATGAAAGTAGGCTGACTGACTTCTCCTAAAACTCTGTCTTCTAAGGCTAACAGCTCAGAAATTTTTCTGAGATATAAAGAGTGGATTCAAACCTCAGTGGACAGAAAACCCAGGAACCTAGCACGCAGTCAAGACTTTGGCAGAGGGGAATGCCAAGCTTCTGGGTACCTTCTGGAGTACACATAAGCTTTACATCCACCATACTTATTTCTGCATGTGAATAGCAAAGAAAAATAGATCATTTCAGGAAAATAAGAAATAGGAATGCTGAAGGCCGGAATAAATCAACCATAGCTGATGCTACTGCCTGGGGAAAGATGGATTCAACAAATGGAAAGGGAAAGAAACAGGAAACAGTTTAAATGTAAAATTAGTAAAAGGAAAGAATTAAGCAACAAATAGTTGTCTGCCCTGACATGAGAGCCACGGAGACAAAGAACAGGCAGTAAGAATCACTTGGGGTTGGTGGCCCTGGGTCACTCTATTACTGAAAGGAACATACAGCCCAATGTTATTCAGTTAATATAAATTCTACTCACGTATGAGAAATAAAACAGATTTTGATTTCTGACATAGTATAAGCTCAGTTTATAACAGTCAGCAAAATCTGGTTGCAACACCTTATGTCAATAAATCAATAGTTCATAACCCAACCAATATAAACCAGGTGAGCACAGCTTTTTCCTTCTTTTGGCATTACTTTTCTTTCTCTTTAAATAATCTAAATCTTGTGTATATGTGTGTATAAAATTACCAAATCTCTTTGCCCTTCACAATAATCTTACAGAGCCTCAATTACTGTTCAGCCTTGGAGCTCAATTGTTTTGAACTATTTTACCTCCCATTTCATAAAAATGTTATCATTCTAATTACTGCATCAAACCAATAACAGTTTGAGTTCAAGGCTTTTGTTTCTTCTTACCAACATCAACGCTGACTTAGGAGACATGGTCCAAAACTGAAAATTGCTTTATTAGAGAATAAAGTTCTTAAAAAAAAAAAGTATATGTTTATTTATTTGGTTGTACCAAGTTTTAGTTGCAGTGTGCGAATTCTTAGTTGAGGCATGTAGGATCTAGTTCCCTGACCAGAGATTGAACCTTGGGTTCCCTGCATTGGGAGTGTGGAGTCTTAGCTACTAGACTGCCAGGGAAGTCCCGAGAATAAAGCTTTGAAAGTGTCCTCCTTTAGGACCTCCCCGCCCCATACTCTAACTTTGGCTTACATACAAATATTTGTATGTATTTTAACAAACATCATCTTTGACACATATATTTTTTTGTCACTTGCAGTCTTTCATAATCTTTTGCAAGTTAACATACATATATTTACTGTATATATGTAACATAACATATATGTTATATGAAATATATATATAAATATATACACACACAATCTGTTCTCTCATTTCTTTTTTTAGCTTTCCTTTTCGCTCATTTTCTTTCATTAAATCTTATATTCAATTTGAAATTTGGTATTGAAATCCTTTTTTTCTTTTCAAATCATTAGGTAAAAAACAAATTAGGAATTTTATCATGAATGGATAAGCCTGATAATAACATCAAAAGAGACAGATAACCAGGTTTTCATATTATATGTACAATACCACTTTGGCAAAAACAAAAAAACCTTGCATCTTTCAGACTACTGTATTTATCTACCATTCTGGAGAAGATAAGAATTCAGAAAAACAAATAATTTGGAACGTGACACTCAGATACACAAGTCATCCTCAACTAAACCCTCACAACATTATAACTAATTCAAAGTGAATCACAGATCTAGAAGGAAACCAAAAACTATAAAACTTCTAAAAGAAACACAGATTAGGCAAACAGTTGTTATACATGATTCTCAAAACACAATACATAAAGGAAAAAAAGAGAAACTAGACTTCACCAAAATGAAAAATTATTGTTTTGTGAGAGATACTGCTAAGAGAATGAAAAGACAAACTACAGACCGGGAGAAAATATTTGTCAGTCAAACATCTTACAAAATGATTATTTTGGAAGGTACATTCTTGTGACTGCTATAGCATTTCAAACCAATTGTGAAGCAATTTGGGCTTACCCATTTGTTACCAAGACTCCAGTTGGCACCAAATCCCTATTTAGAGCTTCCAATGACCAACGGTACAAGTTTTGGGATGACTTCTTATTTGTTAAGTCATGCACTAAAATAATACCTAAAATAATCAGAAAATAATGTCAATATTTTAACATTTCCTCTTCATTTCACAAGTGACAAAGCATTAGATTGCTTAATGAATGCATTCTGGTATGACTAACAAACTCAGACATGATTATTTAAAAATTTCCTCTGTAAGTTCTTGCAAATAATTATTCAAAAATAATTAACTAAAGTTTTTTCTTTGTCAGTTATATAACTTTAAGAAAAATTCTACAAGAGCTGACAAAAATTTCATTAAGCTCTTAGAATGTCTTTTTTTTCCTTCATTAAACACTTAATGAGTGCCTACTCTGCCTGGTCCTAATTAAAGAACTACTTCATCAATAAAAAGAATCAAAATTACTATAAGTATAGAAGAAATTATATTCATTCAAAAAGATTATTTTTCTACACTATGCATCTGTCATAGACACCATACATACACCTATTATTTACACTCATTAAAATATTTAATAATAAAAATTTATTTAAGTGGTATTGATTTAATTTAATACAAACTGCTATTCTTTAGCTGACAAGATGTTTTCTTGAAGGTTACGTGGACCTAATCAACTTAAAAGTCTAATCATTTAGTTCTCTGAATTAATGCCTAGCTATGTAAGCTTGCTCAATCTGTAAGAGATTTAGTTAAAACATAGCAAAAGAAATATGCCACAAGGAGACAGGAAAAGATAGTTAAGAAGTATGAACAGTAGAAAATAGATGGACTTTCTAGAGACGGAGAAAAACTGTAAAATATGAGGTTGAGAAGTACAATTAAATAGAATCAGCTAAGATCCTAGACAGAAAGGCAAAGCAGGTAATTATGATACAATATATACAATAGAGGAAATGTTTTAATGCCTAGTGAAATTTAGAGTCAAGAGACTATATGTTTTTAAACAAACCCCAACTCTTTCCTATATTACCCAGATTCTACTGTGAAGAGAGAATGTGAAACTGATGATTCTTCCATCTTCAAGATGTAAGATATGTAAATATGAAAAAAGAAGGGCATGAGAGTTAGAATTATTTGGCTCCTCTAGGTTTTACAGACACTGTACAACTAAGGTGCTTGCACAAGTTATAGTTGACTAGTTCCAGGTGGCTCAAGTTAAATCTGGATCTCTCCTGGCATCTGGAACAAATAGAGATCTGACACTGGCCCCTCGGTCCAACTGCATTCACTCTACCTTCCTCAATGAGGGGCTCTAATACGCATTAAGGAAACAAGGACAGACTTAAAAAGGAATCAAGAGCTACTATTAAAAATTATAGCTAAAAAAAAAAAAAAAAAAAATTATAGCTAATATTTATTCAGTATTTATGTACTACATATTTTGCTTTCCATGTGTCATCTAATTTGATTTTCAGAACAGTTCTATGAAATAAGAATTATTATCTTTATTTTACACATGTGGAAATAGGCTCAGAGAGGCTGGTAAGTGGGGCAGCCGGGATTTGAAATCAAGTAATCTGACAGTAAAAGACTGGAGGAAAGCAGAATAAAGTCACTTCGGGGCAAAGGAATGGCAGATACTTTCTCCTCTCCTTATTTCCTAGGTATAAATACCAACATATGAGTGGGTTTGGCTGGGAGAGTGAAAAAATTACCAAGACCTAAATGAGTTATTAGAAGTTTTGAGGATCTATATTTATGGCTTTTGAGTTTTTAAGGGCACTGAGCACCCTTTTCCTTATGTCCCTTCTTTCATTTGGGCTGAGAGTCCATGCTTTGTAGATTATGAGCTAGAAAGGACACAGTGAGGCCCAAAGGAAAGAAGTCAGGGTGACAGCTGATCAGAACATGTGCTAAATCTTTAAAAACAGAAAGCGAGAGACACTTTACAAGTCTCCTTTAGGGATTATCAGCCTCAATCATCAAGTGGGAAGAGGTAGGATATTGAGAGAAGAAAGTTATTGCTAAGAACAGACTGTGTATTTGAATGGAATGATCCTTATGCTCTGTTTCTTAGAAAACTAAGGATGGTAGATTGAGTAAAGAACCTTGTATGCTTCTAACAAGAGAAATCTTCCAGAGGTAGGCTCAAAGAACTCAGAAACTGATTTCTCTCTCTCTTTTTTTTAAATTAAAGTATCATTGATTTACAATACTGTGTTAGTTTCAAATGTACAGCAAAGTGATTCAGATATATTTATACATATATATATGAGATTCTTTTCCATTATAGGGTTATTACAAGATGTTGAATATAGTTTTCTGTGCTATACAGTAGGACCTTATTATTTATCTATTTTATACGTAGTATTTGTATCTGCTAATCCCAAACTCCTAATTTATTCCTCCCCACCTTTCTCTTTGGTAATCATAATTTCGTTTTCTGTGTCTGTGATTTCCCTATTAAGACTGTTCCTAACAGGGATTATTTTTTAAGAAGCAGGAATGTATCTCAGTTTTACCTGTAAAACTAATACAGCGTACATGAAATTACTTCAATAATATTCAAGGAAGATACAAATCACTAATGGATAGTAGGTATAAAAAAGATAACCAAATAAATATGGATTTAGATGGATTTCTTCAGTACTTACTAAGTTTACAACTCAGAATTCCATGAAGTTTCTAGGGTTTGAATAGTCCTTAACTTTATTATTTATTTATAATTTTTATCCTAATTCTTTCTCAAAAAGATCAAACAGCAAAAGTGTCATTTATCCAAACTTCTCTTTGCCAAATCAGATTGATGCCAATGTTGACAAGTCGTTTGACCAATATAATAAACCAGGCCTCATTTCTTTCTCTCCTGCTCTTTAACATTAGTCACCTAACACTATACCAGTCTTATATGTTTTTTCACTTATATATTCTATTAACACATGCTATTATCATGTACTTTATCATGTATTATGATATCATATATTAATGTCACCATCTTAAACTATTTTGTTTCATTTATGAATATTTTGTTTCTTCAGTTACATTGTGACACTTTCAGATAGAATTCTGAGTTAAATGTGACACAGGTCTGATACAACTGACACAACTCATCCTGTATTCTATAGTATGTATCCAGTGACAAGAGCCTTCTCTACTTTTTGTAGCATCTACAAAAACCTTATGATATGGGAGCTAAGATATTGAAAGAGGAATATAAGTAATGAAGATGGTACTGAATAATTACAATGCTTACCTATTATTGAACGAGGTCTAAGTATAGTATAAATGAAGCCCAATTAATAACTAAGCATCTATCAGAAAGGAAGGGTAAGATGCTAAATCTGTTGGTACATCAATCAAAGAGAAGCTGAAATTATACATCACAGTAAAAAAAAAAAAGGTAAAAACTGAATTTAAAAAAGATTAAAAAAAAAAACCAACCACAGGTAAATCACAGGTGCCTATAGTTTAGTTCCTTGACACAGAGTAGGCACTCTATGAACTGCAATCATGTCCCATTACATACACATTCTATCTGGAAGTCTGCTCCAGGTATTTGTACACAACTGGATGAAATTTCTGCACCCCTGAAAACATCCTTAGGTAGCTTTTATAATTACATAGGCCTCTAACGAGCAGACAAAAGAAATCTCAGTATCTCTGTGACATCTGACTTAGACCATGAGACTCCTAATGGTATATACTCAGTTGACTAAAGCAAAAGCAAGCACTCCCAGGGGACAGTGTTTTGAAAGTTCCATGTTTTATGTTGAGTACCTAAAATACAATTTTATGTCTCAATATTTAGATTATGACAATAATGTAAACAGAAGTACCTAGACAAAGCAAATATCTAATGTTCTGAAATACATAGTCAGAATCTAGAAAACACAAACTGGAATGCGTTGTGCAGATTTAAGAGCTGTGAATATACTATATCTTTCTTAAACTGAGTCCGCATTCCACATCAGATGATCTGAGACCACTAAAATATGGTAAAAATAAAAAAAGCTTTACCATTTACAGAGTTGTAGAACACTGCTCTTGTGCTTTTCACACTGCTGGCACTGCCCACAGAGCCTCCAACATCCCACAGTTCTATATAGTAGGTCTTCTCCTCTGGAGTTCCTTCTTTGTAGTCATGAACCTAACAAATCAATCCATCAGAATAATTATTATAGCCACTAAGAAAACTGGTAAGCCTCCTCATTCCAGCTTAAAGCACTGGACCTTTCCATATCAGCAGCTTGCCCTCTGACTCTGATTACCACCTCCCGTCTTTTCAGCTTCTTCTCTCTACTACTCCAACTCTAATAATAATCTCCGACCCCAAAGGTTCCTGTAGTTCATTGTTCCTAACATCTTCCAAAGTTCTCCCTTCCACTTCCAAATCTTCACTTCCTTCCTAACAAAGCAAAAGTTCCATGATTTGTCATTTTTGTCACTCCACCCCACCCCCCAACATAGTATTCACCAAACAACATTTCAATCTTGATTATATCCACCTTTTCCTGTATTCCATGTCTGCAATTGAACATAATGTTCAGAAAAATATAAATTCAAGCTAACTGGATTCACTTTAAATTCCAGTCTACCTTTGAAGCTGTCCTTTAGTCAGTTCCATAGTCGGTTTCTACTTTTCCACTCCTAGATAACTATTTCACGCTTACTCCTCTTTTTCCAATTTCCAATAACTCCTATCCTCAAGCACAGCTTATAAGCTTGCTTCCCCAAAAAGAAACAATCAGAAAAGAATGTCTACAACTTGCTCTTCCCTTATCTATCTACTCTCTGCATCTGTACCCATATAATCTGCTTTCCTTGCAGCTCTTATAGATAACTGTCTGTGTTCCTAAGGCCAAATCCCCTTCTTAAGCATGAAATCCTATTTCTTCTTTCTTATCAAAGAGGTAGTTCTATCAATTCTCTTTTTCATCATCACATTTTCCCTCTCTGTTTGATAATTCCCATCATCAAACAAACATGCCATAATTTTTCCCATCTTAAAACTTGACCTCATGTCTTCCCTGAGCTACCATACCACTTCTCTATTACTTTTTATAACAAAAGCCCTCCAAAGAGTTGTCTCTTCTCAACAGTCTCTAGTTCGTTTCTTTACATTCTGTTTTGAATTTATTCCTGTCATAACTTTTGTCCCAATCACCCCACTGAAATGTTCCTTATCAAGGTCACTAATAGACTCCATATTGCTAAATCCAATGATCAGTGAACAGTTTTCATCTTACTCTACTATCTGATAAAACTAATCATTCCTCTTTCAGTACTTTTTCACTTAACTTATAGGATATTATACTGTTCTGCTTTTCTTCCCACCTCACTGCCTAATCCTTTTCTGTCTCCATTTGGGTTGTCCTCATCTCTCTAACCTCTAATTGTTAGAGTGTTCCAAGGTTTAGTTCTTGAGTCTCTATCAACATCTGCTTTTTTGACAGTATCATCTAACCTTATGATTTAAAATGTCATAAATATGTCGATGAGCTTCCTGGTGGCTCAAATGGTAAAGAATTCATCTGCAATTTACATCCATGCTGGATCAGTCCATTCCACCTCAGACTTATCACTCCATTCACCAGATTACAATTAGGATGTCCAAAAGGCACCTCAAATTATAAATATTTAAAAATTATATCCCAATCTTCCTCCCAAACCCATTCTTCTCCCATTTTCTCTGCTTCAGTAAGAGGCAATTCTAGCCTTCTAGTTACTTGAAGGACCAAAAACTTAAGATTGAATTCTTAACTTAAAACTTAACTCCTCTCACACTACATATCTGATTTGTCAGCAAATCCTGTTGCTTTTGTCTTAAAAATATACTCAAGACCCATTCATTTCTCACCATCACTACTATTAACACCCTCAAAACCTCTATCTCTTTGCCTGAATTAATGTAATCATCTAACTGCTTTCCCCACTAGAGCCTCAGTGACTCACTTTCCCACCACTCTTCATTTGTTCTGCATATAGTAGCTAGAGTGATCATTTCAAAATGCAACTTAGATCATATCCCCCTTCAATTCAAAACTCTCCAATGACTTTTACTCAGAGTAAACTCTAAAATCTCTCTCTTATTTATGCTCTAGACTTTATAAGCACTTATTGCTTGTACCATATTATTACTCAGAAATGAAATCTGATATATGGCAACTTTATCTATTAGAATATAGACAAGAACCAGATTATAACACGGTGGTTCAGGGGTGTACATCGGAATCTTTTAAGAATTTGTCTTTTTTAGAAATATACATGCCAACAAAGGCAAAAAAATAAACAAGTGGGACTGCATCAAATAAAAGAGCTTCTATACAGCAAAGGAAACAAGCAACAAAGTGAAAAAGCATCCTATGGAATGGGATAAAATATTTGCAAATCATATATCTGATAAAGGGTTAATACCCAAAATATATAAAGAAATCATACAATTCAACAGCAAAAACACCCCCAAACAACCCAATTTTAAAAATGGGCAGAGTTTTTCAAAGAAGACAAATGGTCAACGAATACCTGAAAAGTTGCTCAATATCACTAATCAGAAGGGAAATGCAAATTAAAGGTATGAGACAGCACCTCCTATCTCTTAATATGGCTGTTACCAAAAAGACAAAGAGATAACGCGTGTAGGCAAGGATGTGGAGAAAAGGGAACCCTTCTGCACTGTTGATGGCAATATAAACTGGTTCAGCCACTATGGAAACAGAATTAACGTTCCTCAGAAAGTTAAAAATAGAACTACCATATAACCTAGCAATTCTACTTCTGGGTATATATCCAAAGGAAATGAAAACAGGATGCTGAAGAGATTATCTGCACTCTCATGTTATACTGCACAACAGTCAAGACATGACAACAATTCAAGTGTCTGTTAATGGATGATGAATGGAGAAGATAGGATATAAAACTGTGGGAAGGGAATATTCTTCCATTATTCAACCATGAGAAAAAAGGAAATCCTGCCATTTGCAACAACATGGTTGGATCTCGAGGGAATTATGCTAAGCGAAATAAGCCAGACTGAGAAAAAAAAAATACTGCATGCTATCACTTATATGTGGAATTTGAATAAAAGGCTAGACTTATAGAAACAGAAAACAGAAAAGTGTTTGCCAGGAGTTGCAGAGGTGGGGGAAATAGGGAGAATTTGGTAAAAAGGTGCAAATTTTCAGCTCTAAAGTAATAAGGTCTGAGGATATACAATGTGGTTGAGTGTAGTTGGGAACACTCTACTGTACAACTGAAATATGCTAAGAGAGCAAAATGTAAATGTTCTCACCAAATAAATAATAAACATGTGATGTGATGGATGTGCTAATTAACTGGATGGGAGGAATCCTTTCACAATGTATAAGAATATAGTATATCATCACAATAAACACTTTAAATATCTTATAATTTTGTTAATTATATCTAAACAAAGCTGAAAAAAAGTCCTTAAGAAAAAAAAGAAATATACATGCCAGACTTACTGAATCAGTTACTTTTGGGTCCAGTCTTTGGCATGCATAATTTGAAAATTCTCCAAATGATTTTGCTATAACCCCCAAGAATTAAGAATCACTGATTTTATAGAAAGTCGGAACTATTTTGGTATCAGGAGGCCTAGACCATACTCCTTGACTGTTACTGATAATCCCTGATATCTTTGAGTCTCAGTTTCCTTGCTTATAAAATTAAAATGAATACATTATATTATGTGTATCAAATGGCTCTGAAATAAAAAGTAAGACAGCTTGGTAGAATGAACGGGGAGATTGGGACTGACATATATACACTACTGATCCTATGTTTAACACAGATGATGAGAATCTACTGTACAGCAAGGGGAACTCTACTCTGTGTTCTGTGGTGACCCAGATGGGAAGGAAATCCAAAAAGAGATACATGTATACATACAGCTGATTAACCCTGCTGTAGAGTAGAAATTGGGCTTCTCTGGTAGCTCAGCTGGTAAAGAATTCACCTGCAATGCAGGAGACTCCAGTTCGATTCCTGGGTTGGGAAGATTCCCTGGAAAAGGGATAGGCTACACACTACAGTATTCTTGGGCTTCCCTGGAGGCTCAGATGGAAGACCTGAGTTCGATCCCTGGGTCAGAAAGATCACTTGGAGGAGAGCAGGCAACTCACGTCAGTATTCTTGTCTGGAGAATCCCACATATAGATTCCTGGCGTGCTGCAGTCCACGGGGTCGCAAAGAGTGGAAGACAACTGAGCAACTAAGAGGAGCACACCACAGGGCAGAAACTAACAACATTCTAAGGCAGCCATACTCCAATAAAAATCAATTCTAAAAAGAGAGCTGAGTAGTTAAAATATATATCATAAAATACATGTACTATATTTCACAGAATGCTTCATACTTTTTATTCATATTCTTTTTTTAGATCCAAATCGCTTTGTCCAAGGAAAATTTTAAATAAATAAGATATTCTACAGATAGTCACAATGACATTAAGAGAAGACAATGATTAGAATGGCAACAAGGAGGATAGGAAACACAAATGACAATAGCAAAATCACAGTAGTTGTGGACCATTGTGGATAACAGAAAGTAATTCTGTAGAATGTGATAAAAGTTATCACTATTTTGCAATTATATCGCATAAATAACAGATAATAAATGATCATGTTAAATCATCAATAAAAAGATCAAACTACATGAATTCTGTTTTGAAAGCAAGAAAATGTTTAATACATTTTATCAAGATTTCTAAGCATAACCACTGAAATGAACAATATGAGATATTATAAGGCATTAGTTATCTGGTATCAAAAAGCTCAATCACTTTGATGAAGTTCTCTTGATTCTGCCACCTTCCCTGGCTTCAAAACCAACCAGGTCTGGCTAGGTACTCCTCCTATTTACTCCCATAACATGCTGCACAGTTCTATCATTTCATTAACCACACTGTCATTTATCTGCCAGTATCTCGTCTATTAGGTTCCTGAGCTTAAGAGCAGGAACTATATTATTCAACCTTGTAAGCCTAGAACATAGCATGATACCTAGCACATATTAGATACTTGGATATGCTTGGTTAAATCAAGGAAAAGATTCAGGATGTCTCATCCTCTAAGGTTTTATTATATTCTGTTTACTATTTTACTGAATTCCAGTGCTTCTCAAGTACAGTTCTGAGAACAAACTAAATTAGAACCAATAGGAAGGCTTATTAAAAAAAATAATTCTTGGACAACTCCTGATGCCTCCGGGGTGGGGCTCAAAAATCTGAATTTTGAAAGATAGCTCCCTAGGTGATTCTGGTACATAATTAAGTTGGACAACCATTTAAGTACATCACTTTTGTCTCTAATGGTATTTCAAATGTCTAATGTTGCCTCCCCTAAATGACTGTAACTCCTTCCATAACAGCCACCATGTAACAGGTAGCATGCCCTCCTAGCCTTGCAATGTAACAAGTCTGTTAGGCAGTTCCCTTCTGGCAATACATACTCCCAAACTGGACTGACCTACTCATCTGTACTCTTCACCACAAAATACTTTCCTTAATTAAAACTTTTCATGTTTCCTTCCAGAGTTAGAAGAGAAGATGCCCTTCTTCCTTTCCAAACTGCTGAATTAAACTAAGTTTAACTTACTTCAAATGTAACGAGTCCTAAGAACTTTAAATCACAGCTTGCAGCTATGACATTGTATCTTTTATATGGGTGAGTGATCTCCAAGGGAAAGCGTGACATTATAACAAGTATTGCTCTTGACACAGTAAGTGGTACCTTGCTGCTATTCTAAGAGTTCAACATGATGGAGGGTAGTGCCAAATTCTAAGAAATGTGTTTTATATTTAAATCAGGTCATCAGGGATCCAATACTTAGTCATGACAGACTTTACAGCTACAGAAGGAACGGTTTTTCTCAACAGGCAGCAACAGTATGTGTTGATCATCAAATGGGAAAAGGAACCATACTGTAACTTTGGTACTTCTCACTTACTCACCTCTTTACTTTTTATTGGAAACCAAATCAAGATCAAGTATAACAGGTTTTGTCTCATTTGAAGAGTTTATTCATTGTTTGTAATTTTTAAAAAGAAGAAAGAAATTTAGTAAAGAAAATGATACACACCAGGGAAGAGCAGTGTATGTTTTAAATGTTCTTTAATAAGTTTGGTTTGATATGTGTGCCTGTAAACTATTATTAAAGACAGGCAGGAAGGTAGGAGTCTTAGGAGACAGTTGGGAGAAAAGACAGAAGGATAGATAAAAGTCAACAATGTGAGTGTATCAGGGGAGCAGGAATTGAATTTACCTCATTCTTCACAGTGTCTGATACCCAGGAGGTATGCAATATATATATTGAATGAACAAATGAATGAATGAATAATATCATGAAGGTTTCTGCTAACTGTTTTGCCTTCAGCCAAGTTCATTTCCTCTATTAAAAAAAACAAAACCTTCACTTTCCCCTTCTATTCTGTACTCACTTGCTCCTTAACTTCTAAACTTTGTGAAAGATTGATTTAAACCTCTGTCTATATTTTCTTTCTGCCTACTCACATAATAATGTTTCTATTAACATTCCGTTGCATTTTAAAAGGTCAGCACTAACTGTCATTACCAAATGCAGTTCTCAGTCATCATCTCTATACTATTTCACACTAAAAAGCAATCCCTCCTTCATGAGTCTCGGCTCTTTTTTGCTCTTGTGGTTTTCCATCACCTTAGCTATCCCCCCTCTCTTCCTTTCTCTGAACCCGCTTTTCACCATCAACTCAGTATATATACCTCAAGGCTCTCCCTCAGCTCTTCTCTTTCTATATTTTCCTTTCTGAAAACCTCCTCAGCTCTCATGGTTCAAGATTATCCCCACAGAGAGGATTCCGTCTCAGAATTCTCTCTTGAGCTTCAGCAAGTCAAATGCTTCCTCGGCAGCTGCAGGTGGATAGCTCATAGATCCCTCCATTCATCAGGTCCAGAGTAGAATTTCCATTTCCTTCTCTTTCACCTGTGATATATATCTCCCTCCTTAAGGAACAGTCCAGCTGTCTGTTGCCCAGGCTACCCATTCAATCATTAACACTAAGTATAATTTTCTGTTCCTCACAAGCACTTCACTTTTTCTCATTAACTGCTGTAACACTTATATTCTATATAAGAGCTATTCCACAGAACTTTCTGTGATGATGGAAATGTCAAATATAATAATTACCGGCAATATGTGAGTTCTGAGCACTTGAAATGTGGTTAGTTCAACTAGACAACTAAATTTTTAATTTTAGTTCATTCAAATTTAAATCTTCACATGAATCTACTCATTACTATATTTAACAACACCAGAATACCTTAATACCATTCTGGAACAAAAGGTAGTACAGAGTAGTGATCAAAAGCACAGGCTCTTGAACCAGACTGTCTGCGTTGGATTTCCATTACTTTCTGGCACTGTGATCATGAACAAAGCAGTTGCCGCAGCTACTTCATGTGTCAGATAGAGAAGCTAACAGTATCTACCTTGACAGGCTGTGAGCATTAAGGGTCATGGATTAGTATACTAAATAGGTGCCTAGTCAAAGTAAGCACTAAAAAAAATGTTAGCAATCATTCAATAATACTATTATTTTAAAGATCATTTATATAAACCCTTGGCCCACCTACTAGTTCCCACCTCATATTCTTGGTGTTAAGATGACTGCCTCTAAAAAATTTTTTTCTCCCTACTGCTTGCATATTGTTATGCTGCCCAAGAGGAATTCAATAAATATTGATTGTATGCAATGTGTAAATTAGAGTTAAAAATCCCATTAAACTAGAAATGACAAATCAATTTCCTTATTTATAGTTTGTGAAAATATTAAATTCTGTAAGTCTTATTTTCATAATTAAGCACAACCATGCATTATATTGGTCTCATTAGACTTCAGGCAGCAAAATAAGAACACAGTAATGAATGAAGAATACCACAAAATAAAACTTTTCTCCTTTTTGCCTTCAATTCAGTTATGAACATCTCTGCAGCGCATACTAAATCCAAAAAGTTAATAGTTACTGAGTACATACTTTCGATTCCTGGATTGGGAAGATCCCCTGGAGAAGGGAATGGCTACCTACTCCAGTATTCTGGCCTGGAGAATTCCATGGACTGTATAATCCATGGGTTCACAAAGAGTCAGATACGACTGAGCGACTTGCACTTTCACTCACATACTTCAACATCATTAGCTTCATTCAGCACTTGAAATTAAACAATTATATTATCACCTTTACCATCTCTATTTTTAGCTGGCTCTTAATAGATGTGAAATGAGCTAAATGGGGCAACTGTTTTTAAGAGTTCTGAAGAGTGTGTATTTATCGATCTTTACTGATTCTGGACATCCTCATCACAGGTTTCAATAATACAGAAGCTGTAATTGCAATATAAAAGCTGCCAGAGAAGAATGTGTTCTTCCAAGTTATCTGGGTAAAAGTCTTATTAGATTTAATCATTCTTGCTAGGGGGAAGAACTGTTCACTTTATGATAACAACAGTCAAAATAACTTATACGTCTATCAGAACTTTCCTTAAAATTGTTTAAAAATGCCTTTTACTTATGTTGTCACTCAAGAAATGCATTTTTCTCAAAGAAGACAGATCAACCAGCCCAATTCAATGAAGAGTAATAAAAGCAAGGTCATTTTCAGCCCCACATGCTCCACTCTTCCACAGTAACACAATTCAGGCCAGCCTGGCTTTAAAGGAGTCAGTAATACACTCATTCCTGGAGAAGGAAATGGCACCCCACTCCAGTACTTTTGCCTGGAGAATCCCAGGGACACAGGAGCCTGGTGGGCTGCCGTCTATGGGGTCGCACAGAGTCGGACAAGACTGAAGTGACTTAGCAGCAGCAGCAACACACTCATTCCAGTAAAATCTGTCACATGGTTACATGACACCATCTTCATCTACTATAGCCTTTATTCCAGACTCCCTTTGGGTAGTTTTACATCTTGTTCAGTGTTTCCTGGAACTATGAAGGAAGTTCAAAACTCAGCAGTCTTTCATAAGCTAACTCAAGGATACTTTAATTTCACTTTCTTCAAAAGCAGAGGTTTCTGAAGGAAACCTAACTGTATCCTATTTACAAGAAATACACTATAAATATAAAGGTATAGGAAACATAAGAGATAGAAGTAAAATATACCACAAAACATTAACTAAAAATAAGTTGGTTTATAGAATACAGTACTATTAGCTATAGTTACCATGTTGAACATTATATCCCCAGAGCTTATTTATCTTATTATGGGAAGTTTGTACCTTTTGACCACCTTTACCCATAATAACCCTCCCCCTTTTCCACCCCTGACTCTGGCAACCATCAATCTATTCTCTGTTCCCATGAGTTTGTTTTTTTTCAGATTCCACAACTAAGTTTGCTAATACAGTGATTTTCTTTCTCTAACTTATTTCACTTAGCATAAAGCCCTCAAGGTCCATTCTTGTTATTTCAAATGGCAGAATTTTCTTCTTTTTTATGGCTGAATAATATTTCATTGCATATACATTTTATCCATTCATTCATTAATGACACTTAGATCTTAAAAACTCTCATGAAAACAAGAAAAAAAACCTGTTACTATGTGAGGTGATACATGTTAATAAAGATATTGTGGTAATAATTTCTCAATATATACATGTATCAAGTCATTATGTGCTACACCTTAAACTACTGCAAAGTCACATGTCAATTATATCTCAATAAAACTGGGGGAAAAAGTGGATTTAGCTGTTTTATTACCAGACAAAACAGACTTCAAGGTACAACATATTACTGGATACAGAGAGGATATATCACAATGATAAAATCCTTCAGGAAGTTTAAACAATCTTAAATTAGTATACATCTAGTAAAACAACCTCAAAATATATAAACAAAAAATTGGCAGAACTAAAATGAGGAATAGACAAATCCACACTTAAAGTTGGAGATTATAAAATTCTCATTCCTTAGCAACTGATGAAACAAGCAAAGAAAATCAGTTGGGATAGACAAGATTTGAACAAAAGATTAACAAACTTGACCTAATTGATATAGTTAGAACAATGCGTGTCAACAGTTACAAAATTGCATTCTTTTCAAGTGCAAATGAAATATTTACCAAATGGGGCATGAAGCAAATGTCATTAAATTTCAGAAAATGAAATCATATATCATATGTTCTAAGCACAATGAAAGTAAGCTAGAAATCAATAATTTAAAGGTAAAAAAAATTCTCAAAGTTGGGAAATTAAGTGGTACATTTCTAAACAACCTATGAGTCAAAGAAGAAATCATAATGGAATTTAGACACTATTCTAAACAATGATAATGAACAAAATTTCAGAGAGGCAACTAAAGCTGTGCCTGGATAGAAAGAAATTTAGAGCCTTAGAGCTCTAAAAGGAAGCCTGAAACAAACCCAACAAAACAACTACCAAGTGCAAGAAGTTAGGAAAAAACACAGCTAATTAAACCCAGAGAAAGTATAGACATCATAGAGAAAAGAGCAGAAATTAATAAAATAGAAAACAAACACGTAGTAGATAAAATCAACAAAGCCAAAAACTGGTCCTTGATAGACTCTGGAAAGACTGACAAGGAAAATAAGAGAAAAGCCACAAATTACCCCTGTCAGCAATAAAAAAAAAGAAATATTATTATAGATCCTATAGATAATGAAAGATGACAGAGGATATAAAAATAATTTTTTTGACAATTTACATGAAATATAAATTATTTTAAAAACATGTTACCAAAATTGATTTGGAAGAAATATAGTCATTTTCATATTTTCTTTAACGTTATTTAAAAACTTCCCACAAAGAAAACTTTAGGCCTGGAGGTTTTTAATTGTGAATTCTTCCAAATACCTAAGGAAGAAACAAAACCAAACTTACATAAAGTCTTCCAGAGAACAGACACAGAAATAAAACTTGCCAACTCATTTTACAAAACTAGCATAATCCTGATACTAAAATCCCACAAGGAGATCATAAGAAAGAATAGTGATAGGCCAATGTCTCTCATGAGTTTAGATGTAAATATTAGGGGAAAAAAAAAAGAGGGCTTCCCTGGTGGCTCAGACGGTAAAGAATCTGCCTGCAATGCAGGAGATCCAGGTTTGATCCCTGGGTTGGGAAGATCCCCAGGAGAAGGAAATGGCAATCCACTCCAGTATTCTTGCCCGGGAAATCCCAGAGACAGAGGAGCCTGGCGGGTTACAATCCATGGAGTCACCAAAAGTTAGACACGACTGAGTGACTAACACACTATATTTGAAAGAGTATCAGCAAACTGAACCCAGTAATGTTACCAAAGAATACATCAAGACCAAGTTGGATTTACTCCAAGAATGCAAAGTTGGTCTCACATTTAAAGATCAATCAACATAACTTACCATAGTTACAAAATAAAGAAGGGAAATTATGATTACCATGCAAAAGCACCCGATAAAATCCAACACCAGTTTGTGATACAAACTCTCATTAAAATAGAAAGAGAAGGTAACTTCAATCTGATAAAGTATATCTACAAAAAGTCCTATACCAAATACCATATTTAATGGTATTACATTAAAAATTTCCTGAGACTGGGAATGAGACAAGAATGCCTGTTAGCACTGCTTCTACCTAACATCGTACTGGAAATTTAGCCGATTCAATAAGAAAAGGGGAAAAAAAACCCAAATAAGACAAAACATAAATTACATGACCAGACTGGGCTCTGGATGGATAAGAGGGGCAAGTGGAAGCAGGGCAGAAAATTGAATTTTAAGTTCAATTTCAACTTCAAATTGTAAAGCCCAGACCGTAACTTCACACGTTTTAGGCTTCTCTGATCTTCCCTACAAACCTGTAGGCTAGATAAAGCAGGTATTATTTACCTTTATTTTGGAAATGACACACAAGGCTCAGAGAAGTAAACTGATTAGTCTGTCTCTCTTTAAGAAGCAAAGGCAATATGTGGACTGACCAAGGAAGTGAGAGTTCAAATTCAAGTTTCTTTTCAGTATGTCATGCTTTCTCAAGGAAAAGGAGCTTGAAAAGTCTAAAGGGAAATCATGCCCAGAACTTATTACTGGGTATACCAAACTTAAAGTTGCCACTGAACTCATTATCTAGAATTTCTTTTTCTTTCCATAGCTAAGAATCTGGGAACATGGTAGACTGAAATGACACAGACAAGTCCCTTCTGACTTCAACTCATAGAAATGCCACAAAAAATATAAATATTTTTTTTTAATAAAAAAGACAAGCTCAAGAGAGAAAGAAAAAAAGGAAATTCCCTAGATGCTAGAAATGAAGGAAAAAACTGTAGAATGTTAAGTGGGAGCTTACCCAGATTCAGATATAGTTTCAAGGGTTGGTCCCCAGAGTTACAGTGCCCAGACAAGAATAGGGATCCATTTTCCAACTTTCAAGGCGAGAGTATATGTGGATGAGTGACAAAGAACAGATTCCCTTCTTGACATGTGGACCCTTCATGAGCAGCCCAGTCAGTGAAAGAGAGTAGGAAAAACAGTTCACTGGATCAGGAAAGCAGGATAAACTTTCTGTCAGGAACCTTGTACAGAGCTGATGAAAGATCTACAAAAAATGGACACCACAGTTGGATACTGGGGGACTTTACATTATTAAGATGGCATGGACATTTCAATCCAAGAAATTACAGTGACCACTGAAATCTCTGGAGCTCTGCAGCAACCGAACAAAAAGACATGGTACTCTCAAAACATAAAATATAAAGACTTCAAAAGGCAAGCGGGAAAAAAAATTCTGTTTGAAGATGTGGTCTTCTTCAAAGAGTTACAAACCATACAGGAGGTACATTTTCATGAGGCCGAGTCAGCATATACAGCAAGTAGGAGATCTGCCATCCACCCAGAAAAAAGAATAGAACGATCCAAAGAAACCATGAAATATTATGTTGAAAATGATTAAAATAAAAAAACCTAATGAAAGGTCAAAATATTTTGAAAAATTTTGACATTTGAAAAAGAACCAAAAGGAACAACTAGAAATTAAAAATTTCACTTACTGAAATTAAAAAATTGAGTGGATTTATTAAAAAATGGATTAGACATAGTTGAAGAGATTCTTAGTTAACTGGAAAGTGAATATGAGTACATTATCCAAAATGCACCACAGAAAAATAAACAATAGAAAACATGAAAGTGCAATTAAAATATGTGAGGACAAACATCCAACAGATGTTCAAAAGGAGAAGATAGACGGAACAAGGCAAGGCAAACAGATAACAGCTAAAAATTTTGAAAAATGAAGATAGACATGAGGTGTACAACTTCTGATCAAGATGACTAAAAACTAACCTACCCCCAGATATAGGTCATCAAAACTATAGAACATCAAAGATTAAGAAAAAATTTTTTTTCTAAAGCAACTAGAGAGAAGAAATTATCTTTAAAAGGAATACTTAGGCTGAAAGATTTCTAATATTCAGCAATATACATCACAGACTATGGAACAACAGGTGCAAAGAACTGAAGGAAAATATAATAGCTGTCAATCAAGCAAACTACTATTCCCTCCTCATTTATTTCTTAACTCAGTGGAGAAAGGTGTGCCAATATAAGAGGGGCTTGGACAGGACTAGCTGGAATTAGCAAGACCGAAATATCTGGGAAGGTAGTTAATTCAGTAGAAACAGCACTTGTGTTTCCTAAATGTGATGTGGAACAGATGACCTAGACATAAGACTCCAGAAGCTTTTGCCTTTACACTGTATTTCTAGCCAAAGTTGGCTATCTTAGTGGTAAAGGTTTAAGCAGAATTATTTATGGAGCACATTAAGTGAACTCTAGATATATACAGCACAGTAATTAAAAGTGAAGTCTCTGGAATCAGAATAATGAGAATCAAATCTTGACTCTGCTTCTTATGAACTGAATGAATTTGATCAAGTTACTTTACTTCTCTGTGCCTTGATTTTGATAGCTATATCTCACAGTTTAAAAAAGACTAAATAAGCAAAGATATGTAAAACATTGGGCATAGTATCCAGCACACAGTAGGTATTTAATAAAGGCTAGTTATTCTTATTATTTATTCCTGACTACAGGGCTGTAATCTGACCACAAGTTTGAAGAGGTTACCTTTAATATGACACTGAAAAACTAAAATATAAGAAACACATACTCTGACATCTACTGAGCAGCCCACAGTCCACGATGGATTTCCCAGCACTTGATTCTGGCACAGGAGATGAACTAAGGAAGATTTCCCAACACCTGTAAAAGATACAAGCACTCTAGTCATATAAAAGATATGCTAAAAAGACTGAGAATAAGCAGTAATGACGTTACGCAAAGCATGGTTGTTTAAAGGGTGTTCAAGGTGTGTCTAGTCAAGGCTATGGTTTTTCCAGTAGTCATGTATGGATGTGAGAGTTGGACTATAAAGAAAGCTGAGAGCAGAAGAATTGATGCTTCTGAACTGTGGTGTTGGAGAAGACTCTTGAGAGTCCCTTGGACTGCAAGGAGATCCAACCAGTCCATCCTAAAGGAGATCAGTCCTGGGTGTTCATTGGAGGGACTGATGTTGAAGCTGAAACTCCAATACTTTGGCCACCTGATGCGGAGAGCTGACTCATTTGAAAAGACCCTGATGCTGGGAAAGATTGAGGGCAGGAGGAGAAGGGGACGATAGAGGATGAGATGGTTGGATGGCATCACCAACACAATAGACATGGGTTTGGGTGGACTCTGGGAGTTGGTGATGGGCAGGGAGGCCTGGCGTACTGTGGTTCATGGGGTTGCAAAGAGTCAGACAAGACTGAGCAACTGAACTGAACTGAACAGAACATACCAATGATTTAATAAGCTTCACTGATAGAGAAGATGGTTAAGGACACTGGTTCTCTCAAATTTAGTATCAACATCCTCTGAAGGACTTGCTAAACAACATAGAATGCTGGGTCCTGTCCCCAGAGCTTCCAATTTAGCAGGTGTGTCATGGAAGCCAAAGATTTGCACTTCTAACAAATTCCCAGGTAATGTTGATGCTACTGATCCAGGGAACTCACTTTGAGATCTATTCATCCAGGGCAATTTCAAATTAACTAATCCTTTTCCTTTGGAATGATTTCATCTATTCAGCTTATTTTAGAATTGTACTCTTATACTTTAGAGGTAATCTCCTCTATACTGACCACCAATGCAGAGGTCCCTTTCACAGATCCTGTTAGTTGCTCTTTTGGAATGGGCTTGAACACTGTCAGTGACAGGGATTCACCATTTCACAAATTCATATTTAGATACTTCAGTTCTCCCATACAGTGATCTTTGGAAAGCTGTCAACTACTTGGCCTAGACTTCTCTTTTGGAAAAGGAGAACAACCTTTCTCCACCTACATTATGGCCCTTTTTCTTTACAGGCAGCAGTTTTCTTTTTATTGAAGTATAGTTGATGTACAATATTATGTTGGTTTCAGGTATACAACATTTAAATACATTATAAAATGATCACCACAGTAAGTCTGGTAACCCTCTGTCCCCATATAAAGCTATTACAGTACCATTTGTGATATTCCCTATGCTGTACAATATATCCCTGTAACTTATTTATAACTGGAAGTTTGTAACTCAATTCCCTGCACCTATTTCACCCCTTTCCCCACAGCTCCTTTCTAGCAAACACCAGTTTGTTCTCAGTATTTGAGCCTGTTTTCATTTTGTTTGTTTTTTAGATTCTATTATACATATAAGTGAGATCATACAGTTTGTCTTTCTCTGTTTGACTTATTTCACTGAGTATAATACCTTCCAGATCCATTCATGTCGTCATAAATGGCAAGATCTTGGCTACTGTCAATAATGCTGCAATGAACATAGGGGTGGATACCTCTTTTCAAATTCGTGTTTTTGTTTTCTTCAGGTAAATACCCAGAAGTAGTTGCTGGATCATATGGCAACTATTTTTAATTTCATGAGGAGCTTCCATAGTTTTCCACAGTGGCTACACCAATTTACAATTACACCATGAGTACATGAGGTTCTCTTCTATCCACATCCTGGACAACACTTGTCATTTGTTGCCTTTTTGAGAACAGCCATTCTGACAGGTGTGAGACAATATTTCGTGGTTTTTGATTTGCATTTCCCTGATGATGAGAGATGCTGAGCATATTTTCATGTGTATGTTTTCTTTGGAAAAATGTCTATTAAGATACTCTGCATATTTTTAAAAATTAATTATTTTTTGATATTGAGTTGTGTAAGTTCTTTACATATTTTGGATATCCCCTTATGGGATATGTCATTTGCAAATATCTTCTCCCATTCATAGGACAGTATTTTCTTTTATTATAGATCTCCTGGGTTTAGGATAATATAGTTACTAATGTTAGGGCTAGTATTTAGAGATCTGTAGGAAGAGGAAAGGGAATGAATTATCCCATGTATATTTCTGTGCAGCGTTACTCATTCAATTAACACATTTCAGGATGCTATTATAACAAGCACATTTGGTAAGTCTTCATGCATCACTAGTTGTTATAAAAGATAAAATACCTCTTTGTGTGCCTTATTGTGTGTGGACCTATCACTTTTTATTATAAGTTTTATTTTCAGACTATGTAGAAAGTATAGAAAAAAGAAGAAAGAAGTCACCTGAAGAACACTACTGTCAGCATGCAGATTTAATATTGTAAGCAGAGTTTTTCTATAAGAAGATTGCTATTGTGAATATATACATGTGCGTGTGTGCTCAGTCCCTCAGTTATGTCCAACTCTTTGCGACCCCATGGACTGTAGCCCACCAGGCTTCTCTGTCCATAGGATTTTACAGGCAAGAATACTGGAGTGGGCTGCCATTCCCTTCTCCAGGGGATCTTCCCAACCCAGGGATGGAACCCAGTCTATTGCATCTCCTGCACTGTCAGGCAGATTCTTTTACCACTAGCGTCACCTGGGAAGCGCCCTGGTAGCTTAGACGGTAAAGAATCCACCTGCAATGCAGGAGACCCAGGACAGATCCCTGGGTCAGGAAGATCCCCTGGAGAAGGGAATGACTATCTACTCCAGTATTCTTGCCTGGAGAATCCCACAGACAGAGAAGCCTGGCGGGCTACAGTCCATGGGCTTGCAAAGAGTAGGACTGAGTGATGCAATGCAGGTACTTAAAAAAAAAAAAGCCTTTGCTTACACAGCTGGTTTTGTCTGAAATATTCTACCCAGCCCTCCTTCTATTTCTGCTCTCCCATCGGCCTTGTGAACTAATCTTTCAAGACTCGGCATCATTCTAGATAAAAAGTCTTTCCATATTCCATACAGGCAGAACTGAGCACATCATTCATCATCCTCTCAACTTCCCTGCACACTCTTCCACAGAGCACGTAAACACACTATTATATCTGCTCGTTTAGATTTTACTACTGCTGCTTAATTTTAAGTTCTTTGAGGCCTGGGGCTGGGTTTTACTCATTTTTTATTTCTGGTACAAAGAATAGGGTCTCAAATAGTACTTATTTATTGGCTAAAAATTTCCATATTCTTACAGAATCTTCAGAAACATTTTTAATGTCTCCAAGTTCAGAGAGTAGACATAATGATTTATTTAAACATTTTCTCATTATTAGATATTAGGGTGCTTTGAACTTTTCACTATACTAAGAAAAGGTCTGTTTAAACTTTTGTTTAAAATTAAAATTATTTTGTTAGTATACTTTCCCAGAAATGAAATTAATATGTAAAAGGAAATCAACATTTAAAGTTCTTGTTATACACTGACAATTTGTATCTGGTTACTCTGTCACCAGCCATATACACAAGCCTGCAGGTCTTACTGCACCTCAACAGTGTGCAGTTGCTTTTTCATCTTTGTTAGTTTATAAGAGGAAAAAAGGAGACATTTTTGTTTTAGTCTGCATTTGTTTACCTTCTGGTAAAGATACACATTATGATCATCTTTGCAAGCCAGTTGCTTTTCCTCTCTTATTAATTATCTATTGATGTGCTCTACCCATTTATCTACTGGGTTTTAGTGACCTCTTCATATACTAGATGCTCATGTAATTGAACCAAACATATTCTCAGATTTCCCTTTCATTTATTATTTTTATATACAAGCGAGTTAAGACTTTTGAATACTCAAATTGAGCTTTGTCTTTTATTCATTGCATTGCATCTGCTATCTATTGCCTTTAGCGCATATTGTTGATTTTTGTGTTTGCAAGTAGGCTTGTTTATGTTGGAGGCACATAGCTAGGCATTTAGTTATCAGCTTGATACAAGGCTTGAATTTCAAGTTAAGTTTAACTCTGTCAGAGTAAACATTTCTATGCAATAATATTGTATAGCTCTCCATGAATTAACTTTTGGGTGTTTTGGGTGACAAGAGTTAGCTAACACGGTATGAACTTTACATAGTAAGAACAACTTGAGTACCAAGAATAGTGGCTAACTTTACGAATTTAAGGAGGTTCTAATTCTATGTTTTCATCAATAGAACTAATTTAGATCAAAAGAATGCACTTGATTTTCTGGGTAAAAAGTTCAATATAATCAAATAAATGCCAGGGCCAAACAGAGTTGGTAATGTGTTAAGATCATTCCTTATACCAAAGGATCAAAGAGAAAAGAGTATGTGCATGTTAGATTTTCAGGACTCCTTACTCAATTATCAAATAACTCTATGGGATACAAACAGATTTCTAAATCCAAAGTCATTCCTTTGTATATTTGCGAAACCCTCAAAATTTCACAGGGAAAAATAAGCCTTTATTCAAAAGTAAACTTTGATGTTTAAATACAAAGTCAGATGAAGTGTAAAAAGTATATTCTAACATGTCAGATAGCAAATCACTGTTAAAAGGGAACTATAAAAAGACAAGAACTGACTTTGCACATAAAGCCTAACTTCAGTGAATGTGTGACAGGATCAATCACTTTCCTGGTGGGTATGGCCATGTCTTCTGTTTTACAACTAAACTATAAGAATAATTTTTAAAAGCTTTCTATTGATAATTGCCTGATCACTTTCCCACATTTAATAGAGCAGCCAATTCAACCCTGTTGCATAATGCCTTGATTCCACAGTTATATCCCTACCACTTAACTCAGTGTTATATGTAATAGGTATTTAAAAATTGGGGTGGGGAGAATGGACAGTTTGCACAAGATGTCAACATGAATGGGTTGCTACATGCAGTAGAAAGGGAATTTAAAAAATGAGAGAGAGCACCCACTTTTACATGTCATGAAAAACTGTGTCAGCTCTGTGTTGTGCTAAGTTGTTCAGTCCTGTCTGACTCTTTGAGATCCCATGTACTGTGGCCCACCAGGCTCCTCTATCTCTGGAACTCTCCAGGCAAGAATACTCGAGTGGGTTGCCATTTCCTCCGCCAGGGGATCTTCCTGACCTAGGGATGGAACCCAGGTCTCTTATGTCTCCTGGACTGGCACATGTGTTCTTCATCACAAGCGCCAACTGGGAAGTGTTAGCTCTGGATTCTTCTAAATCCTACTTGGTGATACTCTTGTGAGGTCCATTTAGACCACCACTGCTTTATCTGTGAAACTGAATGCTTTTATTAAATTAACTTCAGTATCACATCAAGCTAAAAAACTAAAGTTGACATAAACTGGATTATGTTCACAGGGTTTCATTATGCAACTTTCTGAAGGGAATATTAAATAATGCTCTCTGTAAAATATTTTGTAATGCAAAATAATCTTCAGGTAATCTGAAAACGTACTCAAACTCCTCCCCATGGCAATTTTACTCCATTTGGTAAGGCTAATTTTCAAGCTCTTTGGAGTATGTCCTCTCCACCTCCAAGCATCTGACACAATGTTTTTGCTCATAGCAAATATCCAAAGGTCAATTTAGAAAAGTACATCTATGAAATGCACCAGGCTGCCCTGGTAATCAGGGTAATCTGTCTCAGCGGTAATCTGTCTGCAATGCAGGAGATGCAAGAGACACGGGTTTGATCCCTGGGTGGGGAAGATCCCCTGGGGGTAGGGAATGGCAACCCACTCCAGTAGGCTTGCCTGGGAAATCCCAAGGACAGAGGAGCCTGGCAGGCCACATAGAGTCCACCTGGGTAAGGGTCGGACAGGACTTAGCGACTAAACCACCACCACATGAAAAGCAAAGTTGTCATCTATTCCAAGTTCTTACGAAGACTAGGAATGGAGGCTAGGAGAAACAGAAAGATAGTGAAGGGGATACAGAAACACAGACTTCAATTCCAGTTCTCAAGTGTCCAAGGTAAGAATTTTAACACTAGGATTAAGCTAGGCTCAGCGTTGTTCTAGCTGCTTCACAATATGGCCTCTATCTTAAATCTTCTATTTCTTACAGCCTAGCACATAATAGGTTTTCAATTAAGGTTAAAGAGAACAAAGAAAAGAGAAGTGCAGCTGAAAGTATAACAGGACTACCACCTGTTATTTCATGAAACAGTATGGGTTGGTGTTTTAGATACGAGGACTTGCAGCTCAAACCAGTTCTGTCATTTATAATGTAAATATCATAAATCATACATCTCTCCGCCTCACTTTTACCATTTGTAAAATGGGGTAATAGGACCGATCTCAGGATTAAATGAGTTAATACGTGCAAAGTTTGGAACAGTGTCAATAATACTTGGAACAGTGTCATTCTTCCTAGTGCATGTTTGATTTCCTTAATTAAAATCTCCCAAAGGCAAGGTCCGCGCTTGTCTCAGCCTGGCGCTCAATTCAACGCTCAGTATCTGCACATCTTTTAAAACAAAGACTCTCTGGGCTTGTGTCACCCTGGAAACCGACGTAGAGACCTGCGGAAGCAGAGGAAAGGCCCCGGTTTCGCGCCCCCCACCCGGACGACGCTGCCGCTCCGTTAAATTGAGCAAAGTCCTCTGGGAAGTGTAGTCTTTAAGGCTTAAGAAGGAATTCAGCCACGAGCCGGAATCATTCGGTGGGTGGATGGAGGGAGAGTGAAAGGGGAGGATTTTCGGATAACTCAAAAGTGTCGGGAGCCCCAGGGTTGTGATAAGGCGCTCACCTGAGTCTCCCAAAACCAGTACCTTCACTCGATCCAGAGACGCCATCTTGTCATTGCCTTCCTGAGGTTAACGCCTATTCCGGGATTATAGGCCAATCAGAACTGGGTTTGAAAGGCAGCGCCTTCAATGTTATTGGCCAATAGGAGCGTGACTCTTGATTGAAGGCCTCACTGTGCTGATTGGCCCGCCTGGTTGAAAGTAGCTGGTGGTTTCTAAAGCTGGTCGCAGGAATAGAGCGTTTTCTTTGACGCGCAAGTGGCGTGGCTCGGATAAGCCGGTAGTTGAGGCGCTGAGGGAAGCTGTAGTGGGAGTGTTCGAGGATTCACTTTGGTAAACCTTGTTCCCTGTTGTTCTGAGTTCCCTGGCCAGGCGCCGCCTCTTAGGGTGCCTTCTCTTTTTCGCTCCTTTCTTCTTAGCTCTCCTCCTCCCCCTTAGCTACCCTCTTGATTCGGTTCTCTTCTTGGTCTTCTAAAGAACCACTGGCCCCGGAGCGGCCCATGTGCGACCTCGGGTAGGACGGGCTTGACTGCGTCGAGTGTGTCCTCAGCTGGTAGAGTCCTAGGGAATTTAGGGTGTCGGGGTGTCGCAGTGGGGAGGAGAAGAACGTTACCGGGCGCGTGGAGGCCCGCTGGCCCGGAGGTTTCGCGGTATTGTGCCGCTTTATGCACGAAGGCGTGGAGAGTACCGTGAACTGTGGCGACCGAGAAAGCCGGTTGGCGGTGGAAGTCCAAGTTCCTCTGAAACTGGAATAGGAGTAAACTGAAATATCTGACAGGACTCCCCACCCACTCCTTCCATTTTTTCTCTTACACGCTGCAGCCTGCATAAGCCCTTAAAAACACGAATTTGATGCTGTCACGTCCTGCCTAAAACCATCTGAAGTTTAAGAAGAGGGTTTCCAATACCCTGTGTTTTTCTACTCTGGAAGCCGCAATAGAGGAAGTGAATTGAGGGGCAGCTGGGTGGGCATATTTGAAGAACAGGTGCTTAGCGGATCTATTCAAAGTTTTGTGGGACACTTGACCAGCTGTGGCACATGCTGGAAAGTCAGTGGTGAACAAGATTAAACCCTTGGTCTCCGAGGTAGATATGGAGAAAGTATGTTCACTGTATTCGGTTCACTGTAAAAAATAAGGGGAAAGAGCTGTGGGAACTTGTGAAAGGGGGCTCATTTCATCTACTAAGGGGAACCTGAGACGATGTCTCAGAGGAAATGTCATTCGAGATGTGACGGATTGTTAGGAGAAGGGACTTTAGACTTAGCTGTGGGGGCAGAGAGAACTGCACGTGCAAAGGCCTGGAAGTGGGGAACGCATGTGTGGCTGGTGGAATTGGAGAATGCCTGGAAATGAGACTGAGGAGGATAGACCAAGTGCAAAGGGTGCATTCATTTCATCTTTGTTTCTCCACCTCTGTGCCCAGTGTTTGTATGATTGTAATACATATGGTTCAGAAACAACCGACTTGCGTTTGGGGCTCTGGGCTGGGTAGGGTCATAGGTGAGGCTGAGAGGTAACTGATGAACTCCGAGGCTGAAAAAAAAAGAAACATGGGCTGGTCCCCAAAGGTCACACACTCAGAAGTCAACAGAGGCCAGTCCAACTCCTTCCCTGTTTTAGAAGTGTCAACTGCTTTTTAGTTAATTGTTTCTATGTGGGAACATTGTCACATTTTTCCCTCAGATATTTCCAATTTTCAAGAGTGTCTGAAAATTGAAATGTGAAATCTCATGATTTTTAATTGTTGACCAGTAATTCAGAAAATTTTCAAAACATTCTTTGAATCAAGTGATGTGTTAGATGTTGCCAATTTGAAACCTCTTAGCTCAGTATTATGAAATCCAGAGATTGAGGAGATTCAGCATAATTAGGGGAGTAGAGGCAGAAAAGGAGAGAACACATGGTCAGGAAGGAGGATTTTAGAATGTAGAGATTTTGAACAAGGTGATTCTTTGCTGAGCTCCAGTTTCATTTGTTCAGCTGCCTCCTGGGTATCTTCACAGTAATATCTTGTGGTATTTCCTCAAAGACAAGCAACTAACACTGATTGCTTCAATTCTTCCAAATCTTTTTCTCTTCAGGAGTTAATGTACTTCTCATAGTAGTACTTTTTTCTTCCAGTTACAGTGGCTTAAATCAAATAGCTGTATATTATTGTTTAATAGATATAATGCTTCAGTTTTACAGGATGAAAAGAGTTTGGAAGTGGTTGGTGATGATAGGTGGATATCATTAATGTATTTAACATTACTGAATTATTACTTAAAAATGCTTACCTGGTACATTTTGTTATGTATATTTTATCACTATTAAAAAACTGGGGGGGGGAACCCCAAATAGCTATTTAAAATTTTAAAAATACTCCATTTGCAGTATATTATTGGAATATATTATTGGGGCCTTTTGATTTTGTTTCTCTGATAAGTTTCATTCATCCTGTTCTCTGGTAATTTCTTCTTCTCTTTCGTAGTGTAAGTCTGATTACTATAGCTCTTAATATCATTACTTCCATATGAATTGTCTCATTTAATCCTCACGCATCAATGCTATGAGGAAGGCACTGTTAATCTGATAAAATGGAGGCTGAGAATTTTCCAGGGTCATGGACTAAGAAATGGTGGAACTGGGATTCAAAACCTAACCTATTGGAGTCATCATGTCACTCCCTTTTTCAAATCTTTAGTGCCCCCTGTGATGTTTCAGGCAAAAGTAACAGGCTGAATGATACATAGTACAAGGCTCTCCCCATATGAGATGTGCTTTGGTGGGGGTGTGTAATAACTAGGTACCCAGTTTGTTGGTAGCAGTAGTCAGGGACTTATTCTGTATATTTGTCACCTAAAGAGCTTTAAAAAAGTCAGTGTGATGCCTAATCTGGCCCTCCCATACCAGCTGAAACAGAATCTCTGGGAACGGGTCCAGGGTGGGTATTTTTAAATGCTCCCTGGGTGATTCTGCTTTACAGCCAGGGTTGAGAGTCATTGGCCTGGAAAATGGAGTATATGGGGTAGAAGGTCAGGGAGGGGAATATAATAGTAGGAAATAATACTAGAAAAGTAGGTTATCTTTACATTTGTCTGCCATCCTTTGGTCTGTTTCTGAAAGCACGTACTGTGTTCTGTCAGTTGTTGAGCATGTAAAACATGACCCCCAAAAGTAGGTTCAAGTACAACATATAGACCAAATTGGAAAGGAGAACAAAATATGTCTGTTAGTATATTATGATACTGCTTTGGTGTTGAGCCCAGATACTTGCTTGGCATCCTTAAGCCTTGGGATGACAGAAAGCCTCAAGGACCACAAGTTTGGATCTAGGTGCTACTTTGTTATCTCTTATATTTCATCATGCCTGAGTATTTATAATCCAAAATATGTGTTATAACTATTTCCTTTTATTTTTCCTTTGTTACAGGTCAGGTATTATATCCCTCCCCCTGTATGTGTATGTTATTGACTATTTAGAAATACCTTTATAGTACTGTGGATATAAAGATATTTCTTATAAAAAGAGGTATTAAATCTATTAGGGTTAATAACTACTGATTTTAAATAAAAGGGTCAGGAGGAACTAGTATTAATAATAGTATGATTCCCTATTGAAACAGTTCAACAGGATGTCTGTTAGAAATTTCCTTGTAGTGTAGGGACATATTAAATTGATATTTAAGCACTTTATTATAAACAAGTGCTTTCTAAGCACATTGGGCTTTCCTGGTGGCTCAGATGGTAAAGCGTCTGCCTACAACATGGGAGACCCGGGTTTGATCCCTGGAGAAGGAAGATCCCCTGGAGAAGGAAATGGCAACCTACTCCAGTACTCTTGCCTGGAAAATCCCATGAACGGGGTAGCGTGGTAGGCTACAGTCCATGGGGTTGCAAAGAGTCAGACACGACTGAGTGACTTCACTTTTTTCACTCTAAGCACATTACATTCTCATTGATTCACCACAACCTTATTGAGGCAGTTGATATTATCTTTACTTCTCAGAGAGTAAAGTGTGCCTTGAAGTTGTTAAGGAATTTGCTTAGAATCACACAGCCACAAGTTCAAATCCCAGGCTCTTTAACAATCACATGGAAGTCTAGCTCATGCTGGTTTGGGCTTCCAGAAGACCGTTCTCTGGGTACAGTTAGCTTCTGCTTGTCCTGCAGGGGATCCAGTATTTAAGGATATTTTGGTCTTTGTTGTTGTTGTTAAGAACTGAGTAGCATTTGCTTATTTGGTCATTTATCTTTTCAAGGTTGGTAAAGCGGTATGTAGTTGTTCATTTCTTTCAGATTTATAACAGTAATTTTTCAAACACCCCAACTGGTCATTTAGGTGTTTATTGGTTTCTTATGAGTTTATTATGAGAGCATGACTGTGTAGAACATCCTACAGTCTATTTTGGTAGAAAAATTTTACTCAAGAAAAGAAATAAAGACACTTAAAAGAATATGCTAACTGCTAACTAAATTTCTCAGGGTTTTTTCCCCCCAGCATTCCCAAAGATCTGTAGCGTTAAGAACAATGAATGAGACTTTGTTTAGCCTTTTTGTGTTTCTCTTTCTGAAATAAAATGGGCTTGATACAATATATCATTGCTATAAATAATGTTGCATTTTGGAATTAAACACTCTGTAGGTCATGAAAATAACCATTTAAGAAATATGTCAGGCTTTTTTAGGTGTGATCTTTTGTGTACTCTAGAGGAATATCTTGTTCTCTGTTACGTGCTTGGGCATTATAAGTCTTTTAAAAACAACGTTTTGAGTACTTTTGTGGCACTCCAAGAATACTGGTTATCAGCTACTTAATGGGTTGATTTTTTTTAGATTTAAAATAATTGCTTTGTCCATATTCTAGCTAATTTTCTCTCTCTCTCTCTTTTTTTTTTTCTGACAGTACATTTAAAGTTGAAGTTTGCTGCTAAAGATGGCAGATCCAGATGTTGTCACTGAAGTTCCTGCAGCATTGAAGCGGCTAGCCAAGTACGTGATCCGGGGATTTTATGGCATTGAGCATGCTTTGGCGTTGGACATCTTGATCCGAAACCCCTGTGTGAAAGAGGAGGACATGCTGGAGCTTCTCAAATTTGATCGGAAGCAACTTCGATCAGTCTTGAATAATTTAAAGGGAGACAAGTTCATCAAGTGCAGAATGAGGGTGGAGACTGCTGCTGATGGGAAAACCACTCGCCACAACTACTACTTTATCAGTTATCGTACTCTTGTTAATGTGGTAAAATATAAATTGGACCACATGAGAAGGAGGATTGAAACTGATGAGAGAGATTCCACCAACCGGGCTTCCTTCAAATGTCCTGTCTGTAGTAGTACTTTTACAGACTTAGAAGCTAATCAGCTCTTTGATCCCATGACAGGTGAGATTTTTCCAGTTAATGAATCTTTCTTTTAAGTAACTTTTTAGGATAAAGTGTATATCCTTTATCTTAAATTGATTTATATAGTTTTTAAACTGATTATATATATCATTGTGTGCTCAGTTGCGTTCAACTCTTTGTGGCTGCATGGACTGTAGCCTGTCAGGCTCCTCTGGCCGTGGGATTTCCCAGGCAAGCATACTGGAGTGGGTTGCCATTCCCTACTTCAGAGGATCTTCCTGACCCAGAGATCAAACTGGCATCTTTTACATCTCCTGCATTGACAGGTGAATTCTTTACTACTAGCGCCACCTGGGAAGCTCTATATATCATTATAAAAGTGAATATATTGGTGTAAGTAAGCATATAGTCATTCTTAGTCTTAATGTCCTATTTGTCATACTACTTTTAGGCGCTATTGCAAAGCATTTCTCCTTTACAAGGGAGTTTACTCATCCATGGACTATTCTTTCACCCATGGCTCTTCCACCTCTCCTTCCACTCTCATCCCTTATTTACAACTGAAGCCTAATCTAAAGGGTTTACTTTCTCTACCACTTTGAGGCTATTCTGACTTTACTGAGTTTACTTTTGACCTCTTCATTCAACAAATATTTGAGCACCTTCTTGTGCCAATCACTGCCAGACAGTTATAATAAATGCTTATTATTAGTACTTAAATACTTGGATGTTAGAAGTGCAAAGTGCTATCAGGAGGACATAACTAGGGCAGCTAATCTGGTTTTTTGGAAGGCCTCTGAAAGAAGTTAAATAGCAGGGACCTAAAAGATAAGTAAAAGTTAACTAGATGAAATAAGAGGGAGCACCCTTTCCCCTTAAGTTAACAATATATATTTAGTTTCTTAGCCAGTCATTGATAGAAGAGAATTGTCACCAAGAGTTATTTGCTTCATTTGATTAAATACTTAGGTTTAAGGATTTTTCTGATCAACACAGAATTTACAAAACGTGTTTTCTGAAAATACAACGTCTAACATTAACATGAGAAACTTTAAATTGCTCACTTGTATAGTTGCGTTGCTATTTGTAAATTGGAAAAGAGACTATAGTTTTACTAATTACTCAGTAGATCAATTTTGTATTAAAAATCTGTAAAAATCTATAGAAAGAATCACTGCTGTTTTGTTAGATTGTCCCTTTGTTATGACTGAATTCAGAAATACAGGTGACTTTCTCATTCATAGATCTGACTTTAAAATAACTGTGTAAAAATATAATCTAAGTTTTTCACATATGAAATGCTTTATTATAAAAAATATTACAGGTCTGTGTACATGTTTAGTTGTGTATATATTATATATTGTACATTGTAAAGAATTTTTAAAGATTTTTAATGGGAAATAATACCAATATCAATTAAGATTATTAGCAAAAAGAGCATGATGGCCTATGACTTTTTTCCTTATCTATTGTGAAGCAGTCATTTTGGATGAAAAATCATTTAAAGAATTCACCTTTGTATTAAATATTTAATTTGTTTAAACCTAACTGTTTACTTTGAAAGGGCTTGACTAGCAGAGGTCTTAGTTACAAGAAAATCTTAACCATCCTGAGTATTGATGAGTGTACTATAGAGGAAGATTGTAGATTTTATCTGGAGCTCTTTCAAAATAAACTAGAAAGTCTCATGATTTTTTTGCTGTTTACTGTAACAGATTTCTTAAAGGAGCTCTGGGTTTTGGTTTTGTGATTTTCTGCAGATGTTGGTGTTACAGTGGTCGTCTTCGTCACTCTTGACCGCAGTGGAAGGTGTTATCCAGTCCCTCAGAGAGGGTAATTTAAAGTAATATGCTTCTATTACATTTACTCAACTTGATTCTTATTTAATTTCATGAAAGTTTCTAAAAGGAAGTTATCCCACTGCTTATATATCAGTATTCAGGAGTTTGATTCATGATGCTCTTCAAATTTTACCTAGGGTTTGTGTCTGAAAGAAATTAGTTGTAATTAACAGGTGGCTTGTAGAAGAAGTGACCTAACCAAATACAGTCAAGATTATTTGTATGAGGGAGTTGAGATAGAGTAGGGAGCATGAACGGAGAAGGCAATGGCACCCCACTCCAGTACTCTTGCCTGGAAAATCCCATGCACAGAGAAGCCTGGTAGGCTGCAGTCCATGGGGTCGCGAAGAGTCAGACATGACTGAGCGACTTCACTTTCACTTTTCACTTTCATGCATTGGAGAAGGAAATGGCAACCCACTCCAGTGTTCTTGCCTGGAGAATCCCAGGGATGAGGTCACACAGAGTCGGATACGACTGAAGTGACTTAGCTTAGCAGCATCAGGGAGCATGAAAACATTTTATAAAAGAGAGCTAAAACTGAAACAGTTGTTTGTGGCCAGTGTGAAGAGAGGCCTGTTCTGTTCACTGTATTCTTAATACAAGGATTATGGTCAACATGAAGCTGGAAAGACGGGGTTCAGCAGAGCAAGAGTAAGTCCCTTTACGTTCGTATCACTCATGGGAGGGTGCCCTGATCAGCCAACACTAATAGTCAGCTTAATTGGCAGTAATGTCCCTTTAGTGAAGCCTGAGACACCGTGATTGAAAATTCTTAATCATTGGGGATCCCCATTCTGAGAAAGTACTTGCCTTTTGATTATGATTCAGTTTTTCATTGGCCTTTTCCTTTATGGAAAGAATATGCTGATTGGGTGATATTAGACTTCTCAATCTGCTTGTCAGTTTGGTTTGGTTTTGTTTTTCCACTATTAATACCTCGACACCCTCCCTTGTTCTTCTGTATATTCCCTTTAGAAATCTTGGTCTTTTCCCGTCTGTTTCATTCCTGTTTTGCTCAGTATTTATTTCTCTCCTCATTTTGAAGAAGACGGGAAATAAATGTTTGGTATGTGTATCAGAGGAGAAGGAGGGAAGTTTTTCTGCTGTTAATATACTGTATTCGAATTGGTAACAGTTTTCATTCTCAGCTAGAGCTGTTCAATGCTATTTTATTTCTTGGTTGCTGTTAGAGATTAATGGTATTTCTGACAGTGCTATCTAATGGGCTTCTATTTCCCTTCCCATTTCAACAGTTCTTAGGTTTATACACTGTGATTTATGTTAGTAAATAGACGGTACACAGGAATTAGATGAAGCCCTCTAGGTTTTACTTCTTCCCTCATCAAAAGTTCTTAACTGTGTATGGTCAACTCTGCCACGGGACAGAGAGTAGTGACTCCTAGATGAGTATCCAGAAATTCTGGGGCCAGGAAATTGGGTCTGGCAAGAATTGTTTTACCAGTGTTAATTCACATATAAGCCAGTGATTTCTCACTTTAGTTTATAGCTTTTCCCTCCCCCATCTCTTTTTCCTATAGAGTGTAGTCTCTTTCCATACTTTCCACTTAGATTCTGTCTTTGGTGTTCTGGGGTTGAACTCCAAATTTCTGATGCTTGATATATATAGCTAACTTTATTAAAATGGAATAGTCTAGCTTTTGCCCAGTAGTCCTTGGTTTCAGAAACTTAATCAGACAAAACGAGTTGTTTTATTTCCTGAAATATGGTAGTCTTCTGTAATGAAAACAAAGGTATCATGGCATTAAACCCCATCAATCAGCAAAATAGTGTCTTGTGGTCCATAAATGCATATTTTAGATTTAGCAAGCCTCTGACCATGAGGATAGACGTAGCATTTCTACTTTGTAATCTCACCCACCATGATATTGTTAATGATGCTTGTAAGTTAAATTCAGCAATATGTTTCCCAGAAGGGAGGCGGAGATTATATTTTCTTTTTAGGTGTTAAAAGTTAGATGATATGGAAATATTTTCCATTTCTAATTTAAAAATTACATAGCCATAGTGCCAGAAAAAGTTCTGAAGAGAAAAAGATTACCTCAAAACCACCAGCCTTTTGTGTATTATCTATGATTGCAGTCATAGCAAAGAAGAGTTTGTGATCTCTTGGTATCTTAATGCAGCAACTCTCCTGTTTCTCTCTAGTGTTCTAAATGTGTTTTTAGGTTTTATTTTTCTCCCGTATTTTCCTTTCCACCCCTTTGGGCCACTTTTAGTGTTCTTTTTTTGGCTGATATAGGTATGATACTTTAAATATTTTTGTGCATATAGCATTTTATTCTTGTTTTTTAAGTTTTTCCCTAAGAGGATTCTTAGCAATGGGAATACTATTATTCCCATTAAATATATATATATTAATGTTAAAAAAGTTGAAAAAATAAGTTAAAATTATAGTTAAAAAATTAAAGTTAAAAAAGTTAAAAGTTAATAAGTTAAAAAAATATAGTTTTCTAACTTATGTAAAGGCAGATAAGTGTAGTTTTATTGTGGGTTGGATAAAATTGCTAGGTGTTTGGGTTAGAAATAGTTAGGAAAGCCCCTATTACTGAATTCACGTAGAGATTGGGGGGGGGGTCCCATTTGAAATAAACTTTGAAATAAGTTAATTTTTTAAAGAAGAATCTTATAAATGAGTGTTTAATACAATCTTATAAGTAGGAGCTTAGAGATTATCTAGTTCAACTCATTAAAAGTGTGTGGGGGTAGTTATACACATGTCTGTGTTGTATTCTAGAGGATATTTCGAGTAATAATGTAGGGCTATTTCTGGAATGTTTTAGATTTCTGGAATATTTTAGATTGAGTGTACGGGAGATACAATAGCTTTCATGGGGATTCACCTTTTGTGTGGCTCCTTGCAAAAGACTTAAGAGTCAGAGTTTAGGATTAGTGTAAAAGAAGTGTTTAATGAATAACTCTTAAAAATAGCCAACAGTGGAAACGGACCTCTTTCAGTGGTTAATTTTGGGTCATTCAGAATATTCAAGTAGACTCCTTTTCTTCTTGGGATATTAATTTCTAACTTTAGGGTTAAATCCTGAGTCCCTCCTTCCTTTGTGACTGTAGGTATGCTTTTTGATATAGACAGATAGGTTTCCTGATTCCTATGTCATTGAACTTCCTCTTCAGTTCCTTTAACATTTTAAAACTGTCAGAGTCCTGTTTTCGTGAGCGTGTTCAAGACTTGTGTCGTGCTCGGTTCATGTCTGACTCTCTGAGTCTCCTTGGACTGTAGTCCATCAGGTTACTCTATCCATTGTATTTTCCAGGCAAGAATACTGGAGTGGGTTGCCTTTTCCTTCTCCAGGGGATCTTCCCAACCCAGGGATCAAACCCTAGTGTCCTGCATTAACAGGCAGATTCTTTACCACTGAGCTACCTGGGAAGCCCCAAGACTTGTTGCCTTCATGTTTACTAACTTCATAGAGCAGGCTGCTCTTTCCTCTCTTCATCTCTTTCTATTTAAGACAAGATGTCTGATAAGTGGTGTGTTCAATTCCTGAAATGCTAAAAACACAAGCATACATAAAGAGGAATCTTTCTAGGATTGCTTTGCTCAGTTGCTGATTTGAAATCTTTGCTCAGGATGGGTTCATTAGAAAATTATACTGGGAAGCTTAGAGGTGTGAACTGGGGGAGATTGGTGATGGGGCCAAAGGAAGGTGATTACTAGAGTAAGTAAGGAATAAGTGTCTTACCTCTTCTACCCTTAACTTTCCACCAAAACCTTTAGGGCTGATTTTTTTTAAAAATTTGTTTAAAGGTTTGAAAACTTAAAAAAAAAATTATCTGTGATTTATCTTTTTTTGTATTTTGATGCTTTTTGTATTTTACATAGGAGCAAACTCATTTGTGAAGAGTTGCTTTTTAGTTTTGTTGCTGGTGTACAATGTTCTACTGATTATTGTCTTTCCAATAGTCATATCAAAACGAGAATCTTTTTTGCCTGCTCACTGTATGTTGAGATAAATTTGATTTAGGCCTAATTCAGAGAATATATTATAAACTTCCTTTAGTATTCACTCAAGTACTACACTTCAATTTGTTTTCTTTCCCAGGCATAGTATATTTTTTTCCCCTTTATAATGAGTTACAGAATCTAGGAATGATGCATGATTAGACCAAATCTAGATGTGTTGATTTAAGGAAAGACAGAAGCCACTTTCATTGATTGAAGTTTTGGGGGTGGAATTGTATTGTGTACATCATTAATATAGTTGAGATCTTCTGAATTTAAAAGCACATTAAATCTGCTTTAGGTTTTTATTCCTTTTTCATGCAAATGAATGAATATTTTACAGTGTAACTTATATGTTCTGCAGTAGATTGCTGAAGTCTGGTTTTTCAAATTCATTTTTATTATAGGTAAAATAATTGTATAAAATATATAACTATGCTCCTCTCATGTCTGTTACTATTTTATAATAGCAATTCCTTTTTTCATGCACATATCCTTGTCTGGTTAAACTGAAGAAATTTGCTTTATGAAAGAAGTTTGGAAATTAGAATAAAGGGTAACTTTTTGAGACTTCAGTATTTGGTGTAACATTTTAATAGATACGCCCATTAACACTGTGAGTTATAAAGGTTTTAACAAAGGACTTGGTAGTGCTTTCAAAGAATATCCCAAGGATGATTGTGTAACTTTTGTGTATTAAGAGTGAGTGAGTTGAGTGTTTTTGGAGATTCAAAATAGCATTTGTTTTCTTTCTTCTAAAAATAAATAATTAATATATGAATGTAAACTTGTTAAAGACTCAAAATATATAGACTAAAATGGCAAACCTAGTTTTTCTTCCTCTCCCACTCAACCCAGTCCCTGCTCTTTCCATCTTTCTCTGTGTTGACAATTGGTAAGTTTTATGATTATATAAAGTTTTACTTTATATACCCAAATCCACCCCACCCTCCCTCCTCCATAAGCTAAATCTGAGAAAGCAAGAGAATTCTTTTTTTTTTTTTTGATAGTAAAATAGGATTTATTTGTGGGCATGAGTAAGGAAGGGAAAGCGCCAAGGCTTTTGTGAGTGCAAGGCCCACCATTTTTCCAGGGAGCCACGATTAGGTTGTATTTGACCCCGTAGCCATCTGGAATGAGCCACTTTTCTGCCACCATGCTTTCAAATTCATCTGCATTAAACTTAGTAAATCTCTAGTCTTTGGAGATGTGGATCTTCTGGCAGCCGAGGAACTTGAACTTGGCCCTGAATAGGGCCTCAATCTCATGCCTCTTCTGCAGCTTGGTGCGGATAGACAGTATGACTTGGTCAGTGTGGACCATAGCCACTGTGCCCTGGGGATTTCCAAAGGCACTGTACATACTTGTCTGGGACAGCATGCCAGACTTGAATGTCCACCGGAAAAGGCTGTCTCTAGGGTCCCTTAGGGCAACCCATATATGCAGCACACTGTATATACTACCGGGGAGGGTGCTGTTTGCAGCCATTGCACATCAGACCTCCATGGGGAAAGTGATTTTTAATGAAATATTTTGTTATTGTGACAGCTGTGGTTATTAATGCTTGACCAGCTTATGTTCATATTGTAAGGGTATTTCAGAGCACTTATTAATTCAGTGGGTCTTTTTTTGTATAATCAGCGTGTTCAGTGGCTATGTCATTTTCAGAGGTTGTTTTTGTTTCACTTTGTTTTTTAAGCAGTGCCTATGAGACAGCAAAGTGACCGTGTATTTGGGTTCCAGAGCCATGCTGCTTCCAGTCTTGGGCTATATTAATAACTATTCCTTGGGAAAATCCTATAATCATTGTAGGTCTTTTTTTAAGGATATGTAAAATGATAAGGTCAGTCTATTCTGTACCATATATGTTGTCTCTCAACTCTTAATTTCAAAGCACCCTTTTATTTGGAGAATAGTTGACATTTTAAAAGTATAGAGAAGCTTGGGGATGTTTTATCACTGCTTTTAGAGAGTAATGTTAGTCATTTTTGGTTAATTTGAAAGCCTTGGTTAGGAACTGAAATTTCTATAGTAGCATTCATATAGAAAATATGTTCTGTTTAATTAGGCTGTCTTCAGAAACACATTGTGGCATAATGGAAAGTAGTATTTAGAATTTTTGGCAATCTTATTTTCCCAAGCTCCTCAGTTTATTTCCTTTCCTCATATATACATAATCCATAAAATAGTCATTGGGAGGGGAACCAATGTCCAAATTTGATTTCTAAAATATATAATATATAGTGGTTGGATTTTTAAAGAATGGTAAAATTAATCCCATATGTTAGTACTGTATCTTGAAGTTTTATAGTTTCCCCTTTATTTCACTGAAATTCTACTGATTTTTAGTCCAGTTACTTGGTTTTAGCATGAAGTGAATTGTCTTCTGTTTTGTTTTTCCTAGAAACTTTTTGAGTGAGGGTAAGTAGAAAATTTTTATTCAAATTTTTTTTTCATTGAATTGTTGAGAAACATTAAGTCGTTACCTCTTGGTTAGATTTTGCACCACTCTTTTAACTGGTCTCCTTGCTTTCACTCTTGCTTTGCTTGTAAGCTGTCACAGCAGCCACTGACCCTTTTAAAAAACACATCAGTGAAGTGTATGGTATGTGGATTACATCTGAATAAAGCTGTAGCAAAGAGAAAAAAAATCACGTTAGGTTATGTCATTCTTCTCTTCAGAAGCCTTAAAAGGTTTCTCTCCTTAGAAAGGCAAAGTTCTTAACAGAACTTAGAAGATGGTTTATCTGTTCTCTTTTTCCCTTCTCCTCCATCCCCTTCTACTCCACCCTATCCCCCATTTCAGAGACTGTTTTTACCACTCTCCCTAGCTCATGCTACAGCAACCACATTACACCTTGTGCTCATCAGACATCCCTTTATTGTTCCTTACCTTTTTATATGCTATTTTCTCTTGCAGAATTATCTTATCTATGTCTTGCTCCTTTATGTCTTTTTAGTCTCTGCTTACACATTGCTGTATCAGAGAAGCCTTCCCTAAATTTCCTGTGTATTAAACGATACCCCTTTCTACCACCCTCCTTTTTCTTTATCCTCTTTCCCTGTTTTGCTTTTCTTTATTATACTTTTCAACACCTGATATTATTTTTTTGTCTTGACTATGGCTTGTGCTTAGTCACTCAGTCATGTCTGACTCTTTGTGACCCTATGGGGAGTGGTGGTGGTTTAGTCACTAACTCCTAACGAACGCTTGCAACCCTATGGAGCCCACTAGGCTCCTCTGTCCATACGGAATCTCCAGGCAAGAATACTGGAGTGGGTTGCCGTGCCCTTCTCTAGGGGATCTTCCCAATCCAGGGATTGAACCCAGGTCTCCTGCATTGCAGGCGGATTCTTAACTTTCTGAGTCACCATGGAAGCCCATGAATACTAGAGTGGGTTGACTATGGCTTAGTGGTAAAGAATCCACCTGTCAATGCAAGAGGTATGGATTCGAGCCCTGGGTCAGGAAGATCCCCTGGAGAAGGAAATGGCAACCCACTCCAGTATTCTTGCCTGGGAGATCCCATGGACAGAGGAGCCTTGTGGGCTACAGTCCATGGGGTCACAAGAGTTGGTTAGGACTTAGTGACTAAACCACCACCACTCCCCAGTAGAATATGAATTCCAGAAAAGCAGCTCAGAAGATGATTGGCAAGATTTAGGGAGGCAGAATGTGGGAAATCCTTGGGACATTAGTTTCACTGTGTTGGAGTGAGGGCTCTGCAGCAGTAAACATTTGATCCTTCCTCTTTCCTTGGCCAACCTTGAGAACTTGGGCTGCAGCATAACTTCTGCTTCAGCACTGCAGCACCTGTAGCATATCAAAACAGTTGGGCTTATTTTATTTTGATTGATGGATTGATTTTTTTTGGGGGGGCGTAGGAAAATGGCTGAGTAATAGTCCAGTTGCAATGAATATGTTTGGCAGATCTTTGACAGTGAACTCTAGGCATTAGCCAATGACTTACTCATTGTGTGTTTGCATGAAGAAGGGAAAAACACAATCCAAATAATGTCTAATTATTTGGGGATTTGACTCATAACGTCCTCATCCCTTTTCCTCAATTGTGATAAATTTCCACAGCATTTTCTTCTTGTTAAACTAAGGAGGATAAACAATTTTTTCACTTTTGTTTTACTTGTACTTATTCATTGTCCCCTTGACTAAATACTTGCATAATTAAAATGAGTCCCATGTGTTAATGAGTATACAGTTAAGTCGAAGACCTTGGCCAGCATTATAGATGTCATCTAAATTTTCTTTTTCTGTGTTTAGCAAAGGAAAGTGTTACGTTTGAATTTTGTTGAATGTGATTTTTTTTTTCCTTTTGTTCCCAGTCCTTTTTCTCCCCTCCTCCCATGCCCCAGATTCATTTTGGTTGTTACATTTATTATTTTGGGAGAAAGTTAAAATTGTATAAAACTCTTTCACTCTCCCTCTTCTTTTCCTCTCATCCTAACAAGTAGGTCTCCATTTATTTTCTCATTTTGGAGTAATAACTTACCTTCACTAGAAAAGTCCTGAGTCATAGAATTCGGATACTACTGAATGGACAACCCTAAATTATAGTTTTGAAATATCTGTTTTTAAAAAATCTTTTTCTCCCTGTTTTCAATACCTGTTAATTATCTACATCTGGATATATTTTAATCATTCTGCCAATCCCAATACATTAAAACTCAGCAGAGTAAATGCCAGGCATGTGATACACATTTAATGTTTGTTAAATATATTTTTTGTTACAAATCTTCTCCCCTGCTCCGTATTTTTAAAAATTGGAGCCTTTCCTATACATGGGGAAAGTTTGCTAAATTGTGGCTGGCAGAGATGATAGATTAGGAAAGGGATGTGTTATTCAGAATGGTACAGTGAATTTAGTCTTTTGAGTCAGAAGGATTTGTGTTTGAATCTGGGCTTTGTGATTTTCATTTTTAGGCTCTGACCTGATAAATGTTAACTCCTATGAGTCTTTATTCCTGCATATGTTAGACTTGAATAATACTGTTGCACAGATTGGCTTTGATGAATACACGGGATTATTTGTAAAGTAACTTTCTTAGATATGTGTGTGTGTGTGTGTGTGTGTATAGTTTATGGGTGTGTATGATCAAACATAAGTGTGTTTGAACTCATCTTTTCCTCCTTATCTCATCATTTGTCAAACTTGGCCTAAAGAACCTTTGTACCTTTCATTTTCTCTCTGCTGGCACATTCTTTGATCTAGATTGCATGTTCTCCCTTATGTGCCTTTTTGGTCCTATTTGAGGTGAGTGAAAGATGGTAAAGAAACTGAGGCAGCCTGGAGTAGTAAGAGAATACCCTAAGGTAGGGGCTTCCCAGGTGGTACTAGTGGTAAGGAACCTGCCTCCCAGTGAAGGAGATGTAAAAGATGCATGTTTGATGCCTGGATTGAAAAGATCCCTTGGGGAGGGCATGGCAACCCACTCCAGTATTCTTTCCTGGAGAATCCCATAGACAGAGGAGCCTGGTGGGCTACAGTCCATGGGGTTGCAAAGAGTCAGACACAACTGAAGCGTCTTAGCATGCACACACCCTAAGATAGCATATAAACTAAAACCTCTCTAGCCAAGGTCTCTATTTAGCTTTTGTTACGAAATATAAAGCTTCCCTGGTGGCTCAGACAGTAAAGTATCTGCCTGCAATGTGGGATAACCGGATTTGATCCCTGGATTGGGAAGATCCCCTGGAGAAGGAAATGGCAACCCACTCCAGTACCCTTGCATGGAAAACCCCATGGATGGAGGAGCCTGGTAGGCTACAGTCCATGGGGTTGCAAAGAGTCAGACATGACTGAGAAACTTCACTTTTCACTTTTACTTTGACTTTATGAAATATAAAAGCTAGCTTTCAATTCTTATTGACCTTGAAAATTAGCACCATACCATTTTCTCCTTGAAACACCATCCTATCCCTCTGATTGTACCAAATCCTATCTCTCAAGGATTTCTCTTTCCTTGGGCTTATACCTTGACTGTTTGTGCTTCTCACTCTCCTTAATCTCTGGATACTCTGATTTACTTTATGGCTTCAGTTACCATCTATATGTTGTTGATTGTTACATCAAAATTTCTAATCTTAAATTGCACTGTTGAGCTTTCAGAAGTTATAACATTCCTGCTGCTAAGTTGCTTCAGTCGTGTCCAACTCTGTGCAACCCTTTAGACGGAAGCCCACCAAGCTCCCCCGTCCCTGGGATTCTCCAGGCAAGAACACTGGAGTTGGTTGCCATTTCCTTCTCCAATGCATGAAAGTGAAAAGTGAAAGTGAAGTCACTCAGTCATGTCCGACTCTTAGCGACCCCATGGACTGCAGCCTACCAGGCTCCTCCATCCATGGGATTTTCCAGGCAAGAGTACTGGAGTGGGGTGCCATTGCCTTCTCTGAGAAGTTATAATAAGTTGACTTCTAATAAATCCATTTTGAAGGCCAATGGATTCAGATCTAAAGCAACTTGATATCTTTCTCCCACAAAGAAAAACAAACTTGTTTTTCCTCTTTGTTTTGGTAAATAGTATCCTTGTTCAGTTAAGTCAGTCTTTGTGTCCATTAGTCAAAGACCATCAGATATATGCCCACAGTAAACAAAATCGGGTTTGTTGATGCTTTCTGTAGTAAGAAAGTCACACACCATAGGGAACCATGTGGTGACTAAGCAAGACTTTGCTAGACAAACTTAGAGAATATGGGCTTTTGTTAGATGATTTTGGGGAGGATTCAGGTAATTGGAGGAGATTTGCTGTGGTAGGTACTGTCAAGAAGTGAGGCTAAGGGACTTCCCTGGTGGTTCAGTGGTTGGGACTTTGCCTTCCAATGCTGGGGGTGCGGGTTCAAGCCCTGTCTGGGGATCTGGGATCCCACATGCCTTGTGGCTAAAAAAACCAAGGCATAAAATGGAAGCAATATTTAACAAATTCAATAAAGACTTAAAAAAAAAGAAAAGAAGTGAGACTAATTCTTTGATTGGATATCTTCATAAATCTTATCTCAGAAGTGAGATGACCAGGCTGAGGCTAAAACTAGAATTGGTAAAGAAGCAGCAGTCACTTGTGTTAGCTAGAATTTTTTTTTTGGTGGTTGTGCAGACCTTGCTTTTATCTGTATTCAGACAGACTGAAATTGACTTGGTTTTGCCTCACTTTCGTCGTGGTCTCAGAGAACCTTTTATCTGATATTGGTGATTTGTGGATTCCATTTGTCAGAAAAGCGCCACAGCCTAACATATGAGTGCTGGGCTACTTCTCAGCTATGAGAGGCTGTTTTCTCTTTTTTACTTATTTGGAATAGATGTAGAAGATGAGATAGCATGTGGATAGCAGGAAGATGGAGTAAGAGTATTTAGACAGGGTTTATGAGCAAAGAATTTACATGTGATTGGATATTTTATGTGTGAGAGGCAGTAGAGAAACTTATTCTGTTTGAAATATATCAGTAGAGCCTAGTGTTAATGTTGAAGCAGAAATGTCTAGATTGTTTATTCTTTACTAGGGGAAGTGGGGTTGAGGGTGGGGTTATATATCAATCATATATTAGGCTTTTTAAAACGAAATGTTTTACATATTTACTGTATGCCAGACACTAAGTGCTTGATCTCTCTTAATCTTTTGGGTTGATTGGGTTAGAAAGGAACGATGGCTATCCCTGGCATTTGAGAGTAAGAACCAAACTGGAGGTCTGAGTTGGGCCAGTGGTATTAAGTAATGTTTAAGAGTATGAGTTTCATCATAATAGTTTGGATTTGAATCCTGCCATCACCTCCCAATTAGTAGCGATAAGATTTTTCACAAGTTTCCTAACCGCTTAGAATCTGTGTATTGTGCAGATTTAAATGAGCACTAATAATAATACCATCTTCAGATGATTGGCCGTACTTGGCACTTAGCAAACACTGGGTATACAGTAGCTGCTGCTACTGCATTTCTCTTGTTGGCTGTGTGCCTTGGACAAGTCACAAAACTCACATCCTCAGTTCTGACATCATTTTACAGGGTTGGTATAGGGATCAAAAAGTGTACCTGGAAGTACTTTAGAAAGAAAGCACTCACATACAATAAAATAGATGTTAATGTATATTGTCTCTCAAGTGTTTGAATTTACTTGACAAGTAAAGGACTGTGGTTGGGTTATGATGTTTCTGGATCAAGTTATATAGGATCTTGAATGTTAGGATGGAGAAATTTCAATTTGATACTGTGGACTTTAGAGGTTCGGCCATCAGACAGATTTCAGAGCAGGAGGATGAGATAAAGAAAACAGTGGCCTAGGAACTAGGAATAGGAAAGACAGAGCCTAAAGGTTCAAAGACTAGATCTAGGAAGCTTAATTTCAGGCTAAGCAGATAATGGTGCCCCAGATTAGTGAAATGATAGTAGAAGTGAAAAATATGAGGTATTTCTAAAGAATTACAATTTAATTACAAGTTGAAGTTGTAATTAAGCTGAAGTTAAAGCTATAGAAATAAAAACAACACAGGCTTCTTGAACTTTAATTTTGAAAATGGATTGGTCTCATCTATTCCAGTTGAGCTATTTCAAATCCTGAAAGATGATGCTATGAAAGTGCTGCACTCAATATGCCAGCAAATATGGAAAACTCAGCAGTGGCCACAGGACTGGAAAAGGTCAGTTTTCATTCCAATCCCAAAGAAAGGCAATGCCAAAGAATGCTCAAACTACCCCACAGTTGCACTCATCTCACACGCTAGTAAAGTAATGCTCAAAATTCTCCAAGCCAGGCTTCAGCAATATGTGAACCATGAACTTCCAGATGTTCAAGCTGGTTTTAGAAAAGGCAGAGGAACCAGAGATCAAATTGCCAACATCCGCTGGATCATCGAAAAAGCAAGAGAGTTCCAGAAAAACATCTATTTCTGCTTTATTGACTTTGACTGTGTGGATCACAATAAACTGTGGAAAATTCTGAAAAAGATGGGCATACCAGACCACCTGACCTGCCTCCTGAGAAATCTGTATGCAGGTCAGGAAGCAATAGTTAGAACTGGACATGGAACAACAGACTGGTTCCAAATAAGAAAAGGAGTACGTACGTCAAGGCTGTATATTGTCACCCTGCTTATTTAACTTATATGCAGAGTACGTCATGAGAAACGCTGGGCTGGAAGAAGCACGAGCCAGAATGAAGATTGCCGGAAGAAATATCAATAACCTCAGATATGCAGATGACACCACCCTTATGGCAGAAAGTGAAGAAGAACTAAAGAGCCTCTTGATGAAAGTGAAAGAGAAGAGTGAAAAAGTTGGCTTAACGCTCAACATTCAGAAACCTAAGATCATGGTATCTGGTCCCATCACTTCATGGCAAATAGATAGGGAAACAATGGCTGACTTTATTTGGGGGGGGGGCTCCAAAATCACTGTAGATGATGACTGCAACCATGAAATTAAAAGACGCTTACTCCTCGGAAGGAAAGTTCTGACCAACCTAGACAGCATATTAAAAAGCAGAGATATTACTTTGCCAACAAACATCTGTCTAGTCAAGGCTATGGTTTTTCTGGTAGTCATGTATGGATGTGAGAGCTGGACTATAAAGAAAGCTGAGCGCTGAAGAATTGATGCTTTTGAAGTGTGATGTTGAAGAAGACTCTTGAGGGTCCCTTGGACTGCAAGGAGATCCAGCCAGTCCATCCTAAAGGAGATCAGTCCTGGGTGTTCATTGGAAGGACTGATGTTGAAGGTGAAACTACAATACTTTGTCCACCTGATGCGAAGAGCTGACTCATTTGAAAAGACCCTGATGCTGGGAAAGATTGAGGGCAGAAGGAGAAGGTGCGACAGCACATGAGATGGTTGGATGGCATCACCAATTCAATGGACATGCGTTTGGGCAAACTCTGGGACTTGGTGATAGGCAGGGAGGCCTGGCATGCTACAGTCCATGGGGTTGCAAAGAATCAGACACGACTGAGCGACTGAACTGAACTGATTTATTTTTTTTATTTTTTTTTTTTACCAAGAGTTTTATTTCAGTTTTTTTAAATGGAGCTGTCAGTATATTAACAGCGTAACTTGGGTCTCAAGCTTAAGGAACAACTCTTTAAAATTTTTAGTTCTGTTCTACGTACATTTATATTGGTACCACACACACAAAAACATCATTTATAGCCATCTTGAATAGGAAGTATTCTTTTTGAATGTTTTCCTCTAGAATTGGAAGGAAAGACTGAAAGAGATGTCAAACAAATCTCAGAATTCAGCGTCAGTCTGCAGGTACGGGAAGTTTCTGAGCTGTTAAAATCCACTCGCAGGAGGGAGTAATTGGCCAGCACTCAGGGCGGGGTGTACAGCCTCACGATTCCAGTGCTTTCTGGAGAGAGAAAAAAAACGCTGGGTGGCGAGCACTGAACACGAGACAGCCTCCCCTGCCGAGTGCTACAGCCACGTGGCGCTAGCCGGAGCCCCAGGCCCACCGCCCTACCGGGCTGTCGGCGGGGCTTTCGGCCTCGGAAAGCCTGGAACCTCCGGGCCGCAGGTAGCAGGCCCGGGGATCTGTTCCCGAACCCGAGCAGGGCAGAGCGCCCAGGTGAAGCGCGGTGCCAGCTTCCACTCTAGGGACGTCCAGCAGATCCCCGGAACTTTTACCCGGAGACAGGTTCCGGCAACAGGTCCGAGGCGGGGTCGGTGAATCAGCGCTGCTCGGTGCCCGGGTCAGCCCTGCGATGCAATGCCAGATTCGGGTAGGAATCGAACTGAACTGATTTAGACATAAGTAGTAAGTTTGAAGAAATAGTCTTATGGCAATATACAGAATTACTGGAGACTTTTGGTTTTAGGTATTTATTCGGCTTTCCCCATAATGTAGACTCAGGTGTATACAGTGCAAAAAGAAAAGTGTTGATTTCACGGTACAGGCCTCAGTGGTAAGCTGTAAAGAATTTCATTTCAAGTTAAAATAAGTATAAATGTGTTAGAAATGTTATGATTAAAATCTGTTTGCTATGCTGTGGTTAGGGGTGAAATTACTTGAAATGCTTCAAAAAAATGATAGATGAATACATATATGATAAATCAACAATAGAAAAATGTTAATTTTAAAATTTCAGTGGTGAGCACAGAGATGTATCTTTTGAATATTTTTGAAAGTTTTGATAATAAAATGTTGGAGGAAGAGTGGAGATATATACTGTTTGCTAAAGGCTAGTCTTAAGAATTTGTGTGCCCTGACTTAAGACTTTTGTTTTCTCTGTAGGAACTTTCCGCTGTACCTTTTGCCAGACAGAGGTAGAAGAAGATGAATCAGCAATGCCCAAAAAAGATGCACGCACACTTTTGGCAAGATTTAATGAACAAATTGAGCCCATTTATGCCTTGCTTCGAGAGACAGAGGATGTAAACTTGGCCCGTGAAATACTTGAACCAGAACCTACAGAAATTCCAGCCCTGAAACAGAGGTGAGTATAGGCACTGTACTCTTACCAAGAGCACCTTTAAGCTCGCCGTCTTTTTAACCACCTGTACTTTGGAGAACAGGATTAGGTAAGTAATTTACTAGGAGACTAAAAACTATAAGATTATGTGGATTCTAAGCTCTGCCACACTTGTATTAACTTGTGCCTTTGATGAAATTTGTTTGTACTGAATGCAGAACAGTGTGGGCCTTAGGCAAAAATCTTTAAATAGTCAGGTTTGATTTTAAGTACTCAATCTGCTTGGGCCTGCTGCAACTCTGCTAATTGTTGGTTAGTCCCAAATTGGTTCTGCCTTTTGGGAATATCTGAATTTTTCCTAGTCAAGTTCTGAAACCTGAAGTTCTTTAAGAAATACAGCAATCACTTTTTAAATTTGTATTTGAAACATTCTAACCACACATTTCTTGCCTTCCTTAGCTTTCAGTGCAACTTTCTTGACAGTGAAGTATAAGTGGGTGTTACTTATGGGTTAATACTTCTTTCTATGGCTCTCTGTTTCTATTAGTGTATTCTAATGTTTGAATTGTAGAGGCAGCCTTCATTTTGTCATGCCATAAAAAGCAGTTTATCTTCTTCTTTGAAGAGCATAAACAAGAATTGAGATCAGGGAGTGCTCGCCTATTCTACACTTTTTCTTTCTTCTTTCCAGTTTCATGCTAATGGCTTAGAGTTTATACCCATCTACTCCCTTCCATAGAACCCAATAGTCCAAATTGTAACTGTATAGATTTTGGGAGCACTCTTAGTATTTTATGTTCTCTGGTACAGATATTGCAGAAAAGCCAGTTCTGGGCAGTTCTGAGCAAATTGAATTTCATTTCGGTGGTTAAAAACAATCTAATTATATAGAAGGTTTTGTATCTAAACAAAACAATGTGAATGTTCTTTCCTAGCATATGTGTCGGTTAGAATGCCTCTATCTGTAATAATGGAACACCAACTAGAAGTAGCTTGAACAGTTAAGAAAAACATTCTAGCATGACCAAAAGTCCTTAGGTAGCACAGCTCAGAATTAATTTCACAGCTCAATTACATCTTCAAGGATCTAGATTTGTTCCATATTTACTCTGCTGAACTCAGCCTGTTGGTTGTCCTCTTGGGACCACCAGGGGAGCTAGCTAAGACGGCCATGTCTTTCTAGGTATCACATATAGATGAAAATGTTCAAGTGCAAAAAATGGGACCATCCCTTCTTTGTGTCCTGTTTAAAGATGGAAGAAAACTTTCTCTGAGGGCCACCTTCATCCTGCTGTATCCACCAGTGTCTCACTGGCCAGAATTGCTTATTTGCTTATTTCTAAGCCAGCATCTCACAAAGAAAATGAGATCACATGATTGGTGCTTAGACTGATTAAGGTTTACCTCCTAGAACTAAGGAAGGTCCCAGAGTCCTTTGAAGCAAATAGGCATTAGTACTTGAATAAAATCAATAAACAAAGAAGGAGAGGAGCCATAATTGATAGGCAGCCAGTATCATCCACATTACAGATAGCCTTAAATTTTTCTTACTGGTTGTTGGTCTCTTATCAATAATTTATTTGTTATATCTTTTTCTGTGCATTTAAATAATACTGCAACCCTGTCAGAATAGCCTGTGAGGGAAATTTGTTTTACAAAAATGCATACATTTTAAGCTTATTGGTTATTTCATATTGAAGTGTGTTTTAGACATTTTCTCTGATTGCTTTCTTTACAGTGTATAATATTAATACTCTTTGTGAATTATACTTGTGTTTCCTCCTCTAAATATAGTTATCTTCTTGTTTATTAAGATCCTTCCCCACTGTAGTAGTATTCATTCACCACCACCATTGGCATTCTACCTCTATTGTCCACACTTACCACAGTCCACCTCCCATCCCAGGATCTTTACTTAGGTATCCCTCAGTCCATCCTGGAGATAAGTCTGAGCAACATGAGAGTCCAACAGCGGCTCAGTATATCAGATCACCTGCTTCTCACTAGGAGTGATGGAAATACTAATCAAAAAAGAGGCTACTCAACAGCTTGGTCAATAAAAAGAAAGGGGGAAATGAAGGCAGGCAAGAAATATAGAATGGGGTACTTGGACTTCCAGCCAGAACAAAATACAATTGCTTCTACTTAGTTAGGAACAAGACTGTTAAGAGCTAGGTTAGAAGGTGTTACTCTGGCTAGGGTGGCCTCACCAGCATTTGACAAGCTCCACTGCTTGTATCCAACATCCTGGAAGTGGTGGTTATTTAGGTTTTCTGTACTATAGGCTCTATTTCAGAGTGCAACAGTTTTGTAGTAGCCACCCTGCCCCAGCACAAGAAAAGGAAAACATCAATAGAGTGCTGTGGGAATACACAGACAATAGTAAGGCGTTATTTTGTTTAAAAAATTGGTGGCATGATTATTTGTTTGGCTCCTGATCTGTAACCAATTAATTCTAGCTTATCCCTAGAACAGGAACCGGAGGCTGCCTCTGCAAAACTGTCAGTAGATTTAACCCAAGAACTGATGAACAGTTCCAGCCTTTCAGCAAGTCAACCCACTGGTGATATTTAAAGTCTTCCTATCCTTCCTAAATGGAATTCCTTGTCAGTAACCTCTCCTTTTCCATCATCTCTTATTTAACACTCACCTTAAAGATCTTTAAAAATTTAGTTTTGAAATAATATTCTTCCCTCACCCCTGAGTGAGAGATACATCTTTTAAAAATTCTACAATTATTTAAGTAATGTAAAAGGATTCAAAACTGAATTGTCACTTTGGTCATCTTTAAGTGAAATGTGTGCATTCTCTCCATAGGAGAAATTTAAGCATGCAGAAGAAGTCAGTTCTGATATCTCTCACCTGGACTTTCTTTAGTGTCACATTTGCTGATGATTTGACTATATATTTGGTGAAGATATAAATAAAATCTGTGTAGTCAATTCTCCATGCTTAAAGATATCTTTAAAAAAATTCTTCCAAATTTAATAATTTGTTTAACTTGTGGCCAAATCTTTCCTGCCTCAAACCAAAATAAAACTAATCTTGAGTTTCTGTAATCGAGTAATGAAAACAAAAGACTTTTTAAAAGTAGTCTTATATTCACATTTATTTGAATTGTCCTATCCAAACTACTGAACACTTAACTACCTTCAGAAGAGTCTTCAGAGTTAATGCTAAAGATACAGCATAGATGATAACTATATTTTCAAGATGATATGGAGAAATAATAGCTTCAGAAAGGTTGAGTGGATCATTTAAGATTATGGGTGAAGGAGAAAAAGGACAGGGTGGAGTTGGCCAGGTCAGAACTAGAGAAACTGAGTGGGTGGAGAGAGACAGAAAAGGCATCTGGCTAACTCAGGGAGACGCATGTGGGCGCAGACAGGCATATAGGACAGGCTCAGCACAACAAGTTAAGAATATTAGCTGAAAATAGAAGAGACATTAAAAGGAGTTAAGGGGACAACTGGGTGAGAGAGGAGAGACTCAGAATGTAGAGTAAGCACAGAAACATGAAAACACAGATCAGGCTAAGAGAGAAGACAAAATTGAATGCTTGAGAGAGACCAACATTTAAAAAGACAACTTACACCAGACTAAGTAGACTCATATAGTGAAAGCAACAGCACAACCTTTTAGAAGACAATATGGAAGACAGAAAAGGAATAAAGAACAGATGTGGATTAAATTGAGATCAACATTGTACATAATGCAAAAAGTAACATTAGAATGAATGCAGAAAGGAATAAAAGCTAGAAAGAAACCAGTTATTTGCAACTGTAACATAAGACTTTAAACTATAGCAAGACAGGTAGATGGATTGGGTACGGAGAGATGCCTCCTAGGCCTAAACTCAGAGTGGGTGAGGAGATAACTAATAAAAAGTCTGTGGGAAAGAATGATGTACAAAGCAGCCCTGGTACAGGGTAGTAGTTAGAAGGCATGGATTAAGTGACCAGATCAGCGTGGTTTGTACAGCTAGAGAGGGTGCATTTTTTTTTTCTTCTTTTGAGGGAAAAAGTGGCAATGGGTCTGTAGATATCCAGAGGCAAGGAGGTATGGGATGAAACCAAGATTACCTACAGAGAAACATAGTGTTCTCAGGGAGAGATGTAATGAGCCAATCAGATACACGGACCACAGTATATATCAGTTGCTCAGTCGTGTCCAACTCTTTGTGACCCCCATATATATCAGAGAAATCTTAATTAAACAGGAGACAAAAAAGTTAAGTAGATGTAAGTGGGCCCAGGGAGAATTGAGGAACAGTGGAGTAAGCAGACATGAAGTAGGATCAAAGAGAAGGAAAAATAGTGAGTGGCTTCTGAGAGAAGTGATTCAGAACTTAAAGACAAATGAAGTATTGCTTAGGCTCAGATTGAGAAAGGGTACTGCACAGGAGACAGTTCAGGATCCATGGGGAAAATTTAGGGAAAAAATGGCAGAGAAGTAAGAGAAATATGGAGCAAGGGAATCAGTAGACATGGACAAGAACACAGCAAAAGGTATGGAGAAAGATACAGGGCAGGTACTAAGTAAGCAGGTAGTTCATGAAACATGGAGATAATTTATGGAATAAAACAGAGTTGTCTAAACAGAAAGGGAGGGAGAGTCATGCATAGATGTTGATGCAGAAAGCATCAGTAACAGGCAAAGAAAGATAAGGGGTGAGCTTAGACACAGAAAATCAGGTATAGTCAAAAAGAGTATGGAGCAGATTGAAAGCAAAACAAGCAGAAGGAGCAGCAGAAAGACTAAAACTTAACTCAACAGAGATGAGAAAACATTAAGTGACTAGAGAAAAATAAGGAGTGATCTGACCTAAAGTAGACTAAGATGATCATGAGCCTTGTGGCTCAGTGGTAAAAAATCTGCCTGCCAATGCGGGAGACACAGGTTCAAAGCCTGGTCTGGAAAGATCCCACATGCCACAGAGCAGCTAAGCCTGTGGGCCACAACTATTGAGCCTGCGCTCTAGAGCCTGAGAGCCCCAACTACTGAGCCCAAGTGCTGCAACTACCGAAGCCCTCAGGCCCTGAAGCCTGTGCTCCGCCACAAGATAAGCCACTGCAATGAGAAGCCCTTGCACTGCAATGAAGAGTAGTCCTTGCTTGCTGCGACCAGAGAAAAACCCATGCAGCAGTGAAGACCCACCACAGCCAAAAATAAATTGTTTTTTAAGAAAATCATGGCTAGTAGAGGTAAAAAGCTAAACAAAATAGACTCAGAAATAGATTATGGTTGCCATGGAGTAGAAATAATGGTTGGAGCTGGGGATATGGAGAGTCAGTGTAGGTGCAGAGATGGAGAGATACAACTTGACAGAAGAGAGGCTAATCTCTGCATGAAGATTTGCCTTATTTGGTGAGATGCAGAAGAACATTGATTTCTGAGTTGAAGTCTGGCTTTGTAGAATAGTTTTCTAGCTTTTCAGCACACGAAAGACAGGAAAAAGCCCATAGAACTACTTTGAATTCTTCTGCATTCAGCTGAGAAGATGCTTTTAAAAATATAACATGTGTTTTGTTTTGGGTTTTTGTTTTATTTTGTTTTAAAACAAAATTCTCATCAGAGATTTTATCGGGAGAGAGTTTTGCCAGACTAGTGTCTTTAAGTGGTCTATGTCACTATATCTTTCTCCCCTCTCACTAAGTGTATTTATTGAACCATCTTAATCTATCCAACCTCAATCACTTGTACACACCAGAGGATTCAGAGTTTGAGGAACTTAAATATAAATATGATGTGTTCATCTAACCAATGTAAACATCACCCAAAGGTATAAGAGCAAATTCTCAGAATTATTAAAGCATGTGTGCATGATTACACTTATATGTAATACTTCAGTAACCACTTCCCCAGCTGCCCTTCTTTTCTTTCACTAAGACGTCAAGTTTTTTTCTTTCTTTCTTCCTCTGATCTTTTTATGTAGCAAGGACCGTGCAGCAACTGCTGCTGGAGCTGCTGGCCTGGCAGGTGGGCACCACCGGGAGGCGTGGACCACCAAGGGTCCCTCCTATGAGGACTTATACACTCAGAATGTTGTCATTAACATGGATGACCAAGAAGATCTTCATCGAGCCTCACTGGAGGGGAAATCTGCCAAAGAGAGACCTATTTGGTTAAGAGAGAGCACTGTCCAAGGAGCATATAGTTCTGAAGAGATGAAAGAAGGTAAGAGTAGAAGTTAGTAAGATGAATATGTCTTGAGTTCAGTAGAAAATAAACTTGACTTGGTAAAGAAATTTTGCCTGGGCAATTCTTAGTTTTATTGAAAACCATCCCCCATAGCAGAAAGTAACTTGAGCAATAAGCAGTAAAACCAACCAGTATTCTTGTATTAGCCTTCAACTTAGTTGAAATAACAGACAACTTTTAAAATCTCTGTTTTTAGATTTGAGAAATTGTCATTGTTTTAATTTCTTGCAAAAGTACTCTTGGATGCAAAGTGGCCAAATTCATCTCTTGTTTAATCTTCTGTTGCTTTTTACATGCATTTTTATTTCTTTGAATTGGGAGCCTTAACTATACACTAGCCCCAACTTTTTATGTTGCCTCCTCATAAATAAAAAGGAGTTGTACTGCTTGAAATACATAAAAAGATATCACATGAATAAAGAACAAGTATCTCACCATCCAAGAAGATTGACAGAACTTTATATCAGAAGGTTTTAGAAATCTCTGTGAGCCCTGAAGTGTTAACAATTGCATAATAATCCGAAGTTTGAGAGCTGCACCATTTTACTTTATACATTTTAGTCTCAAATTACTGGATTTAGAGACTTTGAATGATGATGCTTTAAGAGTAGGTAGGAAATGGGAGGCTAAAACTGGATAAATATTACTCAGAAGCTGGGAAACAGGGGTGAAATAAGGAGTCTGTACCTCTAGTCAGATTTCATTAGTATTATAACCTACCCGCCCCTGTTCCTAGGTTATGTATCATTACTAATGTATCACTGAGTCTGGTTCTTTAATGCTGAAAGAATCATCAGTAACTAAAAATCACTTGTTTTTTTTTACTTTTTCCCTAACCTCTTTCCCCTTCATAATTAGCATTTCTTTTACTGTGTATGCTGAGAATTGTAAAAGTAGTGTGGAGTTGGGTAGTGATGGTAAAAGCAGGTAATACCTCTAGTGTGATTCTCTAGTCTTTTAATTCCAACTGGAAAAAAATTTTCCTTGGTAGTCATATTTCAGTCTCCCTTCTACCCATTGGTTACCTTGACTGTGATGTTTAGCTATTTTGATGCAAGTTATTTTAGATTACATTGTAGTTAGTCTGTCAACTATTTAATGGTTTGTTTTCCCCAGCTTGGCTTCTTGCCTATTCTTGAAGCAACAAGCCTTTTTTTCTGTGAACTTAGGAACAAAATTGAATGAAATAAAACTATTATTAGCCAGTGTTACATACCATTAGGCTCATAAGTTTAACATTCAATGTTTATAATTCCGAGAATGGTGGAATTTAAATCATAAGGACTTTAAATAAGTCATCTAGTCTTGGTTCCCTTTTGTGAATATTTCCTTCTGTGTATAAAATAGTGTATGCTCTTAGGTCTAAATTTGCTTTCATTAGGTTTTATGATAGTTGAATAGACTCTATCCAGTGAACTGTAAAGTGAGTCTTATTTGTCCTATACTTTATTTTCCTCAGAGTTCAAGTTACTTTAATATCTTTAAGAATTTCATAGACTTCAATCATGATGTCATTACTTTAGTGATAATTCTAATTCTTTTCTACTCTCCTTACAAATCATTTTCTTCCCCCAAGTCATCTCCACCTACATTTTTTGTCTTATTTTAATTGTCCTTTTCTGGACTATCTCCAATTGTAATATACTTTACTTGAGACCTAGTGACCAGAACAATACATATTATATATGAATGATTTTATCATTAATTATTTGAGTTTTATTTCAAATATCCTTCAGGTTTTACATGACTCTTTATTGCTTTGATTCTGGAAGCATATTAAGACAACTTTAGAATTATATGCAGGAATTTTTTTCAGATCCTCTCCTTCCCTTTATGTGATGGCTTAGATCAGGTTTTTTAGTATATTTTAGATTATTTTTCTCTAGGCAGATTTTCTTACACTATGCCAGTACTAAAATAGATCTAGGGACTTCCCTAGTGGCCAGGGGTTAAGACTATGCACTCCCAGTGCAGGGGGTATGGGTTCGATCCCTGATTAGGGAACCAAGATCCCTCTTGCTGCACAGCATAGCCAAAAAAAATTTTTAAACTAAAAAATATCCCCCAAACTCAGCAGGTTTGAGAAACAAACTAGGTCTGACACTCTTATGCCCACTTATTCAACCTTCAGCTCTTCCTATATTTTTTTGGTATTAGTTTGGCCTTTAAGTACCCAGAATTGCTTAGCCTCATCAGTGAACTTGACAGTTTCCCAGTACACATCATCTTCGTAATTTATAACTCTGTTAAATAAGACTGTTCCTAGAACTAGTTTTTCTGCTTTACCATTTAGAGATTTCATTTATCCTTATTTTTTGTCTTCTGTCTATAACAGATCAATTCCTTTTTTGCCTATGTTTCTCAGTAACCTTGTCAGAAATCTTTTAGACATGACTTCATTTAGTTTTGACTTGCATACATTACTTGTCTTTTTTTCCCCTTGAAATACTACATTGGCAATAAGGGCCCTAAGAAGGAGGTTCAGCCTTTGGCACTATTTTTAAATGGTTAAGTTTGATTTCAATTCTCACTTCTACATCCATGTTGTCAAAAACTTGTTTTCTCTGATCTAAACTTTTTAACTTCTCAATTCCTCTTTCCTTTTCTCTTTCTTTTATGTCTCATCTTCAGAGTTTTATCTATACATTGTAAAAATGTCCAAGATTACAACTAATTCATTCTCATATGTTAGTGAGAAGATGCTTTCACTTTATCCATGACCAGAATTGGGCATGGCAACCAACCCACCCCAGTATGCTTGCCTGGAGAATCCCATGGACAGAGGAGCCTTGTGGGCTACACTCCATAGGGTCGCACAGAGTTGGCCACGAGGAGTGAAGCGACTTAGCATACACAGGTCTTCTCTTGATAATGATAATAGATAACACTAATCTAAGTGCCAGGCCTTTGCAAATATTCACTTAATCACCCTGGTAATCCAGTGAGATAAATGCTATTTTCCACCCTTTTTGTACTTCAGAAAACTGAAGCAGAAAAAGATGAAGTAGCTTGGCTAAAATAACACATCTAATAAATGTTCCTCAGGATTTGAATAAAGGAGTCAGGTTTCAATCAACATTTTAATTTCTTTTATGTGTTTAAATGGCATTATATTTGGTATTATTTTCAGAATACAGGATGCAAATGTTTTTCTTAAATTCTTCATTTGTAACATGTACACAAAATGATAGGAAGTGTGTGATGGGAGAAGTTTCCTTTCTGATACTAGATTCCTAGATACAGTTCAAAGTACACTTAATTTGCTTCAGGAAAATAAGCTGCCGTTTATTTACTCATTCATCAAATATTTATTCAGTACCTAACAAGCAGTAGGCGCTATTCTGGGTGCATGGGATATATCACTGAGTAGAAAAGGTAAATATCTTTTGTGGAGAACTGACATTTGTGGAAAGTAGGTGACAGAGACACTAGACATAAAGTACTATGTTAGAAAATAAATGCTATAGGGAAGAAAATACAACATTAAGAATATAGAGGTGGGGTGAATTGAAAGAATGTAAAATTTGAATCAAGACATGAAAGATGCAAGGGAGTATAGGTACCTAGAGGAAAAATATCCCAGGCAAAGGAAATAGGCAGTGGAGAGGGCCTGAGGTAGGAAGGTGTGTGTGGTGTGCACAGGGAATACTTTGGAGGCCACTGTGACTGGAGCAGAACGAGCAAGGGGTAAGAGAAGGGATAAGTAGTTGGGCAGGAGGAGTTCAGATGATGTGGGACTTTATAGGTTATTGTAAGGCTTTGGCTTTTGCCCCAAGCAGGATGAGGAGCTTTATTTTGATGTCCTGTTATGCCAGCTACAAACTTGGTCCTTCCCAGACATTATTTCATGTTCTTAACCAGAGCCCTAGAAGCCACTTTTATCATCCATCGTATAGAAAAAGGTACTGAAGTTTAGAGACTAAATAACTTGCCCAAAGTGTTATAGCTTGCATGTTGGAAGAACCAGGGTTCAGATCCAAGCTATATGTCTCTTAAAACCCATGTGCAGGGACTTCCCTGATGGTCCAGTGGTTAAGAATCCACCTTGCAATATAGGGAACATGCATTAGATCCCTGGTTGGGAGACTAAGGTCCCACATGCCACAGGGCAACTAACCCTGTGTACCCAGTAAAGATGCCATGTGCCCCAACTAAGACCCGACACAGCCCAATCAATAAGTAGATATTAAAAAACAAAACAAATCAAAACAGACCCAGGTACAGATGACCCTTGAACACTACAGGGATTAATCTAAGTATAACTTATGTTCATAGTTCCTCCACATCCCTGGATTCAACCAACCATGGATCATATATTACTGTAGTATTTATTATTAGAAAAAAAAAAAAAATCCATGTATAAGTGGGCCTGCACAGTTCAAACCCACATTGTTCAAGGGTCAGCTATACTTAAGGTTTATGTTACTTAAGCTCTAGTTTGTGAGAAACATTTTGAATATCTTTTGGACAGTAGCTCAAAAAAATGGAACCAGCGGAATCTGTGTTATCTTATATTATCCTATATTTAAATATATTAAACTTTTATAAGCTGTAAAGGAGTGCCTTTTATATTTAAGAATATTGACTTTCTGATTTTCTCTTTCCAGGCGGCATAGATATAGACTCATTTCAGGAACATGAAGAAGGCCGTGCAGGGCCAGATGATAATGAGGAGGTTATGCGAGCATTGCTTATTCATGAGAAGAAGACCCCATCTGCCCCTGCAGGTTCAGTGGGGGCGGCTGCTCCCGTGACAGCTGCCAACGGCAGTGACTCTGAGAGTGAGACCAGCGAGTCAGATGATGACTCTCCACCCCGTGTGGCCACTGTGGCTGCACATCATGGGGAAGAGGATGAGGAAGACGATGAATTTGAGGAAGTAGCAGATGACCCCGTTGTCATGGTGGCTGGCCGTCCGTTCTCGTATAGTGAAGTGAGCCAGAAGCCAGAGCTGGTGGCCCAAATGACACCAGAGGAAAAGGAAGCATACATAGCAATGGGACAACGCATGTTTGAGGACCTTTTTGAGTGAGCTTTCCTTACCTTTTCCTCCTTTCTCTAATGCTCATTTCAAAAAGAGATTTCTTACCTTTGAAGAAATGTGTTTAGTGGCTTTCTGCCCCTCTTGATGTAAAGCAACTGTTAATCTTGTGCAAACAATAGTGGGAGAGAAAGTTTGATTATTTTATGCCAGAAACTTCCCCCACAAGGTAGGTTGGCTATAAGCATTCCCTTTCCTATTACTACAGTATTAATATTTTGCTGTATTCCCTTATCTAATCTTTTTCCTTTCCTTTTTAAGACACATTTTTCTCCCTTCTGAAATGAGTGTGACAAGTCTATAAGGTAAATTCTTCCTGTCTGCCTGTAGAAGCCCATTATGATAGGTTACAGTAATTCACTGATCACATCCTTTTTATCTGTTCTGACCAAGCATTCCTCACAGCCCCTGATAGTGCTGCCAACCAGGCAACTTCACAACAGGCAAGTCATTGATGTAGGAAAAAAAAAACTTAAAGCATCACATTGCCTCACTGTTGAAGATGGAGTCATTGTGTAAGGGGAGATGAGAGTATATCTGGAAGGAGGATGGTTATGCCTATGTCTCATGATTAATATCTAAACCAAAACTGGTGTCTTTAGAACTGACTTGACTGGCAGATATTATTGTTTTGCTTACTGCCTTGTGGTTTGTATATTGGATAATAGAAAACAGAAAGTGTGTTTGGAAAGTCCTTAGGAAGAAATTAGAGAAAAAAATGTGGGCTTAGGATAAGGAGTCCATGTAAAGTATTGAAGAGTCGAGAGCATTGGGAACAGTACCCTTTAAAATCGTCTGACTTTGTGCTGATTTAGAAAGCTGAGACTGATACCCTTCTTTTTCAGTTCTTCCACAGTGTTATAAATTGTTTAAAGAGGTCATCGCAGCAGAAATCAGCATATAACAATTGATTACTCCTTTGTTTTTTTCTCTCAACCTTTTTGAAGGCCTTCTTTGTCTCTTTTGATTCTTGTCAAGCATGGTATTTTAGAGTGTATCCAGTATATTGTTGAGCATTGTAACCTCAAGGAAGATAGTTTATTTTTGATTCTGATATGTAGCGTGGTATTATTCCTAAAGGCAGAACTTTAAAAATTTTTCATACAAGGGTCTACAGTTGTATTTTTTGTAATATTTTCCCTTGCATTGTCATTTTTAGATATTTATCGTTTTCTAGTACATGTGTAAAGTTAAGATAGATTTTAGAGCATCTGAGCCTTGTGTGAAGTAATGTTTCATTAACCTGGGTTGTATTAATGACTAAATATTGACAATAAATCTATTTTATACTGACTGAAATTTGTTAATTTCTAGCTCTAACATCTTGGAGCATAATTAAAGTGAATACTCTTCCCAATGAAGAAAAATGTTTCAGAAGTTTTTCTCTTATTGGCATTGTTTCAAATAGTCAATGCAGTTGTATGTGATCTAAACTTTTTTCTGGCCGTAAATTGCCTTAAGAATGACTTTAAGTGTGTACCTTGTGCAAATAGGGCTATTCAACTTTTAAACATTGTTGTTGTTTTCTAAACATTGATAGTTTGGAAAGAAGTTCAGTAGTAATCAGATGTTAAGTTTTGAAATGTAGTTCTAGGTGAACTGTCAGCTCTTCATTTCAGCGAATACTTGTTTCTTGCTTTTTTTTCTTGATCTCACTTGCATGTTCTTTTTCCTGAAGCTACCATTCTATTTTTCTTATCTGTTATCTATTCTTTCATCTCCCTCTTGGAGTCTGTGTTATAACCTATGACTGTGCTGAAATTGTTCAGTTTTTTTTTTTTTAATGTCTTATTTCTTATTTTCTTTATTTCTCAACCTCTTTGGCTGCTCTTTGAGCTGTCAACCCATCTTTTGCTTGAAACCTTTTTTGTTTGGTATCCTAGCCATTACACTGGCCAGGTTTCTCCTTACTTCAGGAAGCCTCCATGCTTCCCTGGCTTCTTTACCTTGCCTCTGCACCATCTGTACTGACTCACAGTAACCATGGACACAAGTCTGTGTGGCAGATTTTCACTGAAGTCTTGTATTATAGTAGAGGGCAAGGGGTGGTCAATGGGAGGGATTCAGCATTGAGTAGTCAAGGAATATGATACACATCCTTGTCCTTAAAGAGTGTCTTTGCCATTTTCACATGTTTCATCCCAAGTAGAGTGCTGTAATATTTCAGCTTCCTTTTTCCTTCATCACCTTTCATCACCTTTTTCTTTCCAAAGGCCTTGGAAAGTGATAAATGTATTAGAAAAAATAACTTAGTTTTTTATTTTATTCCTGTTCGAAGTATGACCTTGAAAGATCCTATCATATCCAAAGTGGTCTATTAAAATGTTTCCCTAACTAAGAAACCATTTTTCCACCCACTTTTTCCCCCTCCCCTCACTTTGCCACTTTTTTCTTCTCTCTCTGCACTAGATAAATATTCCTCATACACTTGACCAAAGTCAGGTGATGAGTAAACAACTTTGGCCCTAGGTGATCCATAGCTTTGTATCTGCTGGAAGATTGCTTCCAATCTATCTGCCCTTGTAGTTGAACCCTTTTTCTCATTTAGATACCACTTTTTTTCCAGAATACCTTAAGGAGCATTAACTTTAAATGATTAAAAGGAAATATCCAATTTGGCATACCCTGGAAGTCAGGAGACTAGGTTCTAGTCCCAGTTAACTAGACACTTGCAGTGTGACACTATTACCTGATGTGATCTTCCTGGGCTAGTTTCTCAGTTGTCAATAATGGGAGGATTATGGTAGGATCACCAATATTGCTTTCTGCTCTGATATTTAATGAAGGTAAGTGGTAGCTAACATGTTTTAAAGTGAGGCTGAATAATAATAACAAAATAACAAGAAGAAGTCTTTTGATGTGCTACAGCAATTCAAGCCAGTTGAAGGATATTTTAATGGAAGGGCTGGCGTAGGTAGCAGCTTTAGGATTTAGAATGTAGAAAACCAGAGCATAAACAATTACTAACTAGGTTTTTGTCTTCTGGTCCTGCCAAGGTACTTCATTTCTGACCTCAATAACTGAGGAAGAAATAATTGAATATTTCATAACTCTTTTTGGTATCATTTTGAGATAATTAGTGAATGGGAATGAGATTGGGAAGAGCAGTTCCTCTTCTTTCTACCAGTTGGCTGTTTGGCTAGATTCCCAGCCAGTACTACAATAGAAAAACTTATATGTGTAGTTTCTTGTTCTACATATTCCTGGGTTAAAAAAAAAAAAAAGTAGCTAGGAGATGACAATCAAAAAACATATGAAAATCTTTAGAATTTATAAATTGGTATAATTCTACCTTCTATTTGTTTAGCATTTTGTTTCCATCGAAGCTGTTTCACATTGTTATCTCTGGCAGAGCTATGCTACTATCACTTAAAAATTTTTCTTTTTTAAATCTCTTGGGGAAATGAGGAAGATTTTCAGAAAGGAACTAGAACTGTGGCACTAAACTTACTGTCCTTTCTATTGGCTTTTTATATTATGAAAGCAAAGTAAACTGTGAATAAGTACAGATATTCTTAAAACATATAAAGCCAAATGGGTTGAAACGGGAAATGCCTTGAAATTTTGCTTCTTCCTTTGAAGAGGTAAAAAGGAATGAACTAATTCTAGTGGGTCCTCAAGGAAAGGAACAAGCACCTTAACCTCTCTTCAGAAAGATCTTGCTGTCCTTCTGAGTACTAGAGGCTGCCATTCCTATTCCAGTTGCAAAGCAAACAGGTCTCTAACATGACCCAGTTTCAGCACTCAACCCACATTTCCCATCACACGAAAGTACATTATCACTTACCTGTTGTAAATAAGTCTGAGAAATTTGTTTGGAAACAAAGGCTAGTGCCAGGTGCTAAAGTGCCTTTAATCACATTAAGGCATACAGAATAGTTGTACAATTTGTTGTTGTTGTTACTTAAATATATTATTTAAAAATTCATCCAATAAGATATATATGTATATATAGTAAAAAAATGAGAACTCTTCACCCAGCCCATCCCTATCTCACTTACCCCAAGATATCCATTGTTGACAGTGTGTATCATCCCAGACCTTTTCTAGACCTTTAGAAACAACATACTTACACTCATACCCACAAATACATTGCAATGCTTTTTAAGTGAATACAATCATATATAAATTGTCCATACATACAATGCCATTTGTTTTTGAAATATCTTGAAAATCTTTCTATATCTGTATATTTAAATCTGATTCATTTTTAAAAATAAGGACTAGGCTGAATTAGGTAGTGTCCAGTTTTTCACTATTAAAGTGCTATAATGAATTACCCTTATATATCCTTATTCTATATTTCTATAGGATAGGACCATAAAAGAGAAGTAGCAAATCAAAGGACATGTCCATCTTAAACTGATAGCTCTTGCCAAATCACTTTTCAAAAAAACTGTTGGAGAATTTTAAGCAGGGAAACAATTTGTAGCATTGCTGTTGGGTTGGAGTTGAAACCTGGGGATTATTAAGGTGATTTCAATAGGCTTAGTAATAAAGGGCTTCCCTCATAGCTCAGATAGTAAAGAATATTCCTGCAGTGCAAGAGACCCAGGTTCAATCCCTGGGTTGGGAAGATCCCCTGGAGAAAAGAATGGCAACCCACTCTAGTATTCTTGCCTGGAGAATTCCATGGACAGAGGAACCTGCAGGCTACAGTCCATGGGGTCACAAAGAGTCATGACTAAGCAACTAAAACACACACACACACACACACACACAAGTCTGTGGGGATGGAAAGAGGGGACAGGTTTAAGAAACTTTGGAGGGGTGGCATTAATGTACTTGGTGACTGAATATGGCACTACCCTGGATGAAGCTGTATTCTGACTGAATGGTTGTTCCATTTATCAAGATTGGAAATACAGGAGGGAGAGCAGAGTTTATTCTTGTTTCAGCTCGCATCTCATAAATGGCACCATCATTTCACCTACATGCTCATACCAAAAGTGTAGTAGTTGGCCATTCTTTCTGTTTTCTATCCCACATCCTGTTCATCAGCAAGTCCTGTCAGACTCAAAATATAATCTAATTTATATAGCCTAAGTTTGAAGGTAGAGCTGATAGGACTTGCTAATAAACTGAAAATATATTCTAAATCTCACCTTTTATACTTCCACCACTACCAGCCTACCACAGGCCGTATTAATACCTCCCCCTACCCCCACTTAAAACACTTCATTGACTGTTTCTTAGAATAACATCTAGACTAAACTCCTGACCCTTTTCTATAGGTCCTAAGAGATCTGGCCCCTGACTACTTTTATGAGCACACCTATTATTCTTCCTGTTAACTACTCTCTAACAACATTGACGTTCTCTGCTTTGCAAATATGCCAAGGTTTTTCCTGCCTTAGGTCTTTGCCCTAACTATATTCTCTGCATAGAACTTTCTTTTCCATTCTTGTCACTTTTATTTGATTCTCAGCTTAAATGGCACTTTCTCAGAAAAGCCTTCTCTTAATCTCTTCTCCCATTCATGGTGATATTTTCCTACTTTATTTTCTTCATAATAACATTGCTGTTTACAATGAACTTGTTTATTTTTTTATGTCTCTCAACTCCCCCGCCACCCCCCCAAAAGACTAAGGACAGAATACTAGCATGTGCAATTAATTCTGGCACATGATAGGCTCTCAACAAATGTTGAATGGATGAATGGACAGATGAATTGGCACTAGGAGAACATACTCTTTCTCCACCAAGGCATATCATTTTGTTCCTGCCTGAATTTTATTTATATATATGTTCCTTAATCAATTAGTTATGTTTACTGTGGTTCATGGTACCTAGGACTGTGTCCCCAGGGTAGCAGAATATAGCTTCTTTGGTGCAACCAATGAGACGCCTAGAAGCTTTAGTTCTGGGGAGCCATTAGCTTCAATGTTCATGAAAAAGAGAACTTAGTATTTTGTCTAGGACCGCCCTGTCCAATAAGGTAGCCACTAGCCACTTGTGACAATTGAGTACTTGAACTGTATCTAGTCCAAATTGAAATGTGCTGTAAATAGGAAACACATACCAAATTTTGAACTCAGTGTGGGATTAAAGAATGTAAAATACCTTATTAATAATTTTTATATTGATTATTTGTTGAAAAGATAGTACCGTAGATATGCTAGGTTAGAGGAAATATGCTATTAAAGCTAATTTTACCTGTTTCTTTTATTTCTTTTATATGGCTATTAGAAAATTTTGAATTGCCTATATTGCTGACATTTGTAGCTTGCATTGTATTTCTGTTGAACAGCACTAGTCTAGGACATTCTCTTCAGGTGCTGGAATTATGTATTGTACTTAGTGACTATACATCTTTCCTCGTGTGCAAGTTTTTGACCTGAATGCTGTGCTCACGTTCCACTCCTCCCTATCATCTACTAGAAAGGTAGGCTTCATTTTGTTGGTAGACTCTTTCTCTTGGGAAAATAGTGAATTTTGCTTTTGGTTTAATTTTTCCCCTTTCATGGGTGAAAATGGTTGGGGTGAGGTGTTTTTTGTTTTGTTTTGTGTGTTTCCTGAAGTAGGATGAAATATTAGGGATAACATTAGCAGTGGAGATAAGGAACTGAGAATTGTTGACTACCTAGACCAATTTTGTGATGTTGAAAGTGCTGCTGACTTCTGGGTAAGTGAGGAACCTGAGCATCTGGTGAAGCCACCATGCCAGAGACAGAGGAGCTCAGAACCAGTCCTAAATCAGAGGAGTGGGAAGCCTAAAGTGGTGCTCTGTATGCGTGATCTTAACAGGCAGTGTATGTGAGATTGCTCATGTGTTTATTTCTGTCTCTCCCCTTGCTATAGAATGTAAGCTCCATGAGGGCAAAGGCTTTATCTTTCTTGCTTACTGCAGTGTTCTGTCTCATATCCCTGACTCAATGCCTGGCACATAGTAAGTACTCATCAATAAATACTGAATGAATAAACAAGTATGTTTATCCAGGCCAGGAGTAAGCCATGGCCTTTATACAAAAGACTGTTTTCCGTTTGTATACCTAATTGTATACCTAATGTTTTTGATGCTATTTTGTATTAATTATCTTCCTGTTTGGAATGCTTACAGATGGTGAGTGCTGATCTACGCAGCAAAGTGCATTTTTCCCAGCAACTGGTGAAACCACCTAACCAAAATACATCTAACAAATGCATCTAACTAAAGCGAATTTGTTCACTTAGTCTGTGTTAAGGTCATTCTTTACAGAAGAAATTGTGAGAAGCAAAGATTGTGCTATTTCTTCAACTGGAGATTTTATTTATCTCTTAATAAATTAAAATTGATGATTCCGTGGTTTCCTTCATGATATCAAAGACCCAGCTTCCTTTTATCTTTATACTTAGTCTTTCTTTTTTGAGGCAAGTATTTGTTGCTTTATGGTTCCATAATGGCCAGTACTTCATCTTTCTACATACATCTTCAGGTAGAAGTGAGGGAGTAAGATGATAAAGGTATATAACAGCTAAGTCAGTATCCCCCTCCCTTTTTAAAAAAATTGTGGTGAAATTCATATGACATAAAATTAATCATTTTAAATTGAACAATTCAGTGACATTTAGTTTATTCACTATCCAGTTCCAAAACATTTTCATCTCTGCAAAACAAAATCCGTCCCCATTAAGCAGTTGTTTTCCTTTCTCCGGGGGAAACCACACCCCTTGGCAACTACCATTCTTCTTTCTGTCTATGGATTTATGTATTCTAGTTATTTTGTATAAATGGAATCATTCGGTATGTGACCTTTTGTATCTGGCCTCTTTCACTTAGCATAATGTTTTAGAGGTTCATCCATGTTGTAGCATTTGTCCGTACTTCATTGCTTTTTATGACTGAGTCGGATTCTGTTGTGTGTATATGCCACAATTTGTTTATTTATTCAGTTGTTGATGGGCATTTGGATTGTTTCAGCATTTTGGCTATTGTGAATAATGCTGCTGTGAATATTCATATACATGTATTTGAGTACCTGTTTTCAATTTGAGGGGCCTATACCTAAGAGTGAAATTGCTGAGTTTGTGATAATGTCTATGTGCTGTTTCTTTTTAACATACCACCTTCCCAGCACTGTGTGCAGTAATTACTGGCAATCATTGGGGAGTAGACAGGGCCTTATAACCAATATGTCTGTTTTGGAAGTGAGAATCAACAGAGAATATTCAAAGCTCTAGGGTCTGTGACCAGAGCAACAGCTACAGAGGGCCAAGTAATAGTAGGTGTTCGTATGAAGTAAGAATTGAAACATCCTGGATTTTCTTTTGTGAAGGAATTAGCTTCTCTGCATTGCCCTTTATATCCTTTCCTGGGTTCAGACTTTTTAAGTCATAACATAGACTCATTCTGGCCATCTGAGTACTCACCTGGGGCTGTGATCTCTGTGCTCCAGTTCTCTGTCACAGAGCCAATCCTTTGAGTCCAGGGTCATAGCGGGCTAATGTCTTCTTTTGGTCAAGCACAAGGTGAAGTCCTTTGTTTGAACATGCTTGGAAGTGTGCCAGTATCAGAGGTGATGGTGATGGTAACTGTTAAGATCCAGAGGATGGATCCAGAACTAAATTGCCTCTCACAAGTATTCGCTCAGTATGAAGTCAGCTTTAATCAGTCCTGTTCCACCAGCTTCAAAAATGGGAGGCTGGCAGTTTTTCATTTCAGGGTAGTGACCTGCCTGGGAGGTCTAAAGAATGATTCTGACAATGTTCCAAGAGAATCCTTCCCTGCCGTTAGGTGCCTGTGTGCAGGTATAATGTGTATGTAGGAGGGTAGAAAAAAGACAAGACAGGGCAGGCCTTTATGTTTAGTGGGTGGGTGGAGAGGACTTGGCCTGCTGTGTATGTCACTCACATTTCACATCTCTCTGACAGGCTATAACTGTAGCAAATTTATGGATAATTTCTTTACTGCTTTTTCCACTGAGATTCATTAAGCTATAAAATTATGGCAGTGATATGGAGACCTCTGCCCGTGTCTCCTGCGTTAGTCTAGTTCCTTCAAGACTGACACAGTCCTTTTCCCTCCTTCCCCTACCTCAGCAGTTAGGAACAAAAACACCTAACAAGCAAAGAACCAATTGAAAGTCTGTGACAGTGTCTGCTTTTGCCTCCTAAACTACTATTTCTCAAAGAGTGTATTGGGCCACTTTGGGAATTCTTAAATATATTCTCAGTGTTTTGACCAACAGATATCTGTGATTACCATCTGTCTCGTTACACTACTTCCCCATCTCCCAAAGTGCACTTGGTAAATCCCTTTTTTAAAACTTGCTTTTCTGCAGTAAATGGTACTCTCCCTCTGCCTCAAATCCTCCCTTGATGTTCTTCCCTCCTCTGTCCTGTGTCCTCTTCTCCACAATCATCACTTCAGGAACAAGCTTCTTAAGCCTACTTCCTATGGTGGATGTGGGAGGTTTTCATTTGTTCTCACACAGTGTGCCTGTCTCCCCCCTCTGCCTCCATGTGATTCAGCTGGGATTGATGCCAGTCATAGTGATTGATTCAGAGAGGAGCATATGATCCAGGCCAGGTAATGAGAGTTACTTCAGGACTTTGGTTGAAATGGGAAAAAGGCACTGCCTTTCTCTACTAGGGTTACTAAACTGGTAGAGCATAGCTAGTAGCAGCTGGCGACAATCTTTGTTACCATTTGAGGACAATCTGCCTGAAAATAAAACCAACACAGAGGAAGGCAGAGATGGAGAAAGAGTGATTTCCAATCACAGCGCTTGAGCACTTTAATTCTACCATACTTGAATCCATTTTTACCTTTGTAATTATTTCTATTATGTGGGTCAGTATGTTTAGTTTTATTCTTTAGCCAGTTTGGGTTGGGGTTTCCCAGGTGATGCAGTGGTAAAGAATCCTCCTGCCAATGCAGGAGACTCAGGAGATGTGGGCTCGATCCCTGGGTTGGGAAGATGCCCTGGAGGAGGAAATGGCAAGCAATTCCTGTATTCTTGCCTGGAAAGTTCCATGGACAGAGGAGCCTGGCAGGCTGCAGTCCATGGGGTTGCAAAGAGTCAGATATAACTTGAGCAACTGAGCACACAATTGGGATTGGGTTTCTATCTCTTGTAATTGAAAAAGTCTTGACTTATTAGACAGTGCCCATCAGCCCACTGGTATCTCTACTTCATCTTCACTTTGTTATTCCCTCTGTCATTCAGTTGGAGATAGTCTCACCTGTATTCTAACCACTCTCAACTCTTCCCTTCTCTGTTACAGTCCTATACATACATTTATCTAGGGCTTTGTAGTCTACCAAGGGGCTTTCATATTTGATTCACATAAAGCTCTGAGGAAGATAGAAGCATGATTATCCCCTTATTCAGCTAAGGAAACAAGTCGAAAGATGCTTATGATGATTCGTCTGTATCATATTTATAGTCACTGCTAGGACTCAAACATTAGTTCCCTGGCTGCTGACTTAGAAGAGTTCTTTCTTCTATATTCTGTTGCCTCTTTTGGGTAGAAACACGGCTTTAATGTAAATTCACACTCTTCTCTCGCATGGAGACCTCCTTATAACATTTGTAGATCCAGTGGGACAGAAGGCCTCATCTTTGCATCAAATCTCATACTGGCTGTCCTCTCTTTGCCATCATTTGGATTCATTTCATCTGTCTGTACCAGCTGTCACAAGTCTTTGCTATAGGTTACTTCTCAAGGACTTAACCTAGTCTAAGAATATGACTGGTTCTGGGTTCTATTATGACTTTGGCCCCCCATGCACATTGGAGAACTTAACTGCTTCAGCTCTTCAACTTCTTTGACAATCCAATACTTCACACAAAGCCCCTCAAATCATCTGCCATCCCTACATATCTTCCTGATAATGCATTTTATGCTCCCATGGCTGGGCTGGGGAGCATAGCCACAAAGATGCTAATTCATGCCCTGGCCATGCTGCCTGTTTCCATCTGGACCCTTCCTGCTGTGCGGATCTCTAGATGGCTACAGACCTACAGTGGTTGTTTCTCTCTCCCTCAACCTTTGCCAGTCTGTTCATGATCTTGTTTTCTCCACTTGTTTGATGTCTGAGATCATTTTGCCTTTATGTAACTTCTATAGTAAACATTATCAGTTGCATGCTTAGCATTCATTGTTCACTTCCTAATAGTACCTAATTTTTGCTAAGAGATCCCTTTCCCAAGGAAGTACATGTGCTTCAGGAGAAGCTAATTCTATAGTCATCTGTACAGTTCCTATATAGTTCCTGTATAGTCACCTGTACAGGTCCTACTTGGGCCAAGAGTAATAGTAGTAGTGATTGTGCATGCGTGCATGCTCAGTCGTGTCCAACTCTTTACAACCCCATGGACTCTAGCCCACCAGACTCCTCTGCCCATGGGATTTTATAGACAAGAATACTAGAGTGGATTGCCATTTCCTCCTCCAGGGGATCTTCCTGATGCAGGGACTGAACCTGCATCTCCTGTGTCTCCTGCACTGGCAGGTGGATTATTTACCACTGAGCCACCAGGGAAGCCCAGTGGTGATTGTAGCTCTTAACAAATATTCTAGTTATCCTATATACATAATAGAATTGCATTTTCTAGATTGTTGAAGGTGGGTGTGGCCATGTGACTTGCTTTGGTCAATGAAATGTGAATAGAAGTGATATATGGCATTTCCAGGCAGAAGTCTTTAAGGACTAGTGTATGATTCACCAGGTGCCCCTCCCAGATACAGTGATTGCTAAAGCATGTGTTGAGATGAAGCCTCCATCAGCCTGGGTCCAAGGGTGACTATTATGGTAGAGCTCCCCCTGCCGACATACACCAGCATATAGTGAGAACAAGAAGTAAATGTTTGCTGTTACGTCACTGAGATTTGCAGTATAAGCAGGACATTCTAACTGATACAGTAATCTCATCTTTATAACAGTGCCTGGGTCAAAAACCTAGTCTAAGCCAAGTGAAGTGAAAGCTACTCAGTTGTGTCCAACTCTTTGTGACCCCATGGACTATACAGTCCATGGAATTCTTGAGACCAGAATACTGGAGTGGGTAGCCTTTCCCTTCTCCAGGGGATCTTCCCAACCCAGCGATTGAACCCAGGTCTCCCTCATTGCAGACAGATTCCTTACCAGCTGAGCCACCAGGGAAGCCCAGTCTAAGCCAAGTAGTCATGGCATTTCTTGGTCAAGAAATTGGTTGAAAAAAATGCTGTGACTCACTTGGTACACTGAAATGAGAAGGAATTTGCTGGGGCCTTGAGCAAAGAACTGTGGTGTTGGAGAAGACTCTTGAGAGCCCCTTGGACTGCAAGGAGATCCAACCAGTCCATCCTAAAGGAGATCAGTCCTGGGTGTTCATTGGAAGGACTGATGCTGAAGCTGAAACTCCAGTACTTTGGCCACCTCATGCGAAGAGTTGACTCATTGGAAAAGACCCTGATGCTGGGAGGGATTGGGGGCAGGAGGAGAAGGTGACGACAGGATGAGATGGCTGGATGGCATCACCGACTCGATGGGCATGAGTTTGAGTAAACTCCGGGAGTTGGTGATGGACAGGGAGGCCTGGCGTGCTGCGATTCATGGGGTCGCAAAGAGCCAGACACGACTGAGCGACTGAACTGAACTGAACTGAACAAAGAAGTTTCCTGACTTACAAGAGAGCTACCAGAAGAGGTGAATTCTCTCTTCCTCTTGATGTTTTGTATAAATGTGAAGCCTGTAGTTACTATAATTATCTTTCTACAGGGATAAAGCCAAAACAAGGGAGAGTGGTATCAAAGGAATCTCAAAGAAATGGTGCCAAAACCCTGATGGAATCATAACCAATCATTACTCTTTGTCTGGAATTTTTTCAGTTAGATAAGCCAATAAGTCCCTTTTACTGTTTAAGCTATTTGAGTTGGGTTTCTTATATATCTCCACAAAAGTAACCTAACAGTTGTAACTTCCTTTCTTAGTTCTTATCTTTACTTCTCACTCATTTATGTAGTATCAGAGAAATAATAGCTAATGATAGTTCATTTATAGAAGACTTATTATGTGTCTGGCACTATTCTAAGTGCTTTCTAGACAGATTCTGATTCCATTTCAGAGTAGAGAATATATGAGTGAGCTCCTTGAGAACTCTTTTCTTATTTATATCTATTTCTTCCCACAGTGCCGATTTGGTACAAACAGATGCTAACCAAATATTGAATAATTGAACAAATATAAATTGTTTTAGTCTCACAGAGCTTATAGTATTTTTGACTATCCAGGTCTCACAAACCTAAAAGACTGAGACCAACTCAAGACATCATAAATGCTGTTAGGTACTGAACTGCAGTTCCAAAAGGCACGTTAAAGGCTGTGAAGAAAAGATAGCATTATTGGGTGAAGGTTGGGAGTGAAAAGCTTTTGAAGAAAATCAGATTTGTTCTTTAAAAAAACAAAAGCAGATATGGATAAGCATAGAGTGGGAGGGTGTATATTAAAGTCAGGGTAATAAGAAGCAAGAGTATGGTGTCAGGGAATGTGGTGTATTGAAGAGCATTCAGTACATTCAATTTAGGTGCTCAATAAATGTTAGATATTTTTTCTCATCATAAGACAGTAGAGATCCTTTTTCCCTTGAAATATTTGATGCAGGCTTGATATAAAAGAGATGTTATAGCCACTACCCTGACTACTTATCTCCTTACCTGCTCAAACCCCTTGCACATAGTAAGCAGTCACAGATGTTTGTAAAATTACAGACATTCATTAATGCATTATTTCTCCCTAGAGAAAGAAGTTTCTGAGTGCTTGTCTGCTAAGCATTCTACCTGTCTTCTGGCTCTCTTAACTCAATGCTGGGCACATACTGTTGCACAGTCGGACCTTAGTTAAGTACTTGATTGAATTGATTCAAATTATCTGGCTTGGGAAGAAGTTCCTTACCTAGTGAGCCTGGCTTTTCAGTACATCAACACTTCATCAAACCTCTGTCAGATCAGATTCTCAATAGGGTATCTTAAATGCATGCTATTAAAATACTTAAATAGAAGTCCCATCTGTTTGAATAGACCAAGCCTGATGAATCAGCCAGAGAGGTGGGAGGCTGATCCAGCTAGACATGAACCAGTCGGGTGGGGAACAGGCAGCTCTGTCTCCCTTTGCCACCCCAGAGTGCTTATGCCAGAATGTACAGATTTATAAACAGAAACCAGTTAGCAAAATATGAGGACTGAAGCATGCCACAGTGCAGTGTCTGTGGGCTAATGAACAGGTCTGGCTGGAGCCCTTGTCCCAGCTGCAGATCATGCTGAAGGGTGTGTCAGAGCAGAAGGAGGAGCCCAGGGACTTACCCCTTCCATAATTCTTGCACCACTGGAATCTAGATTTTGTTTTCATGCAATTGTAAAAAGCATTTTAAAAAAACAGCTTTATTTTGGGAACTGTCACTGGTGAAGTCAGCAAGGACTTAAAGACCTAAGATAAAATACAATGATAGAGAAGTGTTGAGGAAGCTGCCTTCTTTTTATTCCCCAAGAAAGATTTTGCACAGACATCCATCCCTGATGAGGTGTCATCAAGCCCTCATTTCCAAATGGTCTTGGCTGCCAGAATCCTAATTACAGTTAGCTTCTCAACCACACTGTCTCCCTTTTCCCAGCTCTCCTGATATACCCTGGATGTGGATCATACTCTTTGGTGCTGCATTAAAAAAAGAAAAAAATTTGGGGGGGGGGTCACTCTTCACCACACCAAAATACATGTTAAAAAATATTCTTTCTGAAGCTCTATTCCTCTGATAACACTTAGGACATGAGTCCTTGTGCACAACAGATGCTCAATAAATAGTTTGTTCAATTAACATGACTCATTTCTCAGTTTCCTGGGCTAAGAAGAAAAAAATGTGACGTGCTTTCTTATCACCACTGATTTCTCTTCTGCTTTACTGTCAACTTTGCCCCTCCATACCCATGTCCTTAACCCAGCTGCACATATACACATGGAAACACAGTCCCACTTGGGGTTATTATCTATCCCATTTGGGTTATTCTATTGCTTCTTTAGGCTTTTGTTTAGAGTATTTTTTCTAATTAGAGGAGAAGTGAGAAGAATAATGTATAAGTCAGACGTTCTGGATTCTGATCCTAACTGGACCATTTTCTTTGGATCTAAGGTAAGTGAGTATGTGCTCAGATTCTTCATCTCAGATATAGTAATAATAATAATATATGACTGACTCACCTCCCAGGTTGGTTCAAGTGTCAAATGAGCTAATATATATGGAAGTCCTTTGAGAAGAGACAAAGCACTTTAAATGACTCTTACTGTAAAAACCTAACCCCTTCTGAGTTCATGTACCCAGTAAAACACATACAGTATCAAAAACGTCTAGGAGAGGCCCAGTGGTTGAGATTCTGCACGTCCACTTCAGGGGGTCCAGGTTTGATTCCTGGTTGGGGAACAGATATATGAAAAAAAAAAAAAAATCTTCTATAGTGTGTCTCCCTGGGAAGTGGGCCCCTTCTCACTTTCCTCCTCAGGAGAGGCTAACTGGCTGGCTTCCTGGGCCCACATGGGATGGTTTACTATGATGAATTCAATGGGGCCTAGAGTCAGGCCCTCAGTTTTGCAGCATCAGAATTCAGTTTTGGCAGAATCTCTGAGTTGATCAGCCTCGAGATGCTGACTCATGCCCACTCACAGGAGACTGATACATAACCAGAATGCCCATTTATTTATTTACAGTGAGGACCATTTAGCCTGCTCTGTACCTTTGCTCCCTATAGACCAGTTGCAAGGGAAGAGGAAGTATCAGAAGGTTGCTCAGTGAGCAAGGAACTTTGATAAGGGGAGTAACATCAGGTTCTGCTCATTTGGCTTTGCTATCTTAAAAGGAATCCGCTTTCCAGAAAGTCTGATGTTTCTGACACCCTGGCAGGCACCCAATTCTAGAATTTTGCTTACATGAGTCAGAATGTGCCAAGCATTCCCTTTGCTCGACCAGCCCTCTTCTGACCTACACATTGTTATTTATATATGTTGATCCTTTTCAGACCTCCTGCAGTGGTTCCCAGAACCAGTCTGCTAGCCAGGCTGGGGTTTATTGCCACAACAGCACCTAGAGGATTTACAAAGAAAGATTTTTTTTTTTTTCTCAACTAGAAATTCTAATTTATTGGATCTGGAAGGGCATAGGAATCTGAATGTTTACAGGATCCCAAGTGACTCTGACCATTAGCCAGGTTGGGGAACCACTTATTTGGCTAAGAATCTATACTGTCCCTTTAAGATGACTTTGCATATTCTGATCTGATCTGTTCTGAACTGATTGTATAGGTTAACTCTGAGAACAGAATGTTATTTCCTAGGTCTCAAGGGCCAATCAGTGTTGCATCCTTGAACCAACCTTCCTCCTTTCCTTCCTTCCTGTCTTCTTTCTTTCTTTTCTTCCATAAATATTTATAAATATCCAATGCATAAGGAAGCTTACCAAGAGAAGATTGTGGCAATCAACCCTTCAACTGCCAAAAGCAGAAGCTGTTTTTAGGTGATAATAGACTTTGAGGATTAGGATATATAATCCCAGTGCATAGACCACTGTGAGGCCAGCCAATGAAATGAAGGCCTGACGTGAAACAATCCAGAGACAATTTCCCTGTGGTAAGCAATGCTGGGTCTTGGTATACTTCCTGAGCTGATGTCCTGTAGGAAACAACCTTGTGCCCACAAGTGGCCTTGATGGAAACTCTAAGGACCATGTATCCATCCCACTCATGGCCAAGAAAACACGTCATTGTCTTTCCTCTCAAACATGGTTCTCATCTTACCAGCACCTGGCAGTGGCTAGCTTCTGTAAGAGTACCAACATCAGGGGAATCAAATGAGCATCATCTAAGGAGGGGTGCCAACAAGTGATGGGTATCTCAATATAACAGCTATTTTGTCTCCATAGTTGATAAGCCTTATGCATCACAAAAGCTACTGTTAAGGGTTGAAGTGAAGTGAACTTGCTCAGTCGTGTCCAACTCTGTGACATGGACTGTAGCCTACCAGGCTCCTCTATCCATGGGATTTTCCAGGCAAGAGTACTGGAGTGGGTTGCCATTTCCTTCTCCAGAGGATCTTCCTGACCCAGGGATTGAACCCGGGTCTCCCGCATTGTAGGCAAATGCTTTACCATCTGAGCCACCAGGGAAGCCCCTGTTAAGGGTTAGTATTCCCATTTTCCAGATGAAGAAATTTAACCTCAAAGAGGTTAAATGAGTTGCTAAAGTTTATACAAGCAGTAAGTGGTAGAATTGGTAGTAGAATCCAGGCCCACTCAGTTTCCAAGTCCTATGCCCCTTCCCCATGACTCCATGGTGCTTAGTAAAGATGGTTGTTTTTTTGTTTTTTTTTTAATAAGTTTTGAGCATAAGATTCATTGTGCTATAGCTAATACTTAAAATTTCTCTCTACATAATAATGTATATATGTATAACTATTTATGGGATTCCCAGGTGGTTCAGTGGTAAAGAATCCACCTGCCAATGCAGGAGACACAGGAGATGTGGGTTAGATCCCTGGGTCAGGAAGATCCCCTGGAGGAAGAAATGGTAACTCCAGTATTCTTGCTGGGAAAATCCCATGAACAGAGGAGACTGATGGGCTATGGTTTGTGGAGTCACAAAGAGTCGGACACGACTGAGCACAACAACACAGCACCATACCAATTTAAATATCGATATATATAGTAACATCTAAGTTGGAATTTGGTGATGCACCAAGTCTGATTCCTTTCTGCTATATAGCTGGGGACAGGATTAGGAGTCAGGATACCTGGTTATAGTCCTGGCTCAGTCATGTACTCACTGTGTGTCTTGAGAAGCTCCTTTTTCCTAGCTGGGCCTCAATTTTTTCATCTAGTCAGATGAAGGTGAGACTAGATCTAGGGTTGAACTAGATCTCTAACATGCTAGGATTCTAAGAATCTGGTAACAACTTTCTTAATTATTTTTATATCAAAGTATAGCAATTGAATTCTAGAAAAAAGGTTGAACGTATATATTATTGTTGTTCAGTTGCTCAGTCGTGTCCGACTCTTTGCGACCGCATGGACTCCAGCATACCAGGCCTCCCTGTTCTTCACTATCTCCCAGAGCTTGCTCAAACTCATGTCCATTAGTCGGTGATGCCATCCAACCATCTCATCCTCTGTCATCCCCTTCTCCTCCTGCTCTCAATCTTTCCCAGCATCAAGGTTTTTTCCAATGGAACATATATATTAGAAAACTATTTTAAAATAACATGTTTATTAAGACCTATATAGATGCCAGGGACTATAATAACTAATTTATAGACTTTTGATTAATTCTTATCACACAAACTATCTTTATTTATCCATCTCTGAGGAACAGAGAGAGAAGCACTTTGCCCAGGACAGTGTGGCCAATGGGTAGAGAAGCCAATACTGAAATCTAGAACTGATTCTACAGCTATCTCTCAAATGTGGTCCTACCCTCTATTCTCTTGTTTTATGGCTCCCATAGATGGGATGATGACTGTATAGAACATTTCTTAAAGTTCCATTTGACACTACCTGACCTTGAAATATGAGGAAAAAGTAGCCCACACCATTGTAATGGAATTTCCTGGAGACTTTTGTTATTGTACGATTATCTCTCCCTGGGAGGGGGGCTATAAAACTCAGACTGAATATGGGTTCAGAGTATGTTTTTATTTCAACTGTATGAGAGAAAACATTATACTGGTCAGCAGACCCTGACTATAAAATTGGTTCTATTTGTTAGCTTAATTAGTATCCTTTGTTTTCCTAATATTAAGCTCATAAAAGTTAGCCCCAGTTCCTTTGACTGGGTCTAAATAGGAGGAATTAAATCAATGAAGGAAAAACTCCTTTTCTGTCTGTTACTGATCCTGTGGAGATGAAAAGAAGAGAGGAAGAGATGGTTACTGGCAGGAAAATAGAGAACTATCAAAGGTTTGGGTCTTGTACAGACTGGGGTGGATGCATCTGACTTCCATCTTCTTCAAATGATGCCTCAGTACCTACCTGTTGCCTCTGCTCTTCCTGGACAGGAAGTCAGGTGGCTAGTCTGAGCAATGGTCTAGGAAGAGCCATAAACACACCAGTCTACCCCTAACCCTAACCCACCCTATCAGCCTCATCTTCATCAGGGATGATGCCTAAATGAAACCACAAGAGTGTCCAATCCTGGGACCAGAGATAGGAGAATAGGGAGGAAGATGGATGTAGTGTTACTACTTCCTTCCATTGTCTTGCTCACTACCAACAGGAAAGGGTCCTCTTTTTCTTGTGTGCCTTGAATTACATGTCACGCAGGTGGGTTGGTGAGAATTGAAAAAGGCCGTCTATAAATTGCTCAAACTAATTTAGAAGCCGTTCTGCAACATGTACTCAAGCCTACACTTTCAATAATGTCAGAAAAGTTTGCTTTACTTTTATATCAATAGGTTATGGCATTTTTTTTTTTTTACTAAACATAAGAGTGACACAAAGCTGAAAAGTAGAACCACAGAACCAAATCAGAATGTAAAATTGTCTAGACAGTCTAGAGTGTCTTGTCTAACTCAATAAGTTAAAGTGAATCAGAAATAATTGCAAAATTCTACATTTAGGCTAAAAAAAGAAAACCAGCTCTGCAGGATGAAGGAGATTACCTGGACGGTGTTCATTTCTATAAAAGAACTAGGAACTTAAATTAACCACAAGTTGAATATTTGCCACCACTATGATGTGTCTGCTAAAGAAAACCAACCCAACCTTTGACTACAAGAGGGGAAATGAGGTGGAGATGACAGGCAGCCCTGGTCCTACTGCAGTGAGCTGTGGTCAGACCGCACTGAAGTACTGGGTTCTTGTGGTAGGTACCACAATTCTTGGGGGATACTGACCAACTAGAGCTATGTCAAATAGAATGGTGTGAGTCAGAAAATCAGAGAGTTGATAGAAATGGTCATATTTAGCCTAGAGAAGAAAAAAAAAAAAGTCAACCAAAGGAACAGCCCAATCATTGCAAGTATTTCAAAGGCTCTTAGGTGACTAGCAGAATGAATTTGTCCTTCCCTGTCAAGATGTAGAGCAAGGCTAAGGAATAGAAGCTAAGAGAGTCAGAATGCAGAGCTATTTAATAGCTGAGCCACTATCCTAGAGTTGGGGGACTCCCAGATTCTAGAAGTACCATGTTGCTAAGACTACCTTTGAGGAGAGCTTTCCATTAGGCAGTGGGAGGTGAGAAGGGAGGAAGCATTATTTATTTGATTTATATTCCCGACACCAAAGGGACCACCATTTTCTCTGTTTTCCCCCGATTGGATTCACTTCTCTGATTTCACCTGATATTTCATATATTTTTTTTTCTTCAGCCTTAATTTGGGAGCCACTGACATCTGCTGTGAGTCCAGGCCTGAGGGTTCAAGTCCTGTGACTTTCTGAGAAGGGACCACCACTTTGGAAAACCTGAGTCTCTTAGAAATTCTCCCCACAGTGAAACTTAAGCTCTTGTACTCATCCATTAGCTTAATAACAGAAATCCTCATTTTGCTTTTTGAACATATTTTAGGCAATAATTGTTTCTGCTGGAGAAATATTTTTATTATTTCATATATTATACTTTTATTTCTTTGAGTTTCATTTGGTAATTCTTACACACTTTCCCCTGCTTTTAAAAATGATGAACAGACCTTTGATAATAGATTAATTTTGGTACATGGAGGAAAAAAAAGATGAAGAGGAAGTTTCTACTCTGAGGCTTGACTGTGTAGTTAAGATGACATCAGGAGACTTTTCACTGTAAAGTCATCCTTTCAGCCCCCAAAGAGATTGACCACCATAATACCTTCATCCCTTTCCTCACTGCTATTCCACTAGGAAAGGACGGCAATCATTCTTAAAATCCTCGGTGCAGGAGCTTAGGAGAATTTTAGCCCAGATTTCTTTTCAGGAGAATAATAGCTTGGCTTCAAAAACCTTGGAATAAAAATAATAATAATAACAATACTGACAACAGCAATAATACTTTCATAGTACTTACTATGTGCCAGGTGCTATTTAAGCATTTTATGTAATACAATAGTTTTCACAATAACCACATGGTAGGTGCTATTATCTCCATTTTGTCAATGGAGAAAATATGTTATGGGGAAGTTATGTAACTTGCCTAGGGTCATGGAGATAGCAAGACTATGTAACTGAAAGTTGAGCTCATGAGTTCTGGCTCCAAAATCCAGGCTCTTAACCACCATACTATATATACTATTATGCCATGTACCCTTTCATTTTTAGAACAGTACAATTTCTTAAGATAAAGTCATGACTAAATTTCTAGTTTCAACATCTTATAATCTTTATTTAATGTGTACTTTCTCTGTTATAAAAATAATATTGTTGTAGCTAAGAGTCCTGACTTTAATGCCAGCTAGACCTGAACTTAGACGCAGGCTACTCACTGATAAGTTACTTAATTTCTTTAGTTTCCTTATATGTATATCCACAGATTTTTAAAGAGGATTAAGTGAGATAAAATATGTAATGTGCTTAGAAGAGTACCTGGCCTAGAGTCAGTACTCAAGAAATGTTAGTGTTTATTAATATGTATTATAATCAAAGAAAGTATGGCAAGACTGAAAGTAGAAAGAAGAAAAAAATTAAACCACCCAGAATTCCACCCCTTGAGCTATTTTCGTTTTGTCTTTTATCTGTGTGTAAGAGAAATTAATTTTTTGTTGTTTATATTTCTGGGTGGAGGTCCTGGTAGCTGTTTGCCAAGTCACGATGGGTGGTGGAGAGGAAATTTGGAAGTAGATGTTAGGGTGTATATGTATGCAGAATTACTCTGCATAACACAGGAGGTAAATGAGACTCCCTGCTGCTGCTGCTGCTAAGTCGCCTCAGTCGTGTCCGACTCTGTGCCACCCCATTGACGGCAGCCCACTAGGCTCTCCCGTCCCTGGATTCTCCAGGCAAGAACACTGGAGTGGGTTGCCATTTCCTTCTCTAATGCATGAAAGTGAAAAGTGAAAGTGAAGTTGCTCAGTCATGTCCAACTCTTAGCGACCCCATGGACTGCAGCCCACCAGGCTCCTCCGTCCATGGGATTTTCCAGGCAAGAATACTGGAGTGGGGTGCCATTGCCTTCTCCGAAATGAGACTCCCTAGGGGACAAATAACTTAATCTCTGTATTAGATCTTCTGAGCAGTTCCTGATAAATACAGAGAAGGAAGCCATGGAGGGCCTCAAGATTTAGAACTACCCCTGTCAGAATGGACCACCTTTGTAATGTGTTTATCAGTTTAGTCCAGTTCAGTTGCTTTTTGTGTGTCCTCCTCTTTGCAACCCCACGGAGTGCAGCATGCCAAGCTTCCCTGTCCTAAACAACTCCCGGAGCTTGCTCAATGTCATGTCCATCAAGTCAGTGATGCCATCCAACCATGTCAACCTCTGTTGTCCCCTTCTCCTCCAGCCTTCAATCTTTCCCAGCATCAGGGTCCTTTCTAATGAGTCAGCTCTTCACATCAGGTGGCCAAAGTATTGGAGCTTCAGCTTGAGCATCAGTCCTTCCAATGAATATTCAGGATTGATTTCATTCGGGATTGACTGGTTTGATCTCCTTGCAGTCCAAGGGACTCTCAAGAGTCTTCTCCAACACCACAGCTCAAGAGCATCGACTCTTTGGTACTCAGCCTTCTTTATGGTTCAACTCTCACATCCTTATATGACTACTGGAAAAACCATAGCTTTGACTAGACAGACCTTTGTTGGCCAAGTAATGTCTCTTCTTTTTAATATGCAGTCTGGGTTGGTCATAGACTTTCTTCCAAGGAGGAGGTGTCTTTTAATTTCATGGTTACAGTCACTGTCTGCAGTGATTTTGGAGCCCTAGAAAATAAAGTCTCTCGCTGTTTCCACTGTTTCCCCATCTATTTGCCATGAAGTGATGGGACCAGATGCCATGGTCTCAGTTTCCTGAATGCTGAGTTGTAAGCCAACTTTTTCCACTCTCCTCTTTCACTTTCATCAAGAGGCTCTTTAGTTCTTCACTTTCTGCCATAAGGGTGGTGTCATCTGCATATCTGAGGTTATTGATATTTCTCCCAGCAATCTTGATTCCAGCTTGTGTTTCATTCAGCCTGGTCGCATGATGTACTCTGCATATAAGTTTAAACAGGGTGACAATATACAGCCTTGACATACTCCTGTTGAAGCCTAGCTTGGAGAATTTTGAGCATTACTTTGCTAGTGTGTGAGATGAGTGCAATTGTGCAGTAGTTTGAACATTCTTTGGCATTGCCTTTCTTTGGGATTGGAATGAAAACACCTTTTTCAGTCCTGTAACCACTGCTGAATTTTCCAAATTTACTGGCATATTGAGTGCAGCACTTTCACAGCAGCATCTTTTAGGATTTGAAATATCTACCCTGGAATATAAATGTTTTTATAGCAGTTCTCAATTTGTTGAAAGTAATAATGAGTCTCCAAAAGCCAAGCCTTACTCATGCCAAGAGACACTTATCTAGCCTTTCATCTTCTCCAAGTCATTCTTCTCTGCACAGTTCCTCCCAGGGCCAGCCAGGGGGGCCCTTTCTGTCTTTCTCTATCTCAAGTCAGGCTCTTAGACAAGTGGGAGCACACACAAACCAAGTTAAATTACGTTAGGCAATAGTCCTGTAAATGCTTTATTAGCAGCGAATCTGGACCAGGTAGATTGCTTCCCTGAGGGTTTGTGTTAAGGACAACCATGAAAATCCAAGGAGAAAATATTAATACCTGACCAGACTAAGTTATAGTCACAGATAATGTTGCTGAGGGATAGTTTAGGGGAGAATTGTACTTAGCACTAAAATCCAGACACTGACGTTACTATTTAATAATTCACTTTTTTGCTTATTTTTATCCACAAGTTGGATATTTTAGATTGGCTTAAAAGTTACTACTTATCCATTAAGTAAATTCATATCTTAAAGATTTCAGATCTTTTGTGTTGCTAGAATCATAACTCAATGAGAAAGATTAAGGGGTAAAAATAATAATAATAATAGATCAAGGGCCTCTCTAGTTCTGTGGTTAACCTTTGGGGGAAAACTTCTCCCAAAAGCTTCTTCTTCCACCCACCTATGCATAGATTTTTTTTTTTTTTTTTGGCATAGATTTTTCAACTGGGTCTAATTAGCCATGATTACCTCTTGCTCTCACTATGGGAACTAGTCCTTAATTTGATAGAGACTGTTAGGAAAGGGAAAAAAATAAATCTGGAAATTGCAGATAAAATTTGAGCACATCTTAGGTGATGTTCTAAAAAGAAATATCTCATATAAATCGTTTATAAGCATTTAGTAGAAAGTTGTTCAGGACGCCCCCCAAAAGGTGCAGACACCAATTGAGGAGCAGGTAAGAGTGAGGAGGGGCGGGGTTTAGAAGGAGCAGTGGCTTCCCAGGCAAAGCCCGGATGCAACGGGAACTCAGGCAAAAGTTAAGAGGAAAAGAACACAGCCTTGGGTGTCCAGGGAGTCAGGTTTAAAGAGTCCAAAGATTGAGGCTGTGACCTTGCCAGGGCACCAGTGTGGGAGATGGAGGTGCGAAGAGAGGACTGAAGAACCGCAAGTAATCGAGGAATCCAGACTTAGAGGAACCATTAGGGTATTCAGGCAAGGCGTTCAAGTGAAACTCTCTCTGAATGCGTTTCAGGGTTGTTTGGCTCCTGTGTCAGTAATTTTGCGCTTCAAGTTTAAAAAAATCTGAAAGTGTGGATTAAACAAGATGGATATGTAGTTTTCTCTCAAACAAGCTAAAGTTGGAAACTTGGTAGTCCAGAGCCGGTCTGCAGCACCACAACGCCAAGGATGGTGCTTATTCCTTGGCCTGCAGTTTTCCTCTCAGAACTGCCTCACGTCAGGGTTTCTGCCTTCACATCTACCGCACAGGTAGGAAGAGGGAGGAAGCGGGGAAGAACCAAACAAAGGCTTATCAACAGAGTCAGTCAGTCCACTTTAAAGGCTATTCTCTGTAAGATTCCCCACTGTGATTCCTACTTACATCTTTTAACCCAGTCTGTTTTACTTGACCAGTTCTAACTAAAACAGAGGCTGTAGAAATAGGAGTTTTTTAAGCTTGGTATTGAGTTGTTTTTAAATAAAATTGGGGTTTTCTTAGTAAGATAAAAGTAAATTATGGATATTAAACACAATTAGCAGGCTCTACCACAAACCCCAACCGTATGACAAAAATTATTCCTAATTCCCAGTTATGTGTTGAGTGAAGCTCTGAGGTGTTCTCTAGGTGTCCTTTCACTGATTGTGAGGAAGAACAAGATAGTTTGCAGACAGCTGTTTCCAAAAACAAGACAGAGCTAAGTCAGATTAAGGACAGATAACAATGACATTAAAAAGAGATGCCTGTGAGAACGGCCTGGAGGAAGTATTATAACATCACAGTGATTACAGTGGTGGTTAAAGTGATGGGATTATGACTTTCCCAGTTTTCTGTTATACATTTGTTGTATTTTCCACTTTTTAAAAAAGAAAAATAGAGGATTTTCTGTTGAGTTTTTTTTTTTTTTTTTTTTATTGTTTTGATACTTCTTTTAGAGGGAAGGCATTTGGATCAGCCTGCTTAAAATGAAACACATGTCCAATGTGCAAACTAAGCCAAAAGGCCGCAAAAATGTGTTTCAGAAACCAGACCAGGGCATTTGAGATTGCCCTTGCATAAACATATTGTGTGTGTGTTATATTGACTCTATGTCATCTGTAACGATGCCATAAAGAGCTAGCAAAAGCCCCCAGGAAGGAATATTAGAAAATGAGAGAGCTGCCCCAGGAGGGTTACTGAAGAGCAGGCAACAGCCAGAGGCCTGTTGGAAGGGGGACCTGGGTTCTAGGTCTTTCCTCACCCCTGCCTTTAACTGGTGGTAGGATCTTAGGAAAATTAACCTATCTTGTCCTGGTTTTCTTACCTAGAAAATGAGAGAATAGGACAAGATGATAATTAAATTTTTTTTTTTACTCCTAAATAGTTTTATTTTCTGTTATTGTACAACCAAGAGAGAAAACAGAAATATTTTGCAAGGTAAGGGTAAGGAGGAATGAAAGTAAGCAAGCAGTCTTAACATGGGAACAGGCTTAGCATGCTGACTGCAATTCCAGCACTAGGAGGGGTTCCCCAGGTGTACCTTGTTGTAGCCATCCAATTAAAACTCCTGAAAAAATGAATTACTTTTGTAATCTCCTAGCCAATAAAATGGACTAATTCCTTGAGAAAAAATTTTAACACAATTATTTTTTTAAAACAGCATTTATTCCACAATTCTTTTAACCTTGCCATACAGTTTTCCTTAATGTCTCTTCCTTCAAACTCCCAGTCCTTTTCTCTTTAAAGTTCCACAAGTCTTCCTGTCTTAAATTTAGAAGAATCCAGTGGTCAGTTTATATTACTTTCTGGATGATTTTTAATTAAAAAAAAAGTGTGTACTTTTAATTGGAAAATTTAGAGTATGCATCTGTGTCTGTTTGTGTGCATATATATGCAAGGGATTGCTATGGTTCTTCTGAAAGATTGTCCTGGAAAATATCTTGTAATCTAATATACTGCTCTAATGAGATTGTTTTTCTAATGCAAATGAGGCCCGGAATTCAGCAGAAGAAATGGAGCTTCTCTCCCTGCACTACCACACTAATTATACTTATTTTGTTAACCCAGCTCTTCTTTGAGCAAAGTTTTGCTCCTTCTTTCCACCAGTAACTTGGGGATCAGGACATAAAAGTCTGGTTCTTGGGTGGGTGGGGAAGTCAATGAGCCAAATGTTAAGGGAGATAAAGCAGAACAGTACAGATTTAGCCACAATTTGGTGGAAATTAAGGTTCTTCACCTTCACTGTGGCCTCAGTGTAGCCTCCACTCCTTGGTCCCCGTGAGCCTTCATGGTTACTTGGATCAACTTGGGAATTCTAAAGCCTCTGCACTAAGTCCCTGCTTTCATTTCCTTGGCACTGATATTCCGTGAAACTCCTCTTTCAAAATCGCCCTTCACTGTGACAGAGAAAACCCTTTTCAACCGTGTTCCCTCATCCTACCCTCCAGATCCAGAGAAAGAGGTGCCTCTCCATTTAATGTCTGGGGCCTTCCCTGGTGGTCCAGTGGTTAAGACTTTGCCTTCCAATGCAGGGGGTACAGGTTCAATCCCTCATGGGGGAACTAAGATCCCACAGTCGTTGGAGCCAAAACATAAAACAGAACAATATTGTAACAAATTCAAAAAATTTGAGAGGACTTTAAAAATGGTCCACGTCCAAAAATAAAAATCTTAAAAAAAAAAAAAAGTTAATGTCTGTAATGTATACTCCTTCAGAGTTTCCAGAGACCATACCTTTGGGTAAATCTGAAGGAGCTGGGCTATCCAGCTCTCATCAAGCCCAGACTTGGCACATTATTGGACTACAAAAGCCTGAGGCAGAAAAGCCTAAAGGGCAGTGTAGGTCTTCGTTAAAAATTCTTAAAGATGTGGAGAAGGGATATGCAAAACTTCCTTAAAATATTTTGTAAACTTCTCACCTTTCCAAATCCCACTTCCTCCTTACCCGTCTCTCCTCTGTCTACTTACCCAGTCTTTCCCTCTGGGAGTCAGGTTCATCTTCTAAGTCATTTGGCTTCCGTCAACTTTTCCCTCTCCCCTCCTGATCACATGGCACAACTAAGGCTCAAAAATTAGCTGTCCAAGAAAATGTTCTTTCTCTTTAGAGCTCAGGGGTGATACTCATCATTCAACATTATACAATAGAGATAAGAATCATACCCTCATACAGTTCTTGCAAAAATTAAGTGAGATAATATATCTCATTAAGTTCTTAGAATAGTAACTGTATGTTGTAAGTGCTAAATACATTTTAGTTCTTGTTATTACTAGCTGCATTTTCCTGGCACATCACGTTTATTTTTTTCCTTTCCTAGCAATTCCCCATTTGCTCCTGTTCTCCATCCTAAACAATCTGTACTGACCATTTCTGACTTTTTTTAAATGATAAATTTTTTTGAAATATAAATTATCCATTTTCATTTTCAAAATGCCTATTACTCCTCAAGTCCTTGATTTCTAGAAGGTCATAAGAGAAAAAAATACCATGAAAAGAACTTTCCTTCATAGCATGAACAGCCATGGATGTACACCAAGTAGACCTCCCGTCAAGAATTTGTTGTGCAGTTTTAAAGGGTATAGCTGACTGTCTTCTTTCAGTGCATCCAGGATCTGCCCCAGCTTTCTAGCCAGGCCACATGCCTTATATACATGCATCTGCCTTACAGAGGTGTTTGTCATACATGTACCTGCCTTACAGAGGTGTTAGTTCCTCCCTCCCATCACCCTCTGGTACTATCAGGCCAGGAGGAGTGGGCTTAAGTGGAGTTTGAGAAGAGAGGAAGAAAATTTTGGCAGAAGGTGGGGAAAGGCATGCATATGGACATGGACTGTGGTTTGGAGCAGAAATGTATAAACTGTGTTCAGGGAATAGTAAGGTTGTTACAATGAAGCGAAATATATGAAACAGAGCAATGAAATAGGAGGGTATTGAATAGTATAATCAGTGATGAATGATGACTAGCCTGGAGGTAATTGGTCAAGAGCTTAAGGCAAATGCAAAATTGTCTAGATTTAGTGCACGGAGCAAGAGTATGTAATTTAGGCTTATAATTATTAATAACGACAATTGGTCTTGTTTTTGGAGGGCTTACTATGTCTGAATTATTGTGCAAGAACCTCCCAAATGGTCTCCCTGAATTTCTTCCTGTTCTGCTAATTCTTACCTCAACAGAGCAGCCACAGTAATTTTTAAAAACTGCAGATCTGATCATATTGTTGGCTCCTCCCTCATCCTTCTTAAAATTCTTACTGGTTTCTCTTTGTTCTTCTGAAAAAGACCAAAATCCTTTTCATGGATGGCTAGGTCCTGCCCAATCTGGCTCCAGCCTTTTCAGCTTCAAATCTTATTCTCCTTTGATTCCATAACCCAAGTCCTGCTCTCTCCTGGCAGAGTGCTTTCACAGATGCTCTTGCTTATCCTAGACAGCTCCTGCCAGTACCTCTTGGTCTGGTTAATGAGGCTTTATCCTCTCCATCTCCATGTAAAGGACACATTGTCAGGGAAGTCTAAGCTAGGTTCTGCATTAATCTCTTAGAATTTTCCTTCATAGCATGGACAGCCATGGAGTTACACCAAATGGATCTCCTGTTAAGAATTTGTTGTGCAGTTGTAAAGAGTATAGCTGACTGACTGTCTTCTTTCATTGCATCCAGGACCTGCCCCAGCTTTCTAGCCAAACCACATTCTTCCAGGTAGCCTCAATCTAATGACTAGACATAGTGCATAGTCCTAGTGCCTGGTCATTCTTGTCCAACGTGGGATTCCTTTAATGGGCAAACTTTGTTCCTAGGTCCCTCTCGACGTGGCCGAGCCTTTGAGAGATCTGCATTGCAGTCTGAGACTCTTCTGCCCAATTCTGCTTCCTCTGCCCTTAACGCTTCTCAAACATTAACCCCCCACCCCCTACCAAATCTCTTATGCTTATAATTCTGTCTTTGCAACTATTCCCTGGAGGACCCAAATGACACATTACTCTTAGAGCTTTTTAAACTGATATATTTATTTGTATGATATCTAATGTTTGCACCACACTGAAAAATTCGTGAGGGGAAGGTCCAGTTTTGCACTCAAAATTATATGCTTAGTTATCTTCCAGAGTATAAAAAGTCACTTAAAAGCTATTTATGACAAGGAAGCAAAGCATTTTTACATGTATTATTATCTCACTAATCCTTTGAGAGTGGTTCTATTTTCGTGACATTTTGAAGATGAGAAAACTAAATGAGAGATTAGCCCAAATTTGGATCCAGGTGTGTCTGATGTCAAACATCTTCTGAACTTCTGCTTAATCCCTTTTCTGCACAGGTGAAAAGGAGGATCAAAATGATTCTTCAACTAGGGCCCTTGGGTTTTTACCTTGCTGGGTCCTTGATCCATCAAATATTGTAAGCTTGATTTGGAAGACATCTTGCCAAATTAATCTTTGTATTTCTAACAGTGCTTGACACTGAGAAGTACTCACTCCATGTGCAGCAAGCTGGATGGGCAGCGGAGGGCAGGGATGATGCTTAAAGATGATTCTTGCCACCTCTGTAGATACCAGTAGAGGAGTGTGTCAACTCTATGGATTCTCAAGAGGAATCGATGTCCAAGACTCTGGAGCACAATCTTCTTTGACCACCATTCTTGTCCCCCCAGGCAGTGTCCCCTGCAAAGTTTCCATTAAAGCTGCAAAGAGAAAATAGTGTACCTGAGAACCAGTCACTTCTCTCTTGCCTTCAGACTCGTGATGTACTTAATGCAGCTAAGAATGAATGATTGCAGCAGAGCCTGGGAGGAACCTTAGAGAAAAAATTAGCCAATTTATTTCACAGGGGGAAGAAATCGAGACCCAGAGAAGTGAAGAAACTTGCCCAAGTAGCTGAGGTAGAACTGAAACTGGATCACATATTTCTCCATTCCTGACTGCCACCTTGCAGAAGAATCTATGGATCTTCATTTTGCTTCTTAGCAAGAAGGATAAACTTTGCTTCAGAGAGAGTCATGCAAGCCCCTTTTGCTGGGATGTGGCCCAGGGAGAGAGGGATGGAATGAATACGGGGTTCTAGAATATCAATACTGTGCAAGAATTGGTATTTCCTAGACAAGCCTGACTTGTGAAAATAAGATATGCTCACTGGCAAGAGAAGTGTAATTGCTTGACTATAGATTACCTAATGTAGTTTGGATCTTATCATTGGAAAGTCTGAGCAAATCTGAGTTCTCCTGCACTGCTTCCTCTCACATCTTTAATTGTTCTGGCCTAGAGCAATCACTGCTTTCTTTCAAGGAGCTCTTGCTACTGTGCTGACATTGAGTGTCTCTGTGTGAAGATTTGTGCCTTTCTGGTGTTGTTTTCATCTTATAAATTAAAAAGGAGGCAAAAATAGATCCTGCCAAAGATCACACCACCTCAGTATTAGGACCAGTCTCTTCATTTACAGAAAGGGATGCTCAGCCTAGGAGGGATGGACCAGGTAGCCCTGGTTCTTTTCCAGCTGCTGGTCCTCTCTGGTGCCTGTCAGCCTGCCAGAGCCAGTGCCGCAACTCTCTTAGTGCCCATCATTATCCTGGTTGGCAAGGAGGCCCTGCTGGGTTTGGAGAGGGTCAGGGCACAGGGCCAGCCAAGATGAGAGGCCACAGAGAAGAAATGAGGGAAAAAATCCTGGGGAAACGCATCAAAACAATGCTGAGAACACAACTCTGGCTATAGACTAAGGATTGGTGAGAAAGTGAAATAGCCCTGTTCAAGGTCAGAGCAGTGAGGACATTCTCAAGTTGGAAACTGAAATCAATTCTCCTTTCCTTTCAGCCTGGCAGCTGAATCTGGTGGGTGCCTAGGAAGCTGGAACACTAAGAGACAGCCCTGGTAGCTGCATGAGCAAAAGGTGAAAGGGCCCACAGATATAGGGCCGGGGCCAGACAGGAACCATCCTTTGACTCTTGTCATGGGTCCCTTGCTAATAAAGGCAGAGCCACTCCATGGTCCATGAAGGGCATTGTGGGAGTATCTATTCTTGTGGGCTCTCATTTTCATCACAATTGGTTTTCCATGTGTTTGTTTTTAAAATACAGGAATCATATGTCCTTGTAGCTAAGACCATGTTTTGATGAAAGTGGGGGTGGGAAGAGGCTCTTCTTCTACCATGAGTTTTAAAATTCAGGGCAGGAAAGCTGCTGCCCTTCTTACCAGAATCAGTTCTTGCCAAGACAGGTTCAAATGTTTTGGATCGATGGAGCAAGAGGAAGGAGGTGGGGGAATATAGAAAAATCAAGCTACTTTTCTCTCTTCTGCTTCACTGCTTGATGGGTGCATAAAGGTGAATGTTTAAGAGTTGATAAGGAGGCAAGGGAAAATAGTGTGAGATGACTCATTGGATATATTATTGTTAACTGAAAAAGTACATGCTACCTAAAAGTTGAGAGTTATGTTTTATTCCATGAAAATTTTTAGGACTTAAGCACGAGAGGCAGCATCTCAAGTAACCCTGAGAGACCTTCTTTGAGGATGGGGGACAGTGGGGAGAGCCAGTTTCATACAAATTTTGCAACAAAGAGCAGGTAGGCTGAATGTCAAAAGTTTTTTTGTTTTTTGTTTTTGTAAATTAAGGAAAACCAGATATCCCAAGTTAAGAAATTTAGAGCTTTTCTATGCATGGGAGGATACAAGTGTCCTCCCACATAAGTCATTCCTTTGATATACACCTCAGTTATGTAGGGCCAGTATCCTGTGTTTTTCACATCCTGAGCTTCCTCAGGGTTCATTATAGGGAGTGGCTGCAGTTTGATGGCTGCTAGATGGCAGGTATTCATTCCTTCCTGAGCACTCTCAGTTCTCACCAGCTCACCTTCTGATGGTGGCTGCAATTGTTGATGATTGTGACATCATTTGTTAACTGATATGGCAAGAAATATTCCATTTCTTATTACCTATCAGAGGTGAGGTCCAGACACAGTTGCTCCAATAGCCATGCAAAGGATCTTATGGAAACAAGAGAATTCAGAGTCCAGAGAACCCAGCTAGCTACAATGAGTAGAAACTTCTCCAGGGTAAAGGGCAACTCATTATTTGAGAAAAGCAATTTTGCCCCTCCCTCAGTAATATGCAGCTATTGCATTCTTATAATTATACCTCACATCATATTTATAATCTATTATTTTTACATGTGAAATTGCTTTAAGAACATAGCAAGTATTTAAAATTAGAGATTAGACTGCTTCACTCAGGAGTTTTAACCAGAGGTCTGCAAGCTTTTTCTTTAAAGATCCAGATAGCAAATATTTTCAGCTTTGCAGGCCACATGGTCTCTGTTGCAACTACCAGTTTCTACGTTTACAAGCATGAAAACAACCTATATAAACAATCATTTATATAGGTGCTATATAAATGAATGAGCATGACTGCTTTCTAATAAAACTTTATTTACAAAAACAATGAGCTGGATTTAGTCCTAAGGCCATAGTTTATTGACCTTTGCTTTTAACCATCAGTTTAATTGACTCTCCTCAGACTCTCCCACTTCTATAGCAGAAGGGCAGAGCAGATATCAATTAAGAGCATAGCCCTCCTTTCCAGCCCCTCATCAGTACTTTCTGAAGAATAATTTCCTTTTGTATTTTAAAATCAAAGCATTCTATTCTACCTTCTAACTGAAATTTCCACCTCCATTTTTTCTACCTCTAACCAGGCATGTCTTAATAGCTACATGGATTAATCGTCTCATGCCTAGCAACAGCTGTGGCTAAGCTGCTCTGGAAACAGAATTTCCAGAGCTCTATTCTGCACTGTGGCGTAGATTGCCAGTTGTTAGCCTCAATGTTTATTCTTCTTTCCCTAGTAATATAACCCTCAATATTACTTAGGCATATAGCCACCCAGAATGCAGACACTTTCCAGTTTCCTTGTAGCTGACCATGACAAGGTGATTAGATCTTGCTAATGTGAGGTAAAAAGAAATATTGTGCAGCACCTTTCAGGAAACCATTTTAAAAAGCAGTTGATGGGTGTCTTCTGCCCTTCTTCATCATCCTTTCTCCATTATTCCACCTGGAAAATTGATGTGATGACCAAACTCTAGCTGTTCTCTTTGTCCATGAGGGCAGAGACTTTGTCACAGAATGTCAAAGCAGTGATCTGGAAAAGGTGTTAATACTTGAAGATAGTGGATTCTCATAGCAGCCCCAGGCCACCTTACTTTGACCTGATCCAGAAGTAAACTTTTGCCTTGTTTAAGTCACTGTTACTTGCAGCCATACCTAACTGTAATTAATACCTTGCTTTAAATTTTTAAATAGGGAAATTTTTTTTTGAAATGAAGATTGAGATGAGTTTCACTGTAGGTCTTAAAATGACTATTTTTTTAAAAAACAATAAAGTTTTTAGTCTTAAATCATTGAATATTTATGATTGTCAAATGCAGAAGAGAGCACAAGTATCTCTTTGAATTTATTGGAAGTTTATAGCTTGTAAATGTTGTGCTTCTTATGGATTCAAATAACAAAGAGAGGCAATGGAGAAACATTTACTAATATCCTGGAATCTGGAGCCTGTTTGTTCTCTCAACAACACTGTTAAAGCAACAGGGCAAAGGTTATGCTACTGATATATAACCAGGTTAAATGGACACCGTCAGAGTGCTGAACAGAGCAGCACCTCTTAGAGGAGCTAAGGGTGTACATCTTCTACAGCTCCCTGTTCCTACTTGCACTCCAGGCTTGCAAACTGCAGCAAGGTCTGCCCTCCCACTCTAAGCTTGCTCTAAGGCCAATTTGTTGGAGGAGGTAATCAAGAGAATGTGCCCACCTGAGAGCTGGACCCGGGCATCAGAAGCTCCTCACTCCCACCCCTGTCCTTGGAATGTTGGTTCTACCCCCCATTCCCACAGTGGGAGCTTTTCCAAGGACACAGCCTTAAATGAGTAATGTGTTGTTGAGCCATCTGGACTGGATACATGACTAGCCAGGTTAAAGCCTCTATATGAACTTTCAGATCCTGGCCAGAGAGGTAGGAGAGCATGGAAATCTACTTGTTTTGTGGCCATTCAAGGTAAGTCTCATGAGTAAGTGCCCTTGCCTATTGAAACTGCCACTTACCAATCTGGAGTGTGTCAACTAAAACAATAGTCACAACCTGGAAATTGAGAGTTATGTTTTATTTGGTGGGAATTCTTAGGACTTCAAGCCCAGGAGACAGCTTCTCAAGTGGTCCTGAGAGAACTTTTCAGAGGAGGCCATGGGACATGGGGAGAAGTCAGGTTATATAGAAGTTTGCAGCAAGAATATCAAAAGATTATTGTTAATTAAGGAAAACCAACTATCTCAAGGAATTTAGTACTCTTCTATGTATGGGAAGATACAAGCTTCTAGGCTCACTAAAATAATTTCTTTTATATGCATCTCAGCTCTCTGGGGGCCAGCACCATGCTTCTTGATTTTTTTTTTTTTTTACATTCTTAGTTCCTTGTCAGGAGTGGCAGCAGTCCAGCCTACAACTGTTGGATCACAAGCATTGTCTCCCTTTTGGGTGCCCTTCAGGCTCAGAAATTCACATTTGGAGGCCCCAAATCGCTGATGGCTGTGACATCCTTGTTTACTGATAAGGCAGGAAATACTTCATTTCACAAAATGATCTACCTGTTTCTTTGGTCTCTCTTTGCTCTTCCTGATCAGGTGCCACTTTGAGAACCTACACAGCTTCTTGTGGGATAGAAGGATATAAAATAGGATGAGGAAACCCTATAGCTATAAGCTGATTCTCTCAACTGTTTGGAGAAAAGCTTATCTTTTGCTCACCAAGCAGACTGCCTGAGTTTTGATTCTGCTGTAGGAGTTCGCTATGCATAGAAGCCCCGCAGAGCAGTCCTCTTCCGCCTGATTCTCCAGTGCTGGGCAGTATAATTTGTCTTTTCCTTCTTTGCACTCGGTGTGGACGTTCCCTGACATGTTGATTTGTAAGAAACAGGACAGAAGCAAGAAGGTTACGACGGCTCTACAAGGTTATACACAGGCCCTGTTTTTCTTTGTCTGCCACTAGCTGGGCAATCTGGAAAAAAAGATTGCCTCTTTCCTGCTGTGCTTTACTTGAGAAAATGAAAAGTAATAAACCCCACTTCTTTACTTTTATTTCTCATAAATGCTCTAAGGCAGGGACCATTAGGTTCCTGAAAGATTTATATTTTAGGGGCTCAAGGTATCCCAGTCCGTGGCTTATAATTCCAGCCTTTCCTCCTCAAATCCTATACTTCCTCCTTTTCATACAAAGATGGGGAGATGCTACGTTCCTCACCCTGATTGTAGGTCACGGTCAGTGCTACACTTTCCTCAGGAGTAGTATTTGACACCCCAACGTTGGTAACAATTTCAGGTTTAGTTCTTTCAATTGTGAGGAACCAGAGATAAATGAGGGGAGTGGCCATTCTAAGGATATACTTGGGCTGTCACTGAGGCTAGAAATCTTGTTGAAATCAAAGCAGATCTGGAGACAGGCTACTTTCTCCAGTTCTCTCAAAGACATCTGGTTTCCCTGTGTGACTTTCTTTTTGCTCTCTGGATTGGCTTTGTCTTCATTCGTTCACCAAATACTTATCACTTACCATATGCTGGGTACTGCTGTAGGCACCAAGAATACAGCAGTGAACAAAACAGACAGAATCATGGAGTTCAGACTTGAATGGAAAAAGGCAGGCAAAACACAGATAAATGAGTAATGTCAAGTAGCAATACATACTATGAAGAAAAATAAATCCAGATAAGAAGATAGTAGCAGGGTGCTATGTTATAGTAGATAGGATAGTTAGACAAAGCCTTTCTCAGAGGTAAAATTTGAGCACAGATCCAAATGAATTGAGAGAAGGAGCCAAGGTGGGTAGGGTGTTCCTGCAGAGGAAATGGCAGGTATGAGGATCCTAAGGCAAGAAGATGTGCTTGGCCAGTGAAAGGATCAGCATGGATATTAGCTGTGGCTAGGTTGCTGAGAGCAGGGGAAAAATTCACAGATAATAGGGCTGGAAAGAGGTGTCCTGGAGCCAGATTATGTTGGGCCCTGTAGGGCATGGTATAAACAGTCGTGATCTGATTTGCAGTTTACAGGTGTTCTTGTTGTTATGTGGAGACTAGACTGTAAGGGAGCAGGAGTGAAAGCAGAGAGGCCAGTCAGGAGGTGAATACAGTAATCCAAAGAGGGGTGATGACAGCTTAAACATGCTGCTGCTGAGAAGGTAGGAAGTGGATGAATTGGAATAAATTTTGAAGAATTTGCTTGTCCCTTGGATATTGCCTATGAGGGGGAAAATGAAAGCAAAGTTGACTTAAATATTTTTTTTGGCCTTAGAAACTGGGTGATGTTATTTTCTGAGAAGGAAAACAATGAAAGAAGAATAGATTTGAGTAGGGAATACCAGGGTTTTGCTTATGGTAAGCTTTCTTTTCTTATACTGGTGAGTTTATTTTAATCTCTGAAAGCATCTGTCAATTTTCAACATCATTTCTACAGCATATAAAGATAGTAAATTTGAGTATGTCAGTTGAGATACTTGGGGCACAGTAGCAAATATAATCTGGAGTTAGATAAGTTATAATTTTTATGGTCTTTAACAAGTTTAGTAATTAAAAAAAGAATAATATCAAAGGAAAGTACTTGACTAGCACTCACTTTGTGTCAGGCACTATTCTAAGTGCTCTATAGTCTACTAACTCAATCCTCAAAATAACCTAGGAGGAAATAGGCATAGAGAGATTTCTGACTTTCCCTGGATCACACAACGGAGCTGGTGTGGAGCTAGTGTAGAAACCTATGTAGCTGGTTCCAGAGACAGTGCTCTTAGCCATTTTGCTCTACTACCTCATGTGGTTTTGTCCTTTAGTCTATTGATATGGTGCATTATACACTGATATTCATACGTCAAACTACCTATGCATTCCTGGGATAGATCCCATTTAGTTGTGACATATGATTCTGCTTTCTGGTATTTTGTCGAAGAATTTTGCTTCTGTATTCGTAACGGATGTTAGTCTCTATTTTTCTTTCTTGAGGGCTTTTTTTTTTTTTTTGGTCTTCTTTTGATATTACTGGCCTCATAGAATCAGTTGGGAGATAATTTCCCCCCTGTTCTATTATTTGGGAGAATTTATGAAGTGTTGGAAGGCTGAGCTTTTCTTTTGGAAAATTTGTTGATAATTAATTCAATTTCTTTACTTGTTAAAGGTCTGTTCAGATTTTCTTGGGGCTTCCCTGGTGGCTCAGACAGTCTTTCTTTCTTTCAGATTTTCTACTCCTTAAATCAATTTTGGTAGCTCATGTCTTTGTAGGGATTTGTCCATTTGCATCTGTAATATATATTTTACTGGCATACAATTGTTCATAGTGTTTCTTTATAATCCTTTTTATATCTGTAAAGTCAGTAGGAATGCTCCCTCTTTTATTCCTGGTTTTAGAAATGTAGATATTTTCTCTTTTTTCTTGATAAATTTTACTAAAAACTTGTTAGTTTGTTGAATTTTTCAAAAAATAAACTTTTGATTTTATTGATTTTATGTATTGTTTTCCTATTATACATTTCACTTATTTCTTCTTTGATATTATTTCTTCCTTCTACTTGCTTTAGGTTGAATTTTTTAGATTTTTAAGATAGAAGTTTAGGTTATTGATTTGTGATCTTTTATCATTTCCCCCCTGCTTTATTAAGGTATAACTGACAAATAATTGCATTATACTTAAAGTGTACAACGTGATGATTTGATACAAGTATGTATACAATGTCAAATAATTCACCCTATAAGGTTAACACATTCATCAACCTCACGTGCTTAATTTTTTTGGTGAGAACACTTGAGTTCTACTCTCTTAGCAAATTTCAGTTATATAATGCAGTATTAATTGTAATCACTATGTTATGTATTAGATTCTCAGAACTTATTCATCTTATAGATTAAAATTTGTACCCATTTACCATCTTTCCCCATTTCTCCGACCCCAAGCCCCTGGCAACATTCACTCTACTGTCTGTTTCTATGAGTTAAACATTTTTTTTTTTTAAAAAAGACTCTGTGTATTATAATACCATGCAGTATTTGTCTTTATCTGTTGAACTCATTTATTATAATACCCTCCAGGTTAATTCATGTTATTGCAAATGGCAGTATTTTCTTTTTTGTGTCTGAATAAAATTCCATTGTGTGTGTGTGTGTATATATATATTCACCACATTTTTGTTTTAATCCATTCATCCACTGATGGGCACTTAGGTTGTTTCCACACCTTGACTCTGGAGAATAATGCTGCAGTGAACAGAGAGTGCAGATATTTCTTCTATATCCTATTTTCATTTCCTTTGAATATATACCCAGAAGTGGGTTTGGTGAATCATATGGTAGTACTATTTTTAATTTTGTGAAGAACCACCATACTGAATTTCCAGGTTTTCTAACACCATGTATTGAAGAGATTATTCTCTCACCATTGTATGTTCTTGATATCTTTGTTAAAAATTGATACCATATGTGCAAGGGTTTATTTATGGGCTCCCCATTCTGCTCTGTTAGTCTATGTGTCTGTTTCTATGCCAATACCATACTTTTTTGATGACTATGGCTTTATAATGTAGTTTGAAATCAGGAATTGGCTATTTGGAGCTTTTTGTGATTCCATATAGATTTTAGAGTCCAAGAAGCCTGACCTTTAGGCAATGTCTCAGAAAGTCAGGACACTAAACATGCACTTTAGGCTGTATCAGATAAACTGGGAACATTGTTTTCTTTGCTACTAACTCTGCTGAACCAGAGGGAATAGTTTCTGGGAGTCTTATGAACCAAATAGAATCACCTCTTTGTTTTGTGTGGTTCTGGGGAACTTGTGAATGCTGAGCCCTGATAGCTCTCAAAGCTAAGTGGTTTGAGAACCATTCCCTTAGGTGGCCACTGTAAAAGTTAAGGTCCTAGATGTGTGGACCAGATTCTCTCAGGGAGAAGCTGGAGGTTTGGTTTTACTACTGGAGTGAGCCAGGGTGTTACAGCAGGAGCATTCCTATTCAGGCTCCTGGAAGGATTCTAGTCAGCTTCCATAGGCAGGCTGGTTAGAAGCCAGGACTTCAAGCAGCATCTGGTGATATATGCAGTCAGACCCCTTCCAGGAAAAAATTGGGAGATAGGCGTTTTTGCTTGTGTGCCTATTAGAAAACTCCTTTTAAAAAAATTAATATAACTCTGTGGGACTTGTGAATACCAAGCATTGTTGGCAATCAGAGCTAAGTGACTTAAAGGCCCATTTCTCAGATGGCACTCAAAATTTGAGGTGCTAGATATGGACATGCTTTTTCCAGGTAGAAGCTGGAAACTTGGTTGTGTTGTTGGAATATGCAAGAGGGAGAATGTGGGTAAGTGTTTACTAGCCCACCGGTTCTTTTGGGTGCCTGGGAGGATTCCAGTCATCACCTAGACATGTACTGATTAAAAGTTAGCCTCTCAGGCACCAGTTACTAAGGTTCACAGTAAACCCCTTCTGGGGAGCAAATTGGGAGATGGGCAATTTTGCCTGCTCCTTCTGTACTGAGCCTGCACATATAGCTGCAGGGAGAGCTCATGTGCCTGATGAAAAACTGGACCTGGTGGTCCAGTGGTTGAGACTCTGTGGGTTCACTGCCAAGGATCCAGGTTCAGTCCCTGGTGGGGGAATTGCAATCCTGCAAACCATGTGGCACAGCCCCAAACAAAACAAAAATCCAGCTTTTTTGTTTGCTAAAGTCCTATGGGACTCATGGATGAATGCAAGCCAGACTGGTTATTAGAGCTAGGTAATCTGGGGATCTTTCCCCAGGTGCTGCTAGAATCTGCCTGCTGTTACAGGAGACATAACAGACAAGGGTTTGAGCCCTAGATCCTAGGTCTGGAAGATCCCACGGAGGAGGAAATGGCAACCCACTCTGGTATTCTTGCCTGAGAAATCCCATGGACAGAGGAGCCTGGCAGGCCACAGTCCGTGGAGGCACAAAGAGTCAGACACACTTGAGGCAACTTAGCGTGCACTTTGAAAGTAGTTGCTAGTTGGTGACAGAGGACACCCTTAGGTGGCAACTGTAAAAGTTGGGGTGCAAGATGAAGAAACTCTGGGCAAGTTTCTTCCAGGAAGATCCTGGTGACTTGGTTCTACAGTTGGAGTGAGCCAGAGAGAGAAGGTGGGGAAGTACCCACTGGCTCTTTTGGGCTCTTGGCAGGATCTGTGAATACATAGATGTAGGCTTATTAGAAGCTGGACCCTCAGGTAGCAGCTGGTAATCAGATAGAAGAAGAAAAGAGTTGTAATTTTAAATTACATTTATAATGTCTTTTATAATTACCTAGGTAATTAACTTTACTGGTTCTCTCTTTTTTTTTTAATGTGGATTTGAATTATTGTTTCATATCCTTGATTTTAGCCAGAAGGTCTCCTTTTAGTATTTCTTTTAAGGCAGATCTGTTAATGATACATTTTCTCTGTTTTTGTTTACCTGGGACTGTCTTAATTTCACTGTTTTTGAAAGAAAATTTTGCTAGGTGTAGAATTCTTGGTTGACTGTGACTTTCTTTTACTACTTTGATTATATCAGCTCAGTGTCTTCTGGCCTCCATGGTTTCTGATAAGAAATTAGCTGTTAATTTTATTACAGCTCCCTTGTACATAATAAATTGCTTGTCTTACTGATTAAGATTCATTGTCTTTGGCTTCCAACATTTTTATTACAATGTATTTCAGTATGGATCTCTTTAAGTTTATCCTTTTTGGAAATTTTTGAGTGTTGATTATGGATGTGCAGATTAATGTTTTTCATCAAATTTGGGAAATTTCTGACAACTATTTCTTCAAATATTGTTTCTGACCTTCTCTTTCTCTCTCACTCCCTCTTTCCCCCTACCCCTCAATATCCCTCCCTCCTCCTTGGAACTCCTGTTATGCCTATGTTGATATTTTTGATGTTCCTATGTTGATATTTTTGATGTTGATACTTTTGACAGCCTTCTGACACTTTACTTCTACTTCTAGAAGCATATATACATTCTGTTTTCTCTGCAAACTGGATAATCTTGATTTTTTTTCTTCTGCTGTCTCAAATTAGCTGTTGAGCCATAGTACTAAATTTTTAATTTCAGTATTATGCTTTTCAATTCTAGAATTTATATTTGCTTTTGAAAAAAATTATGATTTCTATCTGTTGATATTTCCTATTTTGTAAGACATTCTTATTTTCCTTTAGTTCTTTGAACATATTTATAATAGCTTATATAAAGTCTTTGTTTAGAAAGTCCAGTGTTTGGGACAGTTTCTATAGATTGCTTTTTCTTGTTTCTTTGCATGTATCTTAATTTTTTATTCATAACTAGGAATTTAAAATAATATAATGTGTTAATTTTGGCCATTGATTGCCCCTCTTTCCCAGGGTTTGTTGTTTTCCCCCTTATTATTGTTGTTGCTTCTTGTTTGTTTAGTAACTTTTGGCAGTCACAAACTGGCACTTGACATAGATGCTTGCCATCTACCTCTACAAGGATTAAATCATGTGCCACTGTAGTTGCTGGTCCTCAACACCCCCTGAAGGAGTTCAGTGTGGAGAACACAAATGAGGCACTCTGTGCTTTGGGAAACTGGCAGGAAAAATCTTTAGATAGTTAGATATTCTCAGGAACTGATTTTATGAGGCCAATTCTTATATCTCCTCATTTCTAGAAAAGCACTAAAATTCTTCAGGGTGATGATTGTTTCTCTTGGCTAGCAGAAACTTCATGAGACCAGCAGAAGCATTCTACAAAAAATATGTGCTTGGTTGCATGTATTCCTGCTTTGCCAGAATCACATATATACTGCCTTTTCCCATTACCTCTTTGAAACAGTTTCTCAGAGCTATCTGAAGTGCTGTCTCCTGAGCTGCAGTCCTCATATTGCCCCAAATAAAATGTAACTCACAATTTCATGTTGTGCATTTTTTTTAAGTTGACACTTTCCTAAACTAATTCTGTCAATTCTACATTATTTACTATGTTCCATCATTAAAGTCTCTGATTTGTTATCTTAGTGGTTAGCTAATGATTGCACAGTGATTTTCTTAAATGCTTTGAATTAATGTATCTCCTAGCCTTTGAAAATGAGCTATGTGTGTGTACTGGGGCGTACCTTCAACTCCCTGGCAGTTCAGAACTCTGCTTTATCCCTCACTTCCTATTTATGTAGAACATCAACGTCAGCCAGAATCAAGATACCAGAACATTCTCAGGCCTTTCCTGGGCATGTACAGAGCCTTGCTGAGCATATGTGTAGCACATGTGTGTAGCTTTCTAGATTTTTAAGAATATGTTGCAGCTTTTCAAAGACCCCTAAGGATATCTTATTCCCCATCTTTTCTTCTTAGGTTTTTTGACAACCTCTTATTTGTCTCAATAATTATCTTCCCTCCAGAAAGTTGTTTCATTAAACAATTACCATGAATTATTTTTGACAGAAGCCCCAGGGAAAGGCTATATATACTGAATGGGCTCTGGGCCAAATCAAATAAACACCTGTGAGTTGGGGGTTCCAAGGAGATATCAGACAAGTAATACAATGATAATTCTCTCATATAGGAGTATTCCAAATCAATTTTTAATTTTTTACCATTGGCCATTAGGCTGATTTTCACAGCTATTGTGTTCACAAGACTGTTAATATTCAAGTCTACTGAGGAACTGGGAAGAGGGAGTTGGGAATAGGGCAACTTAAAACTCACCATTCTTACCAAGATTTGTCCGCTTTTCTTAAATAAATGCTTCTCAGATTATAGTAAGTAAGGTTAATTTCCAGAGTTCTGAAAATTTTGATTTCAAATATTCTCTTTGCTAGTGTTCTGTTTGCTTTTATGGAGGAATCGAATTTTACTTTATTATTTCTTACTCCACCATTCCAAAAGTGCTTCTCTTGAATATGTTAAATTTGAATTATTTATTAGCACAAGACAAGATTGTAAAACTAACAGCATGTAATCTAGAATCAGATTTATTTGGTTCTGCTAATTTCTAGCTATGATAACTTTTGCCTTACTTTCCTCTTCTATGAAGGGAGCAGGTGTGTGTGTGCTAAGTCTCTTCAGTTGTGTCCAACTCTGTGCAACTTTATGGACTGTAGCCTACCAGTCTCTTCTGTCCATGGAATTCTCCAAGCAAGAATACTGTAGTGTGTTGCCATGCCCTCTTCCAAGGGATGTTCCCAACCCAGGGATCAAACCCATGTCTCTTAGGTCCCCTGCACTGGCAGGCGCGTTCCTTACCACTAGTGCTGCCTGGAAAGCCCAGGAGGGAGTATATTATTAGCAACTATCTTATAGAGTTGTTGAGGTATTATAAGAGTTAATTGCAAGTGAAGCACATAGAATAGAGGTTGACACTATGGCTTATAGACCAATCTTGCACACAATTTTGTTTTTCAAGGCCCCCATTATATCTACTACTGTGGGAAGGGATCCCTTAGAAGAAATGGAGTAGCCATTGTAGTCAACAAAAGAGTCCGAAATGCAGTACTTGGATACAATCTCAAAAATGACAGAATGATCTATGTTCATTTCCAAGGCAAACCATTCAATATCACGGTAATCCAAGTCTATGCCCTGACCAGTAATGCTGAAGAAGCTGAAGTTTAACAGCTCTATGAAGACCTACAAGACCTTCTGGAACTAACACCCAAAAAAGATGTCCTTTTCATTATAGAGGACAGGAATGCAAAAGTAGGAAGTCAAGAAACACCAGGAGTAACAGGCAAATTTGGCCTTGGAGTACAGAATGAAGCAGGGCAAAGGCTAATAGAGTTCCACCAAGAGAACGCACTGGTCATAGCAAACACGCTCTTCCAACAACACTAGAGAAGACTCTACACATGGACATCACCAGATGGTCAACACCAAAATCAGATTGATTATATTCTTTGCTGACAAAGATGGAGAAGCTCTATACAGTCAGCAAAAACAAGACTGGGAGCTGATTGTGGCTCAGATCATGAACTCCTTATTGGCTGGACTCCTTCAGCCAACTCAGACTGAAATTGAAGAAAGTGGAGGAAACCACTAGCCCATTCAGGTATGAACTAAATCAAATCCCTTACGGCTATACAGTGGAAGTGAGAAATAGATTTAAGGAACTAGATCTGATAGACAGAGTGCCTAATGATCTATGGACAGAGGTTTGTGATATTGTACAGGAGACAGGAATGAAGACCATCCCCAAGAAAAAGAAATGCAAAAAAGCAAAATGGCTGTCTGAGGAGGCCTTACAAATAGCTGTGAAAAGAAGGGAAGCAAAAAACAAAGGAGAAAGGGAAAGATATACCCATTTGAATTCAGAGTTCCAAAGAAAAGGAGAGATAAGAAAGCCTTCCTCAGCGATCAATGCAAAGAAATAGAGGAAACAATAGAATGGGAAAGACTAGAGATCTCTGCAAGAAAATTAGAGATACCAAGGGAACATTTCATGCAAAGATGGGCTCGATAAAGGACAGAAATGGTAGGGACCTAACAGAAGCAGAAGATATTAAGAAGAGGTGGCAAGAATACACAGAAGAACTGTACAAAAAAGATCTTCATGACCCAGATAATCACGATGGTGTGATCACTCACCTAGAGCCAGACATGCTAGAATGTGAAGTCAAGTGGGCTTTAGGAAGCATCACTACGAACAAAGCTAGTGGAGATGATGGAATTCCAGTTGAGCTATTTCAAATCCTAAAAGATGATGCTGTGAAAATGCTACACTGAATATGCCAGCAAATTTGGAAAACTCAGCAGTGGTCACAGGACTGGAAAAGGTCAGTTTTCATTCCAATCCCAAAGAAAGGAAATGCCAAAGAATGCTCAGACTACCACACAATTGCACTCATCTCACATGCTAGTAAAGTGATGCCTAAAATTCTCCAAGCCAGGCTTCAGCAATACGTGAACCGTGAACTTCCAGATGTTCAAGCTGGTTTTAGAAAAGGCAGAAGAACCAGAGATCAAATGCCAACATCTGCTGGATCATTGAAAAAGCAAGAGAGTTCCAGAAAAACATCTATTTCTGCTTTATTGACTATGCCAAAGCCTTTGACTGTGTGGATCACAATAAACTGTAGAAAATTCTGAAAGAGATGGGAATACCAGACCATCTGACCTGTCTCTTGAGAAAGCTGTATGCAGGTCAGGAAGCAACAGTTAGAACTGGACATGGAACAACAGACTGGTTCCAAATAGGAAAAGGAGTATGTCAAGGCTGTATATTGTCACCCTGCTTATGTAACTTATATGAAGAGTACATCATGAGAAACACTAGGCTGGAGGAAGCACAAGGTGGAATCAAGATTGCCGGGAGATATATCAATAACCTCAGACATGCAGATGACACCACCCTATGGCAGAAAGTGAAGAGGAACTAAAAAGCCTCTTGATGAAAGTGAAAGAGGAGAGTGAAAAAGTTGGCTTAAAACTCAACATTTCGAAAACTAAGATCATGGCATCTGGTCCCATCACTTCATGGCAAATAGATGGGGAAACAGTGGCTGACTTTATTTTTCTGGGCTCCAAAATCACTGTAGATGGTTACTGCAGCCATGAAATTAAAAGACGCTTACTCCTTGGAAGGAAAGTTATGACCAACCTAGATAGCATATTAAAAAGCAGAGACATTACTTTGCCAACAAAGGTCTGTCTTGTCAAAGCTATTGTTTTTCCAGTGGTCACGTATGGATGTGAGAGTTGGACTATAAAGAAAGCCGAGCGCCGAAGAATTGATGCTTTTGAGCTGTGGTGTTAGAGAAGACTCTTGAGAGTCCCTTGGACTGCAAGGAGATCCAACTAGTCCATCCTGTAGGAGATCAGTCCTGGGTGTTCATTGGAAGGACTGATGTTGAAGCTGAAGTTCCAATACTTTGGCCACCTGATGTGAAGAGCTGACTCATTTGAAAAGACCCTGATGCTGGGAAAGAGTGAGGGCAGGAGGAGAAGGGGATAACAGAGGATGAGATGGTTGTATGGCATCACCAACTCAATGGACTTGGGTTTGGGTGGAGTCTGGGAGTTGGTGACGGACAGGGAGGCCTGGCTTGCTGCGGTTCATGGGGTTGCAAAGAGTCAGGCACGACTGAGCAACTGAACTGAAACTAAGAATAATTTTTAAAATTTTTAAATGGTTTTAAAATCAAAAGATGATCCTGGAGTATGCAGTCATGATATTTACAAAAGCAGCTCTACTACCTTGAATACTTTAGACGCTACTTCTGATAAAAAGAAGAAAACAGTTTCAGAAGCCACACAGGTGGCAACTACTAGCACAACTGCCAATGCTACCTGTCCTGCTACTACTTCCTCCACCACGGTGGGTGCGGTTAAGCAAGAGACTCTCTACTCCACTCCGTCTGCAGTAAACACCCCAGAAAAGATAAACTCTTCAGAACCCCCAAAGTCCACCGAACTTGACGGTCTTCCTTCAGACCAGTTTGCAAAAGGACAGGACACTGTTGCCATAGAAGGTTTTACAGATGAGGAGGACGCAGAAAGTGGAGGAGAAGGCCAGTACAGAGAGCGTGATGAATTTGTGGTAAAGATAGAAGACATAGAGACTTTTAAGGAGGCTTTAAAAACAGGAAAAGAACCCCCAGCTATTTGGAAAGTACAAAAAGCTTTATTACAGAAGTTTGTTCCTGAAATTCGAGATGGGCAAAGAGAATTTGCTGCTACAAATAGTTACCTTGGATATTTTGGAGATGCAAAGAGTAAATACAAAAGGATATATGTGAAGTTCATTGAAAACACTAACAAAAAGGAGTATGTCAGAGTGTGTTCCAAAAAGCCAAGAAATAAGCCTTCACAGACTATCAGAACTGTTCAGGCTAAGCCAAGTAACAGCAGTAAAACTTCTGATCCTCCAACACCAAAAACTGCAACAGCAAAAGCCCCTTCCATGAAACCCAAAGTTAAACAGCTAAAAGTAAAGGCTGAGCCACCACCAAAGAAAAGGAAGAAATGGAAAGAAGAATTTTCATCATCCCAGTCTGACTCATCTCCTGAGATCCAGTCTAGTAGTAGTGATGATGAGGAGTTTGATCCTCCAGCTCCCTTTGTCACTCGGTTTTTGAACACAAGAGCAATGAAGGAAACCTTTAAGAGTTACATGGAATTGCTTGTCAGCATTGCTTTGGATCCTGACACAATGCAAGCGTTAGAGAAGAGCAATGATGAGCTACTTTTGCCTCATATGAAAAAAATAGATAGCATGCTGAATGATAACCGAAAGAGACTTCTTTTGAATCTTCATTTGGATCAGTCATTCAAGAATGCCTTGGAAAGTTTTCCTGAACTAACAATAATTACTCGAGACTCTAAAGCAAAAAGTGGGGGATTTATGAACTTTTACTCTTAACATGTTCAGGAAACTGGATGTGGAATTGGTGCAATTCTATGACTGCTTTTTGTGTCAAATTATATGGTGATGAAAAAACAATGACATACTATTTTCCCTATCTCAAAAGAAAAGTATTTTCCTTTATACCATTTTTCCTTTGGAAAAAATTTCAATTGTACATTTTATTTCACTAATAGTTGTATTTTTCACAAGGAAAATGTTGTGGTTATAATTATATTTGATGTATCTGTACTACACTTTTCATTATTTTCAGTAAATCTTATTTAGTTATATTTAAAAAAAAAAGTAAAAAAAAAGAAAAAAAAATCAAAAGAATATTTCTTGACACATGAACATATGAAATTCAAATTTTAGTGTCCACAAATAAAGTTTTACTGATACACAGCCATTCAAATTTGTTTGCATATATTCTGTGGCAGCTTTGGCACTAAAACAGTAGAGTTAAGTAGTTGTGACCAAGACTGTATGACCTACGGAGTTTCAAATACTTATTTTTGGGGAAAGGTTTGCTGAATTCTAATATAGTACATTAAAAGACACAAAAGAACTCAATAATTATTAGCTATAGTTTTTTTTACTAGATGGCTCATAGTCACTTCTTTGCTCTTTTTTTAAAAGTTTATTTCACATAGTCCACACAGGTCTCAACTGTGTTTCACTAGGTCACATTGTATGCACCATGGCCTCCCAATCTCAGCATGGTCTGGCTCCTATCTCCCTCTCTGAGCTCACCTTTCCCTGTTCCTCACTCTCATCTAGTTGCCCTGGCCGTCTGTCAGTTCTGGGAGTGTGCCGAGCAATTTCCTTCCTCAGGGGCTTTGCATTTGCTTTTCTCTATTTCCCTGAATCTTCACAAATCTGGATCTGTATCATTTTTCACATCTCAGTTTAAAAAAAATCACACCTTAGCAAGCCCTTCCCATAGTCTAGATTAGGGTCCCTTCTTCTTCTATTCCTTATCCAAATGTTCTTTTTACTTCCTTCATGGCGATAATACTACTGTCATTATCTAATTTATTTATTCATTTTAACTGTTTTTTGTCTGCTTCCCCACTAGAACATTAGCTTCTCAAGAATAGGGACTTCATGTTGCTTATTCTTTATTTTAGCATGGTAGTACCCTCAAAAAATATTTGTTGAATGAATGAATAATATTTTAGCTTCAACTGCCATGATTGAGGATAGTCATTGCCTTCTTTTTCTTATATTCACATGCCAAGGAAACTGATTGCGCTACTTATCTTGTTGCTCAAGAGCATCTCATAGTCTCTGGCTGAGCTGTTGTTTGGCTGACTTAGGACAGATTCTCTTCCCTAATCAACTTTGGCCAGGAACTAGGAGTGCAGTGGAGTTACAAGGGGCAAAACTTGGTTCTCTAGGGTTTGTCCTTCCATCAGGAGCTGTGGACATAGAGGGAAAAGTAGGATGCCATCAGAAAACAACTTTGTACTTTTTCTTCACTGCCTGTGTTTTGTGCAGTTACATTTGCTTTACTCCCAGATGAAATCTTGGGCAGACTGAATAGCTTACATGCCCACAATCATCATCTTGTCTCCTTTGGTCATTTGACTTCCTAAAACATTCTTAGCTGAGTAATTAATATGCCTAGTCCAGTGTAATAGTAAAAATTCTGAACTTCATTTTAAGTTACATCATCTTTTTTCCCCTAACTTGGACCTGCTTCAGTTGGAAGCTTGCTGTTCAGGTGGGTGTGAGTTATTTCCTTTAATTCTGCTCCACTCACTAGGCTTGCTCTGGCTTCTTTAATATTGAAATGTGGGGAGACAGGAGGACAGTGGGATGGCAGAAGTCTGACCAGCACCACTGTAGTGATCTTAATTTCCTCTGGCTGGGGCAGAGATACAAACAAACTGTGTGTGTATGCGATGTTGCTTCAGTCGTGTCTGACTCTTTGTGACCCCTTGGACTGTAGCTCACCAGACTTCTCTCTCATGGGATTTTCCAGGCAAGAATACTGGAGTGGGTTGCCATTTCCTCCTACAGGGGATCTTCCCAACCCAGGGATTGCACCTGCGTCTCTTAAGTCTCCTGTATTGGCAGGTGGGTTCTTTACCCCTAGCGCCACCTGGGAAGCCCAGTTAAACTGCAGTGGTGCTTTTGTGGCTTCCTCAGAGATCCCCCTGGTGGATACTCAACTGTAGCCCCTTCTCCTGGCTTCTGATAACCTCTTTGGGTACCTCTCTGCAACTTCTATACCTGTTGATACTTGTGAGCCTCTTTCTGCTGAAGGTTGTCTTGTCACTCACCGCAAACCCTCCTGGGCACTATTCTAACCAGTTCCAGGCCAGCAGCCTCTTTCCTGTGTTGTCCACAACTGACTCATAGTAAGCAAGTACTTTGGCTCTGCTGTCAGTGGGGATGGAGCTACCTACCAGCTGCAGTACTCTATTCTACTGCCTCAGGGTGCTTCTGGCAGTGTCTGACCCTTTAGATATCTCAAGGTTGATCTGGAGATACATTCTGAACTTTGGTGTTCTCCTGACTCTCCTGTCAATGGGCTTGAGGTGGGATGCAGGGCTCCATGTTGCTGCGAGGTAGGCATGATGGGAAAGGAGAATGCTACCACACTTCCACAACTCACTCTAGAAGAAATCTTTTTCTCAGTTTCCCAAAACTCTCTCAGCATCCCCAGCCTTATTTTCCTAGGCAGAGAAGGGTTGATCAACTAATGGTTACAAAACAGCAAGCCCTGCTTAGGGGATCTAGCACCTCACATTGGAATGTGGGAGTGGTTGGCATTCATTATCCTAGGGGCTTTGGCCAAAAGCAGAGTCTTACTATCTCGTTACACATATCTGGTACCTTCTGAAAAATTACATGTTTCATACATGAAGCATTTACTTAACTTGTATGTCTGTGTATCATTTGTGTGTGTGTGTGTGTGTGTGTGTGTGTGTGTGTGATAGTTTTATTAATTCTAAAGATTGCACCATATGCTTTTCAATCTGTTCTGGAGGATTTGCAAAGGTCTCTGGCCAAAAAGTTTTACCTCATTTAGGAACTAATTTAGACAGTTGAGTCAATATTAAAAAAAAAATCATGAGCAAAAATTAAATATTTTAAAAATAGTTTCAGGTGTGTTAGGTGGGGTGGTAGAGTTTTATTGCATGGCAGATTCTCCTTGTATCCCTTGAGGCATCATTTTTGTAACACAGCTTTAAAGGCAGCAGAAGGTAGTTCTGCGTTTATTACTTATGTGTTGGTGGAGTGAGAAAGAACAATTTCTAATTTCTGCCAGTAAAATTCTTTTCTGTTCCTGTCTGTGGAGCTTGTTCTGGCAATAATCATACTCTCCCCCTTTCCTCCCGCTAGCCTTAACAGAGATACATTTGTGCTCATGCTGGATTGATGTAGGAAAAGAGGAAAAACTCTTCTTTTTTTGGAACCATTAATTTCTTCTTAAATTCAGAAATTAGGATTGAGTAGCCTACACATCTAATTGTCCTCTCTGCTACAAAGTGGAGGGAGCTTATGAAGACAGATGAAGAGTTAAATGCCTTGTGGCATCTTATTAGTAGCCTGTACCTCTTTAGCTCTTACTAATTATTTTCTCTCCACTCCAAGATCTAATCATTGGGCTTACCCTTTTTTTAGGACCTTATTTTTTTGAGTGTGGGTGACATTGTGCTTGAATCAGAGTTGGTTCTCAATATATGTTAACAAATGGATAACTGATTTTCTGTCTCCCTATGTGGATACCATGGGTACTATGGGATTTAAGAGACCTCATGTTAGGGCTGCTTGATTAGAGAGCTGTCCAGGTACAGAGCACTGAAGCCAAGTGGCCATGATGTTGCAGGCATGTTACAAAGTGGAAGTCCCTGTTCCAGGTGATGCTAACTGCCCTTGAACTCAAGCAAGAATACTTCATGATCTCAAGGTTGATCTTAACTGGCTAGGATACTAATAATGGTGATGGTGGTTGGTGGTTTAGGTGCCAAGTCATGTCCGACTCTTGCAGTCCCATGGACTGTAGCTTGCCAGGCTCCTCTGTCCATGGGATTCTCCAGGCAAGAATACTGGTAGGCTCCTACAAACTCTGGCTTAAAAAAATATCTGTGGGTCATATTTTATATCACTTTCAGCTAGTGGCTGAATGATCAATTAACATATCTCTTAGGAATTCAACCTACCAACAAAACTGTTAATATGCAGCCCTCTTTTGTAGTTGGTAACGAGTTTTGGGGAAGATGATTCTCAGGAGCCCTGGGGCATCCTCACACCGAGGCCTGACCACCTCACCGTGGAGATGCACTCTCTAATGAGATAGGAGTGCTGCTGTGGTTCACCATGCATGCCCCTCTCCTTTGAAAGCTTCTTGTCTACCTTGTCTTTTAAATCTGCATGTTCTTAGTAAAAGCTGCCATTTCTTGGTTTCTTACTATATGCCCACCACTTTACATACAGACTCATATTTAATTTTTTAACATTCTATCCTAAATCCTGAGTTGTGCTCTCTTTTCACTATGCACCAAGGGCGTTCGTCTGTTCCAATGGCTTCAACTGTTATCATCATACTTAATCTGGATGTGTCCACGTCACCAGGTCCACACACCAAAAGCTCAAACAATGTTTCCCAATGGATGACTTGCCATCACCACTCTAATTCAATATTTTGGAAACCCTTTCTCTTTCTCTCCCATCATCTTTCTCTGTGGATGACAATATCATCTTTGCTATCACCCAGACTTAAAACTTGCAGTCATCCTTGACTCATCCTTCGCCTCCTTTCATGTATATATTAATATACGTGAATGTGTATATGTTATAAGAAAGATTCAACGAGTCATACAGATTTTCATCCTTCTAGTCCCTCTGCCATGATGCTACTTCACATCTCCTCACCTCACATCGGAATTATTGCAACTCACTTTTGGGGGCTTTTCCAATTCCAGGCACTTTGTTCTTTGACGCATATTACTAACTCCTTTGGCCAATCTTTACACACCCTTTTCTCATGTTACTCTGGTTGCCAGTGACCCAGTGAGTTATGTTTACATCTGTATTCTGACCCTACTTATCTAATTCTATCTATGCCACCTTCTTCCTTTTTCTAATATGTAGTTTCTGCCTTAGTCAAGCCCAAGGTCTTCTATAACCTTCACCTCCAGGTCTCTGGGTATAAGGTTACCTTCCTCTAGAATTTTCTCCCTTCCCCTTTTTGGATAAAAAAATCCATGGCTCAAAAAAGTTGAATTATTTTCCTGAGGTTGTACTGCAAGTGATTGAGCTGGATTTAAATCTGTTCTTCTGATTCTTAAGACAATACTTTCTTTCAACCACACTGCTTGTTTCAGAATCAGATTAATATAGGATGGAACCATAAATGGAAACTCAAATTGCATTTGTGTAGCACCTGCCTGACAATAAAATGCAGGAAAACATTAGTCTCTGAAGACTCTCTCCCTTATACTGACCCTTAGCCATAGCAAATGAAGACATTTTAAGACATTTGACCAAATTAATCTGCAAAATATGGAGTAATTTTTATGGCTTTTCAATCTGTAATCCTTAAAGAAATTTAAAATTCAATAAAATGAGAGTGGGATGCCCACAATTTGTTTCAGTTACAAAAATTCTTCATTCAAGTTCAGTTATAGGGGCATTGCTCCTAGTTGTCCTAGGTTTGTACTTTAAGTTGCACCCAAAGTTCCAGCACTGGTTTTTTTAGGATTCTAAAAAGGGATCAGATAGCATATGTTCAAGCTGAGCAAGCTACTAGGATGCCAATAGTATGTTTCTGTTAACTTTTAATTGTGGATTTCCTATGCAAATAGGACTTCTCAGGGTCCTGGCTAGTATTGCTTTTAAATGAGGACATGACCTTTATTTCAAACAGATATCAAAGATTACTAAACTGTTAGTCAAAGTCTTTCTTAGGTGTCCTTAGACCAGCAGAGATTTGGATTTGTTATCTGGCTGCTAACTTACTGAATAACCAAAGGATATCTTTCTTCATCTCTGTTTCCTTCTTTAGTGAAGAAAGATAACAACTGTTTTTTTACCTTCTCCTAGGGGTTTCAAGGATTAAGGATGTTCTGAACATTCTTTAAAGAGAGGTTATATTTTATTGCATAAAGATAGCATCATCATCTTTGACAATAGTTAAGTTTTATTACTTAACACAAGAGAAGACTCTACACATGGACATCACCAGATGGTCAATACCGAAATCAGATTGATTATATTCATTGCAGCCAAAGATGGAGAAGCTCTATAAAGTCAGCAAAAACAAAACTGGGAGCTGACTGTGGCTCAGATCATAAACTCCTTATTGCCAAATTCAGACTTAAATTGAAGAAAGTAGGGAAAACCACTAGACCATTCAGGTATGACCTAAATAAAATCCCTTAGGATTATACAGTGGAAGTGGCAAATAGATTCAAGGGATTAGATCTGATAGAGTACCTGAAGAACTGTGGACAGAAGTTCGTGACAGTGTACAGGAGGCAGGAATCAAGACCATCCCCAAGAAAAATGCAAAAAGGCAAAATGGTTGTCTGAGGAGGCCTTACAAATAGCTGTAAAGAAAAGAAGCAAAAGGCAAAGGAGAAAAGGAAAGATATACCCATTTGAATGCAGAGTTCCAAAGAATAGCAAGGAGAGATAAGAAAGCCTTCCTCAGTGATCAGTGCAAAAAAGAGAGGAAAACAATAGAATGGGAAAGACTAGAGATCTCTGCAAGAAAATTAGAGATGCCAAGGGACCATTTCATTCAAACATGGGCTCAATAAAGGACAGAAATGGTAGGGACCTAACAGAAGCAGAAGAGACTAAGAAGAGATGGCAAGAATACACAGAAGAACTATACAAAAAAGATCTTCATGACCCAGATAACCACGATGATGTGATCACTCACCTAGAACCAGAAATCCTAGAATGTGAGGTCAAGTGGGCCTTAGGAAGCATCACTACGAACAAAGCTAGTGGAGGTGATGGAATTCCAGTTGAGCTATTTCAAATCCTAAAGATGATGCTGTGAAAGTGTTGCACTGAATATGCCAGCAAATTTGGAAAACTCAGCAGTGGCCACAGGACTGGAAAAGGTCAGTTTTCTTTCCAATCCCAAAGAAAGGCAATGCCAAAGAATGCTCAGACTACCACAAAATTGCATTCATCTCACACACTAGTAAAGTAATGCTCAAAATTCTCCAAGTCAGACTTCAACAGTACGTGAACTCTGAACTTCCAGATGTTCAAGCTGGTTTTAGAAAAGGCAGAGGAACCAGAGATCAAATTGCCAACATCCGCTGGATCATCAAAAAAGCAACAGAATTCCAGAAAAACATCTGCTTTATTGACTGTGCCAAAGGCTTTGACTGTGTAGATCACAATAAACTGTGGAAAATTCTTCAAGAGATGGGAATATCAGACCATGTGACCTGCCCCCTGATAAATCTGTATGCAGGTCAAGAAACAGCAGTTAGAACTGGACATGGAACAACAGACTGGTTCCAAATAGGGAAAGGAGTATGTCAAGGCTGTATATTGTCACCCTGCTTATTTAAGTTATATGCAGAGTACATCATGAGAAATTCTGGGCTAGAAGAAGTATAAGCTGGCATCAAGATTGCCAGGAGAAATATCAATAACCTCAGATATGCAGATGACACCACCCTTATGGCAGAAAGTGAGGAAGAACTAAAAAGCCTCTTGATGAAAGAGAAAGAGGAGAGTGAAAAAGTTGGCTTAAAGCTCAACATTCAGAAAACTAAGATCATGGCATCCGGTCCCAATCCTTCATGGCAAATAGTTGGGGAAACAATGGAAACAGTGACAGACTTTTTTTCCTTGGGCTCCAAAATCACTATAGATGGTGGCTGCAGCCATGAAATTAAATGACACTTGTTCCTTGGAAGAAAAATTTTGACCAACCTAGACAGCATATTAAAAAGCAGAGACATTACTTTGCCAACAAAGGTCCATCTAGTCAAAGCTTTGCTTTTTCCAGTGTCATGTATGGATGTAGGAGCTGGACTATAAAGAAAGCTGAGCGCTGAAGAATTGATGCTTTTGTGCTGTGGTATTAGAGAAGACTCTTGAGAGTCCCTTGGACTGCAAGGAGATCCAACCAGTCCATCCTAAAGGAAATCAGTCCTGAATATTGATTTGAAGGACTGATGTTGAAGCTGAAACTCTAGTACTTTGGCCACCTGTTGTGAAGAACTGACTCATCAGAAAAGACTCTGATGCTGGGAATGATTGATGGTGGGAGGAGAAGGGGACGACAGAGGATGAGATGGTTGGATGGCATCAGTGACTCAATGGACATGAGTTTGAGTAAGCTCTGGAGTTGGTGATGGACAGGGAAACCTGGCGTGCTGCAGTCCATGGGATCTCAGAGAGTCATACACGACTGAGTGACTGAATTGACCTGAACCGAGGTTTTATTACAGGCACATACAGAGGGCAGTTTTCTTTGCTTATTTATTCAGACTCATTACTTGCCATCAACACATTGATATCAGTCTAAAAAAGCCAGAATCTCAGGAGCATAAACATCAAATTTGATTCAGACTATTGACACGTAAATCTCAGATCCTTAGGGAGAATTATAAACTAGACAGTTGTCAAAATGTGCCTCTGGAGTCATCCTCTTTTTTTTTCCTTAGATTTTGATGGTTCAGCTGCACAGGCTATTTGCTGATAGTAGCAGAAGCTCTACCAACCTCATCTGAGCTCTCCAAGCCATGATGAAATGCTAATAATCATCTGTGGTGAACATAGCAACTTTTCTCCACTGCTTTCCCAATAAAAGAATACCACACACTACATTACAAACCAGATACCATTGGCCACTAATTCTGTTATTAATTCAGTACCTACAATATATAACACTTTCTTTGCAGTGATGAGGCTGGGAAGAAGGTTCAATGCTGAGGACTTACTATATGCCAGACACTGGTCCAGTTACTTGGGTTACCTTAGTGACCTAAACAGATATAATCCTGCTCTCCTCTTCTGTTATAGTCTATAGGAGAGGAAGAGAGACAATGAACAACATGACAATAAATATATAATATGGAATATTAGAAGGTTATTTGTTGTTTAGTTGTTAAGTTGTGTCTGACTCTTTTGTGACCCCATGAACTATAGCCCACCAGGTTCCTCTGTCCATGGGATTTTCCAGGCAAGAAGATCAGAGTGGGTTGTCATTTCCTTCTCTAGGCTGTAGTGTAATGGAAAAAAGAGCACAATGAAAATGGAGTGTGGTATGGTGAAACATTGAAATTTTATTTAGAGTGATCAGGTGCAAATGAGGAAGTACCATAAAAGCAAAGATATGGCAATGTCCTGTTCAATGCCCTTTCAAAGTTTTCTATTTTCCTGTATGATAAGAGGGCAAAGAATTAGCAAAGTGCTAGGGCGAATACCACAGAGGAGGCTTACCTTTTCTTTGCTTTTTCCTTTCCATACAGCTGTATGTATACTGGGTTAAATAAAAACATATTTTACTTTTTTTATTTTTTAGAAAATTTAAAATTTATCCATGTAGTTCACATTATATTTATTTTGGGTAGCTCATATCTAGAACTTGAAATGGGGGTGGGGGTTGCTGTCAGAGTAAATGTGAGTCTTGCCTTACCAGCTAAGTCATGTCTCATTTTGTTGAATGTCTTCCCTCTTGCATTCCTCAAAAGTAACCTCCCCCCACCACCAAGGCCTCTACGTCAAGGAATGTAACCACAGGGTTCGCATTTCTAAAATTCAGGATACTTTAGAGCTACAATTAAGACATGGTAGGGGCAGGGAAGGAAAAGGAATAGAACGTTCACAAGGGCATGTTTTAGAAACTATAAGACAGACTACTATTATTTAGTTGTTATGCTAATTAGGCTGATTTATTTCTATCTTTAATATTCATTATGAACTTGGTGACAGAAAATGTTAGCGGTCACAGGTAGTGAGTGAATGAGGGTAATGCTGATATGAAATAGTATTTCTTCAAACCACAACTAGTCATGGAGATCAAAAATTTTGGCAAGTCAAATTTAAAATTAGGAGAAGGGCTTATATAAAATACAGGTACCTCTTTGCTTGTTTATTTTGAAAATGGCCTGGGACCAATTCAGCATTCAACTCTAAACAATTCACTTTGTAGAATCCTGAGTTCCCCTGAATCATGTTTTTGGATGTATTCTAAAGTCAGGGAGAATCTGAGAGATTGTTCAGCTACTTTTCTTTAAGCAGGCAAAGAACTGAAGCTTCCACCTTAGGGAGTTTTCTGTCCTGTTTATGATAATTTCCCAAGGATACCAATAAATATTTATTGAATGATTAAAGATTTTACTTTAGGAGTAAAATTTTACTTTAGTCTGCTTTAGGAGCCTGTTTCTGTATTTCATCCATCTGAGAGTAAAGAAAGCTTTGCTATATACAACCAAAAATAATATTCTTTATTCTAAGCCAATTCTTTCTTTTCCTTTTTCCCCTATCCCTGGTGAACTACTGATGAGCACTAGTCTCTTAAAATTTTTCAGGTTTGTAAGAAGTCTGGATGCAATTTATGTCTCCCTTCTTCCCTTTGCAAACTGTTGTGTTAGCTGCAAAGCTCTACACAGTTGCACAGTATTATTTTCTACCTCGTTTTTATTATATATTTGTGTCTCTGTCTATAAATCAACTACCTTGACTTTTCTTTATTGAATTTCATTTTATTGTTCTATTTTCTTATTTATCAAGGTCACTATCAACGTTTTTTTCCTTTTGCTTCATCTTACCAAATGGATGTATTTCTGAACCTGTAGTATCAGAATGCCATGAACCGTGACATTCCTAAAGCATATGTTTCAACAGCAAATCAAGAGAAACCAGGTTTCACCAAAGATCATAGAAAAGAAAAAAGAAAGAATGTGAGATTATGAGGACGTCAACAGCTGAAAATCAGGTAGGAGCCAATTACCACAGAATACCAGGGAAGAGGAAAAGACAGAACTTGATGAAAATGATTCTTAGATATCTCAAGTTAAATTATATAATCTGAATCATCTCAAGAAATAAGCTATTTAGAAATTCTCTGCCCATCCAGTTTAGAACAATTCAGTTTGGGCTGTTTTATTCAGAGCACTTCTCCTTGAAAACAATGGAGGTAAGTCTTGTTCAGATCCCAAAGGTTCTGATGATCTTTCTTTTTATACCAATATCACCATGGGTAAGTTGTTCAATCTGTGTTGTCTTGCTGGCACCAAATAAAATTCTGACTGAAAGGTATATAACTTTTTACCACTGTTCTAAAGAATCATTGCTTTAATAAAGTGTAAAGTACATGAGACAATTGCTTACTGATGGATCAGTCATTTTGGATAAGAGAGGTAGGCAATACTGCCTTTTGTGTCTATATAGGCCATGGAGAATTTCTGGAAAAGTAGCTGACAATTCCAGGTGTCTAATATGATTGCAATTATCTAGTTTCTTCTCCATCTCCTCACTGGTCTGTAAGCTCATTGAGGGTAGTGAAAGTGTCTTATTCATCTTGAGATCGCCCCATCACATTCAGGTTCAGGACAATAGATGTTCAATAAATAAGTAGTTAATCAGTGAATGAATGAACCTATAGATGTATGGATCAAGTAATCTGCCTATTCATGAAGAAAAATAAATACCAATATCAATATTTCAAACTAATTTATTTCCTCCAAAATCACTAGTAATAATCTATGTATAATTCAATTCTATGCTGATGAAACATTAAAGTAATAAAGTCCTTTAATTTTATATAAAGTAATTTGGATGATAAAATAAGCAATATTAATATATAAAAATTGTATATACGTTATATATATATGAATGAAAGTACATGGAAATGAAACTCAAGGTGATTATCAGTGAGTCCTAGGCTTAGCCACAGAAGATGTCAAGTGAATCTTAAATCTGATTTTAATTGAATGCTGGTCATGAATTGATGGAGAGATGTTGAGAACCACCCAGGCAAAGAGAAAAATCATTAAAAAATGAACAAAAATGGGAATGATTAAGAGTTGAACCAGTAGGTGGGGGAGGAATGGTAAGAATATCAATTTGACTCACACCGTGCAGAGATACTAAGAAATATTAATACATACACATTATCTATCTATATTTGAGTCACAGACAAGTAGAAGAAATTGGTTGTTCTTAAGCAAAAGAATAAGATAAAAAGGCTGTTTTGAGAGCTGTGCCAGGAAGAACTAGAGACCAGAGGAATAAAGTCCTGTCAGGAAGATATTATGATGATATGAAGGTGAAATGATTAGTGTTTGTCCAACAATGACAACTATGGGATAAGATAGGAAAGAAGAGATTTGAAAGACATTCAGTAAAACAAACCACAGAACCTTGTACCAGGATGGACATGGAACAAAGAAAAGAAAGTAAATTTGAGATTGTAAGGGAAAGCTGAAGATAAAGTGTCATCAATGAGAATTTAGGAAGATACAAGGTTTTGAAGGTGATAATTTCTGACCTGTTAAGTCTTACCGTCAATAAAATAGGTACCTCTGGAAGTAGCTGATGATTTAGGACTAAAAAGAAGACAGGGCTAATGTTTGCATCTTCCTTCCTCTTGGCCTGATTGTTTCTCTGTTCTATTTGTTTGTTTTTGTATGTTTTATTTGCTGGCTTTGGACCAAATTGGAGACTGATATCTTCCTTTACAGGAAGTTTGTATGAACATCTGCGCCAAGGAGATTCTTTCATGTATTCATTTTTACAAGTGATATGAGCTGAGTACCTTCTCTGTCTTAGGAACAAAGCTGAGAACTGTAGACACAAAGATGTAAAGATGATCTCTTAGACATAGTCATCCAAACAAATAATTATAAAAATGCAATAATCACCAGTGAATCCCAGGTTACTTAACTCATCCTTGCTTGAGGGTAAAATTGAGGATACAAAATTTGTCATAAAACTATGTCCTTAGCTTTATCCCTTGCTCAGCAGAAAATTTGGCCTTTTCAAAAGCCTTTAAAATAGTTTAGGATTCCTTAGAAGTATCACACATTTGCCCTTACCTACCATGTGGCATCTCTTTTACACAGTAGGGTACATGGAAAGTTCTGGATCTAAACCCACCTCATCATTGTGTGCTCAGTCACTTCAGTTGCCCTATGGACTGTAGCCCACCATGCTCCTCTATCCATGGGATTCTCCAGGCAAGAATACTGGAGTGGGTTGCCATGCCCTCCTCCAGATCTTCCCCACCCAGGGATCAAACCTCAGCATTGCAAGAATATAAAGTATGAAGTGAAGCATAGCAAGGTATAAGGCTGGACAAGCAGAGATAGTCAGATATCCATACTGGAGCCCTCTGACTTCTGTATGATTTTGTCATAGTTTGCTTCTATGAAATAGTACCTAATCTTCATAGGAATATTCCACAGGACTGTTGTTTGTTCAGAGGAACAAAGAAAAGCAGACAGATCTCTTTGTTCTGCATCTTTGGAATACTTTTGATGTGAGTTGGGCTGGCTTCCTCTGATGGAATGCTGCCATTTGCCTCCTTAGGATTTTGCATCTCTCTGTTTTTCTTTTTTGTCTTATAGCAGAGTCTCTCACAAATTTAATCCCTGACTCTTCATGGCTAGGTATTTTTGAATCATTTGGGACTTTCTCCTAAGAAGATCTTTAGAGCTGCCTGATTTTTTTTTTTTTAAAAACTCTTACCTGCTTAGCTGGCCAAGGAAAGGAAAGGAATCTGTTTTCTCACCAAGAGGTGCCACCATTCCCCTGTCAGTACAGCTGACTGGCTCTTCACCCTTGAATTTTCCCCAGTCCAGCTTTGGTTCAAACTGCAATTTATCATCTGCCTCCAGCCCCACAGATGAGCTTCTTCCTCCTGTCCTCTGTTTATGTAGTCTAATGTGATTTCAAATGTAGACTCTAATTTAATAGGTCGGGGCTGGAGCTTGAGATTGTGAATTTCCAACAGTATCCCAGGTAAAACTGATGTTGCTAGTCCATGCACCATACTCTTAAGTAACAAGGTTCTGAAGATTTTCTTCTTGGGAGTCTACCCTAGCTCTGGTCTAAGTAAGCCACCTCATCTGAAGATGAAATGTTAGCCACCATTGCATCTGCCTGGCTCAATTATGCTTTCTTTAACCTGCTTTCCTGGGTCCCTAAACTTCCAACTGGGCTTCATGGGATTCAGCATGAGTCCAGGTGGAATCAACCTAATGTCTGATCATCAAATGTCAGGGAACCTCATATAGGCCCTTCTACCACTCAGTCCCCAGGTTTTCAGAGCAACTCTCTGTGTTGTCTCCCACTTTGCTTTCTGTAGCTATTTCCATGGCTGGAGATCTGTTCCCAGCTAACTTGTCTACAAAAGGGATGCAGACTCCTTAGCGCCCCAGTCTCACAGCCTCTTGAGGCTCACAGGCTGTGTTGGTTTCAAAGGTGTTCCTTCTAATTGTTTGGGCAAAACATATTTTTTTAAAACTACATTTATAGTAAAACGTATACACATAAGGAAATTACCAAGATGAGGTTAAAATCCGGTCCCAGCTTTGCAACTATCTTCCTCTGCCTTGGTAAAAATGGATGCCTAAAAGTCCTTTCCTTCTGTTGTCAAACTCCTACTTTCCTCCGATTGCTTCATATGTGTTATCTTTTGGTTTCTCCCTGTTTCTCTGGTTATGTTACCTCCCTTCTTACTTGCTCCAGTATCTGACCCTGCTTCTCTTGAACCTCTCATTTCTTATATATTTAGACTCTGACTTCCTACTTCTGGTCCCTTGCCTCCTCCAACCAGTCCAACTTACCATTTTGCTTCCTCCAAGGAGGGAAGGGACCAGGAAATGCTATTGGTTTGACAGCAGTCCTATAGATGTTTTAGAATGGTGACCTTGCCAATATTACTTGACTTTGTTCCTCTTGACTGCCCTCTTGCTCCTGACAGACACTTTGGATCTCAGCTGTGTTGGTGCTATGCCTTTGTCAATTGCCCGGGTGTACCACTGAACTGATGATTTTCTGCCACTTATAATTTGGACTTCTTGTTTCTGTTTCCATTTTCCAGTTCTAATCCATACACCTGCTGCCAAACAACAAGTATTTAGCGTAGAGCAATTAGGGTTATCTCTCACATTTACTTAAGATTTACCATTAGCAAATTGATGTCCTTGCTACCTTTTAAAAGAGTTGGAAAATCCAAATTTTGTGTCATAAATTCAAAATAAATTCAGAGTTAATATGTGTTCCTTAAAAGTTGACATGGTGTTCTTCTTCAACTGCGTTGACCCCTTTGCCTATGCTATTGCCTTCTAACACTGGCCCCCATAGCTCTTCAAGTGACTAGTTCCTTCTCATCATTTATATCTTGGTTTAAATATTAGCTTCCATAAACCCTGAAGTCACTCTTGTTTCAGTATGTTTGGATACTTTATTCCTTTTGTTTTCTTCCTACCCTGATTATAAGTTGTGCTTATATATTTATTCTTCTCTACATTTTTATCTATTCACTAGGCTGTAAATTCTACAAGAACATAGGAACTGTATCTGGTTGGTGCAATATTAAATCAACAGATTTAATATTGTTAATTAAATAAAACAGCATGCTTATTTAAATAAAGAAATAAAGCAGCATGCTATATTGTAGATGTTCAGTAACTACTCAGAGAACGGATACTTGAATTGGATATAACCTTGGTAAGAGGCAAATATTCCAGCATTAACTCTACCAGAAGTGTTTGAAGTCTTCTCAGTGATGATGGAGGTCTAAAACTTTGGGTTTAAATAGACAGAATGGGAAGCCTGAAGAGTCATGGGAGTTCTGAAACCCCAGATGGTTTTCAAGGCTAATCAGCAATTTAGCACAGTTTGCCCCTTGACCTTGTTTTTGCTGAAATCCCTCCTAAGACCATCAAACATGATCAATTATTAGATTTACAGACAAAGGATTAATGGGGCCTCCTGATTCAAATGGTTTGTAAAGCTGATGTAAAGCATTCCTAGTCTCTCATTCTGTCCCTTGAAAGATTGTCTTTTTTCTCTCTGTCCTTAAATTATTTGCTGTAGCTCCTGTATATAACTGGAAAGATTATCACCTATTGATTTTTGTTTTTCATTCAGTTTAGTCAAAAAAACAGATGCAAGGTCTCTAGGTAAATCAAGAGGCAAGTAGAAAGAAGTACAACCTTGGTATGACTAGGGAATGGAACTATGCATGATTTTAGAGAAGTTAAAATATGGTTAGAGCTCCCTAAAAACAGCACTGAAGAAAATTAAAATAATTTTCTGTCACGATTGTGAGTAGGGCACCTGGTAGTATAATGAAGAGTTTTATAGAACATTCTCAGTCTCTCTTCTCAGAATAAGGCTCTGGTCACTCACCTAGAGCCACACATCCTGGAATGTGAAGTCAGGTGGGCCTTAGAAAGCATCACTACGAATAAAGTTAGTGGATGTGATGGAATTCCAGCTGAGCTATTTCAAATCCTGAAAGATGATGCTGTGAAAGTGCTGCACTCAATATGCCAGCAAATTTGGAAAACTCAGCAGTGGCCACAGGATTGGAAAAGGTCAGTTTTCATTCCAATCCCTAAGAATGGCAATCCCAAAGAATGGTCAAACTACCGCACAATTGCACTCATGTCACACGCTAGTAAAGTAATTCTCAACATTCTCCAAGCCAGGCTTCAGCAATGCATGAACCGTGAACTTCCAGATGTTCAAGCTGGTTTTAGAAAAGGCAGAGGAACCAGAGATCAAGTTGCCAACATCCACTGGATCATCAAAAAAGTGAGAGTTCCAGAAAAACATCTACTTCTGCTTTATTGACTACGCCAAAACTTTCGACTGTGTGGATCACAATAAACTGTGGAAAATTCTGTAAGAGATGGCAATACCAGACCACCTTGACTTGCCTCTTGAGAAACCTATATGCAGGTCAGGAAGCAACAGTTAGAACTGGACATGGAACAATAGACTGGTTCCAAATAGGAAAAGGAGTACATCAAGGCTGTATATTGTCACCCTGCTTATTTAAGTTATATGCAGAGTACATCATGAGAAATGCTGGGTTGGATGAAGCACAAGGTGGAATCAAGATTGCCGGGAGATATATCAATAACCTCCGATATGCAGATGACACCACCCTTATGGCAGAAAGTGAAGAGGAACTAAAAAGCCTCTTGATGAAAGTGAAAGAGGAGAGTGAAAAAGTTGGCTTAAAGCTCAACATTCAGAAAACTAAGATCATGGCATCTGGTCCCATCACTTCATGGGAAATAGATGGGAAGACAGTGGAAACAGTGTCAGACTTTATTTTTGGGGGCGTCAAAATCACTGCAGATGGTGATTGCAACCATGAAATTAAAAGACGCTTACTCCTTGGAAGGAAAGTTCTGACCAACCTAGACAGCATATTAAAAAGCAGAGACATTACTTTGCCAACAAAGGTCCATCTGGTCAAGGCTATGGTTTTTCCAGTGGTCATGTATGGATGTGAGAGTTGGACTGTGAGGAAAGCTGAGCACTGAAAAATCAGTGCTTTTGAACTATGGTGTTGGAGAAGACTCTTGAGAGTCCCTTGGACTGCAAGGAGATCCAACTAGTCTATCCTGTAGGAGATCAGTCCTGGGTGTTCATTGGAGGGACTGATGCTGAAGCTGAAACTCCAATACTTTGGCCACCTCATGCAAAGAGTTGACTCATTGGAAAAGACCCTGATGCTGGGAGGGATTGGGGGCAGGAGGCAAAGGGGACGACAGAGGATGAGATGGCTGGATGGCATCACCGACTCGATGGGCATGAGTTTGAGTAAACTCTGGGAGTTGGTGATGGACAGGGAGGCCTGGCTTGCTGCGCTTCATGGGGTCGCAAAGAGTCGGACACGACTGAGTGACTGAACTGAACTGAAGCTTAGACTGTCCAACTTTATTAAATCTAGGAAAATAAAATAAGCTTCATGTAAAAGAATAACACATATATGAATACAGGTAGATTGAACTATAAGAGGAAAGGAAGAAGAAAGTCATTCCTTTGTGTGCACAGCAAAAACATGATTCTTTCCCTGAAGTGTGAAACCATTATAGCTCCAAAGTGCTTGGTAGAACTGAAGCCAAAAATGTGCATATGACTCAGCAATTCCACTCCCAGGATATACCCAATAGAAAGGCATACACATAGTCACCCAAAAAAACCCATATACTTGTGTGTGTATAGAAACACTATTTATAATAGCCTCAAACTGGAAACTACTCAAATGTCCAACAAAAATAGAAAGAAAAAAATAAATTGTGGTATATTCACACAGTGGAATACTATCCTGCCACAGGAGACTTGAGATCTAAACCTGTACACAACAATATAAAAAACTTCACAAATGCAATATTGAGCAAAAGAAAAACAGTCCCAAAGATTATATATGATATGAAAACAGGCAAATCTCTACTTTTAGAAAATGGGATAGCACTTATCTTTGAAGAGGAAGGTGAGGACTAGAAGGGCCCTTGGGACTTAGGGTTTCTGGAATGCTGCTAATGTTCTGTTCTCTAGATCTGTGTATTGGTTAAACAGCTATATTCAATTTATGAAAATTCATCCAGCTACATGCTTATCATATATGCATTTTCTATAGGCATATGTTACATATTAATTTTTTAAAACACAGTTCGTCAAGACTAAGGATTGTCTTTTCCCAACTATCAAACCATTACTCTTCTTTCCTTGCTTTCATTCTTTTTGGCTGGTGTCTTGAAAATTTAAAAGAGGAACAAGAAACAGTGATTAAGCCCAAGTGAAAGGAGTGATAATCAAATAAAGTTTTTTTTAAAAAAAAAAAAAAAGAGAAGAAAAGAAGGCAAGAAAGATAAAGAAAAGCAATTGCGTTACCTGGTGTCAGCCCTTATCACTCCCTGTATATGACTGAGCTGCTAGACCTTCTCCCTTAAATGGCCACCATCTTCCCGTAGCCTGCCCATCACAGAGAAGCCAAGTTTTACACAGTTTGGGGGCTTTGTCAGGAAGACATGGCTGAATGGGAAAAGGAGAAGAGAAAAATGGGAGGAAAGTATTGAAAGAAGGAAAGGAAGTCACCATCTTCAGTGAGACTCTTTATAAATCACTACTTATACAATGTTTTTAAAACTTTATTTTCTTGGCATTTAATTATTCAGTAGCCACTTTGGAAAATACACTCAATAATAAACATTAAACTGTTTTTCAAATCAAACACATTTAAACTAGATACAAATTCTCCACTTATTCCTAAATATTAGCAAAAATAATAAACTTAATACCATGATCAAATTTTGTTTTTTTAAATTTATTTCAAACAGTATTTCTGGAAGTGAATTGCTTTCATTCTTAAAAACTTCCATGGCTTACAGGAGATAAAACTAAAAATTATTCTCTGACAAGACTCTTTGTGATTGAAGCGTGATCTGGCTGGGGCCAGTGAGGTAAGCCACAGAGTAAAAACACAAGAGTCAAACACTTTGATCCCAGAGATTACTGATGTGTGGGATGGTTTGTGATGGTGCTTATCTGTTCCTGCATTTTTAACGTATTAACTTCTAAATGAAAAAGCCTAATTGGCTCTTTTGTCTTCACAATATGGAAACCTCAGGAACATCTGCATGATCTATTTTTTATCCAGAAATAAAACATTAACATAAACATCGTTACTGTTTTCCAATAGACTGGAAAACAAACTCTCAGAAGTCAAAAGAAGCCCCATGGCCTATAGTCCAATGTCAAGAAACTCCAATGAGTACCAGGTGCCAATTCCTCATTTTTATAGATGAGGTAGAGGTGAAATACCTCATTCAAGGTTAAAATGGAGTTGGTAACTGGAACCCAACCAATCCCTGGGTAATATGTGATGCATGTTATCATATATTACTTTTGAGAATCCAGTTTCAATTCAGTTTCAGGGCACAGAAGAGAAACTTTCAGTTTTTTTAAATTTAGATAAAATAATCATAGAACTAGGAGTAAAGGTTATAGAATAAATGCCCCCCCAGAAGCTTTTTCTTTAAAAAAATGTGTTCCTTCAAGGCTAGTTTCTGTTCCTCATCTTTTCTTCCATAATATTTTCCTGCCCTTCTCCAATGTCACTCAGTCTTGCATTATCTGTTTCCATTTATTCCTTCTTCACGTTTCTGGGTTCAACTGGGAGATGATTTAAAAATAAATACATGGATGAAAATGTTCACATATAGAACTTTCACTGGTTTAAAGGGACTAGGTTTATGAATATTGAAGTAGAAATGAAAATCTGTTTTACATAAAATCTTACTCAAATTCTACTTTATTTTGAAAAATACTTTGATGCAGATCATCATTCTAAATTTTTAAAAATATTTTCTTCAACTTAATCTGAAATAATTGTGGAAATTTAAAGAATATAGTAAATAAATATTTTGTTATGTAAATAAAGTTTTTGCAAAGTCTTTGAAGAAGAAAGCATTTATTTTCCTCCTTTGGGAAAAAAAAAAACCCAAAAGTTTAAAAGCATTGTCTTAGACATTAGGACATGAGATGTCTTAATGTCTTGAGAAGAGGATATAATCTTTTACAGTTTACAAAGTATTTTAACACAAATTCAACTTGTTTGATCCTTGTAAATGTATGAGAAATAAGCAGGAGCAACATTATTATTCCCATTTCACAGATGAGGAAACTGTGACTAAGATTTTTGCACAAATAGCAATTTAATGGCAAGAAACAACTTGAAACTATATTTTTGATCCCTAAGTTCTGTGTTTTTTTTTTAATGTGATAGGTGACTGCTACCCCTCTTCTCCTTCACCACCCCCCTGCTCCCGCATCTTGTCAATTGCCCTTCCCGTTCCACGCGATGCTTCTAAGGTGGCCTGTTCAGAGAATATACTCAGGAAGACATATTGAATTACAAATTCTGGCTGTACAAGCCTCCACCCTCCTACCCAAGTGAAAAAATTCTGGCAAGGCCATCTGTTTAGTCGAGCATGTGCCTGATGTCTGTGGGAGGATCGACAACTGTACCACCATGGATCCAGGCCCCAGAGAGTAAATATTGAAACATGTGTTTGTTTCTGTACATGTGCCTCAGGGCTCAGTGATGGGCACATTTCAAGGATCTAAATAATAATAGTGATGGTGATGCTGCCAGCCCCAGTACTATTGCAGTACCTGAGCTTCACTTGAAGAAGAGCTGTGGCCATTTTTCTGATTACACATTCTCGCTCCCTTTCATGCTGTTTCTAACCAATCCCTGTTGTTCCCCTACCTTCCTTGGTTCCCTCCTTCCTACTCCTCCAGCTGGTTTCTCTTTTGAAGGACCCACTACTGTGTGTTTTCACAGGTTCTTGACAGTTGTGTTCTAAGGAGATGCCTGGGCTTCCCTGGTGGCTCAGACAGTAAAGAATTCTGCCTGCAATGTGGGAGACCTGGATTTGATCCCTGGGTTGGGAAGATCCCCTGGAGAAGGGAACAGCTACCCACTCCAGTATTCTAGCCTGGAGAATTCCATGGACAGAGGAGCCTGGCAGGCTACAGTCCATGGAGTCACAAAGAGTTGGACATGATTGAGCAACTTTCAGTCACTCAAGGAGATGCCTAAATTCCCATTCCCTGCCCCCCTCACTCCATGTTATCAGTTAGAAGCAAATAACATATCATCAGAATTTCTTGAGTATGATATACATGAGGTGTCATAGGAGTATGCAAAACCATTAGAAAGCTGTATCTTCCCTCATCCCAATTGGTTTGTAAGGTAAAGGATGAGATCACCTAGGAAAAGCAACCTTTAGATAGGTGCTCAGTAATAGCATCACCACCTCAACTGACATGAATTTGAGCAAACTCCGGGAGATAGTGGAAGAGAGAGGAGCCTGGTGTGCTGCAGTTCATGGGACTGCAAAGAGTTGAACAAGACTTAGTGATTGAACAACAACAAATTATCTGTGACGGCACATGGGAATCAAGGATATCAGTTGGGTTATACAGGGGTAGCTTTTAGGAAGATGAGAAAACAGTGTCAAGTGTTGATTTAAGTGGGCTTAGACCCAATAATCTCCAGCAGTACTCATTTCCAAACTATCGCAAATAAACATATAATCCAAGCTAAGAAGAAACAATTTCCTATCTAATTTCAGCTTTAAAATGAGACTCCTCACTATTCCCCTCAGATCAGGTTGACATATAACCTAATTTCCTCAAATTTAGAAGCCCTGGAGGTACACTGAGAAGTGAGTTTCAAAGGAAATGATACATGTAGAATTTTAGAAAAAAGGTTTGAGAGAATTTTTCTAGTTGGAGCTAGAGGATTGTATAAAGCCAGTGATAAGCACAGAGAAAAGCAATATGACTAAAGCAAAAAGGAAGCCCTGTTAGGTTATAAAAGAAAATGGAGATTGGAAAAGAAGGGTAAACTGATAGAGGTTCGTGAAAGTCAGATGAATGACAACCATGGTTAACAGTTCTCAAGCCTCAGTTATATTCTGGGCTCTGTGTTATCTCTCACAATATGATGGGCCACTGCCTTAGTTCCACAACAGTCCTATCAGGAAATATAATGAATCTTGTTTTAGAGGATGCAATAAAAGGGTTAAAATGTTGACCAGAACCACACAGCTAGTAAATGGCATATCTGTCTGAATCTGCAGTTCATGTTCTTTCCTCTTTTCATAATTTGAGTGATAAGTATAGATTGACTATGCAGGAAGTTGGGAATCTTTACAGGTTTTATTTTTCTGTTCAATTTTATCTTTGTCAGAGTAATATGTGCAAATAGTTTTGAAAGTCAAATATGACATAACAAAATGTGCCAATCCCTGTCCCTTTCTCCCTCTCCCTCACTAAGTACTACTCCTAGAGGCAACCATGTCCATTTCTTTTAGTTTTCTTTTTTTTCATTCTATTCCATTTCTCATATTTCAGAATGAAATACATCTGCTTATTATCAATTTGAAACATCCATTGATATCTTATTTTTGTGCATTAGGATTTATCATTTATATACCTCCACCTCTACTTCCGCAATTTTGGGGGATAAACTAATACTCAATGTTTACATAATGATGATGATATAAATAGTATTTACTGTGTGGCTAGGTATTGTACCCTGGCTATGTTTGCTTCTTATATACTTCTTTGCTTTTTTTTTTTTAAGTAAGAAATTTCCTTGGTTTTTAAATGACTTTGTTTCCTGACTGTTTACTGCTAACTCTTTCTAAATGAACCATAGATTTTAAAAAACATCTCACACAACTAAATGTTTCCCTATGATCAGTTTCATCAGATAAGCTTACAGCTTTTGGTGTCGAAAAGTCCAGTGATTTCCAACCCTTTGTGATTTGTTATCTTTTCTTTTCTCTCTTTCTTTCCTTTTTTCCTTTTTAACAGTTTTCTCTTTATCACTTGCACTATCATTTTCTATGAGCCTTGGTTCTTGGGTCTTTTTTAAAAGTCTTCTCTATTATTCAACTCTTTGTCATTTGTTCTTTATTTGAGAGCATTTCACATCTTTGTCTTCCAAGCCTTCTATTGCATTTGTATTTTTATCATGTTAATATTTTTGTTTATCAAAAGTTCTTAGCCTCTAATTGTTCTTCCTCCTCATTTTTGTTTCATAGATGCAGCAACTTTTCCATTTTCTCTACAGATATTAAATTATGGGTTTTTGTCCTTGGGAAATTTTTTCTTTCCCTGCATTTTTTTCTATGCTCTTTTTTCCCCTGTTTGTTTTGGTCTATTTTTCCTGATGAAGGCTTTCTTTAAATGTCTGGTCACCATAGCCTGACCATTCATATGTGAGAATGAGGAACTATAAAACTGGAAGCTCCATGTATGGGAGCAGTGTAGAATGATAGGGCAGTCATATAGCTTTTTCACTGAGGACCCCCGAATGCCAGTATTGAGTAATTATGTTTTTCCTGAAGTCATTCAGTTTCTACAGAGAAAAATCCCCAATCTGCTTTTCAGAGTCAATACCCCAGCCTTTGTGAAGAGAGCCAATAGAATAAAGCAGAGGGGAGGGGAACTGTCTTCCTATTCAACATGTGAACTTTCATTTATTCCCACTGTTTTCAGCTCCAAACTTCACTCCTCCTCTAGTGATCCTAGAATTCACATATTCTGTCTCCCTAGTCCATTTTTCTAGGAAATAAATCTCTAGTCTTAAGCAAGGATAAAGGAAGAGGCCTAGGAGCTGTAATCAATTGGCATATTGATTTAAATCAGTCCCTTGTTACCAGCTTTGTTCTTGTATCTCTGTCTGGAGACTCCTTTCCTTCCAAGTCCTTAGACTTTCAGTGGTTCAGACAGTAAAGAATCTGCCAACAGTGCAGGGGACCTGGGTTCGATCCCTGGGTTGGGAGATCCCGTGGAGAAGGGAATGGTAACCCACTCCAGTATTCTTGCCTGGAAAATTCCATGGACAGAGGAGCCTGGCAGGCTACAATTCATGGGATCACAGAGTTGGACATGACTGAGAGACTAACACTTTACTATGGAAGAAATTGCCCAACTTCTCATTGGTTCCCCCACTGTACAAGCATTTTTATTGCTTCCTTCCTTCTGTTGAAACAACTATTATCCCTTCATAGAGGTTTTTTCCTTCTCTTTCACCTGAATTAAAAAGCAAAACCAGTATTAATTTGCCTTCATTTTAGTGGAGTTTCTGAGATATGAAATATATATGTTTGCCTAATCTCCCGTGTTGATCATACTCACAGTTTGGTTTCCCTGGAAACAGATGGTGAGTTAGTTTAAGGATCAAGGTTAGAGATCAATGCTTGTGAAAAGAAAGAGAAGAAAGCATGATTGAGCAGAGGGAGAAGTCGAATTTCCTCAGACCTCTTGCAGGTTTGACAAAGCCTCAGCCCACCCAGCGAGGGGCTCTGTAGTGCTACTCAGAACTGTCCTTGACCCAGCGGAAAGAGCTGGGTCTTTATACTCCGCCTCACTGAAATGTAGGCTGCCCTGGGAAAGGTGTGATCTTGGATGAAAAGGAAAAACTCATTTCCCTCTGTGCTTCTCTGCTGTGACTCTCCTTTACTGCTCACACAGAACACTTCACTTGTGACTTTTCTAGTCACTGTGTATGTGGAAGTAAATCCCACAGAAAGCAATTCTCTGCAACACCAGCTGGGTGTCCATAATTTAACTCAATTCTGACGTTACCTACTGAAGATAGTGCCAGATACCATGGATAAGGGCTCAGACCCACAAACTCCTACCCTACTTCAAGCACCAGTCAAAGGTAGTAGGCCCCCAGGTTACCCACAACTTCTGTCCAATTTGGCTGCAAATCAGAGGTTCCCATCACCTCCTCCTCAGCTTCAAGTAATTTGCTAGAGTGGCTCTCAGAACTCAGGGAAACACTTACATTTACCAGTTTATTAAAAATATGATAAAGGACATAGATGTACAGTCAGATGAAGAGATATATAGGGTGAGGTCTGCGAAGATCTGTAGCACAGGAACTTCAGTCCCCATGGAGGTGAGGGGTGTCATCCTCTTAGTAGGTGGGTGTGTCTATCAACCTGAAAGCTCTCCAATCCAGTGCTATTGGGATTTTTATAGAGGCTTCCTCTTGTTCAGTTCAGTTCAGTCGCTCAATCGTGTCTGACTCTTTGCAACCTCATGAATCGCAGAACACCAGGCCTCCCTGTCCATCACCAACTCCCGGAGTTTACTCAAACTCATGCCCAGTGAGTCGGTGATGCCATCCAGCCATCCCATCCTCTGTCATCCCCTTCTCCTCCTGCCCCCAATCCCTCCCAGCATCAGGGTCTTTTCCAATGAGTCAACTCTTTGCATGAGGTGGCCAAAGTATTGGAGTTTCAGCTTCAGCATCAGTCCTTCCAATGAACACCCAGGACTGATCTCCTTTAGGATGGACTGGTTGGATCTCCTTGCAGTCCAAGGGACTCTCAAAAGTCTTCTCCAACACCACAGCTCAAAAGCACCAATTTTTCAGTGCTCACTTCCTCACATTCCAACTCTCACATCCATACATGACCACTGGAAAAACCATAGCCTTGACTAGATGGACCTTTGTTGGCAAAGTAATGTCTCTGCTTTTAAATATGCTGTCTAGGTTGGTCAGAACTTTCCTTCCAAGGAGTAAGCGTCTTTTAATTTCATGGTTGCAATCACCATCTGCAGTGATTTTGAAGCCCCCAAAAATAAAGTCTTGCACTGTTTCTACTGTTTCCCCATCTATTTCCCATGAAGTGATGGGACCAGACGCCATGATCTTAGTTTTCTGAAAGTTGAGTTTTAAGCCAACTTTTTCACTCTCCTCTTTCACTTTCATCAAGAGGCTTTTTAGTTCCTCTTCACTTTCTGCCATAAGGGTGGTGTCATCTGCATATCTGAGGTTATTGATATTTCTCCCGGCAATCTTGATTCTGGCTTGTGCTTCTTCCAGCCCAGCGTTTCTCATGATATACTCTGCATATAAGTTAAATAAGCAGGGTGACAATATACAGCCTTGACGTACTCCTTTTCCTATTTGGAACCAGTCTGTTGTTCCTTGTCCAGTTCTAACTGTTGTTTCCTGACCTGCATACAGGTTTCTCAAGAGGCAGTCAGGTGGTCTGGTATTCCCATCTTTTTCAGAATTTTCCACAGTTTATTGTGATCCACACAGTCAAAGGCTTTGGCATAGTCAATAAAGCAGAAGTAGATGTTTTTCTGGAACTCTCTTGCTTTTTCAATGATCCAGCGGATGTTGGCAATTTGATCTCTGGTTCCTCTGCCTTTTCTAAAACCAGCTTGAACATCTGGAAGTTCACGGTTCATGCATTGCTGAAGCCTGGCTTAGAGAATTTTGAGCGTTACTTTACTAGTGTGCGAGATGAGTGCAATTTTGTGGTAGTCTGAGCATTCTTTGTCATTGCCTTTCTTTGGGATTGGGTGAAAACTGACCTTTTCTAGTCCTGTGGCCACTGCTGAGTTTTCCAAATTTGCTGGCATATTGAGTGCAGCACTTTCATAGCATCATCTTTCATAGGCGTAGTCAATTATTAACTCTATTTCCAGCCTTTCTTGGCTCTCTGGGAAAGGGAGGCAGAAGGGATGGGACTGAAAAGTCTCAGTTTCTAATCATGGCTTGATCCTTCTGGTGACCACCCCTCATCCAGGAGTCACTTAGTATCCTCTCGTTAGAACAAAAGATACTTCTAGTGCTCTCATCACTTAGGAATTTATAGGAGTTTTAGGAGCCCTGTGTCAGGGATAGAGGTCAGAGAACAAGAGATGCTCCTAGTAGTCTCATCACTTAAAAAATTACAAGAGTTTTGTAAGCTTTGTGTCAGGAACCAGGGGCAGAGAGCCAGTATGTATACTTTCTGTTGTCTCGTATTGGGCAAGGCAACTCCCTGAATCTGAGGGTGACCCTGAAGGAGCTGACAGCTGTAGGCTATCTGCTGACTCCTCGTCATAGCTGGGCAGCAAGTCCTTCCTTGAAGGGGGATCTGGGTAGTGTACCTCCATGTCTACCACAAAAGGAAGTCCCACCATAAGTTTTCTTTTAAAACAGCTTTATAGAAATATAATCTACATATCAAGTGATTCATCTACTTAATGTGTACGGTTCGATGGCCTTTAGTATATTCACAGAGTTGTGCATTTGTTATCATAATTTTGGACCATTTTCATTACCTCTGAAAGAAACACTGCTCCTCTTATATGTCACCCTTCAATCCTCTCATCATCCCCAGCCCCAGGAAAAAACTAATCTAAATTCATTCTATTTCTGTAGATCTGCCTATACTGTATATTATATGTAAATGGAATCACACAATAAGTAGTTCTTTGTGACTGGCTTCTTTCACATATAATAATGTTTTCAAGGTTCATAAATGTGTAGCATACATCAGTTCTTCAGTTTTTATTGCTGAAGAATATTCTAATGTATGGATATTATTTATCCATTTATCAGTCGATGGACATTTGAGTTATTTTCATTTTTGTGAAAGGGTTATTTTCACTATTGTGAATAATGCTGCCATAAATATTCATGTACAAATTTTTGTGTGGACATATGTTTTTATTCCTTTTAGATATATACCTAGGAGTGAAATTGATGGGTCATATGGTGACTCTATACTTAACTGTTTGGGGACATGCCAAACTGTTTTTCAAAGTGGCTGCACTATTTTTATTCCCACCATCAGTTTATGAGGGTTTCATTTTCTCCATACCATTGCTAACATTTGTTATTGTCTGTCTTTTTAAAATTGTACTTATTCTAGTGATATGAAGTTGTGTTTCCTTGTGGTTTTGTTTGGCATTTCATTGATGGCTAATATTGTTGAGCTTACTTTCATGTGCTTATTGGCCATTTATACAACTCCTTGGAGAAATGCCTATTCAAAGCTTTTGCCCAGTTTAAAGTTGAGTTATTTGTCCTTCTATTATTGAGTTGTAAGAGTTCTTTAGACTATAGATAACAGGTCCTTTGTCAGATATAGGATCCTTTGTTAAATATATGATTAGCAAGTATCTTCTCTCATTCTGTAGTTGTCTTTTTCCTTTATAATGTTCACTGAAGCACAGATGTTTTAAAATTTTTATTATGTCCAGTTTAATGTATTTTTTCTTTTGATGTTCATGCTTTTGGTGTTGTATATAAAATACCATTTTATAATCTAAGGTCATGGAGATTTACACCTAAGTTTTCTTCTATGAGTTTTTTAAAATTAATTTTTATTGGAGTATATTTGCTTTACAGTGTTGTGTTAGTTTCTACTATACAGCAAAGTGAGTCAGCTATACATGTACATTTATCTCTTCTTTTTTGGATTTCCTTCCCATTTTCTTCTATGGGTTTTATAGTTTTAGCTCTTACATGCAAGCCTTTGATGGATTTTGAGTTAATTTTTGTATGGATATTATTTGTATATAATAATATCAAATGGATAATGAAAATTAATAATATTATTATTAATATCAAATGGGTATTTGCATGGATATATTATTTGTATGGATATTACATGAGATAGGGGGCCTCATGTGGATATCTAGTTGTCCCAGCCACCAGAAACATTAAAGCTTGAGAATGGCATGATTTATTTTTTAAGAAGTTAAAATAGCTATTAAACACCTCTTCTGCATTCAGCACTATAATAGACATTATAAGATAAAGGAACAATGTCCTCTTTCTGGTTATTAGTTTCTGTTTCTTAGGCACTGGACCACTTGCCTGTAAATTTTTCCTTGTTAATTGCTAGTATGAAAGTGTTGACCAGAATAACGACCACGCATCAACCATTTAAAACATTACACTTGATAATTCTATTGTAGTCAATGTGCATCCATTAGAAAGTTCATTTTGAGTAGACTTCAGTGCTTTTGAATTCAGGAAAAATGGATTGGTTACTTAGTATTTGTCAAGCATTGAATCAAGTATCAGTGATGCAAAGACATATGAAATATGCTCTATTCTATCATTGTGGGAGAGAATGACACATTCTAAAGAAATTTCAACCCACTCTAAACCATCATCCTATCTCACACCAAAATCATCTTGTCCATGACAGTCTAAGAGACTTACTGAAATTGTAATTTGTCTTTCGAATTTCTTTTATTTAGCAAACCTCTAATCTTAATGAAGGAAAACAATTTTTTAAGATCCCATACTGGTTCCTGATGAATGCTACTACTATATATATGTGCTTATTCACATAAATAAATCTGTTTGCAGTTTTATACATGTTGTTCATAGTTCCAAGTCATAGAAAAAGTTGCTCTTTTACATTGCCACTTTTGTTAATTAGGCAAAAGTTAGCTATTTCTAATCTATAGGCATCTTTACTATTTTCTATGATTGTTAATGTTAATCTGTAATGGTTCTATAAATTGACTTTTCCTGATACTTTAGTTAGAAAAAAAATTCAGCCTATCTATGACTTTTTATGTAAGAGTCTTTACGTAAGAGTCTTTCCATCTTAATAAATGCAGTCACCTCATAGCGGACCAAGTAGGGCAGGGAGATATAGTCCAATATCAAGGGATATAATGAAGAAGAATTTACATTATATGAGGCAGGGAAAACAATTTTAAAAAATAATGGATGAAGGTGACTCTATAATTTAATGGAATGGAAAAATAAATAAGATTGAGTATAAAGACATTAACATTGATCTAATTTTTGAAACACAGCATATATTCTCGGTGCTAAGAATCCTAGTAAAGGTAGCAAAATCTTACCTGAGCCTCAAATCTCCTTTTCCTAAGATAAATATGCTTTTGTCTGAAGACATAGTGCAAATTCATAAGTGTCTTTCGTACTGTTTCTCTCAAATTCCAGCCTTGCTTTAGCTAGGTGGACTCTGGGAGTCTGATCATATTTCTTTTTCCTCGGAGCTAGCCTAACTGGCTTTCTCAATGCCTCTCAGAGCAAGTTTGTTTTCTTCTGGCTCAAAAGTTCCAAAATTATTTGAGTTCTTGTGTTAAACCTGGATTTCTCATCTGAGATATGTGCTTTATTTACAGGCATGGCAAAAGTAATTGACACATGTTCCCCTTTTGAGCTCAGGTTATTGATTCTCATACCTCTGGGTAATTTGAAGACATGAAATTACCAGAAAGCGTAACATTTTTTCAAAGTTTGAGGATTTTGTAGAATGAGTGAATTTTCCTGAGTATCTGTTACCTATTGCTGCAGATGATGTACCCAACAGACATTTATAAGATTGTACCAATTCATTATGGACTTCCAAATATGCTTTAGTCTTTTTAAAAAATTAAAACATGATGTCTAATTTTTTCTTGTACTTGGTCTCCTTCTAAGAAATAAAGCTATAGAAAACATCCTCAGATGAAGCCAGTCTCAGTAGCTGGGTTCCTATTAACAAAAATTTTACTGTAATAAAACTCATGAAGTAGAAAATGTGATTTAAAAAAAAAAGCAAGCGATTATAAACTAAACTCAAGCAATGCTCCCATCCTATGATTAGAAGCGAAATATTTTGTCTTTCCCCTGATTTTCACATGCAGACAAAAATTGTGTAAACAATATTTTCTGTTTATCCTTTTTATTTTGATTTCACTGTTTATCTGCAGCATGATGAGAGGAGCATTCTATGTGAAATCACTATGAATTATTGTTGGCAGGAAGAAGAACAGCCAGAATAAGTTATTAAAAAGAGAATGAGGCAAGGGTCTGGTGGGGATAGGGTGTAGTGCTGCAGCTGCTACCCCAGCATGAGAACCAGGACCTGTTATGCACGTGGGGAGAACACATGGTCTGCTTCCATCCTCGCAGAGCTCCTGTTTCCGCTGAGTTCTCTGCTGACTCTAGTTCTCAGTCCAGAAGGAACTGGCACAGTGTTTATTGCCTGGAGGGATCAGAAATAAAGACCCAAATCCCCATGGTGCCTTTGAATATGTAAGCTTAGAAAGCCACAGAAGGGTGGGCAGATTGCTAATAGCAGCAGGAGGTGGGTATGCCTTCTATGCAATGGTCCTAAGGGACTACTATCTATGGGCAACCAGAAAGAAGACAAGCCAGATCTCTGCTCGAAAAATATCTCATTGCCTGGGTAGGGACTGATCAGAGACACTGGCCCTCTGTTTATACACTGTTGAGAGGACTGCTTAGGAAGAATGGGCACACATAAGCAGCCATTCCTCTGTTGGAAATTGCTTCTTGGCATGGTGAGCTCATTTTTCGCATCAAATACACTGGCACCGGGACACACAGCTCCTTGGAAATTCTCCCAAGTGTACTTTCTGGGATATGCCAGGTTCATGACAATCACCTGGGATCACAGAATCCTATAGAATTAAAAAGCCAGAAGGGGTCTTAGAGGTCATCCAGTTAGCTGTGTGTGCCCAACAGACACAGAGTGAATCATGAGTTTCATCAAGTTTGGCATCTGCCTGTGAATTTACACGATGTCACTTCAATGCTGACAAATGAACATCCCAGCTAGAGCCAACACTTGTGTGGGATGCTTCATCTACAGGCGTTAGCTGGTTAATTTGATGAGAAATCCATTCTTTCTGACTCAGTGGACTGCAGCATCAGACTCTTGCCTGGTCTGGGCTTCATTTTCCTGTCACTGTCACAGTGATTGCTGGGACTCTGATCTTCTCCATTCCCCACTCTCCTGCTGACTTTTTGGTGGTCTAACTAATTGGTTAACTCTTTTCTCCTCTGCCAAGCCCACCTGTGCACTCTGCCTTCTGAAATCTCTTCTTTCAAATCAGGCAAATAGAGGAACATAGATCAGGCCTCATGTCTCAGGATGAGAGGTGATCGACCATCTTCTCTCAACCTGAACTTCCTCCCTTCTCTTCTGGGGTCAGGATCTCTCCTATCCCCTCATCCCTCCCTCATCAGCACACTGGCAGGACTGGTGGGAAGGCCTGAGTTGATCCTGATTTCAGCCTGTGGGTTGGGGCTTGAGACCAGGCCAGACATGAATGGGGAAATGCAGAGATTTAGCTCCAGAGAAGACCTTTGAGTTGGGTCAAGACACTAGTGTCTTCATCTTTAAGCTAAGGGGACCTCCAGCTATAGTAGCAATGAACTAGAGGTGGGATATGCTACAGACATTTCTTTTAAAACCACTTGGTCCAAACTTGTCTCCTCTTCTGGGTCCATCAGCCTGAGAGAAAGATACACCCACATCAGAGAGAGGAATGTTAAGATAAACCAGAGAGACTATGTCATTGAGATAAACCAAAACAAGGAGACAGATTTTTACCTTAGGGATGAATAAAAGCAATGTTTGTCCATTTCATTTCTGAATCAGTTCTGCTGCTGCTGCTAAATCGCTTCAGTCGTGTCCGACTCTGTGTGACCCTGTAGACAGCAGCCCACCAGGCCCCTCTGTCCCTGGGATTCTCCAGGCAAGAACACTGGAGTGGGTTGTCAATTTCCTTCTTCAATGTATGCATGCGTGCTAAGTCGCTTCAGTCGTGACCGACTCTGTGTGACCCCACAGACAGCAGCCCACAAGGCTCCTCTGTCTCTGGGATTCTCCAGGCAAGAATACTGGAGTGGGTTGCCATTTCCTTCTCTGAGTCTGAACCAATAAGTAATCCTAATCTTGTCAGGGAAGGTAGGGAGTTATAATAGCTATACATCTATACTAAGAGGGAAAATCTCCATATATTCTGAATCTGTAATTTTCAACCTTGGCTTCACATTGGAATCATCTGGGGAGCACTAAAAAATACCAATGCCTGGTTCCTATTCTCAGAAATTCTGATTTAGTTGGCCTGGGATGGGCCTGAGTGTTGGAATCTTTAAAATCTATCTAGGTGATACAGCTTGACAGACAGGTATGAGGACTAGTATTCTGAAAAGAAATGATCATAAATAGTAGGGAAACTTCCAGAGCTTAAGTTTCTATTCTTTTTCTCCAGTAAGAGAGGTACCATGAAACTTCTTGGAGTCACTTTAAGACTTTCTTTTAGAAGAGATATTACATTAGAATGTGAGGGTGGTTTCTTTCAGATGGCAGGTGTATAGGAGCCCTGAAGTGTGACTCAACAGTTGCTGTCTAGAGAAGAGGGGATATGATTAGATGCTTTAGGTTTTGAAAGTTCAAAAGAAGATTCTACTCAATCCTTTGTTTCAGATCCCCAGAGAAAAGGAATAGTGGTTCTGGGTCTGCTGATGTTCTGGCAGGTATCTGTATATGATTTGCTTTTTCTGTTCTGTGCCTGAAATTCCTTTCTCCCTCTTATCAAGTTCTCAGCTCAAATATCAACTTGCCTCCCCATAGCAGGTAAAATTAATCTGTGTTGCATTCCTAGAGTACTGTATGCATATTTCTATTCACGTCCTTGTCACATTGTATTACAGTTATTTGTTTACCTGCCTGTCATCTTTCCCAGCTAGACTGTTAACTTCCTAAAATCAGTGACTTCACTTTGTATCTTTATGTAATCAATGTTGAGAGTGCCTGACATATGGTAGGTGCCTCACAGATATTAAAAAAAATTTTTTAATTGAAGGATAGTTGCTCTACAATGTTATGTTGGTTTCTGCTGTACAACAATGTGAGTTAGCTATAAGCACGCATATATCCCCTCTTTCTTGAGACTTTCTCTCACCCTCCATCCCAGCCCCGTAGTTCATCACAGAGCACTGAACTGAATTCCCTGTGTTATACGGCAGCTTCCCAGCAGCCATCTGTTTTGCACATGGTAATGTATATACGTCAATACTCTCAGTTTGTCCCATCCGCCTCACAGATATTTATGAAACTAGTCAGAAACAGTAGAGTAGGTTCATCAGTTCAGTTAAGTAGCTCAGTTGTGTCTGACTCTTTGCGACCCCATGGAGAATAGGTTCCTAGACTAGTTCAGAATTCTGTTTAACTTAAAATGTAATGGAAATAGATATGCAGGTAATGAATGGTAGAAAGCAATAGGATGAAATAATCTCCATATTTAAAGTACTATGAAATTTGTTTAAACACATGGAATAAATAAGAACATAAAATATAGGACACAGAAGTTTCTCAACACGCTACCAGTCCATGGTCCGGACATCATGTGCATGAGATAGAGGAGTGGCTGGAGTTGAGGCTGGGAAGCCTGGCTGCAGCTTATTGTGAGAAGCTGCATGTGCTAGAGGAGGCTTTTGGACTTTATAGCAAAGTGTTGAGAAGCCAGAGAAGTCCTCTAAGCAGGAAATGACAAAATCAGATTACTCATTTAGAAAAGGATCAGTCTGGTGGTTTTCTGACAGATTTATCACAGTGCGGCAAAATGATGGTATCAGGTAGGAGGCTACTGTCCAAGTGAGAGATGGCAAAATGTGCTTTCTGTTCTTAGTTCCAAATAATAATGTACCAGTTGTTGTGGGCTGAATTGCACATGCCCCAAAATTCATATGTTGGAGTCCTAATCACCACCCCCCTCTCCACTACTTCAGAATGTGACTATGTTAGGAGATAGGGTCTTCAGTTCAGTCTCTCAATTGTGTCCCAACTCTTTGTGACCCCATGGACTGCAGCACACCAGGCCTCCCTGCCCATCACCAATTCCTGGAGTTTACTCAAACTCACGTCCATTGAGTTGGTGATGCCATCCAACCATCTCATTCTCTGTTGTCCCCTTCTCCTCCTGCCTTCAATCTTTCCCAGCATCAGGGTCTTTTCAAATGAGTCGGTTCTTTGCATCAGGTGGCCAAAATATTGTCAGGCACCTGATGTGAAGAACTGATGTGAAGGGTCTTCAAAATGGTAATTAAATTAAAATGAGTTTATTAGGTCCAAACAATGTGACTGATGTCCTTATAAGAAGAGGACATTAGGACACAACACATGTGAAGACCATGTGAAAATACAGGGAGAAAACAGCCATCTGCCAGCCAAGGAAAAGGTTTATAAGAAACCAATTCTGATGACACCTTTATCTCAGACTTCTACCCTCTTAAAATTATGAGAAAATAAATTTCTGTAGTTTAAGCCACCCAGTCTATGTTATGTTTTATGTTATATGTTATATGTTATGGCAGCTCTAGAAAATGAATACACCTATAACTCTTAGGATATGACCGATAGGTAAGTTGTATACTGCTGTCATGTATTATTTTTCATGCCAGATGACCTAGGGCTTGGTGCAGTTTAGGGGCTGGAGAACAGGTATTTTAATATGCAACATGTGACTAAACTTCAAGAACATCCTAGAAATGTCCCATAGGAACCTAGGGTTTGAATGAGCTATATGAACCTTTCAAAAACCTTGAGTAAATATATTTTTCATCCATTTTAGATTTTCCTTAATGACTGTATCGGAAATTGATATTTTTCACTTTCTCTCTCTCTCCCTGCCCATTCAACTTGAAACATGCACTCACATCCGCTTAAATGTATAACCTACTGAGAGAATCTGCAGTATAGCACTGGTGGTTCTGTTGGTAGCAAGTAACCCTGTCCCACCTTGGCTACAGTAAACACAGGAGAAGTAGTCATCTGACTGAAAGAGAGCCAATGTATAGGCCAGACAGACCGGTCAACTTCTCTCTCCCCCTTGCTGCCCTGCTCCCCCCAACCCCACCCCTAATAAAGAACCAAGAAGTCTAGAAGTTGAGAGTATTGGCAGCTAGATACTATTTATGGTGGAATCGTAGACTGAAAGCAGAATGGCTGCTACTGAGGTTTCTTGACTATTCTGAGGCCTCTTGGTTTGTAGGAGATCTGTATCATTATAATAAATTCCACATTCCCCTTTACTTATTTATTTGATTTACAGTGTTCTAGGTGTACCGAAAAGTGATTCAGTGATTTACACACACACATACCATGTCTTCTTTATCCATTCATCTCTCAGGGGACAGTTTGGTTGCTTCCATGTCTTGGCGATTGCAAATGGTGCTGCTCTGAACACTAGTATGTGTGTATATTTTCAGATTAGAGTTTTCATCTTTTCCACATAGGCCCAGAAATTTACATGAGTTATTTTAAGTAGACCTTTCTTCTTTGCAACCAAATGTGCCCTAATATAGAGGATAAAATTACTTCATGGCTGAGATTAAACTTTAGAGACTAAAACCATGAATAACCATTGATAAATGCCAAAATGTGTGTAATTCCACATATTCTTCTATTCTTTAGAGCAGAGGACAAAGTTCGTATTATGTAGGGGAGGCAGAGTAGAGGAAAAGAAAAAACAAAGATGATTAAGCTGTTTCCATGATTCATGTAAACTTTCTTTTGAATCTTTTAAAAATAATGTTTTCATTTATATGGGAGTCAGTACATATGTATGCATATATGCATATGCCAAATATACCAGAATACTGGATAGAGTTACTTAAAAAAGAAAAAAGGCAGAAGATATAGAATTGAAGCACTAAGTTTCATGATATACATAGAAAGCAAACAATTTAAAATCTATTCCTATAAATACCAAAATGTACACATGAAACATGAACATAGTCTAATGTTTTTTTAAGAAAGTCTAAATAGATACCAGAATTTTCATTTTCTTCAGCAATTTTAAATGTTATTTATGACTAACCAATTGAAAGGTTTTATCTAAGCTAAACCCATGTTTAGTTTCCTTAAGGAAAATTTTAGTAGACTTCTGAATTATAATTGAATTCCTGTATGTGAGTGTTTCAGTCATTCTTAATTCTCTGAAAATACTTGGTGGATGATTTTGGGGTGTGATTCATTTTCCTCTTCTCTCTGACTCAGTTCCGCCACAGTAGCATTGCTTTCTATGGGTGTTGCCATAGATTCAGGCTAATGGCCCAGCTTCCTTTTCCTCCTAAGGTAGTTCAGATAGGCTTTTTGGACTTAGTGGAACATTTCTGACAGGGTTCTGCATTGAAGATTAGGATCTGAAAATGGGATTCTAAGCTGATGAGGTACAGCCCTTCAGGAAGTGGTCTGGCTGTTTCATCCCTCGCTGACCCAGAACCCGCTGCCCCCAGGGTGGTTCTCCAACTGGTTCTCATTGGGAGGAGAGAGAAACCAGGCCAGGTGGATCTGGCCTTCCCTTCTCAGCATCTCAGAGGAAATAATCAGAAATCAAAGAGTAAGTGATCAGTCCAGCGTAAGAAACATGGAGACCAGGTTGGCTCAGAGAATAGAAGAAGCAAAGCCACTGTCCATATAAGGACAAGAGAGCATAGTCTAGAGGTTAAGTGCACAGACATGAAGTCAGTCTACTGAGGCTCAGACTCCAGCCTGCCATTTACTTACCGAGTCTGTTGACCTCCCCAAGTCCTAATGTCCCTGTCTGAATAGACATATGGTAATCATAGTACCTGCCTCATAATGTTACTTTGAGGACTAAATGTGATAATATATGTAAAATGAGTTGAGTCGATCTCATGTGTGCCCAGTGTCTTATGTTAGTAATATAAAGCTTGCTCGCTTAGAGGAGAGACGTGCAGTGAGGGGGACAGGCCAGGAGCAGTAGCCTGGAGGGGATACAGGGCGGGTGTAGGCTGCATGTCATAGCACCTTGCTTTCTACCTGCGCCTGTTATAGACACAACCTGTGCTCTTCTTGGCTGTGCAGCTGCACCAGCACAGAATAAAGGAAAAGATCTGGAGATGCCTCAGAGAGGAAAGAACAGCTCTGATTTTTCTCAACTCAGCTTATTTTTGTTCCCGTGAAGGCCATTGTAGCTACTAAGATTAAAAAACAACCCCCTTCCCCACTAAGAAGCCTGTCTCCAGTGAACTAAGAGATTTAAGTGGCAGCACCAGTGACAGAATATCTGGTTGTCTGGCTCCTGTGTGCTGGTGCCTCTCCACCCCCGCCCAGCTCCATCCTAGTTTTGGCTTTCCTAGTCAGACTTTCTCTGCATAGCAGCAGAGGGTGTGCTCAGCATCTCTGCCCAATGCCTGACGGACCTGCAGCAGCCCCCGCTGAGGAGGCCGGGCTGTGATTCAGAGCACATTTGGAGGGTATTGCTTCTCAGCTGCTAGTGACAGCGTTAGATTTTGTGTTTTGTGATGGGCACTCTGTGGTCACAGTTAATCAGTTCTCTTGTCTACCTAACCCTCTTCCCAAGGACCCCGTGTCTTTACTCCTGTCTCCCCTCTCATTCATCTCCTATTTGTCCTTGTGACTAACTACATATTTCAGTATATTTGGATATAAAGTCATCTCTCTAATCTGGTGGACAATGAAACCCTCTTGCAGGGATTCTACTTATAGATAGATGAGGCTACTCAAAGGGAGTAGCCTACAAAACCAAAGCCTGTCCAGGGTATATGAGTGTCCTCAGCAGGAGGACCTATAGACAGTTCATTCAGTCCTCAGGTTCCCAGATTCAAGGCTCCCTCAGAATAATCATGTGTGCAGTCAGATTCTTCTTTTCAGAGCCTGGGACCCTGAGCCTTAAAGGACCTGTCTGCTGCCTCTCATTGTCCTAGGAAAGAGGAGAGTGAAAAAGTTGGCTTAAAGCTCCACATTCAGAAAACTAAGAACCTGGCATCCGGTCCCATCACTTCATGGCAAATAGATGGGGAAACCGTGGCTGACTTTATTTTTCAGGGCTCCAAAATCACTGCAGATATTGATTGCAGCCATGAAATTAAAAGACACTTGCTCCTTGGAAGGAAAGTTATGACCAACCTAGACAGCATATTAAAAAGCAGAGGCATTACTTTGCCAACAAAGGTCCATCTAGTCAAGGCTATGGTTTTTCCAGTGGTCATGTATGGATGTGAGAGTTGGACTGTGAAGAAGGCTGAGCACTGAAGAATTGATGCTTTTGAACTGTGGAGTTGGAGAATACTCTTGAGAGTCCCTTGGACTGCAAGGAGATCCAACCAGTCCATCCTAAAGGAAATCAGTACTGAATATTCATTGGAAGGACTGATGCTAAAGCTGAAACTCCAATACTTTGGCCACCTGATGTGGAGAACTGACTCCTTGGAAAAGACCCTGATGCAGGGAAAGATTGAAGGCTGGAGGAGAAGGGGATGACAGAGATTGAGATGGTTGGATGGCATCACCGACTTGACGGACATGAGTTTGAGCAAGCTCTGCGAGTTGATGATGGACAGGGAGGCCTGGCATGCTGCAGTCCATGGGGTCACAAAGAGTTCGACATGACTGAATGACTGAACTGAAGTGCATTGGGATAGCTGTGTCTTAGCCACTGGGCCACCAGGGCCACCAACCTGACCTATTTAAAATCATAGCTGTACCTCAGTCTCCAGATCTCTTGATTTCCTGTGTCCTGTTTGATTATGTTCTTACTCCATTGCACCCATCACCTCTCACCTACCATTCAGTCTGTTTATTTATCACATTTTTGGCTTATTGTCTGTCTCTTCCAGTTGGAACATAAAATCTGTAAAGGCAGGACTTTTTTTTTTTTTTGCCTTTTACACTGATGTTTGCCAGGTTGATACTCAATAAATATCTGTTGGATGTTGTTGAGTCATTTCTGGGTTGCACCATGTGTGAGATTTGGCTCCCTAGTTATGCTAAATGATAACCTCTGGGTAATTATTTAATTGCATTCAGTATATAGATGGTTACATCAGTTTAGCAAGTCAGTTGTCATTTATCATTTATGTCTGGCCTGTACTTGAATTGTTTCTGTTTAGCTGCCTGGCAGAAAGTGAACACTCAGTAGGTGTATTAGTCCCCTTGTGTTTTTATTTAACTTTTTGTTGGATATAGGTTTTTTTTTTTTTTTTTAAAGACCACTCTTTTGTGTACATGTATCTTTGTGGGTGAATATACCTCAAAGTACATCTGTGCTTGAGAGCCGTGTTAAAAGCCCTCAACTATTTGCGGCTTATCAGATTGAAGACGTTAGTTGCTTGTTTAGTATTCCTTCTAACTTTGAGTGTTCCCCCCTCATTTCCTTCTTCCCTGCCAGGAGTTACACATTTACTTTTCTAAGTTTTAACATTTAGTTTGTTTTACACATTGAATGCTTGATATAGAAGCAAGCAAAGTCCAGCAAATCTTTTCTTAGTCAATATGGGTTCTGTTTGTACTGTCCCTCTTCGTTAAATAACCTTGTGATTTCTGTCCAAATTATCTTCTAACAGGGAGCAGATACCCCTTCACTGCTTCCTTCTGATTAAAAGAGAGATTGGAAATTAACTTGGTAGTTCACAGCATTAAGTCCAAAGGCATAGTGCAAAAAGCTGAATCTCAGTCCAAGACAAAGGACTTGTGATGGAGAATACGTAGTAGATACTGGGTAGAAGTATATCCTGGAAGGAGAAACCAGAAATTTTGTGAATCAAAGGCAGGAGAGCTTTTATAGGTTATCATCTGCTCTGGATAGCTATTGCCTGGTTTCTGAAGAATCATGGAGATAAGGTATCCTAACAAACAGTAGCAAACAGGGTCTGTCTTAGGAGCCAACTGTGTTCAGTTATGGTAATAATTGAAGTAGTGTTTCTCACAGTGTGGTCCACCAACCAGCAATGTTAGTTTAGCACCACCTTGTTAGAAATGCCAATTCTTGATCCTCACCCCAGACCTACTGCATCAGAAACTTAGAGGTAATCTCTATTTTAATAAGTCTTCCAGGTGACTCTGATCCACATCAGTGTTTGAGAACTGCTGATCTGGGGTAGTGTGTTGGGTTATCTGAGATTTTTCAGTGGAGAAAAAGTTGCAGTAATTAACTGTTGATGTTACCATGAGCAGGGGAGGGAGGGGTGGCTGAGTAGGCCGTGTAATTTGTGGTCTCACTTCTAGACAGAATTAATAGATATAATGCTAATAAGTGATCTAAACAAGCTACCAAATTTTGGCTAGCCCAAAGTTCTGAAAAACTAAAAGAATAATTGGTCAAATTAAACAAGAAATACACATGGAATGGTGCCAGAGAACTGAAGGACAGCCACATGACTTGTCACCATAAACAGTGCTCTGGAGGGGACTCTAGAAAATATGTTTCACTCTAAATTTGGAAAGATGTAATGGAAATAACCATAATATTTATTGTGACAGGAAAAACTAAATCACAGTATCCAGAACTTCTCTTTTGATCTGAAAAGAGAATTATGTGTTCACTATCTGAGTTTATGTACAAAATCAGTTTGAAAGTTAAAGGAAAGGACTGAAAGGGGCCCAATCAGGGGGCTTGCTCTATAGGAGTAAGAGAAGATGGTTATTGGAAGGATAAAATAATAGGCCCCCAAAAAGAAAGGAATAAAAGCCAGAATTGGCTAGTTTGGAGAAAAGATTTATTCTGAGATTTTAAAGTAGTTTGGAGATAGAATTGAGAGAGGTAAAAGGTATTTATAGAGAGAGATGGAGAGAGAAGTTTAAAAGAAATTTTGCTATGCATTCAGTTCAGTCCCTCAGTCATGCCTGACTCTTTGTGATCCCATGGACTGCAGCATGCCAGGCCTCCCTGTTCATCACCAACTCCCGGAGTTTACTCAAACTCATGTCTGTTGAGTTGGTGATGCCATCCAGCCACCTCAGCCTCTGTCATCCCCTTCTCCTCCAGCCTTCAATCTTTCCTTGCATCAGGGTCTTTTCCAAGGAGTCAGTTCTCCATATCAGGTGGCCAAAGTATTGGAGTTTCAGCTTCGGCATCAGTCCTTCCAATGAATATTCAGGATTGATTTCCTTTAGGATTGACTGGTTGGATCTCCTTGCAGTCCAAGGGACTCTCAAGAGTATTCTCCAACACCACAGTTCAAAAGCATCAATTCTTTGGTGCTCAGCTTTCTTTATAGTCCAACTCTCACATCCATACGTGACTACTGGAACAACTTTGACTAGACAGACTTTCGTTGGCAAAGTAATGTCTCTGCTTCTTAATATTCTGTCTAGGTTGGTCATAGCTTTCCTTCCAAGGAGCAAGTGTCTTTTAATTTCATGGCTGCAGTCACCATGTGCAGTGATTTTGGAGCCCTAGAAAATAAAGTCTGTCAGTTTCCATTGTCTCCCTAGCTGTTTGCCATGAAGTGATGGGACTGGATGCCATGATCTTTGTTTTTTGAATGTTGAGTTTTAAGCCAACTTTTTCAGTCTACTCTTTCACCTTCATCAAGAGGCTCTTTAGTTCTTCTTCACTTTCTGCCATAAGGGTGGTGTTATCTGCATATCTGAAGTTATTGATATTTCTCCCATCAATCTTGATTCCGACTGTCCTTCATCTAGCCCAGAATTTCTCATGATGTACTCTGCATATAAGTTAAATAAGCAGGGTGACAATATACAGCTTTGACATACTCCTTTCCCAATTTGAAACCAATCCATTGTTCCATGGATGTGGGATTCAAACTTGGGTCTCCTAACTCCATATTTGGCACTTTGTTTACTATTAATACCTCAGATGGTAACAAAAGAGTAGTATAAATAAACATCTGCTATTTGGAAAGGTAATTTGTTTTAAATTTTAATTTTCACAGTGTGTCAGAAAATATGGTTATACTTTTAGTCATGCTGTGGTAGGTAAGTAATTGGGATCTCATCTGAAAGGTTGAGATTATTGCAGATTTTTGTAATGGAAGCAAGGAAAGTTTTTCATACTAGAACTGGAGCAATGATAGTTTGAAAGCAGAAAGCACTCAGTTTAGCTTAGTCTAGTTACAGAAGATTAAAATGACTTCTTGGTGGGAGTTGGTAAGAGAGCACTTTGAGTCTCAGTATATACCTTCAGAGATACAGTACAGATGGAATAGGATAGAAAACAAGCTGGCTATACAAGACTGTCAGAAACCAGTGCTTTGTAAACTGCATTTTTTTTGCTTTTGTTCTCTGCTTATTTTCTTTTCCTTCTTCTCTTCCTATTTAATATGGTTGTGTTAAAAGTTCCATCCTGACTAAGCCAAGCTAAAGGGAACTAAGAAAAAGGACTTGGTATTACAGGTTGGAGTTTTACCTGTAGACCTCTGAGAATTCAAAATGGTGGTGTGAATGGAAAGATTAATTTCTAGTATCTAGAGTTGGGGTGATGTGGTCAGTTGGCTCTTCCTACAGAGAGCTACCCTTTCCTTGGATAAAATGTTGGAGGAATGTGGTCTTTTAATTTTTATTTATTATTTCCCCCTTAAGAAAGAAAGAAACTTCACATGATTTGATGAGAACTGAGGCAGTGTAAAGGAGTGGTTGGAAGGAAAAATCAGTAATGCATTATAAAGTCAGACTTTTAAAAAAAGTTGATTCAGTTCAGTTCAGTCTCTCAGTCTTGTCTGATTCTTTAGGACCCCGTGGACTGAAACTTTAAAAAATAAATTGTTTAGAGTAAGGCATTTCTCTATTGATGTCTGGTCTTTGCATGTTCCAATTTCAGATGGATTATTTTTTTAATGTAAGGCTCTGCATAGTGTCAGGTGATGAGCAACACAGCATAGCTCTCAAATGCAAAAATAAAATAAATTTCAGGGTACCTTTCCATTTTTCCAAGCTGAAGAGGACAAAGAATTAAGGGGTTTCTTTGCTTGTGGACTTCTAATTGAAAAGTTAGGAAATTTTCCTTTTCTGCTATTAGGCCTTGAAGTCTAGAGTGAAGAAGTTATGACAAACACCTACCCCCTTAAAGGCTGGATTCAAGAAGCATATTGCCCTAGTTCTTCAAACACTATTGAGGAAGAGAGAATGGGAAAGAGAGAGAAAGAGAAGGGGAGGGAGAAAAATAAATAAATCTAAAGATAGAGTGATTGGAATATGGCTGTTTCTTATCCCAAGGAGTTGAACGATCACCATTGGCAAAGCAAAGTTCAAATATACTTGAATGAGAATACTAGACTATATTTGAACAACGTTGGTATATCTTCCTAGCCTATATAAATTGTAACTGAAGTTCTCTTTATTTGGTGTTACTGCATAATCACTTGCTCGAACTTGGCAATTAAATGAAGCCTGTAGGACTAGAAATTTGTTTACACTGAACTCTATGGGGACTCATCCCTGTATTGACACATTGCTATAGGTTGTCATTTACCTACAGTCTAGCCAATTATTTATATTTTTCTTTGTTACCCCCTTAGCAGAATGGTAAAAACAATTTCTTGCATGTATAATTCTAAGAAACGTAACTCTAATGAAGAAAATTTCACAAATGCTGTCCAATAAAATGTACAGTCCAGTGCTACCAGGATGACAAAGCACAATTTTTATATGTAGAAAGTGTACTGCAGTTTAGTTTTTGCTTTTTTAAAAAAGGACTCCTTCATGGATATGGGAGAGAAAGAGTCATAAAGAAGAGAGACAAATTGCTTTTGCCACTAGTCTATCATCACTTGTTCTATTGCTACTTTTGCAAAATGAGCCGAGAAAGGCACCCAATTAACTTATGTAACCAAATATTTAAAAGTGAATACACAAAAACCTTTCAGCGACCTTCATTTGTAGGCAAGCAGAGAACAAATAAATTAACCAAGCACCTGTAAGAAGAATGCATTTGTCACAGGGCAGTGTTGCTTACAATACATCTGACTTTCTTCCTGTTCCCAGGGTTCCCTCACCCAGGTGGCTACTTCTTTCTAAATCCACCTGGAGACTCTGCTTCTTCCCAAGTCTTGGAATAAGTCTGACCCAGTTCGTTAATTTGAGATCAAGTCAGGTTTGTTGATGGCCCTCTCTAACTCTAGTGTCTGTTCTAATTGTTCCTGATTGGGTTAATTTCCTGTTTCCTAATTATATAAATGACTGAGCTTCTTGTCGATTTCCCCATCTTTCAAGTTTCTCTATTCTCTGATGCTTATATATTTAGTTTGCTAGGGCTACTGTAACAAAGTGCCACCAAAAGAAATTTATTCTTTCACAGTTTTGGAGACTAGAAGTTTGAGTTCTTGCATTCAACCTGGATTTTTCATCTGAGAGATGTGCTTTATCTTCAGGCATGGAAAAAGTAATTGACATGTGTTTCCCATTTGAGTTTGGGTTTGTTCCTTCTGAGGGCCTTGAGAGAATCTCTTCCATGCCTCCTAGTTTCTCATGGGTTGTTAGGAATCTTTGGTGTTCCTTGGCTTGTAGAGGCATCACCCAAACTCTGCTTTGTGTTCACATGATGTTCTTCTTGTATATGTCTATCTCTTCACATGGCATTCTTTTTACGGGGACATCAGTCATCTTGGATTATAGGCCCACCATACTTTAATATGGCCTCATTTTACCTAGTTATATCTGCACTGACTCTATTTCCAAATAAGGTCACATATTGAGGACTTCAACATATGAATTTTCAGGGGACACATTTCAACCCATAACAGCATACTAATCTTGTCCTAATTTCTAAATGCTGTCTTGCTTGATTTCTGCCAATGGCATGCTCATTTTTGATTGCTTATCCCACCAATTCTTTGATAGGTATCTTGGATTTGATTTGAAATTCACCTGACTATACTCATGATCTTCCTCTTGTCTTAGGACATTAATGTCCTAGGTCTATACCTACTTTGAGATTCACGTCTCATTATGCCTAGTGCTTTGTAGTAGGCAGAATAATTCTCCCACTCAATCAGTCAATTCAGTTGCTCAGTCATGTCAGACTCTTTGTGACCCCATGAATTGCAGCACGCCAGGCCTCCCTGTCCATCACCAACTCCCAGAGTTTATTCAAACTCATGTCCATCGAGTCGATGATGCCATCCAGCCATCTCATCCTCTGTCGTCCCCTTCTCCTCCTGCCCCCAATCCCTCCCAACATCAGGGTCTTTTCCAATGAGTCAACTCTTCACATGAGGTGGCCAAAGTATTGGAGTTTCAGCTTCAGCATCAGTCCTTCCAGTGAACACCCAGGACTTATCTCCTTCAGGGTGGACTGGTTGGATCTCCTTGGAGTCCAAGGGACTCTCAAGAGTCTCCTCCAACACCACAGCTCAAAAGCATCAATTCTTCGGTGCTCAGCTTTCTTCATAGTCCAACTCTCACATCCATACATGACCACTGGAAAAACCATAGCCTTGACTAGATGGACCTTTGTTGGAAAAGTAATGTCTCTGCTTTTTAATATGCTATCTAGGTTGGTCATAACTTTCTTTCCAAGGAGTAAGCGTCTTTTAATTTCATGGCTGCAATCAATATCTGCAGTGATTTTGGAGCCCCAAAAAATAAAGTCTTGCACTGTTTCCACTGTTTCCCCATCCATTTCCCATAAAGTGATGGGACCAGACACCATGATATTACTAAAGGTATATAAATCTTAACCCTGGAAGCTGTGAATGTGTTAGTTTCTGTGGCAAAGAGAAATTGAGGTTACAGGTTGCTAATAAAAAAACCCTAAAATAGGGATATTATCTGGGTTATCAAGGTAGTTCAGTTCAGTTCAGTTGCTCAGTCATGTCCAACTCTTTGCGACCCCTTGAACCGCAGCATGCCAGGCCTCCCTGTCCATCACCAACTCCCAGAGTTTACCCAAACTCATTCCATTGAGTTGGTGATGCCATCCATCCTTCCATCCATCTCGTCCTCTGTCATCTCTTTCTTCTCCTGCCCTCAATCTTTCCCAGCATCAGGGTCTTTTCAGCTGAGTCAGCTCTTCTCATCAGGTGGCCAAAGTATTGGAGTTTCAGCTTCAACATCAGTCCTTCCATGAACACCCAGGACTGATCTCCTTTAGGATAGACTGGTTGGATCTCCCTGCAGTCCAAGGGACTCTCAAGAGTCTTCTCCAACACCACAATTCAAAAGCATCAATTCTTCAGCTCTCAGCTTTCTTTATTTTATTTTATTTTTTTCATTTATTTTTATTAGTTGGAGGCTAATTACTTTACAATATTGTAGTGGTTTTTGCCATACATTGACATGCTTTCTTTATAGTCCCAACTCTTACATCCATATATGACCATTGGAAAAACCATAGCCTTGACTAGACAGACCTTTGTTGATAAAGTAGTGTCTGTTCTTTTTAATATGCTGTCTAGGTTGGTCATAACTTTCCTTCCAAGGAGTAAGCATCTTTTAATTTCATGGCTGCAGTCACCATCTGCAGTGATTTTGGAGCCCCCCAAAATAAAGTCAGCCACTGTTTCCACTGTTTCCCCATCTATTTCCCATGAAGTGAAGGGACCGGATGCCATGATCTAAGTTTTCTGAATGTTGAGCTTTAAGTCAACCTTTTCACTTTCCTCTTTCACTTTCATCAACAGGCTCTTTAGTTCTTCACTTTCTGCCATAAAGGTGGTGTCATCTGCACATCTGAGGTTATTGATATTTCTCCCGGCAATCTTGATGCCAGCTTGTGCTTCTTCCAGCCCATCATTTCTCATGGTGTACTCTGCATATAAGTTAAATAAACAGGGTGACAATATACAGCCTTGATGTACTCCTTTCCCAATTTGGAACCAGTCCATTGTTCCATGTCCAGTTCTAATTGTTGCTTCCTGAACTGCAAACAGGTTTCTCAAGAGGCAATCAGGTGGTCTGGTATTGCCATCTCTTTCAGAATTTTCCACAGTTTATTGTGATCCACACAGTCAAAGGCTTTGGCATAGTCAATAAAGCAGAAATAGATGTTTTTCTGGAACTCTCTTGCTTTTTCAATGATCCAGCAGATGTTGGCATTTGATCTCTGGTTCCTCTGCCTTTTCTAAAACCAGCTTGAATATCTGGAAGTTCAAGGTTCACACATTGCTGAAGCCTGGCTTGGAGAATTTTGAGCATTACTTTCCTAATGTGTGAGATGAGTGCAATTGTGTGGTAGTTTGATCAATCTTTGGCATTGCCTTTCTTAGTGATTGGAATGCAAACTGACCTTTTCCAGTCCTGTGGCCACTGCTGAGTTTTCCAAATTTGCTGACATATTGAGTGCAGCACTTTCACAGCATCATCTTTAGGATTTGGAATAGCTCAACTGGAATTCCATCACCTCCACTAGCTGTTTTCGTAGTGATGCTTCCTAAGGCCCACTTGACTTCACATTCCAGGATGTCTGGCTCTAGGTGAGTGATCACACCATCATGATTATCTGGGTCATGAAGATCTTTTTTTTGTACAGTTCTGTGTATTCTTGCCACCTCTTCTTAATATCTTCTGCTTCTGTTAGGTCCCTACCATTTCTGTCCTTTACTGTGCCCATCTTTGCATGAAATGTTCTCTTGGTATCTCTAATTTTCTTGAAGAGATCTCTAGTCTTTCCCATTCTGTTGTTTTCCTCTATTTCTTTGCATTGATCACTGAGGAAGGCTTTCTTATCTCTCCTTGCTATTCTTTGGACCATGATCTGATCACATGGACCACAGCCTTGTCTATCAAGTTAGGCCCTATGTAATCACAGGGTCACTGAAAATGGAAGAGGGATGTCCAAGAAGATGTTCAGAGAAAGAGATGTGATTATGAAAGCAAAGACAAAAAGATGCTGTGTTGCTGCTTTGAAGAGAAAGGAAGGGGACTGCAAGCCAAAGAATGTGAGTGTCTTTTAAAGTTGGAAAAGGCAAGGAAACAGATTGTCTCCTAGAGCCTCCAGAAAGGAACACAGCCTTACTGAAACCTTAATTTGACCCAGTAAGACCTTGTCAGACTTCTGAATCACAGAAATATAAGGTTAAAAAGTTTGAACTGTTAAAGCACTCAGTTTGTGCTAATTTGTTGTGGGAGCAATAGAAATAAAAAATATACCAAGAATCAGAAACTCCTGAATGTGTCCTTATGTTTAGACACCAGTCACTGGGTGGCCATGAAAGTTTTCCTATTCCCCTAGTCCTAGGATTGCCCTAATTAATCCATTCTCTGTGTGTTATTTGCTCAGTAGTGTCCAACTCTTTGCAACCCCATGAACTGTATGTAACCCACCAGGTTTCTCTGTCCATAGAATTCTCCAGGCAAGAATACTGGAGTGGGTTGCCATCCTTCTCCAGGGGATCTTCCCAACCCAGGAATCGAATCCAGGTCTCCTGTATTGCTGATGCATTCTGCCATCACTTAAAATGTTAGAATGAAAATGCCTTAGATGAACATGGTGTTATGTATTAGAGTTTCATGGGCATTAGATCCTGATTTGACTGCAGATTCTGGTCTTGCCATTCTCTAGCTTATTACTTGACACAAATCACTTAATCTTTCTGGATTTCAATTACCTTTCCCTTATCTACAAAAGGGAGACAATAAGACACCTCTTACTATAAGGATTAGTGATAATATCTAATTAAATTATAATATTAGATAATATCTAATCTAGTTATTATCTAATAGCATAGCTCAGTTAGTAAAAATCTGTCTGCAATGCGGGAGACCTGGGTTCGATTCCTGGGTTGGGGAGATCCCTTGGAGAAGAGAAAGTGTACCCACTCCAGTATTCTGGCCTGGAGAATTCCATGGACTGTCTAGTCCATGGGGTTGCAAAGAGTCGGACACGACTGAGCGACTTTCAATTTAGTTAGTGTGTGCAACTAACACAATGCATTGTACATATTAGGTACTCAATATGTGGTTGTTATCATTATGGCGTCTCAAGTTCTTAAGACCACTCTTTCATCTTCCTATTGCATGGTATGTTTAATCAAGGCTCATCTTAGAGTCAAAATATAAACAGGTAATGTGATCTCGAAAGGAAGAATCAGTGAGACATTGTACTTATAGTACTTAATGATGAATGGATAGATATTCAAGAATAAGAAAACTGTAAAAATAAGTCCATTTTTTGTAGGGGGGGCACACCATGAAACTGAAGATGACATCTGTACATTGAGTTAATAGTGAAATATGTGTTGTCCTTCGTAGATAGAGAATAGAAAGGAATTTTCTCTGTTGAATAATAATGTAAGTAACTTGAAAGCTGTTTGGGAGATCATAGGCATGTATTCTTTCTCCTTGACAGGATTCTACATCTCATGACCTAAATCTGCTTCATCATGTCCTCACACCAAAAGATCTTTAGAAATATGGAAGCTATAAAACATCTTAAAACTATTCATGATAAAAAGTAGTTTGTTTTAAAACTATTTTTAAAATTCTGTTTGAAAAAATAAGCAAGGGCAAAAAAATGGAAAAGAATGCTAAAATGACGCTGAAATCTTGTAGTAAAACTTAATAGGGTGAAGTGGTAGTTTCCCCTGAGAGTTTTTAAAAACTTCGAAAAATAGCAATCGTCATTAATAATCTTGCCGTACTTAGGAAAACAGGGCCAAATTACCCAAGGCAGTATTTCGGGTTCAATTACAGAGCTACAAACTTCAGAATATTTTAAAACCATGGTATTTAGTAACCATTGCCTCTGAATAAAATAGTGTGATTTTGTTAGGTATTTGTCAATTAAATTATGGATATAATCTATTGAAAATATATTTGAGATTCAAAATGTTCCTAATTTAAGAGCCAAAGGACATAAATAGATCACCAGTCCAGGTTCAATGCCTGAGACAGGGTGCTCAGGGCTGGTGCTTGGGATGACTCTGAGGGATAGGATGTGGAGGGAGGTGGGAGGGGGGTTCAGGATGGGGAACACATGTACACCCATGGCTGATTCATGTCAATGTATGGCAAAAACCACTACAATATTGTAAAGCAATTAGCCTCCAATTAAAATAAATAAATTAATTTTTTTTAAAGTAAAAAATAAAAAGAACCGAAGGACATCAATAGTAGACTTTTATTAAGAAATAAGAGTAATTGTCATTAGTTAATTCCTGCTGTTGCAAATTTTTTAAATTCCAAATTCAAAAAAGAAATATGGAGCCAGCTCTCTGATAATATTTTACAGTACTGGATAGCAAGTGGTATCACTCTTAGAGGAACAGATGGGATCTAATGGGTAATTCCAGTTGCAAATAGCAACCGTGATAACTGGAGTGAAGCCAGAATGGCAGTTGTATGGAAGAGGCTTTCCAGAAGGTTGGGGGAAGCTCCAGGATGGAAGTGGAGTAGCTGGAAGAAATACAACCTTCCTCCTGGGGAGGAGCCAGATGCCAAGTTCAGACAGGTTGAAGGTCAAGGTATGACACCAGAACACATGTGATGCACGAAGAAGTAAGTGGTATTTGTGAGAAAGTAGGACAGTGCTGGTGTGTCTAGCGGGAAGAGGAGTGCAGAAAAGAATCAGGAAAAGCATGCCATCACTCAGGATCACTGATCAGGAACAAAGTAGAGGACACACAAGGGGACTTCAGCATCCAGCAGGCAGTTACTTCTAAAAAAGAGCTTGTAGGCATGGCCTGATTTCCACAATGTCAACCAGGACCTTTGTCCCTTTATTCTCAGTTCTTAAAGTGGTCAGGCGTGGCCAGGTGGATGACAGTGTGAGTCTTGGCAAGCAGCATCCTTATGATTTGATATTGCAAAGACAGAATGTCTTCAGGTGGTAGGTCCCAGAAAACAGGCTAGGATTCTGCTAAACAAATGTGTTCTGAAGTATGCTGGAAAGACCTTTACACAGCAAGGCTACTAGCATCTCCTGCTTCTTGTCTGACTAAGATGTCCCAAAATTCTTCAGCCAGTGACAAAATTAAACATTCACTCTAAACCAAGCTATAACCTGACTTACTATGAAGCAGAAAATTGTTTCAATTTGGGCAATTCTGTAATTTTTAGAAGTCTATAAAATGAGAAAAATGAGATATCAGATGCCCAGAGTCATTGGAAACTTCCTAATTCACCTCAGTTACTGATTTATGTAATGATTTCAGGCAAGTGGACTTGTACAAGAAGTAAAGTTTTCAATTGCATTTATAATTCTAAATGAAAGATATTGGTGTGATATTTTGCTCTTTGAGTTGGGAACACCATAATTTCATCCCATGGTTAATAAATGTTTGTGATATGAACTAGGAATCTTTGCTCTATCTTACGTAGATTATTAAGTATACCTAGATAAACTATAGAAAAATATCTGAAATATTGCAAGTTGATGCTACATGAAACCAACATTTAATAAGAAACTATATTATTTCAATTCTACCTCCTAAATAGCTCCCACATCAATCCACACTTTTCCCCAGGCTTTTTAGTCACATTATCCTAGTTTACAGCCCATCACCTGGATTATTGAAATAGCTTCTTAATTAGCCTCCAGCCTTGTTCTCTTTCATTTCTTCCAGTTTTTTTTTCATACTAAAGGAGTTATGATTTTTCTAAATATCTGACCTAGACATTTCACCTCCTTTGGGTAACACATTTAATGAAGCTCTTTTCTTGGGATAAAAGAAATATTTTTCCTTCATATTTCTTAAAATGGTCTGCAAAGATGTACATGACCTGCCCGTCATTCACTTCACCAGTTTGAATTCCATATTCCAGCCCCAATGGACAACTTTGAAGTCCCATATGCCATGTTCTCTTATCTCCATGTTTTCTATTTTATGTTCTCTCATCCTGTAACATTCTTCTCTACCTCTCTCCCACTCCTCTTTCCCTTCAGCTTTCACAACTCATGCTACTCTCCCTTCAGGTGTGGTAGGCACTGACTTGTAGTCACCAGTATCCACCTTTCCCTCTTCATCCTTGGCACATGGCTGCACTACAATCTTAGCCTCCCTTGCAGTTAAGTGTGAACATGTAACTCAATAAAATGTGGTGAAAGTGATATGCCACTGTCAGTACTTGTCATTCTATTTTACCATCCACCATCCAACTGGAAAGAATTCAGAAAACTTTGAAGAGGACAGAGGCCAAAGATGAAGGAGCCTGGGTCTTTCATTTGACTATAATATGAGGAAGAGTAAGTCACTAGGACAGAAATGGTATGGACTAACAGAAGCAGATGTTAAGAAGACGTGGCAAGAATATGGAGAACTATACAAAAAAGATCTTAATGGCCCAGATATCCACAATGGTGTAATCACTCACCTGGAGCCAGGCGTCTTGGAGTGGGAAGTCAAGTGGGCCCTAGGAAGCATCACTATAAACAAAGCTAGTGGAGGTGCCGGAATTCCAGTTGAGCTATTTCAAATCCTAAAAGATGATGCTGTAAAAGTGCTGCACTCAATATGCCAGCAAATTTGGAAAACTCAGCAGTAGCCACAGGACTGGAAAAAGTCAGTTTTCAATCCAATCCCAAAGAAAGGAAATGTCAAAGAATGTTCAAACTACCACACAATTGCACTCATCTCACACGCTAGCAAAGTAACGCTCAAAATTCTCCAAGCTAAGGCTTCAACAGTATATGAATTGAGAGCTTCCATATGTTCAAGCTAGATTTAGAAAAGGCAGAGGAACCAGAGTACAAATTGCCAAATCTGTTGGATCATCGAAAAAGCAAGAGAGTTCCAGAAAAATATCTATCTCGCTTCGTTGACTATGCTAAAGCCTTCGACTGTGTGGATCACAACAAACTATGGAAAATTCTTAAAGGGATGGGAATACCAGACCACCTGACCTGCCTCATGAGAAACCTGTTTGCAGGTCGAGAAGCAACAGTTAGAACCAGACCTGGAACAATCGACTGGTTCCAAATTGGGAAAGGAGTATGTCAAGGCTGTATATTGTCACCCTGCTTATTTAACTTGTATGCAGAGTACATCATGTGAAATGCCAGGCTGGATGAAGCACAAGCTGGAATCAAGATTGCTAGGAGAAATATCAATAACCCCAGATATGCAGATGACACCACCCTATGGCAGAAAGTGAAGAAGAACTAAAGAGCCTCCTGATGAAAGTGAAAGAGGAGAGTGAAAAAGCTGGCTTAAAACTTAACATTCAAAAAACCAAGATCATGACATCCAGTCCCATCACTTCATGGCAAATAGATGGGGAAACAGTGACAGACTTTGCTTTCTTGGGCTCCAAAAATTACTGCAGATGGTGACTGCAGCCATGAAATTAAAAGATGCTTGCTCCTTGGAAGAAAAGCTATGACCAACCTAGTTCAGTTCAGTTCAATTCAGTTGCTCAGTCATATCCAGCTCTTTGCGACCCCATGAACCACAGCATGCCAGGCCTCCCTGTCCATTACCAACTCCTGGAGTTTACCCAAACTCATGTCCATTGAGTTGGTGATGCCATCCAACTATCTCATCCTCTGTCGTCCCCTTCTCCTCCTGCCCTCAATCTTTCCCAGCATCAGGGTCTTTTCAACTGAGTCAGCTCTTCGCATCAGGTGGCCAAAGGAGTTTCAGCTTCAACATCAGTCCTTCCAATGAACACCCAGGACTGATCTCCTTTAGGATGGACTAGTTGGATCTCCTTGCAGTCCAAGGGACTCTCAAGAGTCTTCTCTAACACCACAATTCAAAAGCATCAGTTCTTCGGCTCTCAGCTTTCTTTGTAGTCCCAACTCTTACATCCATATATGACCATTGGAAAAACCATAGCCTTGACTAGACAGACCTTTGTTGATAAAGTAGTGTCTGTTCTTTTTAATATGCTGTCTAGGTTGGTCATAACTTTCCTTTCAAGGAGTAAGCGTCTTTTAATTTCATGGCTGCAGTCACCATCTGCAGTGATTTTGGAGCCCCCCAAAATAAAGTCAGCCACTGTTTCCACTGTTTCCCCATCTATTTCCCATGAAGTGAAGGGACCGGATGCCATGATCTAAGTTTTCTGAATGTTGAGCTTTAAGTCAACCTTTTCACTTTCCTCTTTCACTTTCATCAACAGGCTCTTTAGTTCTTCACTTTCTGCCATAAAGGTGGTGTCATCTGCATATCTGAGGTTATTGATATTTCTCCCGGCAATCTTGATGCCAGCTTGTGCTTCTTCCAGCCCATCATTTCTCATGGTGTACTCTGCATATAAGTTAAATAAGCAGGGTGACAATATACAGCCTTGATGTACTCCTTTCCCAATTTGGAACCAGTCCATTGTTCCATGTCCAGTTCTAATTGTTGCTTCCTGACCTGCATACAGGTTTCTCAAGAGGCAATCAGGTGGTCTGGTATTGCCATCTCTTTCAGAATTTTCCACAGTTTATTGTGATCCACACAGTCAAAGGCTTTGGCATAGTCAATAAAGCAGAAATAGATGTTTTTCTGGAACTCTCTTGCTTTTTCAATGATCCAGCAGATGTTGGCATTTGATCTCTGGTTCCTCTGCCTTTTCTAAAACCAGCTTGAATATCTGGAAGTTCAAGGTTCACACATTGCTGAAGCCTGGCTTGGAGAATTTTGAGCATTACTTTCCTAACGTGTGAGATGAGTGCAATTGTGTGGTAGTTTGATCAATCTTTGGCATTGCCTTTCTTAGTGATTGGAATGCAAACTGACCTTTTCCAGTCCTGTGGCCACTGCTGAGTTTTCCAAATTTGCTGACATATTGAGTGCAGCACTTTCACAGCATCATCTTTGAGGATTTGGAATAGCTCAACTGGAATTCCATCACCTCCACAAGCTTTGTTCATAGTGATGACCAACCTAGACAGAATATTAAAAAGCAGAGACATAACTCAGCCAACAAAGTTCTGTGTAGTCAAAGCTATGATTTTTCCAGTAGTCATGTATGGATGGTGAGAGATGGGCCATAAAGAAAGCTGAGTGTTGAAGAATTGATACTTTTGAACTGTGGTGTTGGAGAAGACTCTTGAGAGTCCCTTGGACTGCAAGGAGATTCAACCAATCCATCCTAAAGGAAATCAGTCCTGAATATTGATTGGAAAGACCGATGCTGAAGCTGAAGTTCCACTATGTTGGCCACCTGATGTGAAGAACTAACTCTTCAGAAAAGACCCTGACAGGGAAAGACTGAAGGCAGGAGGAGAAGGGGATGACAGATGACAAGATTGTTGGATGGCATCACCGATTCAATAAACATGAATTTGAGCAAACTCTGCGAGATGGTGAAAGACAGGGAAGCCTGGCATGTTGCAGTCCATAGGGTTGCAAAGAGTCGGACATGACTGAGCAACTGAACAGCACGTCACTAGTGTACTAAGCTGCCGCAAATTGGGGTTGGTTTGTTTCAGCAGCTGGCATTAGTTTTCTTAGCAATATAAGATCTTAGCTTTATTTTTAAATTCCATTAGGAAACCTCCTTTGACTGACAATATCTGTATTATGAACTCTACTTAAGCTCAGTAAGAGTAACGGCAAATTCCATTCATTATTTTATTCACTATCATAGCTTCAGTTCTTTTTACAGTATGTTATTACAACGCTTGAACAAGCAAAATATTTGTTGAAAATTTAACAAATTGGCTTTATATTGAAGCTTAGAAAATTCAAATTTGAGTTTTCAGAGGTTAAACATGTAGGAATAAACTTGGTAAAGTACATTTAATTCCTTTATACAAGAAAGAGGACACCATAAGAAACTGGAGAATTCTTATGTACTTGCAAACAAATAACTTAAAAGACCAAATTGGCATGTTGGGGACAGGAATTTTAATATAAAATGCCTCCCTTTGCCATTCTAGCTGGTCTGATTTTTTATATTGCTCAGAAGAAAAAACTGTGATAAGGATATCTGTCACCTGGAGTATCAAGAAGCTTTTGAAAACTGAAATAAGCTCTGATTTTTCTTATCAGTTTTTAGAGCTCCAGGCATTTCAAACCTGTTCAAAGTGGCAGTTGACATGTCCAATAATGGTTGGAGCACTTTATTACAAGACCACAAAGTATTGAATAGTAGTCATCTACTTATGAGGAAAAATGTTGCCAAGAGAAAGAAATGTGTTTTCTCTGTAGGATTAATATAAAGCAATTTGTACTTGGACAAACCAAATTTCTCACTTGGGCCAAGATTTGTGTGTGTGTGTGTTAAGTGATTGTTGTTGTGCTTAGTCACTCAGTCATGTCTAACTCTCTGTGACCCCATGGACTTTAGCCTGCCAGGCTCCTCTGTCCATGGAGATTTTCCAGGCAAGAATACTGGAGTGGGTTGCCATTTCCTCCTCCCAGGGATCTTCCCAACCCAGGGATTGAACCCAGGTCTCCCACATTGCAGGTGGATTCCTTACCATCTAAGCCACCAGGGAAGTCCAAGTGATTGTTAGGCTCTCTCTTAATTAGAGTGTGCTGGGCTTCCTTGATAGCTCAGTTGGTAAAGAATCTGCCTGCAATGCAGGAAAACCTGGTTCGATTCCTGGGCTGGGAAGATTCCCTGGAGAAGGGATAGGCTACCCACTCCAGTATTCTTGGGTTTTCCTTGTGGCTCAGACTGTAAAGAATCCGCCTGCATTGTGGGAGACCTGGGTTTGATCCCTGGGTTTTGAAGATCCCCTGGAGAAGGGAAAGGCTACCCACTCCAGTATTCTGGCCTGGAGAATTCCATGGACTATATAGTGCATGGGGCCGCAAAGAGTTGGACATGACTGAGTAACTTTCATTTTCTAGTGCTTTAACAGTGGCAGATAGAAAAGATTCTGAAATGACAGTGTGAGTGAATCTTCAGAGATGGAGAGAGAGAAAAGGGGGCTTGGAGATCTTATACTAGAATATTCTCTGTTTGGCTAGAAAGCCTAGGGTTTCCCAGGTGGTGCTAGTGGTAAAGAATCTGCCTGCCAATGCCGGAGAGGCGAGAGACTGTGGTTCAGTCCCTGTATTGGAAAGATCCCCTGGAGAAGGAAACGACAACCCACTCCACTATTCTTGGCTGGAAAATTCCTTGGGCAGAGCAGCCTGGTACTATAGTCCATGGGGCCACAAAGAGTCATACACGACTGAGCAACTGAGCACACAGAAAGACTAAAGTTTTCATATTTCATATATTTTCTTCAACTAATAGTAATTATACAATTGAGAGTAGAGGGAGGTATGGCCAAGATGGCAGAGTAAGAAGACCCTGAACTCACTTCCTCCCACCAGCACAGCAAAATTACAACTAGTTGCAGAGCAACTATCTTTCAGAATGACCTGAAGACTAGCAGAAAAGTTTTTCCACCAATTAAAGATCTAAGGAAGGAACCACAAGATGGGTAGGAGGGTAGAGATGCAGTATAGAAAAAAGCACACCCTTAAGTAGATGACCTGCACAGGGAGGGTAATCACAATTAAGCGGTTCTTCCCAAGGAGTGAAGGGTATGAGTTCCATATTGGGTTCTCCAGCCTGGGGGTCTTGCATTGCAGAGACAAACCCCAGACCACCAGGCTTTGAAGGACCATGGGACTTGTGTTATGAGTGGACTAGGGGGCTGTTAGAAACAGAGACCCCACTCTTAAAGGGTTTACACAATATCTAACATGCTTTGAGTATCAGCATAGAAATAGTAATTTGAAAGGAGACTGGGTCAGACCTACTTGCTGACATTAGAAGGCTTCCTGGAGGGACAAGGAGCAACTGAGATCCACCTGGGGACATAAATGTGGTGGCAGCTATTCTGGGGAGCTTATTCTACCAGGACACTGATACTGCAAGCACCATTAAAAAAATGACATTTATTTATTTATATACTTAACTAATTTTTAATTAAAGTATTTGATTTACCATGTTTTTTAGTCTCATGTATGCAACATAGTGATTCAATATTTTTATAGATTATACTCCACTTAAAGTTATAAGATATTGGGTATATTCTCTGTGCTGTACAATATATCATTCTATCTTATTTTATGCATAACAGTTTGTACCTCTTAAACCCATACCTCTATCCTGCCCCTCCTCCATTCCCCTTCTTGCTGGTAATCACTAGTTTGCTTTCTTTACCTTTGAGTCTGTTTTTGTTTTGTTATATTAAGTTGTTTAATTTTTTTAGATTTCACTTATAAGTGACACAATATAGTATTTATCTTTCTCTTCTCACCTGTTTCACTAATTATACTCCCTAGGCCCATCATGTTGCAGATGAATTTTGTTCATTTTAATGTCTGATTAATATTCCATTGTGTATATATACTGTTTCTTCTATACTGTCCATCTGTTGATGGACTCTTAAGATTGCTTCTGTAACTTTGCTATTATAAATAGTGCTGCTATGAACATTGGTGTGCATATATCTTTATGAATCAGTGTTTTCATTTTCTTGGGATTTATACCCAGAAATGGAGCTGCTGGATCATATGGTAGTTCTATTTTTAGTTTTTTGAGGAAACTCCATACTGTTTTCCATAAGGGCTGCACTAGTTTACATTCCCGCCAGCAGTGCATTAGGGTTCCCTTTTCTACATATCTTTTATTTATTATTTGTGGTTTTTTTGACAGTAGCCATTCTGACCAGTGTTGAAGAGATATCACATTTTTATTTTGATTTGTATTTCCATGATGATTAGTGATATTGAGCAACTTTTAATGTGCCTGTTGGCCATCTACATGTCTTCTTTGGAAAAATATCTATTCAGATTTTCTGGCTCTTTTTAAATTGGTTTGTCTTTGTGATGTTGAATGATATTGAGTTGTGTGAGCTGTTTGTGTATTTTGGATGTTAACCCCTTGTCAGTTACATTTCCAAGTGTTTTATCCCACTCACTAGGTTTTACTTTTGTTTTATTGATGGTTTCCTTGGAGATGCAAAAGCTTTGAAGATTGATTAGGTTCTATTTGTTTATTTTTACTTGTTTTCCTTTGCCTTGAAAGACAGATCCAAATAAATATTGCTATGATTTATGTCAAAGAGTATTCTGCCTTTATTCCCTTCTAGGAGTTCTCTGGTTTCAGGAGGTACTTTTAGGTCTTTCACCTATTTTGACTTTATTTTTGTATATGGTGTGAGAAAATATTCTAACTTTATTCTTTTCTATGTAGCTGTTCACTTTTCCAGTACCACTTATTGAAGAGGCTTTGTTCCATTGTTTGCTTTTTGCCTATTTTGTCACACAATTGATCAAATGTGTGAGAATATTTCTGGGCTCTCTTTTCCGTTCCATTGATTTATGTATCTGTTTATGTGCCAGTACCATCCTGTTTTGTTTATGTAGCTTCATAGTATAGTCTGATGTCAGGGAGTGTGATACCTCCATCTTTGTTTTTTGTTTTAAGATTGGTTTGACTACTTGGAATGGTTTGTGGTTCAATATTAATTTTAGTGTGATTTTAGTTTTGTAAAAATGTTATGGGTAATTTGATAGGTATTGCATTTAATCTGTAGATTGCGTTGAGTAGTATGGACATTTTATCAGTATTAATTCTTCCAATCCATGAATACAGGATATCTTTCCATTTCTTGGTATCATATTCAATATCCTTCATTAGTTTTACAGTTTTCACAGTATAGGTCTTTCAAATCTTGGTTCATTCCTATTATTTTTGTTGTGATTTTAAAGGGGATTGTTTTCTTGCTTTCTCTTTCTGATAGTTTATGATTAGTGTATAGAAAAGCAACAGATTTCTGGATGTTAATCTTGTATCCTGAAAGTTTACTGAATTCATTTATTCTAATAATATTTTGATGAAGACTTTGGGTTTTCTATATATAGTACCATGTTGTCTACAGTTAGTGAGAGTTTTACTTCTTCCATTTCAATTTGACATTCTTTTCCTTACATTTTCTTATCTGATAGATAATACTTCCAATACTATGGTAAATAGAAGTGATAAGAGTGGGAAACTTGTCTTGTTCCTAGTATTAGAGGAAAAATTCTCATCATTGAGTATGATCATAAATGGGTTTATTATGTTAGGGTTTCCCTGGTAGCTCAGATGGTAAAGAGTCTGCTTGCAATGCAGGATATCTGGGTTCAATCCTTGGGTTGGAAAGATCCCCTGGAGAAGGGAATGGCAACCCACTCCAGTATTCTTGCCTGGAGAATTCCATGGACAGAGAAGCTTGACAGTCTACAGTCCATGGGGTCTCACAGAGTCGGACATGACTGAGTGACTAACACATACACACACACATTCCCTCTATACAAACTTCGATGAGAATTTTTACCATGAATGTACATTGAATTTTGTCAAATGCTTTTTCTGTGTATATTGAGATAATCATTGACATTTTTCCTTCCTTTTGTTAATGTGGTGTATCTCATTATTGATTTGTGGGTATTGAACAAACCTTTCATTCCTAGAGTAAATCCCACTTGATCATGGTGTATGATTCCTTTTGTTGAACTTGGTTTCCTAATATTTTGTTAAGGATTTGTACATCTATCTTCATCAGAGATACTGGCTTGCAAGTTTTTTTTTTTTTGTATTATCTTTGTCTGGTTTTGGTATCAGGGTAACGATGGCCTCATAGAATGAGCTTGGAAGCATTCCTTGCTCTGCAATTTTTCAAAATAGTTTAAGAAAATAAATGTTAACTTTTCTTTATATGTTTGGTAGAATTCACCTGTGAAGCTATTTGGTCTTGGACTTTTGTTTATTGGAAGTTCAATTTCACTACTAGTGATTAGCCTGTTTAGACTATCTAATTCTTCCTGATTAAATCTTAGAAAATTGTAGGTTTCTAGGAATTTATCCATTCCTTCTGTCCAATTTGTTAGCATAAACCTGTTCATAGTATTTTCTTATGATTTTTTTTTTGTATTTCTGTGACATTGGCTATAATTTCTCATTTTGTTTATTTGAATCCTGTCATTTTCTTGATGAGCTTGGCTAAAGTCTTATCAACTTTATCTCAAAAAAACAGTTCTTGGTTTCATTGATTTTTTTCTATTTTTAAATCTCTGTTTTATTTCCTCTCTGATCTTCATTACTTCCTTATGCTAACTTTAGGGTTTGTTTATTCTTCTTTTTATAATTCCTTTAGATGATAGGGTAACTTGTTTATCTGAAGTTTTTCTTGTTTCCTGAGGTAGGTCTGCACATAGAACTGCTTTTCCTGTATCTCATAGATTTTAAGAGTGTTGTGTTTTCATTTTCATAGTATCAAGTTTTTTTTTTAATGTCCTCTTTGATTTCTTCATTGTCCCATTGAGATTTTAGTAGCATGTTGTATAGTCTCCATGTGTTTGTGTTTTCCCCATTTTTTATCCTATAATTGATTTCTGGTGTCATAGCATTGTGACAGAAATAGCTCACTGACATTAAGAAAGTTACTCTGTTACTCAGTGCTCTCCATGAATATAATACTCCTTTTCCTTAATTCCTTCCATGGTTTTTGCCAGGCTCAGGTAAGGTGATATATATAAGATCTTTCTGTATACTGCTAAATGCTACATGGATGTTACTTGTCATGATGATGGTGATGATGGTGGCAATTCATATGCCTACTGTGGTGCCTGCTTATTACTCAGGAATTACTAATCTCTCTTAATTACTTCCTTATAAAAAAAATCACGATGGGCTCTTGAGCACTGTCTTTCCTAAACATCTCCATCTGGATTCAAAGAACAAACAGATATCTAGGGTCTAACTGCTGGAGTCCTGGCTGAGCTATCAGCTAGCATATTTCTGGTAACCTTTCAATGTTACTGCCAGCCTGAGGTGTGCTTTTCCGCTCACAGACTCCTGTCATCTGTCAGAGGCTGAGAGATTTTTAGTGAGGGAAGAAAAGTCTGAGAGCTGTTTGCCTCCTTGCCCTTGAAAAGAAAATATAATTGTTTGGTATAAAAACCATTCACAGACCTGACAAAGGCCTAACATTTATTCTTTCAAAATGTACTTATTATGAAGTAGTTCAGACATATGGAAATTTATAACAGTTTATAGCGGACATTCACATACCCACCACCCATCTTAGGAAATAAAACAATGGCAATACAATAAAAACCCTTTGGTACCTCTCTCAGTTTGCATCTCAGGTAACCAGTATCTTGAATTTTGCTGTATGTGTCATTTCTCTGTATTTTTGCCCAATTCTTTATAAGAACAGCTCTTACTACATTTATCACAGTTCTATATCTCAGTCAGTACTCTTCCTTCAGCTCCTGTTTTAAAGGTTATAGTACTTCTTTTTAAAACTGTAAATTTCTTGCTATCATACATGTTTTTGACATCTTAAGAACTCAGTTTGGTGGGATATATATATTTTGGTAAAAAATAAAACACCAATACTTATTATCTTTGCACTTTGCGGAATGTCTCCCCCGCTCACCCTCTCCCTCAACCTCTTTCCCCTTCAGTATTTGCACTGGCATGTGGACTTCTTGTTCCCACCAAATGAGTCAGTCAAGATAGAACGGATGTCAGTGTCTCCTGAAAAAAAAATATGCCATACTGTCTTGTAAAGTCACAAAAAAGCATCAGTTTGAGCCAACACTGAAAAAACTTGGGAGCTCACATAAAAGTCTGAATTTCTGGCTTCTTTTGAAAAACTGAAAAGACTGATAACATAGTATCCAGTTCCTAAATGGCAATAATCCACTTGAACCAAATAGCAGCTGCCTCTTTTCCATGGGACCCTCTCCATTTTGCCATATTCCTGTTCTTTTTTTCTCCCCAGGATCCAGACCAACGTCATCAGCCATTTATTGTCCTTGGATTGCTGATAACCCACAATGATAGAGAAAAAAAAATTTTTTTTCTTTTCCCATGTCAGTTCTACGCAAAGTGGTGACACAAAAAATGGATCAAAAGGGCCACCTCTGCCCTCCCGCTGCTCTCAGGTCAACACAGGTGCCCAGAAGAAACAGTGTACTCACATCATAATCACAACAAAGAGAAGTTCCTTTGTCAATCAGATTGATGCCTTTAAAGTCCTCTTCTATAAAAATGTACTCCGGTCATTCCCTTCCCTCCCCGGCCCCCCACATGCACAACCACTAGTCTCTTCCCTTGTCTCGATTTATATGTAGTTTTCACATAGACTGGAGGCAATGGGTGTGGAACATAAGACAAGAGAAATACAAGAAGAAGATAAATGTCAAAACACTCCCAGTGTAAGCTAGAGCTTTAAATATAGGAGTGAGACACAGGAATCCACACATCATAGGTTGCACTCTTTGCAAAACAATTTCACAGGGGAGACCCACTTTAAATATGATTTATAAAGTGTTGCTGGTGAGATTAAGGTGTCTGCTCTTCTAACATCTCATCAGGAAGCCAATCTAAAATGTGATGATGAAGGATAAGCTCTAACCTTGGAAATTATATTGAGAGGTAAGGCTGTAATGACTGAAGCACTTTGTGGATTAATAGAGAATATTAAAAAGGAAGAGAAGGAAAGTGAAACAAATAATGTGTATTTAGCTAGCTGTATCCAAAGAAAAAAAGGCACTGTCTGTCCAGCAGATAGTCAAAAGAAAGCCAGTCCTTAGCAATGTGTTCTCTGGACAGAGGAGGTATAAATCTTTTAGCTTCTGCATAACTTATTCAAATACCTTCTCTCTGGCTTCATGTTTAAGAAAAATCTTAATTATTATTTTGGGAAGAGTGTCCTAGTTAACAGACATGAGGACAAGCACTCCCTGATCTGAGAACATCTGATTTACAAACAACTGGAACCTTTGGAATATTTTCTCAATATTACTCACAGTCCTTTCTCATACACCACTTTCCCATCTGTGATATACCTGCTATTTGTTCTTCTGTTGCAAGTACATGAGAGGTGAGGTGTAGAAGTGGGAAATTAAATGTTATGGATGTCTAGATGTGTCAGCCTAGCTTTGGGTGACTATTTCAGTTCTCCTCTTTCCACCTCTTCTTCTCTAGGTCCCTGTACCATCTCTGTCATGGAAGGGGGAGTGTCGAGGGAAAGCTGCTGCCACAGGATAAATGGATTCTAGGTGTCTTTATGTAGAATTCAGAATGTCTTTTCATCTATAAATAATATTATAAACTGTGGCTCAGTGTAGTTGAAATAATATTGAAAGCACTGTACTCAAGAGTGTTTTGGGGCAGGTCAGTCTTTTTGAATTAGCTTGGGACTTCAAGTATGACTGAAACCATATTCTACACTTTAAAAAAAAAGAGCTATGGCAGTTCTATTTCCAGTTTTTTAAGGAATCTCCATATTGTTCTCCATAGTGGCTGTATTAGTTTGCATTCCCACCAACAGTGTAAGAGGGTTCCCTATTCTGCACACCCTCTCCAGCATTTATTGCTTGTAGACTTCTGGATAGCAGCCATCATGACTGGTGTGTAATGGTACCTCATTGAGGTTTTGATTTGCATTTCTCTGATAATGAGCGATGTTGAGCATTTTTTCATGTGTTTGTTAGCCATCTGTATGTCTTTTTTGGAGAAATGTCTGTTTAGATCGTTGGCCCATTTTTTGGTTGGGTCATTTATTTTTCTGGAATTGAGCTGCAGGAGTTTGCTTGTATATTTTTTTTTCTTCAGCACTCAGCTTTCTTTCTTTCTTTTTTTTTTCCCAGTGCTTTCTTTTTCTTTTTATTTTTTTTCCATTTATTTTTATTAGTTGGAGGCTAATTACTTTACAATATTGTAGTGGTTTTTGCCATACGTTGACATGAATCAGCCCTGGATTTACATGTATTCCCCATCCCAATCCCCCCTCCCATCTCCCTCCCCACCCCAACCCTCTGGGTCTTCCCAGTGCACCAGCCCCGAGCACTTGTCTCATGCATCCAACCTGGGCTGGTGATCTGTTTCACCCTTGAAAATATACATGTTTTGATGCTGTTCTCTCAAAACATCCCACCCTCACCTTCTCCCACAGAGTGCAAAAGTCTGTTCTGTACATCTGTGTCTCTTTTTCTGTTTTGCGTATAGGGTTATCATTATCATCTTTCTAAATTCCATATATATGCGTTAATATACTGTATTGGTCTTTATCTTTCTGGTTTACTTCACTCTGTATAATGGGCTCCAGTTTCATCCATCTCATTAGAACTGATTCAAATGAATTCTTTTTAATGGCTGAATAATATTCCGTGGTGTATATGTACCACAACTTCCTTATCCATTCGTCTGCTGATGGACATCTAGGTTGCTTCCATGTCCTGGCTATTATAAACAGTGCTGCGATGAACATTGGGGTGCACGTGTCTCTTTCAGATCTGGTTTCCTCGGTGTGTATGCCCAGCAGTGGGATTGCTGGGTCATATGGCAGTTCTATTTCCAGTCTTTTAAGGGAATCTCCACACTGTTCTCCATAGCGGCTGTACTAGTTTGCATTCCCACCAACAGTGTAAGAGGGTTCCCTTTTCTCCACACCCTCTTCAGCATTTATTGCTTGTAGACTTTTGGTTAGCAGCCATCCTGACTGGTGTGTAATGGTACCTCATTGTGGTTTTGATTTGCATTTCTCTGATGATGAGTAATGTTGAGCATTTTTTCATGTATTTGTTAGCCATCTGTATGTCTTCTTTGGAGAAATGTCTGTTTAGCTCTTTGGCCCATTTTTTGATTGGGTCATTTATTTTTCTGGAATTGAGCTGCAGGAGTCGCTTGTATATTTTTTAGACTAATCCTTTGTCTGTTGCTTTGTTTGCTATTATTTTCTCCCATTCTGAGGGCTGTCTTTTCACCTTGCTTATAGTTTCCTTTGTTGTGCAAAAGCTTTTAAGTTTCATTAGGTCCTGGGCATACATACTGAGGAAACCAAATCTGAAAGAGACACGTGCACCCCAATGTTCATCGCAGCACTGTTTATAATAGCCAGGACATGGAAGCAACCTAGATGTCCATCAGCAGACGAATGAATAAGGAAGCTGTGGTGCATATACACCATGGAATATTACTCAGCCATTAAAAAGAATTCATTTGAATCAGTTCTAATGAGATGGATGAAACTGGAGCCCATTATACAGAGTGAAGTAAGCCAGAAAGATAAAGACCAATACAGTATACTAACGCATATATATGGAATTTTAAAAGATGATAACGATAACCCTATATGCAAAACAGAAAAGAGACACAGATGTACAGAACAGACTTTGGACTCTGTGGGAGAAGGTGAGGGTGGGATGTTCAGAGAGAACAGCATTGAAACAAGTATACTATCAAGGGTGAAACAGATCACCAGCCCAGGTTGGATGCATGAGACAAGTGCTCAGGGCTGGTGCACTGGGAAGACCCAGAGGGATGGGATGGGGAGGGAGACGGGAGGGGGGATTGGGATGGGGAATACATGTAAATCCAGGGCTGATTCATGTCAACGTATGGCAAAAACCACTACAATATTGTAAAGTAATTAGCCTCCAACTAATAAAAATAAATGGAAAAAAAAATTAAAAAGAGAGCTATGTACACATGAGATTTAGGGAACAATTTCACTCTCACTTTCACAAGGAAGGCTAAATGGGGGCCTAAAATGAGGAGTTAGCCATTTAACAAAATGGAAAACAAGTATCCCCATTAAAGGAGTGAGTATGTGCAGAGAACCTGAGGTGAGGAGGAGCTTGGGTTATTAGAAGACCTGAAAGGTGGCCAGTGTGACTAAAGCATATTTCATGAGCTAAGGCTGGATGGTAGGCAAGGGCTAGATCAGGCAGGATTTTGCAGGCCATGTCACAGATTTTATAGACTTCACTCTAGATCCATGGGAAACCACTGGAGTATGTTAATCAGGAGAATGGCATGATGACACGATTAAATTTAGGTTTAGATCCAGTCTCAGATCTATAGTGATCCCACAAAGGTTTAGCTGCCCCCCTCAATTAGCCTGTAGCAAATAGCCATGTTAATCCATAATACAGCAAGCAGCAGCATTCTGTACAATGCATTTCTATACTGTAACCAATAGCATGTATACAGTGCATTTCTTAGTCTATTCTTGGAGTAAGTTCTTAAAATTTAAGATCACTGTGCCCCACCTTGCCTCCTAGAAAGATTGGCTTTCACTTCTTGGCTTAAGGCATGAATACAGTGCTAGTGTTTTTTTTATAACTTTTCCCTACTAGCCTCTAAGTTCCTTCCTTGAAGTTTGACAGGGTTTAGGATCAATGTCAACTCTTTTCGGCCACTAGAAATTCATTTAGGGAACTGAAGTGGCACTTTATTAGCAAACTGACATGGAAGACCATTCCTCTACTTTGTATTTGTTTCTTCATATGGGCCATTCTGCAAAGTGACAGTTACTTAAGGTCTGAGAGAGTAAATACAGCCACCAGATTGTTTAATTTATGACCAGTGAGGTAGTCTACTGGGAGAATTTGGTTCATTATAAAATATTTTATATTATGAGCATATCTAGACATTCTTTGCCATGTTCCCTTAAAGAATGAAGTAAAAGCAACTATATATAATACAACCCCACCCCAGAATTGTGCTGTTATCTTTGTTTCACATGTGTAGAACTATCTCTGATTATCCAGAGAGCTCAGCCTGCAGAAGCAGTGTGTGTGGGGGCGGGGTGGACAGAATGAAATTTTGGCCCTCCATTGCAAAATGCTGCCTTTTCAAATGATGCACACATGCTTGGTCCATCTGTCTTCAAGGACTCGGCAGAGTAGTCAGTAAAACTTTCTATTCAGTGTTTGAAGCTGCATTGCCAAATATTAATAACTCACTTTATTTATAACGGAGTCTCCAGAGTAGGGAAACAGGTGGTACTCATGGAGAACTCAATAGTAGCCAAATTTCAAAGGTCAGATCCTGCAAGTGTGGAATGATAGAAAGCATTTTGTGTTCATTCTCTTCCTGTAAAAGTTTTTCCCTGTGGTTCCTTTACTGGACTGTACTAGTACTTAAGACTGCCCTGGACCTCTCTCTAGAACTGTTCCCCCACCCCAGATCATCATTTGCAAGAAGTTCCTGGAATGGAGACTTTTAAAAATCTCCTCATGGTCCTTTATTTCCTCCCTACATGGTCTTGCTCTGATAAATTATGACCTTCTAATCTCACAAATTTATGCATAAATTATTTTAGTGATGATTGATGTTAAATCTCTCCTAGAGGTGATGACTGCACAAAACAATGTCTATAATGGTGAAAGATTTCAGCTTTGTGGCATGTCAGTAAGAAAGATAATTGTGAGCATCCAGAATCTTTTTCTTAGTCTCCCAATCTATGATCTTGAGAATAACAATAAACTTCTGAGGGATTTAGAATTGAAGAGATGCCAGGAGACAGCTTAATGATGTTCAAATTTTAAATAGGGAAAAAAGATTATATTTTGGCTTTCTAGTGTCCCTCTATTCTTCTTTTCATAACAACACTAATATTTCTTTTGAGAAATTACCTCTTCCCTGTGGGATACTAGAGGTACTTGATGTTCCCTGGCCATGGGGTGGGCATGTGACTCATTATAATCAAGCAGTTCCCAACCCCTGGATGAGCATCAGAAACACTGAATCTGTATGGATTTCATTCACCCTAATAGGGACATCTTGAAGAGGCCATTCACTTATTAATACTACCGAGACACTGAGAATGATTCTGTTTTTTTTTCCCCCCCAATCTTTTGAAATATCAGTAACCTCATATGTACACCCTTATGGCAGAAAGCAAAGAGGAACTAAAGAGCCTCTTGATGAAAGTGAAAGAGGAGAGTGAAAAAGCTGGTTTAAAACTCAACATTCAGAAAATCAAGATCATGACATCCAGTCCCATAGCCTCATGGCAAATAGATGGGGAAACAATAGAAACAGTGAGAGACTTTATTTTCTTGGGCTCCAAAATCACTGCAGATGGTGACGCCAGCCATGAAATTAGAAGACGCTTACTGCTTGGAAGAAAAGCTATGACCAACCCAGACAGCATGTTAAAAAACAGAGATGTTACTTTGCCAACAAAGATGCGTCTAGTCAAAGCTATGTTTTCCAGTAGTCATGTATGGATGTGAGAGTTGGACCATAAAGAAAGCTGAGTGCCAAAGAATTGATGTTTTTGAACTGTGGTGTTGGAGAAGACTCTTGAGAGTCCCTTGGACTGCAGGGAGATCCAACCAGTCCATCCTAAAGGAAATCAGTCCTGAATATTTATTGGAAGGGCTGATGCTGAAGCTCCAATACTTTGGCCACCTGATGCAAAGAACTGACTCCTTGGAAAAGACCCTGATTCAGGGAAAGATTGAAGGCAGGAGGAGAAGGAGATGGCAGAGGATGAGATGGTTGGATGGCATCACTGACTCAATGGACATGAATTTGAGCAAGCTCCGGGATTTGGTGATGGACAGGGAAACCTGGCATGCTGCAGTCCATGGGTTGCAAAGAGTTGGACACAACTGAACAACTGATCTGAGCTGAACCTGGATATTTCATCTTCTCTTTTCAGTCCTGTCAGTGAATTTATTTTAGTTGCGTAAGATAGGTGGAGTCAATTCCTATTGCTTGCAGCTAAAGAACTCTGAATGACACACATCAATTCTAAACTGGTGAATATGGTATTGATCCTGTAAGACTCTAGGGATATGGGCAATCATTAGTATTATCTTTCCAATTCCCCTGCTACTTATGTGATAGGATTGGCCTTACTAGTCTCTTTAGAAGGAATGGTCTCATGTGATTTTTTTCTTGTTGGTCAATAAAATGTGATTGGAAACAATATGAAGCATTTTAGGTGGAAACTTTAAAGAGGCTGTGTGCAATTTGCCATAGTTCTGGTGATCAGGGACGCTCCTGTCCAGATGAAGTCTGTTAGCATAAGGATCTGAGTGACTGTGGTGAGAAGAGGTTCTCTGTTGATCTACTTGAGACTTGCAGTATGAGGTATATAGAAACTTTTGTTATGTTAAGCTATTGAGATTGAGGGGTGGGGAGTGTTACTGACAGTACTACAAGAGTGACTTTAGAGGATGTAGAAAAGTGGGTAGTTTTCTGATTGCCAGCATGGAGTCATAAAGGACATTACATGTTGGATATTTTACTCTCTTGCTTTTTAAAATCAGAGTCATTAGATTAGAAATACAAGGAAACTGGAAAAGACTGCTATTTCTCTAACTTGAGTGATAATTAAATCTTACTAAGCAGCAAGAGATAAGTATTAGTCTCTCAGTCATGTCCAACTCTTTGTGACCCCATGGACTGTAGCCCACTTCCTTTGTCCTTGGAATTCCCCAGGCAAGAGTACTGGAGTGGGTTGCTATTCCATTTTCCAAGGGATCTTCCAACACAGGGATCAAATGCAGGTTTCCTACATTGCCATCTGAGCCACCAGTGAAGCCCAAGAGGAAAGAGGATAGACTCTAAATTATTTTTGTTTTAATGATATTTAAATATAAGTAAGGCTATATATCAAGATCATACAATATGAATCCAATAAAGCTACACAACCAGTATTATTTAAGTTCATTCCTTTGATTTCATGTGACAGTTGATATTGTTTCAAAGAGCTAAAATCACTGTTTAGCAATGTGAATGTGGGACTAACTTCCATGGATTTGATCTTCCAATCCTACCACATGCCATGCGATGATTCAGGTCACCCACGTCTTTTCTTTATTTGAAACACTGCAAAATCATCACTTATAGAGGACACAATGATGTCATTTGGCCTGCTTTTTGTGTGCATGCATCATTTCAGTATTAAGGCATCCTCTTTTTTTTTTTAAACTAACAATTAAAGTAATACTTCTTGATACCAATGTGAGGATAGATGCGGACCCAGAAACAGGAGTGTGGCAGTGTGGTCTTAAATTATAAAGAGTTCATTCAAATTATATTGAATATGTCTGTACTAATTAAATATTTTTCAAAATAAAAGAACATTAGAATACTCATATGGAACTTGAGGACCTCAGAGGATATATCTGTGGACTACCAGGGGCAGTATATACTAGTTTGAAAAACAGTGAACTTGACAGATCACCAGCCCAGGTGGGATGCATGAGACAAGTGCTCGGGCCTGGTGCACTGGGAAGACCCAGAGGAATCGGGTGGAGAGGGAGGTGGGAGGGGGGATCGGGATGGGGAATACGTGTAAATCTATGGCTGATTCATATCAATGTATGACAAAACCCACTGGAAAAAATAAATAAATAAATAAAGGAAAAAAAAAAAAAGAAAAAAAAATTTCAACAAGGCATCACATGTCTTACAATATTGGATATCCTTATAAATGGACACAATAATTAGCTTATTAAACCATAGCAAAAATTAGTTGGTTTCTTATTGATGGCTCACTGGTACCTCACCCTGGAGGGAGGCTTCTAGTGGCATGCTTTGGAGTTCTATCCTGAGATTTGTTTTGTTCTATCATTTCACCTAAGTAACAATTAAAAATGTAGAACATGTTACACAAATATCAATGATAAGCTGGAGATGAAAGCAAGTATGTTACATAAAGAAATATCCCAAACAACCTCGAAACTGTCTCCCTCTAAAGATTTGATTTTTATGTCATCAGATGTCTGTTCCACCTACCACCCCACCTGTTTGCAGTCATGTCCTGACCCCCTCTAGATCACTCCTCCTCATTTTTGTCACTGTTAAGTAGTACTGCTGTCTTTATTCTTGATGATTTCTTTATATACATAGATAATCCTTCCAATTGCCTGATTTTTCAGTTTCTCCACTTCCTCTCTTCCAATGACCTTGTCTTTCACCTTACCTCAGCCACCCTATAGGTTATAACTTAAACCTTGTGCTTGTCAATAACTGAAATCCCTTATGATATCAATGTCAAACTTTACACACCAACTACCTCTTCCTCTAAACTTTCTAGGTTATTTCTTTTAGTACCCCAATTCCAACAGTCCCTTGAACTCACCAAGACCAATAAAGTGTCTATCCTGTTTCCTTTTCCCTATCTTATCATTTTTGTCTTCACTTCCTTAGTTAGTCAGCTTGAATTTTATAATCAGTCATTAACTCCTTTCCTATACCTGTAGCCTCTACTTTCTCACTAAATTGTTCTCACTTGTCTTCAGTCCTAGTTAAAACCAATTTTATGCTTCTTGCATGCCCATACTTGTTTAGTTGATATGATTAAGGAAAAACACACAACCAAGCTGACTGTTCTCCATTTATATTCGTTTTCATTAATCTTAAGCAGGCCCTTAATGCTCCCTAACAATTATACTCCCACTCTGTTAACTCAGATAATTATTTCATTCCTTCTTTCTCTTTAAACTTCCAACACTTCTCCTTTCATCCTCACTTTTAGTTTATAATCTTTTCTTCCTCTTTTCCTAAGAAAACGAAGCAGCAATTAAAGAGCTTCTAAAAGCAACACTACTATCTACCTTAATGCATCAGTAACTATATACCTTGCTTTCTCCCCTGTTATTAATGAATAAATTCTGTGTACTTCTAGATAAGTTCATGTCCTCAACTTGTTTTCTCAGTCTTTTCCATTCTCTTCCACTCAAGGATATTCCCCAACTATTCTCCCTACTTTTCACGCACCGTGTATTTCTTCCTCCCAAATGGATTTTTCCTAATGGTAAACAAACATACTGTTTTCATTCTATCTCAAAAAAATCACCTTCTCTTGATCTCACTCTCTTTAAGCTCCATGCTACTTCTCTTCTTTTCTTTGCAGAAAACACCAGGAAAAAAGTGTTTATACACTTGATCTCCAATGCCTCTAGTCCCACTCTTTGCTGAATTTGCTCTAAATAAGCTTTTAGTCTTGCCACTCCATCACAACCACACCTGTCATTATCATCCATGACCGCAAGTCTTCATCTTATGGACTCAGCAGCATTTGACACAGCTGAGTACTTTGGCATGCAGAACACAATCTATCCGTTTTTCAACCATCTCATTGTTGTTTTTCATTCTTGTTTCCTGATTATTACCTTCTTCTTTATGTCAGAATGCCCTAGGGCTCAGTCTTTGCACCTCTTCCTTTTCTATCTATACTCATTTTACTTAATGGTTTCCTCCAAAAATCATGCTTTAAAATACCATTTAAACACTTGTGACTCACAGACTTCTCATATCCATAGCTTAGACCTTATTCCTGAATACCTGACTTAAATATACAGCTACCAACTAGCAGGGACCAAAATATTAACAGGTCCAAAATTAAGTCCTAATCTGCCTTTCCTTCAAAACTTTTTCATTTTTGAGCACTTAATGTCAACTACATTCTTTTAATTGTTCAGGCCTGAGACTATAACCTTTCATTATACTGTGCCTTTATATGCTAGCAGACTATCACTTACTTAGTGGTTCTTCATATTACTACATGTTAAAAAATTATTGATCAACTACTTATCTCAATATTTTAAGTAAGATAACTTTAGTTTATGGTATCTAGGATCAAGAAGATTATCTCCATATTTCTGGGAACTGTTCTTTAAGAGGGCTACAGGTATTTGGAAAATAACAGAAGTGACCAAGATATTAAAGGAAAGCAAATCCTTGTTTTATGAGGAATAGTTGGAGAATTTGAGGACATATTTAACTTAGAAAAGAAATTGAATATGAAGTGATATCTGTTATTAAATATTTCTAGAGTCCTTTGTGTGAAAGGGTGATTACCATACTTGAACTGTTAAAGATGAAGCAATGCTTTCTTCTGAGAATGGATCATCAGGAGAACATGTTACTACAACACTTAGGCCATTTATCTTCCCAAGGTATCATTTATGTATTTATAACAAAAAAAGGAAGGGAACAATATCTTAAGATGTTTTACAGTTTTAGTACCTTGCTTTATGTCCTGAGGATTTTTATACGACTGTTACTGGCAATAACTCTACTAGGTATAGAGGAAGCTCATCATTCACTGTCCTAAAAGAAAATGTTTACTCTATGTTATCACAGCTTCCCTGGTGGCTCAGTTGGTAAAGAATCTGCCTGCAATGCAGGAGACCTGGGTTCTATCCCTGGGCTGAGAAGATCCCCAGGTGAAGGGAGTGGCAACCAACTCCAGCATTCTTGCCTAGAGAATTCCATGGACTGAGGAGCCTGGCAGGCCATAGTCCATGGGGTCACAAAGAGTCAGACCTAGTTGCATGACTAACACTTTCACTTGCATCACATTTCACATGAGAAAGAGATGAGCAGGCACCTTATGGATAGAGAAACAGTGACAGGATCACGACCATGGACCTAGACTCGACATGAAACTTTTCTGTCTAATCCTCTTTAAACAGGGGCTTCTCTTCTGCTCAAATGTGCAAAAGTTTAAGGAAAGAGATATTTCCTTCAAGGGTTAAAAACAAATGGGTGTCAATGTGATGTCTTCATTTATAGTTTCGAAACTTCTACTTATTCTTATAAACATAACCTATTATTTTAATTTTTGACCTGACAAGAAGATTAAAGTCTTTCCCTGCACTTCAGCTGAGAATTCCTAAGAAAGCTTCTTTTAGGACCAATAGGTGAAAGTTGCAGCATGACTGATTTTGGCTTCCAGTAAAAGCAATCTTACTATTTCCATGATGTATTGCTTCTAAAGAGGTGATTCTCAATGTTGGCTACTTTTGAAATCACTTGGGAAATATTAATAAATTCTGATTTCTAGGTCCCATCCCCAGAGATTCTGCTTTAGTTGAACTGTTCTATAGTTTCAGCATGGAGATTTTTAAAAACTCCAGTGGATGTTCCATTGTGCAGCCAAGGTTGAAAACCTCTTCTCCAGAGGCATTTTACCCTTTACCATCACAGGGGTTAGCTAAGTGTAGGATATTGGGAAGGGGAGGGTAGCGTTTCAGATATATACTGGAAGTTCACTTGGAACAAATATTGCTGATATAATTTAAATAATAAAGAGTTTATTGCAGAAGATGACCTTTTATATCTTTCCCAACCTTAAGATTCTATTATTTTATATCACCACACTACAATGCACATATATGGAATCAAAGAAACATATTTGTTGTTTTTGTTCAGTCACCCAGTAGTGTCCAGCTCTTTGCAACCTCTGGAACTGCAGCATGCCAGGACTCAGAAATACATACAAGGACACAAATTCCACGGAGATACATAAATGAGGATGATTTTTCTGGTATAGCTGTGTTGCTGCCTCTATGGGTGGGTGAGCTATTCTTTTATTCTGACTGCTTTTCAGTGTTCATGACACAGTTTTATTAGATTACATTATGCACAGCATCACTGAGTGAAAGAGATGTTATTAGCCTGCTAGAAGAAGCTTCTTAACCAGCTGTGAGGGCTCGTGAATATACATTATAATGTTAATAGTGCATATGAATATGTGTGAGTAGGAGGTAGGGGACAGAAATTTAAACCGAATTAAAAATGTGAGAGACTGCAGCACATGGGAAATAAATGCTCATTGCCATGAGTCTCAATTATTTTTCATTATTTTCAAGGTCAAGCTGGCAATTTTTCACAACTTCTACCCACAAATGCCCTTCTCGATTGATTAACTCTTACAGCTAGAAGCTCTCCTTATGCCCAGGAGGCAAGCCTGCTTTTTTATTGTATTAAAAAATCTAAATGCCAAAGCAAAAAGAATACCAGGCTTCTGTTTATTTTTATCTGAATATCAAAATACCATGCAAACTCTAAAGCAATTAATTCAGTATTAATCCAGGATTCTAAAAGAAGTTTAAATGATTTAAAAAATAATATGCTGAGAAAATTGTTATTCTTACTGAGAATCCGAATAAAGCCTATTATAACCCTGCTAGGTAGGAATCTTCTAAATCTTCCTTCCCACCTGATAAAGTGTGCTCCCTGGTGTGGCAAAAGAAAATCTTTCCTTCACCATACCTTCACCACATTTCTGTTGTGGAATAATGAATATCTTTTCTTCACCATACCTTCACCGTGTTTCTGTTGTGGAATAATGAATATGTTACGTTCACTTATAACTGTGTAGGACTTTTCCTTATTAATATTTTTGTCCTAAAAAATCAACCCTAGCCCAAAGAATCAGGGTAAATGTTCTTAATTTTGCATGTAGAGACGGTAAGAAGTTCCCAGTGATTCTTAATTGTCATAGTGATAAACAAAGAGAAGGACATATGTGAAGCTTGGTAGAAGCAGGGAATGTGAAGGTGGGAGATGGGAACTATTAGTAGGAGAATTCTCTCTTCAATTACCAAAGGAGTGGGGTGAGACTGAGAAGTCACAGAGGGTCCTGATGTTGTTATCTATTATTATCTTGAAGATAATCCCGTGGAGAAGGGAATGCAACCCAATCCAGTATTCTTGTCTGGAGAATTCCATGGACCGAGGAGCCTGGTGGGCTACAGCCCATGGGGTCACAGAGTCGGACACAACTGAGTGACTAATGCTGACTAATGCTTTGAAGATGATAGGAGGAAGACAAGGATGTTCTTATTTAATGGCTTCCATTTCCTCAGAGAAGGGAAAAATTGGACAGTTGGGGAAAGTACAAAGGTTATGAAATAGTTGGTATAGCCCCTCCATTTTCACTTTCCCCCTCTAGTTTCTTCTTTTCCTTTACTACGAAATTTCTTAAAATACTAATTTATGATTAAGTATCAATTCTTGCTCTTATTCCATTAGCTCCTTAAATCCTTAGGAGTTGGAAAAAGATGACCCACTGAGGGAGGTGAAAGAGACCTCAACAAAGTAGAAGGAAAGTCAACATCGAACTGCGTTGACAAAGCTGAACACAGGAAAAGATTGTGGGAGAGTGAAAAGAAACCCTCTCTATTCGTTCACCCCTCTTCACTGTGGAAATAGAAAGAAATAATGGTCTAGTCTTTTAGTGTAATCACAAGGCTCTGCTCAGCAAAAACGAGACCTGGAGCTCACTGTGGCTCAGATCATGGACTCCTTATTGCCAAATTCAGACTAAAATTGAAGAAAGTAGGGAAAACCACTAGACCATTCAGCTATGGCCTAAATCAAATCCCTTATGATTATACAGTGGAAGTGACAAATAGATTCAAGGGATTAGATCTGATAGAGAGCCTGAAGAACTATGGGCAGAGGTTCGTGACACAAATAGATTCAAGGGATTAGATCTGATAGAGAGCCTGAAGAACTATGGACAGAGGTTCGTGACATTGTATAAGAGGCAGTGATCAAGACCATCCCCAAGAAAAAGAAATGCAAGAAGGCAAAATGGTTGTCTGAGGAGGCCTTACAAATAGCTGAGAAAAGAAGAGAAGCTAAAGGCAAAGGAGAAAAGGAAAGATACACCCATTTGAATGCAGAGTTCCAAAGAATAGTAAGGAGAGATAAGAAAGCCTTCCTCATTGATCAATGAAAAGAAATAGAGGAAAACAATAGAATGGGAAGACTAGAGAGCTCTTCAAGAAAATTAGAGAAGCCAAGGGAACATTTCATGCAAAGATGGGCACAGTAAAGGACAGAAATGGTATGGACCTAACAGAAGCAGAAGATATTAAGAAGAGGTGGCAAGAAGAACTATACAAAAAAGATCTTCATGACGCAGATAATCACGATGGTGTGATCACTCACCTAGAGCCAGACATGCTGGAATGTGAAGTCAAGTGGGCCTTAGGAAGCATAACTAAGTACAAAGCTAGTGGAGGTGATGGAATTCCAGTTGAGCGCTATCAAATCCTAAAGATGATGCTGTGAAAGTGGTACACTCAATATGTCAGCAAATTTGGAAAACTCAGCAGTGGCCATGGGACTGGAAAGGTCAGTTTTCATTCCAATCCCAAAGAAAAGCATGCCAAAAATGTTCAAACCCCGCACAATTGCACTTGTAAACTCACACACTAGCAAAGTAATGCCCCAGATTCTCCAAGCCAGGCTTCAACAGTATGTGAACCAGGAACTTCCAGATGTTCAAGTTGGATTTAGAAAAGGCAGAGAAACCAGAGATCAAATTGCCAGCATCCATTGGATCATCAAAAAAGCACGACAGTTCCAGAAAAACATCTGTTTTATTGACTATGCCAAACCTTTTGACTATGTGGATCACAGCAAACTGTGGAAAATTCTTCAAGAGATGGGAATACCAGACCACCTGACCTGCCTCCTGAGAAATCTGTATGCAGGTCAGGAAGCAGAAGTTAGAACTGTACACATAATAACAGACTGGTTCCAAATCAGGAAAGGAGTATGTCAAGGCTGTATATTGTCACCCCACTTATTTAACTTATATGCAGAGTACATCATGTGCAGTGCCAGGTTGGATGAAGCGCAAGCTGGAATCAAGATTGCTGGGAGAAATATCAATAACCTCAGATATGCAGATGACACCACCCTTATGGCAGAAAGTGAAGAATAACTAAAGAGCCTCTTGATGAAGGTGAAAGAGGAGAGTGAAAAACTCTCATTAAAACTTAATGAGCTTAAGACTCAACATTCAGAAAATTAAGATCATGGCATCTAGTCCCATCACTTCATGGCAAATAGATGGGGAAATAATGGAAAGAGTGAGAGACTCTACTTTTTTGGGCTCCATAATCACTGCAGATGGTGACTGCAGCCATGAAATTAAAAGATGCTTGATCCTTGCAAGAAAAGCTATGACCAACCTAGACAGCATATTAAAAAGCAGAGACATTACTTTGCCAAAAAAGGTCTATCTAGTTAAAGCTATGGTTTTTCCAGTAGTCATGTATGGATGTGAGAGTTGGACCATAAAGAAAGCTGAGTGCCAAAGAATTGATGCTTCTGAACTGTGGTGTTGGAGAAGACTCTTGAGAGTCCCTTGGACTGATGGGAGATCCAACCAGTCAACCTAAAGGAAATCAGTCCTGAATATTCATTGGAAGGAGTGATGTTGAAGCCAAAACTTCAATATTTTGGCCACTTGTTGCAAAGAACTGACTTGTTTGAGAAGATCCTGATGCTGGGAAAGATTGAAGGCAGGAGGAGAAGGGGACAACAGAGGATGAGATGGATGGATGGCATCACCGACTCGATGGACATGAGTTTGAGTAAGCTCCGGGAGTTGGTGTTGGACAGGGAAGCCTGGCAGGCTGCTGTCCATGGGGTCACAAGGAGTCGGACACGACTGAGCGACTGAACTGAACTGAACAGGGCTTTGCTTATACCATTCACATTATTCTCAAAATTTTTTTTATAAGTAATCATTTGCATGTCTGTCACCTTCCATACTCAATTATTTTAAGTGATTTAAGGCAGTATTACTCTCTCTTTATCATCTTTTGTCCTCCATAATATCTAGCATTCTACACAGTGTAAAATAGGCATGTAATGCATACTTGTTAAATAAGTGAAACCTTTTATCTAGTTTGTGGCTTAATTATATTTTCAAAAAATTCAGGCCTGAAATACCAGCATGGAGCATGAATATCTTATACTGGTATTCATTTTTTCAGCATATCTGAACACCTCCCATGCACCAGACACCACTATAATGCCAAGGATATAACCTTGAACAAAATAGGCAATTGATGTTTGTAAACCATTTTACAGATTATAAAGCTGACTGATATCTATTCTTGGTATTTTTCCTCTTTTCTCATTCTATACTATCAAAGGCCAAAGGCTTCAGTAGGCCTGCTATACATAAGGGAATTTAGGCTCCTTTTTCATTCTCTGCTTTGCTTCTCACATCCTTCAGAACATATGCTTTTGTAGCTACTACCCTTGATTCCTTTAGCCTCCTTCCTTTCTTGGACTGTGCAAATCTCTATAATAGTTGATGAATTATAAATATGATAACCACATTTTAAGATTTATAAATCAGGGCACATATTCTTAGAAAAGGTTTATTTTTTCTTATTGGTAAACAACTTTACATCAAAAGTGTTACAGTGGAGTAAAACTTTAAATCACACTTGATTATACATATAATGTATAACTTTCATTTAAAAAGTATATAATTACATGAAGAGAAATTTAAAAATTCAGCCAAGACATATATTAGTTAATTCAATATTTGCATTGTCATTTTCATCATCTGCTGTTGAAATGATGACACATTATTCCCCATATTCTTGTTTAAAGAATTTGGTTTGCTTAATAATTGCTTATTCTTCCCAGTTTTTTTTTCCCAGAATTTCTTGGCAAGTCTCTGAGTACTTCATGTGGATTATGGGGAAAGATTTTATAATAGCCAGTGACTGCCAATGGTTATTCCAATTTCCAAAAGTTGTTAATAAAAAAACACTAAACAATAGCAAAGAGTAAGCAAGTTAACAATAACAGCAACAACTTTTCTCCATCCAGAGTTTGGACAAAGAGAGAATGAGTTTATACATTCTTTTTTTTTTTTTTCTGTTTGGAGGAATGTTTCCTTGTTGAAAATCTTTAAAGGTATTCAGCCAGCTTTGATCTATAGATCCATTTTCCTTTGCTGTATTTCACTAGCAAGTTCTCATTGAGGTGTGACTGTAGGACACAGTGTTCATTAACAAGATAAAATGACTAAGTTAAATGTCTGTTTTCAATATTTACCATTCTGCCCCCACCCCCAGCCAAACTCAGTCAAGCTTATAGTTTCTACAAAGATTTCCTTTCTAAAGGATTAGTTAATTATTAACCTATAAATACCCATCTGCCTGCTTCCCAAGGTCCAAATCACAACTAACAGCATTTTAGTAGTTTTCATGTTAAGATCTTTTCATTTTGCAGTAAAATTAAATTTTTTCTTACAATTCTTTTATGATTGCCAATATTCACATGAAACTTCTGGTGCTGAAAAAAAACTAACCTGTATCGAATGTTTCCTATTGTACCAGGCAGTGTGCTGAATACCAACTTGCATTCTCTCACTCAGTCTTTACAACCATCCTGTGAGGTTGGTACTTTTATCTTCCTTTTCTAGGTAAGAAAATTGAAACATAGTTAAATAACTTGTCCCAAGTCATCTGCTGAATAAGTAGCAGACTCAGCTCTGTCTGCAGAGTTCCTGCTCTTAAAAATATATTATTGTGTATCTTTCTCCTCCCCAGGTTTTGCCATTCAAATTAAAAAATGGCATCATGAAAAACAGTGGTATTTGTTGAGTAACTGGAAGGTTTTTGAAGTGGTTTTAATGGTTTGTGAGAACTAAAGCATAAAATATTTTAAATAGAAGCTGCCGGAAAATCCAAGAAATTTGGTCTCTTTAATTAAAACACATTAGACCAACATAGACTCACTTGAAAAACTATGCAAAACAAAGTAATATTTGCATTAAATGAAGGATTATGGCTGAAGACAATAGAGAGTAGGAATAATGGGAAGGAAGGAAATAAAATTTGTTTTTCTAACTGAGTGGAGCTAGAAGGAGCCATAAATCACTTTGGATGTTACTCAAAAAATACTTGTAAAGTTCCTCTGCTTGGCAAAGGTTAAGAGAACAGAAATGTTTTGTCAGCCCAAGCTAGCCAAGGAACTGATTGAAAGGGAAAGCTTATCCTGCAGGGCCAGAGAGGACCCACTTAAACCGTTTTCTCTGGTCTTAGAGTCTGCAGTTGGGCAGACAAAAGTCTCTCATCCGTCTCCTACTCTCATAACTCCCTTTGGGAACTTTTGTTTAGGGTAAAGCTAAGTCATGCTGGCATCCTGGCTTATTCTCTAAAATTCTAGTGTGCCAATTTTTGGCTAATAACTCATATGGATATTAACAAAAATCTTAACCTTTGTTAGCCTTTACAAAAAATTAAGTATTGGCATTATTAAATTTTGTGATTGCTTTCACAAAAATAAATGCATAGTTCTACTTAAATCAGTCCAAGTATCATAAGTCAAGGTGAACCACAAAGACCTGTATAGCACAAGGAACTCTGCTCAATGTGACCGCCTGGATGGGAGGGGAGTTTGGGGGAGAATGGATACACATATATGTATAACTAAGTCCCTTTGCTGTCACCTGAAACTATCACAACATTGTTAATTGGATATACCCCCAATTCAAAATAAAAAGTTTAAGGAAAAAAAAGCTTTGGGGAACAAGAGAGGCCAGTTATAAAAGAACTGTTTCACTTTTCTCCATAGTCCAAACTCAGGAAAGACTCAACAAATTATAGTTTTTATCATCTACATTAGGGTCAGAGCATCTATGGTTTGTGGTCTGAAGCTTTTTCCTCTGTTCAATTTGTATAACAAATTCCAAGGGTACACATCTCTATTCAATCTGCAGTGGCAAAAATCCAACCTATTTTTGAGTTTTAAATATTCTTTAAAAATTTGGTAGTTTCCTATTAAATTATAATTCTGTAGGTCCGTCTATATTTTTTTTTCTTTAAGCTTCCCTGTGCTTATTTTCTCATTTCCCCCTCAAATAAAAATAGCATAGTACAAAGTTATAATTTTAATTTGATGATATAATTGAATGGAGGTTTGTGTTACTATTTCTTAAATTTCAAAATCAAACATGTGAATTACTGTCTCTTCCAATCTTACAGTTCTATGAAAACTTTTATATTTTCTTCCTCCAAACTGAAATTATATGTTTCACCTTGTCAGGTTTTTTCTGCTCTGTTTAGTTGATTATGCTTACCAATTCTTATCATTTTAAAACTCTCTGAATTTTTTTAACATCTAAACAGAAAAAAGTTAATGTAGTCAGTATGTGATATCACTTTACAAAAAGGCATATTGTAATACAGGTTCTCCACAGGGACCTAAGCTTGTAATGAGGGAATAAATTGGTGCAACCTTATAAAAATGAAATGTAGAACTTAGTATATTATTTTGACATTCCTGTCAGAAGAATTAACATCAAGCAAAATTTTAATATATAAAGCATACTTATGAAAAAAATCTCGAACTTTGCCATTATTATTTATAGTAGTATAAAATTAGAAATAAATACATAAGAATGTAGAAATGATTAATTACAGTGTATTCATATGACTAAATACACATTGCCATTCAAAATAGTTATTTAATGAAATGCAGAATGCAAAATGTCTGTTTCACAACAAGATGTTTAATTTAAAAAAACCAAAAATCAAAATGGTACATACTGGACATTTCCAATTTGTTTAAAAATGTCCTGAAAAGGACTAGAAATAACTGTCTATATTTTCTAAAGTTTCTATAATAAGCACACCTTACTTTTATAATCAGATATACATGCACATGTATATAAATATAAACAGTAATAAAAAAACGTGCTCTCCAGGGACTTTAACGTGTAGATACTTTTTAGGATTCCTGTGTTGCATCTGTAGGTTGCAGCTCAACTCTGTTGGCCAGTACCTACATGGATATCCTTTTAATCACCTTTTCAATGAGGCTTTTTAGTATTTAGGAAGAGAATGCAGTGAACCTTGACTAAATAAATCATATAAAGACAGAATTCTGGATTGGAAAGAACCTTAAAGATCATCTAGTCCAACTCCTCTTCCTCTCCTTCAATTTTAGCAACAGTAAATTCACAGATGCAGGTGACTTTTATATTAATAATAATGGGAAAATAAATTCAACTTTAAAGTAAGTTTCTATAAACTATTTCACTAAAGCAAAAGAATAAGGAAAGTAACAATATATTTGTATAGTGGTTTGCATTCTACAATCACTTTTACATGCATAATCCCATTTATTCCTTATAGTAACCTATATATGAATAAAGGAAAAACTGCAGGTTGGAGGCTGAAAGGATTTGTTAGTGCCTTGGTTAGAAAACTTTATCCTGTCTGGGAATTCCCTGGTGACCCAGTGGTTAGGACTCCTCTTCCACTTCAAGGGGCAGGGGTTCAAATATTTCACAAGCCACATCATGCAGCAAAGAAAAGAGAAAAGGGAAGAGAAAAAAAAGAAAACTTAGTCCTGTCTCAAGACCAAATCCCTTTCTCTTACCACATCCCAAAGCCATGGATGGATATGTGAAAATCTATTTTTAAAGATGCACAGAGAGTTGATTTTAATTACGTTTAATGGCAAATATTTGCATTTTACCATAGAAGGCACAAGTTCTGTTTGTAATTCTGTCATTGATTGTGTGCTGAGCCATGCTTTGTTTTGGGTCTATCCTAATGACCCCTGTCTGTTTATCTAAAACCCACAAGAGCTATGACATTATTTAATTAACCCTGTGGTTTCTCCCTTTGTGGGCTTCCAGTAAGCCAAATAAGGGATTTTACTACTTACAGCTGTTTCCTGCCATATGACAGAAAGCTGACAATTATCAATCAGTACCCCTCCTGAAGGATGTATAATAATGTCAGAAAAAAGTCAGACAAAGATTTAGGAAGGAAAGATAATTCCTAATCCTTTTGAAAGTCCTGCCAGAAAGGCTATAGGTGGAACCTGTTTTTCAACTGTGTTCTCTTAATGAAATTCAAACTCCTAGACTGCCAAACACTAAAGGATGGTGCTATAACTTGATGGAGGAGTCAAAAAAGAGTGATAAGTTAGTTTGCTCAGTTCAAAAGCCACTATCTAAAGTAAGCAGATTGGTTGCACTTGCTAATGTAAATAATTGCCACCTGGCCTTATGGCAAGTCTTACATCAACACCCTCCCTCTATCCAAATTCCTCTTCCAGCTGTTATGATATTTCTGAGACTTCAGCCTCTCTGAACAATGTCTGATTAGTTAGCCAATAGCTGATTTTCTTCTATTAGTGGAAATACTTCTATTTCTTTTGGTGGAAATACTCCCCTGGGACTCAATACATTTCAAATTATACTGAGATTTCTTGTGATAAGATCTCCTATTAGCTTGCCATCCCAAATACTCTTTGCTATTAGTTTTCACTCCCCTCAACTCTCCAATGTCTTTTTAGGTCTAGTATTCAAACCCCTTAGCATATGTTCTTCCTTCCTTCTACTCTGTTTTATCCTAATATTTATATTCTATAATAATTTTCTGATATCAAATATCTATATTATGGGATTTCTTTTTCTAAAGAAAGCTAATAGTATGAGGAAAGAGCTTTGAGATATGATTTATAGGAGTCCAAAGTTCTGTTTCACAGCTTACTGAATATATGGATATTGGACATACTACTTAACCCTTCTTTGCTTTCATTTTCTTTTATAAAACAAAGTTATCAACAGCTACCATACATGACTGTTGTGAGAATTAAATAAAAAACTAAAGGTAAAATTGTTTACACAGTCCCAGGTTGTAGCAGATGCTTTCTTCAAAGAACCCTGAATTTGATTGTCATATTATTATTTTTTTTTTGATTGTCATATTATTATGGGCTGAACTGTGACCTTCCTACCTGCAAAGTCTTATGTTGAAGCCTAACACCCTATATCTCAGAATGTGACTGTATTTGGAGATAGGACCTTTAGGAGGTTAAGTTAACATGAGGTCATTAGGGTGGTCCTTAATCCAGTCTGACTGGTGTCCTTATAGAAGACAATTTAGACACACAGACACTAGGGGAGCACATCACAGAGGAAAGGCAATGTGAGGCTACAGTAAGAAGTAAGTAATACACAAGCCAAGGACAGAGACCTCGGCGAAACCAACCAGAAGAAAGCAACTCTGCTGATACTTTGATCTTGGACTTCTGGTCTCTAGAACTGTGAGATACTTAGTTTCTGTTGTTTAAGCTGCCCAGTCTGTTGTTTTGTTGTGGCAGCCCTATCAAACTAACATAAATATATTCACTATTTCAGAGAATTGATCCCCACCTGTTCCTATTTAATCTTCTGATTAGTAATAGGATAATGACTAAGAATATAATCTAAGAAGCTAGCCCTGAATTTTTCTCAAATTATTTTAAGTCTCAAAATTTCTTCACCTGTAAAATGGGGATAATACCTATCTCATAGAGTTAAATTAAGGATGAAGTGTAAAGAGATGTTTAAAATTTTCATAGTATATTATCTGGCATACAGGCACTAAGTAAGTGGTAGAATTTATTATCTTTATGTATGATGGGCTATTTACATGTGCTCTGTCAATTTGGCTTAGTTTTCTCCTAGTCAGTTTAGTAAATCTTCTGTGTGTGAAGTGCCACACACATACATACTTTCTATTAATACAGTTATTTGATTGTTTTGGGGGTAGCATCTGTTACCTTTATTGTTTGCTTGAAGTTAAGAACACAAACCGATAAAGTGAGTTGTAGTATATTTTAAACATATATGCTAAAAATCCTTCTAATATATTAGATTTGTTTAAATGATTTGATAACTTTGTTCCAAGGACCAAGCTTAGGCTATTTTTCTTTCTTCATCTTTTTCATTCTGTGAAGACATCATGGCTTATCAGAAACTTCTCTCCATGAGGAATTCTAATTTGCAGTAGGAAGAACAAAGTTCTACATTTTTAGTGTCAGATTCAATTCTAAAGTTCTCTATATTATTTATAAGGTATATTTCATAGTCCGGTTTCATTTCTTTTACCAGATGGTTTACAGAATAACATCTTATATCTCTTTAATTAAGAATGGAATTTGCATCCGTAGATATTTCACTGTGTTTCTCTTACCTAATAAGAGTTTTGAAGGTGAAGTCGCTCAGTCGTGTCCAACTCTTTGCGACCCCATGGACTGTAGCCTACCAGGCTCCTCCATCCATGGGATTTTCCAGGCAAGAGTACTGGAGTGGGTTGCCATTTCCTCTCCAAATAAGAGTTTTAGGCTATAAATCTTTATGCTCTTTCCTCACATACATAATGCACTCTATCTCTTGCTCATTTCTATCTTTGCTCAGTTTGTAAACTGGCATCATAATATCCTTTGTCCCCAGTCTCTCTCTCTCTCTCTCATTCTGAGACTGCAATTATGTGAAGATTTTACTTGCTGTCATTTATTCAAAGTAATATTTACTGGGAACTTACTGTGGTAACCCAAGGGTGAAAGAGCAGACAAAACCCAGGAGGGTCTTGGAATGAAGGAATGGAAAAACCAGACCTTTATCATACTTCCCATCCCCAAAGTTGTAACTATTAATGAATTGCAGGTCCTCCTGACCAGTATAACCTGTCTCCCCTCCTACCCCATAGGGAGAAGGTATTTGCCTCACTCTTTCCCCCACCCAGTATACATGCTTCATCCAACCAGCAAATGACCCGCAAGACCCATATCCCACTCCTTGTACCCTGGCTATAAAAGTGGACTAAGGATGCCTGTTCAACGTCGTCAGTTCTCCCTTGAGCTGGCCTGCTCTAATAAACTTTTATTTCCCTCTCATTCTGTCTAACATCTGGAAATTCTTTTCCAACCCACGCCCGTACCACAACACTTACTATGTATGACACTATGCTATCTATCTTCCATGGAGGAAGAAGAATATTAAAATAGCCTCAAAGAATCCACAATGTTAGCATTCTAATCATATCTTTTTAGGCTGCTAATTGTTTGAAAACATTTATATATTCTGATGATTTTTCTTCCACTTCCCATTCCTATTTCTTGTCCCATCTGAAGAGATATATACTCTGTCACTTCTTTTTAACTTAAGAAAGCCAATGAATTCCTTCTAGGTCTTCAAGCAAAGTCTTTGTCAATCTGTTTTGTGTGCTTTTTCATTCTTAGTTCTCCAATAATTTTTAGAATAAAGCCACTACTTAGTTTGCTAAGATAGTATAGTGTCAGTGATCAGTGGTTTTAGGGGGTTTGAGGGGTTTTCAGTTCAGTTCAGTCACTCAGCCATGTCCGACTCTTTGCGACTCCATGAGCCGCAGCATGCCAGGCCTCCCTGTCCATCACCAACTCCTCAAGAGGCAGGTCAGGTGGGGGGGGTGGTTTAGGGGGTTACAAATAATAACTCTCATTTTGCTGATTCAGGATAATATCTTCTTTCTTCATTCTCATCAAAAGACCAAATGATCACTTGCTGTAGGTTTGGTTCCTTTATTTAAAAATTAAAGCAGTTGCCAGTAGACTTTCTGAAGGAGTAAAGTGCATCTAAATCTATTATTTTAGACAACAGTGTCTACTTCTCAAAAAATTAAAGCAATTCCCTTCTCCCCTTTCTAAAAGAAAGCAAGACATAAAAAAGAGGAAAGAAAACTCTTTAGTCTCAATAGGCACCCATACTTAGAAGTGAAATGGGCCAAGAAGAAAAGAAAAAAAGACTGAAAAAAAGAAAAAAGAAGAAAAAAAGGCAAGGACTGATATATATTGTTAGGAAGCACTATAGTATTTGGAACCCTACTAAAAACTAGTTTACATTAGACATGGCATTTTTTCTAGCCTTGTTTTTACCCCTCCAAATGGTACTGGATATACTTGGGTACCATCTCACAGATCTTTTACTAGTAACTATTAATAACCCTATTGTTCAAAGTCCTTTAAGCACCTTTTATATGTAAAACATATGTCAGTGCTGAATAAGATAGAAATATACAGTACCATGTTTGACTACAATAGTGTTACTTTCTAGCTGTGGCAATAACAGACTACCAGGCAGTATTGGGGGTTCTTTGGGAGGTCTCCAAAGGAGTAAAATAGTACTGAAGAAAATAAAAAAGAACATGAGCATTGACCTGAGGATTCCAAAAACTGGGCTCTATTCCATCTCTGCCATTTCCTTGCTATGTGACATCAGACAACTCATTTCTCTTTCAGGAGTACCTTTTCATCCCTCACCCCTTCCATCCCCTTCCTCTAAAAGGGAAAAGAAAAGAAAATAATAAAAAGGAAAAGAAAAGAAGAGGTTATCCTAGAATATCTCTAAAATGTAAGAATACATGAGATTACTAATGAACTCTGTTGCATTGGGCTTCCCTTGTGACTCAGTTGGTAAAGAATCCGCCTGCAATGTGGGAGACCTGGATTTGATACGTGGGTTCTTTAAGATCCCCTGGAGAAGGGAAAGGATACCCACTCTAGTATTCTGACCTGGAGAATTCCATGGACTGGAGAGACTTTCACTTTCTGTTGCATTGCCCAGATTGTAGACTACAGCTGGCTACGGTCCCCTGCGCTGCCCTTCACTTTCAGAGATGAAGAAATCGAGGTCCCAAATTCCCCCAATTGAGTAACAGGTTAGGGCTCAGAACCACATCTTCCCTTCCTGATGCTGGTTTAAAAAAAACAAAAACAAAAACAAAACCCTGAACCGAATAGTGCATCTTTCAAAATGATTACTGTGACTCATAGAAAAAGCTTAAAATGTATTCTTGATATGGTTTACTGAGAAAAATGTTTCTTAAATTTTTTTTCGTATATATGAAAATGGGGGGAAAAGCAAGTGTATATATTGGAACAACGTGAACGATTCTTTCCTTAGGATCTGGTATGCTATTAATACAAATTCTGTAACTATAGCAATGAAATTCCATTTGGCAGATGTGACCTGTTAAGCAATTATACAAGTAGCATAGCAGTGAGGGGACACAAGCAGATGCACCCGGAGAGCAGGAAGAGGCTCAGAAGTGATAAACTGCAAAATAGTTGCCCAGTTCGCAGTATTGTCCAGAGTCAGACGAAAGAGAAGCCCTCCTGCAGTCCTGAAGGCGCCCAAGTTCGCACGCTTCCTGGCATTCTATTGATTCATACTTGCGTCCTTCAACAGGTAGCGCCAATTACAGCCCCCAAAGCACGGCCCCCTTGCATACTGGCCAATACCGCTGTCAATCAAATACCTCACCTGCCTTTCTAAAATTTCCCCTCCCCCTTTCATTGGCTCTTCCTTCGACCTATCCACAAATTTCTTCCGCGCCTCTCGACCGCGGAACTTGGCCCTTTGGAGCCCAGGATTGGAGCCGAGGCTGCTTCCGCCCATTGACGTAGCGGAGCTCTCCGCCCTTTTCTCGGGCCCCTTGCGGCCGGGAAGGAGGAGCCGGGCGAGAGAAGGCGGGTGGCTCGGGGGCGGGGCTTGCCTCCCACGGCGGGAGGGCGGAGCTTGCGGTGGAGCCTGCCTGCCTGCCTGCCCCGTTAGGACCTCGGAGAGCGCCAGGAGCCGCTACCAGAGGGACTGGAGAAGCGGCCGGAGCCTGTCCGGACGGACGCCTGCGAGCTCGCGTCCCTCCGCATCCTCAGCTTTCCGGGCTGTCAGTCGGCTAGCGGCGACTGAGGAAGGTGCCTAAGTCGGGAGTCAGATAGTGATCCCCTTGGGACGCCGACGCCGCCGTCCAGCCGCAGCTCCCTCGCACCTTGTGTGTGTGTGTGTGTGCGCGCGTGAGCGCCCGGGCGCGTAGGTCTGCGTGAGGGTGTTTGTGTGTTCGCGCTCCCGCGGGCTAGAGCCCCGCGCCTAGGCTCTCGGCCTGGGGAGGGACAGCGGGAGCGGCGGCTTTTCTCGGCCGGTCGACTAAGGCAGGACTCGGGCGCAACCGTCGTCGCCTCTGCCTTAAGACCCCCAAGAGCCGCTGCCCTGCTGCTGGAGAGGGACGCGCGGGTTGGCGCGGCTCCCGCTGCAGGCAGAGCGGGGCGAGGAGGGGTGGAGGGGGAAGAGGGGAGGGGGGAGGCGGAGGGAGAAGCGGAGGTAGTCGGCGCAGCAGCTCTCGCCTCCCGTCGGCTGTTGCTGTGGATCACCTGCAGGTGTTTGAGGGTACGGCTGTTCTGAGTGGGAAATAAAAAAGCACCCCCCACGCCTCTTTTCCTGTTGAGAAAAAGGGAGCGTTGAAGATGTTGGGGGAGACCCCCAAAGGTGGTGGCAGAATAAATACTAGCTCCCTTCCACCACCATTTTTTTTTTGAAAATAAAAATACTCTGAGCTCAACCTTCAGGAGGAAAGCCCGCCTTTAAGAGAGTCTTGGTTTGTGGGACTCTGGTTTGATTGTGTAATAATGATGATATAATGCTAATGACGATGATGACACTGCCTTTTATTTTTACCTCGGTGCTGATAAAGCGTAGTAGCTACAGCTGGGGATAAAGCCCTTGAAAATTTGATGTGTGAGGAGGAAATACTGTTGCTCTTGGAGTTTGTGTTTTATATTTTTGAAGGATATGTTTTTTTATAATTAAAATTCGATAGAAGATTGATTTCCCCCCTCCTCCTTTTTAAAAAACTCATGTAAAAATGGGGACTGGCTAGTGCCATGACTGAGGAAAAGCTAAACACTTTTCCCCACGTATAATTCCATGTATTAAGCCCCCCTTTCCTTTGAATTTCTCCACAGTTTTTAAAATGAAGAAGTTTAATTTCCGAAAAGTTTTGGATGGCTTAACGGCCTCATCCCCTGGCAGCAGCAGTGGCAGTAACAGTGGTGGTGGGGCTGGAAGTGGTTCCACACATCCGGCAGGGACTGCAGGGATTCTCAGAGAGGAGATTCAGGAAACCTTGACTTCAGACTATTTCCAGATTTGTAAGGTAAGTTTTGAATTGGCTTAAAGCTTATTCTTTCTTTATTTTGCTGCTGTGAGGAAAGAATTAAAACACACCCTCTAAGGGCTGGAAATTGTTCAGATGCTGGTATCAGAGAGTCTGCAGAGAATGCAGAGAATTTTGTGGGTAAGTCAGTTTGTATTAAGATATTCCAGGCATCAACTTAAAAAGCAGTTATAGTTTAAGGGAAGTATTAATAAGCAAACATTACGAGTAGAATATGCAAGATAATATTAAGATGCAGTCTTGGACTACTTTTTAATTCAATATTTATGTATAAATAGTTAACTCCATGTTGTCACTCAGAGAAACTAATTTTACTGTTCAATATAAAAGGATTAAAGCTATTAAGATATCGCTAGAATTGAAAAGATAAGAGCTAGATGAATACATCCATTAAAAGATCTAAAGGCAGTGTTTAAAATTCTGAATAAAAACATACCTAGATTCTTAAATTCTTAATAAACAAATACTATGAGCTTAATACTTATAGGAACTCAAAAATAGACTGTGTTATTGTTTAGTGAGGAAGCGTTTTAAATAATTATACTTTAATATTGAGCTAATAAGCAAAAGAGTTTCTGATGGGGAGAGTGGGAACAAGCATTGTGTTCATATATAGAAGTATTGTTTTATTTTCTGACATGAAGGGATTTATAATTTTCATTGTTTCTTTAGGAGGTAGCTTAGAAATGTGCTTTTGACTTTTCATGTTCAATAAAAAAGTTACCGAGTCATTTGTATGCATGAGAAGAAATAGTATATTTTTGAAATCATAGAAATTGAGTATTGCATTTTTGAGTAATTCAACATAAATTTTTTTGAAATTATTAACATCATTTTTGTAGTAAACAAATTATGTGTAGTAAACAAATCATGTGTAATGGGGTAAGTTTCAATTAGTCTTAGTCTGTGTTCCCAGTAGGGTCATTATAAAAACAAGTCTATAATTATTAAAATATTATAAACTAGTTTACATAAAAGTGAATTTATTTAGAATTAAGTTAAACAGATTTAGTCCTAACCTCCTCTGTGAAATTTGTAGACAGTACAGTTTTGTATACAAAATTGTGTACAATTTTATCCTCACTTTGAAATAATAGATATTTTGTCAAATAAGGGAGGAGCTTAACGAGACAAATATGTGAAAGGGTCCTGAAGTCCAGATTTAAACTGCTAGGCAGGGGAATTATGCCCAGATTCTGTAATCTTTGATGTATTACTATTACCATTCCAAGATTCTGAAAACAATTCCCTAAGTGTCTCAGTTTATGAATGTGATAGTAATGCAGGAGAGTTTTAGTAGAGTTAAAATTGATATAGAAAAGATAAACTTCTGAAACAGAATGGCATTGGACTCTTGAGGTTATATAGACAAGGTTTTAGGGGAAAGCAAGAGAGGAAAATAGGATAGATAATCACCTACTTATTTATGTAGGCAAGAGATAGTCATGCAAAGTGGCAAAAGCTAAATATGTATTATTTAAAAAAAACATATGGCATGGTAGGAAGAACACCGACCTAGGAATCAGAACATTTGTATTTTATTTAAAGCTCTGTCACTTCTCAGCCATATAATCTTTGGTAAGACATTTATCTCCTTGTGACTTGAATTTCTCATCTGTAGTATGGTAATAGGGCTTCTGTAAGTATTTCTGCTCTTCTTACCTGAGAGGATTGTTGGGAAGATCAAACAAGACGGTTAGGTGAAGGCAATGTATAAGTTGGAAGAGGCAATGAAACACATATTTATATTATTGTTAAAGTTTTAAAATTACCTTGTTCTTGATAGAATGAATATAACCAGTGAGCTATAAAATATTAAGTAATAATACTCAGAGAAATTATAAGGATAGATAGCTTTGTGTGCTGAACACTAATAGCATTGAAATTTCACAAAGTGGGGAAAGTACTGTGACATCTTTAGATAGGAATATAGTTAATTTAAAAAAGTGGTTGAATGATTTTAGGTTTTCTGGACTATAACAAAATATGTAAAGATGGATTAAGGATATCCCCAAATTGACTGTTGCTAAAATGGGGAATTAATTTGAACTCACTGATTAAATGTGCAAAGGATATTCATTTCTGAGTACTAAACAGTTGGTACCTTCTAAGTACTTCTGTCTTTTCAGTATGGCTAAAATTAAAGTATAAATCTAGAATCTGCTCTTTTGAAAATCATCTTTTTTTCCATTGTTTGATGGGTTTTCAAATCATATTCTATTTTCTTAGTATTTCCATAATTTATTCCCTTTTCATCATCTTCATTACTTGTTTATTCTATCATATTTTCTTGCTTGATCTCTTGAAGTCACTTCCTAACTGATCTTCTCACCTCATGTTTTACCCTATTCAAATTCATTTTGTTATAATGGTTATTTCTGAATTATAATGTTATTTATGTCATTTTCCTGCTAAAAATTCTATGTTGGTTTCCCTAGAGCAGTGGTGATCTACAAACAGAAGTCTTTGTTTTTTATATTTGGTTTTGTTATATGATATTATGCATAGGCAGGTAGTAGGACAGTTGCTAGTCTTATAAAAATACAGGCTTTATAATCAGTGACACATGTCTAAGAAGTTCAGAAACGAATGGCAGAAGAAATTTTGGTTCAAGGTCAGCAAAAAACAGGTTAATGCATCGGTTTGCTGCAATCTGTTTTAAGTTCAGTGTGTATGCATTTGAATACCCGGTGTTGTTCAGATATTTGTATGGCTTTTTTGAAATATTGAACTGCCTTTTCTGAACTTGAATTCCATGAAAACAGTTTGAAACAGTTTGAAATAGTACACTAAACTTCAGACTATTTAACTTGATTTTTATATAGTTCCTTTTGGAAGGGGCTTGTGTTTACCTTTCCATCCTCGTTTCCTTGATGCCCTAGATATACTACATTCTCAGAAAGCACCATTATTTTCTCATATCTCAATGCCTTTTCTTAGCTTACTGCTTCTGACTAGAACATCTCTTCCAGCTTTAATATAATTGGAGAATTCCAGTTACCTTTCATTACTTCATAGTTCAAACACCATCTATATGAAACCAACTCTGACCACTGCCTTTCTCATCTACCTACCCCAGACAGAGTTAGGGTTTCTCCTCATGTCTCTCTTTTCCTGTAGCATCTTCCATGGTGTGAATTTGGCAACTTGTGTTTTAAAAAGACTTTTGACACTATTATACTATGAACTCTTTGGGAAACAATTATATATTTTTTTCTTCTCATTGTTAGGGTGCTCACTACCTTTCAGGCCAGTGGTTCTCAACTCTGCCTTAAAAGAAAGATTTCTAGCTCTACCCTAGTCCTAGAAAATCACAGTTTCTAGGGATGGAGCCTTGGCACTTATATCTTTTAAAAAGTACTCACAGGAGATTCTGATGCACAGTCAATATTGAGAATCAGTATAGTAGGCACTTGATGTACTTTATGAATGAAGTAGCATGTACATGGTTCATTGATTAATTGAAAAGAGATTAAAGCATAAATATCATTGATAATGATATAGGTCTTAAACATTTTAACTGGAAACATTTAAATATGCATCAATTTACAAAGCACCTGATAACCAATCAAGATTTTTCTGTTGCATATTGATTCTCTGACTGAAGTTCTGTGTGGGCTTCTTATCCATAAACCATTCCAAATTCATTATGTGCAATTTTCAGTTTTTGTTTGTTTAAAATAGAATAAGGATATTTATGCTTTCAGAGGAAACGTGTCAGATGAGATATATATATATATATATACAAGCACACATACACAGACATACATGTATTTCAATAAGCAGTTTATACACGTGTGTACAATCTAGATGAATATACACACACACACATATATATATGCAAAAGTATATACAAAGTATAGATGAACAAACATATGTGTATGTATGTATTTTTTCTAGATTCATTTTATGTTCATCCCTACAGTTACATGGCCCATACCTAGTTAGTCTGGGAGCAGGAGAGTGTGAGTATTCTAGCTACAGAGTTTAGTAGTTTTGAACATTTAATGAACCATTAGTATCAACCTGTGTTTTACAAAGAGAATGGAGAGTTTTTGTTAATCTAGCAAGTTGGTTAAATTAAAATTAGAAAGCTTCATCTGTAAGATATCCCATTTGACCTTCATAACAGTCCTGTAAAGACATCGAGGGTAGTATTATATTTTTCTTTTACTGAGAAGATATCTGAGACCAGAGAATTTAACTCTCCAAAGTTGGTAAGAGACATAGCTAAGTTTAATGTTCTGATTTTTCATCCTCAAATCCAGTACTTTTTCTGCTTCATTTTTCTCACTTATTAGAATAGGCAACATAATTAATTCCTCAGGAAACATAGAAACTTTGAGAAGGTAGAGATTATTCTGTTGCCTCTCCCTTAAAAGTACAACACAAATCTGACCATGTCTCTTCCCTTGCTTGGACTACTATTTTATGGCCTTAAAAGAGTTTCTTTTAAGAGTTTCTTCAAAGAGTTTCCCCTGCTTTCACTTGGGCCTCACCACAGTCTCATCTCATAATAGGTAGACGAATCCTTTAAAAATTTAAATCATATCATGTCATTCCTGCTCAGAATTTTTCAGTGGTTTTTCATTTCTCTTAAAAATAAAATCAGAAGTCCTATTATGTCTTATAAAGCTCTAAATGATCTGACCCCAGATAGACATCATTTTCAACTGTTTTCTGTTATTCTACACCAGCTACACTTGCTTTCTTACTGTTTCTCAAAAATGTTCCTGTCTCAGGACTTTTTGCATTTGCTGTTTCCTTTACATGAACACTTCCCTCCTGCCCCACCCCAAATAATGACATTACTTGTTGTCTTTATATCATTCAGTTCTTGGTTCAGTTGTTAAATTCTCAGAGAGATCTTCATTGACCACTGCTCACTACCTTTGCTCTTTACCCTTATTCTGATTATGTTTTCTTGATAACACTTACAACTACCTGCTATTAAATTATGTTTACTTGATTGTTTTTTGCTTCGCCTATTATAAATCCATGAGGACAGGGCTTTATTTTGTTCACAACTGTCTCTCTAATTCATAGAACAGAGCCTACCACATAGAGGGCAGTCAAATATTTGTTGAATGAATGAATGAAAGCTAGGACTCTCATAGAGTGATGTATTAAGAGAAAACTAGATATTATGAAAAAATTTTTTGGAAAAGACTTTTATTAAATACATCTTATATTACATAAACACAAGGAAACCATTAAGCAAAAGAGTGACACCACTTTAGGAACATGGTACATATTTTTTAGAAAGATATGGAAAAGACGTTTGTAGAAAGATTCAGTTAAATTTATTTCAGTTTTTATTTTTGCTTCCAAACGATCTTTTTAGGGGAACAATTTAAAAGTATTAGATTGACAGTGACAAACACATGGGGTGTTCTAGACCTAATTAACAAAATAGACAAAAATAAATATATCACTAGAACCAGATGGTATAATCCCTAAAGTTTGAAAAAACTCTTAAATTAGCCAACTCACTCTTCATCAACATTTATAAGTTGATTTTATAAATGGTCATGGTGTCAGAGCCAACATACAGATAATTAGTGTAACTTCTTACATGGGAATGGATTGTAATCATGATCTTCATACCAGCCATAATACCAGATCTTCCCAGAGAAACAAGTCTAAGTTCAGAAACATAGTCGTGGACTGTGGAGAGTTGGGGTTTCCAGGACCTTGAAAAGTTGAAAGGAGATTAATTGCTTAGATATCTTTTCCCCAGGTTTTTCATTGTCTCCATATTCCTCTAATTTCATATCATTTTACTTGGGAGGGTCTGTAACTGAAGTTGGCCCAGTCCATAATTATAGTTCCATATTTCTGCACTTTTCATTCATTCAAGGAACTATACAAGATTCTCTGAGATGTGTGGACTTGTCTCATTCTATACTTATAAATGGGTAGAATAACAGATAGTACAGTTGACACTGCAGGATCACTTATTATGGATAAAGCATCTGACAAAGACTTCATGCTCCTGTCACCAGAATGGACAGTAGCAAATAGGCATCTTTAAGAATAGTAATGGAGGCAAACCAGATGAATTAAGCACTCTTATTGGGATTGAGATGTTAACAAATTTAAGAGCCAAATATAATTAAAATAAATTAATTTTTAAGAACTGGAAAACCAAAGCCAACCTATTTCAGTGGTCTAAACTCTCTACTTTGCCTATCCTGAGAGCATAAGGGTGCAGGGGCAAGCTCAAGTAAGGGATTATAGATTTGTAGGAAATATGATTACAGATTTTTTAGGTTACCATAGAGAACAGTTATGTTTTCTCACAAAAGGTCCTTTGGTGCTAGTATATTGTCAGCAAATTGGGCTGTTGGTCTCATTTAGTATGACAGTTCTTATGTTCTTAAAAACAGTGGTGTGATGGTTTGTGTATATCTCAATATAGAACTAATTTAAAATCTTATATAGTTTCTGACTTAGGATTATCAGTAGTGATTAAACCAAATTCCTATTTCTTGAAGGTTAGTACATTTCTGTAGACCCCTTCTGCCTTCACTTGAAGATGTGCCTGTGAAAAATCATAGTTTCATAGTTTGCTTGTAATGATGGAATGATTATATTGGTTTCCTACAATATAGTTCTATGAACCATATACATAGTAGTTTAATAGCAATAACTTTGACTACATCTTTTAGTTGTAGTAGAAGCCCTATTTTAAACACTTTTTATTTATTTTTTTTTTAAATATTTATTTATTTTATTTATTTATTTGGCTGTTCCCAGCCTTAGCTGCAGCATGTGGGATCAAGTTCCCTGACCAGGGATTGAACCCTGGCCCCCTGCATTGGGAGCACAGAGTCTTAGCCTCTAGACCACCAGGGAAGTCCCTTTAAACACTTTTTAAATTGAGGTTTTTCCTACTTAATTGCCAAAATAAGAATCTTTTAGAAAAGATCTTATTTATAGCAAGGGTCCTTCTTTAATTTTAAAAAGGTAACTTTTATTGATTATTTTTAATATTTGAAGGGCTAATCTTATAATGTGTGTTAAACATGAGTGTTTTTATTTAAAAATATGTATTAAGCATATTTTAAAATAAAAGTTAAGTTTTAGAAATAAAGAAAATTGTATTTAAAGGATTTATAGAAGGTAGTTGTAAAGAACAGAATATAAAACCTCTAAAAAGTGCTTAATAAGCCTACCTATACAGAGGCTTGATTAAATGGAGCATTCATAGTCACTGAAGGCATACAATAAGAAGGTATTTTGACAAGTTTAGTTATTCCAAAGATATTTATTATACAGAGTTAAATAAATGGTTAGGACATAAATCATTCTCAACCAACTGACTATAATGAGTGAAATAGTGTATTTTGGTTGATGTATCAGAGAAATCACTCATGATACTTTCTGGATTTACATAAAATATTAGGAAGAAGAGTATGATTTTAGTTCTATTGAAGGCCCAAATATACCAATTGTTATTAATGGTATAGAGAATGACTTTGAATATATTATGTAATGATGATGCATAATCAATATGATGAATTTTAATTAAAGTATATAGTATTTAATGTATTAATTTTAGTAGCATCTTATAACTGGATTATATATGTACAGTAAGTATATCTCTTGAATAGAAATAGCATAACAGCAACAAATAATGGGGGTTTTAAATGTAGATTTAAAGAGTATCCAGAGAAAATTGTTATGTTTTTTCAGTTTTTCTGTTCTGTTAATCACCTGTACATTTCAGTCACATTAGAAATCTAGTACTTTACTTAAATGAAGACAATAAATTAGACTATCAAGAAAATTCATTGGATGGCTTAATGTTCAATCTGATTTGTTCATTGTAAGTTCACTAAAGACCTGTCTTTAAGTCTTCAAACTAAAAAAGGTTGAAAATAAGTAGTACAGTAAATTGAGAAGTTAGATTGAGTCTGGGGGAAATATTTACTGTTTGTAAACATTTAAGTAGGTGGAAATGTAAGGCTAGCAAAGGAGAGGTAAGAGAACAGCACAATGATGCGAGGAGAACTCAAAAGTAGAGACAGATAATCTGAAAACTTTCTTATAAAGAATATTAAGAAAGAGAACTTCAAGGGTATCTTAGCAATGCAGAGAGATCAAGGATGGTGGAAACAGAAGAAATGAAAACCAAGCAAAAAAGTCAGAAGTACCAAGAGACAACTGAATTGGACCAAGAGAAAGTTGATTAGGGTAAAGATATTTACAGTAAGATGATGGATAGAATTAAGATCACACTATAATAGAAAATAGAATTGATAGAATCAGTAATTTTAAGATTAAGTGTGTAAATTGGTTTTCAATAAGAGAAAAGTGGTGGGAAAGTAGTAGAGATGATCGACTCATAGCATTTTGGTATATTGTGGGGGACGGGTAATGCAGTTGACCCACGGAAGAAATTGAGGCTACCAGAAAGGGGAGAGTAGCGTAGGGAATAGTACCTGCCTTAAAGTACCTGCCCTTTAAGATAATAAGGGCATCTTTCTAACAGAGTTTACTGTTTAGAAATTTACAAGGGCTTCTTTTCCACAAATGTCACCAGCAAATTATAATTTTGTCAACAATGCTGTTGTCTCCTTTTAGCACCAGCCTTAGACCTCCATCATTCATGGCATAGATATTACTCTTGCAAGATAATTCCTATCTCGCTCTTAAAACCAGGTTAGCAAATGATATAAAAACTTTGTTGTTTTGTTTTTCAAGACACAGGCAAACTTCCCTAAACTTGAATTTATAGTTTCTAAAAAATAAAAGCAAAATAAGACAAAAGAGAAAGAAATATATTGAGCAATAAAAAATTATTTAAGCCAGAAAAAAATAGTAAAGGTATCTGAGTTGGAAATTTTTTACTTGAGGAAAATACATATTTCATTTGAATTCTCAGTAAACTTTATGCTTTATCTCCATATAAAAATCTGTGGGTCTACTAGAAGATTGTGTTAGTTTCTTATTTTGGCTTCAACAATTTACCAAAAACTAATGACTTAGAACAGCACAAATTTATTATCTTGTAATTCAGGAGGTTAGCAGTTATAAATGGGTGTCACTGGGCTAACATCCAGTCATTGGTAAGACTGCATTTCTTTCTGGAGGGTCTAGGAGAGAGTGTTTTCTTTTCCAGCTTTTATAGGCTATTTACAATTCCTTGACTGATGGCCCCCTTCTATCTTCCATGCCAGCAGAAGCCAGTTGAATCTTTCTCACATTGCATCCTGTGACTCTTAACTTTTCTGCTTTCCTCTTCTATGTTTTAAGACACTTGTGATTACATTGGTCCCACAGGGTAATCCAGGTTATTTTCCCAATCTTGAGGTTCACTGATTAGCAGTCTTCATATCATCTGCAACCCTTTACTGCTCTTTGCCACATATCCTAACATATTCACAGGTTCTTTTGGGAACCATTATTCTGCCTGTCACAAAGGTGCTCTTTACTTTCACCTATCTTTTGTTTTTGTTATTTTATGGAAAACAAAATAACAAGAACAGACAGTATTATAATAAACTTTTAGCTTCAACAATTTTTGTAAATCTTCACTTACCATTTCATTATTTTAATGCAAACCCCATACCTTTTTATTGAATATCTAAAAAACTCAGAGATCAGATAAAGACTCCCCCCCTTTTAAAAAATATAAACCCCAACTATTGTCACATCTAAAAACATGAACAAAATTTCTTTTTATAATCTAATATGCAGTTAATGTTTAAATTTCCTAGATTGTCCCATAGTATCATAGTACCAGTCGTGTCTGACTCGTTGCTACCCCATGGACTTATACAGTCCATGGAATTCTCCAGGCCAGAGTGGGTAACTGTTCCCTTCTCCAGGGGATCTTCCTGACCCAGGAATCGAACCAGGATCTCCTGCATTGCAGGCAGATTCTGTACCAACTGAGCTGTCAGCTATCAGGGAAGCCCTAATTGTCCTATAGTATCATTTTCTTTTTAAAATTTTTACTTTGCTTTGGAGTATAGCTGATTAACAGTGTTGTGATAGTTTCAGGTGGACAGCACAGCGACTCAGTTATACACACATATGTATCCATTCTCTCCCAAGCTCCCCTCACATCCAGGCTGCCACGTAACATTAAGCAGAGGTCCCTGTGCTAAACAGTAGGTCCCTGTGGTCATCCATTGTACATACAGCAATATGTACATGTCTTGGGATCCAAACAAGAGCCACATTTCATTTTCATCTGACCTGAACTCATCTTTAGTTCAGTTTGTGGCTTGTTACAGTTTGTTTTGAGATCTGCTATCCCATGCTTTCATGTGTGTGGTTTAATATAGGCTCTTTGATTCATTTCTGAACTGGGTGACTGTATGTGAGGAAGTGAGTGGGCTGTGCAGTGTACCACAAGATGAAAGTAGACTTTAAAAGTTATTTTCTAGAGATGGTCACATCTTTTAAGGAGTTGGAAAAATAATATTTTAAATCAGTTGTGTCCAACTCTTTGTGATCCCATGGACTATACAGTCCATGGAATTGTCCAGGCCAGAACGCTGGAGTTGGTAACCATTCCCTTCTCCAGGAGATCTTCCTATCCCAGGAATTGAACCCAGGTCTCACACATTGCAGGTGGATTCTTTACCAGCTGAGCCACCAGGGAAGCCCGGTATTTTAAATTAGCCTTAACTATTCATACTTTGTGTTGCTACTGTTGGATGTATTTCCTTGAGAATATTAGAAAAGAGGAAAATATAAAAGACATAGGATATATCAAAGTGATAAGAGTGGAGTAGATTCTTTAGGTTGCACTCAATGGTTTTAATTTTTATCTATGAAATTAGGTACTGGAGGGATGGGATCCAGTTACATGTATCTGTTTAAGTGAATATTTAAAAGGTGAAAAAAAGAAAGCATCTGCAAGGACTCACTCTGTATACTTAGAATATTATAGCAAGAAGCTGAAAGTAGATTGGTCAGGTGTATTAACGTAGATTTCTACTACATTATAGGATATCAGAGGGCAGTGAGAAGAGAATCACAATACTGATGAGGAACATACTTTGATATTGAGAAATCCATTTATAAATAATTTGTACAGTTATTGGTTACTTATATAATCCAAAAGTCTCTTAGTAGTTTATTATTGGATCTTTTTTTGCTTTTTTTCAGTTTTATCTTAACCAAAGTTCCTTTGCTACTTGAGGTAACATTCAGTACTCTTTTTTAAATTCTCATTTTATTGAGATATAATGACATATAGCAGTGTAAAGTTTAAGGTGTGCAACAGTGATTTGATACACATTCATCATTAAGTGATTATCACAAGTTTATGAACATCTATCATCTCATATAGGGTCAGAATTAAATAAAAATTTTTTTTCTCGTGATAACAACTTGTAGAATTTACTCTTAATAATTTTCATATGTAGTCAGCAGTGTTAATTATATTTATCATGTTGTACATTACATCCCTGGTACTTGTTTATTTTGTAACCAGAAATTTGTACCTTTTGATTTTATCCAACACCTAACCCCCTACCCCCAGCCACCTCTAGTAACCACAATTCTGATCTCTTTTTCTGTGAGTTTTTTGTTCATTTGTTTTTGAAGTATAATTGACCTACAACACTACACTAGTTCCTATTATGCAACATAGTGATTCGATATGTCTCTACATTTCAAACTGATCAATATTTAGTACTCTTTTGTTTTGACACAAGTATTAGGTATTAGACTAGACAGCAGGTGAATTCATTTACTTATTATATACTTACTTATGAAAGCCTGTGTTAGGTATAACTATATTAGGCACTTTTAAACTGGGCCATCATCTTTTTGGAATGAGTTTACAAGACTACTACACACTACATGAACCATTTATAATTTTTATGTGATTAAGGATTTGCATCATGTGTATTTCATTTTCTGTAACTTATGAAACTTCCTCTTTCATTCTTTTCTAATGAAAATTTTAAAAAATGGCTGAAATTCTTTGTTTCTTCCCTCTTTATTGTTTCTTCCTCTTTATTTGTATTTTTGTATCACTTTTAATGTCTTTACTCTCTGTTTCTATTCTCTTGGCTAAAAGGTCTCTTATTCTAAAATGAAAGAACTTGGAAAATGTTTAAAGCATATTTTTTTAGCCACAATTTTCATTCTCCTAACAAGTCTAATAGTTTTACTGCCAGTGTTAATATACTAAAAGTCACAGATTCTCTTTTATTTATCAATATTCTCTTGAAAAAGTATTTAAACTTGTATGCTTAGTGTAATCCTCAAAGAATTATCTTCAAATCATGCTATTTGATAACTAACCTAATTTCTGTCTTCATAACAAAGCAGGTTTATACATTTATCATAAATATTTTTATTTAAACATTTTTTTCATATGTCCATGTATTTTATCCTGAGGAGAATTGTAGGTTTAAGAAGCTTTAAAAAAAGTAAATATAGAGAGGATAGGGTGCTACGAGCAGAACACTTGATAGTTGAAAGCAACATAGGAAAAAGCAGGGAAAGAATAATTTGGCGTATAATTTACACATCGTAAAATTCACAGATTTTAAGTGCTCACTTCAGTGAGTTTTCAGATATATCTACTTGTGTAACCATCAGTCAAAATATGTATTGGATATCTTATTAAATTTTCTTAAAATTTCTTCTTGCCCCTGTCCAGTCAGTTTCCCACTCCTACTTCTTTCCAGAAGCAACAAATTCTGAACTTTTGTCACTGTAGCTTAGTTTTGCCTGTTTTTGGACTTTCATATAATTAGAATCATACAGCATATATTGTGTGTGTATATCTTCTTTCATGCAGCATAATGTTTTTGTTATATGTCTGTTGAATCTACCGGAATTTGTCTCTTTTTTATTGCTGAGTAACAGTCCATCAGCTTCCCAGGTGGCACTAGTGGTAAAAAACCTGCCTGCCAATGCAGGAGACGTAAGAACCACGGGTTTGATCCCTGGGTTGGGAAGATCCCCTGGAGGAGGGCACAGCAACCCACTCCAGTATTTTTGCCTGTAGAATCCCATGGACAGAGGAGCCTGGAGGACTACAGTCTAAGGGTTGCAAAGGGTCAGACACAACTGAAGTGACTAAGCATGTATGCACGCAATAGTCCATCAGATATTTTTATTGAAAAATTATGTTTCCATTATAAATATAAACATGCTCATAAGAGAAAATACAAGATAGAGACAATTCTAAATCATTCAGATTTGTACTTTGAATACTCAGATGCAGATGAATAGTGACTTTTTGAGGTTCATTTTATATCAGTATTTTTTGCTTAGTCTTTTGTTATGTGGATTTAAATTATCACCCAAATGAGAAGAGAGGCTGCTTTTTCAATGCTTGTATAGCAAAGGAGTCAGCGACCATTGGAGAAGGCAATGGCAACCCACTCCAGTACTCTTGCCTGGAAAATCCCATGGACAGAAGAGCCTGGTAGGCTGCAGTCCATGGGGTCTCAAAGAGTTGGACACGACTGAGCGACTTCACTTTCACTTTTCACTTTCTTGCATTGAGAAGGAAATGGCAACCCACTCCAGTATTTTTGCCTGGAGAATCCCAGGGACGGCGGAGCCTGGTGGGCTGCCGTCTATGGGGTTGCACAGAGTCAGACACAACTGAAGTGACTTAGCAGCAGCAGCAGTGACCATTACTTGCTTTTGGAAAGACTCAAAGGCCAGCAAGAAAGTGGGGAAAGCTTTATAGTGATAAAAGGAGTAGGGTTCAGGTATGCTTTTTTAAAAATTGAAGTACAGTTGAGTTACCATGTAGTTTCAGGTATATAGATCTTTGTTGTTTATTTTATACATAGTAGTATGTATCTGTTAATCCCAAGCTCCGAATTTATCCCTCCTCCACTCTTCCCTTTGGTAAGTATAAGTTTGCTATGTCGGTGAGCCTATTTCTGATTTGTAAATACATTCATTTTTATCATTTTTTTAGATATCACATGTAAGTGATACTATATGATGCTCATCTTTCTCTGTGTGACTTGCTTCACTTAATATGGTAATCTCTGGGTCCATCCAGGTTGCTGCAAATGGCATTATTTCAATCTTTCTTTTATGGCTCAATAAAGTAGGCTATTATTGGAGGCTGTTGACATGGGAAGATGGAGGCAGGCTAGCTGTAAGCAGGGCGTCCTGTGTGATTGGTTTAGGAGTCATTTTTGACATATTAGTACTGAATTTGAAGTCTTAGGAGGAGAGGTCTGCAAGAATTAGGGAGCCCACCAGTCATTGACCATATCTTAGTGTTCTGGGCTGATAGTTGCAGGGGTGGTAGTTTGGTTTCCTGGAATGGTGCTGCAGGGACTGTGGTTAGGTTTCCTGAGCTTATTGTGGCAGAGTGTGTGGGCCGGAGTTCTGATGTCATACTTGGTCCAGCATCACATATTGTATGTTCAGTCTCTCAGTGGTATTTTGGTTTGTGTTATAGATCTTATGTAGAATTCTACTTACTAGGATTTTTTTTTTGCTTAGTATTAAGCATAAATATTTCCTTCATGTTGTTATGAATTTTTTCTTAACATAAGTTTAATGGCTTTATAAAACTCCATCTAGTGGATGCACTCTTCCTTTTATTGGAAATTCTTGTTTCAGTTTTTCCATTCTCTTAATAATGCTGTTGCGAATGTTTGTGAGCATTAAACTTTCAACATATTTAATATTATTTCCTTAGACTAGATTCCTAGAGGTAAAATAGTTGGGTTATATAGACTTATATGTAAATTATGTTATACATATAGGTTATATTTCTTGCTAGATTACTTTCCAAAAGGACTTGACAATTTAAACCCACTTTAGTAACATATAACTGCCACTTAAATAATATTGTCACCAGCTTTAGATATTTAAAAATATTTTTCCAATTCAGTAGATGAAAAATAGAATTTATAATTATTTTAATTTGTATTTTTTGATTAGTAGTGACCTTGATTATTTTTCCATATATTTATTAACCAGCTGAGTTTCTTCTTTCATAAATTATGTTTTTCTGTCCTTTGAAAGTGAAAGTGTTAGTCACTTAGTTGTGTCTGACTCTTTGCTATCCCGTGGACCATAGCCAGCCAGGCTCCTCTGTCCATGAGATTCTCCAGGCAAGAATACTGGAGTGGCTTGCCGTTCCCTTCTCCAGAGGATCTTCTTGACTCAGGGATCGAACCCAGGTCTCCTGCATTGCAGGCAGATACTTTACTGTCTGAGCCACCAGGAAGCCCTATCCTTTGCTGCTGTTGCTGCTAAGTCACTTCAGTCATGTCTGACTCTGTGTGACCCCATAGACAGCAGCCCACCAGGCTCCCTGTCCCTGGGATTCTCCAGGCAAGGATACTGGAGTGGGTTGCCATTTCCTTCTCTGGCCCTATCCTTTACCCTCATATATTTTTTCTTAGTAATTTTCTATTAGTTTGCATAACATATTTGTATGTTAAACATAGTGCCCCTTGTCTGTTAAAGTTTTGTGAAAATATCCCCTAGTTCATGATTTTCATATATACATATGTGTGTGTGTGTATACATATTTATTGTCACTTTTTTGTATGGTTAAATCTATTGAACCCTTTTATCTCCTAAGGAAGGAAGTGCCTCTAAAATTCAGAGTTGTGGTTAAATATTTATTTCTATTTTTTTTCTGGTGCTTTGAACTTCTATATTTTAACTTTTTAATCCAAACAGAATTCAGTCATATGTTGGTGTTTAGTTGCTAAGTCATGTCCAACTATTTGCGACCCATGAACAATAGCCTGCCAGGCTGCTCTGTTCATAGAATTTCCCAGGCGTATAGTGTGATTTTTTTCCCTTCCAAATAGACAGTTTTAGCATACTATTTATTAACTGATTCTTCCTTTTTCTACAGTTTGTGATACTCCTTTGTCATATACTAACTTTTGATATGTACTAGGATTTGCATCTGTGATTACAGTGTTTTACATCTTTCTGCCTTTTCTTAAACCAATATCATGGCTTCCCTAGTGGCTCACTGGTAAAGAATCCACCTGCCAATGTAGGAGGTGCGGGTTTGAACGATCCCTGAGTCGGGAAGATCCTGTGGAGATGGCAGTTCACTCCAGTATTCTTGCCTGGGAAATCCCATGGACAGAGGAAGCTGGCAGGCTACAGTCCATGGGATTATGAAAGAGTTGGACACAACTTAGTGACTAAGCAATAATATCCATACCATACTGACAATTTTCAGGCTAAAGACTGCTCAAAATAATGTGTAGGCTGGGTTTTAGAATATTTAAAAGAAAATGCCCATCAACGAAAGACTGTATACATATAGTCAAATAAATCTGAGTTTATTACAACAAAGAGATTACATACTATAGGGAAACATGAGATATTCCAGTAACAGGTTGTTAGGAAGGGCTTTTTGTAGAATTTGGGTTTGTGTTAGATGATTTTAGCAAAGTTCAAAGAAGCATGAATTGAGTGTTGTTAGAAAGTTGGAGACATTTCTGTCGTTTGGTATCCTAAGAATTTTTATCCAGGAAGCAGGAGGAATGGTATAAAGCTATAATTGCTAAAGAAGCAGCTGTTGCTTATGCCAACTAGATGAGGGGAACATTTAATCATTGTGCAATGTTCTTATATTTATCTGATCCCCAGACATGGTTATGCAGTGGTTTTGTTTTTATCTTGCTTCATAGAGTAGCCTTGGTGATGTTGTTTTTCTGTGAAATTGTTCAACAGGAGAACACCATGGCCTGCCTTACTGTTAGTACAGGGCAAGCTCCAGCAGACAGCTGTTAGAGGCTGCTTTTTTATCTTTCAGCAATTTATTACTTTTAAAGTAGCTTTTGGTAAGCAGGTCTGGTTCAATACTTAGACAAGAGAAACTTTTCTTATTAAAAGCCAGTAATCCATATTGATTGATTTGAGTTTGTTATATGATTTTTGGACAACAACTATTGTTTATTACAATTATTCTGAATAAGTATAATAATTTCTTGTTTTCATTTGAACTATTTCTCCATTTATTCACATTTTCTTTTCCTCTCCATTTTGAGAAAATAATTCATATTCTATTTTCTCCATAAAATACTTCCTGACAGGCAGCCAGGTAACTCTCTTTTTAGTTTTTAAGGAACTTCCATACTCTTCTCCATAGTGCCTGTACCAATTTACATTCCCACCAAAGTGTAAGAGGGCTCCTTTTTTTGCTACACCATTTCCAGCATTTACTGTTTGTAGACTTTTTGGTGATGACCGTTCTGACTGAAATGAGGTAGTACTGCATTGTAGTTTTGATTTGCATTTCTCTAGTAATTAGCAACATTGAAAATTTTTTCAAGTGTCTTTTGGCCATCCATATGTCTTCTTTGGAGAAATGTCTGTTTAGATCTTCTCCCCGTTGTTTGATTTGATTGTTTGATTGTTTTTTGTTATTGAGTTGTACAGGCTGTTTGTATATTTTGTAGGTTAATCCCTTGTCTGTCACCTCATTTGCAAATATTTTCTCCCATTCTGTGGGTTGTCTTTTCATTTTATTTATGATTCCTTTGCTATGTAAACACTTTTGAGTTTAATTAGGTTCAGTTGTTTATTTTTGTTTTTATTTTTATTACTTTTGGAGATGGATTGAAAAAGATATTGCTGTGATTTACGTCAAAGTGTTCTGCCTTTGTTTTCTTCTATTTTTATAGTGTTTTGTCTTACATTTAAGTCTTTAATCCATTTTGAGCTTATTTTTGTGTATGGTGTTAGAGAATTTCCTAATTTCACTCCTCTACATGTTGTTGTTCAGTTTTCCCAACACCAGTTATTGAAGACTTTCTTTTCTCCATTGTATATTCTTTCCTCCTTTGTAGTAGATGAATTTGCCATAGGTACATAGGTTTAGTTTTGGGCTTTGCATATTGCTCCATTGATCTATATTTCTGGTTTTGTGCCAGTACCATACTGTTTTGATTCCTGTAGCTTTGTAGTGTAGTCTGAAGTCAGGGAGCTAATTCCTCCAGCTCCATTTTTCATTCTCAAGATTGTTTTTTCTATTTAAGATCTTTTGTATTTCCATACAAATTAAAAGTTTGCTCTAGTTCTGTGAAAAATGTCATTGGTAATTTGGTAGGGATTGCATTGAGTCTGTAGATTGCCTTGGGTAGTATATTTATTTTAATAGTATTGATTCTTCTAATCCAAAAATACCAGTATTTCTTTCCATCTCTTTGTGTCATCTTCAGTTTTGTTCATCAGTGCCTTATAGTTCGCAGAGTATAAGTCTTTTGCCTCCTTAGGTAGGTTTATTCCTAGGCATTTTATTCTTTTTGATATGATGGTTAATGAAATTGTTTTCTTAATTTCTCTTTCTGATCTTTCATTGTTATTTATATATAAATGCAACACATTTCTTTTTTTTTCCATTTATTTTTATTAGTTGGAAGCTAATTACTTTACAATATTGTAGTGGTTTTTGCCATACATTGACATGAATCAGCCATGGATTTACATATATTCCCCATCCCGATCCCCCCTCCCGTCTCCCTCCCCACCCCATCCCTCTGGGTCTTCCCAGTGCACCAGCCCCAAGCACTTGTCTCATACATCCAACCTGGGCTGGTGATCTGTTTCACCCTTGATAATATACATGTTTCGATGCTGTTCTCTCGAAACATCCCACCCTCACCTTCTCCCACAGAGTCCAAAAGTCTGTTCTGTACATCTGTGTCTCTTTTTCTGTTTTGCATGTAGGGTTATCATTACCATCTTTCCAAATTCCATATATATGCGTTAGTATACTGTATTGGTCTTTATCTTTCTGGCTTACTTCACTCTGTATAATGGGCTCCAGTTTCATCCATCTCATTAGAACTGATTCAAATGAATTCTTTTTAATGGCTGAGTAACATTCCATGGTGTATATGTACCACAGCTTCCTTATCCATTTGTCTGCTGATGGACATCTAGGTTGCTTCCATGTCCTGGCTATTATAAACAGTGCTGCGATGAACATTGGGGTGCACGTGTCTCTTTCAGATCTGGTTTCCTCAGTGTGTATGCCCAGAAGTGGGGTTTCTGGGTCATATGGTAGTTCTGTTTCCAGTTTTTTAAGAAATCTTCACACTGTTCTCCCTAGCGGCTGTACTAGTTAATGCAACACATTTCTGTGCATTAATTTTGTATCCTGCAACTTTACCCAATTCATTGATGAGCTCTTGTAATCTTCTGGTAACATCTTTAGGATTTTCTATGTATATTATCATGTAATCTGGAACAGTGACAGTTTGACTTCTTCTCTTCCAACTTGGATTCCTTTTATTTCTTTTTCTTCTAAGATTACTGTGGCTGGCACTTCCAAAACTATGTTGAATAAAAGTGGTAAGAGTGGATGTCCTTGTCTTTTTTCTGGTCTTAGAGGAAATGCTTTCAGCTTTCACCACTGAGTATGATGTTAACTGTGGGTTTGTCATATGTGACTTTTGTTATGTTGAGGTATGTTCCCTCTATGCCCAATTTCCGGAGAGTTTTTTAATATCATAAATGGATGTTGAATTTTACAGAAAACTTTTTCTGCATCTTTTGAGATGTAGCCATTTTAAAATTGAAGCACATAAATGAAGATTTAAAGTAACTCTACCTTTTCTGAGAGTTCAACCAGCAAATTAATTTAGTATTTTTGTATAGCTATAATTATACAAAATTCCACTCACTATGAAAATAAAATTTATTAAAAAAACTATTTATAGAAGTAAAACTAATTTTTGAAACCCCTGTGGTAAGCTCTGTTGTATATGAGTGAAGTAAGCTATCTCTAATACTCTTGATTTTTCTTCTGAACTCTATGATATCAGGTAAGCCAGTTAATTTTAACTAAGTTCCAGAGAGAAATTATCATCTGGCCCACATCACTGCAAACATTTTACAATGCTGAAATAGTCTCACTTCTGTTTTTTAAGCCCTTTATTTTTAGTCATGTACTGGCAAACATAGATTATTTGATAAAAGAAAATTATGTAAGGTAAAATAATATCCTTAGCATATGTATTTGGGGGATAGAGTTGTATTTGGGAACAGGATGGCCAAGCTGTTGAATGAAACGTGTTCAAAAACTTAACTGAGTGTTTCGGAGATTTAGGCAAGGGGGTTCATAGGGCATAGTCACAGAAGGTGATTCATTTGTCTAAAGATTGTATTCACTTGCTTTAGTGTGATCATGTATAGGTAGAGGTTAAGATTCATGATGAAAGCTTGGAAGGAAAGAGTGATGTAGAACTGTGATAACAGTTGGTATCTTTCTTCATTCATTTACTTTAAATTGAGCTGTGTTTTTACAAATAAAGTAGGTATCTTGTGGAATAAAATATAGTTGAGGTCCTTTTTTTTTTTTTACTCACTTTGACAATTTCTGTCTTTTAATTGGTGTATCTAATCTTGATGCTTAAAATTATTATTAACGTAGTTGGATTAACATATATTATACTTACTATCATTTTCTGTTTGTTGCTTTTGTTCTTTGTTTTGTTTCCTTCTCTTAGACTCTTTTTCTATCTTCTGGTTTTAGCCGAACATTTTATATGATTCAGATTTCTCTCTTTTCTTAACTTATCAATTACACTTTTTTATGCTTTTTAGTGATTGTCCTTGAGTTTGCAATGTATATTTACAACTAATCCAAGTCCTCATTAGTGTATTCCAAATTTCTCCCACCTGTCCCTTTTAACATTACTGTCATTTATTATAATCACCAAATGCATTGTTGCTATTATTGCATTAGATAAATGCATTGTTGGTATTATTGTTTGGAACAGAATATCATCTATTAGATCAGTTAAGAATAAGAAATGTAAAACTACTTTTAACCTCTGTTTATTCCTTCTCTTACACACTACTTTTCTTTATGTAGTTTTAAGTTTCTGACCTTTATCATTTTACTTCTATCTGAAGAATTTCTTTTAACGTTTCTTGCAAGGTAGATCTACTGGTGACAGATTCATTCAATTATTTTTTGTCTGAGAAGATTTTTATTTCTCCCTCACTTTTGAGGAATAATTTCACAGCACACAGAAATCTAGGTTGGTGTTTTTTTTTTTTTTTTCTGTAAACACAGTAAATATTTTACTCCACTGTCTTATTTTTGGGCTCCAAAATCACTGCAGATGGCGACTGCAGCCATGAAATTATAAGACGCTTGCTCCTTGGAAGAAAAGCTATGACCAATCTAGACATCATATTAAAAAGCAGAGACATTACTTTGCCAACAAAGGTCCATCTAGTCAAAGTTATGGTTTTTCCAGTGGTCATGTATGGATGTGAGAGTTGGACTATAAAGAAAGCTGAGCACCGAAGAATTGATGCTTTTGAACTGTGGTGTTGGAGAAGACTCTTGAGAGTTCCTTGGACTGCAAGGAGATCCAACCAGTCCAACCTAAAGGAAATCAGTCCTCAATATTCATTGGAAGGACTGATGCTGAAGCTGAAACTCCAGTACTTTGGTCACCTGATGTGAAGAACTGACTCATTTGAAAAGACCCTGATTCTGGGAAAGATTGAAGGCAGGAGGAGAAGGGGACGACAGAGGATGAGATGGCTGGATGGCATCATGGACTCAATGGGTATGAGTTTGAGTAAACTCCAGGAGTTGGCAATGGACAGGGAGGCCTGGCATGCTGCAGTCCCTGGGGTTGCAAAGAGTTAGACACTACTGAGCAACTGAACTGAGCTGAACTGTCTTATTGCTTATGTGATTTCAGAAAAGTCTCTTCAGAGAAGTTTGATGTAGTTCTTTTTCCCCCCCGCCAATGCAGTTCTTATCCTTGATTCTCTATGGGTAAAGTTTTGTTTCTCTGGCTTCTTTCAAGATTTTTCTCCTTATCTTTGAGTTTCTGTAGTTTTAATATGAAATGCCTAGATACAGATTTTTTGGTATTTATCCTGGTTGGAATTCTCTTGAGTTTCCTGGAACTGTGATTTGATGTTTTTCATTAATTTTTGGAAATTCTCAGACATTATTGTTTCACATATTTCTTTCTTTCTTCTCTTTCTCATATACCCATTACATGTGCTACACCTTCTGTAATTGTTTCTTAGTTCTTGGATATTCTCTTCTGATTTGTTTATTTGTATTTGCATTTTAGCTTTGGAAGTTTTTATTGACATTTCTTCAAGCTCACTTACTCATTTCTCAACTCACTTATTCATTTCTCAGCTATGTCCAGCTTACTGGTGAACCCACCAAAAGCATTCTTCATTTTATAATGTTTTATTCCTAGCATATTCTTTATTCTTAGCATTTCTGTCATTATGCTTACATTACCCACCTATTCTTGTGTATCATCTACTTCTTCCTTTAGAGCCTATAGCATATTATCATAGTTGTATTAAATTCCTGGGCTGATAGTTCCAAAATTTCTGTCATATCTGAAGCTAGTTCCAATGCTTGTCTCTTCAAACTGTGGTTTTTTTCTTTTGGCCTTTCAATAATGTGTTACCATGTTTTGTTAAGGGCCAGATATGATATACAGTTTATTTTTTCTATTATTAGGTAACCTCTTTATACAGCACATTATGGAATATGAATACACAAATAAAGTTCAGGACTATTTTACTTGGCTTGTGCAGCTGGCATACAGATTGTTATTTTGTTTTGTTGCTAAACTGTGTCTGACTCTTTTGCGACTCTGTAGATCATAGCCTTGGAGGCTCCTCTGTCCATGGGGTTTTCCAGTCAAGAATACTGAAGTGCGTTGCTATTTTCTTCTCTAAGGGATCTGCCCAACCCAGAGATTAAACCTGCATCTGCTGCACTGGCAGGTGTATCTTTACTACTGAGCCACCTGAGAAGCCCTGGGATACAGATTGAAGGCTTCCAAATCTTAGGGAAACCATGGAATCCCTTGGAAATAATTTAAAATCATCACAAGATTTTAGACATGGAAGAGAATTTAGAGATAATCAAATCAAATGTATGCCTTTTACAAGTGCAGAAATCAAGTTCAAAGACAGTAAGATTATATTAAAATAACGTTAAGGTTACACATTGTTGACTTTTGTTATATTTTTGCCAGGTTTTTGCGAAGGAAAATAACCCATTCTATGTTATTGAACTAGAGATGTAGCTTGAACTCTATTTTAATAAACACCTCCTATATTTTATTCAATATAACAAATATATTTCCATATCCTATTAATGACCTTTTTATTAATGTTAATATCTTGACTTCCAGTTCTTATTCAAATAATGCTTTCAGGTGTTTCTTTGTGTTTAACAAGTCATTCAATAACATTGTACTTTTATTATGCCATTTTTGTACTCAGCAACTTTATCTTGGAATAACATTTTATTTTAGTTTTTATTTATCTTTTAGAATAAAAAAATTGTGACATGTTTTTCAAAATTCTGTTGAAAGTATAAATAATTTTCTCATTTAAAATTATAGGATGGTGTGATGCAGTACTTACCATCTCATCACTTTGATAAAATGTCTGCTCTAAACATAAAGGTCATTATTTAGGGCAGAAAACAGCAGATTTCACAGAAGATTTTTTATTTGGAAAGTTAACTAGACACTTAGTTTTTGACAGTTTGTATCATATACACTGTTTGCTTTTGATAGATGGTTCAAATAAGTGGCACTTAAATGCATTTTGAGATGTTTGAAGTTAAGTGAAAAGAGGGAAAATAAGTTTAAAGTTACTGATTTACTTTGAAAAGGTAAATCAGTTCCATTTTCCTTTCTCTGCTTCCTGTCTTTAATTTTCATAGTAAATTAGCAATGGATAATTACTTTGTAAACAACTCAATGATTGCTTCATTTTTATATTTGAAATTGGTTCTGAAAGGAAAACTAGATAGCAATCTTCTCTTAGTCTCCTTAACAAAAGAAATAAAAAGAATTTAAGGCCTAGAAATTAAGATTGTGTGAATATTTGGTGAATGAACTCCACTGATTTTTTATGAGCTGGAAATAGTGAGAGGACTTTATAGGCAACTCAGTCAACCTACAATGACTATAGATGAGAAATTGGGAAACCTAAAATTGTATTTTGGAGAAAAATGGATATTTTTTAACTCGATGTAAATTTGATTTTTGTTTTATTGAAATGGTTCCTTATTGCCTCTGTGATAAAAGAAGGTGCTCAAGAATATGAGAAGGTCTCTGTTTTAGATGGAGGTGACCTTGATTCCTATAAAAATGTTTGCTAACAGGAAACAGTATGAATACTTCCCAGGTGGCACAGTGGTAAAGAACCTACCTGCCAATGCAGGAGATGCAAGAGATGTGGGTTTGATCCCTGGGTCAGGAAGGTCCCCTGGAGTAGGAAATGGCATGAAAGATTGCCTGAAAAATTCCATGAACAGAAGAGCCCAGTGGGCTACAGTCCATATATATCGGCTATGTCTGAGCGACTGAACACACACACACATGAATACATAATATGGTAATTTGCAAAGTACTTGGGTATTAGTTTTTTCTTTAATCTTTCTAAACCCACAGTTTCTACCCTAAAGTTGACCAATGCCACCTTCAGTTTTAGCTTTTGTAGACATTGAGTTAAAACAGTTTCTAAAAGCAAAATACCCTATGTTAAAACCAAATATTGATTAAGTAGTGTTGTGAAAAGTACACGGTAAGGGGGAAATAGGGTTTCCCTGGTGACTTAGATGGTAAAGAGTCTACCTGCAGTGTGGGAGACGATCCCTGGGTTGGGGAGATCCCCTGGAGGAGGAAATGGCAACCCACTCCAGTATTCTGGCCTAGAGAATTCCATGGACTGTAAAATCCATGCCATCGCAAAGAGTCGGACACGACTGAGAGACTTCACTTTAAGGGGAAATAAACCCCTGCTAGAGGAATACCTGTTAATACAATAATCTTCTTACCTAGTTATTTGAGGATGTGAGGTTTATTTGATATTTTTCTTATGAAAACTAATACTAATAAGAAGCATGTGAATCTCTTCTACATAGTATAGCATTGGACTACTACTTTTAGTGAGATTTTTGAAATTTCTTTGGACTCGTAAAAGGTATTTCAATTTTTTTCAGATTTCTCTAAAGGACAGTACTAATTTGACTGGCAGAATAGTGTGTATTACAGAAGATCCTTGACATGGATAGAGAAATTGAAAGAAAAGGAAAGCATGTTTCCCTCTAATCTACCTATTTGGCCAACTGAGCATTCTTTAACAAAAATAGGGAAGAATTTTAATATATACAAAAATAGAAAAGTGTTAAAAAGGACAGAGGATCCTGGTGGGCTATAGTCCATGGGGTTGCAAAGAGTTGGACACTACTGAATATGCACACACCATACCACTCATCACTTAGTTTCAATAATTATCACATTTTGCTTTCCTCAAACATAACTTTTTTATTGGAATATTTTATTTTATTAAAAGTAATTATAATTTCAGATTTACAGAAAGATTGCGAAAGTAGCAAGTTTTTTTGCTGAGAATTCCACATATTTTCACCCAGATCCTATAAATGTTATTTTATCACATTTGAGTTACTATTCTTTTTCATTTTCTGAACAGTGTGAAAGTATGTTATATACATGATGTCACTTTGTCCCTAAGTATATAAGCTTTTATTTCTTGAAATAAAGAGCTTGAAAAACAGTATAATAATTAAAATTAGGACATCTATTAATACATTGGTATGAAAATATTGCTATCTAATCTATAGACTTTGTTTAAATTTTGCCAGTTGTCACACTAATGTCTTTTATTGGCAAGATAAAAATTACTTCCGAGCCAGGATCTAATCCAAGGTCATATGTTATATTTAGCTGTCATGACTTTATAGCATTACTTATTTATTTGGCTGTGTTGAGTCTTTGTTGCTGCTCTCAGCCTTGGTGAGTGGGGACTACTCTTTATTGTGTGCATGGGCTTCTCATTGTGGTGGCTTCCTTGTTCTGGAGCTGGGTTCTAGGTGTGAGGGCTTCACTAGCTGTGGTGTGCGGGCTCAGTAGTCACAGCCCCTGGGCTTACCTGCTCTGTGGCATATGGAATCTTCCCAAACCAGGGATTGAGCCTGCATCTCCTGCACTGGCAGGTGGATTCTTATCCACTGTACCACCAGGGAAGTCCTGTTATGTGTTTTTAGTCTCCTTCACAATGAGACTAAAGACTGAGTGGCAATTAGTCTTTCTTTGACTTCTATCATCCTGATATTTTTGAAGAGTTCTGGTCAGTTATTTTGTAGAGTAATTTAAAACAAGTCTTAGAGACTGTGGAGCATATTCCCTGCTCCTTCCCTGTCTTCAGCATTTAGAACTCCCCAGAGTTTAGCCTCCTAGAGAGGACTACAGAGGCAGGAGCCCTTCTGCATATTTTTGGCCCCTGCCTTTCCCCTGGAATCTGGGGAGTGCTTCTATTTTGACTTTAAGTCAGCATTGTATCCAAGACAGAAGCTGTGATTAACCGTCAGGGCCAAGGAAAGGGTTTCTTGTGTGTCCCTGGGGTTTGGGGCTCTTTCCAGAGAGAGGTGTTCAGTGACACCCCCCTCCCCATCACCATCATACCCCACACAGCTCATGAGATGTGTGACCTGTATTGGATGTGCACTGTTTGGTAGTGAAGAGGTCGGGGATGGTGGCAGGCAGCCAGTACCCTCTTGGGAAGCCAGGCAGTGTCCACTATGGATAACACTGCAAGTCTACCAGAGAAGCCCAGCATTCTGGCATGTTACAGTTCTCATTGGAAGCCGTTTCTCAGGCATTCTTCCTAGCCTTATGTCCCCTTCAGTGTGCCTCAATTTCTCCTTCACAAAGTGAAAGGGCTGTGACTGTCCCTGGACTGGACTGAAAAAAAAAAAAAAACCTTGTATTCCCAAGTAGTGATTTTATTTTTTAGTTTTTATGCTTGTATGGGAAATTGTGGATAAAGGGAAACAATTTTAAGTAAATAATGTATTTCCTTATGTAAAAATTTTAAAGCAGGTCCTAGATATTTATTATTTCACCTAATAATGGGCTCTCTTCAGTCATGTCCTACTCTTTGTAACCCCACGGACTGTAGTCTGACAAGTTTCTCTGTCCATGGGATTCTCCAGGCAAGAATACTGGAGTGGGTTGCTATTTCCTCCTCCAGGGGATCTTCTCAACCCAGGGATTGAATCTGTGTCTCCTTCAGCTCCTGTATTGCAGGCAGGTTCTATACTGCTTGAGCCACCAGGGAAGCCCTAATATAATACTAATAATACTTAATATTGCTAAAATGTAAGGCTTTAAAAGAAACAACCATAATGATACTATCTTAGCAAAATTAATTACAATTCCTTAAAATTGTTTAATATCTAATACTTGTTCAGTTTTCCCTGATTGTCTCAAAAATATCTTTTTATGATAGATTTGTTAGTATAATGATACAAAGGTCATGCATTCTGTTTCTTTGCATATGTCTGTTAAGATTATTTTAATTTATAATAGTGCCTCTTCATTTTCTTCCATGCTCTTGATAGTTGAAGAAACTAGGTCATTTGTCTTACAGAATTTCCCACGTTCTGTATTTGGCTGATTGCTCAACTGAATAGTCTTAACCTCAGGCTTTTTAAAAGCGGGAAAGCAGTGGCTTAAGAAGAAAATATTGGTGCAAACCACTTCCCCTTGGTCTACTCTTTTGGTTCCAGAGCATGTTGTTTTTATCATGGAGGCATTCTTTACAGTGATTGTAAGGTTGGTGATGACTCTTGAATCATGATTTGGCTTGGCTCTTCAGTGTATGTCCAAAGTGCTCATTTTAGAGTTAGGCATAGGGAACAAGTCCAATCTAAAAGTATCAACTGAACTAGCATGATGGTCACAGTAACAATTTTAGTATATGATCAGGGCTTATTTTGTCTCATAATTCTGTCCCACTCCACCTAATATTAATATGACTTGGTTTTTCCCTAGTCCTACAGTTGTTACAACAAAAGTGAAAGCTTGTTTTTCATTAGCTTGTTCTACTTCTGAGACTAATTTATTTAGAAGCAGTAGCCTAATTATTATTGACTCATCTTTATCTTGCCTAAGGAAAGACCATTGAATAAAGTAGAACAGAAGCTATTTTTAAGCCGTACTGACCAGTTCAAGCTAATGCCTTTCTGCCATTCTATAGAATTTAGGTAACTTGGCATTTCAATATTTTTTCATCTTTTCTTTTTCACATGTCATCACACACACACACACATAGACACACCCACATTTCCCACTAATTGGACTAAATCATCAGTCTGTCAGGAGGAGAAGGTAATGGTAAATTGAGAGGTACTAAACGTAGAGTAAGTGGGTTTTAAGGACCAGATGATTCCAAGGATAGTCAAAATGAGTATCTGGTATCATTTTATACATTAAATTTAAATTATAGGAGAAGGCAATGGTAATAGTTAAAATTTATTGAGTGCCTACTTCTGGTCATGCACCAGAAATATATGAAGTGTGCAAGAAATGTGAAGCACTTTGGAGGAATTACCTTTTTTGATTTGTCATCATAACAATCCTATGGAGTAAGAACTGTTCTTATTCTCATGAATCACAGAAGAAAATTGAAGCTTTGAAAGGTTATATAAATTGTCTAAAGTCACATGACTCATCAGTATAGGGCTGTGAGGGTTAAACTCTAAACTAGGTCAAATTTGTCAGTTTTTATGACTTATTTCACTATTGCCAAGTCATTTATTACTAGTAGTTCTGACTCCTAATTTCTGCTCACTTATCTGAAAATAATCTCCAACCACTTAAATACTTGAATCTTTTAAACTATCCTGAGTCTTTTCAGACAGACCTGCCTAGTAGCAAAGGCAGACTTGCCTGTAAAATATGCAGGTCTGTCTACAAAATCTTGTTACTGCCAAATTAAAGGCTCTGTTTCCTTTTTTTTTTTTTTTTTTCGTTTTCTGGCTTTACAGATAATCTTTTATTTTGCTCATGATTCTGTGAGTTAGTTGGGCAGGTTTTCTGCTCTGGACCCACCAGCTGACCAGAGACATAGGCTCAGCTCTCTCTCATGTTTGGGATTAGTTGTTGGGTTGGTGGCTTAATGATCTAGCATGGTCTCATTCACATGTCTCGGGATTTGTGCTGGCTGTCAGCTGTGATTGGTTTTCCTTCCTGTGGTTTGCTTCATGCTCCATTAGGCTAGCTTGGGCTGGATCACATGATGGTCTTGATATTCTAAGAGCAGCAAGAGACCAATCCCCTGTACACAACACTTTTTAAGTGTCTGTTGGGTCAGGTGTACTGTTGTCTAATTGGTCAAAGCAAATCACATGACTGAGATAGAGAGGAAGGGAGGATATAGGCTCCTTGTTGATTGGTGGGAAAGAATTTTTGGTCATTTTTCCCTCTATCAAAGAACTTCAGGGTGGGAATTAACAGTGAGACTTTTGAAATAGTTTAGCTAAGACTTAAGAGTTCAATCAAATGTCAAGACTTGGTGTGATATAATGGAGAACCTAAAATTATTTTTCTGAATAGTTGTTTAATTTCCTAAATTCTAATTATTGAATATTTTAATTCCTTTCCTAGTAATTCTTGATGTTATCTTTTAAAAACATTTTTTAAAATTTATTTTAGTTTTGGGTGTGCTGGGTCTTTGTTGCTGTGCAAGGTTTTCTCTAGTTTTGGTGAGTGAGGGCTACTCTCTAGCTGCAGTGTGCTGGTTTCTCATTGTGGTGGCCTCTCTTGTTGCAGAGCACTGGCTCTAGGGCATGCAGGCTTCAGTAGTTGCAGCTCTCTGGCTCTGGAGCACAGGCTCAATAGCTGTGGTGCAGGGGCTTGGCACCTTGGCATTTGGGGTCTTCCCAGATCAGGGATTGAACCTGTGTCTCCTGCATGGGCATGTAGATTCTTTACCACTGAGCCACCAGGGAAGCCCTTGATGTTATCTTTATCATATATTAGATGCAACCAAAATCATGATCTGCTTTTGAGATATCTGTTCTATTTCACTTATTGGTATCTGGTCCTACCCTGGAAACATATTGATTTAATCATTACACATTTAGAACATGTTTTATTAAATGGTAGACTTCATTTTTTCTTACTACACTTTTTAAAAGTGTATATATTTTTGTTAAACTTAGGAATCTTGATCTGCCTCCTCCAGTATACATAAAATACATTTAGATTTTGAGTTTCAAAATATATTAAATCTATAAGTTAACTTGAGAAACAAGTACCTTAATATTTTTCCTATCCATGCAGATATGTGATCTCTTTCTCCATTTGTGCAACTCTTTTATATTCATCTTTTTATCCTATGTGTTTCTTGCTAAGATGAATCCTGATTCCCATATCACGGTTTTCATTATTAGTTTTCCTACTGTGAATAAGCATATTTATCCTTAATTTTGATCCTTTAATGGAATTGAAGAGTATATTATGAAATGATTACTAAAATCAAACTAATTCATCACATCCCATAGTTATCATTTTGTGTGTGCATGTGGTGAAAACCCTTGATACTTACTCCCTTTACAAATTTGAAAGATACATATATTATCATTAGTTATAGTTGGTTTGCTGTACATTAGGTCTCCAGACCTTATTCATCTTATAATTGAGAATTTATACTCTTTAACTAATAGCTCCCCTTTTTCCCCACCCCACCAACCTCTTGTAAACCACTGTTCTGTTTCTGTGAGTTTGACATTGTTTAGATTCCACATTATAAGTAAGATCATGTAATATTTGTCTTTGGTGTTTGGCTTATTTCACTTAGCATAGTGTCCTCCAGGTTCACCCTTATTGTTGCATATAACAGAATTTCCTTCTTCTTGAAAGCTAAATAACATTCCTTTGTGTGTATGCACATGTTTATGTGTATACACAGTGTCTTCTTTATCCATTCATCCATCAGTGGACACTTAGATTGTTTCCATATCTCATAAATAATGCTGCAGTGAGTGAGTATGGGAGTGCATATAATTCTTTGAGATAATGTTTTTATTTTCTTTGGATATATACCCAAGAGTAGGATTGATGAATCATAGTGTGGTTCTGTTTTTAATTTCTTGAGAAAGTTCCATACTGTTTCCCATAGCGGGTGTACCAATTTACAATTCCACCATTTGTAGGTATTCTTTGGGAAAAAAATGTCTCTTCAGGTCCCTGATTTTTAGCTGGGTTATTTGTTTTGTTATGATTTTTTGCTATTCAGTTATATGAATTCCTTATATATTTTGGATGTTAACCTCCTATCAGATAGGTAGTTTGCAGATATCTTCTCCCATTTCATAAGTTGCCTGTTGATGGTTTTCTTTACAGTTCAGAGACTTTTTATCAATAGCTGATGTTGGCCTACTTGTTTATTTTTTATTTTTGCTTTTGTTGTCTGTGTTTTGGTGTCTGTTCCAAACAGTTGCTCCAAGACTGTCAAGGAGCTTTCCTCATATCTTTTCTTTTAGGCATTTTATGGTTGCAGGTCTCATGAGTAAGTCTTTAATCTTTTTGAGTTGATTTTTTTTAATGTAGTATGAGATAAAGGTCTAATTTCATTCTTTCGCATGTGACTAGTTTTTCCAATATCATTTTTTGAAAAGACTATTCTTTCCTTATTGAATATTCTTGGCACCTGTGTTGAAAATTGATTGTATATGCATGGGTTTATTATTGGACTCTCTCTTCTGAGCCATTAGCTTGTGTGTTGCCTGCACATACTCTTTTGATTACTACAGCTTTGTAATATAGTTTGAAACTAGGCACTGTAATACCTCTCACTTTGTTCTTCTTTCTCGATTGCTTTGGCTATTTGGAGTCTTCTGTAATTTCATGTAAATGTTAGAATTTTTTTCTTTTCTGTGGAAAATGCAATTGGATTCTTGATGGGGAATTGACCTGAATTTGTAGATCATTTTGTGAAGAATGGACATTTTAACAACATTAATTACTCCAGTCCACAAACATAGGATATCTTTCCATTTGTGTCTTCTTTGATTTCTTTCACCAGTGTTTTAAAAGAATTATAAGCCAATATCTTTGATACCTTGGAAGAAAAGTTATGACCATCCTAGGCAGCATATTAAAAAGCAGAAATACTACTTTGCCAACAAAGGTCTGTCCAGTTAAAGCTATGGTTTTTCCAGTAGTCATATATGGATGTGAGAGTTGGGCTAAAAAGAAAGCTGAGCACCAAAAAATTGATGCTTTTGAACTGTGGTGTTGGAGAAGACTCTTGAGAGTCCCTTGGATAGCAAGGAAATCAAACCAGTCCATCCTAAAGGAAATCAGTCCTCAATATTCATTGGAAGGACTGATGCTGAAGCTGAAACTCCAGTACTTTGGCCACCTGATGCAAAGAACTGACTTGTTTGAAAAGATCCTGATGCTGGGAAAGACTGAAGGCATGAGGAGAAGGGGACGGCAGAGGATGAGATGGTTGGATGGCATCACTGATTCAATGGACATGAGTTTGAGTAAGCTCTGGGAGTTGGTGATGGACAGGGAAGCCTGGCATGCTGCAGTCCATGGGATCACAAAGGGTCGGACATGACTGAGCAACTGAACTGAACTGATCTTTGATAAACATAGATGCAAAAATTCTCAACAAGATAGAAGCAAACTGAATTCAACAATACATTAAAAGGATTATATAGCATGGTCAAGTCAGAGTTATCCCTGATAACTTAACATCAAAGCAATAAATATGATACACCACATTAACAAAATGAAGGATATAAATCATATAATCATTGTAATAGATGTAGAAAAGCATTTGATAACATTCAATATACCCTCATGATAAAAACTCTCAACAAATTAGAGAAGGAATTTGCCTCTGTATAATAAAAGCCATATGTGACAAGCCCACAGTGTAATAAAACCACATATGACAAGCCCATAGCTAACATTGTACTCAACAGTGAAAAGCTGAAAGCTTTTCCTCTAAGAACAAGACAAGAGTACCCACCTTCTCTACTTCTATTCAACACAATACTGGAAGTCTTAGCCAGAAGACTTAGGAAAGAAAAAAAGCATTCAAGTTGGAAAAGAGAAGGTAAAATTGTCTCTGTTTGCTGATGTTGCTGTTTAGTTGCTAAGTCATGTCTCACTCTTTGTGATCCCAAGGACTGTAGCATGCCAGGTCCCTCTGTCATTTGCAGATAACATGACCTTATATATAGAAAACCCTGAAGACTACTAAAAATTGTGTTAAAACTAAAAATTCAGAGAAGTTGCAGCATAAAAAAGTATAAAAATCAGTTTCATTTCTATATACTAACAATGAACTATCTTTTTTTTCTTTTTATTGTATTTATTTATTTATTTCCATTTATTTTTATTAATTGGAAGCTAATTACTTTACAATATTGTAGTGGTTTTTGCCATACATTGACATGAATCAGCCATGGATTTACATGTATTCCCCATCCCAACCCCCCCTCTCACCTCCCTCCCCACCCCATCCCTCTGGGTCTTCCCAGTGCACCAGCCCCAAGCACTTGTCTCATGCATCCAACCTGGGCTGGTGATCTGTTTCACCCTTGATAATATACATGTTTCGATGCTGTTCTCTCGAAACATCCCACCCTCACCTTCTCCCACAGAGTCCAAAAGTCTGTTCTGTACATCTGTGTCTCTTTTTCTGTTTTGCATGTAGGGTTATCTTACCATCTTTCTAAATTCCATATATATGCATTAGTATACTGTCTTTATCTTTCTGGCTTACTTCACTCTGTATAATGGGCTCCAGTTTCATCCATCTCATTAGAATTGATTCAAATGAATTCTTTTTAATGGCTGAGTAATATTCCGTGGTGTATATGTACCACAGCTTCCTTATCCATTCGTCTGCTGATGGACATCTAGGTTGCTTCCATGTCCTGGCTATTATAAACAGTGCTGCAATGAACACTGGGGTGCACGTGTCTCTTTCAGATCTGGTTTCCTCGGTGTGTATGCCCAGAAGTGGGATTGCTGGGTCATATGGCAGTTCTATTTCCAGTGTTTTAAGGAATCTCCACACTGTTCTCCATAGTGGCTGTACTAGTTCGCATTCCCACCAACAGTGTAAGAGGGTTCCCTTTTCTCCACACCCTCTCCAGCATTTATTGCTTGTAGACTTTTGGATAGCAGCCATCCTGACTGGCGTGTAATGGTACCTCATTGTGGTTTTGATTTGCATTTCTCTGATAATGAGTGATGTGGAGCATCTTTTCATGTGTTTGTTAGCCATCTGTATGTCTTCTTTGGAGAAATGTCTGTTTAGTTCTTTGGCCCATTTTTTGATTGGGTCATTTATTTTTCTGAAACTGAGCTGCAGGAATCGCTTGTATAATTTTTAGATTAATCCTTTGTCTGTTGCTTCGTTTGCTATTATTTTCTCCCATTCTGAAGGCTGTCTTTTCACCTTGCTTATAGTTTCCTTTGTAGTGCAAAAGCTTTTAAGTTTCATTAGGTCCCATTTGTTTATTTTTGCTTTTATTTCCAACATTCTGGGAGGTGGGTCATAGAGGATCCTGCTGTGATTTATGTTGGAGAGTGTTTTGCCTATGTTCTCCTCTAGGAGTTTTATAGTTTCTGGTCTTACATTTAGATCTTTAATCCACTTTGAGTTTATTTTTGTGTATGGTGTTAGAAAGTGTTCTAGTTTCATTCTTTTACAAGTGGTTGACCAGTTTTCCCAGCAAAAGACATTAAGAAAACAGTCCTGTTTACAATAAGAAGAAAAAGAATAAAATACTTAGGAATGAATTTGACCAAGGAAGTGAAAGATCTGTACACCAAAGGTATTCTGAGGTTTCTTTTTCTTCAGTTTTTTGCTGCTGCTACCCAAGGAATCAGGGATTATAAACCTCTAAGTATTGCCTTTGGGATTAGTATTTTTCACATGAAAAATACCTTCATTCATAGCTTCTGTTTCAGTAGATGAGGTTGGTCTTCAGCTTCCAGTCTTCTCTTTCTTAACTTTTCCCCTACTATTATCTTGACACTCCTCCCTACTTTATGAGTAAAAAGCACTGCCATCATTATGATAGTTTCATTGTGAAAAGGTATTTAGTCAATGCCTTGCTTTATAAAAATGCGCCTCCCAGGTGTCGTCTTTCCTATGTATTTGTTTTTTGAGTTTTTGTTGCTGTGGTATTAAAAAATGTGTTCACCTTCTGAGAGTTGTATTTTGGGCAAAAGACTAAATTAGTGGAAATTATTGGGGTATATGGAGCCAAAAAATATTTACACAGCTTCTGAAATTCTGCTTTGGTGGGTAGAACTCTTAGAGTCAGAATAAATAGCTCTCATTTTGCCCCCTCAAGCATCCACCTGTTTCTCAGTGTTTACCTAATGGGCTAACTGTGCTGGCTACAGTTGAGGCCTATTACTAGCAGCAACTTGAGGTGGAGGCTTGACAAAGTGCAAAATCGCTAGCCTATATGTTTTTTCCTTTGGTAATCTCAGCCAGCCTTTTTCTTTCCCCTTGTTCTCCTATTCCTGTTTTTTTTGCCATAAAAAATGATGTTTAATTTACAGTGTCTTGTTAGTGTCAGGTGTACGGCTGAGTGACTCAGTCATACATATTTATCTTTTTTCACATCCTTTTCCATTGTAGTTTATTGTAAGATATTGAATATAGCTCTCTGTGCTCTGTAGTAGGTCCTTGTTGTTTATCTATTTCATATATCGTGCATATTATTAATCCCAAACTCCTAATTTTTCTCTCTTCTTCTGTCCCTACTATCCCTTTTTGTTCTCCCATTATTAATCATAAATTTCTGAGTTCATATATTCATTTTTCTGTACCCTGAACCACCATATTTTGCTGTCACTCATGCTCTTATTTTTTTCTGCACCCCCCCCTTTTTTTTCAAAGTGAACTGTTTTTACACATTCTAGGAAAATTAATAAGCTAACACTTTAGTTTTTACAAGTACCTTGAGGTGTAACACTGTAAGAACTGTAAAAGTTGGCATGGATCAGTTTCTTCTTAACCCAGTGTGAAAGAGCTTATTCCAGAATGGCCCTGAGAAGTGGGAGGTAAAGAAAAAAGCATTTTGCTGGTTTGTAATGCCCTTTTTTCCGTACCCTATGACTCAGAGATTGGGTAGACCACAGCTCCTCCTTTTTTGATACAGTCTTACTATTTTATTTTTTTTTAATTAACTTTTAATTGAAGGATAATTGCTTTACAATATTGTGTTGGTTTCTGTTGTGTAACACTGCAAATCAGTCATATACATATACATATATGAATATATATATACTCTCACTCTTGAGCCTCCCTCCTACTCCCTTACTAGTTTCTTGATTAAAATGTGAAGCATCCTTCAGTTGATATTTACACACTTAAGTTAGGAGCTGAAGTGTTTGGTTTTTGTCTTTGTGGTTTCTTTAACTCAATGCCTGATATTGATTCTATTCCAAGTTGAAGCTCTGATATTTCTGATGATCCTTTTGCAATCCATTTCTTGTTCTGACTTTAAATTCTTTTCATGCAAATCAAAAGGTTACATTCCTTCATCTCAAGACAACATTGGAGTATTTAAAAGCTACATGGCTGTCATTTCCAAAGCTATCAGTGGACCTGTATCCATTAGCTTGGTGACCTTCGATAAGTTGGTTAACCTTACTAATCCTCAATTTCTTCCTCTGTAATGACACTACATACCTTATGGGGCTACAGAAATAAATAGTAAATTTAATCCATGTAAAGTGTTTTTTGCTGTACCCAGTCCATAGTAAACAAATCGTGGTGACAGCGACCTTGGGGGCAATGACTATATGCATATAGTCTTCATTGTCAGTTTCTAGTTTAGCAAGAGGAAAACTGTCACTTTCAAATTCTTTGCAACTGACATTAAATAGGTTGAAGAGAGAAAGACATCAGCTCTGCATTACTTCTTTGGTAGGGAGTGAAATGCTGTTTTTGCAAGTAGATTGTAAACTTAGGTCTTTTTTATTTGTAATGGAGGCTCAAAATGTCTACCCTTCCTATTACTAGAAATTTAAGAAGGTAGCATTGGAGGAAGAGAGTTAGCCCTCAAATACTTAAAGACTAGTTATATTAATAGAAATAACCATAGTACCAGCTGTCTCAGTGGACTGTTTGAAATCCAAGTGCATAGCTCACAAGGGAATCTAGCTAAATAAACAGAAAATCATTTTTAATAGTCTAACACGGTAACTAAGTAGATAATTAGTCCTTTTGAATCAGAGAATATACCACTAAATTTAAGTCCATTGTTCATTTCTTCTTTTAAAGAATATATTCTTAGAATTATCTGTTGACCTATCCTGTGTCTCTGAGTCTGCCATGTTTCTAGTGCAAGTGTCTGTATAATGTGGAATTGGAAAGCAACTCGAAATAGTTTATTCTCTATGTTTTATATATAAAGAAACTGAGAGCTTAAGTAAATGTGTCTAGGTTAGATAATCAGTGACAGGGCTAGAATCTCCTAACTCCTAGTGTAGTAGTCTTACACTTCATCCTATCTGTGATTTTGGCTCACAAGATTGTTATTTTCTTTTAAAAGTGGTTTTTATTTTACTCCTAGGCCAAATTATTTTCTATGACTGCTGATTTCCATTTTTGTTATTTATCAGTGAGACTAGATCTTTAAGTTCAGAGAAGTTTATTTGATAATTATATAGACATAAAAAATATTCAATAAAAGATGTTTATATTTCTTTTAAGCATGATTCAGAATTAAGTTGAAATGTTAAATAGTATGAGGACAGAGACTAGTGTAGCCAGAAAGACAAAGGTTTCAAATAAATAGGAGAGTTAAAGTGGAAATACTCAGATAGTAAGAAAGATGGAATGGAGGTGATAACAGGAAAGATACTGAATGAATATAGATTCTATATTGAGTGAATATAGAGAATGCCAAATTTGGGTTCTTGAAAGAGTTCTGGAAGTGTATGTTGATGGAACTGTGTTCATTTGAGGCTGATGATACTAATTGTGATGCTAAGTTGAATTGAAAGGGAGGAAAGAATGCTGTAGTCAAGCTATATTGAAGCAATGATGTTAAAGACGTAAGGGTGTTAATAGGTCTCAGGGTAGAGAGAAAATATATATAAGCCAGATGGTAAAATTACCTAAGAGGTGCTATGAACAGAAGGAAAAAGCCACAAACAGTGGAAGTACTTTGGAGGGAACAATCTGGTTATAATAAAGACTCTTCTGTCAGTTGTGTCCTGTATTGAATAGTAAGGATGATAGAATTTGATACCTTTGGGTTTACCCATGGTTACTTAATGCCATCAGTATGTTTGTATTCATCTTGCTTATGTCAGTACATATTTGTATGTGTTATATACTTCCCTGTAGTGAGAATTAGGCCTGTTCATATATTATTTGATGTGTTTTTTAAAGTCTGTTTTAGCATACCTTAATGAAATTACGAGAGAACATGATAACAAGAGAGATGAGATATCAGAGAAGGTAAATTCATTTAATTTTGATCTTGATTCACTCATGTTTTGAAAGAATATCTTTCTATTAAGTTTAAATACTAGAAACATATATTTACATACATATTTACAATTTATAAATCACATTTACATGCATTGTCTCAATTATGAGTCCTAGATTTTTGGTAAAATTAACAGTATAAAATACAGAGTCAAAGTTACTCAGTATGTGTTAAACTATTGTAGTAAAAATTAGTAGTTTTGAATGCTTATAAAGCTCTCAGGGTTGAAACAACAGAATCTCTAACCTCAAGTGGTTTGTAATATGGTAGGAAGAAACACAATTGGGTAGTAAAGAATAAACTACTTTTACTTTAGATTTAATGGTACATTAGTATTTGTAACATATTCCTAATTAAATAACTGTATATGTTAAATACATTATCCAAGTGTTAGTGCTTGTGTTCTTTGAACACTTCAGCATGATGTAATTGCATATGGTTACAAAAATTCACAAAAGTGCCCAGAGGGCAAAGGGTGAGAGTGACAACTATTGAACTTTTAAAGTAACATCTCAAATGTGCTTTCATTGCTGTGGAAAGTTATGACAACAACTCCAGATACAGAGATAATTATATATTGATATAAAATTATTTTAGATAAAGATTTTATTTCAATACTTACAAAATATTTGGTTTCAATTATTCATCTTAAACTATAAGAGAATAGTTTTTGAAGGAACTACTGCTTATTGGATAAATCATATTGCTTATATGTACAAATCATACTGATAAACTTCAAAAAGCCTAACTATTTAATCATAGCACTAATCTTCATGAGGGGTTTCCCTGGTAAAGATTCTCAATTGGTAAAGAATCTGCCTGCAGTGCAGGAGACCCAGGTTCGATTCCTGGGTGGGAAAGATCCCCTGGAGAAGGAAATGGCAACCCATTCCAGTATTCTTGCCTGGAAAATCCCATGGACAGAGGAGCATGGCAGGCTACAGTCCATGGGGTCACAAAGAGTCAGACACGACTTAGAGACTAAACCACCAAGCTTCATGAAGGGGAAACATTAAAGGCATGTTCCTGCTCACAAAGGAGTTTAGAACTTACTTGGGAAGACCAAAGGGCAATAATTGTTCTTCAGAAATTTTGAATAAGTGCTGAACTGTGGTGTTGGCTTAGAATTTTAGCAAAAATTTTTTTGTAAAGTGAGACCTTGGCTTGGAATTTGAGAGATAAGTAGGTAAATGTTTTATTTCTGAAAAATACTAATTATTAAGACCACAATTATTATGATATATAAATAAATTTTCTAGATTTTCCTATTTACAAGTATGTTTTCCTACAAAAAATGTTTTTTTTGTAGATACTTTGAAAAGAGATACTTTTAGCACCTTAAATCACAGAGCAATAATGAAAAAGTTTTTGAAGAGTATAAACAAATAATTTCTTCTTGAATACTAAATCCTGGTGGGATTTTGTTGTCGTAGCTACAGAAGAAACTAATTATATCAGTTCTGCATTTCTCATAGTGTTCTAGCAGTTGTGTTGTAACCTCTATAGTATTAAATAAATATTGGTAGATATGAATATAATTCTATTATTAGTCACTAATTTCCAGTCTAGTGAAAAATCTTTTGTCTTCCTAACCAATTTATGTATTAGAAAATATTCAGTGCTACTTATTGGTAATTGGTTATTTTTTAGTGGAGGGAGAAGTTGCTGATTTTTGTCTGCATCTAAACAACTTACCAGATTCTTTTTCTTCTAAGACAGTTTTAGTAGTTTGTTTTTTTACTTTTCTATATTTATATGTTTATTATTTCATTTCTTGTTTTATTAAATTAGCTTGAATCTATAAAACAAATCAGAATAATAATAGAAAAAATGAACATGTGTTTCTTCTTCCTGACTTTAATGGGAATGGCTATACCTTTCTACTGTTCAGTGTTATATTTGTTGTGATTTTTGTTATTGTTAATATTTATTATCTATAGTTTTCCTCTAATCCCATTTTACGTAAAATGTTTACTTGGATTGACTGATGAATTTTATCAAATGTCTTTCCAGAACCTGTTGATATAACAGTGAAGTTTTATCTTTTGATAAAACTTGTTTTAATGAACATCAATACATATCCTGATATTGAGCTTTGTCAATTTGTGAGTTTAGGCAGCCAAACTCCATCTAAATCCAACAAAGATATACTTAATTTTTTTTTTCCTCTTCCATGCTTATGAAAGAAAAAATACTAATGATCTCCTCTGGGTTTATAAAGAAAACTCACAAGTATTTATATTTTTCTGAAAATACTATTTCAATTTGAATGTTACTGTCATGGGAACACATTATTAAATGAAACAACCAATCAGAATTATAGACGTTTAGAAACTAAACATTGCATTCACAGAAAGTAGCATCAATCTGTAAGATACTTCTTTTTAGAAATGGTAGTTGCAAATACATTTATATCATGAAGAATATTATTTGCTTTTCTGTATCTATATCTTGTCAAGTCTTATTTTGTAAGCAGAAGTGCCCTCAGTGTCAGGGTTGGGGCCTGGAAAACTTAAAGTTCAGGGAAAGAAAAGAGTGAAATATGTTAGTAACAAATGAAATATGAGGTACTTAAATTTCTGTAATACACGTTATTTAGTCATGGTTTATCGTCATTTATTTAATAAACATTCCTGGATTGGATTTACTAGTATCTTATTGGTATTTGTTCCTGTATTAAGTACTTACTTTATAATGCTTAAAACAATCTAAAATCATGTATACTGTAGTATGTGATGTGTTTCCTGTGGAATCACTATGACAGATTTTTTTCATCACTTGTGACCTTTGTAGTAGTCCATCTCTCTTTCTATTCCTAGAGATAGGCAGCAATGATTTGCTTTTAAGTCATTAGGGATTGTTTGAACATTATACAAATAATTCCTCCCTTTCTTTCTTTGGCTCTCTGTCTCTCTCTCCTTTCTCTCTCTGAATCCATATACCCAATGTATTTAACACATTGAAAGATAATTTGGGCAGCTGGGACAAAGTTTAGGATTGAATTAATGACAAGCACATAAAAACTTAGAAAATGCAAATTAAAAAATGTAACATCAGGGCATAAAGCATCTGTGAGGTAAAATAAGAGAGCAGTATTAATAGAGTGTTAACACTGACTGCTATGATTTGTTGAGAAGATGGAGATGTGGCAAGGGTGCTTGTATGTGTAATGAAGAGGTGGGAGAGAAGAAAGAATTTTTTTGAGAAGTCAGTTAATAGCTATATAAAAATGTCATTTTCAGATACATTAGGTAAATGCCAAAATAAATAGCAAAAAGATTAAAAAGTGGTTGCCTCTAGAAAGCAGGAAATGGGCAAAGGAAAGGGATAGATTATTTCTAATTTTTATGATCTGTCCTATAGAATTATCTGACATTTTAAAATTATGTGCATGATTGAGTTTGATAAAAATAAAGCTAAAATGAAAAAAGAAGAAAGAATATACAGATTTAAGATTTTAATGTTAAAAATCACATTTCTATTCTATACACTTCCAAATATCTTATAAAATGGGAGTATATTTGGGATTTATCTTTATTTTTCTTGGTTATATACCCAGGAGGGAAATACCTGGGTTATAGGGTAACTCTGCTTCACATTTTGGGAAAAAATGAGTTGTCTTTTATTACTGAGTTGTAAGAGTTCTTTATTTTTTTCTGGATATAAATTCCTTATTAGACATGATTTACAAATACTTTCTCCCTTTATGTGGGTTTTTTATTTTTTTACTTTCTTGATAGTTTCCTCTACAGCACAAAAGTTTTTAATTCTCACAGGGGTCAATTTATGTTTTTAATTTTATTGCTTTTGGTGTCATATCTAAGAAACCATTGCCTAATCCTAAATCACCACGATTTAAAAACATGTGCTTTCTTCTAAAATTTGTATAGTTTTGCCTCTTACATTTAGGTCTATGATCCATTTTGAGTTATTTGTATATGAGTCCAACTTAATTATTTCGCATGTAGATATCCAGTTGTTGCAGTGACATTTGTTGAAAGACCCTTCATTTCTCATTGAATTGTCTTAGCACCCTTGTCAGTAATCAATTAACTGAAAATGTGAACATTTATTTCTGGGATCTAAATGCTGTTCCACTTATCTGAGTGTTTATCCTTATGCCAGTAACTCATTGTCTTGATTATTGTAGATTCACATAAGTTTTAAAAATGGAAAATATGAGTGTACCAGCTTTGTTCATCTTTTTCAAGATCATTTTGATTCTGGGTCTCTTGAGTACTCATATGAATCTTAGGGTCAACTTGTCAAATTTTTGAAAAAACAAAAAAAACAGATTTTTTAGGGGTTGCATTGAATTTGAAGATCAGTCTGGGGAGTATTGTCACCTGAACAATCTTAAGTATTTTAATACATGTATATGAGAAGCTTTTCCTTTATTTGCTGCTGCTGCTAAATCGCTTCAGTCATGTCCGACTCTGTGCGACCCCAGATAGAGCAGCCCACCAGGCTCCAGGCAAGAACACTGGAGTGGGTTGCCATTTCCTTCTCCAATGCATAAAAGTGAAAAGTGAAAGTGAAGTCACTCAGCCGTGTCTAACTCTTCACGACCGCATGGTCTGCAGCCTACCAGGCTCCTCCATTCATGGGATTCTCCAGGCAAGAGTACTGGAGTGGGGTGCCATTGCCTTCTCCGTTTTCTTTATTTAGGTCTTCTTTAATTTTTTTCAGCAGTATTTTATAGTTTTTAGCATATAAGCTTTATCCTTCTTTTGTTCATTTCATTACTGAGTATTTTATTCTTTTAGTTGCTATTGTAGATGAAATTGTTCTCTTAAGTTTGTTTTTGGATAGGGTATCACTAGTATATATAGAAATATAATTTGTACATTAATTTTGCAATCTTGCCTAATTTCTTTTTAGTTCTAATAATTTTTTCAGTTATTTCTTAGGTTTATATGCACAAGGTCATGTCATTAGCACATAGTTTTAGTTATTTTTCAAAAAGTCTGGATGTCTTCCCCCCACCCCCCTCACCTAATTGTTCTGGAAAGGATGTAGAAGTGACAAGAGCGGACACACTTGTTCCATTCCTGACCTTAGAGGGAAACCATTCATTCTTTCACTGATTAGTATGATGTTAGATGAGGGTTTATTGTACGTACCATTTATCAGATTGAAAAAGTTCTCTACAGTTCTTTTGTTGAATGTTTTTTAATATGAGTGGGTATTGGATTTTTTGAAATAATTTTTCTCCATCTATTGAGGTGACCATGTGATTTTTGTACTATGTTCTATTGAGATAGTTCAGTTATGCAGTTGTGTCTGACTCTTTGCGACCTCATGGACTGCAGCATCCCTGTCCTTCACCACCTTCCAGAGTTTTCTCAAACTCATGCCCAGTGATGCCATCCAACCATCTCATGCTCTGCTGATCCCTTCTCCTCCTGCCTTCAAACTTTCCTAGCTTCAGGGTCTTTTCCAATGAGTTGGCTCTTCGCAACAGGTGGCCAAAGTATGGGAGCTTCAGCTTCAATCCTTCCAGTGAATATTCAGGGTTAATTTCATTTAGGATGGACTGGTTTGATCTCCTTGCAGTCCAAGGGACTCTCAAGAGTCTTCTCCAATATCACTGTTCAAAAGCATCAATTCTTCGGTTTTCAGCCTTTTTTATTGTCCAGCTCTCACATCTGTTGAGATAGTATATTGAGATAGTATGTTACATTAAATATTTTTTGATGTTAAACCAGCTGTGCATTCCTGGGATAAAATCTAAGAAGTCATATTGTATTCCTTTTCATATGTTGCTGGAATTGGTTTTGTTGTTGTTGTTCAGTTGCTACGTTGTGTCCAACTCGTTGCAACCCTGTGGACTGCAGCATGCCAGGCTTCCCTGTTCTTCACCAACTCCTAGAGTCTGCTCAAACTCATGTTCATTGAGTTGATGATACCATCCAACCATCTCAATCTCTGTCAGCCTCTTCTCTTCCTGCCTTCAATCTTTCCCAGCATTCAGGTCTTTTCTAATGAGTTGGCTCTTCACATTAGGTAGCCAAAATATTGGAGCTTCAGCATCAGTGCTTCCAATGAATATTCAGGGTTGATTTCCTTTAGGATTGACTGGTTTGGTCTCCTTGCAGTCCAAGGGACTCTCAAGAATCTTCTCCAGCATCACAGTTTGAAAGCATCAATTCTTTGGCATTCAGCCTTCTTTATGGTCCAACTCTCACATCCATACACAACTACTGGAAAAACCATAGTTTTGAATATATGGACCTTTGTTAGCAAAGTGATGCTTCTGTTTTTTCAATATGCTCTCTAGGTTTGTCATGGCCTTTTTTCCAAGGAGCAAGTGTCTTTTAATTTTGTGCCTGCAGTCACTGTCCACAGTGATTTTGGACCCCAAGAAAATAAAGTCTGTCACTGTTTCCACCTTTTCCCCATCTATTTGCCGTGAAATAGAAAACGATCTTCATTTTCTGAATGTTGAGTTTTAAGCCAGCTTTTTCCTTCTGCTCTTTCAGCTTTATCAAGAGGCTCTTTAATTCCTCTTCCCTTTCTGCCATTAGGGTGGTGTCATCTGCATGTCTGAAATTATTGCTATTTCTCCCATCAATCTAATTGATGTGTGACATCTAGCTGGGCGTTTCACATGATGTACTCTGTTATAAATTAAATAAGCAGGGTGACAGTATACAGCCTTGACATACTCCTTTCCCAATTTGGAACCAGTCTGTTGTTCCATGTCCAGTTCTAACTTGCTTCTTTACCTGCATACAGGTTTCTCAGGAGGCAGGATAAGGTGGTCTGGTGTTCCCATCTCTTGAAGAATTTTTCACGGTTTGTTGTGATTCACACAGTCAAATGCTTTAGTGTAGTCAATAAAGCAGAAGTAGATGATTTTCTGTAATTTCCTTGCTTTTTCAGTGATCCAACGGATGTTGGCAATTTGATCTCTGATTCCTTGGCCGTTTCTAAATCCACCTTGTACATCTGGAAGTTCTCAGTTCACTTACTTTTGAAGCCTAGCTTGAAGGATTTTGAGCATTACCTTGATAGCATGTAAAATGAGTGCAACTGTGTGGTAGTTTGAACATTCTTTGGTATTGCCCTTCTTTGGGATTGGAATGAAAACTGACCTGTTCTAGTCTTGTGGCCACTGATGAGTTTTCCAAATTTGCTGGCGTATTGAGTGCAGCACTTTAGCAACATCCTTTTTTGGGATTTGAAAGAGCTCAGCTGGAATTCCATCACTTTCACTAGCTTTGTTCTTAGTAATGCTTCATAAGGTCCACTTGACTTCACACTCCAGGATGTCTAGGTCTAGGTGAGTGATCACACCATTGTTGTTATCTGGGTCATTAAGACCTTTTTTGTACAGTTCTGTGTTTTCTTACCACCCCTTTTCAATATCTTCTGCTTCTGTTAGGTTCATATCATTTCTGTCCTTTATTTATCCGTCTTCACATGGAATGTTCACTTGGTATCTCTCATTTTCTTGAAGAGATCTCTAGTCTTTCCCATGCTAATGTTTTCTTCTATCTCTTTCCATTATTCACTTAAGAAGGCTTTCTGATCTCTCTTGCTATTCTTTGGAACTCTCTATTCAGATGTGTATATATATCCTTTTCTCCTTTGCCTTTCATTTCTCTTGTTTTCTCAGCTATTTGTAGGGCTTCCTCAGACAGCCATTTTGCCTTGTTGCATTTCTTTTTCTGGAGTTTGGTTTTGGTCACTGCGTCCTGTACAATGTTATGAACCTCTGTCCGTAGTTTTTTTTTTTTTTTCTTTTTTTAATTTTTATTTTTTTTATTAGTTGGAGGCTAATTACTTCACAACATTTCAGTGGGTTTTGTCATACACTGATATGAATCAGCCATAGAGTTACACGCATTCCCCATCCCAATCCCCCCTCCCACCTCCCTCTCCACCCGATTCCTCTGGGTCTTCCCAGTGCACCAGGCCCGAGCACTTGTCTCCTGCATCCTAAGGCACTCAGTCTATTAGATCTAATCTCTTGAATCTATTTGTTACTTCCAATGTATAATCATAAGGGATTTGATTTAAGTTATACCTGGATGATCTAGTGGTTTTCCCTACTTTCTTCAATTTAAGTATGAATTTGGCAATAAGGAGCTCATAATCTGAGCCACAGTCAGCTCCTGGTCATGTTTTTGCTGACTGTATAGAGCTTCTCCATCTTTGCCTGCAAAAATATAATTAGTCTGATTTTGGTGTTGACCGTCTGGTGAAATCCATGTGTAGTGTCATCTCTTGTGCTGTTGAAAGGTGTTTGCTTTGACCAGTGTGTTCTCTTGGCAAAATTCTGTTAGCCTTTGCCCTGCTTCATTTTGTACTCCAAGGCCAAACTTGCCTGTTACTCCAGGTATCTCTTGACTTCTACTTTTGCATCCAGTCCCCTATAATGAAAAGGACATCTTTTGTGGGGGTTTGTTCTAGAAGGTCTTGTAGGTCTTCATAGAACCATTCTACTTCTTGTTTTCAGGCACTAGTGTTTGGGGGCATAGACTTGGATTACTGTGATGATGAATGGTTTGCTTTGAAAATGAACCCAGGTCATTTTGTCATTTTTGAGATTGCACTCAAGTACTGAGTTTTGGACTCTTGTTGACTGTGGGGGCTACTCCATTTCTTCTAAGGGATCCTTGCTCACAGTAGTAGATATAATGGTCATCTGAATTGAGTTCACCCATACCCATCCATTTTAGTTCAGTAATTCCTAAAATGTTGATATTCACTCTTGGGATCTCCTGTTTGACCACTTCCAATTTATCTTGATTCATGGATCTAACATTCCAGATTCCTATACAGTATTGTTTTTCACAGCATTGGAGTTTACTTTCACCACCAGACACATCCACAACTGGATGGTGTTTTTGTTTTGGCTCAGCCTCTTCATTCCTTCTGGAACTATTTCTCTGCTATTTTCTAGTAGCATATTGGACACCTACTGACCTGGGGGCTTCATCTTTCAGTGTCAGATCTTTTTGCCTTTTCATACTGTTCATGGGGTTCTCATGGCAAGAATGCTGAAGTTTTTTTTCCATTTCCTTCTCTAGTGGACCACATTTTGTCAGAACTCTCCACCATGACCCATTTATCTTGGGTGACCCTACATGGCATGGCTCATAGCTTCATTAAGTTATGCAAGACTGATCCTTGTCATCATTTTTCTTAGTTTTTTGTGACTGTGGTTTTCATTCTGTCTGTCCTCTGATGGATGAGGATAAGAAGCTTGTGTAAGCTTTCTGATGGGAGAGACTGGCTATCAGGAAAAGTGGGTCTTGCTCTGGTGGGCAGGGCCATGCTCAGTAAATCTTCCACTTTTCTGCTGATGAGTGGCTTGCTAATATTTTGGGGGGGGGGGGATTTTTATACCCATATTAATTAATAATTAGTGGTCTTTAGTTTTCTTTTCTTGTGATGACTTAGTTTCCAGAATCAGGGTAATATTGGCCATAAAATGAGTTGGGAAGTGTTCCCACCTCTTCTGTTTTTTTTTTTTTTTGAGAAACTATATTCTGATTATTGTTATCCACATTGATCTGCATTAGAATTATGAGTCTCTTCCTCTTGACAATTTTGTTTATAAGTCAAAACAAGGACAATTGAGAATGAAGAGGGAAACACCTCAGTTAAGGATCATGAATAGAAAGTGGATTTTGTTGCTAAGTATATTTTTTGCCAATTTAGTTGAGAATTCTTTGGAGATTATAGAACAATAGTTCGTTGGTTAAAGACACTGTGGCATATTCATACTATAATGAGCTCTACAATCTTTAAATAGGTTGAAGTACATCTAAACGTGTTTTTTTGTGGAAATATTTCCATAATGTGCTATTAAGTAAGAAAAATACAGATTTGGTTATATATTAGTTAATATGCTTTTGCATATATGTTCTTATATGCTTTAAAGAAAAATGAGGAATTTATGCAATAAACTCTACTTTTTTTATCTGGGAAATGAATTTTAGATAAACTACATGCTATGTTTAATCTTTTCATCTTTGAATATTTACAAAAGCAGTATATTATAAAAATATTTCCATTAAAAGTAGTTTTTGGAGCACTAAATATTTGACTGAACAAGACATAGAATCTCTTTTTTCCTGAGCTATGTGGGTCCTCTATTTTTTTAAAGGTTCTAGCATATTTCATTTTGAAATTAATTCATCTAATATTGCATATTCCTTTTTTACATGTTAGTCATATCTCTTTTGTGATATTGTGAGCTCTTTATATTTTTCTTTTCTTTCTTTCCTATTGTGATATTATGAAACCTTTCAAACATACAGTGGAGTTGAAAGAATTATACTGGAACACTCATTATTTATATGTTAAAGCACAAATATTATTATGCCATTTTATGAGTTTTGACTAAAGTATACACATGTGTAATTCAAACCTTATCAGAATATAGAATATTACCTTCACTTAGTGAAGTTCCTTTTATGCCCTTTCTAGTCAGTTCTCCTCAAGTCAACCACTTGTCAAACCAAGTGGTCAAAGTCAAAACCAGTTCTGATTTTTTTCACCATAGGTTAATTTTGCTTGTTTATATGATATTTGTAATCATACTACACATACTCTTTTGTGTATTGCTTCCTTTACTTAGCATAATGTTCTTGAGAATCACCCATGTTTTTGTTTCTGTCATTAGTTTTTATTATTTAATTGTTGAGTTATTCTATTGTATGCATATACCACAGTTTTGATGTTTGATTCTCTTGTTATTTGAGTTTTTTCTAGGTTGTTAAAGCTGTTAGGGGTGTACTTATACAAATTAATATGTGGACATATGCTCGTCATTTTCTTGGTTACATACATAGGAGTGAATTTTCTAGGTCATAGGACAGGTATGTGTTTAGTTTTTAAAGAACTGCAACATGTTTTTCCAAAGTGTTTGTGATTTAACACTCCTGCCAACAACACTTGGTTGTCTTTTTTATAAAATTAAATAATTATTTTAGTCATTCTGCTGGTTGGATAGTGGTATCTTGTTGTGACTTCAGTTTTTATTTCCCTGATGACTGTTTTCAGTATTTTCTTTTTCAGACAGTTCGGCATGGTTTTCCTTATCAGCCCACCACATTAGCCTTTGATCCAGTTCAGAAAATCTTGGCTATTGGGACGAGAACTGGTGCTATACGAATGTATCCTTAATTTTTGTTTCATTATTTACTATATTAATACCAATTACACTTCCTTAAATATCCAGGTAAGTGAAATATTTATGACCAAATAAATTTTATTGTTTATTTAGACATGAGTAACCCACGTCATCAAATTAATTTGGTATATTTTTAATGTCTGTGAGATAAGTATTGATGTCCCTTTTAAAATCCTTGATATTGGTTATTTTGTGTTTTCAGTTTTTTTCCTGGCTAGTCTATCTAGAAGTTTATTAACTGTACTGATTTTCATAAGAAGTAATCTTTGGTTTCATTGTTTTTCTGTATTGTTTTCCTATATTTTATTTTATTGATTCCTGATTTGGTCTTTTTTATATCCTTTCTATTGATTAACCTTGGGTTTCATTTTATCTTCTTTTTCTGGTGTTCTAAGGTGAAAACTGAGGTCATGGATTTGAGAAATTTCTTCTTTTCTAATATATGCCTGTAGAGTTGTAAATATCCTCTCAGATTTTGTTTTAGCGTCATCCCAGTTTTATAAATAAACTTTAAGATAATTATAGACGTGTAGTTTTTAAGAAGTAATATAGAAAAATTCCATGTACTTTTTCTCCAATTTCCCCCAATAGAAATATCTTTAACTATTAGTATACTACTACAACCAGGAAATTGATATACTCAAGGTAAAGATCACTTCTATCACTGCAGAGATTTCTCATGTTGCCCTTTTAGAGCCGCATCCTTACCCTCCAGTTCCCTCAGCCTCATCCTTGACTCCTGACAATCACTTGTTTGTTCTTTGTTTCAATAATTTTGTCACTTTAAAAATGTTATATAAATGGAATTATACCGTATGTAACCTTTTGAGGTTTGCTTTTTTCACTCAGCATAATTCTCTGAAGGCTCATTGAAGTTGTTGTATGTATTAATAGTTGAATTTTTTTATTGTTGAGTAATGTTCCATGGTAGGGATGTACCACAGCTTGTTTAACCTTTCACCTGCTGGAGGATATCTGGATTTTCAGTTTCTGGTTATGATTAAAGCAGCTATGAACATTTGTGTACATATTTTTGTGTGGACATAAATTTTCGTTTCTCTTGTATAAATGTCCAGGAGAGCAGCTGCAGGAGTTGTGCAATAGTTGCATGTTTAGTTTTATGAGAAAATCCCAAACTGTTTTCCAGAGTGGTCATAACATTTTCATTCCCACCAGTAGTGTATGAATGATTCTGTATCTCTATATCATTACCAGCATTTAGTGTTACTGTAGCCATTCCGATCATTTTCTGGTGATGTCTCATTACGGTATTGTATATTGTAGATACTAATCTTTTGTCAGATATATGGTTTGCAATTATTTTCTTCAGTCTTTCTTTTTCTTTTGTTTGTGTTTTATTTTTAAAAATTTAAGTAGTTAATTTGTAATGTATTAGTTTCTGATTGAGAGAGTCATTTCCTAGGCAAGTTGATAAGAAGTCTAGGGGTCCCCAAGGAGAGAGAGGTCTGGGATATTCAAGGAGGAAGAAAGGACAAACTTTTTTACTTCTTTTCCTCTACATTCCTTAGGATTATATAACAATAATGTATCCTGCCTGAGGACAGTCTTTGGATTAAACCCTCTGGCTAATTCTGTTATCTTAAAACATAAATTATGGGAGTAGGTCTGGTCTTTACAAGGATGTATCCTGCCTGAGGACAATCTTTGGATTAAACCTTCTGGCTAACTCTGTTATCTTAAAATGTAAATTATGGGAGTGGGTCTGGTGAGGTCTTTGCAACCTCCAGACATTCTTTGGATTCATTGGAGAGTATATAACTCCATTGCTAACACTAGCAAAGGGGGTACTCTTTTGCCCCCTTCTGATGCCCATGTCAGAAGCTTTCTCTATCTCCTTTATACTTTAATAAAACTTTATTACACAAGCTCTGAGCAATCCAGCCTCGTCTCTGGCCCCGGATTGAATTCATCTCCTCCGGAGGCCAAGAATCCCGCATCTTATCGTTCAGCAACAACCTTTCATGATGTACAGTAAAATGATTCATATATATATCTTTTCTATTCTTATCCATTATAGTTTATTACAAGGTATTGCATATAGTTTCCTATGCTGTGTAGTAGGACCCTGTTGTTTATCTGTTTTATATATACTAGTTTGTATCTGCTAATCATAAACTCCTAATTTATTGTTCCCCCTTCTATCCCCTTTAGTAACCATGTTTTGTTTCTATGACTGTCAGCCTGTTTCTGTTTTGTAAGTAAGTTCATTTGTATCATACTTTAGATTCCACATATAAATGGTATTCTTCTTCCAGTCTTCAGCTTATTTTTTCACCCAGTTAATCGGACTTTTAGAGTCCAGCTTATCAGTTTTTCCTTTATAGATTGTGCTTCTTTGATATCACCTTTTAGAACTCTTTGTCTCACTTTGTATCTTATTTTCTTTTTTTTCTAAATTATAGTTATACATTTTACATTTAAATACAGGTTCCTTTTTGAGTGAACTTTCTATTTGTATTGTCTTGTTTGCTTTTCATAGTAGGGTAATACTGAATTCATAAAATGAACTGAGAAATGTTCTCTCTCCATCTGTTTTCTGGAATATTTTGTATAAAATTGATGTTAATTCTTTAAATGTTTGTAAGTATTTTCTAATGAGAATACCTGAACCTAGAGACTATGAGATTTTATATTACAGATTCACTTTTTAAAATTAGTTATAGGACTACTTTAGCTTTCTATTTTATTTGGATAGTTGGTAGTCTGTCTTACTAGTGGTTTGTAAATTTTTATTGATTTTTTTTTTTTTTGAGGAACTTGCTTTTGTTTAATTGATTTTGGTTTATTCTTTCCATTTTATCCTGAATTATCTTTATTATTTCTTTGAGCTTATTTTGCTCTTTTTTTCTAGTTTTTTGAAGTGGGAACGTGTTATTGATTTGAGAATTTTCATTCTCTTTTCTAAGATATAAATTTAGTGTTATTAATTCTCCTCTTAGCACAGCCTTAACTGATTCTACAAGTTTTGATACGTGTGTTTGAATTTTCATTCAGTCATATGTAGTTTTAAAAATTGTCTTTGAGACTTCTTTGAATCATCAATTACTTAGAAGTATATTAATTAAATGGCAAGTGTTTAGAAATCAAAAACAAGAAAATTTCCAGTTTTGACTCCATTATGGTCAGAAAACACACACTTTATGATTTTAATTCTTTTAAATTTGTTGAGATTTGTTCTGTGGCCTAGGATATGATCTGTCTTGGTAGATACTATAGACTATAGAAGTGAACATGTGCATTCTTTTCTTTCTGAGTGGAATGTTTTATATTTGTCAACTAGATATTGGTTGATTGTGTTGTTGAGTTCTATATTCTTGCTAATTTTTGTCTGGTAATTCTTGTCAAGTCCCTGAAATAGAGTGAATTAGGAACTCTAACTCTAATTATGGATATATTTATCTCTTTCTAGCTTCATTAGTTTTGGCTTTTTGTATTTTTAGGGTCTCTGGTTTGGTATGCACACATTTAGAATTGTTATACTTTCCACAGAGTGACCCCTTTATCATTATGTAATGTTTTTACTTATCTCCAGTAATTTTCTTTGCTCTGAAATTGACTTTATGTGATTTTAGCATAGCTACTCATACTTTTTAAAAACAAATTAATGTTTACATGTTATAGCTATTTCTAGCCTTTTACTGTAAACTTATGTCATTGTATTTGAAGTGAGTTTATTGTATATAGAATGTTGTTGGATTATTTTCTTTTTTATTGAGATATAATGGACATAAAATGTTATCTTAGGTTCATATGTAGGACATAATTATTCAGTATCTCTATATATTGTGAAATGATCACCACAATAAGTCTAGTTAATGTGTTACCACATATAGTTACAAAAACTTTTTTCCTTCTGATGAGAATTTTAGCAGCTTTCAAATATAGAGTAGAGTAATACTAACTATAATCACCATGCTGTGCATTACATCCTCAGATCTTATTTTACAATGAACGTTTGACCTTCTGAGCACTTTCATCAATTCTGCCCACCCCACACCTACCTTTGGCAGCCACCAATCTGTGCCCTGTTCTGTGTGTTCAGTATTTTGTTTGTTTGTTTTTTGGATTTCTGTTTTTTAGTGCGAGTGTATAGTATTTGTCTTTCTCTGGCTTGTTTTGGTCAGCATAGTGCCTTCGATGTCCATCTGTGTTGTCACAAATGGCTGAGTAACATTCTGCTCTCTGTGTGTGTATGCCATGCTTTCCTTATCATTCATGGTGGACAGTTAGGTCATTTCCATGTCTAGGCTATTGTAAATAATTCTGGAATAAATATGAAGGTACAGATACCTTTTTGAGTTAGATTTTCATTTCCTTCTGATAAATACCCAGAAGTAGAATTGTTGGATTGGGTGGTAGTTCTATTTTATTTTATTATCTTTTTAAAAATATTTAAAATTTTGTATTGCAGTATAGTTGATCAACAATGATGTGTTACTCTCAAGTGTGCAGCAGAGTGATTCAGTTATACACATATACATATCTGTTCTTTTTCAAATTCTTTTCCTATTTAGGTTATTGAAGCACACTGAGCTGAATTCTCTGTGCTATACAGTAGGTCCTTGTTGGTTAGCTGTTTTAAATATAGTAGTATGTACATGCCAGTTCCAAACCTCATTATGTTTTTCATAGTGCTTGCACAATTTACAGTCTCACTAACAGTGCACAAGGGTTCCCTTTTCTCTTTATCCTTGCCAACAGCTGTTATTCCTTGTCTTTCAGATAATAGCCATTTTAACAAAGAGATAATATCCCATTGCTGTTTTCATTTGCATTTCCCTGATAATTAGTGATGTTGAATGCCTTTTCAATACCTCTTAGCTATCTTTATGTCTGTCTTTTTTGCAAAAGTATCCATTCAGATCCTTTGCCAGTTTTTAATTGAACTGTTTGTTTTGCTGTTAAGTCATATGAGTTATTTACATGTTATGAATATTAATCCCTTATCAGACATGGTTTGCACATATTTTCTTCCATAGGATGGGTTGCTTCTTTATTGTGTTAACAGTTTCCTTTGCTGTACAGGAGCTTTTCAGTTTGATGGTAGCCACACTTTGTTTTATATTTTGTTGTTATGTTTTTCTTTTTGTGTCAAGTCTGAAGACTCATTGCCAAGAATGGTTTCCAGGAGTATATTGCTTATATTTTCTTCTAGGAGTTTTATGGTTTCATGTCTTTTGTCCAAGTTCTTAATCCATTTTGAGTTAATTTTTGTATATAGTGTAAGATAGTGGTTCAACTTAATTCTTTTGCATATGGCTGTCCAGAAAACTCCAGTGATGCAGTTTTTCCTGCATCATTTATTGAAGAGACGTCCTTCCTCTGTTGAATATTACTGGCTTCCTTGTAAAATACTTGTTGATCAAATATGCACTAGTTTATTTTTGGGGTCTTGATTCTATTACATTGGTTTATGTGTTGGCTTTTATGCCAGTATCATATTGTTTTGATTACTTATAGCTTTGTAATATAGTTTAAAATGAAGGAGCATGATAAGTTTAGCTTTGTTCTTCTTTCTCAAGATTGTTTTTGCTATTCGAGGTCTTTTGTAGCCATGTACAAATTTTAGGATTATTTGTTCTAATTCTGTGAAAAGTGCATGGGTGTTTTTCTAGGAATTCCACTGAATCTTTAGATTGCTTTGGATGGTTTGGACATTTTTAACAGCATTAATCCTTCCATGCATGAGCATAGTATATCTACCCTATTATTTATGTTTTCAGTTGCTTTCATCAGTGTCTTATAGTTTCCAGTATACACGTCTTTCACTTCCTTAGGTAAATTTATTCCTAGGTCTTTTATTCTTTTTGTTGTTGTTGTTGTTCTGTCACTCAACAGTCGTATCCAACTCTGCGACCACAAGGACTGCAGCTCGCCAGGCTTCCCTGTCTTCACCGTCTCCCAGAGCTTGCTCAAACTCATGTCCATTGAGTCGGTGATGCCACCCGACCATCTTGTAGTCTGTCATCCCCTTCTCCTGCCTTCAATCTTTCCCAGCATCAGGGTCTTTTCTAATGAGTCAGCTCTTTGCATCAGCTTCCAAAGTATTGGAGCTTCAGCGTCAGTCTTTCCAATGAATAGTCAGAATTGATTTCCTGTAGGATTGACTGGTTAATCTCCTTGCAGTTCAAGGGACTCTCAAGAGTCTTCTCCAACACCACAATTCAAAAGCATCAATTCTTTGGTGCTCAGCCTTCTTTATGCTCCAACTCTCACATCTATACATGACTACTGGAAAAACCATAGCTTTGACTAGATGGACCTTTGTTGGCAAAGTAATGTCTCTGCTTTTTAATATGCTCTCCAGGTTGGTCATAGCATTTATTCCAAAGAGCAAGCATCTTTTAATTTCATGGCTGCAATCACCATCTGCAGTGATTTTGGAGCCCAAGAAAATAGTCTCTCACTACTTCTATTGTTTCCCCATCTATTTGCCATGAGGCAGTGGGACCGGATGCCATGATCTTGGTTTTTTGAATGTTGAGTTTTAAGCCAGCTTTTTCACTCTGCTCTTTTACTTTCATCAAGATGTACTTTAGTTCCTCTTTGCTTTCTGCCATAAGGGTGGTGCTATCTGCATATCTGAGGTTATTGATATTTTTTTCCCGGCAAGCTTGATTCCAGCTTGTGCATCATCTAGTGGGGCATTTTGCATGATGTACTATGCATATAAGTTAAATAAGCAGGGTGATGGTATACAGCCTTGATGTACTCCTTTCCTAATTCAGAACCAGTCCATTGTTCCATGTCCGGTTCTAATTGTTGCCTCTTGACCTGCATACAGGTTTCTCAGGAGTCTGATCAGGTGGTCTGGTATTCCTATCTCTTTAAGAATTTTCCACAGTTTGTTGTGATCCACACAGTCAAATGCTTTAGCGTAGTCAGTGAAGTAGAAGTAGATGTTTTTCTGCAACTCTCTTGCCATTTCTGTGATCCGGATGTTGGCAATTTTTACTCTGGTTCCTCTGCCTTTTCTAAATCCACCTTGAACATCTGTAGCTTCTTGGTTCATGTACTATTGAGACCTCAGTTGGAGAATTTTGAGCATTACTTTGCTAGCATGTGAAATGAGTGCAATTGTTTGGTAGTTTGAAAATTCTTTGCAACTGTCTTTCTTTGGGATTGGAATGAAAACTGACCTTTTTCAATCCTGTGGCAATGCTGTTTTCCAAATATGCTGGCATATTGAGTGCAGCGCTTTCACAGCAGTATCTTTTAGGATTTTAAGTAGCTCAGCTGGAATTCCATCACCTCCACTTGCTTTGATCATAGTGATGCTTGCTAAGGCCCACTCAACTTCGTACTCCGGGAGTCTGGCTCTAAGTGAGTGATTACACCATTGTGGTCATCTGGGTTATTAAGATCTTTCTTGTACAGTTTTTCTGTGTATTCTTGCCACCTCTTCTTGATATCTTCTGTTTCTGTTAGGTCCATATCATTTCTGTCCTTTATTGTGCCCATCTTTGCATGAAATATTCCTTGGTATCTCTAATTTTCTTTAAGAGAGCTCTAATCTTTACCATTCTATTATTTTCCTCTACTACTTTGCATTGTCCACTTATGAAGGCTTTCTTATCTCTCCTTGCTCTTCTTTGGAACTCTGCATTCAAATGGGTATATCTTTCCTTTTCTCCTTTGTCTTTAGCTTTTCTTCTTTTCTCAGCTGTTTATAAGGCCTCCTCAGGCAACCATTTTGCCATTTTGCATTTCTTTTCTTCAGGATGGTTTTGTTCATCTCCTCCTGTACAATGTTCCGAACCTTCGTCCATAGTTCTTCAGGCACTCAATGAGATCTGATCCCTTGAATCTGTTTGTCACTTTCTCTGTATCATCATGGGAATTTTATTTAAGTCATACCTGAATGGCCTAGTGGTTCCTTACTTTCTTCAATTTAAATCTGAATTTTGCAATAAGGAGTTCATGATCTGAGCCACAGTCAGCTTCTGGTCTTGTTTTTGCTGACTCTATAGAGCTTCTTCATCTTCAGCTGCAAAGAATATAATCAATCGGACTTTGGTATTGACCATATGGTGATGTCCTTGTGTAGAGTTGTCTTGTGTTGTTGGAAGAGGGTGTTTGCTATGACCAATGTGTTCTCTTCACAAAATTCTTTTAGCCTCTGCCCTGCTTAAGTTTGTACTCCAAGGCCAAACTTGCCTATTACTCCAGGTATCTTTTGACATTTGTATTCCAGACCCCTGTGATGAAAAGGACATGTATTTTGGTGTTAGTTCTAAAGATCTTGTAGGTCTTTAGAGAACTGTTCCACTTCAGCTTCTTTGGCATTAGTGGTTGGGGCATATACTTAGATTACTGTGATATTAAATAGTTTGCCTTGGAACCAAACAGAGATGATTCTGTTGTTTTTGAGATTGCACCCAAGTACTGCATTTTGGACTCTTGTAGACTATGAGGGCTACTCCAGTTCTTCTAAGTGAACTTCTTGCGCACAGTAGTAGGTGTAATTGTCATCTGAATTAAATTCACCCATTCCAGTCCATTTTAGTTCACTGATTCCTTAAATATCGATGTTCACTCTTGTCATCTCCTGTTTGATCACTTCCAATTTGCCTTGACTCATGGACCTACCATTCCAGGTTCCTATGCAGTATTGTTTTTTTACAGCATTGGACTTGACTTCCACCACCAGACACATCCACAACTGGATGGTGTTTTTGTTTTGGCTCAGCCTGTTTGTTCCTTATGAAATTTTTTCTCTGCTCTTCTGCAGTAGCATATTTGGTACCTACTGACCTGGGGAGTTCATCTTTCAGTGTCAGATCTTTTTGCGTTTTCATACTGTACTGTTCATGAGGTTCTCAAGGCAAGAATACTGAAGTGTTTTTCTATTCCCTTCTTTAGTGGACCACATTTTGTCAAAACTCTCCACCATGATCCATATGTCTTGGGTGGCTCTACACAGCATAGCTCATAGTTTCATTGAGTTAGACAAGGTAGTGATCCATGTGATCAGTTTGGTTAGTTTTGTGTGATACAATTGCAAATGGTATTGTATTCTTAATTTCTCTTTCTTGTAGTGTATAGAAATGTAACAGATTTCTGTGTATTAATTTTGTATCCTATAACATTACTGAATTTATATATCCTAGTAGTTTTCTGGTGGAGACTGTAGAATTTTCTATGTACAGTATATTGTCATCTGCAATGAGTGACCATTTTACTTCTTCCCTTGCAGTTTGAGTCCCAGATGGGTATGTACAGTTTCTTGGTGAGCCCTGTCAATATACTCATCCCTGAAAAGAGAGGGTAGTGATTGATACTGCTTCATTTCAAGTGGGTGGAGTGGAAGTTCACCTTGCCACTGTACTCCAGTGACATCAGGAGATAAAGGAATCATAGTATCAATCACTTCTCCCTGCACCACCTTGTTTTGCCTCATTGATGTGAATAGTGGTTCAGCTACTATTAGGATTCTCTGATATGATGTGGTTGCTGACTAGCCCTGCTTCACCCACCTTGTTCAGTCTTGTTGCTGTCAAGTGGAAGTTAGAATTCTGCTTCCAAATTATCACCTTGCTGACTTGGGGTGCTAGGAGGGTGTGAGTGAAACGTAATGATAACTAGCCCCACCTTATACTACCTCATTCAAACTTGTTGCCACTGTACTCCAGTGCTGCCATATCTTGTTGGAGAAATTAAAATAACTTCCTTATACTGGTAAGAGGATAGAAGATCAACTGCTGATTTAGACTCAATAGTACTACCCCATCAGGGTTGTATCGCTGCCCCTGCCTCACTGCTGTGGAGATGGGAATTCAGCATCCTGCTTAGTGCACTGATATAACCTGGCAGTGGAACAAAGTGCTACCTGCTTCTTCCAGGCAGGGGATGGGTGATTAGCAATCTGCTTGTGTCCTTAAATACCAGTTGCTATAGGATTTAAAGTGTACTCTCTGCATGGCAGGAGTGAGATGAGGTAGATGATCAGCTCCCTAGTCAGCCCTCTTGAACTCCATGGAGTGGGAAGGAGGAAAGTATGGTTTTTTCCCTGTTGTTTGGATAGAATAGGATGGAGAATGCCACAGTTTGCTTTTAGCCCACCCTCTTCTCAGTCCTTTTGGAGAATAGCTTTTCTTGGATTTTTTTGTTTTTGTCTTTATTTTTCACCTGTGCTAATTGGTGGTACTGGGTTGAAAACTTCTGCAGTGCCCTGTCTAGCGTATATGGGACACAAAGGAAACTCAAGGAACTCACTACTGTGTCATTCCATAAGTCCTGAGATGCCTAGACATTTCTTTCTTTCTTTCTACCTCAGAGTTTACTTTTGCTTGTTTATAATGTTATCTCCAGGGTTTTTGCTCTTGTTTTCAGTTATGAAAGACAGAAACTGGGAGTAATAGGGCTGTTCCCTCTTGGCAGAATTGTAATTCCCCATCTCCAAATTTTAACATGTGTTTTTCTTCCATTCAGCTTGAATTCTTTTCTAATTTCTACTTGTTTTCTTTAACTATGGGTTATTTATAAATGTTTTATTTAGTTTCTGAATATTAGAGATTTTTCTAGAATTCTTTCATTATTGATTTCTAATTTAATTCCTTTGTGGCCAGACAGTATATGAACTGAATCCTTTTAAATTAACTGAAGCTTGTTTTGTGGCCCTGTCTGTGGTCTATCATAATAAATGCTAAATGAATGAGAATTTTGAAATGAATGAATATTTTGCTGTTGTTGGTTGGATTTATCTGTAAATATTAATTAGGTAAAATTGAGAGTGTTGTTCAAATTTATATTTTTGCTGATTTTTTAAAATCTACTTCTAATAACTGAGAGAGTGGTATAGAAATTCCCCACTATCATTTTAGATAGATCTGCTTATCCTTGCAGTTCTATCAGTTTGTTTTGTTTTATTTCATGTATTTTGAAGCTCTGTTTTTAGTTGTATGAACAGTTAGGAATGTTAAGTCCTTTTGATTAATTGACTCTTTACATTATGAAATGACCTTCTTTGTCTCTGGTAATATTCTTTGATCTGAACTTTACTTTTTCTGATATGAATATAGCTGCTAAAGCTTTATTTTGATTAGTATTAGCATGGTGCATATTTTTCCATCTCTTTTATTTTAACCTATTTGTGTCTTCACATTTAGTGTATTCTTAGAGGCAGCATATAGTTGGATATTGCTTGTTTCCCTAAGTTGACCATCTCCATGCTTTATAATTTTTTATTTACTTTTATATTAAAAATAGGCTTATGTTTTAACATAATATATGTTTTTAAGAGATGTTACTTTTCTTTTTAGAGAATACATTTATCAGTTTAAATTTCACCTTTCAGTATTTTCATATAGTAAATTTGACTTTTTTCTATTAATATACAGTTCTATGAATTAAATACAAGTATACCTCATTTTATTTTGCTTTGGGGTATTCATTTTTATAAATGGAAGGTTTGTGGTAACTCGTGTCTTCAAGTCTATCAGCACCATTTTTCTAATAGCATTTGCTCACTTAGTGTCTCTGTGTCACTTTTTGTTAATTCTTGCAATGGTTCAAGTCATCCACCAGCAAAAAGAGTGTGACTCACTGAAGGCTCAGATGATGTTTAGCTCTTTGCAGCAATTAAGTATTTTTAATTAAGATATGTACATTGGATTTTTTAAGACATAATGCTGTTACACACTTAATAGACTACAGTATAGTATAAACATAATTTTTATATGCAATGGCAAATCAGAAAATTTGTGTGACTTGTTTTACTGTGACTATTTTCCTCTATTAGTTTTATAGTTTTAGCTTTTTAATTTAAGCTGTGATTCATTTTGAGTTAAGTTTTATATATGCTATAAGGATCCACATCACTTTATATGTGGATATTCAGTTGTTGTAGTAATATTTCCTAAAAAGAAGTCTATCTCCATTAAATTGTCTTGATATCCTTGATGAAAATCAGTTGACTAAATATGTGAGGATTTACTTCTAGAATCTCAATTCTGTTCCAGTTAGCTATATGTCTACTCTATTTCAGCACATCATTGGTTTTGATTTCTATAGCTTTCTATACATTATGAAGTTTGAGTCTTCCAACATTATTCTTATTTTTTAAGGTTTTTTTTTTTTATGTATATCCTGGGTCTCAAATATCCATATGAATTTTTGTCTATTGTCTACTTCTGCAAAAATCATTGTCTTATCTATTTCTGCAAAAAAAAAAAAAAAATCCAGCTGGGATTTGGATAGGGATTTCTTTGATTCTGTATTTGGAGAGTATTGCCACCTTACCAATATTAAGTCTTTTGATCTATGGGCATTAGATGTCTTTCCACTTGTTAGGTCTTTAATTTTTTTCATTAATGGTTATAGTTTTTAGAATACATGTTTTGTACTTCTTTCGTTCAATTTATTACAGATTCTTTTATTACTTTACTACTGTAAATATAATTATTTTCTTAATTATTTTTGGATAGTGCTTTGTTAGTATATAAAGTTGATTTTTGTACATTGATTTTGTTACCTGCAGCCTTAATATTACCTCTTTTATTAGTTGTAATGATTTTTCAGTGTATTTCTTAGGATTGTGTGCAGACATACCTTGGAGATATTGTGGTTCCAGACCATTGCAATAAAGCTAATACCACAATAAAATGTCATATGAATTTTTTGGGTTCCCAGTGGATATAAAGTTATGTTTACACTCTGCTGTTGCCTGTTAAGCATGCGATAGTATTATGTCTGAAAAAATAATGTACGTGCCTTAATTGAAAAATACTTTATTGCTTAAAATGCTAATCATCATCTCACAATGCAGGGTTGCCATAAACCTTACATTTGTAAAAAAGCTCAGTGTCTGAGAAGTGCTAAAAAAGTAAAGCACAGTAAAATAAAGTGTACCTGTATGTACAAGATCATGTTATCTACAAATAGTTTTAGTTCTTCATTTCTAATCTGGGTATCCTTTATTTCTCTTGTTCAGTTGCCCTGGATAAAACCTCTGGTACATATTTGTCTCATTCCTTGTCTTAGAAGGAAATTATTCATTGTTTGAGTAGTATGGCATTAGCAGTAGGTTTTTTGTACATGTTCTTTATCAGATTGAAGAAATTTCTTTCTATTGTTAATTTATTGAGAGTTTTTACCAAGAAGGTGTACAAACTTTTTTCAAGTACCTTTTCTCCACCTCTTGAGATGACCAAGTAATTTTTGTCTTTTAGTCTGTTGATAATATATGTATTACATTAATTGATTTTTTGTTGTTAAACCAGTGTTGCATTCCTGGAGTAAATCTTATCAGATCATAAGAAATGACCCTTTTTAGATGTTGCTGGATTCATTTTTATTATTTTTTGCTAAGTATTTTTATGTCTGTATTAGTTAATTATTAGTCTTTAGTTTTCTTTCTTTGTAATATCTTTGAATCTGGTATCAGGGTGAAAGTGAAGTCCTCAGTCGTGTCTGACTCTTTGTGACCACATGGACTGTAGCCTACCAGGCTCCTCCATCTATGGGATTTTCCAGGCAAGAGTTCTGGAGTGGGTTGCCATTTCCTTCTCCAGGGGATCTTTCCAACCCAGGGATTGAACCCGGGTCTCCCGCATTGCAGGCAGATGCTTTACTGTCTGAGCCACTACTGGCCTAATAGTGTCTTATGGGAAGTGTTTTCTCTTTTGATTTTTAAGAGAGTTAATGAAGAATAGGTAGTAATCTTAACTTCTTAGTATATTTCACCAATGATGCCATCTGGGCTTTTCATCCTGGATAGTTAATTACTAAATCAGTTGCTTTAAAGGACTATTCAGATTTTAAAATTTCTTTTCTAATCAGTTTTGGTAATTTATGTATTTCTAGGAGTTTGTTAATTCTTCTTCTATACTATCTAATTTGTTGACATATAGATTGTTTATCATATCCCCTTATAATCTTTATTTTTATAAGATTTGTAGTCACATTTTTAGTTCCTGACTAATTACTTGTGTATTCTCTTTATTTATGACTTCCCTGGTGACTCAGATGGTAAAGCATCTGCCTACACTGCAGGAGATCTGGGTTCTATCCCTGGGTGGGGAAGATCCTCTGGAGAAGGAAATGGCAACCCATTCCAGAACTCTTGCCTGGAAAATTCCACAGACTGAGGAATTATCTAATTTGTTGGCATATAAATTGTTTATAATATCCCCTTATAATCTTTATTTTTATAAGATTTGTAGTCACATTTTAAGTTTCTGACTAATTACTTGTGTATTTTCTTTATTTAAGGTTGATGTAGCTAAATGAATTTTGCTGATTTTTTTTAAAGAACCAACTTTTGCTTTCACTGATTTTGTTTATTGTTTTATTTTCCATTTTATTTATATCAGCTCATTCTTTTTTATTTCCTTTCTTCTGATTGCTTGGGTTTAGTTTTCTCTGCTTTTATTGTTTCCCATGTGCAATTTTAGATTACTGAATTGAGATTTTTTGTCTGTGTATAGATGCTTATAGCTCTTAACTTGTGTCTGAGAACTGCTTTATCTGTATCCCCTAAGGTTTAGTATGTTGTGTTTTAATTTAAAAAAAAAATATTGAAATACAGGTGTGTTACAATGTGTTAGTTTCTGCTGTGCAGCAAAGTGAATCAGCTCTTTGTATACATATGTCTCCTCTCTCTTGTTTAGTGTCGTATGTATATGTTTTCTATCTGTTTTCCTTTCTGTAGTTAATTTCTAGATTTCTTTCTTTTCTTTTTTTTTTTTTAGAAAAAATGCTTGGTGTATTTTTATCCTTTTGAATTTGTTTAGACATGTTTTGTGACATAGCATGCACTATGTCCTGGAGAATGTATTATATGCACTTGAAGGATGTATAGTCTGCTGTTAGGGGATGTAAGTCCTCTGGATGCCTAACTTCAGTTGGTCTAATGTGTCATTTAAGACTACTGTTTCTTTAGTATTTTTTTTCTGGATACTCTATTGATATAAGGCACTATTCAAATCCTCTACTATTATTGTCAGTTTCTTCCTTTATATCTGTCCATATTTGCTTCATATACTTATGTACCATTATATTAGCTGTATATGTGTTAATGAATGTTATATCCTCTTGTACTGATCCTTCTATCATTGTGTAGTTGCTGAGTCATGTTCAACACTTTGCGACCCCATGAACTGTAGCCTGCCAGGCTCCGCTGTCCATGGGATTCTCCAGGCAAGAATACTGGAGTGGGTTGCCGTTTCCTCCTCCAGGATTAACCTAAGACATCATGATAAATATTGCTCTTGAAAGAGCAAATTATTTTCCTACTTACAATTTTTTGCTAAAGATCTGCTATAAAAATAATTTATTCTCTCTATATTTTCCTGCTACAGTAATGCTAAAACATATCTATAGTCTCCTCAAACCTCAGGTATTAAGAGCATATTATTCTGTTTGAGTTGGAACACTGCTTCACATAGTCAACATGTTTTTTTAAGGCACTCTAAGAACTCTCAAGGATAGTAAAAGAAAAACATTATGATTGCCTACAGATCTTTCAGGTATTTTTCCCCTCAAATTTTTCTAAATTAAATGTTGTGTTAACTGGTTTTTCTTTGTTTTCCATGGTACAGTCTTTAAGTTATTTTTCTTTTACTTTGAGCCACTCCTTCATTTTCAACTTGCTGAGCAGGCAGGCTTTTCGTTTCCATGGAAAAGAATTCCTACAGCTGCAGGTAGGCATTCTTATTCCACCAATCTTTTGTTGTGCCGTTGGACCCAGTGACTTAGGTGGAACAGTACAAGGTATTCTTCCATGATGGATATGATATGGTAATAAGAAACTGGGATCTAACAGGATCCAGGGAACTGAGAGGCTGGAAGGCACACCAGGAAGTCTGCAGTGTGTTTTATGTAAATCATATGCTGTCCTAGTAACTTTTCCATCAGAGGTTTTGTAGATCAAGAGTGAAGAATCTTCTGCTGCATGAGACAAGTAGGAACCGTCCTGCAAGCTACTTATTTTCTTAGAATTATATAATGCCTTTATTTTTCCTCTGTGGTAGATCTTGTCTAATACGCGTATTGCTAACCCAGCTTTCTTGTTGTTTTCATTTGCATGAAATGTTTTTTACCTATTCCCTCACTTTCAGTCTGTGTGTGCATTTAGCTCTGAAATGAGTCTCTTATAGGCAGGATATAGATGTGTCCTTCTTTTAAATACAGTCAGCCATCTGGTATCTTTTGACTTGAGCATTTAATCCATTGACGTATAAACTGATTATTGATTGGCATGTATTTATTGACATTTTGTTTCTTGTTTTTTGTTTTATGGGTCTCCTCTGTTCTTTTCTTGTGGTTCAGTGATTTTTTTTTTAGTGCCATGCTTGTGTTCCTTTCTCTCTTGTTTTTGTGAATCTATTGTATGTTTTTGATTTGTAGTTAACATGGGATTTATATATGTTGATCTATATGTCAACTTGTTACAAAGTGGTAGTCATTTAAGCTTAAACACATTCTAAATGATCTACATATTTTACTCCCTTCCCCCATGTTTTTGTTTTTAATGACATATTTTACACCTTCATATTTATCCCTTAATTGTTTCTTGTAGTTGATTTTACAATTTTTGTCCTTTAATGTTCACATTATCTTTTTTAAGTGGTTGATCCATAGTCTTCACTATATATTTGCCTTTATTAGTAAGATTTTTCCTTGCCTATGAATCTAGTAAAGTAATGCTCAAAATTCTCCAAGTCAGGTTTCAGCAATACGTGAACTGAGAACTTCCAGATGTTCAAGCTGGTTTTAGGAAAGGCACAGGAACAAGAGATCAAATTGCCAATATCTGCTGGATCATCAAAAAAGCAAGAGAGTTCCAGAAAAACATCTACTTCTGCTTTATTGACTACACCAAAGCCTTCGACTATGTGGATCACAATAAACTGTGGAAAATTCTGAAAGAGATGGGAATACCAGACCACCTTGACCTGCCTCTTGAGAAACCTGTATGCAGGTCAGGAAGCAACAGTTAGAAATGGACATGGAACAACAGACTGGTTCCAAATAGGAAAAGGAGTACATCAAGGCTGTATATTGTCACCCTGCTTATTTAATTTATATGCAGAGTACATCATGAGAAACGCTGGGCTGGAGGAAGCACAAGCTGGAATCAAGATTGCCGGGAGAAATATCAATAACCTCAGATATGCAGATGACACCACCCTTATGGCAGAAAGTGAAGATGAGCTAAAAAGCCTCTTGATGAAAGTGAAAGAGGAGATGAAAAAGTTGGCTTAAAGCTCAACATTCAGAAAACTAAGATCATGGCATCTGGTCCCATCACTTCATGGGAAATAGATGAGGAGACAGTGGAAACAGTGTCAGACTTTATTTTTTGGGGCTCCAAAATCACTGCAGATGATGAATGCAGCCGTGAAATTAAAAGACGCTTACTCCTTGGAAGGAAAGTTATGACCAACCTAGATAGCATATTTAAAAGCAGAGACATTACTTTGCCAACAAAGGTCCGTCTAGTCAAGGCTATGGTTTTTCCAGTGGTCATGTATGGATGTGAGAGTTGGACTGTGAAGAAAGCTGAGCGCCAAAAAATTGATGCTTTTGAACTGTGTTGTTGGAGAAGACTCTTGAGAGTCCCTTGGACTGCAAGGAGATCCAACTAGTCCATCCTAAAGGAGATCAGTCCTGGGTGTCCATTGGAAGGACTGATGCTGAAGCTGGAACTCCAATACTTTGGCCACCTCATGCGAAGAGTTGATTCATTGGAAAAGACCCTGATGCTGGGAGAGATTGGGGGCAGGAGGAGAAGGGGACGACAGAGGATGAGATGGCTGGATGGCATCACCAACTCGACGGGCATGAGTTTGAATAAACTCTGGGAGTTTGTGATGTACAGGGAGGCCTGGCTTGCTGCGCTTCATGGGGTCGCAAAGAGTCGGACTCAACTGAGCAACTGAACTGACTGACTGACATTAATTCTTACTTCTTACCATAGCCATTTCTTTTCCACATAGGGAAGACTCTTTAGCATTTCTTTTAGGCTCAATTTAGTATTGAACTCTTTTAGTCTTTGCTTGTCAGAGAAAGTGTTTTTATCTCTCTTTCATTTCTAAATGATAATCTTGTGGAATAGAGTATCCCAGGTTGTACGCTTTCCCCTTTCAACTCTTTAAATATATCATGCCACTCCTATCTGGTCTGCTAAATCTGTAGAAAAATCAGCTGAAAGCCTTATGGTGTTCCCTTGTGTGTGACTTTTTGTTTTTCCTTTGCCACCTTTGCAATTATCTCTTTATCTATAAGTTTTCCCATTTTAGTTATAATATCTCTTGGTGTAGGTCTCTTTGGTTCATTGTTTGGGGTCCTCTGTGCCTCCTATATCTGGATGTTTTCTTCAGGCTCTAGAAATTTTTAGCCACAATTTTATCGAACACATTTTAAACTCCTTTCTCTATTTTTACTTTTTGGACCCCTATAATGTGAATGTTAATATGAATGCTTGATGTTGGCTCAGTGATCTCTTAAACTATCCTTACCTTTAAAAACTTTTCTTTTTCCTGTTATGCTTGGGTGGTTTTCATTTATTCTGTCTCACAGATTGCATGTACATTTTTCTTTGTCACCTAGTCTGTTAATTCCCTCTAGTATGTTTTTCATTCCAGTTGTTATACTATTTTTTAAAAATATAAATTTATTTATTTTAATTGGAGGCTAATTACTTTATAATATTGTATTGGTTTCTTTTTCTCTGACTGGTTCTTTTTTATATTTTCTAGTTCCTTGTTTAAATTCTCACTGTGTTCATCTATTCTTTTCTCAAGTTCAGGTCAGTTCAGTTCAGCTGCTCAGTTCTATCCGACTCTTTGTGACCTTGTCGACTGCCACACGCCAGGCTTCCCTGTCCACCGCCATCTCCCAGAGCTTGCCCAAATTCATATCCAACGAGTCAGTGATGGCCATCCAACCATCTCATGCTCTGCCGTCCCTTTCTCCTCCTGTGTTCAATCTATCCCAGCATCACGGTCTTTTCTAATGAGTCAGTTCTTCGCATCAGGTAGCCAAATTATTGGAGCTTCAGCTTCAGCATCAGTCCTTCCAATGAACACCCAGGACTGATTTCCTTTAGGATTGACTGGTTTGATCTCCTTACAGTCCAAGGGACTCTGAAGAATCTTCTCCAACACCACAGTTCAAAAGTATCAATTCTTTGGCACTCAGCTTTCTTTATAGTCCAACTCTCACATCCATACATGACTACTGGGAAAACCATAGCTTAACTAGATGCACCTTTGTGGGCAAAGTAATGTCTCTGCTTTTTAATATGCTATCTAGGTTGGTTGTAACTTTCCTTCCAAGGAGCAAGTGTCTTTTAATTTCACAGCTGCACTCACCATCTGCAGTGATTTTGGAGCCCAAGAAAGTAAAGTCTCTCACTGTTTCCATTGTTTCCCTGTCTATTTGCCATGAAGTGGTGGGACCAGATGCCATGATCTTAGTTTTTTGAATGTTGAGTTTTAAGCCAGCTTTTTCACTCTGCTCTTTTACTTTCATCAAGACGCTCCTTAGTTCCTCTTTGCTTTCTGCCATAAGGGTGGTGTCATCTGCATGCATATCTGAGGTTATTGATATTTCTCCCAGCAATCTTAATCCCACCTTGTGCTTCATCCAGCCCAGAATTTTGCATGATGTGCTCTGCATATTGTTTAAATAAGCAGGGTGATAGCCTTGAAGTACTCCTTTCCCAATTTAGAACCAGTCTGTTATTCCATGTCCGGTTCTAACTGTTGTTTCTTCCATAGATTTCTCAGGAGGCAGGTAAGGTGGTCTGGTATTCCCATATCTTGAAAAATTTTCCACAGTTTGTAGCGATCCACACAGTCAAAGGCTTCGGCGTAGTAAATAAAGAAAATGTTTTTCTGGAATTCTCTTGTTTTTTTTATGATCCAACAGATGTTGGCAATTTAATCTCTGGTTCCTCTTCCTTTTCTAATTCCAACTGGAACATCTGGAAGTTCTCTAGTCTTTCCCATTCTATTGTTTTCCTCTGTTTCCTTGCATTGATCACTTAGGACGACTTTCTTCTCTCTCCTTGTTATTGTTTGGAACTCTGCAGGTTTTTAAAGCCATTTAGGAAGCTCATCTTCCTGATTCCAACACAATGGCTGCGGTGCCCAAACCCCTCACTCCTCAGGGAGAACCTCCCAACCTGTGATATCCCCTTCTTTTTCTGTGCTTCCTGCTAGGCACTGGTCCTGATCACTTTGCCTTCCTCACTACCTGACTCTATGTGGATCTTTCTTTACACCCTTGGTTGTAAAAGAGCCTTTCTGCCAGTCTCTAGTTTATTTTTAGCAAGCCTCACATGTAGATCTATTTTTGATGTATTCAATAGGAGGAGGTGAGCTCAGTGTCTTCTACTCCACCATTTTGATCTCTCTCCATTTCTTTTATTAAATGTATTTTGTTTTCCTGATTTTGTTCAATTGTCTCTCTGTGTTTTCTTGCATTTCATACAGTTTAAGATGATTATTTTACATTCTTTGTCAGGCAGATCATAAATCTCCATTTCTTTGGAACCAGTTATTAGACCTCTATTACTTTCCTTTGGTGGTGTCACATTTGCATAATTCTCTGTTGTCTGTGTAGCCTTATATTGGTGTCTGTGCATTTGTGGAAGCAAACACCTTTCCAATCTTTACAAACTGGTTTCTTGAGATGAGAACCTCCTGTCTGTTTCCTGAGCTGATAGGATTGCATCCATAATTGCTGTTGTGAAGCATGCATGGGAGTTAGTTTTTGCTGGGTCTACAGTGGCATCTATGACTTGTGGGCATGGTACTGGGTCTTGGGCTGGTATGGATGGATCCCTTCTGGTCCCTGGGTGGATGTGACTGCCTGTAGTACCTTGTTCAGTAGGGTAGAACTGGGACAAGAGTCTGCTTTAGGGTCCATGCATGGGTTCTCAGCCAACAGGTCCTTGTGCTAGGAGAATGTATGGTATATTGGGCCCTCTCAGAATTTCTGAGAGTATAGACAGGAGTCTGTCCTGTTGGGTATATTTGGTAGCAGGACTGTTCACAGACTGCTGTTGGGAGGGACTGGAATTCAGTGTAGGGCCCTTTCAGATCTCCAAGTAGGAGTGTTTCCCACTGGGACACTGGTCATTCAGGATTGTTGTAGACTGGCAGACTATGGATATGAGGAAGCTAGAGTCATATATAGGGCTTTTTCAGAAACTCCAAGGGGCAGAGACAGGAGTATCTTTTGTCTAATCTTTGTGCCAGCAGAAATTCTAGCATACTGTGGCAGTGAGGGGTCTTGAGCTGAGTATAAATCCTTTTTAGGATTTTAGAGGGCCCAGACAAGCATGTTTCCTAAGGGGTTCCTATGCCAGCAAGATTGTTTCTAAACTGTGGCTGAGACCTGCTGGAGGTCTGTTAGGGGGCCGTTTCAGAATCAACAGTCTAATGAACTATACCTTACTTCCAGGGGCTCTCCTCCAAAGGTGGAGTGAGCTGGAGCTGGTTCAAAGCCCACTTCCTGGTCTACAGCCAGGAACAAGTTCTTGATTATGCCTGTTAACCTGATACATGGATAAATGTGACTCCTCTGGATCTCTTGACATATGGGATTTGCAGGTGACAGACCCCAGAGCCAAATGGGATTGTAGCTGAATTCTCAGAGGAACAGAGCTATTTCTGTTTCTATAGCTGAGACCACAGTCAGTGAGTCAGCTGCCTAGAGGCAGTTCTATCTCCTCAGTGGAGAAAATGGACTGCACCTTCATAACCTCCAACCTGGATCCTGAAGTTCCTGAGAATGCACTTTGGTCTGTGCATGCAGATGCAAAATTATTGTTGTTGAGGGGGGTTGATGTGTGAGGGACATCTTATTCAGTCATTTTCCTGGCAAACAATGCTGTATAATATAATTTTCATTAACTAAGGCCATGATTTTTCAACCCTTTATTTACAAAAATAAAGGTAAATAATAAGCCAAATGTTGGTTGCTAAGTAGGTTAGTTTTTTTCTTTGCACATTAATATTGATGCTAATTAAAATGTTAGAATCCTTGACTTTTATTATTTTAGACTTGGAAGACCTGGTGTTGATTGTTATTGTCAACATGAAAGTGGTGCGGCTGTCCTGCAACTCCAATTCTTGATCAATGAGGTAAGGATCTTCTTGAATATTTATATCTCACACACACATTGTGTAATTGTTTTAATAATATTTTTCTACATGCTTAAAGATATATACATATGAAATATTATTCATGGTGACATTTTTCGTTAAAGACTGCACTCCTGTATTTGTTAATTTATTAAATTTTAAAGGAAAAAATTTGTATTACCAGAAGATCCTGTTATTGTGATTATGTAGCATAATTTATAGATTAATTGTTCAAGTGGTTTTTAAAAAATTACTAAAATCCTTTGATTGCTGTACTGACCATTAAACTTTCACTCTGCACTCTCCTTTCACCAATTTGTTTAATCATCTAGTGTTAATTTTCATGTTTTGTCTTTATCTTCCATTAAATAATCTTTTCAGTTTTATAATTTGAATGTCTTTGTTTGTATCTTTATAATCATTTGTTGGTATATGAGTGCATAGCTATTTTGACAATTGGCTGCCTACCCTATTCCTATTTTTATAGACCTATGGTGATGAGGAACTCCCTAAAGACAAAGTTTGTAAAGCTCAGAAAGTGTAGTTGAAGGCTGCTTAAGGCCTTCTTGACTCATGTTTTTACAATGGATCCTTTAGTATTCTAGAACTCTTTTATGTTATGTGAGTCAGTAAATACAAAAATGTTTTAAGAGTTTATGCCATACCAAATTTGAGCACTTAGCAAATTAGTCAGTATGTTGAGAGAAAAACATGAGGTATCATTGGTCATTTTCTTATGGCATGAATGATGATCTTTTATTTGATAGCTCTATGTATTTGCATATATATTTATATATATATAAATTTCTAAGAATTTTTACTCATAAACATGGGTAAAATATTTCATATAACTTTGTATCAGTGATACCTGAGATATGAAAAATTTATGATACTGAGACATGTCCACATTTTACTTTTCTTGACTCAAAAATCTTTTTCAGAAGGCTCTGAGATTCTTCTTATTGACAGACCTTGCATATTTCATGTGGTAGGCATATTTACTATGGGGCACCAAAATGAGAGAGGGAAATAAAGAAGAGCAGGGAAAAGATTTTTTTAAATATTTTATTGTAATAGCTAGTCATTAGTATCTAGAATGACAGCCTTCTTGAAATCTCAGTGTTACACTGTAGCTCCCAGAGCAAACTCTGGGAGATGGTGAAGGACAGGGAAGCCTGGTGCGCAGCGGTCCATGGGGTCGCAAAGAGTCAGACACGACTGAGTGACTGAACAGCAACAACTTTGCAGCTCCTAGTTAAAGATCTCAGTCTTTCAGGCCTTCTGTATAGATGTTTACTGGTAATCGTAAATTGTTTCCAGGTGATTTTCTCTGTGTCCTGTCCTCTGAGAATTGTCTTCAAGGCCTTAAATTTGCCTCTGTGCTGTTACATAACTAAGAATAAATAAAGACATGCCTTCAAAACTGACAAGCCTGCCAGTGTTTATGTTGTCTATCCTCAACTACTCACCTTGATCTGCCTTTAAATTCAATTTCTGTACCTTTTCCCAAACTTCCCAGCCTCTGACCTCATGACACGTGTTTTTATTCAATTTTTAATCTTCACAGGTCTTCATTAGCAGTGCTTCTTATAGATTTGTTTTTGTAAATGAGTCCTAGACACCCTGCTGATGGGTGTTATGTCTCTGCTGGCACTGTTACGTTCAAATGTTCTGTTTACTTCCCTTAAATGCTGTTATCTCCTAGTTTTATCATAGCATTATTAGTACTGACTTCCTTCCTATATTATATATTCATCTATTACACTAAGATATTATTAAACATTTGCTGGTTTATTTTACTTTCATTGCCTTTGGCATAGTATATGTGTTTCGTATAGCACGAACTACATTTTATTAATTTCATGTATCATGAAATGATATTATGTTTTATTCATTTTGTGTATCATGGTCTATCGTCACCCTGTCCCAAATGAGTTTCTGCCTTCTTGAGAAATGAAGTCACTGCTCTATAATTCAGAAAAATTGTAGCTCATCAAGTACTTCTAAGAAATCCTAATAATTTTCTAGTTTGAATATGTAAAGTATTTGAGAACAGCTTACAAATAAAGCAAGCATACAAATACAAAAATCCTCAAGGCATGTATAGGATTCATTTTATTGCATGGAGTGTAATTACCTGTGAGATCATGTTAAAATATATATATCAATGTATACCTTTTTGAATATGTGTAATTTACATATTTATGTACAAATACGCAAATTACATTTTAAAACATTTTAATGGTTATACTCTGTTATGATTGTTGTTTTAAAAGCTATTTTTCTCTGAGACTAAAATCATAGTTACATATTGAATAGTGTCACGAGAACCATCACGATACATGAGCATCTGTTTGTCTTAGGAATTGTTACGGAAGTGTCATTTAGATTCCTATATTCATTAATTCCTAAAGAAGAAATAAATTCTAGGAATTTCGGTATAGCTCTTTCTAGCATTTACATGGGCTAATCATTTTGATATCTGTGGTTGAGTTAATAAACTATGAAAGCTTACGTGTAACAGAGTACTTTGAAAAATATAAGAAGAATTTTAGATATCTCAGGACTGCCATGATTGTGCAAGATCAGTTTTACAGAACACACTCAGTACTCTAGAGTAGCTTCAGGCTCTGACATAGGGCAAGCACTGACATTTTTTGCTGGGAAATTCATAATGGGAAAAGTTCTGACATAGTTTTAAGATGATCTTAGTTAACTCTGAAGTAAGTAGTTTAAATACATGTATAAGAAGTCATACATGGCAGCTAGTTTTCTGCCCATGTTGTGTCTGCCATACTAATAGGTAGACCCCATCCTATTTTAAATATTTGAAGTAGGATTCATTTGTATTTGGAGGCTTTGTATAAAAAGGCTCTTATTATTTTTGTAGTTATACTGAATTCTTGTTGGAAAAATGTTTACTTTTACTACAAATGTTTTCTTTTGTCACAGATGAATCTTCTTGAACTGTGAAGACAAATTAAATTATATCAAGTATAAACTTTTTAGGAAGAATATGTACATCTCAACTGTATAGAAAATTTTTAGAAATGGTGAATTTTTATGTGATTAGATTGCAGTTTTAAAACTAAATTGGATATTTGCTTCTCTGTAGAGCTACATGATATATATATATATATATATATATAAATAGTAGAAACAAAAAAGAATAGTTTTTCACAAAGGAAATATAAGAAATCTTTAATAGTTACAATGATGCTTATAATAATAATAATCCCTCTATTGATAAATGCATATTCCTTGAGCTAATCATTCTCACCAATCCATATGTGGTAGTTTACCTCCTTCTTCTACTCTTAGCATTCTTAGGCTTCCTGACTGAAATATGTTCATTGTATTTTCTTGTATTTCTACATTATATAAATACAAATAAAGAGCACTGAAAAATTCAGTACATTAGTTTAGGTTTTGCTTCACAAAAAACATAAATTAAGTAAATCACTCATTTTGTCTTCATTTTGTTCCAGGGTGCTTTGGTCAGTGCAAGTTCAGATGATACACTTCATTTGTGGAACCTTAGACAAAAAAAGCCAGCTATTCTTCATTCTCTCAAATTTAACAGAGAACGGTAAGAATGTAAGAGTTACACAATTTCTTAATGTATAAGAAAATGATTTGCTGAACAGGATTCAGGTTAATTTTTGAAAAAAATTTTAAAATAATTTTAATAGCTCTAAATATTTATGCTTGCTTTTATAATAGTTTATTTATATAGAAAATTCATTGATAAAGATTCAATCATCTTCTAGTGGAGAACTCCTAGCATTCTTCTCTTCTCTGTAAACCAGAACTTCGACAATTGATACGTTCTCGTTCTTGGGCCAGGGTGCTGAAAACTCAGTCCTAAAATTTAAAAGCAAGTAAATACTGAATGTATTTCTACACTTTTTGATCTTGGAAGTTACCTCCTACACTTTCACTTTTTTGCTTAAATTTTTTTTTTTTTACCTTAAAAAATGTGAGACAGATTTTAGACATCCAAAATTGTTGGTACTAACTGTTGAGCAACATTATACATTCAAGATTAACATTTTCAGAGATGATTAATTGATCAGAATTCAAATTCTTCCACTTTATAGTGAAATAATAATTGGAAAAAAATTAACAGATATGGAACAATTATTAGAACGGATATGGAAGAATTATTAGATTTTATTTGTAACTGTACAAAATTTTAATGTTTCTAGTGTTTGTTTCAACCAGAGCTAGAATATCACAGACATCTACTTAGCTGATAATCCATCTCAAGATGAAGTAAAATTTGTATTTTATTAACCATCTCTGTTATTTAACTATCAAATGACTTGATTTTTTTTTATTATTTGGGAAGCTGTCAGGCTTTTTGCAGTGATTATGAAGGGCTAGCACAGGAAAATTTGATATTAAAGAAAGAGAAAGAAATCTCTGAGAGGTAAATTTACACAAATTTGCAAGTACTAGTCACAACTGAGGTAGGTAGATAATAGAGACAGTCACTGCTGAGAGCTCAAGAAAGTACTTATTTTATTTTGTTGAATGGTTATAGTTCATATGGAGTCATCACCATGTAGGCAGAGCTTAATGAAGTAAAGGTTTTTATAGGTTTGATGAAAAGAAAGAATGGCATCTATACAGACACTCATTTTTCTACCGGGAACTTTTTCTTCTCATTTGCATATTACTTAACCTTCAATGTTCTGAGTAATATTCATGAGTATTATATCCACAGTATTTTGGAATTCAGCATCAATGAAAGTTTTTATTATATCCAGTATTTTTTTGAGTGGAGAAAATTTGTATTTTAGCTATTTGCTAAAACTAGGTAGAACTTCTTCCTTCATATTCAATCTAATTTTGGTTTATTTTATCTTAAATTTTAAAATAAGTAATGTAGCAGAAACTTCATGATATGAAAAACTGAAAGATCAGTCAAGAGTTGTTATATGTTTCCTTGTATCTTTACTACTAAAAATAGTACCTACTCAGGTATTGCCATATTGATTTTATCTCTTTCTCTGCTTGTAGCATTTTTTGTTTGTCAATATTTTGAGTAGATCTGGCCCTACAGTTTTATGTAGATAAGCAGAACAAGTTTTTTTCCCCTTACAACTGGATTGTTGAAGGAAATGTTCTGGTTCCTTTTAAAGCCATTTTGGGGAGAAGAAATGATTAGTGATGTTTTCTGATTATAATTTTATTAACTCAATTGAGGTGTATTTAACTGGTAGCAATATAAAAGCAAGCTGACAGATTTTGGACAAATTTAAACACTGGGAACTTTGTAGGGATTACCTATATTTTTAATTAACTTTTGTTGGAATATAGTTGCTTTACCAATGTTGTGTTAGTTTCTGCTGTACATCAAAGTGAATCTGTTATATGTATACATATATCCCTTCTTTTTTAGATTTCCTTCCCATTTAGGTCACCACAAAGCACTGAGTAGAGTTCCCTTTGCTAAACAGTAGGTTCTCATTAGTTATCTATTTTATACATAGTAGTGTGTATATGTCAATCCCAAACGCCCAATTCATCGCAACACCCCTTCCCCTTGGTATCCCTAAGTTGGTTCTCTACATATGTCTCTCTATTTCTGCTTTGCAAATGAGTTTATCTATACCATTTTTCTAGATTCCACATGTAAGTGATTTTGTGTGATATTTGTTTTTCTTCTTCTGATTTACTTCACTCTGTATGACAATCTCCGGATCTATCCACGTCTCTGCAAATGGCACTATTTAGTTCCATTTCATGGCTAAGTAACAGTCCAGTGTCTATGTGTACCACATTTTCTTTATCCAGTCTTCTATTGATGAACTTTTAGGTTGCTTCTGTTTCCTGGCTATTGTAAATAGTGCTGCAATGAACATTGGGGTGCATGTATCTTTTTTTTTTTTTCACAAAGAGGATTTTATTGATGGCATTTTTATTTCCCTTCCAAAAAAACCAACTGGAACTAAAGGAAGTAAATGATCTCAAACTTTTATTGTCTTCATAATAAAACAAAATATGAAGCTCAAAATTGGATCACTTGGCCCTTTCTCTTCTTATCGCCTCCCAACTCAAAATGCTTGCATCTCTTAATAGCCAGCATTCTCTTCGATCTACAGTTGGGCTCAACGCATTCAAGCCTCAGTACAATCTTCTTTGTAGTTTTAGCCTTTTTCCGGAAAATCGGCTTAGTCTGCCCACCATAGCCACTCTGCTTCCTGTCATAACGCCGCTTTCCCTGGGCATATAAAGAATCCCTGCCTTCTTGTACTGTGTCACTTTGTGGGGCTGGTGCTTCCCACACTTCTTACAGAAAGTCCGGCGGGTTTTTGGAACGTTCACCATGGTTGCGAGAGTGATACCAGCACAAAGAAAAGTGCATGTATCTTTTTGAATTATGGTTTTCTCTGGGTTGTATGCTCAGAAGTGGGATAGCTGGGTCATATGGCAGTTTTGTTTGTAGATTTTTGAGGACCATCCGTACTGTTCTCTGTAGTGGCTGTACTGATTTACATTCCCACCAACAGTTCCCTTTTCTCCACATTCTCTCAGCATTTATTATTTGTGACTTTTTGGTGATGGCCATTTTGATCACTGTGAGATGATAGCTCATGTAGTTTTGATTTGCTTTTCTCTAATCTTAATAATTAGTAATGTTGAGCATCTTTTTATGTATTTGTTGGCCATCTCTATGTCTTCTTTGGAGAAATGTCTATTTAGATCTGTGCAATTTTTCATTGGGTTATTATTTTTTTATATTGAGCTACATGAGCTGTTTATATATTTTGGAGATTAATCCCTTGTTGGTTGCTTCATTGGCAAATATTTTCTCCCATTTGAGGGCTGTCTTTTTGTTTTGTTTATGGCTTCTTTTGCCATGCAAAAGCTTTTAAGTTTAATTAGGTCCCATTTGTTTGTTTTTATTTTCATTACTCTAGACAGTGGTTCAAAAAAGGTCTTGCTGCAATTTATGTTGAAGGTGTTCTGCCTGTGTTTTCCTCTAAGACCTTTATAGTGTCTGGCCTTGAATTTAGATGTTTAATCCATTTTGAGTTTGTGTTTGTGTATAGTGTTAAGAAGTGTAATTTCATTCTTTTACATGTAACTATCTGGGGTTGCCTATTTTAATGCTTACAAAAACATGATATTTATCATCTTGAGAGATAAATTATGTTAACATTGAGAATAATCATTAATATCACTATTTATTGTGGAGAGAATAAAAATCCTTAAATGTATGGTGAAGGCAAGGCTTAAGTCAACAAAGGAGAATTTAAACAAGCATTTTTGGGAACACTAAGTCCTCCTAAATAGGCCATTTAACTATACAAATTTCTATATACCTGTCAGCTGAAAGACAGATATACAGTGTGAGAGTTGTGAGTGAAGTTTTATTGAGGGTCTTACTGGGAACTATATGGCCTGGAAGATAGCCTCTCAGATAGCTTTGAGGAACTGTTGCAAAAAAGGTACTGAGGAACCAGTATTTATATTAATTTTTTTCACTGGAAGAAACATAGAGTCAGGCATAAAAGATTATTGCTAATCAAAAAGAGAAGACATCTTAAGTTAATGATGTAAGTGCTTCTCTATGTATGGGAAGATGTAAGAATCTGGGACTGTTGAAATTCTTTCTTAGATATGAATCTTAACTGTCTTTGGGCCATATATCCAAAACAGAATGCTCCATCCTGTTTTTCTCTCTCCTGAACTACCCTCTGGGTATACTTGCAGTGAGTTGTTGCAGCTTAATCCTTGTATGACTGGAATGTTGGGCAACATTCTTTCATATCCTTATGCTTATGTAATATACATATATACATATTTAGTTTACATAGTTTGTAAATTTTAGTGTTTCTTTTTTTTTTTTTAAATAGAGCACCTTCAATCTTTGGTTTTATAATCTTTGAAGGTGGCAACCAGGCTTAAATTGTTGATGACCCTTGGGTCCTCTCATATCTTACTTTATACACCTAAATATGGAAGAAAAACTTTTTATTTCTGTGATGTATGATCTGAAAAATGAGTAAAATTAAGCATTCACCTTTTAAGGCATATTAGCAGTCATTACTATCACTGATCATAAATTGTGTAACATTGGGGAAAGCCTAGAATTATTTTATATGGTTTTCAAGTAAATTTCAACAGTGAGACTATGATATGCAGATCATAAAGTATTTGTACTTATTATATCAGTTTATTCTTTTTCTATTTGTGGTATTCTGATAATTAATATCATCAAAACATTTCTAAGTAATATTAGTTAAATTTCCAGGAAGAAGTATTTTGTTAAGAACCTTATTTATGAAATCTCTAGCAAACTTGACCCATCAGTGTTGGCTTTAGGAACTATTTATAACCCAAATTTTAAAAACTATATTGCTTTATAGAGATAATATGGACTATTTCTCTTTAAAATTTTTCTTAAGTTATTAACATATTTGCCTGGTTAGACATTCAAAGATAAAAAACATATGTACAGTGAAGGATCTTTCTTCTTACATATAAGCAAATGTATATGTAATGTAATTTTCTATTTTTTGTATTTATAGACAAATATGAAAGTATCACACATTTCTGTTATACAGGTTGTAACATGCAAACGGTTTTGTACCTTGTTTTCTCTCTATATATTCTCAAGACCATTCCTTATCAACACATAAAATGTTTCCTTATTCTTTTCTTGTGTATGTATGCAAATATTACCAAACCGTCAAGACTGTGTAAATATTAATTGTATGCCTCAAAAGTAACACACAGTTCAAGAAAGAGAAAATTACTAAAACCACAGAAATCCCTCTGTGTTAAATAATTATTACCTAACCCTCAAATGTAACAAACACTATTTTGATTTCAAAAGTTATTGTTTTTGACGTTTATAGAAATGAAATTATACATATACAATTGTTTATATTTGGCATCTTTTGCTCAACATTATATTTGGAAGTTTCACTCACATTGCATGTAGCTGTAGTTTATTATTTTCATTGTTATGGGTATTCTTTGATTTGGTTAACCATAATACTTCAATATATCCTGGTTGTATTTTTGTATTTCCATTTAACTTTTAGAAATTGCTTGTCATATTCCACAAACACATTTCCTGAGATTTTGATTAGAAACATCTTGAAGCTGTAGGTCAGTTTGGGGAGAATTGACATTGCCTTGATGATGTAGAATGGCAGTATTGTTTGATTGTCGTTGACAATGATGACATTGATTCATTGGAAGAATCACAGACAGGGAATTGAACATGGTATTTATTATATCCCACCACTTACTTAGATATTCTTTGATTTCTCTAAATAACATTTATAGTCTTCTCTTTAGAGATCTTCTACATTTTTGTTGTGTTTAGTCATAAGTATTTGATAGTTTTAAATACTATTGAAAATTGTACATAATGATAAAATGATAGTATATCTAATGTAAGTTGTACATGATGATGATTAAATTATATATGTCATTTTCTGTATTATTTTTGTTAGAATATAGAAATATAATTTGTTCCTTTTTCTATATTCTGTTCTGTGGCAGTGATTTCCACCATTTTGTCCTCAGGGTCATTTATCTGATCTTCTGCTGCAATTATTCTGCTATTGATTCCTTCTAGTGTATTACTCATCTCTGTTTGTTCTTTAGTTCTTTTCTGTCTTTGGTAAACACTTATTGGATCTCCATTATTTTTCCTAGATCTTGGATCATCTTCACTATCGTTATTCTGAATTCTTTTCCTGGAAGGTTGCCTATCTCCACTTCATTTAGTTGTTTTTCTGGGGTTTTATCTTGTTCCTTCATCTGGGACATAACTTTCTGCTTTTTCACCCTGATTTACTTTTTGTAATGTGCTTTTTGTTCTAGCCACTGTGGGACTGTGGTTATTTCTTGCTTCTTCTGTCTGCCCTCTGATGGAGGAGGCTAAGAGGCTTTTGTAAGCTTCCTCATGGGAGGGACTGGTGGTGGGAAAAACTGGGTCTTGCTAATGGCAATCCACTCCAGTATTCTTGCCTGGAAAATCCCATGGACTGAGGATCCTGCTAGGCTACAGTCCATGCGGTCACAAAGAGTCGGACACGACTGAGCGACTTCACTTCCCTTCTTCGCTCTGGTGGGCAGGGCCTTGCTCAGTAAAGCTTTATCCAATTATCTGCTGATAATTGTTGTGCTCCCTGCCTGTTAGTTGTTTGGCCTGAGGCAACACAGCCCTCTGTCTATGGTCAGGTTAATGGCGACCTCCAAGAGGGTTTACTCTAAGGGGGACCTTCCCAGAGTGCTGCCCCTGTCCCTGTGGTAAGCCCCTGCTGACCCACACCTCCACAGGAGACCATCCAACATTAGCAGATAGTTTTGGTTCAGTCTCCTGTGGGGTCACTGCTCCTTTCCTCTGGGTCTTGGTGCATGCAAGATTTGTGCCTTCTAAGATTGGAGTTTCTGTTTCCCTCAGTCCTTTGCAAGTCCTATAAGCAAATCCTGCTGGCCTTCAAGGTCGGATTCCCTGGGGATTCACAGTCCCTTTGTTGGATGCCCAGGCTGGGAAGCCTGATGTGGGGTTCAGAACCTTCACAACAGTGGGAGAGATTCTTGGGTATTACTGTTCTCCAATTTGTGGGTTACCCACCTGGCAGGTATGAGATTTTATTTTATCCTGATTGTGCACCTCCTACCGTCTTTCTGTGGCTTCTTTGTGTTTGGACATGGGATGTCTTTTTTGGTGGGTTCCAACATTTTCCTGTCAATGGTTGTTCAAGAGCTGGTTGTGATTTTGGTGTTCTTGCAGGAGGATATGAGCACATGTCCTTCTACTCTGCCATCTTGAACTGGAAGTCCCTGGAAATGTAATTTATTTTATATGTTGACCTTCTATCTAGTGCCTTTGCTTAAATTAATAATTCTAATAGCTTCCTGTAGACTTTCCTAGGTACACAGTCATCTTCAAATAATAACAGTTTTATTTTCTTCTTTATAGTTTTATATGTATTTATATTTATTTTTATTATTATACTGGAGTTAAGACCTTGTAATAGTTATTTACTGCTATGTGACAATATTATCACAAACTCAGTGGCTTAAAACAGCATGCCTTTCTTATCTCAGAGTTTCTGTGTCTGGAAACTAGGCGTGGCCTAGATGAGTTTCTGTATCAGGATCTCACAAAACTACAGTTAACATGACTTTCAGGGCTGTGGCCTCATCTGAGCTTTGATTGGGAAATGATCTAAACCAAACTTATTTGGTTATTGGCAGCATTCTGTTCCCTAGGAAGTTGGTGGATTGAAGGCCTTAGCTTTCGCTGGCTGTTGACCAGAAACCACTGTCAGTTGCTTGCCATATGTCTTTCTCCATAAGCCAGATGACAACGTAGCAGCTTCCTTCTTCAGAGCCAGTAACAAAGAGAGTCTTCTGATAAGATGAATGTTACAGTCACATGTAATTTAGTCATGAAAGTGATATCTCATGACTCTTGCCATATTCAGCTGATTAAAAGCAAATCACAGGTCCTGTACACACTGAAGGGGAAGTGGATTTATGCAAAGGCAAGGATATCAGGAAGTGGTGATCATGGGGACAGCATTGGAATCTGTTCGTCATCGGCTTCCAGTACAATATTGAATAAGAAATTCAAGGACAATGTTTATTATTTCATTATTTAGTATATATTTGCTGTAGGTTTTTAAATAGATACTCTTTGTTATCAAGAAGTTTCTTTTGCTCCTAATTTTTATAAGGATATATTTTTTAAAATTATGAGTGAATGCTGAATTTTATCATGTTCTTATGCATCTATTGTGATCATGTTATTTTTTCTTTTTAAAAATCTGTTAATGTGGTAAATGACATCACTTGATTTTTTGCATATTAAATGGCTTATATTCCCAGAATAAATATAACTTTTGTGATATATTAGCATTATTATATGTGCTCCATTTGCTAATGTTTTGTTAATAAGTTGTTTAAGAGTTTAATACTATGTTAACAAGAGCTTAGCATAGAAATTTCCTTTCTCTGCTAGGTTCTCATATCATAGTTATTTTCATCTTATAGAATGAATGGGGAAATGTTTCCTCTTTTCTATATTCTATCAATACTTGTGAAAGCTTGGTGTTATTTCTTCTTTAAGATTTGAAAAAAAAAATTCACCAATAAAGCATCTGAACCTGGGTTTTCTCTGAGGTAAGATTTAAAATGGCATATTCTATTTCCAGTTTTTTAAGGAATCTCCACACTGTTTTCCATAGTGGCTGTACTAGTTTGCATTCCCACCAACAGTGTAAGAGGGTTCCCTTTTCTCCACACCCTCTCCAGCATTTATTGCTTGTAGACTTTTGGATAGCAGCCATTCTGACTGGCATGAAATGGTACCTCATTGTGGTTTTGATCTGCATTTCTTTGATAATGAGTGATGTTGAGCATCTTTTCATGTGTTTGTTAGCCATCTGTATGTCTTCTTTGGAGAGATGTCTGTTTAGTTCTTTGGCCCATTTTTTAATTGGGTCATTTATTTTTCTGGAATTGAGCTGCAGGAGTTGCTTGTATATTTTTGAGATTAATTCTTTGTCAGTTGCTTCATTTGCTATTATTTTCTCCCATTCTGAAGGCTGTCTTTTCACCTTGCTTATAGTTTCCTTTGCTGTGCAAAAGCTTTTAAGTTTAATTAAGTCCCATTGTTTATTTTTGCTTTTATTTCCAATATTCTGGGAGGTGGGTCATAGAGGATCCTGCTGTGATTTATGTCGGAGTGTTTTCCCTATGTTTTCCTCTAGGAGTTTTATAGTTTCTGGTCTTATGTTTAGATTTTTCAATCCATTTTGAGTTTATTTTTGTGTATAGTGTTAGAAAGTGTTCTAGTTTCATTCTTTTTTTTTTTTTCTTCTTTTTTTTTTTTTTAGTTTCATTCTTTTACAAGTGGTTGACCAGTTTTCCCAGCACCACTTGTTAAAGAGAGTGTCTTTTCTCCATTGGATACTCTTGCCTCCTTTGTCAAAGATAAGGTGTCCATAGGTGCATGGATTTATCTCTCAGCTTTCTATTCTGTTCCATTGATCTATATTTCTGTCTTTGTGTCAGTACCATACTGTCTTGATGACTGTAGTTTTGTAGTATAGCCTGAAGCCAGACAGGTTGATTCTTCCAGTTCCATCCTTCTTTCTCATGATTGCTTTGGCTATTTGAGGCTTTTTGTATTTCCATACAAATTGTAAAATTATTTGTTCTAGTTCTATGAAAAATTGTTTGTAGACTTTTTGATGATGGCCATTCTGACTAGTGTGTTGTGATATCTCATTATGGTTTTGATTTGTATTTCTCTGATAATTAGTAGTGTTGATCATCTTTTCATGTGCTTCTTGGCCATCTGTATGTCTTCTTTGGAGAAATATCTGTTTAGGTCTTCTGCCTATTTTTTGACTGGGTCGTTTGCTGGAGCTGTTTGTAGATTTTGGAGATTAACTCCTTGTCAGTCATTTAATTTGCAAATATTTTCTCTCATCCTGTGACTCCTCTTTTTGTTTATGGTTTCCTTTGCTGTGCAAAACCTTTTGAGTTTAATTAGATCCCATTTTTTATTTTTGTGTTTATTTCCATTACTCTAGGAGATGGATTGAAAAAGTTATTGCTGTGATTTATGTCAAAAAATGTTCTTCCTATGTTTTCCTCTAGTTTCGGGAGTCAGGATGTCTCTGGTTTATGATTCTCAGGCAGGTAGTCTATGGCTCAGGGTTCTGTTAGTTCATCTTGCCCTGGAGAAACAAAATGAATTTGTACATTAATGATGATATCTGTGGTAGCTGTTTTAGTACATTAATGATGTTATCAACAATAGAAATTTTAGTCATTTGACTCTGGTTGATTAGTATTCAGTTAGCACAGAATTGAAGTCAGAGAGGACAAGAAAGGGAATAAAGTTTTGGTTATATTTTGTTATGAATGAGGGCTGCAGTTTTTCAAGTGTTTTCCTACATCGATTGATAATGATTTTTCTTCTTTAGATGGGTGATATAATTAATTACGTTAATTGATTTTCAAATATTGAAATAGTCTTACATACCTAAAATAAAACACATGGAGTTATCAGTCATTCAGTCAGTTCAGTCGCTGTCACTTGTGTCCCACTCCTTGTGATGCCATGGACTGCAGCACGTCAGGCCTCCCTGTCCATCACCAATTCCTGGAGTGTACTCAAACTCATGACCATTGAGTCGGTGATGCCATCCAACCATCTCATCCTCTGTCGTCCCCTTCTCCTCCCACCTTCAATCTTTCTCAGCATCAGGGTCTTTTCCAATGAGTCAGTTCTTCTCATGAGGTGGTCAAAGTGTTGGAGTTTCAGCTTCAGCATCAGTCCTTCCAATGAATATTCAGGACTGATTTCCTTTAGGATGGACTGGTTGGATCTTCTTGCAGTCCAAGGTACTCTCAAGAGTCCAACACCACAGTTCAAAAGCATCAATTTTTCAGTGCTCAGCTTTCTTTATAGTTCAACTCTCACATCCACACATGACCACTGGAAAAACCATAGCCTTGACTAGATGGACCTTTGTTGGCAAAGTAATGTCTCTGCTTTTTAATATGCTATCTAGGTTGGTCATAACTTTTCTTCCAAGGAGTAAGCGTCTTTAAATTTCATGGCTGCAGTTACCATCTGCAGTGATTTTGAAGCCCCCCAAAATAAAGTCTGTCACTGTTTCCCCATCAATTTCCCATGAAATGACGGGACCAGATGCCGTGATCTTTGTTTTCTGAATGTTGAGTTTTAAGCCAACATGGAGTTATAGTGTAGAATTATTTTTATACATTTGAAAATTTTGGTTTGTTAATATCTTGTTGAAGATTTTTCCATGTATGTTCGTGAGAGTCATTGGTCTGTAGTTTTCCTTTCTTGTAATGTCTTTGGTTTTTTTTTTTTTTTAATTTTATTTATTTATTTTTTTCCAGTGGGTTTTGTCATACATTGATATGAATCAGCCATGAATTTACATGTATTCCCAATCCCGATCCCCCCTCCCACCTCCCTCTCCACCCGATTCCTCTGGGTCTTCCCAGTGCACCAGGCCCGAGCACTTGTCTCATGCATCCCACCTGGGCTGGTGATCTGTTTCACCATAGATAGTATACATGCTGTTCTTTTGAAATATCCCACCCTCACATTCTCCCACAAAGTTCAAAAGTCTGTTCTGTATTTCTGTGTCTCTTTTTCTGTTTTGCATACAGGGTTATCGTTATCACCTTTCTAAATTCCATATATATGTGTTAGTATGCTGTAATGTTCTTTATCTTTCTGGCTTACTTCACTCTGTATAATGGGCTCCAGCTTCATCCATCTCATTAGGACTGGTTCAAATGAATTCTTTTTAATGGCTGAATAATATTCCATGGTGTATATGTACCACAGCTTCCTTATCCATTCATCTGCTGATGAGCATCTAGGTTGCTTCCATGTCCTGGCTATTATAAACAGTGCTGCTATGAACATTGGGGTGCACGTGTCTCTTTCAGATCTGGTTTCCTCAGTGTGTATGCCCAGAAGTGGGATTGCTGGGTCATATGGCAGTTCTATTTCCAGTTTTTTAAGAAATCTCCACACTGTTTTCCATAGCGGCTGTACTAGTTTGCATTCCCACCAACAGTGTAAGAGGGTTACACCTAAAGCAATTAGAGAAGGAAGAAATGAAGAACCCCAGAGTTAGCAGAAGGAAAGAAATCTTAAAAATCAGGGCAGAAATAAATGCAAAAGAAACTAAAGAGACCATAGCAAAAATCAACAAAGCTAAAAGCTGGTTTTTTGAAAAAATAAACAAAATTGACAAACCATTAGCAAGACTCATTAAGAAACAAAGAGAGAAAAACCAAATTAACAAAATTAGAAATGAAAATGGAGAGATCACAACAGACAACACTGAAATACAAAGGATCATAAGAGACTACTACCAGCAGCTCTATGCCACTAAAATGGACAACTTGGATGAAATCGACAAATTCTTAGAAAAGTATAACTTTCCAAAACTGAACCAGGAAGAAATAGAAAATCTTAACAGACCCATCACAAGCAAGGAAATCGAAACTGTCATCAAAAATCTTCCAGCAAACAAAAGCCCAGGACTAGATGGCTTCACAGCTGAATTCTACCAAAAATTTAGAGAGGAGCTAACACCTATCTTACTCAAACTCTTCCAGAAAATTGCAGATGATGGTAAGCTTCCAAACTCATTCTATGAGGCCACCATCACCCTAATTCCAAAACCAGACAAAGGTGCCACAAAAAAAGAAAACTACAGGCCAATATCACTGATGAACATAGATGCAAAAATCCTTAACAAAATTCTAGCAAACAGAATCCAACAACATATTAAAAAAATCATACACCATGACCAAGTGGGCTTTATCCCAGGAATGCAAGGATTCTTTAATATCCGCAAATCAATCAATGTAATACACCACATTAACAAATTGAAAGATAAAAACCATATGATTATCTCAATAGATGCAGAGAAAGCCTTTGACAAAATTCAACACTCATTTATGATTAAAACTGTCTTTGGTTTTTATATTAGCTAACCTTAGCCTCAGAGAGTTAGAAAGTGTTGCCTATGCTTCTATTTTCTGGAAGAGACTACAGATAACTGGTTTGTTTTTTGTTTTTTGTTTCCTTAAGTGTTTAGTGGAATTCACTAGTTAAGTGTTTAGTGGAATTCACTAATGAACCCACCTGGGCCTTGTGCGTTCTTCCTTTTTTTTCTTTTTGAAAGATTATTAATTTATTCAGTTTCTTTAATAGGTGTAACCCTACTGTGTGACTGAACAACACTGATTCCATTTTGTCAGCTCCCTCTTAGGCCTCAGGTACTAATCCCACCTCTTTCTTTGGGACTGAGCTTTAGCTTACTCCCAAGAAATATGCCCAAACCAGATAAGTCCCCTATCAACTTTTACCTTACCCTCATCTGTTACAAAAGCTGAAAGAATGCTTTTTGCTGATAAAGATGCTTAATGGTCATGAGACCCTGCTAGATTGGGAAGAAACCCTGATTCCTATTTGTGTGGACATGAGTCTCACTTAGTAATCAGATTCTGTGTTTATCTTTGGCCCTTTTACATCTCTCTGTACCTCTTTCACCTCCTTGTAGTGCAGCTGCAATTGTCTTCCCAATCCTGCCTTTGTGTAAGGCACCCCTATAAACTTCGTAATTGCACTTTATAGAGATGCCTCCTTCATTTTTCAGTCTTAAAGTTCCTTCTCAGTTTGAGAATATTATTCAGTATCTCAACCTCCCAATAGTTATTCAGATTATCTACTTTTTTGTGTGTGAGTTTTAGTAATTTGTGTTCTTTAAAGTAGTTAGACCATTTCATATAGGTTATCAAACTTGTAGACAGAACATTTTTCATAGTATTCTGTAATGATCCTTATAATATCCATGGAATTAACACTATGATCCTCTTTTTTCTAACATTGGCAATTGTGTTTTCTCTCTTTTGCTCTTGGTTAGGCTGGCTAGAGGCTTGTAAATTTTATTAATCTTTTCAAAAAGCATGCTTTTGGTTTTGTTAATTTTCTCTCTCTCTCTTCTTTTTTTACTTTTGCTCTGATTTTTACTATTTATTTTATTAGTCTTGCTTTAGTTTTAAATTGTTCTCCTTTCTCTAGTTTCCTAAGGTATCATGTTAGATTATTGGTTTTAGAACTCTTTCTTTAAATTTAACTTACATTTTAAATTATTATATATTTATTTCATTTATAGCTTTTATTTTATAGTTGATTTACAATTTATTTTAGGTGTACAGAAAAGTGGTTCAATTATATATATACATACATATATCCATTTTTTATATCCTTTATGCATATAGGTTATTACACAGTATTAAATATAGTTTCTTGTGAAATACAATAGGTTCTTGTTGATTATCTGTTTCATATATAATAGTGTATATATGTTAATCCTGAACTTATAATTTATTCCTCCCTTCCACCTTTCCCCTTTGGTAACTATATGCTTGTTTTATTTTCTAAAACATTCACTTAGTGCTATAAATTTTCCTGTTAGCACTGCTTTTACCGTATCCTGTAAATTTTGATTAGTTTTGCTTTCAACTTAGTTAAAATATATAGATATTTTCTTGAGACTTCTATGAACCATGCTTTATTTAGATATTTATCTCTAAGTGGGTAGGGATTTCCCAGGTATCTTTCTGTATTTGATTTCTAGTTCAGTTCCATCATGTTTTGAAAATTCACTTAATGTAATTCCTGTGTTTATAATTTGCTAGTGTGTGTTTTATTTCAGAATGTGTTTGCCTGAGTAAATATTTCATGGGAGCCTAAACAATATATTTTGTTATTTTTAGTTGGAGTAATATATAAATGTCAATTAGATCAAGTTGGTTGCTACTGTTGTTCTGGTCACCTGTATTCTGACTTTTTGCCTGGGTGTTGGAGCCTTCAACTAATTTTCTAACTGACTTTCTGCCTGATGTTGGAGTCTCCAACTATATTAATAAATTCTTCTCTTTGTTTCTGCATTTCTATCAGTTTTTTTCTCACGTATTTTAATGTATGTTGTTAGGTGTATATACACTAAGATTTGTTACATCTTCTTGGAGAATTGACCCTTTTATCATTATTTTATGCCCAGCTTTATCCCTGATAATATTTATTATTTTGATGTCTGCTTTGTCTAAAGTTAATATAGCCATTTTAGCTCTTTAACTTTCTTTTGATTAGTGGTAGCATGTTATATTTTTCTCTTTTCACATTTAAGTGAAAACATACAGTATTTGTCTTTCTCTGTCTGACTTATTTCACTATGTATGATACTCTCCAGGTACATCCATGTTATTATAAAAGACAAAATTTTATTCTTTATATGCCTGACTAATACTCCATTTTGCATATCTCCCACACCTTTATTCACTCATCTGTTGTTGGACACTTAGGTTACTTCCATATCTTGGCTATTGTATGTAATATAGCTATGAACCTTGAGGTATGTATATCTTTTTGAATTAGTGTTTTCATTTTCTTTGGATAAACACCCAGAAGTAGATCACTGTATCAGAACTTTTAGAGTTTTTGTTTCACTAACATATTGTTGATTTTTTTTTCTTATCTATTTAAAAAATCTCTTTTAATTTGTCAACAGACATTTACATGTAATTATCAAATAGTTCAATTAATAGCTATCATATTTGTAACTGTTTTCTATACATTGCACTTATGCTTTCTTTTCTCCCCCTTTTGTACCTTATGTGGTTTTAATTGGACTTTTTATATTTCAGTTTTTCTCTTCTCCCAGCATATCAGTTATACTTCTTCAGAAAACTTTGTAGTGGTTTTTCAATATACATTTACAATTAATGTAAATCTACTTTCAAATAACTGTTAGTGCACTAAAGGCACTAACAGGTTGTAAGTGAAGGGATGGGAAAAGATATTTCAAGAAAATGGAAACCAGAAAAGAACAAGGGTAGCTGTACTTGTATTGGAAAATATACTTTAAGTCAAACACTGTAACAAAAGATAAATAATTCATTATATAATGATAAAGGGATTCATTAGGAGGATATAATATTTATAAACATACATATACTGATTGGAGCAGATAAGTATATTAAGCAGTTGTTAATACATGTGGAGAAATAGATGGCAATGCAATTGTAGTAGGGGACTTAACTTTTAGCAAGGAATAAATCATCCAGACAGAAGATCAGTGCACAAATAATGAACCTGAAAGACACTTTAGACTGTATGTATCTAACAGACATATTATTCCATCCAATAGGAACAGAATACACAATCTTCTTTAGTGCACGTGGAACATACATACGTTAGAATAAATCACATGATAGATCACAAAACACATCTTAGCAAATGTAAGAAGTTGGAAATCATACCAAGTATCTCTTCTGACCATAACAGCATGAAACTAAAAATCAATAACAGAAGGAAAACCAGAAAATTCAGATGTGTGGAGATTAAACAACATGATCTTGAACAGCCAGTGGGTCAAAGAAGTTGATAGAGAAATCAAGCAATATTTTGAAACAAATGAAATTGGAAACACAATATATCAAAACCTAAGGAAGTTTTCAAAAGCATTGTAAGAGGGAAGTTTGTAGTGATAATGCCTACATTACAAAATGAGGCCAATCTTAAAAACTTCCCTTTACACTTTAAGGAACTGGAAATAGAAGAACAAACGAAGCCAAAAGTTAGCAGAAAGAAGGAAATAACAAAGATAAGAGAAGAAAGAAATGAAGTAGAGGCCAGGAAAACAATAGAAAAGATCAGTGAAACTAAGAGCTGGTTCTTTTAATAAATTAAACAAAATAGACAAATATTTAGCTAGAGTACGATAAGAGAGAAGACATTTCTAAAACCAGTATTGAAAGAGAAAACCTTATAACTGATACCACAGAAATGCAAATGATCATGAGACTGCTGTCAACAAGTATGTGCCAACAAAATGGATGGTCTAGAAGAAATGGTTATATTCCTCTAAACATATGACCTACCAAGACTGAATAATGAAGAAGTAGAAAATCTAAACAGAATAATAATGAGTAAGGATAGTGAATCAGTAATCAAAAAACCTCCCAACACAGAAAAGACTGGGACCAGATGATTTAACTAGTGAATTCTACCAAACATTTTAATTAACACAAATCCTACTCAAACCCTTCCAAAAAATAATTGAAGAGAGGGAATACTCCTAAATTCATTTTGTAAGGCCGACATTACTCTGATACAAAAACCTAATAAAGACACTACAAGAAAAGATTACAGACCAATATCCTTGTTGAATATAGATACAGAAGTTCACAATGCAATACTAGTAAACTAAATGCAGCAACACATTAAAAGGGTCACTCACCATGATCAACTGGGAAATTATGTTTGAAATTCAAGAATGGTTTGACATAATCAATTCTGTAATATACAATATTAATAGAATGGAAGATAAAAATTATAGAATCATCTTCAGTAGCTACAAAAAATGCATTCAAGAAAATAAAACATTCTTCCATGAGAAATTGGGTGTATAAGGAATGTTCTTCAGCATAAAAAGGGTCATATATGATAAGCCAATAGGTATTGCCAAATTCAATCATGAAAGTTAAAATCCCTTCCTATAAGATTGGTAGCAAGACAAGGATACTCACTCTTGACATTTCTATTCAATATCATTCTGAAAGTCCTAGCTAGAGCAATTAAGAAAAAGAAATAAAAGACATACACATTGGAAAGAAAGAAGTAGAATTATCTATATTAGCCGATGACATGATCTTATGCATGGAAAATCTTAGGATCCACTAAAATTTGTTAGAACTCATGAGTGATTTCAATGAAGTTGCAGAATACAAAATCAGCATACAGAAATCTTTTGTATTTTTCTGTATATTAACAGTGATCTGAAAAAGAAATTAAGAAAGCAATCCCATTTATAATAACATCAAAAACAATATAACACTTAGAAATAAATTTAACCAAGGTGGTGAAAAACCTATACACCAAAAACTACAAAACATTGATTGATGGTGAAGAAGGCACAAATAAATGGAAAGATATCCTGTGTTCTTGGTTTGGAAGAATTAGTATTATTTAAATGACCTTACTACCCAAAGCAGTCTACAGAGTCAGTATAATTTCAGTCAAAATTACAGTGACTTTTTTCTACCAAAATATTTTAAAAATATCAAATTTGTTTGGACCATTAGAGGCCCTGAATAGCCAACATGATACTGAGAAAGAAGAATAAAGCAGAAGGGATCACCATACCTGATTTCAAGCATTATTTCAGAGCTGTAGTAATCAAAACAATGTGGTACTGGCCTAAAAACAAGCATATAAATAAGTTTAACAGAATAGAGAGCTCAGACATAAACCTCAACATTTTTGGTCAAGTAATTTTTAACAGTGTCTCCAAGAATACTCAGTGGGGAAAGGATACAATACATGGTGTTGGGAAGACTAATGTCAACATGCAAGAGAATGAAATTGGACCCCTGTCTTACACCATTCACAAAAATTAACTTGAAATGGATCAAATATTTAAATGCAAGACCATAACCTGTATAACTACTAGTATAAAACATAGGGAAAAATATTCTTGACAATGTAGAATAAGCAATTGGGCTTTATTAAAGAGCTTCTGCATAGCAAATGAAACAATAAATTGAAAAGACAACAGAGGGAATGGGAGAAAATATCCACAAACCATATACCTGAAAAGGGACTAATATTCAAAATGTATGAGGAATGTGTACAACTCAATAGCAAGACAATCCAATTAAAAATGGGGAAAGAACCTGAAATACTTGTTTTTCCAAAGAAGAGATGCAAATGGCAAACAGTTACATGAAAAGATGTTCATCGTTACTAATATCAGAGAAATGCAAACCAAAATCACAATGAGATATTACCTTTATTACCTTGTGTGTGTGTTGGTCGCTCAGTCATGTTTGGCTCTGTGACCCCACGGACTGTAGCCTGCCAGGCTCCTCTGTCCATGGAATCCTCTGTCCATGGAATTCCAGGCAAAAGTACTGGAATGGGTTGCCATTCCCATCTCCATGGGATTTTCCCAATCCAGGGATTGAACCTGGGCCTCCTGCATTGCAAGCAGATTCTTTACCGCTGAGCCACCAGGGAAACCCTGAGATATTACATTATACCTGTTTTTATAAAAAGTAATAAGAGATAACAGGGACTTCCCTGGTGGTCCAGTGGTTAGGACTTCACCTTCCAGTGCAGGGGGTGTGGGTTCAATCCTGGTGGTCCACACGGTAAAGAATCTGCCTCCAATGCAGGAGACCTACATTCAGTACCTGAGTTGGGAAGATGCTCAGGAGAAGGGAATGGCAACACACTACAGTATTCTTGCCTAGAGAATTCCACGAACAGAGGAGCCTGGCAGTCTATAGTCTATGAGGTTGCAGAGTTGGACATGACTGAGTGACTAAGCACAAGATATAACAAACCTTTGGGGTGTGGAGAAAAGGGAACATTTATACCCTGTTGCTTTCTCTGTGATCCAGTGGATGTTGGCAATTTGATCTCTGGTTCCTCTGCATTTTGTAAACCCAGCTTGTACATCTGGAAGTTCTCGATCCACATACTGCTGAAGCCTAACTTGAAGGATTTTGAACATAACCTTACTAGCATGTGAAATGAGTGCAACTGTGCAGTCAAAGGCTTTGGTGTAGTCAATAAAGCAGAGGTAGATGTTTTTCTGGATCTCTCTTGCTTTTTTGATGATCCAGTGGATGTTGGCAATTTGATCTCTGGTTCCTCTTTCTTTTCTAAATCCAGCTTGAACATCTGGAAGTTCATGGTTCATGTACTGTTGAAGCCTGGCTTGGAGAATTTTGAGCATTACTTTACTAGTGTGTGAGATGAGTGCAACTGTGCAGTAGTTTGAACATTCTTTGGCATTGCCCTTCTTTGGGATTGGAATGAAAACTGACCTTTTCTAGTCCTGTGGCCACTGCTGAGTTTTCCAAAATTTCTGGCATATTGAGTGCAACACTTTCACGGCATCATCCTTTAGGATTTGAAATAGCTCAACTGGAATTCCATCACCTCCGCTAGCTTTGTTTGTAGTAATGCTTCCTAAGGCCCACTTGACTTCGCACTCTAGGCTGTCCGACTCTAGGTGAGTGATCACACCGTGTGTGGTTATCTGGGCCATTAAGATATTTTTTGTACAGTTCTTCTATGTGTTCTTGCCACCCTACAGCATTACTAGCAAATAATTTTTTTTTTAGTATTTAAAATTTTTGTTTTTAAATCGAAGTAAAGTTGATTTATAATGTTTTATTAGTTTTAGGTATACCACATAATGATTAGATATCTTCATGGATTATACTCCATTTAAAGTTGTTATAAAATATTGGTTACATTCCTTGTTCTTTACATTTCATCCTTGTATCTTATTTATTTTGAAGGATAACTGCTTTGCAGAATTTTATGGTTTTCTGTCATCAGTTCAGTTCAGTTCAGTTGCTCAGTCGTGTCCAACTCTTTGCGACCCCATGAATTTCAGCACACCAGGCCTCCCTGTCCATCACCAACTCCCAGAGTTTATTCAAACTCATGTCCATTGAGTCGGTGATGCCATCCAGCCATCTCATCCTCTGTCGTCCCCTTCTCCTCCTGCCCCCAATCCCTCCCAGCATCAAGGTCTTTTCCAATGAGTCAACTCTTTGCATGAGGTGGCCAAAGTATTGGAGTTTCAGCTTCAGCATCAGTCCTTCCCATGAACACCCAGGACTGATCTCCTTTAGGATGGACTAGTTGGATCTCCTTGCAGTCCAAGGGACTCTCAAGAGTCTTCTCCAACACCACAGTTCAAAAGCACCAATTTTTCGGCACTCAGATTTCCTCACAGTCCAACTCTCACATCCATACATGACCACTGGAAAAACCATAGCCTTGACCAGATGGACCTTTGTTGGCAAAGTAATGTCTCTGCTTTTTAATATGCTGTCTAGGTTGGTCATAACTTTCCTTCCAAGGAGTAAGCATCTTTTAATTTCATGTCTGCAGGCACCATCTGCGGTGATTTTCTGTCATACATCAACAATAATCAGCCATAGGTACATGCGTGTCCCCTCCCTCCCAGACCTCCTCCGTCTCTCTCCCCACCCCACCCCTTCAGCCTGTCGCAGAGCCCCTGTTTGAGTTCCCTAAGTCGTACAGCAGATTCCCGTTGGCTCTCTGCTTTACACATGGTATTGTAAATTCTGTGTTACTCTCTCCATGCATCTCCCATCCTCCCTCCCCTCACCCCACCTTGTCCATAGGTCTCTTGTCTATGTTGGTTTCTCCATTGCTGCCCAGAAAATAAATTCATCAGTACCATCTCTTCAGATTCCATATATATGTGTCAGTATACCATATTTATATTTCTCTTTCTGGCTTATTTCACACAGCTTCTTTATCCATTCATCTGTCGATGGACATCTAGGTTGCTTCCATGTTCTAGCTATTGTAAATAGTGCTGCAGTGAACACTGGGGTACATATGTCTTTTTCAGTTTTGATTTCCTCAGGGTATATGCCTAGGAGTGGGATTGCTGGGTCATATTATAGTTTTAATCCTAGCTTTTTAAGGAATCTCCATACCATCTTCCATAGTGGCTGTATCAGTTTGCATTCCCACCAGCAGTGCAAGAGTATTCCCCTTTCGCCACACCCTCTCCAACATTTATTGTTTGTAGACTTTTTGATGATGGCCATTCTGACTGGTGTGAGGTGATATCTCACTGTAGTTTTGATTTGCATTTCTCTGATAATGAGTGATGTTGACCATCTTTTCATGTGCTCGTTTGCCATCTGTATATCTTCTTTGAAGAAATGTCTCTTCAGGTCCCTGTCCCACTTTTTGATTGGGTTGTTTGCTTTTCTGGTGTTGAGTTGTATAAGCTGCTTGTATATTTTGAAAATTAATTCTTCATCAGTTGTTTCCCTTGCTATTATTTTCTCCCATTCTGAGGGTTGTCTTTTCACCTTGTTTGTAGTTTCCTTTGCTGTGCAAAAGCTTTTAAGTTTAATTAGATCCCACTTGTTCTTTTTTTTTTTTTTTCCCATTACTCTAGGAGGTGGATCATAGAAGATCTTGCTTTGATTTATGTCATCAAGTGTTCTGCCTATGTTCTCCTATAAGAGTTTAATAGTTTCTGGTCTTATATTTAGGTCCTTAACCCATTTTGAGTTTATCTTTTTGTATGGTGTTAGGAAGTGTTCTAATTTCATTCTTTTACATGTAGCTGTCCAGTTTTCCCAGCACCATTTATTGAAGAGGCTGTCTTTGCCCCATGGTATATTCTTGCCTCCTTTGTCAAAAATAGGTGTATGGGTTTATCTGTGGGTTCTATCTTGTTCCATTGGTCTATATTTCTGTTTTTGTGCCAGTACCATACTGTCTTGATGACTGTAGCTTTGTAGTATAGTCTGAAGTCAGGACGGTTGATTTCTCCAGCTCCATTCTTCTTTCTCAAGACTGCTTTGGCTATTCGGGGTCTTTTGTGTTTCCATATGAATTGTGAAACTTTTTGTTCTAGTTCTGTGAAAAAAGTCACTGGTAATTTGATAGGGATCACATTGAATCTGTAGATTGCATTTGGTAGTATAGTCATTTTCACAATATTGAATCTTCCTACCCAGGAAAATGGAATATCTCTCCATCTGTTTATGTCATCTTTGATTTCTTTCATCAGTGTCTTATAGCTTTCCATATACAGGTCGTTTCCTTAGGTAGGTTTATTCCTAGATATTTAATTCTTTTTGTTGCAATGGTGAATGGTATTAATTCCTTAATTCTCTTTCTGATTTTTCATTGTTAGTATCTAAGAGTGGAAGTGATTTCTGTGTATTGACCTTGTATCCCACAACTTTCTGAATTTGCTGATTAGCTCTGGTAGTTTTCTGATAGTTTCTTTTGGGTTTTCTATATATAGTACCATGTCATCTGCAAACAGTGAGAGTTTTACTTCTTCTTTTCCAATCTGGATTGCTTTTATTTGTTTTTCTTCTCTAATTGCCATATCTAGGACTTCCAAAACTATGTTGAATAATAGTGGTGAGAGTGGACACCCTTGTCTTGTTCCTGATCTTAGAGGGAAAGGTTTTAGTTTTTCACCATTGAGAATAATGTTTGCTGTAGGCTTTTCACATATGACCTTTACTATGTTGAGGTAGGTTCCTTTCTGTGCCCATTTTTTGAAGCGTTTTTATCATAATTGGATGCTGGATTTTGTTGAAGGCTTTTTCTGCATCTATTGAGATGATCATATCGTCTTTATCTTTCAGTTTGTTGATATGGTGTATCACATTGACTGATTTGCATATATTGAAGAATCCATGCATCCCTGGAATAAACCCAACTTGATCATGGTATATGAGCTTTTTAATGTGCTGGATTCTGTTTGCTAGAATTTTGTTGAGGATTTTTGCATCTGTGTTCATCAGTGATATTGGCCTGTAATTTTCTTTTTTTGTGTTGTCTTTTCCTGGTTTTGGTGTCTGGGTGACTGTGGCCTTGTGGAATGAGTTTGGAAGTGTTCCTTCCTCTGCAGTATTTTTGGAGGAGTTTCAGAAAAAACAGGCATTAGCTCTTCTCTGAATGTTTGATAGAATTCCCCTGTGAAGCCATCTGGCCCTCGGCTTTTGCTTTTGGGGAGATTTTGAATCACTGTTTCAATTTCAGTGTTTGTAATTGGGTTGTTCATAATTTCTACTTCTTCCTGGTTCAGTCTTGGGAGGATGATCTTTTCCAAGTATCTGTCCATTTCCTCTAGGTTGTCCATTTTATTAGCATATATTGATCATAATATTATCTTATGATCCTTTGTATTTCTGTGTTGTCTGTTGTAACTTCTCCTTTTTCATTTCTAATTTTATTGATTTGATTTTCTCCCCCTTTTTTCTTGATGCATCTGGCTAGTGGTTCATCAGTTTTGTTTATTTTCTCAAAGAACCAGCTTTTAGTTTTATTAATCTTTGCTACTATTTTCTTTATTTCTTTTTCACTTATTTCTGCTCTGATTTTTATGATCTCTCCTTCCTCCTACTGACTTTGGTTTTTGTTTTTGTTTTTCTTTTTCCAGCTGCTTTAGGTGTAGAGTTAGGCTGTCTAGTCAATGCTTTTCTTGTTTCTTGAGGTATGATTGTGTCACCATAAACCTCCCTCTTAGAATTGCTTTTGCTGAGTCCCATAGGTTTTGGGTCATCGTGTTTTCATTGTCATTTGTTTCTAGGAATCTTTTGATTTCTTTTCTTATTTCTTCAGTAACATATTTGTTATTTAGTAATGTATTGTTTAAACTCCACGAATTTGTGTTTTTTGCTGTTTTTTTCCTGTCGTTGATATCTAGTCTCATACGTTGTGGTCAGAGAAGATACTTGGTACAATTTCAATTTTCTTAGATTTACTGAGGCTTGATTTGTGGCCCAAGATGTGGTCTATCCTGGAGAATGTTCCATGGGCACTTGAAGGAAAATGTATTCTTCCACAGAAAGTCCTGAAGATATCAATTAGGTCCATTTGGTCTATTGTTTCATTTAAGGTTTGTGTTTCATTATTGATTCTCTGTTTTGATGATCTGTCCATTGGTGAAAGTGGGGTGTTAAAGTCCCCTACTATTATTGTGTTGCTGTCAGTTTCTCCTCTTAATGCCTGTTAGAGTTTGCCTTATGTATTGAGGTGCTTCTATGTGGAGTGCATAGACATTTACAATTGTTATGTCTTCTTCTTGGATTGATCCCTTGGTCATTATGTAGCATCCTTCTTTGTTTCTTATGATATTCTTTATTTTAAAGTCTATTTTGTCTGAAATAAGGATTGACACTCCAGCTTTCTTTTGGTTTCCATTTGCATGTAATATCTTTTTCCATCCTTTTACTTTCAGTCTGTCTGTGTCTCTAGGTCTAAAGTGGGTCTCCTGTAGGCAGCATATATATGAGTCTTATTTTTTTATCCATTCACTCAGTCTGTATCTTTTGTTTGGTGCATTTATTCCATTAAAATTTTAGGTAATTATTGATACTTATGTTCCTATTGGCATTTTCTTGATTGTTTTGGGTTTGTTTTTTTAGGTCTTTCCTTTATTTTGTGTTTACTGGCTGTATAAGTCCCTTTAGTATTGTTGCAGACTGGTTTGATGGTGCTGAATTCTCTTAACTTCTGCTTGTCTGTAAAGCTTTTGATTTCTGCATCAATTTTGAATGAGATCTTTGCGGGATATAGTCATTGTATTTGTGGGTTTTTCTCTTTCAGTACTTTAAATATATCCTGACATTTCCTTCTGGCCTGTAGAGTTTCTGCAGAAAGATCTGCTGTTAATCATATGGTTTTCCCCTTGTATGTTACTTGTTTCTTTTCTCTAGCTGCTTTTAATATTCTTCCTTTGTGCTTAATCTTTGTTAGCTTGATTAATATGTGTCTCAATGTGTTTCTCTTTGGGTTTAACTTGTAGGGGATTCTCTGCACTTTTTGGACTTGATTGACTATTCCCTTTCCCATTTGGGGGAAGTTGTCAACTATAGTTTCTTCAAAAATTTTCTCAGTGTCTTTCTTTTTTTTTCTCCCACTCGGGCCCCTATAACTCGAATGTTGGTGCATTGAATATTGTCCCAAATAATGTCTGAGACTTTCCTCAATTCTTTTCATTCCTTTCCCTTTATTCAGCTATTCACCAGTTATTTCCAATATTCTATCCTCCAGTTCACTTACCCATTCCTCTACCTCAGTTATTCTGCTATTGGTTCCTTCTAGAGTATTTTTAATTTCAGTAATTGTGTTATTCATCCCTGTTTGTTTATTCTTTATTTCTTCTGTGTCCTTGGTGATTGTATTAACTGTGCTAAATGCTTCTTGCATTTTCTCCTTTCTATTTTCTTCAGAGCATCTTTACTATCATTATTCTGAATTCTGTTTATTGCCCTCCAAGTCCCTGGTTTGCCTGGTTTTCCAAGACTTTGCAGCTCCCCTTTGGGCCCACCTGTGAAGGAGTTTCCCTGTGCATGGGAACTCCTATTTCAGGGCTCCCTCCCTCCCTTGGGGCACAAGCTGCCCAGGAGCTCTCTTTTCCATTGTTATGTCTCCCTACTCTCTCTTACCTCATTTTAGGGAGCTTAACCTGCCCCCCTGGAGGCCTGGGTCCTCTGCTGTTGCCTAGAGATTGCTTTGTAGGAGTTGTTCCATATCCTGATGAATTTTTTATGTATTTGGGGGATGCTGGCAATCTCTGCATCTTACTCCTCCACCATCTTCCATCTCACAGAATTTTTAATTTAAAAAAATTTTGGAGGCTTTAAAATTATAGTTGATTTACAGTATTATATTAATTTCAAGTCTACAGTATAGTGATTCAGTATTTTTTATAGATGATGCTCCATTAAAAATTATTGCAAGGTAATAACACTAATTCCCTCTTCTAAATAATATGTCCTTATTGATTATATATTTTATTTCATTTTACATTTTTTTAGAATGTAATGGGTATTTATTTTTTATTTTTATCATTTATTAGTTGGAGGCTAATTACTTTACAATATTGTAGTGGTTTTTGCCATACATTGACATGAATCAGCCATGGATTTACATGTGTTCCCCATCCCAATCCCCCCTCCCGCCTCCCTCCCCATCCCATCCCTCTGGGTCTTCCCAGTGCACCAGCCCTGAACACTTGTCTCATGCATCCAACCTGGGTTGGTGGTCTGTTTCACCCTTGATAGTATACTTGTTTCAATGCTATTCTCTCAGAACATCCCACCCTCGCCTTCTCCCACAGAGTCTAAAAGTCTGTTCTGTACATCTGTGTCTCTTTTTCTGTTTTGCATTTTGGGTTGTCGTTACCATCTTTCTAAATTCCATATATATGCATTAGTATACTGTATTGGTCTTTATCTTTCTGGCTTACTTCAGTCTGTAGAATGGGCTCCAGTTTCATCCATCTCATTAGAACTGATTCAAATGAATTCTTTTTAATGGCTGAGTAATATTCCATAGTGTATATGTACCACAGCTTCCTTATCCATTCATCTGCTGATGGGCATCTAGGTTGCTTCCATGTCCTGGCTATTATAAACAGTGCTGCAATGAACACTGGGGTGCACGTGTCTCTTTCAGATCTGGTTTCCTCGGTGTGTATGCCCAGGAGTGGATTGCTAGGTCATATGGCAGTTCTATTTTCAGTTTTTTTAAGGGAATCTCCACACTGTTCTCCATAGTGGCTGTACTAGTTTGCATTCCCACCAACAGTGTAAGAGGGTTCCCTTTTCTCCACACCCTCTCCAGCATTTATTGCTTGTAGACTTTTGGATAGCAGCCATCCTGACTGGCGTGTAATGGTACCTCATTGTGGTTTTGATTTGCATTTCTCTGATAATGAGTGATGTTGAGCATCTTCTCATGTGTTTGTTAGCCATCTGTATGTCTTCTTTGGAGAGATGTCTGTTTAGTTCTTTGGCCCATTTTTCGAATGGGTCATTTATTTTTCTGGAATTGAGCTGCAGGAGCTGCTTGTATATTTTTGAGATTAATCCTTTGTCTGTTTCTTCATTTGCTATTGTTTTCTCCCATTCTGAAGGCTGTCTTTTCACCTTGCTTATAGTTTCCTTTGTTGTACAAAAGCTTTTAAGTTTCATTAGGTCCCATTTGTTTAGTTTTGCTTTTATTTCCAATATTCTGGGAGGTGGGTCATAGAGGATCCTGCTGTGATTTATGTCGGAGAGTGTTTTGCCTATGTTCTCCTCTAGGAGTTTTATAGTTTCTGGTCTTACATTTAGATCTTTAATCCATTTTGAGTTTATTTTTGTGTATGGTGTTAGAAAGTGTTCTAGTTTCATTCTTTCACAAGTGGTTGAGCAGTTTTCCCAGCACCACTTGTTAAAGAGGTTGTCTTTTTTCCATTGTATATTCTTGCCTCCTTTGTCAAAGATAAGGTGTCTATAGGTAGGTGGATTTATCTCTGGACTTTCAATTCTGTTCCATTGATCTATATTTCTGTCTTTGTGCCAGTACTGTACTGTCTTGATGACTGTGGCTTTGTAGTAGAGCCTGAAGTCAGGCAGGTTGATTCCTCCAGTTCCATTCTTCTTTCTCAAGATTACTTTGGCTATTCGAGGTTTTTTGTATTTCCATAAAAGATTGTGAAATTATTTGTTCTAGTTCTGTGAAAAATACTGTTGGTAGCTTGATAGGGATTGCATTGAATCTATAGATTGCTTTGGGTAGTATAGCCATTTTCACAATATTGATTCTTCCAATCCATGAACAGGGTATATTTCTCCATCTGTTTGTGTCCTCTTTGATTTCTTTCATCAGTGTTTTATAGTTTTCTATATATAGGTCTTTCATTTCTTTAGGTAGATATACTCCTAAGTATTTTATTCTTTTTGTTGCAATGGTGAATGGTATTGTTTCCTTAATTTCTCTTTCTGTTTTCTCATTGTTAGTGTATAGGAATGCCAGGGATTTCTGTGTGTTAATTTTATATCCTGCAACATTACTGTATTCATTGATTAGCTGTAGTAATTTTCTGGTAGAGTCTTTAGGGTTTTCTATGTAGAGGATCTTTTTGTCTGCAAACAGTGAGAGTTTTACTTCTTTTCCTATCTGGATGCCTTTTACTTCTTTTTCTGCTCTGATTGCTGTGGCCAACACTTCCAAAACTATGTTGAATAGTAGTGGTGAGAGTGGGCACCCTTGTCTTGTTCCTAACTTTAAGGGAAATGCTTTCAATTTTTCACCATTGAGGATAATGTTTGCTGTGGGTTTGTCATATATAACTTTTATTATGTTGAGGTATGTTCCTTTTATGCCTGCTTTCTGGAGAGTTTTTATCATAAATGGATGTTGAATTTGGTCAAAGGCTTTTTCTGCATCTATTGAGATAATCAGATTTGTTAATGTGGTATATTACATTGATTGATTTATGGATATTAAAGAATCCTTGCATTCCTGGGATAAAGCCCACTTGGTCATGATGTATGATCTTTTTAATATGTTGTTGGATTCTGTTTGCTAGAATTTTGTTAAGGATTTTTGCATCTATGTTCATCAGTGATATTGGCCTGTAGTTTTCTTTTTTTGTGGCATCCTTGTCTGGTTTTGATATTAGGGTGATGGTGGCCTCATAGAATGAGTTTGGAAGTTTACCTTCTTCTGCAATTTTCTGGAAGAGTTTGAGTAAGATAGGTGTTAGCTCTTCTCTAAGTTTTGGTAGAATTCAGCTGTGAAGCCATCTGGTCCTGGGCTTTTGTTTGCTGAAAGATTTCTGATTACAGTTTCGATTTCCGTGCTTGTGATGGGTCTGTTAAGATCTATTTCTTCCTGGTTCAGTTTTGGAAAGTTATACTTTTCTAAGAATTGGTATATTTCTTCCAAGTTGTCCATTTTATTGGCATAGAGCTGCTGGTCATAGTCTCTTATGATCCTTTGTATTTTAGTTGTCTGTTGTGATCTCTCCATTTTCATTTCTAATTTTGTTGATTTGGTTCTTCTCCCTTTGTTTCTTGATGAGTCTGGCTAACAGTTTGTCAATTTTGTTTATCTTTTCAAAAAACCAGCTTTTTGCTTTGTTGATTTTTGCTATGGTCTTTTTTGTTTCTTTTGCATTTATTTCTGCCCTAATTTTTAAGATTTCTTTCCTTCTGCTAACCCTGGGGTTCTTCATTTCTTCCTCCTCTAGTTGCTTTAGGTGCAGAGTTAAGCTATTTATTTGACTTTTTCTCTTCTTTCTTGAGGTAAGCCTGTAATGCTATGAACCTTCCCCTTAGCACTGCTTTTACAGCATCACATAAGTTTTGGGTTGTTGTGTTTTCATTTTCATTCATTTCTATGCATATTTTTATTTCTTTTTTGATTTCTTCTATGATTTTGTTCATTTCGTGTTATTTAGCCTCCATTTGTTGGAATTTTTAATAGTTTTTTTCCTGTAATTGAGATCTAATCTTACTGCATTGTGGTCAGAAAAGATACTGGAATGATTTCAATTTTTTTGAATTTACCAAGGCTAGATTTATGGCCCAGGATGTGATCTATTCTGGAGAAGGTTCCATGTGCACTTGAGAAAAAGGTGAAATTGATTGTTTTGGGGTGAAATGTCCTATAGATATCAATTAGGTCTAGCTGGTCCATTGTGTCATTTAAAGTTTGTGTTTCCTTGTTAATTTTCTGTTTAGTTGATCTGTCCATAGGTGTGAGTGGGGTATTAAAGTCTCCCACTCTTATTGTGTTATTGTTAATCTCCCCCTTCATTCTTGTTAGCATTTGCCTTACATATTGTGGTGCTCCTATGTTGGGTGCATATATATTTATGATTGTTATATCTTCTTCTTGGATTGATCCTTTGATCATTATGTAGTGTCCTTCTTTGTGTCTTTTCACAGCCTTTATTTTGAAGTCTATTTTATCTGATATAAGTTTTGCGACTCCTGCTTTCTTTTGGTCTCCATTTGCATGGAATATTTTTTTCCAGCCCTTCACTTTCAGTCTGTATGTGTCCCTTGCTTTGAGGTGGGTCTCTTGTAGACAGCATATATAGGGGTCTTGCTTTTGTATCCATTCAGCCAATCTTTGTCTTTTGTTGGGGCATTCAACCCGTTTACATTTAAGGTAATTATTGATAAGAATGGTCCCGTTGCCATTTGCTTTGTTGTTTTGGGTTCACGTTCATACAAACTTTCTGTGTTTCCTGTCTGGAGAAGATCCTTTAGCATTTGTTGAAGAGCTGGTTTGGTGGTGCTGAATTCTCTCAGCTTTTGCTTGTCTGTAAAGCTTTTAAATTCTCCTTCATATCTGAATGAAATCCTTGCTGGGTACAGTAATCTGGGTTGTAGGTTATTCTCTTTCATAAATTTAAGTATGTCCTGCCATTCCCTTCTGGCCTGAATGGTTTCTATTGAAAGATCAGCTGTTATCCTTATGGGAATCCCCTTGTGTGTTATTTGTTGTTTCTCCCTTGCTGCTTTTAATATTTGTTCTTTGTGTTTGATCTTTGTTAATTTGATTAATATGTGTCTTGGGGTGTTTTGCCTTGGGTTTATCCTGTTTGGGACTCTCTGGGTTTCTTGGACTTAGGTGGCTATTTCCTTCCCCATCTTGGGGAAGTTTTCAGCTATTATCTCCTCGAGTATCTTCTCATCGCCTTTCTTTTTGTCTTCTTCTTCTGGGACTCCCATGATTCGAATGTTGGGGTGTTTCACATTGTCCCAGAGGTCCCTGAGGTTGTCCTCATTTCTTTTAATTCTTTTTCTTTTTTCCTCTCTGCTTCATTTATTTCCACCATTTTATCTTCTACCTCACTTATCCTATCTTCCGCCTCCGTTATTCTACTGTTGGTTCCCTCCAGAGTGTTTTTTATCTCATTTATTACATTATTCATTTTTAATTGACTCTTTTTTATTTCTTCTAGGTCCTTGTTAAACATTTCTTGCATCTTCTCAATCCTTGTCTCCAGGTTATTTATCTGTAACTCCATTTTATTTTCAAGATTTTGGATCATTTTTATTATCATTATTCTAAATTCTTTTTCAGGTAGATTCCCTATCTCCTCTTCTTTTGTTTGGCTTGGTTGGCATTTTTCATGTTTCTTTACCTGCTGGGTATTTCTCTGCCTTTTCATCTTATTTAGTTGCTGGGTTTGGGCTGGCCTTTTTGTATTCTGGTAGTCTGTGGTTCTTTTTTATTTTGGAAGTTTCTCCCAGTGGGTGGGGCTGGGTGTTTGGCTTGTCGAGGTTTGCTGGTTAGAGAAGCTTGTGTCGGTGTTCTGGTAGGTGGAGCTGGATTTCTTCTCTCTGGAGTGCAATGGAGTATCCAGTAGTGAGTTTTGAGATGGGTTTATGGGTTTGGTGTGACTTTGGGCAGCCTGTATATTGACGCTCAGGGCTATATTCCTGTGGTGCTGGAGAATTTGTGTGGTACGTCTTCCTCTGGAACTTATTGGCTCTTGGGTGGTGGTTGGTTTCAGTGTAGGTATGGAGGTTTTTGGATGATCTCTTATTAATTAATGTTCCCTGTAGTTAGGAGTTCTCTGGTGTTCTCAGGTTTTGGGCTTAAGCCTCTTGCTTTTGGGTTTCAGTCTTATTCTTTCAGTAGCCTCAAGATTTCTCCCTCCATACAGCACTGATAATAAAACTTCTAGGTTAATGGTGAAAGTATTCTCCACAGTGAGGGACACCCAGAGAGGTTCACAGAGTTACATGAAGAAGAGGAGAGGGAGGAAGGAGATAGAGGTGAGCAGGAGGAGAAAAAGGGGATTCAAGAGAAGGCAGATCTAGGTTTTACTCTGTTCCCTAAGTGTTCTCCGCAGCCCAGAATACCCACAGAGATTCACAGAATTGGATTGAGAAGAGAAGGGGGAGGGAGGAAATAGAGGTGATCCGGGGGAGAAAAAGGAGAATCAAAAGGAGAGAGTGATCAAACCAGTAATCACACTCCTGAGTAAAAATGGGTACTGAAGGTTGAATTCTTAAATGTCCAAAATTGATATCAAATACTGAAAAACAAAGATTAAAAATCTAGAGTAGAGGTTAGACTCTTAAAAAAACAATAGTAAAAAACCACAAAAACACAAAAAAATTTAAGAAATATATATGAAGTTCACATTAAAAATGGGGTCTTTTTTTTTTGCCAGCTTATAGTGGGTTATAAAAATGAAAATTAAAGAGTAATAGAGGATTTAAAAAAAAAAGAAAGAAAAAGAGAAAGTAAAAAAAGAAAGAGAAAAAAAATTTTTTAATTAAAAATAAAAAGAATAGTAGTAAAAATATATCTAGGAATTTCTCTGGAGCTGTTGTGGGCAGTGTGGGTTCGGTTCAGTTTCAGATAACTCCTTGTTCGAGTTTACACTTCTCACTATCTATAGGCCCCTTCCAGTGTAGTCAGTGTCAACTACAGGGATTTTAATCTGTTGCACTGGTCACTTCTGAAGCGGTTCCCTTTGTTTCTTTGGCTTCTGTTTGCAGGTCTCTTCAGTGTCTAATTTCTGCCCTGACACACGCAGGCGGAGGTGGTCTCTTGTTTAGGTTCGCTTGTTCAGTCATGCTGTGGGGAGGGAGGGGCGCTGCAGACAAGCGTCACTGGCCTGTGTGGGGAGCACTCTCTGTGTTCAGGCCACACTGGGTTTGCCCCCGCTTGGGGCAGGTGTATGCGCTTTCCCGTCTACACTGCTCAGGCTCCAGGCTGCTCTCCAGGGAGCGGGCCCTGCGTTGCGTGGACTTCCCAGGCCTAAGCCGCTAAGATTCAGGTTTTCAGGTATTCCACAAAAGCACAGACTCAGTTGGGCCTGCGTTTTGTGCCTTCCCCGGTCTGAGCAGCTCAGGCAGCCAGGAGCTTGACAGGCACACTCTCCCTGGGTGCAGGGTGCCTTAACCCCTCCACGGGCCCAGCCTCAGTTTCCCTGTGCTCCGGTTGGGTGCGCCTTGTGTCAGTTCTGGGGAGCTGGACTCTAGCTGCGACCCTCCTGGCGGATGTCGACTATCCAGAATCTCAAGGAAGTCTTTGGTTAGAAGCTGGAAGCCTGTTTGCAGTTTGGTATGGGGTGCCATCTCTGGGGCCGAGTTTGCCCCTTTCCCCTCCCTCCTGCCTCTTGCCTCCGGTGGGGGATGGGCCGGTCTGCCACCTGCTAGCTCTTCTCTGGTGTTTGCTCAGTCCTTTGTTCTGGGAGCCGGCGGGTAGTGCCTAAGTTTAGGGCTTTTCCCACCTTACTTCTCTCTCTCTCTTGCTATCCCACAGTTTAAGTTGCTATCTCACGTTAGCTCCCTCCGATTGCCCTCAGGGCATTCAGGCCAGGTCCTTACCCTAAGCAATGCCACCCGCTCCTCTCCGTTCCTCCCCCACTTGCTGGTGGCGGATGCCAGCGTCTGGGGTACTTTTCTGCTGGGAGTTGCTTTTAGGCGTGTAATATGTGGGTTTTATTTATTTTTCCTCCCAGATAGGTTGCCCTCCAAGATTTGAAAACTTCCCCCAGACCTGCCAGTGAGAGGGTTTCCTGGTGTTTGGAACCTTCCTCTATTAAGACTCGCTTCCCGGGAAGGATCTCCGTCCCTAACTCTATTGTCTCTCTTTTTATCTTTTGTATTTTGTCCTACCTCCTTTCAAAGATGATGGGCTGCTCTTCTGGGTGTTTGATGTCCTCTGCTAGCGATCATAAGTTGTTTTGTGGAGTTTGCTCAGCTTTCAAATGTTCTTTCGATGAATTTGTAGGGGAGAAAGTGGTCTCCCCATCCTATTCCTCCGCCATCTTAGTTCCCTCCTCAAGAGATTGATTCTTATTGTTGGTTGTGTTTTATCTATGATGCTGCTTATCTATTTTATACATAGTAATTTGTATCTCTTAATCCCATGTCTCTAATTTGCCCCTCCTACCTCCCCTATCTGCCTATTGTAATCACTAGTTTGTTTTCTATATCTGAGTCTGTTTCTATTTTCCTGTATACATTTGTTTGTATTATTTTTTTTAGATTCCACATAAAAGTGATAACATACAATATTTGTCTTTGTCTATTTCACTAAGCATAATATTCTCTAGGTCCAGCCCCATTACTACAAATGGCAAAATTTCATTCTTTTTACATCTCAGTAATATTCCATTGCATCTGTGTGTATGTATCACATCTTCTTTATCAGTTCATCAGTTGATGGATACTTGGGTTGCTTTCATTTCTTGGCTATTGTAAATAGTGCTACTATGAAGGTTGAGGTGTGTATATCTTTTCAAATTAGTGGTTTGCATTTTTTTAAAAATATGTATACCCAGGAGTGGAATTTCTGGATCATATGGTAATTGTATTCTTAATTTTTTGAGAAATTTCCGTACAGTTTTCCATAGTGGCTGCACTCTGAGAGTGTCTTTGTTTCTTCACACTTGGAGCATCTTTTCTTCAGACATACAAATCTAGGTTGATGAGGGTTTTTTTTTTTTTTTTTCCTATCAGCACTTTAATTGTTTCACTCCACTTTAGTTCTTTCTTGCATGGTTTTGATGAGACATCTACTCTAATTCTTATCCTTTTTTCTCTGTAAGTATTGTAGGTTAGGGGCTTTCCCTCCACCCCTGGATTTATTCAAGATTTTCTCTTTGTTGTTGGTTTTTTGCAGTTTGGGTATGGTATACTTAAGTGTAGATTTTGTATATTTTTGCCTCCCAGGTGTCTCTAAGCTCCCTGGATCTGTGATTTGATGTTTGTCTTTAATTTTGGAACGTTCTTAACCATTTTTGCTTCAAATACTTCTATTCAATTCTCTCTTCTGGTCTTCCATTTATATGTATATTGCACCTTCTGAAACTGTCCCACAGTTCTTGAGTTTTCTTCTCTTGCCTCTTTTTTTTTTTGTTGTATACAAGTTTTGAAAATTTCTAATAACCTGTGTTCAAGTTCATTGATTGTTAATTTGGCCATGTTGACGAAGTCATGAAAATGCATTCTTTATTTTCTTTACAATGGTTTTCATATCTAACATTTCCATTTGAAATGCTGTTGTTTTTATCTCTTTTCTTACACTACCCATCTTTCATATCTTTTACTATCTCTTCTAGAGCACTTAAAATATTAATCATAGTTATTTAAAATTTCTTACCTAAATATAAGTATATTATTTCTGTCACATCTGAGTCTGGTTCTGATGTTCGTTTGTCTCCTCATATGTTTTCTCTTGCTTTTTAGCATGCCTTGTAATTTTTTGTTGAAAGTTTAATGTGTGTATTGGGTAATAGTACTTGAGGTTCAGTTCAGTTCAGTCACTGAGTTGCGTCCAACTCTTTGCGACCCCATGAACCGCAGCACGCCAGGCCTCCCTGTCCATCACCAACTCCCGGAGTTTACCCAAACTCATGTCCATTGAGTCGGTGATGCCGTCCAACCATCTCATCCTCTGTCGTCCCCTTCTCCTCCTGCCCTCAATCTTTCCCAGCATCAGGGTCTTTTGAAAGGAGTCAGCCTTTTGCATCAGGTGGCCAAAGTATTGGAGTTTCGGTACTTGAGATATGTGGGCCTTTAAAAAAAAATTATTTTCATTTATTTGGCTGCATAGGGTCTTAGTTGTGGCATGTGGGATCTAGTTCCCTGACCAGGGATCAAAGCAGGCCCCCTGTTTTGGGAGTGCAGAGTCTTAGCCACTGGACCACCAAGAAATTCCCTAGATAGGCCTTTAATGTCAAGTTTTATGTTCACACAATAAAGAGTTAGGCTGTATCGATGTTTACGGTGGCTATGGGTACCAGAAGCTTCAGATTTTTCTAGTGTTTTGATTTTGTCTCCCTTGTTTTATGGTTTCCCTAAGAACTCCTTCTTATATAGAAATTTTGAAGTTGTAGTTTGTTCCAAGATTTCAGTTCTTTCCTGGGTCCAGTAAAATTGATTTTCCATTTGTCAGCACTTTCTCATGTATTTTTACTTTTAACCATTAAGTTCTGAGCATTTAAAAATTCATTCTAAATACTAGTCTTTTGTTGGATATGTGATTTCTAAATATTTTCTCATCTGTGGTTTCTGTTTTCATGCTCATAAGAGATTCTTTTGTATAGAAGATGTTTTATATTTTGATGAAGCACAATTTATTAGTTCTGTCATTATGGATCACTCACTTTGAGATCAAATCTGTGAACTTACTACTTCATCCAAGATCCCAAGGATTTTCTCCTGTTTTGGTAGAGTTTTATATTTTACATGTAAATATAAATGTATGGTCTTCTTCAAGTTAGTTTTTGTATAATGTTTGAAGTTTAGGTAGAGATTCAATTTTGTTTCAGAAGATATCCAGTATTTAGTACTATTTGTTGACCTTGTTTCATTGAATTGCCTTCCAAATTTGTCAAAAGTTATTTGGACCTATTATATGGGTTTATTTTTCTGTGTTTTCTATTCTGTTGCATTGGTCTATCTTTCTATCCCTCTGCAAATACAACACAGTCTTATTTACTGTAGATAAAAATGGTCTTAAAATTGGGTAGGCTGTTTCCTCCCACTTCATTCTTCTTTTGCACAATTGCTTTAGTTATTCTTGTTCCTTTGCCTTTTGATATAAGTTTTAAAATAAGCAAATCAACAAAATCTACAAAAATACTTTGCCAGAGTTTTATAAAAATGTCAACTGATGTTTTTTACAATGTTGAGTATTAAAATTCATGAACACAATTTGTTTACTTATATCTTTTCTTTCATCTGGGTTTTGTAGATTTTAGCACTCGTTCCATAATTGTTTCTAGATTTATATCTCAGCATATCATATTTTGAGTGATTTTAAGTGGTGTTGCATTTCAGTTTTCAGCTTCTACATGTTCACTGCTTGTAGATAGAAATACAACTGAATTTTGTATGTTTATCTTATATGCTGCATCATTACTGAACTTATTAACTCTATGAGTTTCTTTGCAGATTTCTTAGGATTTTCTATGTTGACCGTCATATTATCTGCAAACAGGGAAGTTTTATGCATTCCATGCCTTTATTTCTTTTTCTTGGAACTTCCTCAAACTATGTTTAAGAAGAAGGATGAGAAGGATGAGAAAAGCCATGCTGCCTTGTTCTTGATCTTTAGGGAGGAAAGCATTCATTCTTTCACTACTAAGTATATTCTTATAGGCTTTGGGAAGCTGATCTTTATGAAGTTGAGAGAGTACTCTCTAATACTGTTTTTGCTGTTAATGTGAATGAGGGTTGAATTTTGTCAATTGCTATTTCTGCGTCAATTGATATGATCATGTTATCTATCTCTTTTAAACTGTTATATGATGAATTACATTGACTGATTTCCAAATATTGAGTTAGCCTTGCATTTCTGAGATAAGCCTCTGTTGGTCTTTTTATATATTGCTGTATTCTATTGGATAAGCTTTTGTTAAGGACTTTTACACCAGTATCCATGAGGATTATTGGTGCATAGTTTTCTCCCTCTTCCCAGCTTTACTAAATTAAAATGACAAGTAAAAGTTACTTCTGGTTTTCTTTATTATATTGTCCTCATTTGATTTCAGTCTCAGGTAATCCTGTCTTTATAGAATGACTTGGGAAGTTTTACCTGTTGTATTTTCTGGAAAAGATTGTTACAATTGGTGATAATTTTTCTTTAAATATTCGATAAAATCTCTTGTGAAACCACATGGGGCTGAAGATTTCTTTTCTGGAAGTTTAAAAACTATAAATTAAAGTTTGTTAGTAGCTATAGGGACTAATCTGTCTACTTCAGATTTGGGGAATTGCTCTGATTTTTGCTTTTTTGAGGAATTAATTCACTTCATAAGTTGTCAGATAGACTTTGTAAAATTTTTGCTATCATATTTAACTTTATATAATTTATAGTAATCCTCCTTTATAATTCCTAATATTGGTAAATTGTCTTTCTTATCTTTTTTTCTTGTCAGTTTTGCCAGAGATTTTTCTGTTTTATTGAACTTTTCAAGGAATTGCTTTTTGTTTCATTGATTATGAATTACACAGTTGCTTTAGTTATTCTTGTTCCTTTGCCTTTCATATAAATTTTAAATAAGCATGTCAACAAAATCTATAGAAATACTATGTCAGTTTTATAAAAATGTAAATTGACATTTTTACAATGTTGAGTATTAAAATTCATGAACACACTTTGTTTACTTATATCTTTTCTTTCATCTGTGTTTTGTAGATTTTAGCACTCAAGTTCTATAATTGTTTTTAAATTCATACCTTAGCTTTATATCTCCATTGTTTTACTATTTTCAGTTTCATAATTTCTGCTCTTTTATTATTATTATTTTTTGTCTACTTGGTTTGGATTTCTTTTGCTCTTATTTTTCTAGGTTCTTTAGAGTGGGAGATTAGATGCTGATTTGAAACTTTTTCCTTTTGGTAACATAAATATTCAGTGCTATAAATTCCCTTTTGGTGTTGCTTTAGGAAAAGTTTCAAATCAATATCTAAGCTCCCACCTGTTTTGATATATTGCATTTCCAGTGTCATTCAGTTCAGTGTATTTTTTGAATTCACTTGTGACGACTTCTTAGGCCCATGGATTACAAGTATGTTGCTTAGTTCTAAATATTCGGAGATTTTTCCTATTATCGTTCTTCTGTTGATTTCTTGTTTGATTCCATTGTGTTTAGATAACACATTCTATATGACCTGGATTATGTTAACTTTATTGAGGTTTGTTTTTTAACTCGGGATATCATGTCTTAGTATATGTTTTTTTTTGTGACTTCTAGGATTGAATGTCTATTTTGCTGCTGTTTGGCAGATTAATCTATGAATGTTGATTACTTCTTGTTGACTCATGGCTGTATTGTTATTTTATATCCTTACTGATTTTCTAGAGACAGGTGTTGAAGTCTCCTACTAGAATCAAAAATTCTTTTTTTCTTTTCAGTTTTATGAGTTTTCGCTTCATGTATTTTGCAACCTGTTGTTTGGTGTATGCACACACATTTGGGATTACTATTTCTTCTTGATGGACTGATATTTTATCTTTACACAATATCTCTCTGGTTATTTTCTTGCCTCAGAACTCTTTTTTTATTTGATATTATATAACTTATTCTGCTTGTTTTTGATTAATGTTTGTGTGGTATACCTTGTCCTTCTTGTTAGCTCAGTATAAGTAAAGTTTCTTGTAGACAGTGTATAGTTGGGTTTTTTTTTTAAACTCAAATCTGTCAATCTGTGTATTTTGGTTGGTGTTTATGTTTTCTGTAATTGATACTTCAGGACTTAAGATCTCATTTTATTTTTGTAGTCTTCCTGTTAGAGAAAATCTCTGTATTTTTCATCTGATATTTTTTTCTTGCTGTTCTGTTTTTAATATTTTTCCAGAATTTTATTTTGTTTACCTTTATATTTTAGTGACTCTTTGTATCACTTCACTTCTTTAGAGGTTGCTGTTGGTGCTTCATTATATATAAACAAATTATCACAGTCTTTTGCTATTGCATTTTCACAGTTTTAATGAAGTATAAAGACCAATTTTTTTATTTCCCTGTATTTCCCTCATTTATAATAAATTTTCCTCCTCTATATTTAGAACCAAATAGGACTGTTAAATTTTTTTTTTACCTGTCAAACATAATTTAGGGAATTCAAGAGAATGAAAATACATTATACTTATTTATATTTTTACTTTTTGTTATTTTTATTCACACTTGATATTCAGATATTCCTTTTTTATCATTCATTTTTTTTAAGTAAATTCCCTTTAACCATTCTGTTTGAGTTGATCTTTTAGTGACAATTTCTTGGTTTTCCTTCATTTTTAATGAAAATAGAAATATATTTGGTGTGGATAGATTCTGGGTTGACAGTTCTTTTCTTTATACCCTTGAGTAATGCTCTACTTCCTCTTGGCTCCCTGTTTTCTGATGAGAAATCTACTATCATTGGAATGTTCCCCCTGTAGTTAAAGTGTTGTTTGTCTCTTACCACCTTCAAGATTTTTTTCTTTTCTTTTTAGTTTTCTGATTTTGGTTTTATTTCTTTGGGTTTATCCTTCTGGGTTTGGGGTTTTTTTTTGTTTTTTTTTTTCAGTTTTATGAATCCTTGGTTTTGAATTTTCCCACGTTTGGAAAGGTTCTAAACATTTTTGAACTACTTTTATGTCCCATCCTTTTACTTCTGGGAAACTGATAACATGATTTTAGATCTTTTGCTTTTGTCCCACAGTTCTATGAGTCTCTGATTTTTTATTTTTTTAACATCTATTTTCTGTTTTACAGATTGGATAAATGTTTTATAATTGAGTTCACTGACTCTTTCTCTGTTTCCTCCATTCTGCTGTTCAGTTCAGTTCAGTCGCTCAGCTGTGTCCGACTCTTTGTGACCCCAAGAATCGTAGCACGCCAGGCCTCCCTGTCCATCACCAACTGCCAGAGTTTACCCAAACTCATGTCCATTGAGTCGGTGATGCCATCCAGCCATCTCATCCTCTGTTGTCCCCTTCTCCGCCTGCCCCCAATCCCTCCCAGCATCAGGGTCTTTTCCAATGAGTCAACTCTTTGCATGAGGTGGCCAAAGTATTGGAGTTCCAGCTTCAGCATCAGTCCTTCCAATGGACACCCAGGACTGATCTCCTTTAGGATGGACTAGTTGGATCTCCTTGCAGTCCAAGGGACTCTCAAGAGTCTTCTCCAACATCACAGTTCAAATGCATCAATTTTTCAGTGCTCAGCTTTCTTCAGAGTCCAACTCTCACATCCATACATAACCACTGGAAAAACCATAGCCTTGACTAGACAGACCTTTGTTGGCAAAGTAATGTCTCTGCCTTTTAATATGCTATCTAGGTTGGTCATAACTTTCCTTCCAAGGAATAAGTGTCTTTTAATTGCATGCCTGCAGTCACCATCTGCAGTGATTTTGAAGCCCAAAAAATGAAGTCAGCCACTGTTCCCACTGTCTCCCCATCTATTTCCCATGAAGTGATGGGACCAGATGCCATGATCTTAGTTTTCTGAATGTTGAGCTTTAAGCCAACTTTTTCACTCTCCTCTTTCACTTTCATCAAGAGGCTTTTTAGTTCCTCTTCACTCTCTGCCATAAGGGTGGTGTTATCTGCATATCTGAGGTTATTGATATTTCTCCCAGCAATCTTGATGCCAGCTTGTGCTTCTTCCAGCCCAGTGTTTCTCATGATATACTCTGCATATCAGTTAAATAAGCAGGGTGACAGTATACAGCCTTGATGTACTCCTTTTCCTATTTGGAACCAGTCTATTGTTCCATGTCCAGTTCTAATTGTTGCTTCCTAACCTGCATACAGGTTTCTCAAGAGGCATGTCATGTGGTCTGGTATTCCCATCTCTTTCAGAATTTTCCACAGTTTATTGTGATCCACACAGTCAAAGGCTTTGGTATAGTCAATAAAGCAGAAATAGATGTTTTTCTGGAACTCTCTTGCTTTTTCAGTGATCCAGTGGATGATGTTGGCAATTTGATCTCTTGTTCCTGTGCCTTTTCTAAAACCAGCTTGAACATCTGGAAGTTCACGGTTCACGTATTGCTGAAGCCTGGCTTGGAGAATTTTGAGCATTATTTTACTAGCGTGTGAGATGATTGCAATTGTGCGGTAGTTTGAGCATTATTTGGGATTGCCTTTTTTTGGGATTGGAATGAAAACTGACCTTTTCCAGTCCTGTGGCCACTGCTGAGTTTTCCAAATTTGCTGGCATATTCAGTGCAGCACTTTCACAGCATCATCTTTGAGGATTTGAAATAGCTCAACTGGAATTCCATCACCTCCTCTAGCTTTGTTCGTAGTGATGCTTTCTAAGGTCCTCTTGACTTCACATTCCAGGATGTTGGCTCTAGGTGAGTAATCACACCATTGTGATTATCTGGGTCGTGAAGATCTTTTTTGTACAGTTCTGTGTATTCTTGCTACCTCTTCTTAATATCTTCTGCTTCTGTAGGTCCATACCATTTCTGTCCTTTATCGAACCCATCGTTGCATGAAATGTTCCCTTACTATCTCTAATTTTCTTGAAGACATCTCTAGTCTTTCCCATTCTATTGTTTTCTTCTCTTTCTTTGCATTGATCACTGAGGAAGGCTTTCTTATCTCTCCTTGCTATTCTTTGGAACTCTGCATCAAATGGGTATATCTTTCCTTTTCTCCTTTGCCTTTAGCTTCTCTTCTTTTCTCAGCTATTTGTAAGGCCTCCTCAGACAACCATTTTGTCTTTTTGCATTTATTTTTCTTGGGGATGGTGTTGATCACTGCCTGTTGTACAGTGTCCCGAACCTCCTGTACAGTGTCCCAAGCCAGTGTCCTGAACATAGTTCTTCAGGCACTCTGTCTAATCAAATCTAATGAATCTGTCATTTCCACTGTATAATTGTAAAGGATTTTATTATTGATTATTCAGAAAGGGTGATCATAAATCCTTTTTAAAATGAGCTTCCTTTTTCTACATAGATTGAATTGGAAATTGATTGTCCATTGACTAGAAACATGACTATTAAGTTATTTCCTTTAGAACTTTATTTGGCAACAGTACTTCTGGACTTTAGGTTTAATCAAAATTATCTAATATCATATATGTTATATTTTAATTAAATTATCAATTAACTCTGTAAATGTGTATGTAATAACAAGACTTCTAGTTTTTGAATTTAGTGTGCTAGGTGCCTTCAGCAGAATACTTTTGAATAAAGTTTGGGCTTCCCAGGTGATGCAGTTGTAAAGAACCTGCCTGGCCAGTGCAGGGAGATGCACGACACATGGGTTTGATCCCTGGGTCAGGAAGGTCCCCTAGAATAGGAAATGGCGACCCACCCCAGTATTCTTGCCTGGAAAATCCCGTGGACAGAGGAGCCTGGCAGGCTGTATTTAGGCCCATGGGTTTGCAAAGTGTCAGACATGACTGAGCATGCACACACACAAGGGTGTAGAGAAAGTCAGTGAACCAGATTGAAAATATAACTTTGACATGCTGCATGTTCACTGTTACATAAAGAGGTACAAGATGAAATCCTTCTTAGAATTTATCATTCACTTTCCTTTTTTTTTTTTTCATAGTGGTCTATCTGCTTAACATCAGAATTCTGTTTTTCTCTTCTAACAGTTTGCCAGCTCTGTTTCTAAATAAATTCTAGGAAATACTATGGTTTAATAACAAGTTCTGGCAAGAAGATAACTGTGAACTCATCCCCCATGTCTTTTTAAAAGTGGTTAAGGGGCATAAGTAGGCCAAACTAGAAAAAGTGATGATACTGTGAATAGAAGATTAATAAATTCCCAGATTTCATATGTAGGAGTCATGGTTGCTCTGACTATGGAATAAGTTCCCAGAATTGGTCAGAAAGCCTACTGTGAAGATAAAGGCAGAACAAAAAAATAAAGAAATAGTACAATGGATCTTTAACCTTGCAAGTTTTCTTTATACTATTTAAATGCCACGCATCAGGAAAAAAGTAAATAATTTATTGCTTCATGTAGACAAAGCTACAGTCTCTCTGAGAACTCTGAAAATTATGTTTCATATATACCTAATTTTTATTTCAAGTGACATTATTATAAAAATCCAAACATAGCTTTGTAGAAATGCAGTAATTTTTCAACCAGACAGTAATGGATTTGAATCCCAGTTTTGCCGCTTATTAACTGTCAGTCCTAGGCAAGTAGAAGTACAAATTCCTGACCTCAGTTTCCTCTTTCTAAAGAAAAGTTGTATATATGTCTTGATGTGCTATTTTCAGAATTAGAAATAATATATATCAGTGTCCATATCAGACACTTATTTAATAGTGATTGCTTTATCATTATTATTTTTAATGACACAGTCTTGTCATTTACCCTATAAACTCTGCTAATAATTAAGTTCTACTGAGTATATAGTAAATTTTATTTTTATAAAACTATCATTGTAAAAAGTGTAAAGAAAATTTAATTCTGACCAGATATAAAATTTAGATATTTTAATTGTAATTTTCTTTCTTTCAGAATTACTTACTGTCATCTACCTTTCCAGAGTAAATGGCTCTATGTTGGAACAGAAAGAGGAAATACACATATTGTAAATATTGAATCTTTCATTCTTTCTGGATATGTTATCATGTGGAACAAGGCAATTGAACTGTAAGTTTGAACTTGAATACCACTATATTTGGATTAAATATTTTTAAGAGTTTTATATATATATATATCAAATTCTAGAGTTATTTGAAGCATCAGTAGCTAATTTATGATGAATTTGAGTGAAAAGTTCATCTAAAATAATTGAAAACTATAAAGTCTTTTAAAAATAGATATTGTAGTATTGACAGATGCTAATTTTAGCCTTTACAAATATTATAAATAATTAAGGGCTGCTATGTATCCAAGCTCTGTGGTAAAATAGTAAGGCTTATTCTAAAAGGTACACATGAAAATCATCTCATTTCTTTACAGTCAGTATAGCCCCTTCCAGTGGGAATGGCAAGAGGATTATTACCACATATAGTTTAATTTTAAAATAATCATGGTCAGTTCACATGTTTTTAAATATTGATAGCTTATTCTTTGCTTGCCCCAGTAACATATTTTTCTGGGTTCTAAAAAGAATCACTTCATCAGTATCTTTCACATTGTGATGTATACAGCTCTTTGGATATATGGCTGATGGCAATTACCATTTTCACTTTAGCACTGATATTTACGTTTCTGCACATGTAAAATGTGAAATCCCTGAAATGTGAAACTTTATGGCATTTCAAGCCACCTTTTATAGTATATATACAAACAATTCTCCTTGTCAGTGTGTTAATTGGGAAAACTATTTTTCTTTAATAAATGTTTATGTTCTGTACATACCAAGTCCTTAATAAGGTACATTTGACTTGAGATTGACTCATTCTCTCTCTTACATATACATATTCTAAGTTATATAATTGTTTTTCTCTAAAACTCTGATTAAAACAGCCTATTTTCATGAAATTTGACTTTGGTTTTCATAATAAATCTACTATTCCCTATTCCCAGTATTTCATTGTACATGTATATTGCTTGATAGGGAGGGGATATTAATAGTTATGTTCTTATTACAATTATCCATTTGTATTGTGTCCTAATGAGGTTTTTTTTTAAATTAATGGTAACTCTTCCTCATTAGAATAAGAATAGCTTCAGGGCAGAATTCTTTGTTTGTTGCTCTTTTTTTTTTTTCATGTTTGTCTTATTTTGGTGCTTTCCACAGAGCAGCTACTAAATAACTAATGACATTAGTGAAAATTAGTATGATAAATACATAAACAGTGCCGTTGACTTAAGGTTTCATTTATAATTATGATTGGTATAAGCTTTTTTGTTCATATACATTTTAACATTCTATGTGTATATTTTTAAAAACATTTGTCCTATAGATAGTTATGTGTCTCTCAAAAAGTATTTATTTTTTCAGCTATTTGGGAAAGGCTTTTGCCCCTATAATCTTAAATCTATAAAAGCACTATGTAACACTGAGCTTAATATTTGTTTTCTTAATGTTTTGGGATACTAATAGACATAAGTACACCTGAGAGGTAGAGATTTTATACAAATTTGCTATTAGTTACAAATAGTAATAGATTTGTGTCAGTTCAATGCTGCTAAAGTAATTAAGAAGGTTTTTTTGTAAACAGATCAAATATTTCAGCACTCTTGCAGTGTTATTTCTATATTCATTTACTTAACAAATCCTTTTCATCATTCAGATTAATACTACCTGAACTATGACTTATACCCTATATGTATTTACATAGTCTATATACTTTATATTTTCTGAACTAATGAAGATTTTAAAATGTATATTATAAAGGAGGATAAAACTAGGAGAAATTAAAGAAATAAAATAAGGCATTTTTATTTTTCATAATATCTTATACATGTGATTCTGAATAGAATCTCCCAATTATATAAATATAGTGTTTTATGGGGTTGTATGTACCTCTGAAAATAGCCTTGAAATAGCTTCAAGAAATTATTAGTAGCCACCTTATCTCCTGACTGTTTATTGCTTTACTTAGACCAGATTTCCAAAAATGTGTTCCATGGTAATATAGTCCCACTGAGATAGATTTAATTTTAAATCCCAACTTCCTAGAACAGTCAGTCTTTTAGCTCTTTACCTCTTGAGATACATTAGGAAATGCAAACCACTTAGTAATATCTGTTAAGAGTTTGGGACAGTAATAAAATATGCATTTAATTAAGAAGAGTCATTTTGTAATTAGAACTTTACACAAATTTTAACAGGACATTTTAAGCGTGAGAAATGCAGAATTATCTTTAAGGTGTGAGATTATTTCTATTTTAACTTCTTGAAATACTTTTCATTCAATGTTTGTCTTTTTAGCTTGTTTGTGTTTTCAGTGAAGTCTCCCAATTTTAATTGTAGGCAGTCCTCATAATTATAAATTGTTTGTGTTCCCATAGTGTATATGTTAGTTATTTGGAAACTGATGTTTTTGTGATGTCTGTAGAAACAATAATGTCTATAGAAAATAGTCTTTATACTAATGTCTTTATAAAATAGTAGTATAACAAAATGACATTAAAAAAATTTAATTGGAAAATATATTCCAGAGTATAGCACAGAGATAGGTGTTTCTGCAGAGCAGTCCCAGCTTTAAGGAAAAAAATGGCGGGGGGGGGGGGGCGCTATTTTTTCTACATGTGATTAAAAATTTGAGCATGAACTTTAGAACTAAATAATAAATATAAGGCTTACAGTCTTCAAATATATTTTCTGAGCACTATGATATGCTAGCTCCTGGAAACCAGTATAAACTAGCAAGACATAATTTCTCTCTTCTTGGAGATTCCAGTGTAATAAAGGTGAGATTAAGTAAAAAGGCAATTACACTATATTGGAAATATAAGGTTGCAAATTTCATAAGAAGGATGCCTAATATAGATGTGAGGTCTCAGAGAAGTATCTGTGAAGGAAGTTACATCCATGAGATCTGAAGGATGAGTCTCAGATGCATGGAGAATGAATTGGGGGAGACGATTTCCAAGAAGAGGAAACAGAAATGTTAAAGGATAGAGTGTGAGAGAGATTTTGTTCCTTGCACAGAAATTTTAAGGATTTTAGTTAGTTGGGAATGGCTAGGAGAAAGGATGGCAAGAGATAAAGCTGAGAAGATAATAAAGATACATAGTATGAAAGTCTTATAAGCCAATTTGAGCATTTAGACTTTATCTAAGGTTAGGAGCTAGGTTTTAAAGGGTTTTAAGTGAAAAATTCACTTGACCAAACTTGCACGTAAAAAGTCTACTCTGAATGCAGGTATGGAGAAATCATTGAAAAGATAAAAGACTGTATTTGTGGCAAAAATTACGGAGGATTTAGGAGTGAAGATAAGCTGACACATTAAAGAAATAGTTAGAAGCCAGAAGAGGCAATACTTGGGTCTTGTGGGAAGATGTAAGAATAATAGAGAATTGAGTGAGTATTTGGCTTGAGTAACTGTGTGGACGAGGGTGTCATTTAGTGAAAGAAAGCAGGAGATTAAGTAGGTTGGGAGTAAAATAATGAGCTCAATTTTAGGTAGGTTGAGTTGTGTGTGTTTTTAAGTTATTCAAATGGAATTGGTATGGGAGAATGGAAGGATGTGGGATATATGGAATATATCAGAATATTCTCTATGTATGTTCTGAACCTAATGACATCAGAATTTACATAGACATTGAAACTATGAAAATATATGAGATTGTACATGGAGAATGTATATAAATGAGGTAGCAAACTTGTAGACAATGAACCAATTTTGACTCACGGGTATGTTTTGTTTGCCCATCAAAGTATTTAAGTATATTCTGAATTATTAGTTTCCAGTATTTAAGAACTGGTAGAATAGAGATGAAAAATTGAATTTCCAGCTTCATGAAAAAAATTCCTAATGAAACAATCCCAGTCCAGTATTCTTGCATGGCAGTCAGTAATCAACTGAAACTAACAACTTTCCTTTTGTAGGTGGGTAATGTGTTATCATTCACATATGGGCTTCCTGGTGGCTCAGGAGGTTAAGAATCTGCCTGCAATGCAGGAGACTCAGGTTCGATCCCTGGGTCGGGAAGCTCCCCTGGAGAAGGGCATGGCAACCCATTCCAGTATTCTTGCATGGAGAATCCCATGGGCAGAGGATCCTGGTGGGCTAGTCTGTGGGATCTCAAAGAGTTGGACACGACTGAACGACTAACACATTCACATTCAATGTGCTATCCAGTTTGGCACAGTTCTTATTCAGCCTATTGAATTCATTTGCAATACCTACCTGGCTCCTGTGGTCTCTGGAATTCATGATCATATATAATATGGGAATACATTTCAGTCTAGAACAGAATACAAAGGAATACCAGTATTTAAGATATGGGAAGAGAAAGTCCACAAAGGAAACTATCAAGAAGCCATCGTGATGAATGGGAGGAAGTGAAATAAATAGGGATTTTAGAATTACTGGGTATTGTTTAAATGACTGTCCCATGAATTTAAGTTCATTGATAATTCTATCTAAAGCAATTTCTATGAGATTTACAGAATCCATAGTACACAATTGCTTTTTAAAGTAGTTTCTAATGGCCATAATTTTTTAAAAGAATGCTTGGTAGTTTTTGAAAATTCAATGTTGGTGGAAAAAGTCAGAAAAAAATACATCAAAATGTTAATAGTCATGTATAGAAATGAGAGTTTCCCTTTTAACTTCCGTTATCTTCTAACTTTCAGGGTTCTTTTATTTTTTACAATTAAAAAAAATCTCTTCTATAGCCTTAAAAAGTTATTACAAATAACTTTAACTCTAGATTTTTTCCTAAACTTAAGTGTTTTGCAGAGTCTGATAAGTTAGTCTTGCATATGGTCTAACTTGCATATGGTCAGAAAATTTGCAATGTTGATTTGCGTATCATGACTCTGAGAAGTTCTAGAAAAGAAAAACAAAATATTTGACTTTAATTCAGACTTTCCCAAACTTTTTTTGATATAGAACACTCTTTATGTGAAACACCTTATATATTCACTAGTTTATCGTGGAGTACACTTTGGTATTTGTTGTTCCAATCAAACCCAAGAGACATAGGAATTTTGGTTTATTGGATATTATTAGTTACTACAAGATAATTGAAGGACATTGTCTTTTATCAGAGGCCTTTATACTATAATAAAGCAGTGCATTTATATGTGAATGATATATTACATATAAATATAGGAGAACTGCAAAAAACTATATAAACTTTTTATGAAGCCTTTTCTTCCTGAACATATCCTAGAATGCAAATAGTAACTCTAGTATCTAATTATTCCAATGATTTACAACAAACTTAATACATACTATTTATTGAGTACTATGTTTTAGTATTACGTTAAGTGCTGTATGTATATGCTAATCCTCACTATTGTTGAGTAGGTTCACTCTATCATCTCCATTTTTAAGTGAAAAAATTTAGGACAAAACCACTGATAAGATATGTAATAAATATGTATTTATTAATAATTCTTTGAGTTACTCTAGGGAGTTGTATCTGGGGAACCTGGAGTTACATAATTTGTCACTTTTGTCTGACTCCAAAGAATTTCTGATATTTAAATTTTCTTGTTTTGTGCAGAATATTTGATGGTTTTCACGTGTGCCTAAGACATAAATTATAACTATGTCAAGTATACTTAAAATAGGGTTAATCTGGCACAATTAGGTCATTGAAGACAGGATGTGGAAAAATGAGCAATAATCTATGTCATATCAGTTCATGTCATATTTACTCGTGATATAATCATACTCAACGGTGGTATCAGTTAAGGTAGGAAACATAAAAAACATGCCAAATATTGGAATAGGATAAATTTAAAGTCAGATTAGCAGAGCAAAGATCCTTTCAACAATATGCTCTTAGGCTGTTATTGATTATCCTCATTAACCAGATAAATGAGACATAACCAGTGAAGTAGGTTTCCCCAATTTCTCAGATTTTTGTAAGATAACTATCACTGGCAAGAATCTATTTGTAGATCAAAGGAGCCCCTGTACTATCCTTTAGAAGCAAAATCAGAAATTTCTTGTCAAAGGAAATTTTCAATTTTATATGTACTCTGCAGTTTAGTTGAAACAAGTTTACAGCATCACCCTTGTGGTCATATAAGTCCTTTTTTCTGTATAAGTAAAACTTCATTCTTAAATTTTCGGAGAAGCAGATCTAGCAACACAGAGATAAGCATATAAGATAATGAAGAATGCCATTGTTATGTGGATCAATGTTCTTAAACTAGATTTTTTAAAATAGTCCTACTTTAATAGAGTTAGTAGGGAAAAGAAAAATAGTCTTAAAGAAAAACAACCAAGAGCTCAAATTAGTTTATGCTAAGCTCCAGAATATTGGGAGTGTATTTCACTGTAATCTTAATTCCTTTGTTTCAGTCTCTAATGGTAAAGTGTTTTAATGTTTTTTTAAAGTGACTCTCTTGAATTGATTTAACAGATCCACAAAGACTCATCCAGGTCCAGTTGTGCATTTAAGTGATAGTCCAAGAGATGAAGGGAAAGTGAGTATTACAATACCATTATTCTTGAATTTATTTTTCTTATTCTTGAATAAAGGTGTTTCTTACTGTTATTTTATATATAACATCTAGTATAGTACATTAAGTGTAATCTAAAAACATGTTGAATGAATGAATGAGCAAATGAATGAATGTATTATTTATACTAATAATGGTTCCAAATTGAAATATTAGTTTCACCTAGAGTTAAGTTGATATTTAATTATAGAATTTTGAGAAAGGCATATAGCACATGTGCTGTGTTGTGCTAAGTCACTTCAGTTGTGTCCGACTCTGCGACCCCGTGGACCAGAGCCCACCAGGCTTCTCTGCCTCTGGGATTCTCCAGGCAGGATACTGGAGTGGGTTGCAGTTCCTCCCCCAGAAGTTCTTCCTGCCTTGGGATCGAACCCGGGTCTCTTATGTCTCCTGTACTGGCAGGCGGGTTCTTTACTATTAGTGGCAGAATTTTGAGGAAGGCATATAACATGTTGAACAATTTTAGTTCTCAAGTATTCTATGCTTAAAGTTAAAAATATTATCAATATCATTAATCATTGGCCCATGACATTCCATAATGGTAATGATAAACAGCAATATTAAATAATCATAAATTAGCCAATCTTAATTTTATAAATAGATAATAATATAGAAAATGTTCTCAGATTGCAGAAATAATTTCCATTATTCATAATTTTCCTTTAATGATTTGATCCTTGGGTCAGGAAGATCCCCTGGAGGGAAGACATGGCAACACAACAGTATTCTTGCCTGGAGAATCCCATGGACAAAGAAGCCTGGCAGGATACAGTCCATAGGGTCGTAGAGACTCAAACATGACTGAGCAACTGAGCATGCACACTTTAATGATGAAAAACAAAGTTGATAAAAGCTCTAAAGTGTCACTTTCATTATCAATATTGTCTCTTCAAGTGTATATATTTTTGCTAAGTACTATATAAAACACACAAATAAATTATATAGATTTGGTTCTTTATTTTTAAATAATGGAAACTGGATTAGCCTAATAAATACTGAGCCTGAAAGACAAGTCCCCTGATAGTAAGAGAAAGTACACTGAGTTTCTTCAAATTGATTTATAAATAGTGTAATTCCAATCAAGTGTCATTCAGATTTACTTTTTAAATTGAAATTCAGTTGATTTACATTATTATATTAGTTTTGTGTATAAAATACAATGATTAAATATGTTTATAGATTATATTCCACTAAAAATTATTAAAAGATAATGACTCTAATTCCCTATGCTATACAATATCCCTTGTTGCTTATCTATTTTATAGATGATAGTTTTTATCTCTTAATCCTGTACCACTAATTTACCCCTCCCCCTTCCATCTCCATTTTGGTAATCACTAGTTTATTTTTTGTTTCTGTGAATCTATTTCTGTTTTGCTGTATATACTTATTTGTATTATTTTTAGATTGCAAATGTAAGTGACATATGTATTTGTGTTTGAATAATTTTACTAAGCATAATGTTCTCTAAGTCTATCCATGTTGCTGAATTTGGTAGAGTTTTGTTTCTTTCTATGCTGAATAATATTTCATTGTGTGTATATATATATATATATACATATATGTAAGTATATATATAACTGCCAAATTCTTTTTATGTGTTCATCTATTCGTGGACATTTGGGTTGCTTCCATATCTTGGGTATCATAATGGTGGCGGTTTAGTCACTAAGTTGTGTCTGACTCTTTTCGACCGCATGGAGTGTAGTCTGCCAGGCTCTTCTGTCCATTGAGACTCTCCAGGCAAGAATACTGGAGTGGGTTGCCATATCCTTCTCCAGGGGATCCTCCTGACCCAGGAATTGAACCCAGGTCTCCTGTACTGCTTGGGTTGCTTCCATATCTTGGATATCATAAATAGCAATCTAAAGATTGGGATGCATGTGTTCTTTGAATTAGTGTGTTCATTGTGTTAATATATATATACCCAGGAGTGGAATTCCTGGATCATATGGTAGTTCTATTTTTAGTTTCTTGAGAAACTTTCATGCTTCTTTCCATAGTGGCAGGACCAATGTACATTCTGACCTACATGTACAAGGATTCCCTTTTCTCCACATCCCCTCCAATATTTGTTATTTATGGACTTTTTCATGACAGTCATTCTGACAGGTATGAGGTGATATCTCATTGTGTATTTGATTTGCATTTCTCTAGTAATTAGCAATGTTAAGCATCTTTTCATGTCCCTGTTTGCTTCTGTATGTCTTCTTTGGAAAAAGGTCTATTTAGGTCTTTTACCCATTTCTTACTTGGGTTGTTTGTTTTTTTTTAAATATTGAGTTGTATGAGCTGTTTATGTATTTTGAGTATCAATTTATTCTCAGTCATATCATTTGCAAGTATTTTCTTCCATTTTGTTGTCTGTCTGTTTATTTTGTCAATGGTTTCCTTTGCTGTGCAAAACTTTTAAAGTTTAATTTGGCCCCATTTGTTTATTTTTGCTTGGTTTCTTTTGCCTTAGGATACAGTTTTTAAGAAAAATAAATATTGCTACAATTTGTGTCAAGTGTTCTTCCTGTTTTTTTTTCTAGGAGTTTTATAGTTTCAGGGCTTAATATTATATCTTTAATCCATTTTGAGTTTATGTTTGTATATGGTATGAGGAAATCGTCTATTCTCACTGTTTTACGTGTAGCTCTCCAATTTTCCCAGAACTACTTATTGAAGAGACTGTCTTTTCTCCATTTTATATTTTTGCCTCCTTTGCTGTATATCAATTGACTGTAGGTACAAGGGTTTATTTATGGAATCTCTATTCTGTTTTATTGTTGTATGTGTCTTGTTTTGTGCCTGTACCATGATTTTTTTCATTATTGTAGCATTTTAGTATAGTCTGAAGTCTGGGAGCATGTTACCTCCAGCTTTGTTCTTTCCTTTCAAGATTGTTTTGGCAATTTAGCATCTTTTGTGATTCCATATGAATTTTAGGATATTTATTCTAGTTCTGTAAAAAAAATCTCGTGGGTATTTTGATAGAAATTGAATTAAATCAGGAGATTGTTTTGTGTGTATAGACATTTTAACAAAATTATTTTTTCCAGGTCAGGAGCTCAGGATGTCTTTTCATTTCTTTGTATCATTTTCTGTTTCTTTCTTCAGTGTTTTATAGTTTTTAATGTGTAGATATTTTATCTCCTTGGTTGTTTATTTCCAGGTGTTTTATTCTTTTTGGTGGGATTTTAAATGGCATTGTCTTTTACTCTCTGATAGTTCATTGTTATTGTACAGAAAAGCAACAGATTTCTATATATTAATCTTGTAACCTACAACTTTTCTAAATTCATTTATCAGTTCTAATAGTTTTGGGGTGGAGACTCTAGGATTTTCTATATAAAGTATCATGTCATCTGCCAATAGAGTTACTTCCTTGCTTTCAATTTGAATTCCTTTTAATTATTTTTCTTGCCTTATTCCTGTGACTAGGACTTCTAATATTATGTTAAATAGAAGTGGCAAGAGTCGGTATCCTTGTCTTATTTCTGAATTTATATGAAAGTCTTTCAACTTTTCACTGTTGAGTATGATATTACTTGTGGGTTTGTCATAAAGAGCCTTTATTATGTTGAGGATGGATCAAAAGCTAGGCCACAAAACATGTCTCAACAAATTTAAGAGAATGGAAATTATACCAAACATTTTTTCCCACCCACAACAGTATAAAACTAGAAATCAGTTACAGAGAGAAAAATGCAAAAAGATCACACATGCGGAGACTTAACAACATGCTACAAAAAAACCAATGAATCAGTGAGAAAATCCAAAAATGCCTTGAAAATGGAAAAACAACACTCTCGAATCAATGGAATCCAGCAAAGAGTTCTTAGAGGAAAGTTTATAGTGATGCAGGCTAAACACAAAAAAACCCTCAAACCATGTAACCTACCACCTAAAGAAACTAGGAAAGGAAACAAAGCCCAAAGTTAGTAGAAGGAAGGAAATAATAAAGGTAAGAGAGGAAATACATAAAATAGAGATTAAAAAACCAATAGAAAATACCAGCAAAACCAAGAGCTGGTTTTTTGTAAAGATAAACAAAATTAATAATCCTTTAGCCACTCACCAAGAAGAAGAGAGACAACTCAAATAAACAAAATTAAAAGTTAGAGAGGAGAAGTAACAGCTGATACCACAGAGATACAAAAAAATATATATCATAAGAGAATACTACATACAAAATAATTAGATAATAATACAATAGTTATATGCCAACAAATTGGACACCCTAGATAAAGTGGACATATTTCTAAAAACATACAACCTACCAGACTGAATCAAGAGGAAACATAATTTGAATAGACCAATCACTGGGAGTGGAGTTGAATTTGTAACTAAACAAAAAAACCTCCCAGCACAAGAGCGTCTAGGATTGGACAGTTTCACAGGAGAATTCTGTCAGACATATAAAGAAGGACTTATACTTACCATTCCCAAACTATTCCAAAAAAAAAAATTTGAAGATGACAGCACACTCCAAATGTCATTCTACTAGTCTGGTGCTACCCTGATACCAAAACCAGACAAATACATTACAAAAAAAGAAAATTACAGGTCAGTATCTTTGATGAATATAGATGTAAAAATTCTCAGCAAAGCTTTAGGAAACAGAATCCAAAAATATGTTAAAAAGATCATACATTATGGTCAAGTAAGATTTTTTCCAGCAATGTAAGGATGGTTCAACATTGCAAATCAATCAGTGTGATACACAACAGTAATGAAAGGAAGAATAAAAAATCACACTCAATTCAATAGACACAGACAAAGCATTTGACAAAATTCAACGTCCTTTGATGATACAAGCCCTTAGTAAAGTAGGTATGGAGAATTTACTTATTTTAAAAAAAGTTACAAGCTGATTTTAAAATTCATAAGAAAAATGAAATGTTTAAGAATAGCCAAAATGTTTTTTTTTTTTTTTTAATGAATAACATTGTGATATTGGTACGGGGCAATACAAGAAAACCAATGGGTCTAAAGAGATATTCCAGAAACAATTAAGGTATTTGGAAGAATTTTGTGTATTTTAGAGAAGATATTTCAGGGTATGATAAACTATTAAATAAGTAACTTTGTTTAGTTGGTGTCCAGTTTGAAAAAAATTTAAGACCTCTACCCTTTACAATTCACAGAAATAAATTCCAGATAGAGAAAACACAGTGTTCAAATGGCAACTCAGAGAATTTTAGCAGAAACAATAACAAGTTATTACTGTGGAGTAGGAACATCTTTAGGCAAGCTTTAAGGAATATGCTATAACAAGACAATCATGATAAGAGACAGGCAGCAAAGTGGGAGACAATGATTGTTAGGTGTATAGCAGGAAATTAATGAATATGCAAAATATTTAACAATCTTTTGCTAAACCCTCATCTGTCATAATAGGAAGTCAATAGACAATGTCTAAGTAATGAATCAAGAAATCGCAATATAAATATAAATATGAAACTAAGTCTGCTAGAAAAGATGATTTTAAGAGTTAAAGCTGTGGCTGCCTCTTACCTCTAATAAGGATCAGGGTTTGGCAGTGAGGAGGAACCAGCTTCATTAGTAATCACTAGGAAAGTGCAATATACCCCCTTTTCCCCATTAGGCTGGCAAAATATTAATAATATCAAGTATTATCAAAATATCAAAATTATCAAAATAAAAATACTGCAGGGTGACATTCCTTTCTGGTAGCTCAATTGGAGAATCTTTTCTTTCATTTTTCAGTTTTTATTAGGCTTTACACATTTCTAAGCATGAAACCACTATCCTCCATCTTCAAAGACAAAAACTTAGCATGTCTTTGACTTTCTTCTGTCATCAAATCTCTTTCTAGTGACAGCTGGGAAAGGTTCATAACTCTTAAGGACTTGTGTGATTGGTTTGGGGCCACTTGGATAAGCCAGGATATTCTCTCCGTCTCAACAAATGTTAATTATGTGTAAAAATTCTTTTTTGTTATGTAAGTGGGCCTTAGGAAGCATCACTACGAACAAAGCTAGTGGAGGTGATGGAATTCCAGTTGAGCTATTTCAAATCCTGAAAGATGATGCTGTGAAAGTGCTGCACTGAATATGCCAGCAAATTTGGAAAACTCAGCAGTGGCCACTGGACTGGAAAAGGTCAGTTTTCATCCCAATCCCAAAGAAAGGCAATGCCAAAGAATGCTCAGACTACTGCACACTTGCACTCATGTCACATGTTAGTAAAGTGATGCTTAAAATTCTCCAAGCCAGGCTTCAGCAATACGTGAACCATGAACTTCCAGATGTTCAAGCTGGTTTTAGAAAAGGTAGAGGAACCAGAGATCAAATATCCAACATCCGCTGGGTCACTGAAAAAGCAACAGAGTTCCAGAAAAACATCTATTTCTGCTTTACTGACTATGCCAAAGCCTTTGACTATGTGGATCACAATAAACTGTGGAAAATTCTGAAAGAGATGGGAATACCAGACCATATAACCTGCCTCTTGAGAAATCTGTATGCACGTCAGGAAGTAATAGTTAGAACTGGACATGGAACAACACACTGGTTCTGAGTAGGGAAAGGAGTACATCAAGGCTGTATACTGTCACCCTGCTTATTTAACTTATATGCAGAGTACATCATGAGAAATGCTGGGCTGGATAAAGCACAAGCTGGAATCAAGATTGCTGGGAGAAATATCAATAACCTCAGATATGCAGATGACACCACCCTTATGGCAGAAAGCAAAGAAGAACTAAAGAGCCTCTTGATGAAAGTGAAAGAGCTGAGTGAAAAAGTTGGCTCAACGTTCAGAAAATTAAGATCATGGCATCCGGTCCCGTCACTTCATGGCAAATAGTTGGGGAAACAGTGGATACTGTGGCTGACTTTATTTTTTTGGGCTCCAAAATCACTACAGATGGTGATTGCAGTCATGAAATTAAAAGATGCTTACTCCTCAGAAGGAAAGTTATGACCAACCTAGACAGCATATTAAAAAGCAGAGACATTACTTTGTCAACAAAGGTCCATCTAGTCAAAGCTATGGTTTTTCTAGTAGTCATGTATGGATGTGAGAGTTGGACTGTGAAGAAAGCTGAGCACCGAAGAATTGATGCTTTTGAACTGTGGTGTTGGAGAAGACTCTTGAGAGACTCTTAGACTGCAAGGAGATCCAACCAGTCCATCCTAAAGGAGATCAGTCTTGAATGTTCATTGGAAGGACTGATATTGAAGCTGAAACTGCAATACTTTAGCCACCTAAACTGACTCATTGGCTAAACTTTAGCCAACTGACTCATTGGAAAAGACCCTGATGCTGGGAAAGATTGAGGGCAGGAGGAGAAGGGGATGACAGAGAATGAGATGTTTGGATGGCATCACCGACTCAATGGACACGAGTTTGGGTAAACTCTGGGTGTTGGTGATAGACAGGGAGGCCTGGTATGCTGCTGTTCATGGGGTCGCAAATAGTTGAACACAACTGAGCGATGAACTGAACTGAAGGTAATATATTAATTTTTACATGTTCTGAGAATTAGGACATAGGCAACTTTGGAGAGAGCATTGTTTTGCCTGTCAAAACACTGGAGACTGTGTGAAAATAAAATGATCAACTCAGAACACTTCATTACCGATGTAAGGCATTCCAGAGGCCCTCTAAGGCAGCTGCAAAGGAACTCTTCTGCAGCTCTCAGGCAAACTGTACTAAAAATAGGCTGAGGATCTGTTTATAAGGAGACCAAACATAGTTCTAAAGGTCTTATTTATTAAAGTCAAAGTCCTAATAAGGAAGGAGTGTGATCCTGACATCTGACCTAGCTTTCTAGAGCTGCTATAATAAAATTGTAAACTGGGTAACTTAAAACAATGGAAATTTACTATTTCACAGTTAGGAAACCATAAGTCTGAAATTGAGGTCTTGGTTTGGCCATGCTCTCTTTGAAGGCTCTGGGAGAGAATCCTTCCTTGCCTTTTCCAGTTTTTGGTGGCTCCTAATGTTTCTTGATTTTTGGCAGGATAACTCTAGTCTCTTTCTCTGTCTTTACATGGCTTTTTTCTTTGTGTCTCTGTGCCCTCTCCTTTTATAAGGATACGAGTCATTTGATTTTAGGGCCCACCCTAAATCAGGAATGATTTCATCTCAAAATTCTTAACTTATTACATCTGCAAAGACCCTATTTCCAAGTAAGGACAGTTTCTGAGGTCCTTCCAACTTTCATTGGATCTGGTGAGTAGAATTGGCAAGTAGCTACATAACTTATAACACTCATATGTCAGAGGCTCATGTTTCATAAGGCTTTGTCCCATACATATCTAGGACCTTGCCATGTATGTGGTGATTTTGAGACTGTAATAGTCTGGGAGATGGAGGGGCAGTTCAGTTCAGTTCAGTTCAGTTGCTCAGTCGTGTCCAACTCTGTGTGACCCCATAGACTGCAGCATGCAAGCCTTCCCTGTCCATCACCAACTCCCAGAGCTTGCTCAAACTTATGTCCATCGAGTCAGTGATGCCATCCAACTATTTCATCTTCTGTTGTCCCCTTCTCCTCCCATCTTCAATCTTTCCCAGCGTCAGGGTCTTTTCAAATGAGTCAGCTCTTTGCATCAGGTGGCCAAAGTATTGGAGTTTCAGGTTCAGCATCAGTCCTTCGAGTGAACATTCAGGACTCATCTCCTTTAGGATGGACTGGTTGGATCTCCTTGCTGTCCAGGGGACTCTCAAGAGTCTTTTCCAACACCACAGTTCAAAAGCATCAATTCTTCGGTGCTCAGCTTTCTTTATAGTCCAACTCTCACAGCCATACTTGACTACTGGAAAAACCATAGTTTTGACTAGATGGACCTTTGTTAACAAAGTAATGTCTCTGCTTTTTAATATGCTGTCTAGGCTGGAGAAGGAAATGGCAACCCACTCCAGTACTCTTGCCTGGAAAATCCCATGGACGGAGGAGCCTGGTAGGCTACAGTCCATGGGGCCGCAAAGAGTCGGACATGACTGAGCGACTTCACTTCACTTCACTTCAGGTTGGTCATAGCTTTTTTTCCAAGGAGCACGTGTCTTTTAATTTCATGGCTGCACGCACCATCTGCAGTGATTTTGGAGCCCCAAAAAGTAAAATCTGTCACTGTTTCCATTGTTTCTCCATCTATTTGCCATGGAGTGATGGGACCAGATGCCATGATCTTAGTTTTTTGAATGTTGAATTTTAAGCCAGCTTTTAAACTCTCCTCTTTTACTTTCATCAAGAGGCTCTTTAGTTCTTCTTCACTTTCTACCATAAGTGTTATATCATCTGCATATCTGAGATTATTGATATTTCTCCCAGCAATCTTGATTCCAGCTTGTGCTTCATCCACTATGGCATTTCGCATGATGTACTGTGCATATCAGTTAAATAAACAGGGTGACAATATACAGCCTTGACATACTCCTTTCCCAATTTGGAACCAGTCTGTTATTCCATGTCCGGTTCTAACTGTTACTTCTTGACCTGCATACAGATTTCTCAGGAGGCAGGTAAGGTGCTCTGGTATTCCCATCTCTTCAAGAATTTGCCACAGTTTGTTGCGATCCACACAGTCTAAGGCTTTGGCGTAGTCAATAAAGCAGAAGTAGATGTTTTTCTGGAACTCTCTTGCTTTTTCAATGATCCAACAGATGTTGGCAGTTTGAGCTCTGGTTCCTCTGCCTTTTCTAAATCCAGCTTGAACATCTGGAAGTTTACAGTTCACATACTGTTGAAGCCTGGCTTGGAGAATTTTGAGTATTACTTTGCTAGTGTGTGAGAGATGAGTGCAATCGTGCTATAGTTTGAACATGCTTTGGCATTGCCCTTCTTTGGGATTGGAATGAAAACTGACCTTTCCAGCCCTGTGGCCACTGCTGAGTTTTCCAAATTTGCTCACATATTGAGTGCAATACTTTCACAGCATCATATTTGAGGATTTGAAATAGCTCAACTGGAATTCCATCACCTCCACTGGCTTTGTTTGTAGTGATGCTCCCTAAAGCCCACCTGAGTTTTCATTCCAGCATGTCTGGTTCTAGCTGAGTGATCACACCATCGTGGTTATCTTGGTCATGACTATCTTTTTTGTATAGTTCTTCTGTGTATTCTTGCCACCTTTCCTTAATATCTTCTGCTTCAGTTAGGTCCATACCCTTTCTGTCCTTTATTGCACCCAGCTTTGCATGAAATGTTCCCTTGGTATCTCTAATTTTCTTGAAGAGATCTCTAGTCTTTCCCATTCTATTGTTTTCCTCTATTTCTCTGCACTGATCACTGAGGAAGATTTTCTTATCTCTCCTTTGCTATTATTCTTTGTAACTCTGCATTCAAATGGGTATATCTTTCCTTTTTTCTTTTGCCACTTCTCTTCTTTTCACAGATATTTGTAAGAGCTCCTCAGACAACCATTTTGCTTTTTTGTATTTCTTTTTCTTGGGGATGGTTTTGATCACTTCCTCCTGTACAATGTCCCGAACCTCCGTCCATAGTTCTTCAGGCACTCTGTCTATCAGATCTAATCCCTTCAATCTATTTGTCACTTCCACTGTATAATCATAAGAGATTTTTATTTAGGTCATACCTGAATGGTGTAGTGGTTTTCTCTCCTTTCTTAAAATAATTCTGAATTTGGCAGTAAGGACTTTATGATCTGAGCCACAGTCAGCTCCTAATCTTGTTTTTGCTGACTGTATAGAGTTTCTCCTCTTTGGCTGCAAAAAATATAGTCAGTCTGATTTTGGTATTGACCATCTGGTGATGTCCATGTGTAGAGTCTTCTCTTGTGTTATTTGAAGAGGGTGTTTGCTATGACCAGTGTGTTCTGTTGGGGAAACTCGTTAGCCTTTGCCTTGCTTCATTTTGTACTCCAAGACCAAATTTGCCTGTTACTCCAGGTGTCTCTTGACTTCCTTCTTTTGCAAAAGTGGGAAGGGCATTTACTCTAAGGTAAAGCATAAGATTTTGTACTTCTCCTTATTAAGAAGTGTCATGTCACTTGGTGGGCTTTTTTGGATTTGGATAGTAGAATATAAGGCACTAAAAATCACCTTTTTAGGTTGTCCATGTCTGCCACCTTTGATTTGTCCCTAGAGAAAAAAAGAGCTCTTCCCTAAATCCTAAGTGCAGGCTAATCTACCATTTGGTATTTAAGATCTACTAGAGCTAATGTATGGAGAAGGCAATGGCATCCCACTCCAGTAGTCTTGCCTGGAAAATCCCATGGATGGAGGAGCCTGGTAGGCTGCAGTCCTTGGGGTCGCTAAGAGTCAGACACATTGTGCAACTTCACTTTCACTTTTCATTTTCATGCATTGGAGAAGGAAATGGCAACCCACTCCAGGGTTCTTGTCTGGAGAATCCCAGGGACGGGGGAGCCTGCTGGGCTGCCATCTATGGGGTCGCACGGAGTCGGACACGACTGAAGCGACTTAGCATCAATAGTAGAGCTAATGTATATTTGGTAGATAAGAACACTATTGGAAAGCCCAATAAGAGAGGAACAATAGCTGCTCTCCATTTTCCAAGTAACTCTTTGCATGCTAATAGGTCCTTGTAGAGACTGAACACCTAACCATGGGACATCAAATGACTTTGTGACTTTACCTGTCCAGCATGAATTCTCTGTTATCATATGTATTGATTCCCAAGATTGGGTGAGGGATGTGACAATCCATTTTACAATTGAAGAGGTATATTCAAGAAGTAAGCCTTGAACTGTCCACAGGCTGTAAGTGAATTGGATAAATGGGGTACCAAGAATTCCTATGTTGCAACAATGCCTTTCTCTCAATCCTCACTATTGTCTTATGGCATACGAAGGTAATACTTAAAATCAATTAACAGAAGAGGACAGAATTCAGGCCTGGTTAATAGACAGGGTCAGATTATTTGTACTATCTGGGCAAGGGGTACTACTAAGTTACATCTCCACTTAGCGGGTGACACAGAGTGACCTGATGAAGAAAAAGCCTTACAGTGGTTAGATCCCCATGCAGAATACTTGATTGTGCATTTCGTATTGAGAATGAGACACAATAATTTAAAAAGTCCAGAGACAAAATTTTCTTTCCATTTGGTGGAACTCTACATTTTTGCAGTCACTATGGAAAGCACAGTGGTTTTCCACTCTGAAGGCTCTTCAAAAGATTAAAAATAAATTGATTTTTCTATCCCACTCTTGGTATTTACCCAAAGAAAACATAAACGCTAATTAGAAAGGATATGTGCACCTCCTTGTTTATTGCAGCATTACTTACAATAGGCAAGGTATGGAAGCAGCCCAAGTGCCCCTCAATAGATGAAAGGATTAAGATAGAGTTGGACACAACTGTGTGACTGAGCGTGAGCACACACACACACATATATACACAGTGGAATATTTCTTAGTCATAAAAAGGATGAAATCTTGTCATTTGCAACAACATGGATAGACCTAGAGTGTATCATGCTAAGTGAAATAAGTCAGACAGAGAAAGAAAAATACTGTATGAATCACTTATATGTGGAATCTAAAATATTAAACAAATGAACAAAATAACAAAAACAGAGTTATAGATACAGAGAATAAACTAATGCTTGCAAGAGGGGAGAGGTTGGAATGAGGAAAGAATTAGGTGGGGTAGATTAAGATTTACAAACCTCCAGTTACAAAATGAATGAGTCATGTCAGGAAAATAGTCAATCACTATGACTCATTGTGGTGATCATTTTTGAAATGTATAGAAACACCAACTCACTATGTTGTGTAATATAACAGAAATTAGGTAAATATATATAGGTAAATTATATATAATTATATATATAAGTAAAATATATACATATTTACTTTATATCTTACATATATATATATTTACTTTAAAAATGAACAAAAGCTCATAGAAAAAATGATCAAATTATTGGTTACCTAAGACAGGGAGTGGAAGGAGGGGGAATTGGATGAAGGCAGTCAAAAGGTACAACCATCCAGTTATAAGATAAATAAGTACTAGGAATGAAATGTACAACATGATGGGTAATGTTGTATGTTATATGTGAAAGTTGTTAAGAGAGCAAAACCTGAGAGGTCTCACAAGAAACTTTTTTCTGTTTTGTTTCTATATGAGATGAAGTGGGGGGCTCTCAGGTGACACGTGGTAAAAACCCGCCTGTCAGTGCAGGAGACACAAGAGATGCAAGTTTGATCCCTGGATCGGGAAGATGCCCTGGGGAAGGAAATGACAACCCACTCCAGTATTCGTGCATAGAAAATTCCATGGTCAGAGGAGTCCATTGGGTCACAAAGAGTTGGACATGATTGAGCATACACTTTTCACTAAGCCTATTTGATGAACATTACATGTTGTATCTAAGTCAAGTCATTATGCTATATATCATAAACTTATACAGTGCTGTATGTCAGTTATATCTCAATAAATTGGGAGAAAAAAATTAAATGTCATTACTGAGAGAAAGATGTCTATAATTTGTGTACTTTTCTCTATGTGTATTTCAATTAAAATATTTATGAAAAAAACTAAACACTTATTCCTGAGAAAATGAATTTATAAATATTGAATAACTTCTTACTTCTTTAATATATATATGAGATACATGTATATATGTTGAAGTGAAAGTGTTAGTCACTTAGTCATGTCTGACTCTTTGCGATCCCATGGACTGTAGTCCACCGGCTACTCTGTCAGTGGAATTCTCCAGGCAAGAATACTGGAGTGGGTAGCCATTTCCTTCTCCTGGGAATCTTCTCTGGCCCAGGGATTGAACCCAGGTCTGCTGCATTGCAGGCAAATTCTTTACAATCTGAGCCACCAGAGAAGCCCATGTGTATATTTCCCTATTAAAATCATTAAATATATTAAATATAATACATTTATATATTATGTAAATTAAATTAAAATATTCAAATATTAAATATATTAAATAAAATATTAAATAAAATTTAATTTAAATATATTAAATAAAATCATATATATATGTATATAGATCTTATTTATAGGGAAACACCAGGGACATTGCTACTAAAGTTAGGAAGAAAGCAAGGATGTTTATCCCCTTCACTATTTTTAACACTATAGGATGTTTCAATAATGCAGTTAGATAAGTACAAACAATTTAGGTATAAAAATTGGAAAAGAAGAAGTAAAATAGTCTCTTTTAGATTATATGATAATATACCTGGTATGCCTAAGAAAATCAACATTAAATTTAATACAATGAATAAAATATAGCATACTAATATCCAACTATAGAAACAATACTCAAAAGATAGTGAAGAGAATATCCTGGATAAAATAGCAACAAAAAATTTTCAATAATGTGCTATAAAATTAACAAGAAAGTCTGTATCTGGAAAACTCAAAACTCCTGAAAGATGTAAAAATATACTTGAATAAGTGAAAGGCATCCTTTGCTGTTGGATAAGATGACTCATTTATTTCTTCAACTTTTTCACCTTTATTTTCTTCTTGACATTCTGAAGTCAAATGTTCATATTTATTAAAAAAATTATATTTTTCTCCTTTAAATATGTCTAGGTACACCTCAATATATTGTCCTTTACCTAATTGGACTTCACAGATACTGCATTATGTTCAAATTGAAATTTGTGGCAACCATGCCTCCTAAATGTCTATTGGTACCATTTTTTCTAACATTTGCTCACTTTATGTCTCTGTGTCACATTTTGATAATTCTCACAGCATTTCAAACTTCTTCATTATTATATTTCTTAATGGGGTCTGTCATCAGTGATTATTTTTAATTGAAGTATCAGTTCACTTCAGTGGCTCAGTCGTGTCTGACTCTTTGCTACCCCATGGACAGCAGCACGCCAGGCCTCCCTGTCCATCACCAACTCCCGGAGTTTACTCAAACTCATGTCCATTGAGTCGGTGATGCCATCCAACCACCTCATCCTCTGTTTTCCCCTTCTCCTCCTGCCTTCAATCTTTCCCAGCATCAGGGTCTTTTCAAATGAGTCAGCTCTTCACGTCAGGTGGCCAAAGCATTGGAGTTTCAGCTTAAACAACAGTCCTTCCAAAGAATATTCAGGACTGATTTCCTTTAGGATGGACTGGTTGGATCTCCTTGCAGTCCAAGGGACTATCAAGAGTCTTCTCAAACACCACAGTTCAAAACCATCAACTCTTTGGCACTCAGCTTTCTTTATAGTCCACCTCTCACATCCATACATGACTACTGGAAAAACCATAGCTTTGACTAGATGGACCTTTGTTGGCAAAGTAATGTCTCTGCTTTTTAATATGCTGTCTAGGTTGGTCATAGCTTGTCTTCCAATTTCATGCTGCAGTCACCATCTGCAGTGATTTTGGAGCTGCCTAAGCTAAAGTCTGTCACTCTTTCCACTGTGTCCTGATCTATTTGCCATGAAGTGATGGGACCAAATGCCATGATCTTAGTTTTCTGAATGTTGAGTTTTAAGCCAACTTTCTTACTTTCCTCTTTCACTTTCCTCAAGAAGCTCTTTAGTTTGTCTTTGCTTTCTGCCATGAAGGTGGTGTCATCTGCATATCTGAGGTTATTGATATTTCTCCTGGCAATTTTGATTCCAGCTTGTGATTCATCCAGCCCAGCAATTTCTTTTTTTTTTTTTTTTCCATTTGTTTTTATTAGTTGGAGGCTAATTACTTTACAATATTGTAGTGGTTTTTGCCATACATTGACATGAATCAGCCATGGATGTACTCTGCATATACGTTAAATAAGCAGGGTGACAATATACAGCCTTGACATACTCCTTTTCCTATTTGGAACCAGTCTGTTGTTCCATGCCCAGTTCTAACTGTTGCTTCCTGACCTGCATACAGATTTCTCAAGAGGCAGGTCAGGTTGTCTGGTATTCCCATCTCTTCAAGAATTTGCCACAGTTTGTTGCATTCCACACAGTCTAAGCTTTGGCATAGTCAATAAAGCAGATGTTTTTCTGGAACTCTGTTGCTTTTTTGATGATCCAACAGGTGGTGGCAGTTTGAGCTCTGGTTCCTCTGCCTTTTCTAAATCCAGCTTGAACATCTGCAAGTTCACAGTTCACATACTGTTGAAACCTGGCTTGGAGAATTTTGAGTATTACTTTTCTAGCGTGTGAGTTTACAAGTGCAATTGTGTGGTAGTTTGAGTATTCTTTGGCATTGCCTTTCTTTGGGATTGAAATGAAAACTGACCTTTCCAGCCCTGTGGCCACTGCTGAGTCTTCCAAATTTGCTGGCATATTGAGTGCAGCAGTTTCACAACATCATATTTGAGGATTTGAAAGAGCTCAACTAGAATTCCATCATCTCCACTAGCTTTGTTCTTAGGGATGCTTCTTAAGGCCTTCTTGACTTTGCATTTCAGGATGTCTGGCTCTAGGTGTGTAATCACACCATTGTGGTTATCTTGGTCATGAAGATCTTTTTTGTATAGTTCTGTGTATTCTTGCCACCTTTTCTTAATATCTTCTGCTTCTGTTAGGTCCATACCATTTCTATCCTTTATTGAGCCCATTTTTTTGCATGAAAAGTTCCCTTGGTATCTCTAATTTTCTTGAAGAGATCTCTAGTCTTTCCCATTCTACTATTTTCCTCAATTTCTTTGCACTGATTACTGAGGAAGGCTTTCTTATCTCTCCTTGCTATTCTTTGGAACTTTGCATTCAAATAGGTATATCTTTCCTTTTCTCCTTTGCCTTTAGCTTCTCTTCTTTTCACAGATATTTGTAAGAGCTCCTCAGACAACCATTTTGCTTTTTTGCATTTCTTTTTCTTGGGGATGGTCTTGATCCCTGCCTCCTTTACAATGTCCTAAACCTCCGTCCATAGTTCTTCAGGAACTCTGTCTATCAGATCTAATCCCTTCAATCTATTTATTACTTCCACTGTATAATTGTAAGGGATTTGATTTGGGTCATACCTGAATGGTGTAGTGGTTTTCCCTTCTTTCTTCAATTTGTCTGGATTTTGCAAGAAGGAGTTGATGACCTGAGCCACAGTCAGCTCCCGGTCTTGTTTTTGCTAACTGTATGGAGCTTCTGCATGTTTGGCTGCAAAGATTATAGTCAATCTGATTTTGGTATTGGCCATCTGGTGATGTCCATGTGTAGAGTCTTCTCTTGTGTTTTTGGAAGAGGATGTTTGCTATGACCAGTGCATTCTCTTGGCAAAACTCTATTAGCCTTTGCCCTGCTTCATTCTGTACTCCAAGGCCAAATTTGACTGTTACTACAGGTATTTCTTGTCTTCCTACTTTTGCATTCCAGTCCCCTATAATGAAAAGGACATCTTTTTTGGGTGTTAGTTCTAGAAGGTGTTGTAGGTCTTCATAGAACCATTCAGCTTCTTCAGCATTAGTGGTCGGAGCATAGACTTGGATTGTGATATTGAAAGGTTTGCCTTGGAAATGAACAGAGATCATTCTGTCAGTTTTGAGATTGCACTGAAGAACTGAATTTCGGACTCTTGTTACTATGATGGCTACTCCATTTCTTCTAAGGGATTCTTGCCGAGTAGAAGATGTAATGGTTATCTGAGTTAAATTCACCCATTCCGATCCATTTTAGTTTGCTGATTCCTAAAATATTGACATTCACTCTTACCATCTCCTGTTTGACCACCTTCAATTTACCTTGATTTATGGACCTAACATTCCAGGTTCCTATGCAATATTGCTCTTTACAGCATCAGACTTTACTTTCATCACTAGTCACATCCACAACTTGGTGTTGTTTTTGCTTCGGCTCCATCTCTTCTTTCTTTCTGGAGTTATTTCTCCACTGATCCCTAGTAGCATATGAGGCACCTACCGACCTGGGGAGTTCATCTTTCAGTGTCCTATCTTATTGCCTTTTCATAGTGTTCAAAATATATAAGAAGTATAGTTGAAGTATATAAGAAGTATAATTGAAGTATAGTTGACTTACCATAGTAGTTAGTTTCAGCTGTACAACATAATGATTTGATACTTTTATAGATTATGCACCATATAAAGTTATTATGATATTATTGTTTACATTGCTTGTGCTATACCTCTTAATACTCTTCACCTATTTTGCTACCTTCCCCCAGTGCCCTCCCCACTGGCAACCACTAGGTTGTTCTGTATTGTGAGTCTGTTTCTGTTTTGTTATATATTTGTTTTACTTTTTTTTTAGATTCCACATATATAAGAAAACATACTATTTATCTTTCTTAATCTGACTTACTTCACTTAGCATACTGCTCTCCAGTCTGTTCATGCTATCACAATTGCCATGATTTCATTCTTTTTTGTGATTGAGAAATATTGCTCTGTGTGTGTGTGTACCACATCTTTATTCATTCATCTGCTGATAGACACTTAGGTTGCTTCATATCTTAACTATTGTAAATGATGCCACAGTGAACATTGGGGGTGTGTATATCTTTTTAAATTAGTGTTTTAATTTACTTTAGGTAAATATCCAGGATTGGAGTTGCTGGATCATACAGTAATTCAATTTTTAATTTTTTGAGGAACCTTCATACTGCTTTCCATAGTGGCTGCATCAATATATGTTCTCCTGACAGTGCACAAGAGTTCCCTTTTCTCCATATCCTTGCAAATGCTTGTTAATTTGTGGTCTTTTTGATCACAGCCATTCTGACAGGTGTGAGGTGATATCATTGTGGTTGGTAATTAGTAATGTTGAGCTTCTTTTCATGTGCCTGTTGGATGTCTGTATGTCTTCTTTGGAAAAATACCATTTTTAAAATCAGGTAGTTTGTTTTTTGATATGAAATTGTATGAGTTCTTGTATATTTTGGATGTTTGTCTCATCATTTGCAAATATTTTCTCCCATTTCACAGTTTTTTTTTTTTTCATTTTATTGATGCTTTCCTTCTCTGAGCAAAAGAGTTTTTAGTTTGATGTAGTGCCATTTGCTTATTTTTGCTTTTTTGTCCTTGTCTGAGGAGACAGATCCAAAAAGTATTACTGAGACTGATTTCAAAGAGCATATTGCCTGTGATTTCTTCTATGAGTTTTTCTATTTCAGGTTTAAGTTTTTTGTCCATACAGAGTTTATTTTTTTAATAAGTTATGAGAAAATGGTGTCGTTTCATTGTTCTATATAACTTGTGTAAAGAAACTGTCTTTTTCCCATTTTATATTCTTGCCTCCTTTGTTGTTGATTAATTGACCATATGTGCATGGGTTTATGTCTAGGCTTTCTGTTCTGTTTCATAGATCTACTTGTCTCTTTCTGTGTAGCATCATACTGTTTTGATTACTTTATAGTATTTTTTTAAAATCAGGGCATGTAATACCTCCAGATTTGTTCTTTCTCAAGATGGCTTTGATTATTCAGGGTCTTTTGTGGTTCCATTCAAATTTTAGGGTTATTTGTTCTAGTTCTGTGAAAAATGCTGTGGGTATTTTGATAGAAACTTCATTGAATCTGTAGATTGCTTTGGGTAGTATAGACTTTTTAACACTATAAATTCTTCCAGTCCATGAGCATAGAATATCTTCATGCTTATTTATGTTGTCTTCAATTTATTTCATCAGTGTCATATAGTTTTCAGAGGGTAGATCTTTCACCTCCTTGGTTAAGTTATTCCGAAGTATTTTATATTTTTTGATGCAGCTTTAAATGGGATCGTGTTCTTGCTTTCTCTTTCTGATAGTCATTTTTAACGTATAGGAATGCAGATTTATGTATATTAATTTTTCTGCATCCTTACTGAATTCTTATTAGCTCTAATGGTTTTGGGAGGAGTCATTAGAGTTTTTTATATGAAGCATCATGTCATCTACAAATAGTGACAGCTTTACTTCTTCCCTTCTAATTTGGATGCCTTTTATTTATTTTTATTGTCTGATTCCTGTGGTTATGACTTCCAACAGTACATTAAATAAGAATGAACATTCTTTTCCTGTTCTTAATCTTAGAGAAAAAATATTTACCATTTACTTTTCACCATTTACTAAATGTTTACCTGTGGTTTTGTCACATATGGCCTTTATTATGTTGAGATATATTCCCTCTTTACCCACTTTGATGACAATATTTATCATGAGTGATTGTTGAATTTTGTCAAATGCCTTTTCTGCACCTTTTGTAATGATCATGTGATTTTATCCTTCCCTTAGTTAATGTGATGTATCACAGTGATTGATTTTCAGATACTGAACCAAATTTGCACTCTTGGGAGAAATCCCATTTGATCATGGCATGATTCTTTTTATATGCTGTTGAATTTTGTTTGGTAATATTTTGTTGAGGATCTTTGCATCTGTATTTTTCAGATTTATTGGCCTGTAATTTCCTTTTTTGTAATGTCTTTGGGTTTGATATCAGTGTAATACTGGATTCAAAGAATGAGTTTGGAAGTGTTCCTTTCTTTTTAATTTTTTGGAAGAGTTTGAAAGGGATAAGTGCCAATTCATCCTTAAATGTTTGGTAGAATTCGAGTGTGAAGCTATGTGATCCTGGAGTTTGTTGGGAGTTTTTTGTTTTTTTTTTAATTTAATTGCAGATTAAGTTTCATTACTGGTAATTGGTCTTTTCATATTTTCTACATTTTCCTGGGATATTTTACATTTCTTGCAGTTTGTGCATTTCTTCTAGATTGTCCAGGTTGTCATATAAATGTTTGTAGTATTCTTCAGTTATTGCCTTTCTGTGATATCTTCAAAACTTCTTGTTCATTTTTTTTTATTGTATTTATTTGGGCTCTCTTTTTTTCTTGATAAATCTGGCTAAAAGTTCATCAATTTTCTTTATATTTAAAAAGTTAACCTCTTAGTTTTATTGATTCCACCCCCCCCCCCCAATTTTTGTGTCTCTGTTTCATATATTTCTCTCCTTGGGCTCTCCCCTTTTCTTTATTATTTCCTTCCTTCTAAATGTTGGGCTTTGTTTTATTTTTGTAATTCTTTCAGATTTCTAGTTAGGTTTTTTTGATACTTTTGTTTGTTTCTTGAGGTAGGCTTGCAATGCTATAAACTCCTCACCTGTATTTGTTGCATCCCATAGATTTTGAGAAGTTGTGTTTCTATTTTCATTCATCTCATCTTTAAATTTCCTCTTTGACTTATTCATTGACCCATTGATTTTCTAGCAACCTGTTGTTTGGTCTTCATGTGTTTGTGTCTTTTCCAGCTTTCATCCTATAATTGATATCTAGTTTCATACCCTTATGGTCAGAAAAGATACTTGATGTTATTCTACTCTTCTTAAATTTATTGAGATTAGTTTTGTGGCCCACCGTGTGATATGTCCTGGTGAATATTCTATGTGCTCTTGAAAAGAATGCATATTCTGTAGCTTCTGGATGGAATGCTTAGTAAATATCTATTGAGTTCAACTGTCAACGTATCTTTGAAGGCCAGTGTTTTCTTATTGATTTTCTGTCTGGATGATTTATTCATTGTTGTAAGTTGGGTATTAAAATCCCCTACTAATACTTGTTATGGCAATTTCTGCTTTTATTATGTCTGTTATTATTTGGCTTATATGTTTAGTTGCTCCTATGTTAGGTACATGTGTATATTTATTAATATTATTTCCTCTTTTTGGGTTAAGCTCTTTAACATAATGTGATGCCCTTCTTTTCCTTTTGTTACAGTCTTTGTTTTAAAGTCTGTTTTGCTGATAAAAATTGTATTACCCCTAGTTTCTTTTCATTCTGTTTGAATGGAACATCCTTTTCCATCCTTTCACTTTCAGTCTGTGTGTGTCTTTGGCTCTGAATTGAGTCTCTTGTAGACAGCATATAGATGATTATTATTATTTTTGTTTTATCTGTTTAGCTACCCTGTGTCTTTTTGTTGGGGCATTGAGTTTATTTCCACTTAAAGTGATTATTGATAAGCATGTGCTTTTTATCATTTTGTTATATGTTTTCTGGTTGTTTTTGTTGTTCAGTCCATAAGTCATGTCCAACTCTTTGTGACCCCATGAATTGCAGCAGGCCAGGCTCCCCTGTCCTTCATTGTCTCCAAGAGTTTGCTCAGATTCATGTCCGTTGAGTTGGTGATGCTATTTAACCATCTCATCCTCTGTTGTTCCCTTCTCCTTTTGCTTTCCATCTTTCCCAGCATCAGGGTCTTTTCCATTGAGTTGGCTCTTTGCATCAGGTGGCCACAATGTTGGAGCTTCAGCTTCAGCCTCAGTCTTTCCAATGAATGTTCAGGGTTGACTTCTTTAGGAATGACTGGTTTGATCTCCTTGCAGTCCAAGGGACACCGAAGAGTCTTCTCCAGCACCACATTTCACAGGCCTCAACAGTGCTCAGTCTTATTTATGGCCCAACTCTCGCATCCATACATGACTACTGGAAAAACCATAGCTTTGGCTATGCGGACCTTTGTCAGCAAAGTAATATCTCTGCTTTTTTAATATGCTGTCTAGGCTTGTCATCACTTTCCTTCCAGGGAGCAGATATCCTTTAATTTCATGGCTGCAGTTGCCATTCACAGTGATTTTGGAGCCCCAGAAAATAAAGTCTATTGCCTTTTCCCCTTCTGCTTGCTGTGAAGTGGTGGGAACAGATGCCATGGTCTTGGTTTTTTGAATGTTGAATTTTAAACCAGCTTTTTCACTTTCCTCTTTTACCCTCATCAAGAGGTGCCTTAGTTTCTTTTTTTTTCTGTCATTAGAGTGGTATCACCTGCATATCTGAGGTTGGTGATATTTCTCCTGGCTACCTTGATTCTAGCTTATGTTTCATTCAGGCCAGCATTTTGCATGATGTGCTGTGCATATAATTTAAATAAGCAGAGTGACAATATACAGCCTTGACATACTCCTTTCCTAATTTTGAACCGGTCTTTTGTTCCATTTCTGGTTTTGACTGTTACTTCCTGGCCTGCATACAGGTTTCTCAGGAGGCAGGTAAGGTGGTCTGGTATTCCCATCTCTTGAATAATCTTCCACAGTTTGTTGTGATCCACACAGTCAAAGGCTTTAGCGTAGTTAATGAAGCAGAAGTAGATGTCTTTCTGGAATTCTGTTGCTTTTTCTATGATCCAGTGAATGTTGGCAATTTCATCTCTGTTTCCTCTGCCTTTTCTGAAGTTCTTGGTTCATGTATTGTTGAAGTCTAGCTTTAAGAATTTTGATCGTTACTTTGCTAGAATTTGAAATGAGTGCAGTTGTGCGGTTGTTTGAGCATTCAGTGTCATATTATAGCAAAAATCATCAGCACACAAGTACTATTTAGCCGAGTGACTGAATCTTGAGTATGATCATCTAATCATTTTCTGTTCTCAAATGCTTTTCTTTTGAAATGAAGTATGTATATTTTGTTAATTGTCTTATTTATTGATTTACAAGTCAATATCAATTATGTTTAATGACATGAATCTCTAGAATATCTTTGTGAACTACTGAGAGTTCATCAATCACTAATTTGAAACACTGACTTAAATCAGAGATAAAATTGGATTTGATAGAAAATAATTTGAAGCCAAATTTGTGGCCACATTTTTCAAGTGCATAGGCCTGAATGGCATAAACACTGTTTATTCAGGTTATCACCTTAATTTCATGTTCATTTTCTCTTCCATTTTTCTTTTGTTCTGGTTTTCCCATTTATTTTTATGTTGTGTCATACATACTTATGCTTCCCTGGTGGCTCAGATTGTAAAGAATCTGCCTGCAATGCAGGAAACATGGGTTCGATCCCTGGGTTGGGAAGATCCCCTGGAGGAGTGTATGGCAACCCACTCCAGTATTCTTGCCTGGAGAATTGCCATAGACAGAGGAGCCTGGCAGGCTACAGTTCATGGGATCGCAGAGTCAGACACGACTGAGTGGCGAAGCACAGCACATACATACTTACAAGTTTTCTCATTTCATTGGTATATATTTATATTGAATAGAGTTATTTTGCCAATATTTTTCAATGTTGAAAATATTCAGGTTTGGGAAGACTGGTATTTTAAATAAAGTTGTGTAGTGTAGTATTAACATTAATCTTTACTTGGAACAAGCTAAAATTAATGTTAGGATTACAAAAATGATTGTTCTTATGTTTTCCAGTTGCTAATAGGTTATGAAAATGGTACTGTAGTTTTCTGGGACTTGAAATCTAAAAGAGCAGAACTGAGAGTTTACTATGATGAGGTAAGTGATGTATACTGAAATATTTGAAAAGCCTATTGTGATTTTATGCCTGTTGTCTACTTTTACTCCTTTCATATTACCAGTATTTTTATTTTTGGGAAACTGCCTCATTCTGATTCAGTTCTTCATACTGCCTATTGGTTTTTGCACGAGTTTCACCTCAGAGTTGTTCTCCTGACTGGCAATTTTGCCTTGATGGACTATTTTTAAGCTTTTTTGGACATCTTACATTTATTGATTTCTGTTACTTATCTTTTTCTTTTCTTTAGGCTTCATGATTATTTCTTACCTCTTTGTCCTTAAGGTCTCTAAAGATACTGTTCATATCTTTAGAAAATAGCTTTTCTGTGGCAGAAAGTTTACGTAGTCAGTTTGAAAGGCTTTATCTTCTAATACTTGCCTTCTTAAAATCGGGAGAGATTTTTAAAATAGTAATACTTATTGTTACTAACTTAAAGTATGTTTTATCATACAGAATTGAGATTTTAGATTTTCATGTAGAGAAATCAGTGAACTCATATTGAGGAATAGTCTCTTAATTGATCTTCAGGGGTTCACAGATTGATTCTAGGCCATTAAGTATTTTCTTCATAAGAGGCTAATGAGAAAAGAGTGAGGCTAAGGGCAAAAGGTGAGAAAGGGGATTTATGTCTTGTAGCTGTGGAAATAAAGGTGATTATCTAGGCTCTCTATTAAATTTTAAAAACTGGTACAGTGGTGAGAGATAGGAAGAAAATACAGGTCATAAATCATTGTCTAGCATTACCCAGGCTTAAATAGAAAGAGTGCCAGAGAATTCAAGACAACACTAAGATAAATAGAAAAAGAATTTTGACAAGAAAACACATTTTTAAAATAACAGTTCCTTTTTGTGCTCCCTTCCATCCCCTTATAACAATAAAATTTAAATTTTGATGCTTAAAGATACAAGCCTTTAGATATTCCATAACTGCTACCCCAATTCATTTCTTAGTGGTTCTGGTAAAATACAATTTTATGTTATATACAAGATTATTATCATGGTAACAAAGAACTCAGAAGTAAATGATATAACAGCTGGGTAGTTTGATCATGATTGGTGAGCAATATTCTGGCAAGCAATGTCATACAATTATGTGCCTTATGAGCAACTTACAGGGCACCTTTAATCATAAAAAGGTCCTGGAGAGCTAAGCTAGGGTTTTCCTTTTGTTAAATACATAAAAATAAAGATGAGGATGGAGATCATTTATTCTGCAAAACTAGCCTTTAGATAAGACAACACATCTGTGTGTTTAGCCACTTGGAACTAGAGTAGAGCAGCTGAAATGGAAATCCAGATAAGAATGCTCAATTAACTAGCTTTCTTGTAGCTTTAAAAAGTGTGGGAGGAAAGTTTCTAACCTTAAAAAGTAAATGAAAGCAATTTTGCAATGAGATGTCTATATAAATATTAACAATGTTAATCAGTAGAATAATATACTTTACCTATTTTATATCTAGAATTGTAGAAATTATATAAAATCTATATAATGCATAATTATGTCCTATCATTTTAATAAAGATAGTTATATACTTCATGTTATTACTAAACTTTTCAAAATTTTCTCAGCACTTTTCCTCCCATAGTTTGAAATCATCTGTAATGCTTACCTGAAATAGTATCTAATAAGTCACCAAGGATCCCTTCTTAGTCTTTTAAGTTCCTCACTAAGCCTGTGACTTTACATCAGTCCTTCTTAAATGGTTTCTTCATTTTTTTCTATTGTTCCACCTCATTTTTTCACCCCTCCTTTCTCCATCATTGGTTTTTTCCCTAACTCTCCTTTAAATTATACTCTTCAGGATTCTGTCTTCACCCTCTTTTCATTTCTCCTTCAGTTTGCATTTATGTTCATATTCAGCCTCCCATCATTTCAAATATTACCTATATTATGCTGATAAATTAAAATTCATATATCTTTGGTGCAAATATATAATAATATATTAGGTAACTTCAGATGAATATTCCATTGGCACTGAATTAGTATTTAAAGACCTACTTCTCTGTGTTTTTATTTCAGTTTTTCAATTTTGATTTAGTTATTTCACTTTAGAACCCACAGAGTCACAGTTGACCCTTTTTTCTTCTTCATGTGGTATAAGCAGTCACTCTTGTAGTCTTCTTGATCCCATTTTTATATTATCTCTCATTTATCTCTTTTTTCATTTCAGTGTCCTAGTTGAGCATGTTATCTTTTGCCTTGAAGACTATAGTAGACTTTTAACTAATCACGTTTCCTCAGATATCTTAGCTTTGCAATATATCTTTCACTAACAAGATTATCATTTTAAGACATAGCTGATCATAATTTCCTACCTCAGAACCTTTAAATGGGTCCCAGTTGTCAACAATACAAAGTCTTATTCCTTGACAGGAGGTTTAAGGCCTTGGTGCTATCTTTCCTTTGAATTTAATTTATGGCATTCTTTCTATACACTCCTCATACTTCAGACATGTTACTGTCTCCTAAATATACCATTTACTCCTGACTTCAAAGCCTTTGCTTCTGCTTATACCTTATCTTGAACCCTTCTTTCCTGTTATGCATATCAAAGTTCTGTTAATTCATTAGCAATTGTAAAGCTATTTGTACAGTCTAGCCACTTGATAAATAACTACTGATGAATTCAGAGTTTTGTAAATCCAAGATCATTTTCAGAAATAGGTAGATAAATTTTATTTTCACATTAGCTGTAAAGTTTTTGTTTCATCTATATTTTAAAAATAATCTCTCACAGAGAAATCTCTCAGAGTTTGACATGAGGATAATCTTTTAATTCCTTTAGTAACTTCTATTTTTCCTTTTTTCAGATTATTACTTAACTTTTTGGGTTTCCTTTGTCTTTTTTGTTTACAAGAAATTCAGTCACAGCCACTGAATTAACCAAAGTTACTAGTGTTTTATTTTCCATATTGTTTTCCATTTAAAATTTCATCTTTAATTAGTTGTATTATATTTGTTTTTTCAGAAAACCCATAATGTCCTTGTTAAAGAATGGAGTAGGGTATAATCAAATAAATAGAAATTAAATATTTACCCATTAAGTCAAGTTCAAATGCCAGCTCTTCAACCTCTTCAATAATTGGTTATTTGACTTCCTATTCTTTAATAACAGGTTGGTTTTACATGCTTACTCTTCTGTACAATAAGTGTACTTCTTTTATACAACTTATTTTGATTTTGTGTTATATCTATTATTTTTATATCTGTCTTCTCCAGTAGACAAATTCAGTGGGATATAAAGATTAGGGCTGGGGATGCTTTCTCTGCACCTACCATTTTTATCAAAGTAGTCTGAGAGAACTTTATTAAATTGACTGAGGTTCATCCAGGTTAACACGTAGAGGAGGCAAGAAGTGGCCTGTCCCTTTAGACACATACAAAAATGAGAAGAAATAACCAGAGGAGACAAAGAAGTGTTTTTTCCACTCTCACTGCCTCTACTGAACCCTGGTAGTAAAGAAATCTTCTCTGCCCAGTAATGGAGACCAGGGTGAGAGAAAAAATAAGTCTGTTGTGTCATGGTATCGTTTCTGATTAATCAAATCTTATCTTGAGGTCCACTGATATAGTTTCATTTCTAATATGTCTAATGATTGCTCTAGCCATCATTTGTCTATAACTCTAATAATACTTATTGTTTGGAAATATATGTGTGTGTAAATATATATATAAGTTTGATATAAATAAATATATTCATAACTTAGTTGTATAAATAATAAATATATCCATAACTTAATTTTATAAATATAAATTTAAAAAGTAAATACTAAAAGTTCCAAACAATAAGTATTGTTATAGTTTCCTTTCTTGCAGTTGTTTAAGTTCCTTTAAGGAAAGATCATGCTGTATACATCTGTTCAACTTTTATGTCTACTAGAGTTTCTTTCATTGTGCAATAAATAGCACATTACCCAAGTTCCCTATATACTTTACTAATTTTGAAAGAATACCAAGGGTGTGGCAACATTTGATAACATAAATACTTATTCATTTAACAGATATTTGGGTACCTACTTTATGTAAGACATTGTGTAATCACGGGGAATAAAACAATTCAGGAAAATGTAATGATTGCTTTTTAATTTAATTTATAACTACAGAATGAATCTGTAAATACAAACAATTTTAAATTCTTCCTGCTTTAAGTCAATTTAAATAGCATATGTTAGAGTTAACATAGTTCATTGATTCCCAATATGGGTTTTGTAGTTAGATGTTGGATTTGAGTGGTGTAACCTGATCAGGTATGTCTCAGTCTTTCTAGCCTCTTTTACCATGTGTAATTTGGAAAAACAATATCTGTTTGGTAGGATTAAATGAGATAATGTACGTAAACTGCTTACCTTGGGGTCTGGCACATAGTTAACCCTCAAATTTCAAGTCTAACGTAAATTACTTTTTAAATTGGTTACTTTAAGTGAAATTAAAGTAAATTCTGCCTCACCCGAGATTATCTTCTGTTAACCTTGCTTTTACTTCTGTGTAATAATTTTCAAAGAAGCATTAAATGATATGGGGAAGACATAGGATTTACAACAAAAAGTTCTGGGATCTAACAATATGAAATTTACTTAACTTTTCTTTATCTAAGGAGATAAGATTTTATAGCCTTTTATATGCCTGTAGAGAGTTGGAGCCACAGGTAGTATGATCTAGGTCAGAAACATTAAGTGTTATTGCTATAATAATTCTGTGTTAAAATATTTTTCCTTTGGAATATAGAATGATATATCAACTTTCTTCCTCCTCTACTTGTTTTTAATTGTTATTTCATTAGGCTATTCATTCAATTGATTGGCATCATGAGGGCAAACAGTTCATGTGCAGCCATTCAGATGGTAGCTTGACTTTATGGAACCTGAAAAGCCCCAGTCGTCCTTTCCAGACCACAGTTCCACATGGTAAGATATATGCTTTCAAAAGAGAGTAACTCTGGAGGTGCAGTGCCACTACTTGAACTGGGAAACTTGGTATCATTATCACTAAAAAGAGGTAATAGAACATAGCTTCTGATTCTAAATACCCGTTTATACCTCCTTCAGATCCCCACCCAAAGTTTCTAACCTTCCCTTCTGCCTGTCTGTCAACTTTCCTACGTTGTAACTGAGCGTATATAGAGACCTCCCAGGCAAAAATTGAATAATTGATGATTGATGTGTCTGAAGCAGAGGAAATTATGCAGGATTTGACCAATTTTAAGGGGTAAGGAAGCTAGTGAGAGAATGGTGCTTTATGGATCTAACTCTTAGACCTAATTTCTATACTGCTTTAGAGTCTTTTGTCTTCTAAATTCTCCCATTTATTTTCACTTATGCCATTTGAGTACTGTGGTTTTTATTGTAGGTTGTATTTCTTAGTATATTCCTCATTGAAAGGAGATATTTAGGATTTATGTTGGCTCTACCTAAGTGGACAGAAAAAAGATGTCAAATGTATGAATAGCTTTTATTCAGAGGCCGTATTATTTTCCATAATATAGGTGATCTCAGTTTTCGTGTTTACCTCATACTCTTGGTTGTAAGAATAGAAAAGTCAAAACCTAGAGGTTAATCAGATACATTGTGTTACAGTTTCTGGGTGTTTATTACAGTTTTACATTTAGAAAATAGTGGTATGTTTGTACAGTGGGTGACCCATAAATCAAAAGATGGAATTATTCCAACTTGGGTTGGTCTGCCATCTTTTTGTACCATCATGTTCTATCTGCAAAAGACTAAATTATTGCAACATTTATCTTAGCAGTTTACTTAAGAGATTACCTTACATTTAGGCACTTACTTAGAGATGCTTTATTTATTTATATAGAAGTACAGTTGATATATTATTTATATTAGTTTCAGGTATACAATATAGTAATTAAATATTTTTATAGATTGTACTCCATTTAAAGTTTATACAAAATAATGGCTGTAATTCCCTGCAGTGTACAATATTCCTTATTGCTTATTTGTTCTATACATATTAGTTTATATCATTTCATCTCATACTCTAATTTGCCTCTCCCCCTTTCTTCTCTACTCTGATTACCACTAGTTTGTTTTCTATATCTGTGAGTCTATTTCTGTTTTGTTTTATTTTGTTTTTGGTTCCACATATAAGTGGCAACATAGAGTATTTGTCTTTCTTTGAATTACTTAACTTAGCATAGTACTCTTCTATTCTGCCTTTCATTTACTTTATAATTAGACATACACAATTAATTACCATGAAGTTACAAGTATACTTGGGAAGAATGTAATTTCCTTTTACACAAAGATCAAATTTGAAATTCTTATTTTTACTTTGTACTATTTAAATCTTCACTGTTTTTATTATTGAGTTTTCAATTCTTAGAGAAGTACCTATTATTAGAACCTCTATTATTGTGAGTTTTTCCTTGTAATTCTATTCATTTTGTGTTTATACTTTAAAAATCAAATAGCTAAATGTGGCTGATAATGTTTATCAGATCTTCTATGATTTAACTGATATTTGCCTAGTAACCAGTTTCTGAGAAACTAGTATTAAAATTTAATGGTTATAGAATTATCTGCTCTCTTTAATTCTGTCCTTTCTTTGTTTCATGTATTTTAAGATTTTATTATTGGGCATCCATCATGTCTCCTGTAGAGAACATATAGTTGGGTCTTGCATTTTTATTCACTCTTACATCATTTAGTTGGAGTGTTTAGTTCACTAATATTAAATATAATTACTTATGATATTGCATTTTTTGTTCCTTTTATCTCCCCCTTTTGCCTTCTTTTGGATTATTTGAAAGTTTTTACTATAATTCATTTGAATTTACATATAGGCAACTTATCTTCATCTTCACATATTCTTTTTAATCAGTTGCTCAAGGGATTACAGTATACTTCCTTAACTTTCCATATTAGAGTTAATTGTAACACTTTACATAAAATATAGAAATTTCACAACCACATATATCTGTTTACCTTCACCCATTGTCCTTTATGCAATAGTTATCATATTTATCTAAATACAATGTTGTAATTTTTACTTTGAATACACTTAAGTATTTTTTCTTGTTGTATGTTTTCTCCATTGTATGTTTTGTGAGTTTCGGGTATACAGCTTAGTGATTCAGTTGTTTTTTCAGATTATATTCCAATATAAGTTATTACTGAATATAATTCCCTGTTCTATACAGTGAATCCTTATTGCTTATCTATTTTATGTATAGTAGTTTATATCTGTTAATCCAGTACTTGTAATTTTCCTCTCCTCCCTCCCCTTTTACATTTGTTTTCAATATCTATGAGTCTGTTTCTATTTTGTATATAGTTTCACTTGTATTATTTTTTAGATTCCACGTATAAGTGATGTCATATAGTGTTTGTCTTTCTCTGACTTACTTCACCAAGTATAATATTCTCTAGGTCCATCCATGTTGCTGCAAGTGACAATATTTCATTCTTTTTATTGCTGAGTAATATTCCACTGTTATACGTGTGTAACACACCACATCCTACAACAGTCATGTGTTGATGGACACTTGAGTTGTTTCCATGTCTTGGCTATTGTAAATAGTGCTGCTATCAACATTGGTGTGCATATATCTTTTTGAGTTAGAATTTTCTTTTTTCTTTCTTTTTGGATGAATACCCAGTAGTGGGATTGCTGGATCACATAGGTAGCTCCATTTTTAGTTTTTAAGGGAACCACCATATTACTATCCATAATGGCTATACCAGTTTATGTTCCTTCCTGCAGAGTTCTCTTTTCTCCACATCTTCTCTAGCTTTTTATTTGTAGACATTTCGATAACCATTTTGACCACTGTGAGACTTAACTTATTCTGTTTTTGACTTGCATCTGACTAGCATTTCTCTAATAATTAGCAATCTTTTCATATGTCAGTCATCTATGTCTTCTTTGGACAAATGTCTGTTTAGGTCTTCTGCTCACATTTTGATTGGGTTGTTGGTTTTTTTTTTTTTTAATATTGAGTTGTATGAGCTATTTGTATATATTAGGTATTAAACCCTTGACAGTCACATAATTTAAATATTTTATCCTATACTGAGGGTTGTCTTTTTGTCTTGTTTATGGTTTTCTTTGTTGCGCAAAAGTTTTTAAGTTTAATTGGGTCCCATTTGCTTATTATTGTTTTTATTTTCTTTACTCTAGGAGATTGGTCAAAAAAGATCTTGATGCAGTTATGTCAGTGTTCTGCCTATGTTTTCCTCTAAAAGTTTTATTGTATCCAGTCTTACATTTAGGTCTTCAATCCATTTTGAGTTTATTTTTGTGTATGGTTGTTAGGTACTGTTCTAATTTTGTTCTTTTACATGTAGCTGTCCCGTTTTCCCAGCACCACTTATTGAAGAGGCTTTCTTTTCTCCATTGTATATTTTTGCCTCCTTTGTCATATATAAGGTGACCATGAATGCATGGGTTTATCTATGGGCTTTCTATCATGTACCATTGATCTATATTTCTGAAGTATTCCTTTCTCTGCAGTTTTTGAAATAGTTTGATAAGGATAGGTTCTAACTCTTCTATAAATGTTTGTTAGGATTCACCTGCAGAGTCAATTTGTTCTGGACTTTTGCTTGTTGAGAGTTTTTAATTGATCATTCAGTTTCATTACTGGTCTGCTCATATTTTCTATTTCTTCCTGGCTTAGTCTTGGGAAGGTGTGCCTTTCCGAGAATTTGTCCGTTACTCTTAGGTTGCCCATTTTATTGGCATGTGGTTGTTCACAGTAATCTCTTATGATCCTTTGTATGTCTGTGATGTTAGTTATAATTTCTTTTTCTTTTCTTGTTTTATTGATTTGAGTGAGCCCTTTCCTTTTTTTTCTTGATGAGTTGGCAAAGGATTTATCAATTTTGTTTATATTTTCAAAGAACCAGCTTTTACTTTCACTGATCATTTTTGTTTTTTCTTAGACTCAATTTTGTTTCTACTGTCATCTTTATGATTTCTTTTGTTCTACTAACTTTTGGTTTTGTTTGTTCTTTTTCCAGTTGCTACAGGCCTAAGGTTCAGTTCAGTTCATTCGCTCAGTTGTGTCTGGCTCTTTGCGACCCCATGAATCGCAGCACGCCAGGCCTCCCTGTCCATCACCAACTCTCGGAGTTTACTCAAACTCATGTCCATCGAGTCGGTGATGCCATCCAGCCATCTCATCCTCTGTCGTCCCCTTCTCCTTCTGCCCCCAATCCCTCCCAGCATCAGGGTCTTTTCCAGTGAGTCAATTCTTTGCATGAGGTGGCCAAAGTACTGGAGTTTCAGCTTCAGCATCAGTCCTTCCAATGAACACCGAGGACTGATCTCCTTTAGGATGAACTGGTTGGATCTCCTTGCAGTCCAAGGGACTCTCAAGAGTTAGGTGTTGCTTATTTGAGATTTTTCTTGTTTCCTGAGGTAAACCTGTATATACTATAGATTTTTCTCTTAAACTGCTTCTGCTGCATCTCATATGTTTTGGATCATTTTTCATTTTCATTTATGTCTAGGTATTTTTTTGTTTCCTATTTGATATTTTCAGTGATCCACTGATTGTTAAGTAGCGTATTGTTTAGCTTTCTTGTGTTTGCATTTTTTACATTTTTTTCTCATAGTTGATTGATTTCTAGTCCTCATAGTGTTTTACTTGGAAAAGATACTTGATATGATTTCAGTTTTCTTGCATTTATTGAGGGCTTTTTTCTTTTTTGTGTGGCCTAGCATTATTTATTCTGAAGAATGTTCCATGTGCACTTGAAAAGAATGTGTGTTCTGCTTTTTGATGGAATGCTCTATAAATATCAGTTAAGTTCATTTGCTCTAATGTGTTATTTATGGCCTGTGTTATTGCTGATTTATTCTCTGGATGTTCTGTCCACTGATGAAAGTGAGGCGTTAAAGTTTCCCACTGTTATTGTGTTACTGTCAATTTCTCCTTTTATGGCCATTAGCATTTGCCTTATATATTGAGGTGCTCCTGTGCTGGGTGCATGTATATTTACAATTGTTGTATCTTCTTCTTGGATTGATTCCTTGATCCTTATGTAGTGTCCTTCTTTCTCTCTTTTTTTTTTTTTTTTTTTCTTTCTCTCTTATAACAATCTTTATTTTAAAGTCACTTTGTTGTGTGTAAGTGTTGCTACCTCAGCTTTCTTTTGATTTCCGTTTGCATGGAATACTTTTTTTCCACCCCCTCACTTTCAGTCTATGTGTCTCTAGATCTGAAATGGGTTTCTTATAAACAGCATATTTGTGGGTCTTGTTTATGTACCATTCAACCATCCTATATCTTTTGGTGGAAGCTTTCGGTCCAGTTATATTTAAGGCAGTTATCAATTTTTATGTTCTTATTACCATTATTCTGTAAATTGTTTTGGATTTGGATTTGTAGCTTCCCCCTGCCCCCGCTTTCTTCTTCTCTTGTTCTATTTTCTTGTGATTTGATGACTATCTTTAGTGTTATGCTTGGATTTTTTTTTCCTTTTCTGTGTATCTGGGTATCTGTTATTGCTTTTGGATTTGTTACTATCAAGAGGTTTTTGTATAGCAATCTATATATACATGATTGTTTTCAGTTGCTTATCTCTTACTTTCAAATGCATTTCAAAAACCTTGCATGTGTACTCTCCTCCACCTCAAAATTACTGTTTTTGATATCATATTTTGCATCTAATTGTTTTGTGTATCTCTTAACTGTTTATTGTGGTTGTAGATGATTTAATGACTCATCTTTTAGCCCCCCTACTGGTTTTGTGTGTGGATGGTTTTGAACCTTTACTGTATCTTTGCTTTACTGGTGAGCTTTTTCATTTTATAATTTTCTGTGTCTGATTGTGGCCTTTTCTTTTTTACCTAGAGAAGTTCCTTTAATATTTGTTGTAAAGCTGGTTTGGTGGTGCTGAAATCCTATAGCTTTTGCTTGTCTGTATATCATTTGATTTCTCCATCAAATCTAAGTGAAATCCCTCCTGGATAGAGTATTTTTGGTTGTATTTTTTTCACTTTTTCATCACTTTAAATATATCATGCCACTCCTTTCTGGCCTGCAGATTTTCTCATGAAAAGACAGTGGATATCCTACTGGGAGTTCCCTTGTGTGTTATTTGTGACTTTTCTCTTGTTCTTTTAATATTCCCTCTTTATCTTTAATTTTTGTCATATTAATTACTGTATTACTTTGTCAGCAAAGTAAATAACATAAGTAATACATTAATACAAGAAGAACATAAGTAACACATTAGAGCAGAGACATTATTTTGCCAACAAAGATCTGTCTAGTCAAAGCTATGGTTTTTCCAGTAGTCATGTATGGATGTGAGAGTTGGACTATGAAGAAAACTGAGCACCGAAGAATTGATGCTTTTGAACTGTGGTGTTGGAGAAGACTCTTGGGAGCCCCTTGGACTGCAATGAGATTCAACCAGTCCATCCTGAAGGAAATCAGTCCTGAATATTCTTTGGAAGGACTGATGCTGAAGCTGAAACTCCAATAGTTTGGCCAACTGATGCGAAGAACTGACTCATTGGAAAAGACCCTGATGCTGGGGAAGATTGAAGGCAGGAGGAGAAGGGGATGACAGAGGATGAGATGGTTGGATGGCATCACCAACTCAATGGACATGAGTTTGAGAAAGCTGTGGTAGTTGGTGATGGACAGGGAAGCCTGGGGTGCTGCAGTCCATGGGAGTCACGAAGAGTTGGACATGACTAGCAACTGAACTGAACTGAACTGAGTTACAGTATCTTAATATGTTCCTCTTTGGATTCATCCTGTATGGGACTGTCTGCATTTCCTGGACTTGGGTAGCTGTTTTCTTTCAGGTTAGAGAAGTTTTCAGCTATGATATCTTCAAATATGTTCTCAGCCCCTTTATATCTCTTTTTTCCTTCTGAGACCCATATAATGTAAATATTGATGTGCTTGCTATTGTCCCAGAGGTCTCTGGAACTGTGCTCATTTCTTTTCATTATTTTTTCTTTTTCCTGTTCAGCAGCAATGATGTCCACTACTCTGTCTTCTAACTCACTGATCCATTCCTCTATATCTTTTAAACTATTATTGATTCCTTTTAGTGTATTTTTCATTTTAGTTTTTGTATTATTCATCTCTGAGTGTTCTTTATATTTTCTAACTCTTTGTTAATAACTTCTTGCTCTGTGTATTCATTCTGCTCTCAAGTTCTTTGATCATCTTCATGACCATTCATCTGGACTCCTTCTTGGATAGATTGCTTATCTCCACTTCACCTAGATATTCTGGTATTTTATATTATTCCTTTACCTGGAACATTTTTTGTTGCCATCTCAATTTTGTCTAAGTTGCTATTTTATTTTATGTATGTGGTAGGTTTGTATATGTGGTAGCTGTGACCGACCTAGACAGCATATTAAAAAGCAGAGACATTATTTTGCCGACAAAGGTCCATCTAGTCAAAGTTATGGTTTTTCCAATAGTCATGTATGGATGTGAGAGTTGGACTATAAAGAAAGCTAAGCACCAAAGATTTGATGCTTTTGAACTGTGGTGTTAGAGAAGACTCTTGAGAGTCCCTTGGACTACAAGGAAATCCAGCCAGTCAATCCTAAAGATAATCAGTCCTGAATACTCATTGGAAAGACTGATGCTGAAGCTGAAACTGCAATACTTTGGCCAACTGATGCGAAGAACTGACTCATTGGAAAAGACCCTGATGCTGGGGAAGATTGAAGGCAGGAGGAGAAGGGGATGACAGAGGATGAGCTGGTTGGATGGCATCACCGACTCGATGGACATGAGTTTGAGTAAGCTCTGGGAGTTGGTGATGGACAAGGAAGCCTGGTGTGCTGCAGTCCATGTGGTTGCAAAGAGTTGGACACGACTGAGCAACTGAACTGAACTGATGTGGTAGGTTAGTTACATTTCTCAACCTTGGAGAAGTGACTTTCTGTAGAAGACACCTTATGTATCACAGCAATGCACTCCCATCTCATCAGCAAGGTATGTGCTCTAGGGCTTCCCCCTAAGAGGTTCTTCTATTGTGGCAGATTGACTGTGTGGGCACTCTGGTAGGTTTGGTGGCCAGTTGGTTGACAAGTCCTGCCTTGTGTGGATGCTGCCGGCTGGTGTTTAGTGGTTCCTGATCATGAGGTGGCTGCTTGTAGAATCCTAGTGGGCCTCAGGGCCAGTGCTGGCTCAATCACAGGGTCCCAGAGGCTCCAGGACTGTTGACCACCAACTGGTAGATGAACTGTTACTGAAGTTGGTGCTGGAATACTGGCAGGTAGAATACCAAGGAATGTAGTGTCATCCTGTGGTAACAGTATGTTTAGTTTTGTAAGAAACTGGCAAATTGTCCAGTTTTCCAAAGTGGTATACCATTTTGCATTCCCACCCACGATGAAAGAGAGTTACTGTTGCTTCACATCCTCTCCAGCATTTGATGTTGTCTGTATTTCAGATTTTGGCCATACTAGTAAGTGTGTCTTGGTATCTCATATAGCTTTAATTTGCGTTTCTCTTTAACATTTGATGTGGAACATTGTTCATATGATTGTTTACCATCTGTATATTTTCTTTGATGAAGTGTCTGTTAAGATCTTTGGCCCATTTTTTTATTGGGTTGTTTGCTTTTCTTACTGTTGACCTTTAATTGAAAGTGAAAGTCACTCAGTCATGTCCAACTCTTTGGGACCTGATGGACTGTACAATCCATGGAATTCTCCAGGCCCGAATACTGGAGAGGGTAGCCTTTCCCTTCTCCAGGGGATCATCCCAACCCAGGGATCAAACCCAGGTCTCCTGCATTATTGGCAGATTCTTTACCAGCTGAGCCACAGGGGAAGCCCAAGAATACTGGAGTGGGTAACCTATCCCTTCTCCAGCAGATCTTCCAAACGCAGGAATCGAACCGGGGTCTCCTGCATTGCAGGTGGATTCTTTACCAACTGAGCTATCAGGCAAGTCCTTTAAGAGTTCTTTGTAAATTTTGGATAATAATACTTTATCAACTGTGTCTTTAGCACATACTTTTTCCCTGGTCTGAGACTTGTCTTTAATATTCTATCTTCTACAGAGCAGAAGCTTTTAGTTTTAATGAAGTCCAACTTACCCATTATTTCTTTATAGATTATGTCTTTGATATTGTATCGAAAAAGTCACAGCCATCCCAAAGATCAACTGGGTTTTTTGCTATGTTATCTCCTTGAGTTATATAGTTTTATGTTTACACAAATTGATCTGTGATCCATTTTTGGTTAATTTTTGTGAAAAGTGTAACATCTGTGTCTAATTCTTTTTTTTTTTTCTGGCATGTAGATGTCTAGCTGTTCTAGCATCATTTGTTAAAAAGATTGTCTTTTCCCCATTGCATTGCTTTTGCTCTTGTGTCAAGGATCAGTTGGCTGTATTTGTGGAGGTCTATTTCTGGGATTCCTATTCTGTTGCCTTGATTTATTTGTCTATCTTTCTCTATTTTGATCATTTTAGTAAGTCTTAGTAGATCTTGAAGTCCCACTACTTGCAGTCCTCCCACCTTGTTGTTGACAATACTAGATATTTTGTCTTTCCATATAAACATTAAAAATCAGTTTGTTGGTATTCACAAAATAGCATGATGAGAATTCGATTGGGATTGCACTGAATTTATAGACTAAATTGGGAAAACTGACATTTTGACAATATGGAGTCTGAATATGCATGAATACAAAATATCTCTCCATTTATTTAGTTATTTGGTTTCATTCATCAGAGTTTTTAGTTTTACTCCTAGCGATTGCATACATATTTGGTATTTCATTTTTTTGGATGATAGTGTAAATGGTATTGTGTTTTAGTTTCAAATTCTATTTTTTTGCTTATATAAAGGAAATAAATTGACTTTTGTATATGAACAATCTATCCTGCAACCTTGTTATGATCACTTCTTAGTTCCAGATCTTTTGTCAATGCTTTTGGATTACGACTTAGGTGATTGGAGTTCCCATGTGGTGCTAGTGGTAAAGAAACCGCCTGCCAATGCAAGAGACATGAAAGATGTGGACTTGATCCCTAGGTCGGGAAAATCTCCTGGAGGAGGGCATGGCAATGCACTCCAGTATTCTTGCCTGGAGAATCCCATAGACAGAGGAGCCTGGTGGACTATGGTCCATAGGGTCACAAAGAGTTGGACATGACTGAAGCGGCTTAGCATGCATGCATATAGGTGACTATGTTATCTATGGACAGATATTTTTACTTATTCTTTCTCAATCTGTATCTCTTTTGTTCCATATTTTGTCTTATTTCATTACCTAGGACTTCAGTCCAGTTCAGTTCAGTAGCTCAGTCGTGTCTGACTCTTTGTGACCCATGGACTGCAACATGCCAGGCCTCCCTGTCCATCACCAACTCCCAGAGTTTACTCAAACTCATGTCCATCAAGCCGGTGATGCCATCCAACCATCTCATGCTCTGTCATCCCCTTCTCCTCCTGCCCCCAATCTTTCCAAGCATCAGGGTCTTTTCAAATGAATCAGCTCTTTGCATCAGGCAGCCGAAGTATTGGAGTTTTAGCTTTAACATCAGTCCTTCCAAAGAACACCCAGGACTGATCTCCTTTAGGATGGACTGGTTGGATCTCCTTGCTGTCCAACGGACTCTCAAGAATCTTCTCCAACACCACAGTTCTAAAGCATCAATTCTTTGGCGCTTGGCTTTCTTTACAGTCCAACTCTCACATCCATACATGACTACTGGAAAAACCATAGCCTGGACTAGACAGACCTTTGTTGACAAAGTAATGTCTCTCCTTTTTAATATACTGTCTAGGCTGGTCATAACTTTCCTTCCAAGGAGTAAGCATCTTTTAATTTCATGGCTGCAGTCACCATCTGCAGTGATTTTGGAGCTCAAAAAAAAAAAAAAAAAAAAGTTAGCCACTGTTTCCACTGTTTCCCTATCTATTTGCCATGAAGTGATGGGACCGGATGCCATGATCTTAGTTTTCTGAATTTTGAGCTTTAAGTCAACTTTTTCACTCTCCTCTTTCACTTTCATCGAGAGGCTCTTTAGTTCTTCCTCACTTTCTGCCATAAGGGTGGTGTCATCTGCATATCTGAGGTTATTGATATTTCTCCTGGCAATCTTGATTCCAGCTTGTGCTTCACCCAGCCCAGCATTTCTCATGATGTACTCTGCATATAAGTTAAGTAAGCAGGGTGACAATATACAGTCTTGATGTACTCCTTTTCCTATTTGGAACCAGTCTGTTGTTCCATGTCCAGTTCTAACTGTTACTTCCCTACTATGTGTAAATTGGCTTGCTTTATATTATTCCATAGGTCTTTTATATTGCTTTCATTTTTTTTTTTCATCTGTCTGTCTGCTTTCCTGATGCGTGATTTCCATTCTTTTCTTCCAGATCACTTATTTGTTCTTCTGAATTGTTAAGTTCAGTATTTATTGCTTTCAGCTCAGCTTTTGTCTCAGAAAATTAGTTTTCTAATTTTAATTGGCTCCTCTTTATAGTTTCTAGTTCTTTGTTCAGTGATCTGCCTTTCTTAATTCCTATTGATAGCCTTTCTTAATTCTGTTAGTATTTTTATTAGTCTTTTTTGAACTCCAAGACCGGAGAAATTTGTTTGTTCCTTCAGGGGATTTCTCTTGTTCTTTTAAGTGGAAGTGGTACTTCTGCTTCTTCATTTTACTTAGATTTCTTCAACTCTGAATTTAGAAGAAACAGTTGTCCACTGTGGTCTTAAAGGGCTGTTTTTATGTGGGTATCCCTGTGTAGCCTGTGTCTTTGTAATATTTTTGGTGAGAGGGCTGTTTTTAGTATGGATGCCTGCCCCAGTTTTCCTCATTGGGTGCTGCCCGTTATCCTCTTGATAATGGGTGTGACTGGTATTGTGATGATCAGAGCCTGCCTTGGATGTTGAATGGGGCCTCCATTTTGCTCTGTGGTTGTCACAGCCCTGTTGGGGGTAGGGTCTGCTCCTAGTTGTTGGCACTAGTAGCTCCTAGATCCATTTCTGAGCTGTGGTGTGAGGTAGGTGAGAGTGAGATACTGCACTGGGGGAAGAGCTACTAAGTGTTCCTCCCAGGAACTGTCTCCTGGGAAGTGTGCTCTGTGGTCTCATCCACATCTGTTGTGCAAGCTCATGAAGTACGCTCTTGTTGGCACTGCCCACGGCCCTTCCTCAGGATAAGAATGCAAGCAATCAGCCCAGAAGTTCCTCAGGCACTGTGCTCACCAGTCCACCAGCATAGATGTGTTGGCCCAGGTCCACTAGTCAGGCACCAGGGCCCCCTGTGAGGCCTGAAGGGTCAATCCAGACCTTGGCCCGGCCTTTGCTTGTCCTGGCAGCTACTAATGCCAGACCCACCCAACCCTGGGAGTACCAGTAGTCTGCTTGAATGTCTCACAGGCTCTGAGTTTACAAAGGAGCCTATGGCATAAATCCTCCGAAACCAACAGGACACTGCTCAAATTTCAGCCCCACTTCTAAAGTCATGCAGCAGCTCCTGGGGATCAACACAGACTTCAGCCTTGCCTCTGTGTGTGGATTGCCCATGGTGCTTGTGCACTCCCAGAGCTCACAGAGGCAGAGTCGTGCCCACTGTGAGCATGTGTTGGTGGGGCCCTGCCCCTCCATTCTTGCACATTAACAACAGGGCTTCAGTTGCAAAATCAGGCTCCATCCTGTGTACCCCCAGTTACAGTCTAGGGCACACTCTAGCCCCTTCAAGCTGCCTCTGCACAGCTAACCTCAGGTCTCTCCCTGGGTCTATCCACTGATGCCCAAGTTTTAGCACCCAGCCCCCAGTGAGCACCACAGACATGCATCTCTGTCTGGAGACTGCAAGTGAGGTAGCCAGGACCATCTGTGCTGATCTCTGTTTGTTCTGCCTACCACAGCCAGCTACTGCAGTCTCCTCTGAGCCTCTGAAGCTCCCTGTTTTTCACTGCTGATCTCCCAGCCGTTGAAGGGGGTTCCCAGGGTGAAGGAACCTTTCTTCTTTTACAGATCCCTCCCAGGGGTGCAGATTCTGTCCTGATTGTTTTTTTTTTCCCGCTTTTGTCCTACCTGCTTACATGATGATCTTTCCTGCAGTTTTGATCACATGAGATCTTCCCCCAGTATTCAGTAGGAATCTATGAGAATTGTTCCACATGTAGATGTATTTTTAATGTATCTGTGGGAGGATATGAGCTCCACATGATTCTGTTCCACCATCTTGATCTCTCTTCAGTTGTTTTTGATCAAAGAGGGATAGTTTTTCTTCTTTCACCAGTGAATGTGATGGTAAGCTCTGGGTTTCTATTTATAGTCTTTATCAGGCTGAGAAAATCTTTTTTTTTCCTCTGTTGAAGCCTTTTGTTTAATCAAAAGAGTGTCGGACTTCATCAGATGCCTTTTTAGTCTGTTGAGATAATTGTGTAATTTTTGTTCTTTATTCTATTGATATGGTATATTACAGTAACTGGTTTTTCTCATGGTAACCATATTCCCATTATTTAGAAAAACCTCACTTCTTCATTGTTCTAGCTCTGTCTTAGCCTCATATTAGGATGTTTGATCTCATACAATGGATGATACTAATAGTTTTATAGAATTAGTTGGCAAATATTTCCTTTTTTGTTTTTAGGAGAATGTTTGAAGAATTGGTGGAAGAATTTAAATCATTTATCTCTGTCTCTGTCTTTTCTGGTCAGTTCAGCTACTTTATTGATCTTTTCAGAGAACCAGATTTCAGTGTATTGATTTTCTATTGATATATTTTTTCCTATTCTATTAATACTTCATTAAAGTGAAGTGAAAGTCACTCAGTCATGTCTGACTCTTTGTGACCCCATGGACTATACAGTCCAAGAAATTCTCCAGATCAGAATACTGGAGTGGTTAGCCTTTCCCTCTCCAGGGGATCCTCCCAACCCAGGGGTCGAACCCAGGTCTCCCACATTGCAGGCGGATTCTTTACCAGCTGAGCCACAATGGAAGCCCAATACTTCATTAATTTCTGCTCAAATCTTTATTATTTCCTTCTTTCTGTTTGCTTCAGGTTTATGTTGTTCTTTTATTCTGTGACTTAGGTGAATGGTTAGGTTAGTGATTTCATATATTCTTTTTTAATATAGCTGCTCATAGGTATAAATTTCCCTCTCTGTACTGCTTAGGTTTCATCTGAGAAGTTTTAGTGTGTTGTAGCATATATTATTCTAAAAATATTTTTTTCTTTGAACCATTTATTTTGTCAAGGGTATGTATGTATAGGGGCTTCCCTAGTGGCTCAGATGGTGAAGAATCTGCCTGCAGGGTGGGAGACCCAGGTTCAGTTCCTGGGTTGGGAAGATCCCCTGGAGAAGGGAATGGCAACCCACTCTACTATTCTTGCCTGGAGAATTCCATGAACAGGGGAGCCTGGCAAGCTACAGTCCATGGGGTCACAGAGTCGGACATGATTGATTGAGTGACTACCATACACACACACACACACGTATATATAGAACTTGTTACATTAGCCTTTTTGCTGCTTATTTATGGTTCTCTTCCTTTGTTCTTGTGGATTCACGTTACCATTTGATGTCCTTTTCTCCCTCCATTGTAGCCTTGCTCCCATCAACCTTCTCTGTGTTATTATTTTCAAATAAGCATCCCATATTACAATTATATACATATTAATTTTTACATCGCTTCTTAAATCAGTTAAGGTTGGAGAGGAATAGTGCAATTATACTGTCTTTTATAATTACCTACATTAATTACTTTTACTTATAATCTTTGTATATAGGTACATATTACTCTTTCAGCCTAAAGAACTTCTGTGTATTTTTTGTAAGGGAGCTCTGCTTGCAACACATTCTCTCAGTTTTTGTTATCTGGAAACATCTTTATTTCACCTTCATTTTTGAAAGATAATTTTGATGAACATAAGAGTCTTGGTTAACAGGGTTTCTTTTCCCAGTAAACTAAGTATGTCATTCCTTTGCCTTTTGACTTATTGTTTCTGAAGAGAGTCTCAGCTATTAACCTTATTGGGGATCCCTTATATACAAGGAATCATTTTTCTCTTGCTCCTTTCAAGATTTTTTTTTCTTTTAGCATTTTTACCTTGATGTGTCTGGGAGTAGATTGATTTTTTTAATCCTACATGGAGTTTTTTGAGGTTCTTAGATGTATAATGTCTTTCAAATAATTTAGAAAAATTTTCAGCCAATATTTCTGTGAATGTTTTCTCCTTTCTCTCCTCTCCTTCTAATAGTCCAATAATGCGTATGTTGGTGTGATTAATAGTATCCTACCTTTTTTTGAGATTTTTTACTTTTCTTCAGTTTTTTTCTCCCTGTTTTTCCTAAACATTTGTAATTATCTTCTTGTTTTCCATCATCAGTATCTTACATCCTCAAAATTTCTTTATTAAATAAACCCATATTAATATTTCAGAGACCTTGCTTTACACATATTATTTCTCAACTTGGAAGCTTCCAGTGGCTTTCCCTTGTCTACATGGCAAGTCAGTCTCATAGATTGCCATTATATGGCTCTTTTGTACCTCATCAGCATTCTTTCCTCTCTCCTTCTACATTAATCTTTTAATCTACCCAGTTTGGCTTATGCATTATTCTCTAATCATACTCTCTCATCATACATCATCATATTCTCTTAACATTCTGCCTTCATGTCGTTTCTTATGCTCTCCTAGCCAACTTCTGTCTAATAGCTAAGTTCTTAGTCTAATAGCTAGGAAGTCTTCTGTAAAATTCTACAAAGTCTTCTGTTATAAAAGGAAACCACAGTTTTATTCTCCACTCCTAAAGTACTTCATGTCTATCAATCATTTATGGTACTTCATATCATTATTTTCAATATTTTTTTGTTTAGTAAATTTTAAGCTTCTTAGTAGTTATTTCTTTGTACCCTCCCACTTACTACAATACTGTGAAAATAAGGAATAGCAATAAATACAGTTATTGACAATGTTGTTTTATACAATATGACATTTAAGCATATTTCAGTTACTAACAGGCAATAAATATAATCAAAGCAGAAAGCTTTCACCTTCTAATAAATCAGAGTTGGAAACTGAAGTAAAACATTAGTTAAACAATGATTCTTTTCTACTAAAATCAGTGCATGGTACTGATGTTTACTGATTGAAAAATAGTAATTGGTTCCATATATATACATACACACAACTGCAAATACGCTGTTTGGTCAACTAACGGTTTGGCAATTACTAGAGAAGCATTGGGTTGAAAAAATATCAACTGAGAAGAATGGGCTTCTTTGCTAAGTCTGTTACTTCCTTTAATTCTCTAATTCCTTTTATTATCAAAACTTAGTAATCCCTGACTGGCTCTACGACCACTGTACAGAATGAGTCCCTGAGCCAAAGTTGTCCCTTTGTAATGATCTATATTTAGTGTTAACAATTCTTTTTCATATATAATATAGATACTTTTAATCCTATTTTACAATATAAATGATAGTGGTCAATATTTATTATTGGGTTGCTTCTTCAGTTGACATAGAGTAAAAGAAAAAGAAGGAAATTTCAAAAAAGCATGCCATGGAGCAGATAAGGTATACTGTATGCTGATAGCCATTAAACAAATTGGATAAAACTGTCCTGACTTCTGAGTTGGATTTGTCTGCCATTATGAAACTGTGATGAAATTTTAACTTATATGCATGTAAACATCTCTCTACATGATAGTTTTCTTTGTCTACAAATAGCTCTGGCAATGTAAGAATATTTATTAAAATAAAATGTGTCATCTTAAAAAACAGATTAATAAGCAAAATTATAACTATAAAGATAAAGCTTACTTCTGCCTATGACATACTTATTTCCATTTTCAACTCTTCTTGATGTTTTATTCAAACTCTTTTGTAATCTGAACTTAATCTTTCCCTTATAAGAAACTATTATTTTTGTTTTATGTAAATAGAGTTCATCATTAAAATTTTAAAAAAACTTGAAATATATCACCTGTGTTGATTGTTAATGGACTTTCCTTTAAATGAATTTGATGAAAATGCAATGATTTTCATAGTGTATCATAAGTTTTAAGTGACAAGTCTTTCTGCATATGAAAGGGTTTTCTTGTTTCATAGGTGAAATTTTTAAAGCCTAGTATGGATTTTCATAATACATTTCATTATGCAGATAAGTATATATGTGTGTGTCTTCAATCCTGCAGCTGTTTATCATGAAACTTATGTAATTAAAATAACTTTATATGATGCTAGACTTATATATGGAGAATGTGAAGCAATAAAAATATGTTTACAAATAACTTTATTGATTATATAACAGTCAATTGTTAGGGCTCAGTAAACCATTTATAAATTTAACAAGAATGTTAGAATGCATAGAAACGTGTCTATCTGATTATGAAAAATACACAATTATTTTAAAAAAATATTCCTTTAAAAATTCTTATGGATAAGTAGGATTTAATTCATATTTAATAAAATCCTTTTCTTTCTTTAGGAAAAAGTCAAAGAGAAGGAAGAAAACCTGAATCTTGCAAACCAATTCTTAAAGTAGAATACAAGACTTGTAGAAACAGGTATGCATTTTTACTTGGGGGGTTATGGAAAAAAAATGTAAGAAAGAGTGACAAGAAATACAGATATCCTTTAATGTTTGTATATTGTTAAGTTTTACGTAATTATATTAACTAACATTAACAACAATGTTCCTTGATAACAGATTTATTATTCAATGGGTATGTATATGATGTCAATATTATTATAAATAGTAACTTAATTATTTAAAGATTTTTATTAATATTCATATGAGTATTATATACATTAATTTTAACAATGAAGGGCTTTTTGGCCATGCAATTGCAAGTAGCAATCATTTAGCATTATTAAACAGCAAAAGCTATTTACTTATTAGTATTACATATGAATTAAATATATAACTAAGTCTCTGTACTTTAAGATCTTACTTTTTGAATTTGAAAAGATTAAAGTTAGTTGGGAATATAAACATTTATGTATATTGGTGTAATACAATGGTACTAAATTTTAAGATATAGAACATTAAAAATAATATTTAATAAAATTTATTTTGTATGTATAGCAGCCATATCCTATATATCAGCAATGTTCTTTATACCTAAAGTAATTATTAGTGGCAATATTCCCATCCAGAATTACTATAATTACAAATCTCGTGTAGACCTTAGTTTTAAGTCTAAATTGGATAATTCTACTTTATATTACTTAAATGCCCACACTATAATATTTTCCTGTCATCACAGGTACATATAATATTTGCTTATAGCTGCTCTTCTCAAAGTATGATAGATAGATGGATCAAAACCTCTTTAGCCTAGCCTAAGATCTTCACGACCCAGATAATCACAATGGTGTGATCACTCACCTAGAGCCAGACATCCTGGAATGTGAAGTAGGTGGGCCTTAGAAAGCATCACTATGAACAAAGCGAGTGGGTGTGATGGAATTCCAGTTGAGCTATTTCACATCCTAAAAGATGATGCTGTGAAAGTGCTGCACTCAATATGCCAGCAAATTTGGAAAACTCAGCAGTGGCCACAGGACTGGAAAAGGTCAGTTTTCATTCCAATCCATAAGAAAGGAAATGCCAAAGAATGCTCAAACTACTGCACAATTGTACTCATCTCACATGCTAGTAAAGTAATGCTCAAAATTCTCCAGGCCAGGCTTTAGCAATGTGTGAACCATAAACTTCCAGATGTTCAAGCTGGTTTTAGAAAAGGCAGAGGAACAAGAGATCAAATTGCCAATATCTGCTGGATCATCGAAAAAGCAAGAGAGTTCCAGCAAAACATCTGTATCTGCTTTATTGACTATGCCAAAGCTTTTGACTGTGTGGATCACAATAAACTGTGGAAAATTCTGAAGGAGATGGGAATACCAGACCACCTGGCCTGCCTCTTGAGAAACCTGTATGCAGGTCAGGAAGCAACAGTTAGAACTGGACATGGAACAACAGACTGGTTCCAAATAGGAAAAGGAGTACATCAAGGCTGTATATTGTCACCCTGCTTATTTAACTTATATGCAGAGTACATCATGAGAAACGCTGGGCTGGAGGAAGCACAAGCTGGAATCAAGATTGCCGGGAGAAATATCAATAACCTCAGATATGCAGATGACACCACCCTTATGGCAGAAAGTGAAGAAGAACTAAAGAGCCTGTTGATGAAAGTGAAAGAGGAGAGTGAAAAAGTTGGCTTAAACCTCAAAATTCAGAAAACTAAGATCATGGCATCTGGTCCCATCACTTCATGTGAAATAGATGAGGAGACAGTGGAAACTGTCAGACTTTATTTTTTTGAGCTCCAAAATCACTGCAGATGGTGATTGCAGCCATGAAATTAAAAGACACTTGCTCCTTGGAAGGAAAGTTATGATCAACCTAGATAGCATATTAAAAAGCAGAGACATTACTTTGCCAACAAAGTCCATCTGGTCAAGGCTATGGTTTTTCCAGTGGTCATGTATGGATGTGAGTGTTGGACTGTAGGAAAGCTGAGCGCCGAAAAATTGATGCTTTTGAACTATGGTGCTGGAGAAGACTCTTGCGAGTCCCTTGGACTGCAAGGAAATCCAACCAGTCCATCCTAAAGGAGATCAGTCCTGGTTGTTCATTGGAAGGACTAATGCTGAAGCTGAAACTCCAATACTTTGGCCACCTCATGCGAAGAGTTGACTCATTGGAAAAGACCCTGATGCTGGGAGGAAGTGGGGGCAGGAGGAGAAGGGGACGACAGAGGATGAGATGGCTGGATGCCATCACCGACTCGATGGGCATGAGTTTGAGTAAACTCCGGGAGTTGGTGATGGACAGGGAGGCCTGGCGTGCTGCGATTCATGGGGTCGCAAAGAGTCAGACACGACTGAGTGACTGAACTGGACTGAATGTTACTATGCATAACTAGTAAAAATAACCACAGTTTTATTACTATTGTAACTAAAGTATTAAAATATTTAAAATTTAATCATTATGGATGAAAATATTTTACATATATTCTTTCCTTCTTAAAACAGCGTTTATAACCTTAACTTTGCTTGAGTCTTCAGGCTCAGTATTATTTACATCGGTTGTTATACCGTGTTGCACTCAAGGGCACCTAACCTTGCCTAAAGGGAGTACGGAGGAGTACAGTGAAGGAAGAATCACTGAAATTCTTCTTAGGAAAGGAGATGCTTGAGATGGGATTTTAAGGGATGGAGGATAGGATAGTTCCAGATGAATGGAGAAAAGGATAAACATAAAGAAAAGGTAATTCAGAAATCAGGAATTCAAGGCAAGACAGTTTAATGATAAGATCATTGGAGTGAAACAACCATGTGACCTTGAAAATTAACTTTTTAAAAATTTAATTTTCTCATCAACAGTACCTATTTAATTATGATGTTTGTAACATCATAAATTTGATGAGAGGCCCACAGTGTTTTTCTTAAAAAGCAGTTGTTACCATCATAAAGCCATGTTAGTTCACACTGTTAATATTTTTCTATGATTCTAAATTGATTTGTTCTAGTTATTGGTAGTTGAAGTTTGTGTAGAAATAATTCAGATTTCTAACATGAAATAATTATGATTAGTAATATATAATCACTATCAGGCCACTTACTGTGCACTGTAGAACTCTGTGTCAATTTGTTGTGATTTACAACTATATTAGAAGCAGTGGATCCACAGCTCAGAACACAAAGAGACTACAAAAACAGAGGAGCACTGAAGTTGAGTCCACAGCAAAGTGGACTCTAGTCTGGAAGTGGAAATAAATCTGTTTCTGCTCCTTCTCGTACATAGCAGATACTTTGTGAAGTAAAGAAAGTGGGACAGCTTTAGCAGGAGCAGGAACTTTATAAGAAGAACCTTACCTTAGTGTGCAGGGCTTCCCTGATGGCTCAGACAGTGAAGCGTCTGCCTGCAATGTGGAAGACCTGGGGTTTGATCCCTGGGTCAGGAAGATCCCCTGGAGAAGGAAATGGCAACCCACTCCAGTACTCTTGCCTGGAAAATCCCATGGCTGGAGGAGCCCAGTAGGCTCCATGGGGTCTCAAAGAGTCAGACACGACTGAGCAACTTCACATTCCTTTACCATGTATGTTGCAGCAGCTGGGCCCCTTAAAGGTCTGCACAGGTAACTGGTGTAAAGCGTATGTTTTCTGTTTAATGTTATCTCGGACCAGCCATTCCCAAACCTGCTCAGGGATCACTGGTCCCTCGTCACCAATTTGCTTGCTGCAGCTCCAGTCACAATGGTCTCAGGCTTAATAATTTTATCCTTTTAAAAAAAACAAATAATGATCTCTTTACCTGCTATCACTGGCATTATCAGGTTCTCTGTCGTTAATAAAAATTACTCTCTGCTAGTTTTTTAATCCTTTCCTATTGTAGCCGCCTACAGATAGACTTCATGTGTGGTTAAATTCTCCAAGCTTTAGTATACCCATCTATTAAATGGGGATAATAATAGTAGTTCTCTGATTGGTAAATCTTAAGGATTAAATACAATAATGCATGTGACGTTCTTCACAAAATACCTGGAACATCATAAATACTCAACAGATGTTACACGTTTGTTATATTACACAATTTATCATTTAATCCTTTTGCCTTCATTGAGACAAAATCTCAATGCTTTTTTTATTGTATTATCTATTTTATAAATTATACAATAGCCTTTTTTTCTCTTGGTATACAGTTCTATAGATTTTTTTTAAAGCAAATGTATAGATTCTTGAAATTGCAACCACAATAAGAATACAGAAAATTTCCATATGCACCAAATTATCTTTGCAGTCCCTAACAATTACACCTTTCCCCACTCCTAACCTCTGGAACCCAGTGATCTGTACTTTGTCACTATAGTTTTGACTTTTTGAGCTGTCATGTAAGTGTAGTTATATATTATGTAACTTTTGATCTTAGCTTCTTTTCCTCAATATAATGATACAAAGACTCAAGGAAAGTAAATTAGAGCATTTTCCCATATTTATTTTACAACTCAATTATTTGTGTGAAAATGCTGACAAAACTTTAAATAATAATTAGCAAAGGCATTTTATATGTAAGTTTTGATGAAAACTTTTTAAAAAACTTTTTTGTTATTATATAGCCCACATAAGATGCAAATGTCCCTTTGATGATGTTTGGTACTACATACAATACAATGTGTAAAAGAACAGGGGTTCTTATAGAGTGAGTTCTAGAAACAAGTAGATTCTTCAGTTTAGCAGATAGATAGAAGTGAATTATTTAGTGAAGCATATATTCTCAAGGAATTTGGTACAATAAAAGTGTCTAGTTTCTTGAAAAAATTTTTGGAGAATATTTTCAGTCTGGTCGTTACTTATTGAAAAATGCTTCATAGCAACACACATTTTCTTTTATATACATATGCTGGAGATATAGATATTTGAGAAAAGAAAAATGAAAAGTTATGAAAATATTTAATAACTTTCTGACAGCTGTAATATTTTATGATCATCTTAGACCCCCTCTATTATCTAACTGTAACTTGCAGTTAACAGAAATGAAAGTTTGTTCCAAGTTAGTTTTACAAGCTAAATAAAATTGACTTACCCTAGGTAAAGTTGAGAAGATCACATTTATTTTTGGTGAATTGTTTTCCCCTTACATGTAGTTTTCTCCATCTTTTTGTCATAACCCTTTTATATAGAAACACCATTATGTAGACTTTTCATGCTACCTTCCACTATTCTGGGCTTGCCATTGTCACGTTTCATTTTATATTGAAATTTGCTTCTATTTCTTAGTGATTTGGGACCTCACATGCCTACTGGTTAATATGATAAACTAATATTATCTAACATTCTAATAGTAGTAATTTAGAGTTTGGGAACCAACCACATGTGATGTTCTTTTGAGTCAGTGAGCATCTTTCCCCTGACCAACCTTACTGCCTTTTCCCCATCTCACCTCAACATCTTCAGGCTGATTCATTAGTAATTTTAACAGTGAGAATGTACATCAAGTAAAAGGGAAATAGAATAGTAAATTTGTTGGGTGAGATATTTGGGAGCAGAAAAGGCTTTTGCTCTGACAATTATTGTACATAATCCCTACCAAGTCCATTCTTTTTTGCCTCAATCCTGTGATGTTGTGTCATCCTAAGGAACTCTCGTTTTTTTTCCCTTTGTAGTGAACCATTCATAATATTTTCTGGTGGACTGTCCTATGACAAAGCTTGCAGAAGACCAAGTTTAACTATCATGCATGGAAAAGCAATTACAGTGCTTGAAATGGATCATCCTATTGTTGAATTTCTAACTTTATGTGAAACACCCTATCCAAATGGTAAGTAACTAAAATGAAGCGATGTTGAAAAACAATTTTTGAAATGATAAGTTCCTAACAAAATTAAGCTTAAATATTTTTAGTTTTGGCAGCTGACATCTACTGTGATACAACACTGTGAGCTACAGGTGCTGGAGCAGGCTCTGCAACTGTACCTACTTGACAGACTGGAAGTAAGACAAATGTAGTGCAACAGTGCTGGAGTTTCAGGTTCTAATATCAGGTAAGTGCTTTAAACTTTGATAAGGATGGTGGAAGCTGAGCTGGGAGGGTCCGATCGGGGTCCGGGGTGAAATCACTTGGAGAAACTGAGGTCTCCTAATAGCCTCTCCTAGACCAGCTCCACCCATCCCATTCCTGTGCCAATCAAAGTTAAAGCACTTACCTGATATCAGTGATCTGTAACTCTGGCGGTGCTGCATCTGTTTCACATCTGACTTTGCTTCAGATGCAACTGCAGCACCTGTGATTACTCTGGGATTGCTGATGTGTGGTTAGTGATTTATTCAAATTTTGAGAAAAATTAGAAGAGTCTTTGAGAGGAGAGGTGCTTAGGTATTTTTATCATCCCAAATATAAAGACTTTTTATAAACATAAAATCTAGTCTAAACTTACATGCAAACTGTATAATGGAATCTAATGATGAAATATATCTTAATGAAATCTAAAAATTGAGATGAATGAAATCTAAAAATTGAGATGGATGAAATGCAGAAGGGGAAATATGAGTTTACAATTAAAAATTAGCCTCCAACTAATAAAAATAAATGAAAAAAAACCATAATATGTATATTCATACACATATATATTACTGTTTTTCAGGAGGGAAAATATAGGTGTAGAGAGAACAACATTGTACTTGGAGACAGAATATTTGAGTTTATGAGTTAGCTCTGTCACTTACTAGCCATGTGATCTTGGACAAATCACTTCATACTTATCATTTGTAGAAAAAATATAATATTGACCCCACATGATTGTTAGAAGGGCAGAGGAACTCATCTTGTAATCTATAAATACTTTTATTATAAATGTATTAATTTGTTTTAAATTACTGAGTTTCATGTTTAAAACCTAGAATAAAGTGATATGAAATAAAAACGTGGCACTTTATTCCGAGTTGCCAGTGGCAGACAAATTACCTGTGCTGTTAATTAACCACAAATATTTATTGGATGTTTCTATGGCCTCAGTATAACAAGAACTTGGTGAGAAATGGATAAAGTATGAAATCGACCTCTGATGTCAAATTGTAGAAAATCTGGCCACAAAAGGAAGATAATTATGACTTAAAACATATTACGCCTTAATTAAGTGCAGAGTTATGAGTCAGAGTTTAAATAATGTGCTAATTTATAGTTTAGTCAGGTAGTTGATGACTGAAATATTACATGAAATATTCATACAAAGCTTACAGAAAATGTAGGATCTAGATAGGACTTGAAGAATGACTTGGGCCTTGAAAATAATATTGAGTAAAGGTTTTAGAAATTGTGAGTTTGCTAGAATGGGATCAATTCAGAGAAAAGATTGAAAGCCTTTTGTAGATATTTGGAACTACAGAGGAATTTGGAGGAAATATTAAATGAAAGAAAGCAATGTTTTATTGTGTGGGTTTGAAGAGAGAGACTGAAATCTAAAACTTTGGATTCCAACTGGGGAGGCTTTGTGATAGTATACATTAAAATGATCAAGCTATGACATCTTGATCTGCTGCTTATAGGAGTAGAAAATGAAAACCCATTGAATTTGGTCAACAGTTATATTAGGGAGTAATATGAGTCAAAGATAACATTTTAGGAATAGTGGTTTTATAAGCAGTAACAACAGTTCTTGGGAGTAGAGAAGATAAATTTAAGTCAGTACAGTTGTTTAGAGCATAAAAGAGAGAGGGAGGAGGTCTTTACTATTTATTTTTGAATCATCATAATATATATGCTGTTTGGTGTTATGATAATGAATGATTAATGAACAAAAAAAGAAAGAACAGAGGACCAAAAACTTAGGTTAGGAAAATTTCTTCTTCAAGAAAGAAGGTATGCATGCCAGCAATAGAATCTGAAAATGTGTGGTTTCAAAGATCAAACACTATATGTATATATACATTTCTACATATCAGTAGAGATGTTAGGACAATTTCTAGTAATGTTAAACAAATTATAAATGTACTGTAAACCAAGTCTAATTACTGCCAAACCATGTATATTACTTTGCTTTTCAGAGAAATGGTAATGAGGATGGTACTTTTTATTTATTAGGAGCTAGGAGAAATTTCACTTGACTCAATAAAATATAAGTGTATTTTATTAACTATTTCTGATTAAAGCAATAGTACATGAAAATGCCAGAAAAGAACTCTACAGTATGCCACAGTATATAATGAAAACTTACTCATTGCCCTTTCAGAGGCAACCACTACTACTGTTTCTTATGTATTCTCCCACAAATAATGTATGCATATGTATGCTTATTTATGTATATCTCTCTTTTGTAAGATGACAGCATACTCTGTTCTCACACTCTTTTCACTTAACAGTATATAGTATTTTAATTATGATTCTATATTAGCAAATACAGAACTTTAATCTTCTGTATAGCCACATAGTGATAAATGTTATGCATATATTAAACAAAATACATTTATTAACAGTTTTTAATATTGCTGAATCATTTGTGACATCTGACAGTTCAACCTATTTCTCAAAATACAGAAATGCCTAACCCTCTTACCTCATAGGGCTTTGCCCAGAGTTATTAACCAATAATACTCAGAATTTGTCAGTTTTTACATCTATATTTAATTGTATCTGGTCTTCTGCAAGTGTCATATATAATACATTTCTCTTCAGAGAAGTAGTAATTATGATAAAACTTTTCAACTTTCTTGTTGGGGGCTAGGGTTAAAAGGCTGAGCCTATTCAAAAGCAACAAATCTAATGACGAAAGTAGTACAGTTGGCATCTAGTGAGTACTTACTATAAGCGAGGCTTTGCATTAAACATCTTTGAAAGTGAAAGTGTTAGTCTCTCAGTGTTGTCTGACTCTTTGCAGCCCCATGGCTGTAGCCACTATGCTCCTCTGTCCGTGGAATTCTCCAGGCAAGAATACTAGAGTGGGTTGCCATTTCCTTCTCCAGGGGATCTTCCTGACCCAGGGACCGAATCTGGGTCTCCCGCATTGCAGGCAGATTCTTCACCATCTGAGCCACCACGGAAGCTCATTAAATATTAAAGATGTATATTAAATATCTTTATATACATCTAATTTTCATAACAGTCTAAGATAGTTATTATCTTGCCATTTCAATGTATAAAGAAATTGAAAATCAAAAAAGTTAACTAATTTGTCTATGGTCAAATTGTTAATAAATAGACACAAATTGAAGCTAATACTGACTCAAAGGAAATCTTTTTTATTCAGTGGTTACCACACATAGTACTCCAAGTACTTCTACAAAGGTAAAATTTTTGCTACCTGTTTTTATTGTTTGAAAAGAAACCATAATCTACAACAGATGTACTACTATAAAAATAATAATTTATTTACAACTTTTACTCATTCATACCAGTGTCTCACCTATTTTATTTTTGTAGCCATTGCTTCCCAACCAGTGAGTTTCCTAGAGAGGGTTGAGAAGACAAAGAGGAAACTAGTAGTAGTCTTTAAGCTGATAAACAAAACCCCAAGCCCCAAAAGTATTGAAATAATGTTGAAAACTTTAAAAACAACTCTAAAGGTGAAGGGGGAAATGCCTCAGTTTGAAAAAAGTTTGAGTAGTAAATAATATAAGAACTGTATACTGTTGTATAAATTTTCACCCAAACAAAGGTAGACTTCTCAGTTTTTGTTTTTTTGTGATTTTTTTTCTAGTTTTTCTCTCATAGCCTGTGGCTTAAAAAATAAATACAGGTTCTATAGCTTCTCAGGACTGGAAGGGCTATGAAGATCATATATTTTACTTTACTAGTCAAGACTTGAGTACTCTTGAATCCAGAATTCCTGCCAAGTGCTTGTTGAGTTTAGGAATAACTTTTAAATTAGCCAAAGAGAGAAAGGGAGGGTTGAATTTTAAGAACTTGAAGATCCTAGGCTATCCTCAGATTCTGTTTTTTTGAAATATACTTGGGCACATAGTATGTGGTCTTTAAGCACCTGTTAAATCACACTGAATTGAAAGTAATCTTTTTAGTATAAGGAGTGTTGCTCTCATAGGGAGGTGAATATGTATCATATGTTAAAGAAGCAGAACTATTTCTTTAGCATATCTCTCTGTAGGCATGAAATCAGATCTAGAATGGAAGGTTGTGGAAGACTAAGATAAATGTGAAATGGAGGTGACAGACTCACTCTCTTCAGATAATCTACTACATTCATGATTATTGAGATACATTTAACTTTATGCTCTGCGGCTTCTCATTTTTTCCTTGCTCTCTATAATGGTCTTAAACATTGTTTGAGAAACACAACATTTATTTTAAAAATATGCTCTTTATTACTTCTTACTTTGGCTTATATTTTGGTCTTCTCAAATCATTTAAATAACATTTGTACAGGAAATAAAGGAATACAAGTTTGGTGATTTTATAAACATTTTATAAAATGTTAAACATGAAAACTTTTCCATTTTTTCCTACTTGTAGAATTTCAAGAACCTTATGCTGTTGCAGTACTCCTGGAGAAAGATCTCATTGTAGTTGATCTGACACAAAGCAAGTAAGTTGTCCATGTACAGATTAACACTAACTATTTTTAAACTCTATTTATTGCAGTCGAAATATAGGAGGACATTATAGGTAATTTGGCATTAGAATTCTTTAGGTGGTAAATATTCTTTATGTGGCATATTGTTTTCTTAGAATTACATAAATATAATTTGGTTCAATAATGAAAACTAAACCAGGAGAGTTTAGGGGACACTGAAAATTTTACAAGATATTTTCAAGGCAGCCCCTAATGTTTAGAAAGAGGCATTTGGAGACTCAGGACACATAAAATGGATCTCATTTCTGCCATTTCCCTAAGCAAAAACAATTGTTATAAAATCAGTCTGGCTATCTGCTGACCCTTTAAAAGAAAAATTCATGTGATAAAAGTATTATTGGACTACTGTGGCAGACAGTATAGATGATCAGGATCTGGAAGAGAAGATAGATACCTTCTTATACTTTTTTTTTTTTCATTATGTTGTGGGCAGTGGAAACAAATATAAAATTCGCTGTTAGAGTGGTACTCCCCACTGCTTTACATGGACAGTAAAAGTAGACTTGACTTTCATAAACCCTGTCTTCCTGCTACATGTTTTCATTGTCAATGATGATAGGCATGAAGCTTATTTTCTCTCAAACTATGTTCTAGATACTCTGATCATTTTTTAGTTCCTTATATTTGCAGAGCTTTCATACATCCTCTCTCTTCTGCATGGAAAATTTTCTATTCCTTTTTCTCCTTATTAACATCTGTAAGAATCTCAACTCAGATATCACTTTCTCATTTAAAGAAAATCTTTCATTATCTGTATAATTTGGTCAAATATCCTATTAAGGGCTGTCTTAGATACACGTTCCTGTCCTTCATAGCTTTGACAAAATGAAATATTTTAAAGATTGTCTCCCTACTAGACTATAGGCCTCATGAAGAACAAGCTTTGTCTCCACATGAAGTAGGTTCTTAATAAATTGTTGTTGAATGAAGTACAATCTGAGTTTTACTTTCAATGTAGTTTGTAAGTATAAGAGCCAAAGTTGTTCTTTGTGATCATTTGCATCATATAATATTTCAATATTTTGAAAGGGAATAGAATTGGTCCATAATATCACCATAATTGAATTCTGCCTAGCTACTTTATTTGTCAACATAAAACTGAGTAAATTTTGTGTTCAAGTGTGGATTTATGCCTCTTTCTCTTAAGTTCTAATATAGGTTTTATTAAAATACACTTTTCTAATCTCACTTGTAGTCAGCTCTTCCTTCTATGCCATATTTATTGGTTCTTCATACCTTGTCTAATTGTCTAACATCCCCCAAGATCCACTATACTTTCCTTTTAATACTCACATTCTTTAGTATGTATTTACTCTTTTTAAAAATTTTTATTGTGGTAAAATAATAACATAAAATTACCATTTTTATACATTAATTATGCTTTCAGCATACTTACCTTATGTAGGTATGTGAACTGACATTTTGTTTGCATGTTTTTATCTAATATTTTGCCTTCTTCAGCACTCGGTTTTGTTTTAAAATCTATGCGACTTTCCTATTTTGTTGTCTAATACAAGAAGTTTAATGTGTCAAAAACTGAACATGTTCTCTTTCCCTCCAAATAGTTACCCTTTAGCCATGTTTAATGTTAAGTTGTAGCTTTTTCCTCCTTTCTAAATAAATTTATTCCTTCCTTCTTTTCCATTTAATCCTCTACATGAAAGCAAGCATTAGAACTTACATTTTTTTCCTCTTCTTGGTTTCTTGGATTTACACTTCTACAACAATTTACACTTCACATGTAAAATTTATCATATATTTCAGCTATTCTTTCTTAAATAGCTAAAGAAAGCTATGCCCATATGATAAAGTTATTTTCCCCAAGCATTTTCGTGATATTGTTCACTTTCTCAGCAGTCTATCATTGTAACCTCTTGCTATTACCAGATCCCAGCTTGTAGATCTGAACTTTCAAGGTGATCTACTTATTTTACTTCTAATTCTTTGACATCAAAAATATTGATGATTTCTACTCTGAAACAGGGAATCTCAGATCCATTCAGTTTAACCTACTTGCCATTTATTAAACTTAACGTTCTCTTTTGTACATGATTTTCCATAAACTACTATTCTTAACTAGGAAACCATTAAAATTGAAGGGAAGAGAGAACTCCTGTCAACACACACATAGACACACACACCATGCTCTTCTGAAGTTTGAACCAAGTTTCTGATTAAGTTCCTTAATCGTAAATATGGGGAAAATAGGGAAAATTATTTTTAATGGTCCTCCCCCCATCCCAGAGTACATTGTATCAGAAGTAACAGTCACACAGTCTGAGAACAGATGCAGCATGTATAATACTCACTCCGTCTGCCACAGTGCCTGGTATACTCAGTACAAAAGAAGTGCACAGTGTATTGTGGCTCTAGGAGTTCTTAATTTGGTTCCATACAGATACCCTTTTTAAAAATGATAATTGGCTTGAGGATATAAAATTTACTACACTGATATGTCTGCATGCCCACTTTGCCTTCTGATTTACATAGGAAATGATCTTAAACATGTATAATCACACTTGTACCTACATAGTACACACATCTTTCAGTTACTCCCTATAAAAGTACAAAATGAAAATATTTACCTATGTATTATGTGCCTTGGAAAGCATGTAAAATTTACTGATATTTTAATACTTTTATAAACATATAGGTAAAACTATACATAAAGTATACATTTTAATACATTTTAATAAACTAGTTGATACATTTTAATAAACTGTCAACTTTCTGCATCTTTTCCATTTAATATAGTCTGTGTATATTAGAAAGTAATATTGCTGTGGAATTTTGGAATTACAAGAAAGAAAATGAGTTTATTCAGGTAAAATTCTACCAGTATTCATAGTACATTTTATAGGTATATTTTTTTAAAGAGATTTCTTGTTCAGGTGATAATTGTTTATGATGCTTAAAAAACAATTATGTGAAATGTATCATCAGTATTTAGAAGGTTTTAAGATTTGTTTTATATTAGTTATTTCATTTTTATATTAAATTTTATATTACAAAATGATACTAATATATTGTCTTTATCTATTAGCTTTCCAATCTTTGAAAATCCATATCCCATGGACATTCATGAATCACCAGTTACGTGCACAGCATATTTTGCTGATTGCCCACCAGATTTGATTCTAGTGCTCTACTCTATAGGAGTCAAGCATAAAAAACAAGGATACAGTAATAAGGTAAAAGCAACAATTAGAAAAATATTTTCCTGTATTCATATCCATATCATATGATCATACTTTTTATTTTTTTTCCTATGGGAAGTCAGAAAATGACTTCCCATGAAAATGACTAAATTATTTTCAAGTCATAAGCTTGCACGTTAAATAAGACAATTTCTGAAAGCCAAATTATCTAAATGCTACATAGCTTTAAGTCTACGATAATATAAATTTCTTATATATTAAGTATACAATTATATACTAAGATATACTTACCTATCAAGTATGTATATTTATATACTAAGTATGTGTGTGCTGAGTCACTTCAGTCTTGTCCAACTCTTTGTAACCCTATGGACTGTAGCCTGCCAAGCTCCTCTGTATTTGGGGACTCTCCAGGCTAGAATACTGGAGTGGGCTGCCATTCCCTTCTCCAGAGGATCTTCCTGACCCAGGGATCGAACCCATGTCTCATGAGGCTTCTGCCTTGCAGGCGAATTCTTTACCACTGAGCTACCAGGGAAGTCTATACTAAGAATATGTTTAAACTAACATATGGTTGAGTAATAGGATGTTACTTTAGATTATTTTAGGTGAAAGACTATGGTTTCAAGAAATTCAAGTCAAATCTCTCTAGTTATTTCTTATCAATCAGTGGTTAATAAGACATAATTATCAAGTTATTTGTTAAATATAACAAAATGGAATTCCAGGAAGTTATTTAACTACAGGATTGAAATGCCTACAATTTTAAGAGACCCTCCATTATAATTTCTGTTATTTGCACAGGACTGTTCAGATGGGCAGCTCTAGGGGGCACAGTTTACATAGTGCTTTGTATTAAATGGCACCACAGCAGTTTGGGAGTACATAGCCTATGTGGAAAATATAGCAACACTGTATTTGTATGGTTAAAAATGCTTATTTGCATTTTTGGATGAATGGTAATATTTATTGAAATCTATGTTTTTAAAGGATATTAAATTATGCACTTGGAATTGTTCAATGAAAGAATTAAAAAATAGCTACAAATTTCATTCTTCATAACTTAACAGCTATTTTAAGTGAAACTTTTATTTTAAAATATTTTTATTTTAAATTTCTAAGTCATTTAAATTAAAAAAATAAAAGCTTATAATTTCTTCCTGTGTAATCTATTTAGGAGTGGCCAATCAGTGGAGGAGCTTGGAACCTTGGCACACAAACATATCCAGAAATCATTATTACTGGGTAAGTGGTTGTGATTTATGAGTTTGTCAATTTATCATCAAAAATATTTCATTGAATAGTCATACTTTTCCATAATTCTGCTCTAGTAATGCTGACAGTTTAAATAAAAATATAAGACACAGCTTCTGTCCAAAGATTGTAACCTTTATAGAAGAGTCAAACCATTGAAAAACATAGATATATAGCAATAAATAAGTATAGACTATAAGACCAGATGAAGGTCAAAGATAGAAAAATCATGAAAAATTAGTCAATGAAGAGTTTTTGTAGAATTCATAGACTATTAGCCTTGGAAAGGTCCTCATCAGCATCTCTTGATTCCTTCCAAATCTATGAATCACTGCTCTGTATCCCCATTAGGTGGTTATTTAAAGTATACTTCAAAACTTATAGCACCAGAAATGTTATTACTTCCTATAGCAGTCCACTTCATGCTCTAATATTAGGAATAAAAATAGAAACATAGCAACACACAAGATAAGATTTAAAAGATAATAAGGGACTCTGTTTGGGGATATAGAATAGATTTAATTTTCCCTATTCTTCCCACTAAGTACAACTAAACCCCCTGGATATTAGTATTTAAAAATATAATATGATTGAAAAAGATGAAGAGACGTCACACTGGCTAGGGCCCCAAAGACCCAAGGAATGACATGGAGGTGAGTTTCCTGTCTTTTGTTTTTGTCTCATATATCCAAGAATTGGAACTGAAAAAGCTGGCAACCTGGAACTTCCAGTGGGCACAAACCTGAAAGGCCCAACAAAAGCTAGCTCTCTCTAGCCAACAAGATGAGGAAAGGGGCAGCCTATCAAGAAAAAAAAGTTTTAGAAAATAATCTTTCTACTGCAGCTAACCACCACAGGAAAAAACTGTGGCCCCCACCCCAACCCATTTCATCTAAGGTTGAGTGGGGAGCCTGGACTTCTACCCTCATCAGGCCACAACAGTTTACCTCAACTTACCCCAACTCAGTCTCTGAGACTGAGCATAGGTCTGAGTAGTGAGCTGGGACTTTTAACTCTGCTGAGTGGTAATGAAACTCATCACCTGTGGTGACAGAGATCATATGGGGAGACAGAATCCCCAGCACTGCGCAGCAGAAATGAGGAGCCATATACCCTCCCCTTTTTGTGTCAGTAGAAGTCCACTGAGGAAGGAGAAAAGAACAGGGCTGAAAAAGTTCATAAGGAAATAATGATGAAAACATCCCAAATTTGGCAAAAGACATGAACTGAGAGATTGCAGAAGGTGGGTGAGTCACAAGAAGTCTGCAAGATACATGAGAGTCAAAATACTGAAAACTAAATTCCAAGGGGAAAAAATCTTGAAACCAGCAAAAGAGAAATGACACTTTTACCAACAGGGCAAAACTAATTTGAATGAAGGCAGATTTCCCACTAGAAAACATGGAGGCTAGAGGAAACCTGAATCTTTCAAGTGCAGAAAGAAAAGAACTGGCAACTTAGAATCCTATACCCAGCAAAAATATCTTCTAGAAATTAGAAATTAATACATTCTAAGATGAAGGAAACTAAGAATTTGTCTATATCAGACCTATCAAAAAGAATCCCAAAAGGAAGCTCTCTAAACAGAAAGCAAATGATAAAAGAAGGAACCTTGGATTATGAGGAAGGAAGGAAGCCCATGGTAAGTAAAAATCTGGGCAAATACAATAGGCTTTCTTGCTTTTGAGTTTTTAAAATTATATTTGATGATTGAAGAAATTATGGTTTGATAATATTGTTAATACTATGGTTTGATTATATTGTTTGATGTGGTTCTACATACATATAGAGGAAATATTTAAGGCAATTATAAATGGGCAATGGTAAACTGGTATAAAGAAAGATAAAGTTTTTATGTGCTAAGTTGCTTCAGTCATGTCCAACTGTGTGCGACACCTATGTACTATAGCCTGCTAGGCTCCTCTGTCTATGGGATTCTCCAGGCATGAATACTGGAGTAGGTTGTCATGCCTTCCTCCGGGAGATCTTTCCAAACCAGGTATCAAACCTGCATCTCTTACATCTCCTGACTTTACAGGCAGGTTCTTTACCACTAGCTCCCCTACTTACCTTAAAATGGTAGTATGATAACATCAGTAGACTATGATAAGTTAAATGAATGTACAATGCAGTGCCTAATGCAACCCTGTTTAAAAAAAAAAAAAAAAAACTGGGCTAAGAGATATACTCAAAACATTACTGACTCATAAAAATGGATGTACTAAAATAATTCAAATAGCCCATAGGAAAGAAGGTGAAAAAAACAGTGACAATAGAAGAGGAAAAAACAAAAGAAATAAAAAGAGTGTTATTATTGAAATTTTAAGGCTTAAATGTAAATGGTCTAAATACATTAGTTCAAATGCACTGATTGGCAGAGTGGATTAAAAAATATAACCAAACTGCATGCCATTAACAATACACTCACTTCAAATATAATAGTATCACCAGGTTAAGAGAAAAAGGACAGAAAAATACTTCATAAAAGAGTCAGTGGAGAGTGACATCAGCAAGCTGTCAAAATAAGTAACCCCAGACCTTGTTCTCCCACAGATACACAGATTTAACAACAATATATGGTCTAAAACCCTTTATGAAAACTCTAGAAACCAGTTAGAAAATCATAGTATCCCAGGGGATCTCAAAGCCAGGAATAACCACTCTGAAATGGGTGAAAACAATCATTTTATTTCAGCTGTGTCAGCTCCCCCCACAAATTGGCACAGCTCATGTTCAAGGAAGAATTGAATAAGAAGGAAGTTATGGACTAGACTGTGCATCCAGTGTTCCTGCTTTTCCAGGGACTTCCAAAGAGACTAGTTTTTATTTCCCCTCAGTCAGAATACTGATGGAATCTGGATGTCCGGGTATCCACAGAAAACGAGAGAGAGCTCAGTGGCTTGTTGAAATGCCAAGATACTTGCAGTACTACAGACATAATGGATGAAGCAAGAGTGTGCAAGCTCCTGAAAAAAGAAACCAGCAAACCTCTATAGTTGGGAAATTATACACACAATCCCAGAGAAGATGCATCCCCACTGAAGGTTTGAGAGACCCCAAAGAGCTTGGTGAAGGTCTTTCCCTGTATAAAGCGAGTCGTGGCTATATTTTCAAATGCTAAATTCACAACATAAAATAACAAGGCACATAAAAAAAATAGGCAAACACAGCCCAATCAAAGGAACAAGATACATGTCTAGAAACTGACCCTAAAGAATTTGATATCTGTGATTACATGACAATTCAAAATAATTATCTTAAAGAAACTCAGTGCATGACCAGAGAACATAGGCAGACAACTAAACAAAATAAGGAAAGTGATGCATGATTGAAATTAAAATATTAACAGAGAGATAGAAACTATTAAAAAGAACCAGAAATAAATTTTTAAGTGAAACAATACAATGACTGAATTGAAGATTTTACTGGAGGGGATCAATAGCAGATTTAATCAGAAGAAAGAACCAGCAAATTTGAAGATATAAGCAATACTGAGTGAGAGGGATAAAAGTTAAAAGAATGGGACAGAGGAATTATTTGAAGAAATGTTGGCTAAAAACTTCTCAAATCTGAGGAAGAAAATGGACTTCCATATTCATTGGATATGTATCAGAATACTCCAGTGAGGATAACCCAAGGAGGACAACACTGAGACACATTATAAACAAACTGTCAAAGACAAAGAAACAGTCTTAAAAGCAGCAACAGAAAAGCTACTCATTATGTGTATGAAAACTTAACATGAGATTATCATTGGATTTCTCAGTGGAAATATTATAGGCTAGAGGGGAGTAGGATGATATATTTAAAGTGCATTAAGAATAAAAGAAAAACCAGCTATGAACACTGTATCTGGGAAATTGTACTTCAAAAATGAAGGAGAAATAAAGGTCTTCCAAGATAAACAAAGGGCTTCCCTGATAGCTCAATTGGTAAAGAATCTACCTGCAATGAAGGAGATCCTAGTTCGATTCCTGGGTCAGGAAGCTACCCTGGAGAAGGGAAAGGCTACCCACTCCAGTATTCTGGCCTGGAGAATTCCATGGACTGTATAGTCGATGGGGTCATGAAGAGTCTGACACAACTGAGCGACTTTCACTTTCACTAAGATAAACAAAAACATTTATTAGCAGTATACTTGCCTCACAAGGATTGCTAAAGGGAGTCCTTTGAGTTGAAATGAATGAACACTAGACAACAAAATGAAAGCATATGAAAATATAAAGCTCTCTGGTAAAAGTAAATACATAGACAAAAACAGAATCCTGTAACACTGTAGTGGTGGTGAATAACTTTAAATTCAGGTGCTTTTTCTTTGTTTATTGAGATGATAATGGTTTTTCTTTTTCAATCTGACAGTATAATGAAATATATATGGTGATTGATTTTTTTTTTTGGTGATTGATTTTTAAGAATGTTTAACTGGCATCGCATTTCTGGGATAAACCACACTTAGTTTTATGATATATTATCCTTATGCTTTTAAAATTAGATTTGCTAATATTTTGTTGACAGTTTTTTCCCTTACATCTATGCTCAAGGGATATTAGTCTGTCATTTTCTTTTCTTGCCATGTTTTTTCCTGGCTTTGGTGTCAGTATAAACCTGACCTCATGAAATGTGTTGGGAAGTATTCTGTACTCTGTGGCTCAGTGGTAGAGTCTGCATGCAGTGCAGGAGACCTGAATGTGATCCCTGGGTGGAGAAGATTCCCTGGAGAAAGGATAGGCTATCCACTCCAGTATTCTTGCCTGGAGAATCCCATGGACAGAGGAGCCTGGTGGGCTACAGCCTATGGGGTCACTAATAGTAATTCAAGTTTTTATACAGTTCAAACAATTATGATTTTTTAATTGACCATACTTAATGCTAATTTATTTCTTATCTAGGCATGCAGATGGATCAATCAAGTTTTGGGATGCATCTGCAAGTAAGTTTTACATTTTTCCTTCTATTATAGGAAAAAAAAAACGTGGTTAGTATTTACTCATAGCCATTTACCACTTTTTAGTTTGGACAGTTAGCATACACGTATCATTGTGTTACCAAAATAAATTTCCTGTAATACTAAGTCAGTTTAAAGTATTATTTCTACTGTACTTTTTTTCTATGATATAGGCAGAACTGAAATCACTCTTTATTAGCAACCTATTACAAGAGGTAAGGTACGCTGAAAAAATGTACCAAATTATTCATATGTCAAAGTAACTCTGCTCAAGGAATTTCCTTCACTTCTTCACTCTGTGGTCTTGGAAAAGTGCTTTTGTCCTACTAGTCTTTATTTTCCTTTGCTGCTTGTCTACCAAGTGCCTGAGAATCAAAAGAAATAATTTGATAAATGTAAATTTTCTTTTGAAATCTTGAGAATTACATAATTTAAGGACAAAAAGTACTCTGCTCAATATTTAAGACTTGATTATACCCATACATACCCTTCAGAAAATTTATAGGGCAAACAATATGGTAAGAACTCTAAATGTAGTACAACCCAAGTTCTATTTGATATTGGAAATGGGAGATTTATTTGAACCAGGTAGATTCAGAAATGTATTTTGATGGGGTAACATTTAGTGTGAATTTTGGAAGATAAGATTTTGATAGGACTAGGAGGAGAGAATAAGTGAGTAATGTCTCTTAACTTTGTGAGGATGAGTAATCATCAAGATGGAGAGAACTCTTCGGAAATAAGAATACATGAGAGTTCTGGAGGTTTGGGTTTTGTTGGAACACCAGGAAATTCAAGTAAAAATGTCCATCAGTTAGGAAGAACAGTCAAGAATGGTATATAATGAAGAAGCAGCACTAAAGTGATACCTGAAGCTATAGAAGTAAACTGAGAAAGACTGTGATAAACAGAAAAGCAGGGGAAGAAAGATGAATATTAATGACAGTCTTAGTCTGCAAGCTCGAGTCCTTTAGCAGTGGAACAAAACATCAACAAAGGAAAATTATTAAAAGATTTAAAACCATGAATTCTGAGGCCCCTTTCTGATCTGTTGATCAAGGAGAAATTCCAAAGGATGACAGTTTTTTATTTTGATGAACCTTTTCAAGTAAATCTGAATTTGTTCCATGAACACAATTAATTGCACAGTGATATCTTAGCTCATTTCATACCACCTCAAAGTTACTCCTTATCTTTTAAAATGTGAGAAGTAAATGTAAACCTAATGACTTAAATGCATGCCACCCTGAAAGCATACATGATAATATTTTAGGAAGTTAACTTCTAAATAAAGTATTTTATTATACTCAGAACATATATTGTAAAAGTTTGCAGCATGTTTAATATTTTTACTGTAATCCATTATAACAGCATATCTTCAAATCAGTGTATGTTATTGGAGAAATATCAGTGTGCCAGTTTTGTGGGATAGGGCCCAGTACAGGAAATGAAGTTATATTTAATTTGAATAGATATGTGTACTGTTGACCCTTGAATAACATGGGGGTCAGTCAGATTGGCTGTACCAACCCTCTACATAGTCAACTCTCTACCCATAACTTACAATTGGGGCATAATTTATAGTTGGCCCTCACTTACAGTGTTCCTCTGTATCTATAATTCAGCATCTGAGGATTCAGTCATCCTCAGATTGTATAGTACTATAGTGTTTACTACTGAACATAATCTGAGAATAAGTGGACCCATGCATTTCAAACCTGAATTATTCAAGGATCAGCTGTATTCATCTTCAGTTGCTGAGTAAGAAAGGAGAGATAAGAAAGCCTTCCTCAGTGATCAATGCAAAGAGAGGAAAACAATAGAATGGGAAAGACTAGAGATCTCCTCAAGAAAATTAGAGATACCAAGGGAACATTTCATGCAAAGATGGGCATAATAAATGACAAAAATGGCATGGACCTAACAGAAGCAGAAGCTATTAAGAAGAGGTGGCAACAATACACAGAAGAACTGTACAAAAAAGGTCTTTATGACCCAGATAACCATGATGATGTGATCACTCACCTAGAACCAGACATCCTAGAGTGAGAAGTCAAGTAGGCTTTATGAAGCATCACTACAAACAAAGAAGATGGAGATAATGGAATTCCAACTGAGCTATTTAAAATCCTAAAGATGATGCTGTGAAAATGCTGCACTCAATATGCCAACAAATTTGGAAAACTCAGCAGTGGCCACAGGACTGGAAAAGGTCAGTTTTCATTCCAATCCCAAAGAAAGGCAATGCGAAAGAATGTGCAAACTATGATACAATTGCATTCATTTTACACACTAGCAAAGTAATACTCAAAATTCTCCAAGTCAGGCTTCAACACTAAGTGAACCATGAACTTCCAGATGTTTAAGCTGGATTTAGAAAAGGCAGAGGAACCAGAGATCAAATTGCCAACATCTGTTGGAGCATAGAAAAAGCATGAGAATAGTAGAAAAACATGTACTTCTGTCTCATTGACTATGCTGAAGCCTTTGACTGTGTGGATCACAACAAACTGTGGAAAATTCTGAAAGAGATGGGAATACCAGACCACCTTACCTGCCTCCTGAAAAATCTGTATACGGGTCAAGAAGCATCAGTTAGAACCAGACATGCAACAATCGACTGGTTCCAAATTGGGAAAGGAGTACATTAAAGGCTGTATATTGTCACTGTGCTTATTTAACTTATATGCAGAGTACATCATGCAAAGTGCCGGGCTGGATGAAGCACAAGCTGGAATAAAGATTGTGATTGAAATATCAATAACCTCAGATATACACATGATACCACCCTTATGAGAGAAAATGAAGAGAAACTAAAGAGCATCTTGATGAAAGTGAAAGAGAAAATTGAAAAAGCTCACTTAAAACTCAGCATTCAAAAAACCAAGACCATGGCATCCGGTCCCATTGCTTCATGGCAAATAGATGAGGAAACAATGGAAACAGTGACAGACTTTATTTTCTTGGGCCCCAAATCACTACAGATGGTGACTACAGCCATGAAATTAAAAGATACTTGCTCCTTGGAAGAAAAGCTATGACAAAACTAGATAGCATATTAAACAGCAGAGACATTTCTGACAAAGGTCCATCTAGTCAAAGCTATGGTTTTTCCAGTAGTTATGTGTGGATGTGAGAGTGGGACTATAAGAAGTATGAGCACCAAAGAATTGATGCTTTTGAACTGTGGTGTTGGAGAAGACTCTTGAGAATCCATTGGACAGCAAGGTGATCAGTCAATCCTAAAGGAAATCAATCCTTAATATTCACTGGAAGGACTGATACTGAAGCTTCAATACTTTGGCCACCTGATTCTAAGAGCTGACTCACTAGAAAGGACCCTGTTGCTGGGAAAGATTGAAGGCAGGAGGAGAAGGGGATGACAGAGGGATGAGATGGTTGGATGGCATACCAACTCAATGGACATGAATTTGAGCCAGCTCCAGGAGATGGTAACGGACAGGGAGGCATGCTGTGCTGCAGTCCATGGGGTCGCAAAGAGTTGGACATGACTGATTGACTGAACACAGCAAATTACCACAATTTAGCAGCTTAAAACAATACCCATATATTGCTTCACAGTTTCTGTGTCATGAATCTGCGTCATTCTTTGGGTTCTTTGCTCAGGTCTGCTGCTGCTGCTAAGTCACTTCAGTCGTGTTGAACTCTGCGACACCATAGACGGCAGCCCATCAGGCTCCCCCGTCCCTAAGATTCTCCAGGCAAGAATACCGGAGTGGGTTGCCATGTCCTTCTCCAATGCATGAAAGTGAAAAGTGAAAGTGAAGTCACTCAGTCGTGTCTGACTCTTAGCGACCCCATGGACCACAGCCTACCAGGCTCCTCTGTCCATGGGATTTTCCAGGCAAGAGTACTGGAGTGGGGTGCCATTGCCTTCTCTGTTGCTTGGGTCTAAGAGACTGATATTGAGGTGTTGGCTAGTCTGCAGCTCAGAGTTCCCTTCCAAGCTCATGTAAGTGTTGGCAGAATTCATTTTCTTGCAATTTTAAAACTCATGTCCAAAACAATCAATTTCACCTTTTTCTCAAGTGCACACAGAACATTCTCCAGAAAAGATCACATCCTGGGCCATAAATCTAGCCTGGGTAAATTTTTAAAAAATGAAATCATTCCAGTCATCTTTTCTGACCACAATGCAGTAAGATTAGATCTCAATTACAGGAAAAAAAAAAAAACTATTAAAAATTCAAACATATGGAGGGTAAACAACATGCTTCTGAATATCCAACAAATCATAGAAGAAATCAAAAAAGAAATTAAATATGCATAGAAACGAATGAAAATGAAAACACAACAACCCAAAACCTATGGGACACTGTAAAAGCAGTGCTAAGGGGAAGGTTCATAGCATTACAGGCTTACCTCAAGAAACAAGAAAAAAAGTCAAATAAATAACCTAACTCTACACATAAAGCAACTAGAGAAGGAAGAAATGAAGAACCCCAGGGTTAGCAGAAGGAAAGAAATCTTAAAAATTAGGGCAGAAATAAATACAAAAGAAACAAAAGAGACCACAGCAAAAATCAACAAAGCTAAAAGCTGGTTTTCTGAAAAGATAAACAAAATTGACAAACCATTAGCCAGACTCATCAAGAAACAAAGGGAGAAGAACCAAATCAACAAAATTAGAAATGAAAATGGAGAGATCACAACAGACAACTCTAAAATACAAAGGATCATAAGAGACTACGACCAGCAGCTCTATGCCAATAAAATGGACAACTTGGAAGAAATGGACAAATTCTTAGAAAAGTATAACTTTCCAAAACTGAACCAGGAAGAAATAGAAGATCTTAACAGACCCATCACAAGCAATCTCAATAGATGCAGAGAAAGCCTTTGGCAAAATTCAACACTCATTTATGATTAAAACTCTCCAGAAAGCAGTAATAGAAGGAACATACCCCAACATAATAAAAGCTATATATGACAAACCCACAGCAAGCATCACCCTCAATGGTGAAAAATTGAAAGCATTTCCCCTAAAATCAGGAACAAGACAAGGGTGCCCACTCTCACCACTACTATTCAACATAGTTTTGGAAGTGTTGGCCACAGCAATCAGAGCAGAAAAAGAAGTAAAAGGAATCCAGATAGGAAAAGAAGAAGTGAAACTCTCGCTGTTCGCAGATGACATGATCCTCTACATAGAAAACCCTAAAGATTCTTCCAGAAAATTACTAGAGCTAGTCAATGAATATGGTAAAGTTGCAGGATATAAAATCAACACACAGAAATCCCTTGCATTCCTATATACTAACAATGAAAAAACAGAAAGAGAAATTAAGGAAACAATGCCATTCACCATTGCAACAAAAAGAATAAAATACTGAGGAGTGTATCTACCTAAAGAAACAAAAGACCTATACATAGAAAACTATAAAACACTGATGAAAGAAATCAAAGAGGACACAAACAGATGGAGAAACATACACTGTTCATGGATTAGAAGAATCAATATTGTCAAAATGGCTATTCTACCCAAAGCAATCTATAGATTCAATGCAATCCCTATCAAGCTACCAATGGTATTTTTCACAGAACTAGAACAAATAATCTCACAATGTGTATGGAAATACAAAAAACCTCGAATAGCCAAAGCAGTCTTGAGAAAGAAGAATGGAACTGGAGGAATCAACCTGCCTGACTTCAGGCTCTACTACAAAGGCACAGTCATCAAGACAGTATGGTACTGGCACAAAGACAGAAATATAGATCAATGGAACAAAATAGAAAGCCCAGAGATAAATCCACGAACCTATGGACACCTTATCTTCGACAAAGGAGGCAAGGATATACAATGGAAAAAAGACAAGCTCTTTAACAAGTGATGCTGGGAAAACTGGTCAACCACTTGTAAAAGAATGAAACTAGAACACTTTCTAACACCATACACAAAAATAAACTCAAAATGGATTAAAGGTCTAAATGTAAGACCAGAAACTATAAAACTCCTAGAGGAGAATATAGGCAAAACACTCTCCGACATAAATCACAGCAAGATCCTCTATGACCCACCTCCCAGAATATTGGAAATAAAAGCAAAACTAAACAAATGGGACCTAATGAAACTTAAAAGCTTTTGCACAGCAAAGGAAACTATAAGCAAGGTGAAAAGACAGCCTTCATAATGGGAGAAAATAATAGCAAATGAAGAAACAGACAAAGGATTAATCTAAAAAATATACAAGCAATTCCTGTAGCTCAATTCCAGAAAAATAAATGACCCAATCAAAAAATGGGCCAAAGAACTAAACAGACATTTCTCCAAAGAAGACATATAGATGGCTAACAAACACACGAGAAGATGCTCAACATCACTCATTATCAGAGAAATGGAAATCAAAACCACAATGAGGTACCATCACACGCCAGTCAGGATGGCTGCTATCCAAAAGTCTACAAGCAATAAATGCTGGAGAGAGTGTGGAGAAAAGGGAACCCTCTTACACTGTTGGTGGGAATGCAAACTAGTACAGCCACTATGGAGAACAGTGTGGAGATTTCTTAAAAAACTGGAAATAGAACTGCCATATGACCTAGCAATCCCACTCCTGGGCATACACACTGAAGAAACCAGATCTGAAAGAGACAGGTATACCCTAATGTTCATCACAGCACTGTTTATAATAGCCAGGACATGGTAGCAAGTTAGATGCCCATCAGCAGACGAATGAATAAGAAAGCTATGTTACATATACACAATGGAATATTACTCAGCCATTAAAAAGAATTCATTTAATCAGTTCTAATGAGATAGATGAAACTGGAGCCCATTATACAGAGTGAAGTAAGCCAGAAAGAAAAACACCAGTACAGTATACTAACACATATATGTGGAATTTAGAAAGATGGTAACAATAACCCTATATGCAAGACAGAAAAAGAGACACAGATGTATAGAACAGACTTTTGGACTCTATGGGAGAAGGCGAGGGTGGGATGATATGAGAGAACAGCATCGAAACATGTATATTATCAAGTGTGAAACAGATCGCCAGTCCAGGTTGGATGCATGAGACAAGTGCTCGGGGCTGGAGCACTGGGATGACCCAGAGGGATGGGATGGGAAGGGTGGTGGAAGGGGGGTTCAGGATGGGAAACACATGTAAATCCATGGCTGATTCATGTCAATGTATGGCAAAAACCACTACAATAGTGTAAAGTAATTAGCCTCCAACTAATAAAAATAATTGGGAAAAATAAATAAATAAATAAATAAAACTCATGTGATTTGTTTCTTCAAAGGAGTGTGTGTGTAACTTCAGGGAGGGCCTCAGTCCCTCTTTTAAAAGGCTCACCAGATTCTGTTGGGCCTACTAAGGATAATCTCTATTGGTTAACTCAAAGTCAAATCATTATGTCTGTAGTATTCTTTATTATTTCTATGTCATATCAAGCTTACAGAAAAATCACAAAAATGTACTATGAAGTGTGTATAGCCTTCAGCAAGATTACCCAAATTTCAGTGTATACATGTGTTCCCTTGACCCACTCTTCTACCATATGCATGTTGTCACTCTAGCACTTGCTTGCTTGCACCCTTTCTCTTTTGCCTCCATTTTCTTACACACGTACACACATGAACATATACATGTACGTAGCTTTTTGTAACCATTTGAGAGTAAGCTACAAATATGATGTTCTTAACAGTACATGCCCCCCTAAATACTTCAGTGTGTATTTCTTACAAACAAGGGCACTCTTTTATGTTATGAAATCATAGTTATCAAAATCAGGAGTTTAATATTAATATAATACTACTATCTAACTTCCAGATCTTACTCACATTAGCCAATTGTTCCAATAATATCTCATTTAGTAAAATAAAATCTCAGATTATTTGTTGGATTGTAGTAGTCTATCTTTTGACTTTTCTTTAGTCTGGCATGGCTAAGTATTTCATCATTGGCATTTTTAGTTCAGGCCAGTTCTTTTGTAGAATCTCTTTCATTTTGAGTCTGACTGTTTCTCATGATTGTTTCAGATTGTGCACATTTGGCAGGAACTCCCAGATTTTTAGAAATTTTCTCAAGAATTCTTTGTAGGATCAGAGATCTTAACATTGTGGAACTATCATCCAGTTCTAAAATGGAAATAATATTCCTCCAAATAAATATTCCTGAAAACAATTCATAGACCAGACTTTTTAGAAATTATAACTGAATGTTTCCTAACACAGAGCCACTCAGAAATGGCCCTTCTAAAATAATCTAGATCATTCCCAATATTTCTAACTGGTAAATTACAAGTATTTCTCATCTGAAGGAATGTCTAAAAATTTGTTGAGAGGAATAAACTCTTGAATAGCATCAACCTTTCATCCAACAATCAAAAGGGAAAACAATGAAAAAAGGTGTATGGAAAGAGTAACATGGAAACTTACATCACCATCTGTAAAATAGACAGCCAAGGGGGATTTGCTGTATGCTCAGGAAACTCAGCCAGAGGCTCTGCATCAACCTAGAGGGGTGGGATGGGGAGGGAGATGGGAGGGAAATTCAAAAGGGAGGGGATATATGTATACCTATGGCTGATTCATGTTGAGGTTTGATAGAAAACAACAAAATTCTGTAAAGCAATTATACTTCAATTAAAATTTTTTTTTAAAAAAAGGACTTCTCAATCTTGGGAAAGAAGTAGATTCAGTAATTTCATTATAAACTTTCTTAACTCAAGTGTTTTATCAATAAACAAGGATATAAATACTTCACGGGACTCTTCTGAGGAACACATGAGACAGTGCACACAAAGTCCTGCACATTCCTTGGTATACAGTATATGTTCAATACATGTTTATTTTTTCCCTATAGTCTTCCTCCAGCTAAATGGTACTGATATGAGAGCATGACTGAATAATTCCTTGTTAAAATGTAGTTAATTTTGTTTACTTGGATTTTAATTTTTGTGATGTAACAGATATATTGAAAAAGCTTCAACAAATGAAAGAATTAAGTGCAAATCAGAAGATAACTATGATTCAATATCTTATAGTAACTTTGCAGATGCTATACAAGCTAAAAACTTCAAAAGTATTTGAAAAACAGAAGGTAGGAGAAGGGAAACAAACATGTGAGATTGTAGAGGAAGACCCATATGCCATTCAGATGATCTACTGGTGTCCAGAGAGCAGAATATTCTGTGTATCAGGAGTCTCTGCATATGTCATAATTTATAAATTCAGCAGACATGAAATTACAACAGAAATAGTGGTAAGTCATTTAAAAATTAACTTTTACACTTCAAGTTATTAAAAGGAAACAATTATCATAGATTTTGACTAGTGCTTGGTATGGTTTTAAGCCATCAAGAGTTCAGTACATAGTTATCCAATTCATAGAATTTTTAATTGTTTTTGTTACTATGTTAAAAAATAATTTGGTTTAAAATGACAAAATCAGCTATCAAAATTTAGTATTATGAGAGGGAGGTGGGAGGGGGGATCGGGATGGGGAATACGTGTAAATCTATTGCTTATTCATGTCAATGTATGACAAAACCCACTGAAAAAATAAATAAATTAATTAATTAATTAATTAAAAAAATAGGATAGACTATGCCTATAGGTTTTATATACACAGTCATTGGTTTATTTTATGTATAAATGTCAAATTAATGCAAGCTTTGTTCTATATCTTTATTAAATTTTTTAGGTTGTCCCTTTTGTCAATTAACTGCCATAAATGACTATCAACTGCAGTAAGATTACTTTGAATGATCTTTTAAATAGCAACATTTTTTATAGGGTGGAAATAATTATGGGGCTGCTTTACCTAATATTAAGTTTTAATCATAATGAAATAGTTTAATTATTCAAAATAATGATGCTCTTAAGGGATAAGTTAAGTCTAAATAAAGGCACCTGTGTATAATGGGTCTTCTCTACCCACTCCATTTTATCAGAAAATAAAGATTTTCTATTAAAGGCCTAAATATAACTGCTTTTACCTTAGTGAATAAAATTACACATTGCTCTTGGAGTATAGTAGTAGTTAAATCCCAGGCATTGGAGTCAGATAACCCTAGCTTCTAATTCTGGTTTTACCAGTGAATACCTGTGTGACTAAACAAGTCACAAGACCCCATTAGTCAGTAGTATAGTCCAGCTTCATCACTCATATAATTTCCTGTGTAAATAAAATAGAAAAATAGAAAGTAGTGATAAACTATAAATTGTAATGCCATTTTCATAGGGTTTTGTGATATTATGTAAAGTCATTAGCAGAGTATCTAAGTGTAGTAAGCACTTGATAATTGTTAATGCCACCAGAGGATTTAAGTGTTAAGATAATTATGAAAATAATTTGGATAATATTGCTGTATTCACTACTCCATAATTTCATTTTTTGTAAGCAATTGTTTTCAATATCAAAAATGCTTATTTTTACAATGAAAGACAATGTTTGTGTTATAAAATTGATTTTTTTGAAGCATTGAATGTAGTCATAAGGTAATTTTTAAACATTCTTAGCTTAAAAGAAAGGGTTTTGGATCACCTTTTTTTTCCAATTTAAATTATCATATTTTTTTCATTAAGCAATTCTGACCAAGCTAATGAAATTATATAAGAGCTAAACTAATAAACAAAATATGGAATTTATTTTGGAAAATTATACTGAATTAATTCAAAGTCAGGATTGAATGAATTTTTTTAAAGCTAAAAAGTTTTGTACAAATAACAATTTGTGTGTTGTGTGTATGTAAATACACATAAACATCCAATTTAGTTTATTTCATTGGACTAACCAGACCAATTTCTCCTTTTATTTTATCATATGTGGAATTGTAATTTATACTTTATCTTAAGGAATATCTATTATATAGAAAATTTATCTCCACTGGTAGGTATTTTTCTTATAATTCTAAAGAATTAAAAACATTTTACATTTTTTGTGAATACCATTGAATATTTTATGTAATTTACTATTTAATTCAGTTTACGGTACCTTTACTATGAATTGAAATTGAACTAGTTAATCTGAACAAATAATAATTACCAAAAAATGCCAGATATTTTAATATTATCATTATTATTATCATGACAACCTAGATTAAATCAAAACTTGATTTTTCTTTTTTTAAGTCATTAGAGGTACGACTGCAGTATGATATTGAAGATATTATTACCCCAGAACCAGAAACAAGTCCTCCATTTCCAGATCTTTCATCCCAGCTTCCTTCAAGGAGTCTTTCTGGAAGCACTAACACTGTGGCTAGTGAAGGAGTAACAAAGGACAGTATCCCATGCCTCAAGTAAGAGTTGCTGCCAAGTTTTAAAACAACTTTACATGTTAATTGTGTGATTCTTTGAAACTTGCCAAATGAAATTATCCTCTTTTATTAAGTTGTTGTCAAGTGGTCTACATTCCACAAAGAGGTACCTTGGTCTTTTTGGGGACTATCTATGAAAAGAGCCCAGTATTTTTATTCTTCATTACTAATTAATACATTTCTTTCCCTGAAGAACCCTAAAGAAAACATAGCTTTGATAGAGAAGGCTGCAGGTGAGGTGGAGCAAATTTAGAGAGCAAGAATAGGAATTCAGGTTTTGAATATGTTGAACACAAGTTGGGTTGTAGATTAATGGTCATAGTTCTTACTGTCATGTATTATAACTTACCCATATGTAACAAATATTGTGTAAGAAAAATAATTAAATAATAAAAATAATTTAAAATACTACTATCAAAAGAGAAAAAAGAACTCATGAAGTCCGGTGAAGTTCTATATCTTGACTGACTGAAAAGCTACTTCAAGGAAAGGTTAAGACATGACAAGTGGCTTGGTGTATTTTGAGAAAGCTAGAAGATACTGTTTACTTGCATAATGTCCTCAGTGCCTGGTATTGTATATTTCTGTAGGAAGATTATTGTTATGAATTCTGAAAATCAGCATGAGCATATGTATTCGAACTGTATATGATGCAATTATTTTTTCTGTTTTTCTAGTGTTAAGACACGACCAGTGAGGATGCCTCCAGGATATCAAGCAGAACTTGTTATTCAGTTGGTGTGGGTGGATGGTGAACCTCCACAACAGATTACTAGCCTTGCTGTGAGCTCAGCGTATGGAATGTAAGTAGTTAAACATTCTTTCTAATTTGTATAATTTATCTAATATGTTTGATACATTGAATGTTTCTTTTAAAATACTTAAGTCCTAAAAGTGAAAAGAAACCCTTGCCTGGATTTTTATTAGGTTGGAAATTGTATAAGAAAATAGTAATTTAAACATAAATTGTGGTTAAATGTTCTTTCTTGATGTCAAACTTGTAATAATATCTCTCTCCACTTTTAGTGTTGGGAGGCTATTAAGATATTATCACACTCATACATTTTTATTTGTTTTGTGTTTTCTATCCTTTCACTCTTTGTGTTTCATTTTGGATACTTTCTTCTGACTTATCTTTAAAAGTTCACCAGTTCTTCAGTGGTATCTAATCTAATGGTAGATTCACCCATGGAGTTAAATTTCAGTTCTCTCTTAGCTCTAGACCTTCCACTTGGTTCTTTTTAAAGTTTTCTGTTATCTTCCTAAATTATCACTCTTCTATTTCCTTGAACATGTTGAATATAGTTACTTTAAATATGTGTTTGACAGGGAGCTCAACCTGGTGCTCTGTAATAATATAGAGGGGCAGGATGGGGTTAGAGACATATGTATACTTATGGCTGATTCAGGTTGCTGTATGGCAGAAACCAACACTACATTGTGAAGCAATTATCCTCCAATTTTAAAAAAATGTGTTTGATAACTAGCTTATTATTTGTCTTGGGTTTGGGTCACATATTGTCATCATATCTTAGGTTTGCCTTTTGGTTTTGTTTTATTCGAACATTATATACTACTATATATGTGTGTGTATCTCTATTATAGAGATAATTTGAGGTTCTAAATGATGTTTTCATCCTCCAGAAAGTATTATTTTTCTGACTGACTAAGCTAATAGGCAGTATAGAAAGCTCAGACAGGATAATTCAATCAGACATGCTATCTTTGAAAGTTGGATTGTATTCCCTTTAAGCACTAATTTAGTTCTAATTAATTCTTATTCCTAGTTTGTACCCTGCATAGACATTGTATCAAATTCTGCTCCCGTCAGCAGTGTTTGAGGATACCTGATTCCTTACAACCTTTCTAACAGCAGTGTATAACCAAACATCATTTTGTTAAGTAAAAGGAAGTTTTTTATTATAATATTAGCACTTTCCTTGTATCTTAAATGAAACCGAACATCTATTTTTCTCTAGTGACATTTCTGTGTATATTCTTTGTCTGTTTTTTTTTTGCAGAGTTATCATTTTTTTGTAGATTTGTGAAAAATGTTTATGTAGTAAGGAAGTTAGCTTTCTCTGTGATGAAACCTACAGATATTTTTCTTGGTTTTGTTTATGACTTTGATTAGGATTTTTATTTCAAGCAAAAATTTTAAAAATATTTAAATAATTCTGTTTTTTTCTTTTCTGGCTCTGGGTTTTGTGTCATTCTTAGAAAGCCTTTCTCACTTCAAGATCATGAAGAATACTGTCTTATATATTTATTCCTTTAATATATTTAGGCCTTTATCCAGAATTTATTTTGGTGTGAGACATGAAATAGGAATTATTTTATTTCTTACCTGATGACTAAGAGTTATGCCAATACCACTTGCTGAATATTTCATCTTTCCCTTCTAAATTTGGAATCATCTTTTATCAAATTAATACATTTATATACATATATACACACATGCATTGGGCTTCCCAAGTGGTGCTACTGGTAAAGAACCCTCTTGACAATGCAGAAGACAAAGACACAGGTTCAAACTCTGGGTTGGGAAGATCCCCTGGAGAAGGGCATGGCAACCCACTCCAGTATTCTTGCCTGAAGAATCCCATGGACAGAGGAGCCTGACAGGCTACAGTCCATAGGGTTGCAAAGAGTCAGACACAATTGAAACAACTTAGTACACATGCATATATATAGCTCTGTTTCTATATATCCAGTCTGCCCCTAAGCTAAGTCTCATGAGCTCCAAGAGAACTTGAAGCCAGATGAAGGGGTAATGACCTGAAAACAATCTTGTGTTCTTAGAGGTTTCGGGGTGTGTGTAAAAGACGTATGTGAATATAGATACTGGAAGTTTGCTCTTGACTGAAAAATCCTTTGATAGGAAAGCTGGCAGGAACAGCTCAGGGATGAGGGGTGAAAGGAAGGTAGTGTGGGACAGCTATAATGCTATTTGTTTGATATGGCCAGGATATATGCTTATTCTCTAACCCACATGGTTACTATGGAAGCTGGCTGAGCTCAAACCATTTTCAGGGTTCCATATTTGAGAGACTGACCTGCAAAAGCAAGGGGATGCCAAAATTAAGAGCTATGAAGGTATACTGCTAGTTCAGGCAAATTGCTGAAAGCTGTTAGAATAAATAAGTCAGAGAGCATGTTTCCCTTGTTTAGTAACTGGGGGTGGAGGTGACAGTCACTACAAAGCCTCTAAAGAGCCTATACTTGTATCAGAAAGCTTGGACACCTACCTCATAAACACTCTCAACTGCCAAAAACTTCAGACATCCATGTATTCTACCAAAGTTTTAAGATATAAGTAACAACAGTATTTATTTTCTTTCTGAGAACTTGTGAAAGAAAAAGTGACATATATCTCATGTTATGCGGCCAACATAATGATGTCAAAACTTGAAAAGGAATTGGATCAAGATGGCAGAGTAGAAGGGTTAGAGCTTACCTCTTCCCTGCAACAACTCAAAAATTTACCTACATGTGGAACAAGTCTCATGGAACTGGAAACTGACCAAAGTAGTCCTATACAACAAAGGTGCGAGAAAGATTTCCATGTAACTAGGTAGGATAGAAAAAAGTCAAAGGGTTGGGACTTCCACCTTGGGATCTGAAATGATGAAAAGGTCTGCATGCATAGACACATCCCTTGGGGAGTAAGCAGGTCAAGCCACAGATTGGAAATCCCAGTCTTGGAGCCCTACATAAAGGAAACAAGCCCTCTTGGCTGCAAGGAGACTGGCTGCCAAAACTAAATCAAGAAGATACATAATTTGAACAGATTGATCACCAGAAGTGAAGTAAAATCTGTAGTAATAATAATAAAACAACTCCCTGCAGAAGAAGTCCAAGACTGGATGGCTTTAATAGGGAATTCTAGCAAAATTACAAAGAAGAACTTGTTCCTGTCCTTCTCAAACTGTTCTAAAAAATTGAAGAGGAGGGGATGCTCCCAAACTCATTCTATGAAGCCACCATCACCCCAATACCAAAACCAGCCAAAAACACTATGAAACTAGAAAATCATAGGCCAACCTCTTTGATGAATATAGGTGCAAAAATCATCAACAAACTGTTAGCATACCTAACCCAACAATACATAAAAAGGATCAAGCACCATGATCAAGTTGAATTCATTCCAGAGTCATAGGATGGTTCAATATATACAACTCAATCTGTACAATACACCACATTCACAAAAGGAAAGACAAAACCCACATGATCTTCTCTATACAGAAAAAGCATTTGACAAAATTCAATATTCATCTATGATAAAAACTCTCAAAGTGGGTATAGAGGGAATATATGTCAATGACATAAAGCCCATTTATGACAAACCCATAGCCAGCATAATACTTAACGGTGAAAGCTAAAAGCCTCCCCATTAAATTCAGGAAGAAGACAAGGTTACCCACTCTCATCACTTCTGTTCAACATAGTATTGGAAGTACTAGCCACGGCAATCAGATGAGAAATAAAAGGTATCCAGATTGAAAGGGGAGAGTTAAAACTGTCACTATTTGCACCTGATATGATACTCTCTATAAAGTATACACCCCAAAACTATTAGAACAAATGTATTCAGCTGGGTCATAGGGTACAAGATTAATATACAGAAATTGGTTGCATTTGTATACACTAATAATGAAATATCAGAGAAAGTTAAAAAAAAATCCCATTTAAAATTGCATCAAAAAATAAAATACCTAAGGACTAAACATTACCAAAGAGGTAAAATACCTAGATGCTGAAAGTATAAAACATTGAGAGAGAAAATTGAAGATGATTCAGAGAAACAGAAAGATATTCTATGCTCTTGGATTGGAAGAATAATTATTTTTTAAATGATCATACTGCCCAGAACAGTCTACAGATTTAATGCAATCCCTATCAAAATATCTATGATATTCTTCAAAGAACTAAGATAAATAATCCTAAGATTTATATGGAACCAGAAGAGACCCATAATTGCGAAAGCAATTCTGAGGGGAGGAAAAAAAACAAAGCAAAATGCTTCTGGTTTCTATACTATACTACAAAGCCACTGTGATCAACACAGTGTGGTATTAACTCAAAAACAGACATATAGAACAATGGAACACAATAGAGAGCCCAGAAATAAACCCATGCACTTGTGGGTTTATCTGTGGGTTAATCTGTGACAAAGGAGGCAAGAATATACAAGAGAAAAAAGTTTCTTCAACAAGTGGTGTTGGGAAAGCTGAACAGCTGCATGTAAAACAATGAAATAGAACATTCCTTCACACCACATACAAAAATAAACTTAACAAGTTTAAAATACCTAAATGTTAGTTTATGACACCATTAAATTCCTAGAAGTGAACATAGGCAAAACTTTCTTTGACATAAATTGTAGCAATGTTTTCTTTGTTTAGTTTCCCAAGGCAAAAGCAATAAAAGCAAATGTAAAAGCTTTTGCATAGCAAAGAGAACCAATGAAAGACAGCCTATGGAATGGGAGAAAATATTTGCATACTATGCCTCTGACAGAGGGTTAATATCCAAAATATACAAACAGCTCATAAACTCAAAAAAAAAAAAAAGAATACAATTTATAAAAATGGGAAGAAAATCTAAAAAGACGTTTTTCCAAAGAAGACATACACATAGCTAACAGGCATATGAAAAAATGCTCAACACCGTTGATCATTAGAGAAATGCAAATCAAAACCACAATGAGGTAGCACCTCATTCTAGTCAGAATGCCTTTCATCAAAAAATCCACAAACTGATGTTGGAGGGGATATGAAGAAAAGAGAATTCTTTTACACTATTGGTGAGAATGTAAATTGGTGCAGTTGCTATTGAGAGTTGTATGGAGGTTTCTTAGAAAACTAAAAGTAGAACTACCATATGATCCAGCAACTCCACTTCTGGGGATATATGCAGAAACAGTGAAAACTCTACTTTGTAAAGATACTTGCACACCAATGTTGATAGCAGCACTGTTTACAATAGCCAAGACATGGAAGCAACTCAAATGCCTGTCAGTAGATGACTGACTTGAGAAGATGTGATACATATATACCATGGGATATTACTCAGCCATAAAAAAGAATGAAATATTGCCATTTGTAGCTATATGGATGGGCCTAGAGAATATTATGTTTAGTGAAATAAGTTAGAGAAAGACAAGTATTATATGATACCCCTACTGTTCTGGAATCTAAAAAAACAAATACAAATGAATCTATATACAAAAAAGACTCACATACATAGAAAGCAAATATATGGTTGCCAAAGGGTAGCGGGAAGAGGGAGGATCAAATTTGGAGAATGGGATTAACAAACCCAACTACTATACATAAAATAGATAAGCATCAAGGTTCTTGCTGTATACCACTTGGAATTATATACAGTATCTTATAATAATCCATAATGGAATATAATCTACAAAAACCCAAATCACCATGCTGAAACTAATACAATATTGAAAAGTGACTATTCTTGAACCTAAAAGTGTTAAAACTTACAAAATAAAAACTTAAAAGGGCATTAAGTGAAAATTATAAGTCCATATCATGCATGATATGGCATGGCATCCAGTGTCATCACTTCATGGCAAATAGATGAGGAAAAAGTGGAAGTGGTGACAGATTTTATTTTCATGGGCTCCAAAATCACTGCAGATGGTGACTGCAGCCATGAAATTAAAAGATGCTTGCTCCATGAAAGGAAAGCTATGACAGATCTAGACAGTATATTAAAAGCAGAGAGATTCCTTTGCCTACAAAGGTCCGTATAGTCAAAGCTGTGGTTTTTCTAGTAGTCACGTATGGATGCAAGAGTTGGACCATAAAGAAGGCTGAGCATGGAAGAATTGATGCTTTTGAATTGTGGTGTTGGAGAAGACTCTTGAGAGTCCCTTGGACAGCAAGGAGATCAAACCAGTCCAACCCTAAAGGAAATCAAGTCTGAATACTCATTGGAATGACTGATGGTGAAGCCCCAGTACTTTGGCCACCTGATGCAAAGAGCTGACTCTTTGGAAAAGACCCTGATGCTGGGAAAGATTGAGGGCAAAAGGAAAAGAGGGCAGCAGAGGGCGGTATGGTTAGATAGTGTCACGGACTCAATGGACATGAGTTTGCAAAAACTCCAAGAGACAGTGAAGGACAGGGAAGCCTGACATGCTGCAGTCCATGGGGTCACGGGGTCACAAAGAGTCAGGGTAGACTTAGCAAATGAATAACATCATCATGCATGAACATAGATACAAAAATCCCATTCAAACTATAAATAAAAATAGCAATAAAAATAACATGTTGTAATCAAGTTTGGTTTATACCAGGATTATAAGGTTTGTCCAGCATTTGAAATGAATCAGTATAAATCATCACATTAATTAGATAATATAGAAACTATAATGAAGCCATAATATGGAAAAACAAAAACATTTTTAAAATTCAACATCTATTTATGATTTAAAAAGAAACAACTAACTAAAACAAGAAGGAAATTTCTTTAATGTGATATATGGCAATAAATATTAATCATACATTAAAATATTAAAAGCTTTACCTCTGGAGTAAAAACAATACAAAGATGACTGCTATGACCATTTCTATTTTCATTGTACTGAGAAAGGAAAATAAATCAGTCATATGAATTAGAAACAAAGGAAATAGAAAAAATCATTTAGCAGAGAAATTGTTAGAATTAGTAGTTGAGTTTAACAAGATTACTGAATATAAAGTCCAAGTAAAAGTAAATTATATGTCAATATTTTTTCTATAAAATAGAAACAAATTATATAAAGATTTCGTCTACAATAAAATAAAAATAATAAAATATCTAAGAGTAAATCTAATAAAAGTTGTTTAAGACTTTTACACAGAAAACTATAAAACAAGATAAATACAGAACCTAAATCATGAAATGAAAAATTCAATAATGGTGCAAAGATGACAGGTTTTCATCTATTGATTCATGTATAGCAATATAAATTTCAGCTGATTTTTTTCACTTCTAAAATGTATAGAGAAATGTAATGGGGCACAACTAGCTAAGACAGCATTAAAGAAAAACAAAATTAGAAGACTGCTGTACTTGAAAATAAGGCTTATTAAATAAAACTGTATTAGTCATGACAGTGTTTTTATTGGTACAGGATAGACAAATAGACCAATGAATGGAATAAGAGTTCAGAAATAGATCCAAGCATGTAGCCAAATTGGGTCAGCAGAGCAATGGAGGAAATGAGAGGTTACCCCTCCCAGTAAGGAGCACAAAGTCAATTGAATAATTATATAGAACAATGAAACTTGACTCTTCTCTTACACTATACACAAAGATTCTGGAAAGTGTAATAGGAGTCTATCTTCATAATGCTCAAGGAAATATTTCTTCAGTAGTACTCATAAAGGTATTAACCATAAAGGAAAACATTAAGAATTTACTGGAAAAAATTGGCACAATTAAGAAAGTGAAATGGCAGAGCAGTAAAAAGATCTTTGAATTAATTTTATCTGACAGTGGACTCCTATCTGAGTGTTAAAAGAGTCATCAAATAGAAAAAGATAGCTCAATAGACAAAAAAATGAAGAACTTTGAACAAACATGTCATAAAAGAGGGTATCTAAATAACAAAAAATACATTCATAGTTCTATGTAAAGGTCCACCATTACCATTAGTAATGTTGGTAGTGTTTGCAAAGATATCAGGTATCAAGAACTGTCAAACATTGTGGCTAAGAGGGTAGATTGGTGAATCTACTTTATAAAATTGCTAGCATTATTTACCTTATTTTAGCATACCTATGTATGCATTCCCTACAACCCAAAAGTTTCATTTCTAGATATATTCCTAATGAAGTGCAAGCACAGATGCATCAAAAGACAGTAGCATTCTTCAATACACACAATATGATATACCCTATTAACAAATTGAAAGATAAAAGCCATATGATAGTCTCAGTAGATGGAGAAAAAACTTTTGACAAAATTCAATACCCACTTATGATAGAAACTCTTCCAAAAATGGGCATAGAAGGAACCTACCTCAATATAATAAAGGCCATTTATGATAAACCCACAGCAAACATTATTCTCAATAGTGAAAAACCTGAAAGCATTCCCTCTAAGGAACAAAGACAAGATCAGGAACAAAACCCACTGTCACCACCATTATTCAACATAGTTTTGGAAGTGCTAGCTATGGCAATCAGAAGAAAAAGAAATAAAAGGAATCCAGATTGGAAAAGAAGTAAAACTCTCACTGTTTGCAGATGATGTGATACTATACATAGAACACCCTAAAGATACCATCAGAAAATTACTAGGGCTAATCAGTAAATTTAGCAAAGTGGCAGGATACAACATCAATACACAGAAATCACTTGCATTGCTATCCACTAACAATGAAATATCAGAATGAGAAATTAAGGAATCAATTCCATTTACCATTGCAGCAAAAAGAATAAAATATCTAAAAATAAACCTACCTAAGGAGACAAAAGAACTGTATACAGAAAACCATAAGACACTGATGAAAGAAATAAAAGATAGCATAAACAACTGGAGAGATATTCCATGTTTTGGGGTTGGAAGAATCAATATTGTGAAAATGACTATACTACCAAATGTAATCTACAAATTCAGTGCAATCCATATCAAATTACCAATGGTATTTTTCACAGAACTAGAACAAAAAATATCTCACAATTTATATAGAAACACAAAAGATCTCGAATATCCAAAGCAGTCTTAAGAATGGAGCTGGAGGAATCAACCTTCCTGACTTCAGACTATACTACAGAGCTATAGTCATCAAGACAGTATGCGACTGGCACAAAAACAGAAATATAGACCAATGAAACAAGATAGAAAGCCCAGAGATAAACCCACACACCTATGGACCTTATTTTTACAATGGAGGCAAGACTATACAATGGGGCAAAGATAGTCTCTTCAATAAGTGGTGCTGGGAAAACTGGCCAGCTACATGTAAAGAATGAAATTAGAACACTTCCTAACACCATACACAAAGATAAACTCAAAATGGATTAAAGACCTAAACCTAAGACCAGAAACTATAAAACTCTTCGACAGAACATAGGCAGAACACTCTATGACATAAATCACAGCAAGATCCTCTATGACCCACCTCCTAGAGAAATGGAAATAAAAACAAAAATAAACAAGTCGGACGTATTAAACTTAAAAGCTTTTGCACAGCAAAGGAAACTATAGACAAGGTGAAAAGATAACCCTCAAATTGGGAAAAATAATCACAAATGAAACAACTGACAAAGGATTAATTTTAAAAATATGCAAGCAGCTCATACAAGTCAATACCAGAAAAACAACCAACCAATCAAAAAATGGGAAGAGACCTAAACAGACGTTTCTCCAAAGAAGACATACAGATGGCTAACAAATACATGGAAAAGATGCTCAACATCGCTCATTATTAGAGAAATGCAAGTCAAAAATACAATGAGGTATCACCTCACACTGGTCAGAATGGCAAAAATCTACAAACAATGAATGCTGGAGAGGATGTAGAGAAAAGGGAACCCTCTTGCACTGTTGGTGGGAATGCAAACTGATATAACCACTATGGAGAACAATATGGAGATTCCATAAAAAAAAAAAAAAAAACTAGAAATAAAACCACCATATGACTCACCAATCCCACTACATTACACATACCCTGAGAAAACCAAAATTGAAAAAGACACAGGTAACCCAATATTCACTGCAGCTGTATTTACAATAGCTAGAACATGGAAGTAATCTAGATGTCCATCGACAGATGAATGGATAAAGAAGCTGTGGTACATATATACAATGGAATATTCAGTTCAGTTCAGTCACTCAGTGGTGTCTGACTCTTTGTGACCCCATGGACTGCAGCACACCAGGCTTTGCTGTCCTTTGCCAACTCCAGGAGCTTTCTCAAACTCATGTCCATCGAGTCGGTGATGACATCCAACCAACTCATCATCTGTTGTTCCTTTCTCCTCCTGCCGTCAATATTTCCCAGCATCAGGGTCTTTTCCAGTGAGTCAGGTCTTCCCATCAGGTGGCCAAAGTATTGGGGTTTCAACTTCAGCATCAGTCCTTCCAATGAATATTCAGGACTGATTTCCTTTAGGATTGACTGATTAGATCTCTCTTACAGTCCAAGGGACTCTCAAGAGTCTTCTTCAACACCATAGTTCAAAAGTATCAATTCTTTGGCACTCAGCTTTCTTTATAGTCCAACTCTGACATCCATACATGACTACTGGAAAAACCATAGCTTTGATTAGACAGACCTTTGTTGGCAAAGTAATGTCTTTGCTTTATAGTATGCTGTTTAGGTCGGTCATAGCTTTTCTTCCAAGGAGCAAGTGTCTTTTAATTTCATGGCTGCAGTCACCATCTGCAGTGATTTTGGAGCCCCCAAAAATAAAGGCTGTCACTGTTTCCATTGTTTCCCCATCTATTTGCCATGAAGTGATGGGACCAGATGCCTTGATCTTAGTTTTTTGAATGTTGAGTTTTAAGACAACTTTTTCACTCTCCTTTTTCACTTTCATCAAGAGGCTCTTTAGGTCTCCTTCGCTTTCTGCCATAAGGGTGGTCATCTGCTTATCTGAGGTTATGGATATTCCTCCTGGCAATCTTGATTCCAGCTTGTGCTTCATTCAGTCTGGCATTGTGCATGATGTTCTTTGCATTTAAGTTAAATAAGCACGATGACAATATACAGCCTTGATGTATTCCTTTCCCAATTTGGAACCAGACTGTTGTTCCATGTCCAATTCTAACTGTTGCTTCTTGACGAGGATAGAGGTTTCTCAGGAGGCAGGTAAGGTGATCTGGTATTCCCATCTCTTGAAGAATTTTCCACAGTTTGTTGTGATTCACACAGTCAAAGGCTTTGGCGTAATCAATAAAGAAGAAGTAGATGTTTTTCTGGAACTCTCTTGCTTTTTCTATGATCCAACAGAGGTTGGCAATTTGATCTCTGATTCCTCTGCCTTTTCTAAATCTAGCTTAAACATCTGGAAGTTCTCGGTTCATGTATTGTTGAAGCCTGGTTTGGAGAATTTTGAGCATTACTTTGCTAGCCTATGAGATGAGTGCAATTGTACTACAGTTTGAACATTCTTTGGCATTGCCTTTCTTTGGAATTAGAATGAAAACTGACCTTTTCCAGTCCTGTGCCCACTGCTGAGTTTTCCAAATTTCCTGGCATATTCAGTGCAGCACTTTCACAGCTTATTTTAGGATTTGAAATAGCTCAACTGGAATTCCATCACCTCCACTAGCTTTGTTCATAGTAATGCTTCCTAAGGCCCACTTGACTTTGCATTCCAGGATGTCTGGCTCTAGGTGAGTGATCACACCATTGTGGTTATCTGGTCATGAAGATCTTTTTGATATAGTTCTTCTGGTTATTGTTGCCACCTCTTCTTAATATCTTCTGCCTGTGTTAGGTCCATACCATTTCTGTCTTATATTGTGCCCATCAAGAGATCTGTAGTCTTTCCCATTCTACTGCTTTCCTCTATTTCTTTGCATTGATCACTGAGGAAGGCTTTCTTATCTCTCCTTGCAATTCTTTGGAACTCTGCATTCAAATGGGTAAATCTTTCCTTTTCTTGTTTCCTTATCTTCTCTTCTTTTCTCAGCTATTTCTAAGGCTTCCTCAGACATCCATTTTGCCTTTTGACATCCATTTTGCCTTTTTGCATTTCTTTTTCTTGGGAATGGTCTTGATCACTGCCTCCTCTACAATATCATGAACCTCCATCCACAGTTCAGGGACTCTATCAGATCTGATCCCTTAAATCTATTGGTCACTTCCACTGTATAATTGTAAGGGATTTGATTTAGGACATACCTGAATGATCTAGTGCTTTTCCCTATTTTCTTCAATTTAAGTCTGAATTTTGCAATAAGGAGTCATGATGTAAGCTTGTTGATCCCAGTCTTGTTTTTGCTGACTGTATAGAGCTTCTCCATCTTTGGCTGCAAAGAATATAATCCATCTGATTTCGGTGTTGACCGTCTGGTGATGTCCATGTGTAGAGTCTTCTCTTGTGTTGTTGGAAGAGGGTGTTTGCTATGGCCAGTGCATTCTCTTGGTAAAACTGTTAGCCTTTGCCCTACTTCATTTTGTACTCCAGGGCCAAACTTGCCTGTTACCTCAGGTATTTCTTGACATCCTACTTTTGCATTCCAGTCCCCTATAATGAAAAGGACATCTTTTTTGGGTGTTAGTTCTAGAAGGTCTTGTAGGTCTTCATAGAACTGTTAAACTTCAGCTTCTTCAGCATTACTGGTTGGAGCATAGACTTTGATTACTGTGATATTGAATGATTTGCCTTGGAAAGGAACAGAGATCATTCTGCTGGAGAGTTCTGACAAAATGTGGTCCACTAGAGAAGGGAATGGCAAACCACTTCAGTATTGTTGTCTTGAGAACCCCATGAACAGTGTGAAAAGGCAAAAAGATTGGACACTGAAAGATGAACTCCCTGGGTTGGTAGGTGTCCCATATGCTGCTGGATAAGAGTAGAGAAATATACCCCAGAAAGAATGAAAAGATAGAGCCAAAGGGAAAAAAGTGCCCAGTTGTTGATTTGACTGGTGATGGAAATAAAGTCTGATGCTGTAAAGAATAATATTGCATAGGAACCTGGAATGTTCATGAATCAAGGTAAATTGGAAGTGGTCAAACCAGAGATGCAAGAATGAACGTCAACATTTTAGGAATCAGTGATTTAAAATGGACTGGAATGGGCAAATTTAACTCAGATGACTATTATATCTACTACTGTGTGCAAGAATCCCTTAGAAGAAATGGAGTAGGCCTCATAGTCAACAAAAGTGTCCAAAATTCAGTTCTTGGGTGCAGTCTCAAAAATGACAGCATGATCTCTGTTCAGTTCCAAGGCAATGGAATGTTACTCAGCCATGAAAAGGAACACATTTGAGTCAGTCCTAATGAGGTGGATGAACCTGGAACCTATTATAAAGAGTTAAGTAAGTCAGAAAGAGAAAAACAATTGTATACTAACATATATATGGAATCTAGAAAGATGGTACTGATGAACCTATTTGTAGAGCAGCAGTGGAGACACAGACATTGAGAACAGACATGTTCACAGCTGGTGGTGGGAAGGAGGAGAGGTATAGAGTAACATGGAAACATACATTACCATAAGTAAAATAGATAACCAGTGGAAATTTTGCTGTATGACTCAAGGAACTCAAACTGGGGCTCGATAACATCCTAGAGGGGTGAGATGAGGAGGGAGGTGGGAGGGATGTTCAAGTGGGAGGGGACACAGGTAAAACCTATGGCTGATTCATGTTGACTTTTGGTAGAAACAAATGCAGTACTGTAAAGCAATTATCTTTCAATTAAAAATAAATAAATCAAGACAGTAGCATTATTTGTGATGGCAGTATTATAATATCCCCAAACTACAAACAAATGACCAGAGTAGATTGAATAAATTATATGATATTAATTTCTCTATCAATTAAAATGAACTTCATTTACATGTAACTATAATATTAGAAAAAAGTGAAACATTTATCAATGAGTAAAACTGACTTTTGGTGTAAGAAGTCAGATTTGTGTTTCCTTGTTAATTTTCTGTTTAGTTGATCTATCCATAGGTGTGAGTGGGGTATTAAAGTCATCCACTATTATTGAGTTATTGTTAATTTTCCCTTTCATATTTGTTAGCAATTGCCTTACATATTGCAATGCTCCTATGTTGGGTGCATATATATTGATAATGGTTATATCTTCTTCTTGGATTAAACCTTTGATTGAACCTGGGATTGAACCTTCTTGGATTGAACCTTTAAATGACACAATGGACCAGCTAGACCTAATTAATATCTATAGGACATTTTACCCCAAAACAATCAATTTCACCTTTCTCTCAAGTGCACATGGAACCTTCTCCAGAATAGATCACATCCTGGGCCATAAATCTAGCCTTGGTAAATTCAAAAAAATTGAAATCATTCCAGTCATCTTTTCTGACCACAATGCAGTAAGATTAGATCTCAATTACAGAAAAAAAACTATTAAAACTTCCAACATATGGAGGGTAAACAACACGCTTCTGAATATCCAACAAATCATAGAAGAAATCAAAAAAGAAATAAAAATATGCATAGAAATGAATGAAAATGAAAACACAACAACGCAAAACCTATGGGACACTGTAAAAGCAGTGCTAAGGGGAAGGTTCATAGCATTACAGGCTTACCTCAAGAAACAAGAAAAAAGTCAAATAAATAACCTAACTCTACATATAAAGCAACTAGAGAAGGGAGAAATGAAGAACCCCAGGGTTAGCAGAAGGAAAGAAATCTTAAAAATTAGGGCAGAAATAAATGCAAAAGAAACAAAAGAGACCACAGCAAAAATCAACAAAGCTAAAAGCTGGTTTTCTGAAAAGATAAACAAAATTGACAAACCATTAGCCAGACTCATCAAGAAACAAAGGGAGAAGAACCAAATCAACAAAATTAGAAATGAAAATGGAGAGATAACAACAGACAACACTGAAATACAAAGGATCATAAGAGACTACTACCAGCAGCTCTATGCCAACAAAATGGACAACTTGGAAGAAATATACCAATTCTTAGAAAAGTATAACTTTCCAAAACTGAACCAGGAAGAAATAGAAGATCTTAACAGACCCATCACAAGCACGGAAATTGAAACTGTAATCAGAAATCTTCCAGCAAACAAAAGCCCAGGACCAGATGCCTTCACAGCTGAATTCTACCAAAAATTTAGAGAAGAGCTAACACCGATCCTACACGACAAAGTCTTCCAGAAAATTGCAGAAAAAGGTAAACTTCCAAACTCATTCTACGAGGCCACCATCACCCTAATTCCAAAACCAGACAAAGATGCCACAAAAAAAAGAAAACTACAGGCCAATATCACTGATGAACATAGATGCAAAAATCCTTAACAAAGTTCTAGCAAACAGAATCCAACAACATATTAAAAAGATCATACACCATGACCAAGTGGGCTTTATCCCAGGAATGCAAGGATTCTTTAATATCCACAAATAAATCAATGTAATACACCACATTAACAAATTGAAAGATAAAAACCATATGATTATCTCAATAGATGCAGAGAAAGCCTTTGGCAAAATTCAACACTCATTTATGATTAAAACTCTCCAGAAAGCAGGAATAGAAGGAACATACCTCAACATAATAAAAGCTATATATGATAAACCCACAACAAACATTATCCTCAATGGTGAAAAATTGAAAGCATTTCTCCTAAAGTCAGGAACAAGACAAGGGTGTCGACTCTCACCACTACTATTCAACATAGTGTTGGAAGTGTTGGCCACAGCAATCAGAGCAGAAAAAGAAGTAAAAGGAATCCAGATAGGAAAAGAAGAAGTGAAACTCTCGCTGTTTGCAGATGACATGATCCTCTACATAGAAAACCCTAATGACTCTACCAGAAAATTACTAGAGCTAATCAATGAATATAGTAAAGTTGCAGGATATAAAATTAACACACAGAAATCCCTGGCATTCCTATACACTAACAATGAGAAAACAGAAAGAGAAATTAAGGAAACAATGCCATTCACCATTGCAACAAAAAGAATAAAATACTGAGGAGTGTATCTACCTAAAGAAACAAAAGACCTATACATAGAAAACTATAAAACACTGATGAAAGAAATCAAAGAGGACACAAACAGATGGAGAAACATACACTGTTCATGGATTAGAAGAATCAATATTGTGAAAAGGAGTATACCTATAAAAAGCAATCTATAGATTCAATGCAAACCCTATCAAGCTACCAATGGAATTCTTCACAAAACTAGAACAAATAATCTCACAATGTGTATGGAAATACAAAAAACCTCGAATAGCCAAAGCAGTCTTGAGAAAGAAGAATGGAACTGGAGGAATCAACCTGCCTGACTTCAGGCTCTACTACAAAGCCACAGTCATCAAGACAGTATGGTACTGGCACAAAGACAGAAATATAGATCAATGGAACAGAATAGAAAGCCCAGGGATAAATCCACGTACCTATGGACACCTTGTCTTTGACAAAGGAGGCAAGAATATACAATGGAAAAAAGACAACCTCTTTAACAAGTGATGCTGGGAAAACTGGTCAACCACTTGTAAAAGAATGAAACTAGAACACTTTCTAACACCATACACAAAAATAAACTCAAAATGGATTAAAGATCTAAATGTAAGACCAGAAACTATAAAACTCCTAGAGGAGACTATAGGCAAAACACTCTCTGACATAAATCACAGCAAGATCCTCTCTGATCCACCTCCCAGAATATTGGAAATAAAAGCAAAAATAAACAAATGGGACCTAATGAAACTTAAAAGCTTTTGCACAGCAAAGGAAACTATAAGCAAGGTGAAAAGACAGCCTTCAGAATGGGAGAAAACAATAGCAATGGAAGAAACAGACAAAGGATTAATCTCAAAAATATACAAGCAATTCCTGTAGCTCAAATCCAGAAAAATAAATGACCCAATCAAAAAATGGGCCAGAGAACTAAACAGACATTTCTCCAAAGAAGACATACAGATGGCTAACAAACACATGAAAAGATGCTCAACATCACTCATTATCAGAGAAATGCAAATCAAAACCACAATGAGGTACCATCACACGCCAGTCAGGATGGCTGCTATCCAAAAGTCTACAAGCAATAAATGCTGGAGAGAGTGTGGAGAAAAGGGAACCCTCTTACACTGTTGGTGGGAATGCAAACTAGTACAGCCACTATGGAAAACAGTGTGGAGATTCCTTAAAAAACTGGAAATAGAACTGCCATATGACCCAGCAATCCCTCTCCTGGTCATACACACTGAGGAAACCAGATCTGAAAGAGACACATGTTACCCCAGTGTTCATCGCAGCACTGTTTATAATAGCCAGGACATGGAAGCAACCTAGATGCCCATCAGCAGACGAATGGATAAGAAAGCTATGGTACATATACACAATGGAATATTACTCAGCCATTAAATACATTTGAATCAGTTCTAATGAGATAGATGAAATTGGAGCCCATTATACAGAGTGAAGCAAGCCAGAAAGATAAACACCAATACAGTATACTGTATTGCCATATGCATATATATGGAATTTAAAAAGATGGTAACAATAACCCTATATGCAGGACAGAAAAAGAGACACAGATGTATAGAACAGACTTTCGGACTCTGTGGGAGAAGGTGAGGGTGGAATGATCTGAGAGAATAGCATTGAAACATGTATATTATCAAGTGTGAAACAAATTGCCAGCCCAGGTTGGATGCATGAGACAAGTGCTCAGGGCTGGTGCACTGGGAAGACCCAGAGGGATGGGATGGGGGTGAGGGGGGAGGGGGGATCAGGATGGGGAACACATGTAAATCCATGGCTGATTCATGTCAATGTATGGCAAAAACCACTACAATATTGTAAAGTAACTAGCCTCCAGCTAATAAAAAAAATTAAAAAAAAAAGAAGTCAGATTTGGGGAGACAGGAGTAATAATCAGGCGAAGCACAAGACAACTGCTGGTAATATTCTATTTCTTGATGTAGTGATAATTATGTGAGGTTGTTCACTTTGTGATAACTAAGTGTTCAATTTAATTTATGTGTGTTATGCTTGAATTAAAGAGTAAAATATACAGTGTTTTTCACATAAGTGAGTAATTTTATTTCTAGAAATTTATCCCCTAAATATACTCTATTTGAGCAAAACTAAATCATAAAGGATATTCATTGTTGCATTGTTAATAGCAATGGCTTATGGCTTCCTTGAGTTCAAGCTGGTGAGTTGGAGTCCTAACTCTGGTTTGGCTGCATTTTCTGGCCTCACCAATTCAGGGATAGGACTGTGACACTAGGTTGGAGATGATGCCCTTGAAATGTGGGCTGATACTGGCCACTGGGTCAGGAGGCACACAGGTCTATTTTGGTAGTAATTTAATTAAATGTTTATTAATATTAAAAACTGTATGGAGGTATTAACATATAGGAAAAATTTTTTTTACAAATTATAAGTATGCAGTATTAGTTTTGACAAATATACCTGACAGTGTAAGTTATGTAACCACCAACAGACTAATTTTATAAACACTATTCACCACCTCAAAAGTTCCCTTGTGCCCTTTTATTACCTGTCAGTACTTGGCCCTGTAAAACCACTGATTTGCTTTCTGTCTCCATATTTTTACATGTATTATAATTTTATATAAATAGAATTTTTTGTTTTCTTCCACTTAGCATAATGCATTTGTGATTCATCTGTGTTACTATATATATTTGTGACTTGTTCATTTTCATTGCTGCATACTATTCCATTGTGTGTATATACAAAAATGTGTTCTATCTATTAACCATTGATGGAAATATGGTTTTTTTCCAGTTTGGGACTATTATGAATAAATCCACTATTAGCATTCAAGTAAAAGTCCTTATGTAACATTTATTTGTATTTTCATGGGTAAATAAGAGCAGAATTTCTCAGTCATGTGGTAAGTATATATTTATGAGACAGAATAAATTGCTTTATAAAGAGGTTATATCATTTTGCATTTCTGTGAGAATGTGTGAGGGTTTTGGTTTTACCACATACCTGTCAACAGTGCATAGTGTTGATCTTTTCAGTTTTATCTACTCTGATGGGTTCAGTGGTATCTAATTGTGGTTTTAATTTATGTATTCCTGGTAACTAATTATGTTCGGCATCTTTCAAGTGCTATTTTCACATTTGTGCATGTTGTCTGATGAAACATCTGTTTATGTCTTTTGCCTACTTTTTAAATCAAATTATCTTATTATTACTGGGAGTTCTGTGAATATTCTGAATAAGAAATGTATTTTCTGCATTCAAGTTTTCCTCAACCTTCTTGAATATCTGGAATATACTTTCCAAAGCATTTTTAACATATTTTTCTGCCAATTTTACCATCCATTTTACTTCTAGGTATGTTTCTGTTGGTTTATTTTCCCCCCTGGTTATCAGTCTTTTTCTTAGTTCTTTATATGCCTACTATTAATACTTTTCATGTAGTTAACACTGTGAATTTTATATTTATGGTGATATTTTATTCGATTCTTTTCAGTAGTTTTCTGGAAGAAAGTTATATTACTTAGAATAATTGTTTTTGAGCTTGTTTAGGATGGATCCAGAAAAGCCTTTAGTTTATGGCTAATTTGTTCCCACTAATGAAGTGACACCCCTGTATCTGTTTTCCCATGTATTTGGACATCTCAGCAGTTTGGCTGGTAGTGACATGAAACAATCTCAGCCTTGGATGAGCTTTGCAAATTACTCTGTTTTACCTTTTTTGGTAGTTTGTTCCCAAGCCTGGGAGTAGTTTTATTTACATGGGTGCACAGATCAGTACCCAGATAAAATCTCAAGAAGGCCAGTCTATACATCTCTGATGTATTCTATCTGTGCTGCTCTCTTCTCTCTGGTATTTTGCCTTACATTCTCACTGCTTTTGCTGCATCAGACTCTGATTTCTGTCGCCTCAGTTCAGCAAGACTTCTGATCTGTCCTTGAGCTTTGGTTTCCTGTGCTCTGCTGCTGCTGCTGCTGCTAAGTCGCTTCAGTCGTGTCCTACTCTGTGCGACCCCATAGCTGGCAGCCCACCAGGCTCCGCCGTCCCTGGGATTCTCCAGGCAAGAACACTGGAGTGGGTTGCCATCTCCTTCTCCAATGCATGAAAGTGAAAAGTGCAAGAGTACTGGAGTGGGTTGCCTTTGCCTTCCCCTCCTGTGCTCTAGTCTGGGAAATTTCTCCATTTGCTAAGCTAGAACACTTAAACTAGAATGCCTAAAGTTTATTTTGTTATCCTTCTTTCATCTTACTCTAGGTTTCCTGTTGACCAGTATGTGAAAACTGTTGTTCAATATATTTTGTTGTTGTTTTCTAGTTAAGGTATAAGATTAAATGCAATATCCTTTCAAACAACCATTGCCTAACCTCCCCAAACCTAAAGTATAACTTTCTAGTATTGTTATTTTTTAATTAATTTATTTATTTTAATTGGAGGTAGTATTCTTATTTTTAACTCAAAATAAAAATAATTATTTTTGTTGGTGTCATACATTCTAGTTGCCTTTTTTCTAAAAATTGCATTTGGGAACTCTTTTATACCTGTAGGCAGAGGAACTACATTTTAACATTAAAAATTTAGAGATATTATTTCACTACAATATGTAATATTGTACATAAAGAAATATTAAGATCAATTCTACTTTGTGTGGAAGCTTTTCAAAGTACTTTAATAACATCTCAGATTTGATGCTCATAAGCTCTGAACTAGATAAATCTAACATTGTAATTCTCATCACAAAGTAAAGAAACTAAGGCCTGGCAATATTTATTAGTTTTTCTCAGTCACATAATCTATAAATGATGAGATGGGATCTTCTGACCTTTACAATGTTTTTTCCAGTTTCCAGAGTTAGTCTTCTTGGAAGATGTAGAATTTTATATAAAATAGCAAAACATCTAGTATGATAGAATTTTTCTTTTCACTTATTGTGAGGAAGGCAGTGTGGTGCAATAGAAATAACTAGATTTACAGTAGCTGGTGACTCATCCACAAGATTCAATCTAAGAAAATAACATGGAATTATTTAAAATGAGGAAACAACATTCATACAACTATTTTATATTTAATTTAGGAAGCAAAAAGCACAGATTTACAATTTTTCAGCTGGAAGTCGTGTTGTGAATGGAGAAAAAAAGAGTTTAGTACATGCCAACAGAGGAGCCTGGCAGGCTACAGTCCATGGGGTGGCAAAGAGTCAGACACAACTCAGTAGCACACAGCATTGCACAGTAGCTAAGGTGATCAAAATATCTGCTTAGGAGATCTGTTTTAATTTTAAAGGAGATTTAGTTAAGAAAGTAATCCAAGTAGTCTCTGTAGTTTAATAAATGGGACAAGATAAAGAACAGAAGATTGAGGATATTTTTAAATTTTTGTGAATGAAAATTCTGTCTCTCTTCATATCTACCGTAGTATCAAAACCTTTGATATATGAAGTTAATCTTTATGTAAAATCTTATGTTAAATATATACTCTAAGAAAATAACTAATTTGGAACCCCCAAATTATGATTTTATTTGAAAAAGGCATCTAATTGTGTACTTAAGTATCTGTAGCTATTAAAGTGTGACATTTCTTGACCTAGTTTCCCCTTCATAGCAAAAAGATTTTGTTTTTACAGAAGACTCACATAAAATCAAGTTATTAAAGAACAGGCTGAGTAATCACTACTTACATGAGAAAATATCTGAGAAAACATTACTGCAGGTCATTCCTGTTTTTTTGCAGTGGTCCTGGCTTTTATATAAGGTTAACCTATCGTATGTAAAAGGCACCATTCCCTTTATGACTACCAATCACTGCCTGACTTACCCAATCCTAAAGCATTACTTTCCAATAATCATATTTATTTTTTTAATTCAGAGACAAAATAATAATGGTTGGTGTAATACATTCTAGTTGTATTTTTTTTTTCTCTCAGAGTTGCATTTGGGAACTGCAATGGGTTGGCTGTGGTGGATTTTATACAGAAGACTGTACTGTTAAGCATGGGGACCATTGACCTGTATAGATCAAGTGACATATACCAACGACAACCACGGTCTCCTCGAAAAAACAAGCAGTTCATTGCAGGTAGGAGATAAAACAAGATGATTATGAACTTATTTAGTTCACCTGTTTTCTTTCCTTTAGAGTTTGTGTCTTCTGTGATGCTATTCAAATACATAGCAGTATAAAATCAGCATAATTTATAATGCCATGTAAGTAAAATTGGGCAGAAACATAGCGAGACTCTGAAAGGGTAAAGAAGGTGTTTAAACTTCAATTTGTTATTAATGTTAGGAAGCATCTCAATGTTCTTAAGTTGAATTCCCAAGAAATAACAAAATAAGATGCTATTGAATATAAAAATGCTAAGAAAATTAGTCTCTTCTGTTGAAAAAAACTACTTACAGTGGTTGTGTCAAATGGGATAATTTTCTTCTAATAAACTATAGCTTTAAAAATGTAACAATGTTATTTACCCATTATAATTTTTTAAATTAGCTCCATTTTTTAGCTGTCATTTTTTCTTGTTGGATGGTGACTTTCTTGGAGGTATTTTCACAAATGCAGTAAACGTTTATTAACATTTTACAATGCTATGAAAGATGATATTTTTCTTGAAGGACAGTTATAAAGGAAAATATATAAAGTTATTAAAATACAAGCCAAAATACTTTCTACATGTAATACCAAACTTTGATATGCCAAGTTATGCAAAGTTTTACTGAAATTTCAGTAAATATCCAAATAGTTGGCTTTGTAAACACTGCCAATATTTTGTATATTTTCTGTCCACTGACATAGTTTAGTTGGTAAAAAAAAAAATAAAAAACTGGTTGAGCTAAACGGTTTGCAGATAGACATGCATCTACAATATTACATATTACATTATACAGTTTCTAACATTTTCTGTATTTTTAAAATAATCAGTTGAATATTGACACTTTTACTAACTATACCAAGTGAAGACTGTTATAAAGTAAAAAAAAAAAAAGTACATGATTGTAGGTTTCACTTTTTAAACTGTAAGTGTGCCAAATTTAACATATGAAAGTGATAATAAGTGAAGTTTCCTTTGGGACTAATAAAAAATTACTTGATATACTGAAATTCTCTCTGTTAATCTTTCGTTTGTAAGCCTCAACCCTTTCCAAATTTATAGTCTAGACTCTTTTCAGGAGCACAAAAGTTCTCCTTCAGAATCTGGGTTTTGTTGTTAGGGATCTTATCTTTTAGCAATATTTTGGAGTGCTATAAATATAAAACTAGACAGGTTCTGCTTCTACCACTACTGGCTTTTCAAAGAAAGGCAAAATAGAGAAATTGTGCACGCATGTACTATGAGATTCCCTCATGACTGAGAAAGAGAAAGTTGATTTTTGAAAGTTCTTGTACTCTCGATAGATATTAGGGGAAAAGTAAGCACTGTTTGTCTGCTGAAACACTAATTCAATCAGAAAAACTGTGGATCTTAAGACAGTTTCTAAGTTACTTGCTGGAAGTACACTGTGGAATGACAAAGTGTGTATTTTGACAAGATAATTCAATTATTTAAATTTATTGAGCCTCAAAAATTATGATTAGAACTCAGAATTTTAATGATTCGAAAATTAGGAAAAACTGGGATGAAGTGAACGATGCTTGTATTTAGTTATATAATGAGTACTCACTTTGTTATTTTAAAAAAAACTAAAATCCCTAGGCTTTCTTGTTAATACTGAATATTAAAGACAACCATTTTTGTATTTATGACATAACATACAAATTATTTATAAGCTAAATAAGTTTACTATGTAAAATGCATGTAAGAGAAATGCCATTTATTTTTATAAGAGACTTGATTGAATAAAATTACTACAGCATACTCATCATTCATCTATCACCTCTTACTTTCTAATTAATTTATTTTTTTAATATCTCCTTTCTAATTTGATTACCTAAACTTGCTGCAATTTCTTCATCTTGGCTGTTCTAGATTCTGGTATGATATCACTTCCTTTCACTTTAGACTATTTTTCTCTCTTCCTTCTGCCTGCTGCTGATGCTGGTGTTCTGGCATGTTCCAAAGACAACTTTTGCATGCGTGGCCTGTCTAACTTTTATCCTGATTTAACGAAACGGATCCGTACTTCCTATCAGAGTAAGTTCTATAAAGGTTAGGCAAATAGCTTTTTTAAGTCATAATGCTTGAGTTAAATCCATACACTTGTGCTCAGTAATGTGTTTGTTAAAACACATTCAGCATGCATGCAAATTTTTGTTTTGTTATGGAAATGCAACCTGATAATTTTAATAAATATTATGTAAACACTTCAAATAGTTATTGCCAAATACCTATTTACCCATATTCATTGTTTCAGTGTTTCTTTCAAATCATGCATACCATGTATTGTTAGTCCAAGAAACATTGTCTTTTGTTTTGAGGAGGAATAGTCGTGGTGTCCTTTTAAATAATAAACCTGATAATCTAGTATCAATAATAATTGAATGGTTATTTTGGAAACTTTGTACCTTTGGTCATTTTATAAAATTATTGTAACCAGGGCCACGATATTTGCTTTTTCCGACGTAATTAGATTTCTTAGAGGTAGCCAAATATTTCCAATTTCTGATGCTTTTCATTCGAATAGAATATGCAGATAAACACTTCTATGTTTATTTTAGGAGCCAAACACTGAAATTGGGAAATTAAGATTGTAAATAAAAGTCAGTAATAGTAACTTTTACTGTGGTAGCAAATGCAAATCTGAAAATGGTGGAGTCAGATATTCTTAAAAATGGTGCAGAAAGAATGAAGAGTGAGAGTATGATTAGAGATACAGATAATATTAGTGATGTTATGGGTGAATATTTATTGGTATGAGAAGATGTGTATAATATGTTAATCTATGCTATGTTTGAGAAAGTTTGCTTAACAATATATATAAGATAATATCATGTTTGTATAAAATATACACATATGGATACACACACGTTTGTTGCTCTTATTCTGCATTTCTTCAGACCTCACCTCACCAGCTTGTAGATATTTAATAAAATTACATCACTTATAAAAATCTAAAACTTTGTGTTCCATTAACTAAAGGATGTCAGTACCATAGAAATCCTTAAACATTTCTGGGGCCCAGAGGTGACTTATTTCTGCTCATAACTATTCCCTAGATTTTACTGGAACACAGACAAACTCATTCATTTACATATTGTCTGTGGCTGCTTCCAAGTTACAATGGCAGAGTTGAGTAGTTATAACAGAAACCATATGGCCCATGAGACTAAATATTTACTGTCTTACTCCTCACATGAAAAATTTGCTGACCTCTCCGCTATACTATTCATTACCCATCCCCTGCCACCTAAAAGGGTCCAGCCAAAACTTTTCCTGAAAATAGTCTCTAAGAGGTTTAACATACATACTCAAAACTTCAGAATCCTAATCTAGCCTTCCCATGGTGGAATTCCCCCACTGTGTGTGTGTATATGTGAATGTATCCATCTATACAGAGGGAAGAAGTCTCTGGAACATGAGATTGTAAATTTTATCAATTTCTTTTAATGTATTTTATGGTATTTCTATAATAAACATGGTATTTATATAACAAACAATATGGTATTTATATAATAAACAATAATAAACAGCTTTTATAGTAAAAGAAATTGGATACTGAGGATAAGAAACAGGCAGTTAGTTAAACTATATGAAGTCTACAATATCAACCATGATATAAAGCTTAAATGTCATTTGCCTTAATTATTTCAATAATCTGATGTTGCCTTCAGAATTAAAAAAAAAAAGATTTTAAACATTCCTTCAGGATACTCTAAAATATAATTCCTATCTACATCTTCAAATGAATTTTCTACTACCTATAAAAACACTCCTTTTAAGTCAGTGTGTGGCTTTTACTACACTTATAAGTAAAACTCTCGGGAAGATTTCACTCCCTATAGTAAACCTTTCCTGCTACCATCAGAGTGCTTTACACCAATTCCTTAATTTAAAATGTCTACAGTGCCCATAGTGTACAGACTTGGACACAATAGAGTCTGAACCACTTAATTGGTACTTAGATTTGTTTGTATTTTTGTGCACACGCTCTACCTTTTTAAGTAGAGCACAAAGAGAACCTGAATACCATATGTAAATTTCTCATTAGCCTCTTACTCTTAGCACAACTATGAGCTCAGTAAGTCAATGATGATGGTAGTGGGATAGAGCCTGACAGGTGATGCTTTTCACTCACATGAACAACGGGAGACTTTTCAAATTTGGTAAATGAGAGTAGACGTGGCTTCTGTAGTTACTGGATTCACTGGAACTTATAAAAGAAATCATAGTTTCTGCTAAACAAAGAATTAAAGTGTCAAGACATAAGAAAAATAAAATCCTTAGAAGGCCATAAAGAGATGCTGCATGTCTTCCATGAAACTATGATTTGTGAATGAAATGAAATGTTTTGGAAAAAGCAGGAGACATAGGGTCAGAAGGTTTGTATCAAGTTCTTCCTTTCTCCTTATTGACTAGACATTACATTTATATCTTAAGCAAATCATTTAACTACTCTGAGTTTCTTTTTTCTCATAAAGTAAAATTATAATCCCTACTTATTTAGAGACTTTTGGAACTTTTCAAGATTAGTGTTTATAATAGCACTTCTATAAATATTAGACATTATTTTTCTATAATTATCATCATTGAAGATGAAACCCACACCACAGATTACATGACTTTTGCAGAATACAACCAATTTATGGAAGATTTAGGGCTAACATTCAGTCAGCTGCCTCATCACCTAGTGCTCTTTTTACTTGTGATAATGACAAATTTTGCTAGTTGAAAATTGCTAATATACCATTTGAACCAAAGGAGGTTTAAAAAGTATGCTCAGGGTAGAACATTGTCAGAAAATGTGCTTAGGCATCAATTTCTAGTTATGCAATAAAGGAATCCATTGGAAAGTTTCAATCCTATGTATAGATATTTTCTTTCTTTCATTGCATAGTTTTTTCAGAGTATGGGGAGTCATAACAGATCCTGGATACACAAATCAGAGCATAAAGAAAAATTGGAGAAAAGGGGGGAAGATAATAGAAGAGAATTAGAAAAGAGAGTCAAATATTTTTTAAAAAATGATTGGAGAAAGTCAAGAAAGGAGGAAGAGTAAAACAAATAAGAGGAATGTCTCAAGGAACAAATAAATGGGAAAAGTCCATTCATTTAAAGAATATTTATTAAGCATCATCTGTGTCAAATATTTTTTTGGTACTAGATATTTAATGAATGAAATAATTATGGTCTCTTCCCTCAATTTATAAGAGAAAACTACAAAGAAATTTCTAGCTATAAATTATAGTTGAAAAAAGATAACAGTGCTATAAAAGAAATAAAATGAGACATGGAAAAGTTGGACTGATTTTTGAATATGTTGTCAGTGAAGGCCTATCTGAGGAGGAAACATTTAAGTGAATCCTTACAAGAAGGAATAAGACAAAGCTTGGAACTTGCAGTTCTGAACAAGATAGAATAACAGGGACAAGGTTTAACATCCTTCTCCAAACACACAAATAGCTGTAATGAATGAAACTGTGGTTTTTAAGACATGGAACATCAGGCAATGAAAGCCAGTAATTTCTGGCAGATGAGAAACAAAAGAAGTGAACTCTATAACTGTACCTGTTTACTGCCCCGAGAGAATTTCTAGATTGCAGCAAAGGGAGGAGGAGGAAGCCCAAGAGGAAACCAGCTCACTATGTTGAGAAGATGGGGATGAGAAACCAGGGAAACCAAAGCAGCTTCAGCGCATAAAGAGAGGATCCCAGAGATCTACAGTTCCCTCCTTGAACAAAGTACCAGTCAATACATACATATGCTGTAGCTATCCAAGGACACGTAAAGAACCATCTGAAAGGATTAAAGGAAATGGTACCCAACATTCAAACAGTGGAAATAGTATCTATTTATTACCACCAGGCAGACTAGAAAAATATCAATGTAATTCATATCCACTTCTAATTAACGTTATACTGGGAATTCTAGCCAGTATAGTCAGGCAAGAAAAATAAAAGTTATCCAGAATGGAATATAAGTTAAATCATCTTTTTTCATAGACAACATGATCATCTATGAAGAAAATCTAATAAAGTCTACAAAAAAGCTACTAGAACTAATAAGTGAATTTAACAAAGTACAGGATGTAAGTACAAAAAAATCAATTTTATTTTTGTCAACCTGTAACACTTAGTCATAAACAACAGATGTGAAGGATTCATGCATTGAAAACCAGAAAACATTTCTGAAAGAAGTTAAAGACCTAAAAAAAATGAAGAATTACATGTATCAATATTATTAAGATAGCGGTTCTCTCCCAATTCATCTATAATTCAGTATAGTCCCAATAAATATCCTTCAGACTTTTTAATAGAAATTGACAAACTGATTCTAAAGCCCATATAGAAATGCAAAGGATTTAGAGTAGCCAAAGAATATTATTCTTTAAAAAGAATAATCTTGGAGAACCAACACCACCTAATCAAGACTTTTTTAAAAATTAGTGTTACAGCAGGGGAAGGAGAGAGTGGGATGGATTACAAAAGTAGCACTGATATATGCAACATGATATATATGTATACACTACCATGTGTGAAATAAATAGCTTGTGGGAAGTTGCTATATAACACAGGGAGCTCAGCCCAATGCTTTTGATGACCTAGAGGGGTGGGATGGGGTGTGGGGTGGGAGGGAGGTTCAAGAGAGAGAGGATATAGGTATACATATGGCTGATTCATGTTGTTGTATGGCAGAAACCAACACAACCATGTAAGGCAATTATCCTCCAATAAAAAATAAATTTAAAAATAAATAAAATTAGTATTATTGAGTCAGGTTGGTATTGATCCAAAGACAAATATGTCAGTGGAACTCAACAGAGACCTCACAAATACACCTAGACATATACAGAAAGCTGATCTTTTTACAAAGGTGCAAAGGCAGTTACATAGACGAGATCGGGTGCGTTTAGGGTGGTATGGCCTTAGATAGGCAGTTACATAGAGAAAGAATAATCTTTTCTGTTAATTGTATTTAAACAACTGAATATCCTTTCATTTAAAAAATTATTTTGATTCATACTTTGTACTGAATTTTAATGATTAATTTCCAGTGGTTAATAAACTTTGATATAAAACCTAAAACCATAAATCTAGGGAAAAAGGAGAAAATTTTGTGACCTTAGGCCAAAATGTTTTAGAGAATATACCAATGACATGCACCATAAAGGAACAAACACACAGATAAGTCAGATTTCTTCAAAAGTAAAAATTTTTGCCCTTTAAAAGACACTTTTGAGAATGAAAAGTTAAATCATATACTAGGAGAAAATATTTGCAAAGTGTATATCTGATGGTGTCTCAGACAGTAAAGCGTCTTGCTTACGATGCGGGAGACCTGGGTTCAATCCCTGGGTCGGGAAGATACTCTGGAGAAGGAAATGGCAACCCACTCCAGTACTCTTGCCTGGAAAATCCCATGGACGGAGGAGCCTGGAAGGCTACAGTCCATGGGGTCGCAAAGAGTCGGACACGACTGAGCGACTTCGCTTTCACTATCTGATTACGGACTTGTATCTAGAATTTATTTTTCACTTTCTCAAAACTCAATAATAAGCAAGCAAGCAACCCAATAAAAATGTGAGTCAAAGATTTGAATAAATAATTCACAAATTAAAATAGTGATTAAAAAATAAGCATATAAAAGATTCTGAACATTCATTGTTAAGAAAATCAAAACTACAATAAGATAATAATACATTATAGTGGCTAAAATTAAAAAGAATGATCATACCAAGAACTGGCAAGAATGCAAAGGAAATAGAAAACTACTGGTGTGAATGTACAATGGTATAAAACCATTTGGCAGGTTCTTAAAGATTTAAACATATGCTTAATATGACCTAGCCAGTTTATATACATGTAGTTATCATATTTACCCTCAATAAATGAAATCATGTATCCATACAAAGACATTCACAGCAACCAGAAGATTCAAACATCTTTAGTAGTCAAAAACTGAAATATCTAAACTCTCCATCAAAAGTTCAATGAATAGGCAAACCTCATATGTATGTTCAATAGTTTACTATGCAGCAGTAAAAAGTCATGCCCTTATTGATATGTGCTATACGATGGATGAACCTCAAAATAATTACATTGAGTAAGAGAAAACAGATAAAAAAGGGCATATTGTATGATTCCATTTATATAAAAAATCCTAGGAAATGAAAACTAATGCAGAATGACAGAAAGCAGATCCATAGTTGCCTGGGGATAGAGAAGGGGCTGAAGGGAGGGTTATAAAAGGACACAAAGAAATTCTTCGACATGATGGATACATTTATTATCTTGATTGTCAAGATTTATCAAATTAAATACTTTGTAAATAGGCCGATTAAACCTCAAAGAGTTATTTTTTTCAAAAAAAAGAGCTGGTCACATGAAAGGCAAGAGCAGTATGTTCCAGGCAGCGTGGAGAGCTTGTAAGAAGGTTCTAAAGTGGTTAAGGACTTTATCTTCTAGAAATAGAAAGAAGGTCGAGTCTGGGGATGTAGTGATTGACAGGAAAAGTGGGTTAAGATTTTGATGTCTAGATGAACAAGGACAAGATCATACAAATTTCTGAAGCAGTTATAAGAAATTCAGTTTTATTCTGAGCAAGGAAATGATAGGCTTGGACTTATATCTTAAAAATATTAAGCACACTGCTGAATGAAAAAAAAAAAAAAAAAAACCTGTGAGGGGAAAAAAGAATGAAAGCAAATATACTAGTTGGAGGGCCAATATTATACTCCAGGCAAGAAATGAAGGCAAAGGGTGTTGCAGTGTTGGAGGAAAACAGACAGGTGCAAGAATCATTAACACTTACAGAGCTACTAACTGTCATTTAATTTGGGGTATCAGAAAGTACAAAAAGAGATTATTTCCCAAATCTGGGCTTGAGCCAACGACTGTATCATGATATTATTTACAAAGATAAAGAGGCTAGGGTTAGTGCATGGCATGGTGGTAGGGACTAAAGAGTTCAATTTTAGACTTGCTAAACTTTGATATATCTGTTATGAAGTGAAGATGACAAGTGGACAGGTAAACAAATCAAATTTACATACATATACAAATTTAGTATGTAATAGTAGTTATGGAGGGAGTAGAAGAAGGGAAGTGAGGGTTTGTGAACAAGACAACAGGAATTACATTGAATTTCCAAAGGAAGAAGAGTAGCTGGCAGAGAAGACTTGCCAGAGAGAAGAGAAGAAATGAGACTATTGAAGAAGCCATGATAAAGGGGGATGTTTTACAACAACCCAAAACCTATGGGACACTGTAAAAGCAGTGCTAAGGGGAAGGTTCATAGCATTACAGGCTTACCTCAAGAAACAAGAAAAAAGTCAAATAAATAACCTAACTCTACACATAAAGCAATTAGAGAAGGAAGAAATGAAGAACCCCAGAGTTAGCAGAAGGAAAGATATCTTAAAAATTAGGGCAGAAATAAATGCAAAAGAAACTAAAGAGACCATAGCAAAAATCAACAAAGCTAAAAGCTGGTTTTTTGAAAAAATAAACAAAATTGACAAACCATTACCAAGACTCATTAAGAAACAAAGAGAGAAGAACCAAATTAACAAAATTAGAAATGAAAATGGAGAGATCACAACAGACAACACTGAAATACATAGGATCATAAGAGACTACTACCAGCAGCTCTATGCCAATAAAATGGACAACTTGGATGAAATGGACAAATTCTTAGAAAAGTATAACTTTCCAAAACTGAACCAGGAAGAAATAGATCTTAACAGACCCATCACAAGCAAGAAAATGGAAACTGTAATCAAAAATCTTCCAGCAAACAAAAGCCCAGGACCAGATGCCTTCACAGCTGAATTCTACCAAAAATTTAGAGAAGAGCTAACACCTATTTTACTCAAACTCTTCCAGAAAATTGCAGAAGAAGGTAAACTTCCAAACTCATTCTATGAGGCCACCATCACCCTAATTCCAAAACCAGACAAAGATGCCACAAAAAAAACTACAGGCCAATATCACTGATGAACATAGATGCAAAAATCCTTCACAAAATTCTAGCGAACAGAATCCAACAACATATTAAAAAAGATCATACACCATGACCAAGTGGGCTTTATCCCAGGAATGCAAGGATTCTTTAATATCCACAAATAAATCAATGTAATACACCACATTAACAAATTGAAAGATAAAAACCATATGATTATCTCAATAGATGCAGAGAAAGCCTTTGGCAAAATTCAACACTCATTTATGATTAAAACTCTCCAGAAAGCAGGAATAGAAGGAACATACCTCAACATAATAAAAGCTATATATGACAAACCCACAGCAAGCATCACCCTCAATGGTGAAAAATTGAAAGCATTTCCCCTAAAATCAGGAACAAGACAAGGGTTCCCACTCTCACCACTACTATTCAACATAGTGTTGGAAGTGTTGGCCACAGCAATCAGAGCAGAAAAAGAAGTAAAAGGAATCCAGATAGGAAAAGAAGAAGTGAAACTCTCGCTGTTTGCAGATGACATGATCCTCTACATAGAAAACCCTAAAGACTCTACCAGAAAATTACTAGAGCTAATCAATGAATATGTAAAGTTGCAGGATATAAAATTAACACACTGAAATCCCTTGCATTCCTATATACTAACAATGAGAAAACAGAAAGAGAAATTAAGGAAACAATACCATTCACCATTGCAACAAAAAGCATAAAATACTTAGGAGTATATCTACCTAAAGAAACAAAAGACCTATACATAGAAAACTATAAAACACTGATGAAAGAAATCAAAGAGGACACAAACAGATGGAGAAACATACACTGTTCATGGATTGGAAGAATCAATATTGTCAAAATGGCTATTCTACCCAAAGCAATCTATAGATTCAATGCAATCCCCATCAAGCTACCAACGGTATTTTTCACAGAACTAGAACAAATAATCTCACAATGTGTATGGAAATACAAAAAACCTCGAATAGCCAAAGTAATCTTGAGAAAGAAGAATGGAACTGGAGGAATCAACCTGCCTGACTTCAGGCTCTACTACAAAGCCACAGTCATCAAGACAGTATGGTACTGGCACAAAGACAGAAATATAGATCAATGGAACAAAATAGAAAGCCCAGAGATAAATCCACGAACCTATGGACACCTTATCTTCGACAAAGGAGGCAAGGATATACAATGGAAAAAAGACAAGCTCTTTAACAAGTGATGCTGGGAAAACTGGTCAACCACTTGTAAAAGAATGAAACTAGAACACTTTCTAACACCATACACAAAAATAAACTCAAAATGGATTAAAGATCTAAATGTAAGACCAGAAACTATAAAACTCCTAGAGGAGAATATAGGCAAAACACTCTCCGACATAAATCACAGCAAGATCCTCTATGACCCACCTCCCAGAATATTGGAAATAAAAGCAAAAATAAACAAATGGGACCTAATGAAACTTAAAAGCTTTTGCACAACAAAGGAAACTATAAGCAAGGTGAAAAGACAGCCCTCAGAATGGGAGAAAATAATAGCAAATGAAGAAACAGACAAAGGATTAATCTCAAAAATACACAAGGAACTCCTGAAGCTCAAATCCAGAAAAATAAATGACCCAATCAAAAAATGGGCCAAAGAACTAAACAGACATTTCTCCAAAGAAGACATACAGATGGCTAACAAACACATGAAAAGATGCTCAACATCACTCATTATCAGAGAAATGCAAATCAAAACCACAATGAGGTACCATTACACGCCAGTCAGAATGGCTGCTATCCAAAAGTCTACAAGCAATAAATGCTGGAGAGGGTGTGGAGAAAAGGGAACCCTCTTACACTGTTGGTGGGAATGCAAACTAGTACAGCCACTATGGAGAACAGTGTGGAGATTTCTTAAAAAACTGGAAATAGAACTGCCATATGACCCAGCAATCCCACTTCTGGGCATACACACCGAGGAAACCAGATCTGAAAGAGACACGTGCACCCCAATGTTCATCGCAGCACTGTTTATAATAGCCAGGACATGGAAGCAACCTAGATGCCCATCAGCAGATGAATGGATAAGGAAGCTGTGGTATATATACACCATGGAATATTACTCAGCCGTTAAAAAGAATTCATTTGAATCAGTTCTAATGAGATGGATGAAACTGGAGCCCATTATACAGAGTGAAGTAAGCCAGAAAGATAAAGAACATTACAGCATACTAACACATATATATGGAATTTAGAAAGATGGTAATGATAACCCTATATGCAAAACAGAAAAAGAGACACAGAAGTACAGAACAGACTTTTGAACTCTGTGGGAGAAGGTGAGGGTGGGATGTTTCGAAAGATCAGCATGTATATTATCTATGGTGAAACAGATCACCAGCCCAGGTTGGATGCATGAGACAAGTGCTCGGGCTTGGTGCACTGGGAAGACCCAGAGGAATCGGGTGGAGAGGGAGGTGGGAGGGGGGATCGGGATGGGGAATGCGTGTAACTCTATGGCTGATTCATATCAATGTATGACAAAACCCACTGAAATGTTGTGAAGTAATTAGCCTCCAACTAATAAAAAAATTTAAAAAAAAAATAAGATTAAAAAAAAAGTCAGTAATCAATTTACTTAAAAAACTGAAAAAAAATAAAATTAAATAAAATTTAAAAATACAGGGGGATGTTTTAAGAAGTGGTCAGCCACATCAAATGCTATAGTAGGGTTAAGTTCAGAAAAGTGATTAGTGGGTGTTGTGCTGTGAAGTTTATTAGTGACCCTTTACAAAGTAGTTTTGGAAAAGTATTGGGGTAGAAACCACAATTATTTTAGACTAAAGACTATTTTTGACTAAGTTCTAGTAGAAAAGCATTCAATATTTTAATATTATTTCATAATTATTATGTTAGTAAGTTTTTCAGAGATGGGTTTTATTCAATTTAGGATATATTTTTCTATTCCTCATTTTCTGAGGAATTTTATCATAAATAAGTACTAAATTATGAGTTTTTTGCATGTATTGAGGTAATTACATATTTTCTCCTCTGTTATGTTAATTGGATGTTTTGCATTGATTTTCAAATATTAAACATATTCTTGGTATAAATGCACCTCAGTTATATTTCATCTTTGTCAGATAGCTGTCTTCCATTTGCTAATATATTTATCACTTTTGCATCTGTGTTCATAAGTGAGACTGGTCTGTACTTTCCCTTAAGTTACTGTTTTTGTCAGATTTTCAACATTTTGCTGGCCTCATAACCTATTGGGAAGAATTCTCTTTTTTTCTAGCCCTCAAATTGTTTGCATAAAGTATGGGTTATTTATTTCTTAAATGTTTGATTGAATTAGTCAGTGAGGCCTGCAGTTTTCTTTGCTGTGAATATTTAAGTTTGAATAGAAAAAAAACGTAAAAAAAATGAGTCTATTTATATTTTCCAATGTGTTTGTTGCTTTTTGTCACTTTTTATAATTTTTTCCTTTCAAGAAATCTCTTAATTTCATCTACATTTGGTTATTTATGCTTTTTCTTCTTTCTTGATCAGTCTCACTAGGGTTTTATAGATCTTAGTAATTTTTTTTTTGAAGAATTATCTTGTGGGATTGTTGATCTACTCTATCTTTTGCCCTCTTTTTCACTGATTTAATTTCTTTCCTTTGTTTACTTTGGGTTACACTATTCTTTTTCAGTATTTTAACTAAGAAGATTTTTTTAGATTATTGATTAGAGATCATTCTTTTTTCTAATTTAAGCTTCTAGTGTTCTAAACTTTCCATTAGGAACTACTTTAGTAACATCTCAGTATCACAAATTTTGGTATTTTGTGTTTATACTTTCACTAAGTTAAAAAATAATTTTTAAAATTCCCTTATGATTTCTTCAAGACACGAGGCATTCTTAATTTTCAAATATTTGGAGATTTTAAGACATATTTCTGCTATTGATTTCTAATTTAATTTCTTTTATGATTAGAGAACACACTGTGCTTGATGTTAATTCGTTATTGTTTCATGACAGTCCATATTTGTGAATGTTCCATGTTGCAAAAAAAGGTGTATTTTCATTAATACGATGCAGGTGTCTATGTCAGGTCAATTTGGTTAAGAGAGTTGCTTAAGTTTTTTACAGGCTTATAAATTTTTATCCTTTGTCAGACTGCTCAAGTGAAGTGCTAATCATTCAGATTCTAGAAAGTATTGAGCTGAGCTGTGGCTGGCCTACAGCTTTGATTAGATTCCGTCCCTTCAAAATCTTTGCTCCTCAATCCAACCCTCAAACTTCCCTATTCACTTTTTTAACAGGCTGATTTCTAATGTTCTCAGTATTTGTGCAGAAAGAGAGTTGAGATGCAGTTTCAGATAGTTTAATTCAGCTTGGGTCAGATTCTTTAATAACCCCTGAATGCAAGCACTTTGAGACTGCATGAATTTTCTACTTTTACCCAGTAGATGCCAGTAGAGCACTCCTTCCCCAAGTTGTAACAACCAAAAATGTTTCCAGACATTGCCAGATGTCCTCTGGGGGACAAAATCATGCTGAGTTGAGAACCACTGCTCTAAATTATATTAGCTGTTTTATTTGTTTGACTTACACAAGATGACTGTTAAACTCTAGAAAACTCACATCTATTACTAAGTAATATCTCTCTTATTTTTTATTCTTTGTTTATTTTTTAGAATTCAAAGATGGAACCTTATATTTTACCTACTAATTACAGATCAGTGTGCTTTTCAATAAAAAGTTTGGAGTAAGAAAACACTCTGTAAAACTGATTTCAAAAAGAAAGGAAACCTATTAAAATACAGAACTGAAAAACAGAGATGCAAAAATCACTTGTTTAATTTCTCAACCAAATCATACATTTTGTAATTTGTCCCTCTGATTCTGTAGCTTTTTCCTTTTATGTACCTCTCTATTACAATAGAGAAAGCTTCCTCTTGTATACTAATTTTTGTACATATGCTCTCACTTTTCTAAGGGATTTTGCTTCTTCTTCTTCCCTCTGTCCCTTATCATCAATTTTTCTTTCTCTGTGGATCATTCACTAGTCACGTCAACTTAAAAATATGCTCTTTATCTAAAATGAAAAATATCTTCCTCTTAACACTTTCTTCCTATGCAAGTACTGACCTGTTTTTGGCACCCCTTCATAACCAAACATCTCGAAAGAGTTATTTACTTGTGCTGTTCCCTCAAGGGAGTGATGTCCACTCTCATTATTTTTGTTCAACATTGTGCTTGATTTAAATAGGGGCAAAAAGCAAGCTAAAAAGTAATTTGTATAAAGATCAGAAGGAAAACACTAAAACTCTTTATTTGCCAGCAGTATGTATATATGTAGGAAACCCAAAAGAATAAACAAAAAAGCTACAAAAACAATTATGAATTTTGCAACATCAAAGAATACAAGTCAGTATAGAAAAATCAACTATATCCCAATATAATAGCAGTAAACAATTGAGAAATACTATTTTTTTTTGAGAAATATTCTTAAAACTACCCTATATAGGATAGATTTTTCAGATACCAACCTGAGAAGCACCAGGGATGAATTCTACAGAGAGAAAGCATAACTGGTAAAACCTGTTTTTAAAAAACCAATCACTTAGTCTCTGGTAATTGTCCTAAGAGGACGCAGAAAATGAAAAGGCATTGATTCAAGAAACTATATTGAAACTTGGTTTAAAAAGTGAGAGTTTGTAGACCTGAGGCACAACTTGCACTCTTCCTCTCCTGCCTTCAAGTTGCCAGCATTTCCTGCTCTAACTCCAGGTTGTAAAGTCCAGATACCTGCTGAGTGTGGTCAAGAGGTCAGAGGCTCCCTTCCCCTGCCAGTCCCAAACTAATAGGACAGAAGTTCCAGTCCAGGTATGGCAAGTCAAAAATGCTGAGGTTCTGACTGTCCTCACACAAGTACGCTCATAAGGCAGAAGTTTCATGCCAAAAAAGGAGTCAAACAGAAAATCAGAGGTTACCACCTCTACCCCAGCCTAATGACTTAGAGGTTTTGCTCAGGGGATGAGATAGTCTGTAAGAACTGTGAATTCTGACGCTCTCTCCAAACGAACTAGCTTAATTTAAAACAATTTGAGAAATTCAAGCATAAAAAATGCCCTCAAAACTGATGAAGTATTTGATAGAAATAAAATAAGAGGTAGGCAGTTCCTCTTAAGTAAGAGTAACCAGCTAGAACATAGTCAGCTGGTTCACTGGAGAGAACCTAAAAAAGAGATAGCTAAGACGACTTCTCCTGAGGTTTGAATAAACCTCAAAGAATGGTTTCAAATATGACCCCGTCCAAATTTAATGTTGGAATAATATATGGGCCAGGGTGTTCTCTAAAATAGCAGAGTAATCACTTGGCTCTAATTGTGATACCTAATAGCTAGAAGTGATATCAACAAAGGCAGACAGCCTTCCAGAGAGACCAGGGAAAGCATCAAAGAGAGCCCTGCTAAAAAAAAACCCCGCTGTCTCAGAGTGACTATGTACATTGAAGGCTGCACCTTCTGAGGACAACAAAAGCCTTCACAAGGTAAGGAAAGTAAATTTCACTAAGATAGTCTAGCCATATTACTAAACAAATAAGCAAATAACAATAAAAACCAGAAATGGAGGAGTGAAATCAGTAATCAGCATCTAGAATTGCTATATTGCCTAAAATGTACAGCTAACAAAATATTATGAGACTTGCAAAGAAATAGGAAAGTATTACTTATTCACAGGAAAAAGCAAGGCAACAGACATTGCCTCTGAGAGGGCCCAGATGTTGAAGTTAACAAAGACCTCACAGCAACTTTTAAAAATATGTTTAAAGAACTAAAGAAGTAAGGAAAACTATGATGATAATTAATGCCCCATCAAATAGATAATACCAACAAGACATGGAAGTTACATAACATAGCAAATGGATCTTAGACCATACATAATAATTAACTCAAAATGGATAAAAGACTTAAATGTAAGATCTGAAACCATAAACCTCCAACAAGAAAACATAAGTGGTAAACTCTGTGGCATGGGTATTGGCAGTGATTTTTTTTTTTTTATTTGACCCCAAAACCAAAGAAAATGCAATAAAAAATAAACAAGTGGGATTACATCAAAAAGAGGAAATGCCTATTCTTTTGAAATTCTTCTCAAAAAATTACAGAGGAAGGAACACTCCCAACCTCTTTTAATGAGGCCACTATCACCCTGGTACCAAAACCAGACTAAGATACCACCAAAAAAGAATTTTAGATGCCAATAACACTGATGAACACAGGTGCCAAAATCCTCCACAAAATACTAGCAAACTGAATCCAACAATATGTTAAAAGAATCATACACCATGATCCAGTGGGGTTTATCACAGGGATGCAAGGCTGTTTCAGTATCCAAAAATAAATCAGTGTGATATACCATATTAACAAATTGAAGAATAAAAACCATATGATCATCTCAATAGATGCAGAAAAGGCTTTTGAAAAAATTCAATACCTGTTTAAGATAAAAACTCTCCAGAAAATGGGGATAGAGGGAACATACCTCAACACAATAAAGGCCATCACTGACCTGCAGATAACGTCATACTCAGTGGTGAAAAGCTGAAAGCATTCCCTCTAAGATCAGGAATCAGGCAAGAATGTCCACTGTCATTTTTATTCAGCATAGTTTTATAAGTCCTAGCAACAGCAATCAGAGAAAAAAATAAAAGGAATCCAAATTGGAAAAAAGAAGTAAAACTGTCACTGTTTGCAGATGACTTGATACTATACATATAAAAATCATAAAGATGCTACCAGAAAACTACTAGATCTCATAAATGAATGTGGTACATAAATTTGATTGCAAGATACAAAATTAATACACAGAAATCACTTGCATATAGTTACAATGAGACATCAGAAAGAGTAATTAAGGAAACAATCCCATTTACCATTACATCAAAAAAGAATCAAATAACTAGGAATAAATTTACCTAAGGAAGCAAGACTTGTACTCTGAAAACTGTAAGATGCTAATGAAAGTAAAGACAACACAAATGTTCTTTGATTGGAAGAATAAATACTGTCAAAATGATTATACTACAGATTCAGTGCAATCCCTATCAAATTACTAATGAATTTTTTTGAAGAACTAGAACAAAAAAAGTTTACAGTTTGTGTGGAAACACAAAAGACCATGGATAGCCAAAGGAATTTTAGGTAAGACAAATGGAGTTGGAAGAATCAGGCTTCCTGACTTCAGACCATACTAAAATCTTCGGTAATCAAAGCAGTATGGTACAGGCACAAAACCAGAAATATAGATTAATGGAACAGAACAGAAAGACAAGAGATAAACCATATACCCCTGGTCACTAATCTATGACAAAGGAAGCAAGAATATACAATGGAGAAAATGTCGTTTCTTCAGTAAGTGCTGCTGGGAAAACTGGAGAGCTACATGTAAATGAATAAAATTAGAACACTCCCTAACACCATATGGGCTTTCCTGGTGGGTTCAGTGATAAAGAATTCACCTGCCCATGAAGGAGACATGGGTCAGGAAGATCCCCTAAAGGAGGAAATGGCAACCCACTTCAGTATTCTTGCCTGGCAAATCCCATGGATGGAGGAGCCTGGCAGGCTACAATCCACGGGGTTGCAAAAGAGTTGGGACATGATTTAGTGACTAAACAACAATACCATACACAAAAACTCAAAATGGATTAAAGACCTAAATGTAAGGCCGATACTATAAAACTCTTTCAGGAAAACATAGGATGAACACTCCTTGACATAAATCACAGCAAGATCTTTTTCAGTTCACCTCTTGGAATACTGAAAATAAAAACAAAAATAAACAAATGGGACCTAATTAATCTTAAAAGCTTTTGCACAGCAAACTATAAATGAAACAAAAAGACAACCCTCAGAATGGGAGAATATATCTGCAAACAAAGCAACCAACAAGGATTTATCTTCAAAGTATACAAACAGCCCATAAATCTCAATATTAAAAACAAAACAATCAAAAAATGGGCAGGGGGCTTCCCTGGTGGTCCAGTGGTTAAGAATCCACCTGCCAATGCAGCAGACATGGGTTCAGTCCCTGGTCAGGGAATGTCCCCCATGCCATGAGGCAACTAAGTCTATGGGCCACAACTTCTGAGCCCACATGCCACAACTACTGAAGGCTATGTGCCCGAGAGACCATGCTCCTCAGCAAGAGAAGCCACCATGATCAGAAGCCTGCATACTGTAATGATGAGTAGACCCCACTCGCCACAATTAGAGAAGGCCCTCATGCAGCAACGAAGACCGAGTACAAGCAAAAAGCAAGTAAATAAATAATTTTTTAAAAAAATATAAAAATTGGCAAAAGATCTAAATAGACGTTTCTCCAGAGAAGACACACAGATGACTAAAAAGCACATGAAACGATGCTCAGCATCACTAATTATCAGAGAAATGTAAATCAAAACTACAATGAGGTATTACCTTAACATTAGTCAGAATGGCCATCATCAAATATCTACAAACAATAAATGCTGAAGAGGGTGTGGAGAAAAAGAATCATCCTACAATGTTGATGGGAATGCATACTGATACAGCTACTACAGAGAACAGTATGAAAGTTCCTTCAAAAACTAAAAATAGAATTATTATATGATCTAGCAATCCCACTTCTGGGCATATATCATGGAAAACCATTATTAGAAAAGATAAAGATACATGCACCCCAGTGTTCACAGCAGCACTGTTTACAATAGCCAAGACATGAAAGCAATGTGCAATGTAAATGTCCATCGACAGATAAATAGATAAAGAAGATGTGGTACATATAAACAGTGGAATGTTACTCAGTCATAAACTGAAGTGAAAGTTGCTCAATCGTGTCTGACTGTCTGCAACCCCATGGACTATACATGGAATTCTCCAGGCCAGAATACTGGAGTGGGTAGCCTTTCCCTTCTCCAGGAGATCTTCCCAACCCAGGGATCGAACTCAGGTCTCCCGCATTGCAGGTGTATTCTTTACCAGCTGAGCCATAAGGGAAGCCCATAACTCAACCATAAAGAAGAACAAAATAATGCCATTGCAGCAACATGGATGGACCTAGAGATCATCATACTAAGTGAAGTAAGTCAGAAAAAGATAAATAGCATATTACTCATATGTGGAATCAATAATAAATGTTATATAAATGAACTTATTTACAAAGCAGAAACAGACTTATAGATATTAAAAACAAATTTATGGTTACCAAAGGGGAAATGAGCGTACATGGGAGAGGGTGAGATAAGTCAGGACCTTGAAATTAGCATATACATACCACAATATACAAAATAGATAACCTAGAAGGATTTACTGTATAGCACAGGCAACTCTATTAAATATTCTGTGATAACCTGTATGAGAAAAGAATCTGAAAAAAGAATTAATATGTGGATGTACAAACAAATCATTTTGCTATGTAACTAATCACTTTGCTGTGAAACTAACACAAACTTTAAAATCAACTATACTTAAATAAATTTTAAAAAAGAAAAGGTACATCATTAGGGAAATGCAAATTAAAACTACAATGAGAAATTACCTTGGACCTCTTAGAGTGGCTATTATAAAAAATACAGGAAATAACAAATGTTGACAAGGACATGGATAAAAGGGAACTTTTGCACTGTTGGTGGGAAAGAAGTTGGTTCGAGCACTGCGATAAATAGTATGGAAGTTTATCAAAAAATTAGAAATGGAACTACTATATGATCTAGCAATTATCCAAAGAAAATGAAAACAGTGAAAAACAAACATACACCCTCATGTTTACTGCAGCATTATTTACAATAGCTAAGATACAGAAACAAGTGATCATCGATGATAAATGGATAAAGAAATATGCAATGGAATATTAATTCAGCCATAAAAAACGAAATCTTGCCTTTGTGAAAACACGAGTGGCTCTTGAGGCCAATATGCTAAGTGAATTATGTCAAACAGAGAAAGACAAATACTGTATATTACATATATGTGGAATTTAAAAACAAACAAAAACTGCAAAAAAATAAGCTCATATATACAGAGAACATATCAGAGGAGTGAGCAAGAGGAGGTGAAATAGGTGTAGGGCTCTGGAGAAAGAACCAAATGGAAATTCTAGTGTTGCAAAGTATAATAAATGAAGAGGATAATTCAGTAGAGGAACTCAATAGTAGATTGAACTAGCAGAAATAAGGATCAGCAAATTGGAAGAAGGTAGGTTGATAGAAATTATGCATTCTTAACAGAGAAAAATGCAGAAAATTAACAAACTTTAGAGAAGTATAGGACACTTAAATGCACCAATATGTCCATAATAAAGTAGTAGAATAAGGGAAGAGAGAAAAATAACCTGAAAACTTCCAGAATTTGAAGAAGTCCAGGTAGGATAAAAGCAAAGATACCACACTGATACACATCATAGTAAAAATGCTGGAAAACTAGAAAATGTTAAAAATAACAGAAAAATAATTTACCACGTATGACTCAAAAAATAGGACAGACACAGGGGAAGCCAGAAGACTTTAGGGTGACATTTTCAAAGTGCTAAAAGGAAAAAAAAAATCAAACAAGATTCTTATCACCAGCAAAAACCACATTCAAAAATGTAGGTTAAATAAAGATATTCCCAGAAAGGCTTATGGCAGAAATATTTACTTATAATTCCACTAATGCTATTAGTTATATTATTTGTATTTTGCCTGCTTTACAAGATTATTGCTTATTTTATTATACAAAAAAAAAAGTTATTCCCAGATAAACAAAAACAGAATTTTCTTCTAGCAAAGCCATCCTTAAAGAATTACTGAGGGAGATCTTCAGGCTGAAAGAAAGTGACCCAAATGGTAATTTGAATCTAGACAAAGAAACAACACTGTTATGGTAGTTATAAACTAATAGAGTAAATGTGTATTTCTTCTCTGAACTGATTTAAAAAGCAATTTCTGAAACAATGTGCATAAAATTGTATTGGTAGGCCAATAATATATAGAAATGTAATATGTTTTCCAATAACACAAAGAAGGTGGTGGAAGCAAAGCTGTATTGATATCTGAGTAAGTAGATGATGGCTCGACCAGAACAAATGAAGAAAGCCAGAATGGTAAATCAGAAGGTTAATATATAAACTTATAAATATATGTTTGTTCTCTTTCTTGACTTTTGTAAAAAATAAAATTATATAAAGCAATAATTATAGCAATATGTTGTTGGGGTTTGCAATACATATGGATATAATATGTATACCAGCAATAGCATATAAAAGAGAAAGGAGAAATGGTGCTACAAGAATAACGTTTCTATATCTACTGGAATTTATTATACATCAGAAGTAGATTCTTATAAGATGTATATGTTAAATCTCAGAATAACCACTAAGAGCTCCAAAAATATAGGGTAAAATTGATCATTTTACTATTTAAATATCACTTAAATATTTAAATATTTACTTAAGTACAAGCAAAGCAATAAGGAAGAATTAGAAGAATAGAAATACGTGAGTTACGCAGGAAACCTAAAATGACACATGTAACCCTGTATCAGTAATAACATTTAATGTGGATAGATATTTAAAAAAAAACAACAATCAAAAGACGGATTGTTGGGCTGAATTTTTTTTTTCATTTATTTTTATTAGTTGGAGGCTAATTACTTTACAATATTGTAGTGGTTTTTGCCATACATTGACATGAATCAGCCATGGATTTACATGTATTCCCCATCCCGATACCTCTCCCACCTCCCTCGCTACCCGATCCCTCTGGGTCTTCCCAGTGCACCAGGCCTGAGCACTTGTCTCATGCATCCAACCTGGGCTGGTGATCTGTTTCACCATAGATAATATGCATGTTTCTATGCTGTTCTCTTGAAACATCCCACCCTCGCCTTCTCCCCCAGAGTCCAAAAGTCTGTTCTGTACATCTGTGTCTCTTTTTCTGTTTTGCATGTAGGGTTATCATTACCATCTTTCTAAATTCCATATATATGTGTTAGTATACTGTAATGTTCTTTATCTTTCTGGCTTACTTCACTCTATATAATGGGCTCCAGTTTCATCCATCTCATTAGAACTGATTCAAATGAATTCTTTTTAATGGCTGAGTAATATTCCATGGTGTATATATACCACAGCTTCCTTATCCATTCATCTGCTGATGGGCATCTAGGTTGCTTCCATGTCCTGGCTATTATAAACAGTGCTGCGATGAACATTGGGGTGCACGTGTCTCTTTCAGATCTGGTTTCCTCAGTGTGTATGCCCAGAAGTGGGATTGCTGGGTCATATGGCAGTTCTATTTCCAATTTTTTAAGAAATCTCCACACTGTTCTCCATAGTGGCTGTACTAGTTTGCATTCCCACCAACAGTGTAAGAGGGTTCCCTTTTCTCCACACCCTCTCCAGCATTTATTGCTTGTAGACTTTTGGATAGCAGCCATTCTGACTGGCGTGTAATGGTACCTCATTGTGGTTTTGATTTGCATTTCTCTGATAATGAGTGATGTTGAGCATCTTTTCATGTGTTTGTTAGCCATCTGTATGTCTTCTTTGGAGAAATGTCTGTTTAGTTCTTTGGCCCATTTTTTGATTGGGTCATTTATTTTTCTGGAATTGAGCTACAGGAATTGCTTGTATATTTTTTAGATTAATCCTTTGTCTGTTGCTTCACTTGCTATTATTTTCTCCCAATCTGAGGGCTGTCTTTTCACCTTGCTTATAGTTTCCTTTGTAGTGCAAAAGCGTTTAAGTTTCATTAGGTCCCATTTGTTTATTTTTGCTTTTATTTCCAATATTCTGGAAGGTGGGTCATAGAGGATCCTGCTGTGATTTATGTCGGAGTGTTTTGCCTATGTTCTCCTCTAGGAGTTTTATAGTTTCTGGTCTTACATTTAGATCTTTAATCCATTTTGCATTTATTTTTGTGTATGGTGTTAGAAAGTGTTCTAGTTTCATTCTTTTACAAGTGGTTGACCAGTTTTCCCAGCATCACTTGTTAAAGAGCTTGTCTTTTTTCCATTGTATATCCTTGCCTCCTTTGTCGAAGATAAGGTGTCCATAGGTTCGTGGATTTATCTCTGGGCTTTCTATTTTGTTCCATTGATCTATATTTCTGTCTTTGTGCCAGTACCATATTGTCTTGATGACTGTGGCTTTGTAGTAGAGCCTGAAGTCAGGCAGGTTGATTCCTCCAGTTCCATTCTTCTTTCTCAAGATTACTTTGGCTATTTGAGGTTTTTTGTATTTCCATACACATTGTGAAATTATTTGTTCTAGTTCTGTGAAAAATACTGTTGGTAGCTTAATAGGGATTGCATTCAATCTATAGATTGCTTTTTATAGTATACTCCTTTTCACAATATTGATTCTTCCAATCCATGAACAGGGTATATTTCTCCATCTGTTTGTGTCCTCTTTGATTTCTTTCATCAGTGTTTTATAGTTTTCTATGTATAGGTCTTTTGTTTCTTTAGGTAGATACACTCCTCAGTATTTTATTCTTTTTGTTGCAATGGTGAATGGCATTGTTTCCTTAATTTCTCTTTCTGTTTTCTCATTGTTAGTGTATAGGAATGCAAGGGATTTCTGTGTGTTAATTTTATATCCTGCAACTTTACTATATTTGTTGATTAGCTCTAGTAATTTTCTGGGTAGAGTATTTATGGCTGAATTTTTAAATCAAGATGCAATGCCATGCTGTCTGAAGGTGACACCAAAAGATACAAATGGGAAAAGTAAAAGGATAGAAAAATATCACACAAACAGCAAACATGAAAAAAAAATAACTGGAATAGCTCTACTAATATCAGACAAAAAGATTTTGAATAAAAATTTCTATTAAAGAGGGACATTTAAAGTGATAAAATGGGCAGTATATCAAGAAGATGTAACAAACCTAACAACTAGCTTCCCTGATAGCTCAGTTGGTCAACAATCTGCCTGCAATGCAGGAGATGCCAGTTCTATTCCTGGGTTGGGAAGATCCCCTGGAGAAGGGATAGGCTACCCACTCCAGTATTTGTGGGCTTCCCTTGTGGCTCAGCTGTTAAAGAATCTGCCTGCAATGCAGGAAATTCAGTCCCTGGGTTCAGTCCCTGAGTTGGGAAGATCCCCTGAAGAAGGGAAAGGCTACTCACTCCAGTATTCTGGCCTGGAGAATTCCATGGACTATACAGTCCATGGGGTCAACAAAGAGTCAGACACAACTGAGCGACTTTCACTTCACTTCACTTCACATACCTAACAACAGAGTTACAAAGTATTTGAAGCAATATCTGACAGACTCAAAGGGAGAAACAGACAATTCAACAATTACTGGATATTTTAATACTCTACATTTAAATATAATACAAGAACTAGGCAGAAGGTCAAAAACTAAATAGAAGACTTGAAAAATGCCATATGTAAGACCTCTGTACTCAAATCTACAGAAGGAAATGTTTAAACATTATTTAAATAGAGGTACCATGTTTATGGGCTGGAAAACTCAATATTTTTAAGATGCTTATTCTGCCAAATTTATCTATAAATTTATCAGAATTCATTAATAATTTAGCATATCTCATTTGGTAAAGAGTCTGCCTGCAATGCAGGAGACCCAGGTTCTATTCCTGGGTTGGGAAGATCCTCTGGAGAAGGAGATGGCAACCCACTCCAATATTCTTGCCTGGAGAATCCCATGCTCAGAGGAGCCTGGCAAGCTACAGTCTATGAGGTTGCAAGAGTTGGACTCGACTGAGTGACTAAGCACAACAGCAACACATATCTTTTTATAGAAATTGACAAACCAATTCTAAAAATGTATATTAAAAATTCAAAGAATCTAGAATAACTAAAACACATTTTGAAAAGAACAGAGTTGGAAGATTTCACTTCCTGATTACAAGATGTACTGTAAACCTACATTAATTAGATATTTTGGTAGTCAAAAAAAAAAAAAAAGACGAATAGACCAATGATTGTAGAAGAGAAAATCAAGAAACTGACCCACGCATATGTGGTCAATTTATTTTTGACTCAGGCACTAATACAAATCAATTAGGAAAGGAAAATCTTTTTAACAAATAATGATGGAACACCTGGGCAAATAGGGGGAAAAATGGACCTTAATCCCTATCTCACACCATAATCAGAATTAACTTGAGATGAACTATAGTCCTGAAAATGAAAGTTTCTTGAGAAAACAAAGAATGATATCTTCATTACCATGGGATAGGCAATGATTACTTATATGGGAATCAAAAAAATTCAAAATAAAAGAAAAAATAAATTGTCCTTAAGGTAAATTAATCTTTTCCTCATCAAAAGACATTTTATTGTCTTTAATGAAAATGGGACGATAAGTCACAAATGGAAGAAAATACAATTACTTCTGATTAAAGACTCTTAAGCAAAATATATAAAGAATTCTGTTGAAGCTTTGGCACTTCTCATTTCTGTAACCTTAAGTAAATAAACTTTCCAAACTTACAATTTCCTTTTTATAAACATAATGGCTGGGCTTAAGTGTCATAGTGGACATTTCTAAAGTGCTATGATTTTTTTTAATCTACAGCAAGTTTATTGGTATAAATTACATAAAGAAGAGGATGGTAGGAAAGGAATATGAATAAAGATCATTTCAGTAATTGACAATAGCTTGTAAGTACCCCTGAGTATGGGGATTTACATTAAAGTAGAAACTATTTACAAAGAAAAAAAAAGTGAAACTCTCCAACTAGGATAGGAAAATGATAAGGATATTTTATAAATGCCATAGGAATGTAGACTGGCAGATAGTGGGAATTACAAAATGTTTGTTAATCCATTGTGCCTGTCGTTGTGTTTTTCAGGAAAGTGACATTAAATAAAGGAATATTAGAAATGAGGAAAATAGAGTGCTTATTATAAGAAGGAATTTGATACCATTGAACACATCATTTAGTATTTACTTAACTTTTATAAATAAGTATAATATTTAAAATTTGTAACATCTCCTTAAAGGTCTTTTAAAAAGCCAGTAACCATTTCCCTTGGAAATGGGAGATTTGATTAGATCTTTTTTTAAAAGAAGTTCTAATTCATGTTGTTCTTGGTCTATTTTCAGAAGAAACTAGGTCATTTACTAAAATATTATTTTATATAAAAAATAAGAAAAGGGAATTTGTATTTTTCCACCATTATATTCAATTACCCTAAATACGTCAGTTATTGTTTCTCCTGTATCGTTAAAATTTTTCAAAATAATTGTCATAACATGAGCACAGAAAAGTTCTCACAGGGGAAAAACAAAGCCTTATTTTAAAACTTACAGGAATTAATAATTATCTATGAAACATTAGAAAATCTCTCATTTTTTTTCATTTCATTTTCAGGCTTAACTGAGTTGAATGACAGTCCAGTTCCCCAGGAACTTGAGCGCTGCAAGTCTCCTACTTCAGGTAAACATGAGTGGTAATTTTCAGGCTTCTGGTAACTCATTGTAGTAATCCACTGCCTAATCTTCATAATTCTTGGGAAATTCATAATTTTGGTAATTAGGTATAATTTTATTTCTGAAATTAAACCATAAGCAAATTTGATTCCAAAATAAAATATAAATGTCTTAAAATATTCATGGCTTCCCAAAAAATTAAGATCAAAGGTATGAGTGCAGTACTTTTAAAGACACTTTAAAAGACAGTTATTGTACAGATATATTAGTAATGCTAAGTAAAAATCGGTTATATTATGTAGAAATTGTCTTACAGCTAGAGCTTAATTAGTGGGAAATACACACTATAGGTGGAGAAGCATAAGAAACCAGCCCTCTGGATCATAGTTTTGAAACATATATATTTGTTGGCAAAGAAAAATTATAATATATGTTGGGAGTAAAACAAAGTGTGAGCCCATTATATTAAAAACATGAGTATAAAGGTTATTAGGAGTAAGTTTTTGCAACATTTTGCAACATTTGCAAAATTAAGGAGTAAGTTTTTAAAGTATGTGAAAAAAAATTTAACAGGTAGAAATTCGTGGTGGTAATCATTATGAATGATTTGCTTTTTTAAAAAATTTGTATTTACCTGATTTTGCTATAGTATACACATAATATTATATAAATTCTTAAGCACCAAAAAGTTAGGTATATCTTTGACATTGAACTGTAGGTCTGTTTTCATAGGGTACCCAAATATTATAATTAATTTTTATTTAAAAAATTATTTTAAACTTCATGCAAATTTATAAACAGTAATCTCTTTATAAAGCAGTGAATTTTGACCTTTAGAAATTCAGTTGGAATTGTGACATTTCTTCAATTTACTCCCTTAAGAGTTGCTAGTTGTTTATTCTTTAGGAATGTAGATTGAGTAGACTCTAGTTGTGTCCTGTGTAAATTTCTGTTTTAATTATATCCATTTAATCCTTATTGTACTGCTTTCATTTTAGGCATAGCCTCATACATTTACCCTTTCTTTTGTATTCCCATTGGCACCATCCTAATCTAGGTATTATTATACCTATGATATCACAAAGATATTCTAACAGGTGTCTCTGTTTTCCATGTCTCCCTCATAGAATTCATTTTGCATATCATGGTGCAAAATTAATCTTCTTAAAATATTACTTTGATATATTCCTGCATCAGAAGTCTTCAATTAAAATATAATTCAACATCCTGTATCAAATTTAGATAATTTAACCTAACTTTAAATTCTCATCCATAATCTGAATTTGAAAGTAATACATGTATTAGGTTTTAACATCAAAAATGGAATAAAAAACTTCCCCTTTCATCTTTCCCCACGCATTGTTTCCATCCTCTTGAAAAAATAAACATTGTTGTTAGTTTGTTCATCCTTCTAGACAGTTTGTGTTTGTAAACAAAAAGAAGTAGGCTTTTGCTTTCTGTTTTATACAAAAGCAGTATATTGTATGCATTTCACTGTACTTTGGTTGTTTCACTTTACAGTGCATCTTCCTTTCCATTTCATTATTTTCTTATTCTTATTTACATTATATGATATTGAATTACATGTGTATACTATAATTTACTTAATCACTTCACCAGTTAAAGTACACTTAGTTCAGTACCAGTCTGTTGCTGTGTCAAACTGCTGCAGTAACTAAATGTTGTGCAGGTATACCAATTGGATGAATTCCTAAAATTGAAGTTGCTGGGTCAAAGGGCATATACTTGTTTAATCTCCAGTTGCTCTCCTTGGGGTTTGTAACTTTTCATTCCTTCCAGCAATAATATGAAAATACTTGTTATCAAATTTTTTAATTTTTGCAAGTCTGTTTGGTAAAAGGGATATGTCAATGCAGTTTCAATTTACCTCTCACATATTGTAAGTGATGAATACCTTTTCATATACTTAAGAGCTCTTTAAATATTTTGTAACTTATCTATTCATATACTTTGCTCATTTTCTATAGGGTTGTTTATTCTTTTCATAATAATCAGTCTTATTCGTAAGTTAGAATTTTCTCTGTGACATGAGACCCAAATATTTTTTTCAATTTAACATTTAACTTTGCTTATGGTGTGTTTTACTGTAGTTTTTTTTTTTTTTTAATAATCAGACATTGATCTTTTCCTTTAAGGACTTCTTTCTTTATGCCCAGCAATTTAAATACTATACATTATCTACTTTTTAAAAATGTTTTACTCAAATTTCCCTGTCAATCATTTACCCATCGTTACTTATTTGCATCTTTGTACTTTCTCTGAAATGTACAATGAACATATGCAAAGATTGAGAGCCTTTCTTTAATTAGGCTACCAAGTAGTTGATCTATTTTCTGTTTATTTAAACCCAAACAATGGTTTTACTATTTTTTGTTTTTTTACCTTACTGATTTCTGCTTTTATCATTATTAGTACCCTCCTCTGTTTTCCTTCATTTTTTCCCTGTCACCTTTTTTGTGGTAGATGCTTAATTCATTTATATTTATTATTTCTTACATATTGATGTAACAGGGCTAAATTTCTCTTTGAACTCTCCATTAAACATATAATACCTTTTGATATATTATGATTGCATTAACATTATTTTATGTATAGTAAACAATTGTGTATATTTCTTTGACCCAAGAGTTATTTAATGTAAGTGTGTGGCATTAGGCAGCTGAAAGTATTACCTTGTTAATGTTGTTCATGTCCTTCCTTACATTTTGATTACTTGATTTGTCAAAGATGGGAAAAAGGCAAATTAAAATATTGTATTAATAATGTATATCTATTTGTTCTTGTATCTTCTGTTTTTTATTCTTTGTATTCATGTGTAAATATTAGAAGATATATGCATCCTCTATGTTAATCACCATTGTTCATATTATATTGTGTCCACCTGATATCACCTTTTTGCTATTGATACCACAACTCTTGCTTTTATTTGTAATTTCTTTTTGTATTTCTTGGCCTTACCTCTTTTAGGATAAACTTTTTTTTAACTGAGGTATAATATATAAACTTCAAAGTGAGTAATTTTTAAGAGTTCAGGTAGACTAGTTTTTACAAATGAGTACTCCATGTAAACGTACCCATATCAAGATATGGAATGTTACTAGATACCACTCTTTTGCCCCTCTCACCCACTAATACCCACAAAGGTACCTACTATTCTGACTTTTATCATCATAGATTAGTTTTGTGGGTTTTGGACTATCAGATGAATGAAATCATTCAATATTTACATTTTAATTTTTGCTTATTTTTTTCAATATATATAATATTCATCTATGTTGCTGATGATATTTGTTGATGTATAATACTCCATTATACAAATATATCTCCATGCAGTTTATTATTGCTGAATATTTAGGTGGTTTTCCATTGGGAGCTATTATAAATAAAGCTGTTATGACCAATCTTGTACAATTTTTACTACAAATGTAACTTATCTCTGTGTTACATGTATCTGGGAGTGGAGTTTTGAAGTGGTTACACCAATTTTACTTCTGTTATAGCATATAAAAGTTCTATTTGTTCCACATACTTGCCAATTTTTCCAACTTTAGTCATTCTGAGGTATATATAGGACTATCTCACTGTGGAATCAAATTGCAGTGCATGTCCCTGTTGTCTAATGATTTTGATGAACTTCTCTTATGTTAATTGACTACTTTTAATATCATCTTTTATGAGATATTCAAGTCTTCTACTTATTGTTATTATGTTGCCAACTTTTTCTTTTGATAAGAAATTCTGTGTATGTGTATAGATAGGTAGATACATACAAAGAAGCACTTTTGTTGGGTGTATATAGAGCAAACTATCTTTTCCCATTCTATGCCTCACCTTTTACTCTGTTAAAGTGGTCTTTTGATGAACAAAAGATTTTAATGCTAATGTTGCTCAGTATATCAATATTTTTTTATTGTTAATGCTTTGTGTGTTTTGTTTTTAAAAACATCTTTGTCTACCCTAAGGTCATAAAACTATTTCCCTGTTTTTTAGGAGCCTCATTGTTTTACCTTCAAATTTAAGTTCAAGTTCCACCCGAAATGTATTTCTGTGTCTAATGTGAGGGAAGATTCAAGGTTTATTACTTTCATTTAGGTATCCAGTTGATAAGGGCCATTTATGAAAAAACTATCATTTCTTCTAGGCACTAAAATGGTACTTTTGTCACAAATTAGTGTACTCTACTGTGTATCTATGTTTCTAGACTTTATGTTCTGTTTCATTTGCGTGTTTATCTATCATTTATCCTTTTCCTCACTGTTTTAACTGCTGTAGCTTTGCAGTATTGCTGACAGTATAGGTCCTTCAATTTTGTTTTTGTGGTTCTTTTTCAAGAATGATATAGTTATTTTAGGTCTTTTGTGTTTTCATATAACTTTTAGAAAAAAATTGTCAGTTTGCACACAAATTGACATGTTTGGATAGTGACTACAGTTTCACTGTATCTGTAGATCAGTTCGTCAGAACTGATATTCAGCAATGAATTTTCCATTTGGTATCTCTTCATTTATTTCTTCTCTCAGTAATAATTTTATTTTTCTTTGTAGAGACCTACACATCTTTCATTACCTTTATTACTCAGTATTTGATGTTCTGTGTTGTAAAGTTTATGATATCTTTTTTTATGTTTTGTGGCTTTAATATAAAAGTAATTAATTTTTGTATATTGATATTATAGCCAGAACATTTGATAAACTTATTTAACTTCAGTAATTTGTCAGTTCTTTTTGATTATCTATGTATCTAATTATCCTCCACGGGGTCGCAAAGAGTCGGACACGACTGAGCGACTGAACTGAACTGAACTGATTCTGTTAAAAGGACAATTCTATTTCTTCTTTCTAAAGGAAGAAATCAGCTAGAGCCTCTAAAACAATGTTGAATAGATGTGATGTTAGCAGATATCTTTTCTTTATTTTCATCTCAGGTATATGTCTTTCAAGATTTCATAGTTAATTATGAGGATTGCTACAGGTTTTTAATAGACATTCTGCTTTTAGTACTCTGCCTTGGATGTTTTTTCTTTTATTAATGTTAAAGCAGATCTGTAAACACCATCACTTTTTTTTTTTTGGCAAAGCACTCAAAGGACTTTGCATGCAATCAAATAGATTGCTTCAAAATAGGAAGATTTTGACTACTTTTGTATTATGTTATTTGGAACAGAAATGCTTGACTAAGATTCATTATCACTATAGTGCCTTATTTGAGAATGGTTTACTGGCAGGTCCCATTCTTCTTTAGTAGCCATTTTAAACTATAAATAATTATGACTGAGGAATGATATTTTTTGTTACGTTAGCTTTCTAATCACTATATATATTTCTTAAAACATGTGAAGTTTATCTTTCTGGGGAAAATACTAACAGATTTTTTTTTATCTTAGTTAAAATTGCTGGAAATAATGAATATTTGCTTATTCCATTCGTCATGAAAAAGGAAAAATAATTGTGTTATATTAATGAATCTTTTTAAGCCCACAAAGGAGAATGTGTTCAACACTATTTCCAGCATACTATGCCAACAAATGTACATTAAAACAACATTATGCAATCTCTTGCTGTTGTAAAAATTGCTGCATTCAATCTAGATTATCAGGAAAGGTATAGTTATGGTAAATGAAGAGTCTTAGCCCAATCAAATCTTAAAATGTAACCATGAAAAAAAATCATTTAAAAATTTAACAGTAGCTTTATAAAATTCATGATGTATATTATCTTTAGAGGTAGAAAAGAATGAAAATATAAACAGTTAAAATGTTTAGATAACTTACCAGTGATAGAATCAATATACATGATTAAGCATATTTGTAATACATTCTAACTTTTGAAAAACTAATAAAAACAGTCATGCCTCCTAGCAAGTCTCCTTGATTATACACTTGATTTATACACTATACAGAGAAATTTCATAGATCTGATTAGTAATGATAATTATTATGTTTATATCTCAGTATATCTTCCATTTTAATGTATATATGGCATTTAAGAGCCAGTATTCTTTTTTCTGCATGATGCAGTGGCTTTTAAGCTTAAAACCTGTATCAGAATCCTATGAAGAATTTTTATTAAAACATAGATTGCTGAGTATAAGAGATTCGAATCAATAAATCTAGAGTGGGGTCTGGTAGTTTGCATTTCTAGCAAGTTCCTGGGTGGTACTAATGCTTCTGGTCTCTGGACCACTGGAGAACCATGACTCTACGAAACTTTTTTTTTTACATCATTTGTTCAGTAGTTGCTTCCCCTCTCGGTTCCAGTTTTGGGATCCCAAGCCCTCACCTATTTAAGTCCGCTAAAAAGCATATTAAAACTGACACAAATATCACTGAGTAAGAGAGATCAGAAATAAAGAAAGCCAGAGACCAGTAATCATGTTATAACTCTGCTTTCTTACATGGATCTTAAACTCCCTTTTATGCCAATAAACTGCAAGTAATACAGGGTGAAGTTTCGGACTATTAAATATTTCCTTTAGGATAATGTGAGAGAAGAGAATAGGGATTGGGAGCTGCAAGGATCCCAATGAACCAGTCAGAACATTGATATTCTCAGCTTTCAAGATAACAATCATTTCATATTATTCATTCACCCAACTGTTACATTCAAAAAGTAAGTCAAAGTGTCTATAATTAGAAGTGATATTATGATATCCACTAAGAATAAACTAATGAATAAAAATATCCTGTGCCAAATGGACCTGACAGTCTATCTGCAGAAATAAACATCAAAGCAATAGTTATACAAATTATTATCTTTCCTTAAAGCTGTGTAACCATTTTTCACTCACCAGGTAAGATTGTGCAGTTTGGGTACTGCAGAAACATACTTCCCAAAGAGCTGAGCAGAAGCTAACATCAGCACTAGCGCCACCAAATCTGGAACAGGACTATAATCCCCTAAGAAAACAGTCTGTTTTTTCCTTTGGGCCAAGAGTTGAAAATTAATCAAGGTCTCAACTGTAGGGTTATGTCTGCCCACAAAGTGTGCATTTTTCTAATTTGTTATCCTTGAAGATTTGCCTTTAAAAATCATTTTCTCAGTTTAATATTTTTTTGAGAGGGTTAGCATTAGGTCCTAAAACTGCTGCTACCTATGCAGCCATCCATCCTCAAGATTCTCACTGTCTACAATATATAATAGCATAATATTTATCCCTAAAGATATCTTTATTAAAAATTAGCATGGAAACTAATGCCACAAAATGCTAAAAAGAAAAAAAATTCAATTCTGTTCTCAAACCTGGGTTAAAACTAGGTCTTAGAGCCTAGTTTTAATGCTATTTCTGTGTAATTCTACATGCCTGGAACCCCATTACATCCATCCTTCAAGAAAGAAAGCGTCTTCCTTTCAAAGTGTCCTCTGTTGGAGCAGTACCAAAATACTCAGGTAAAGGCACAAAACAGTTATTTTATGCCTTCCAAATAGTTATTATGAAAGTCACCTCTACGGTAAAAACTCTTGGTTCATTTGGGCTAAAAAATTACATGCCAATAGTTTTTCATTCCCTTCCTTTAGGACTTGCTACCAGAACTCCTGAGGCAGCACCAGGCTTTTATAGGAATGAAATACCAGCTATGAGACAGAGGAATCAAGTACATCATTTGCCAGGTGAAAGTGAAAATTTATTTTATGAACAAAGAAGCTATTATCTCTACAATTTGTTCTAAAACCTTTCTTATTTGTTGTGCTAAAAATACATCTCCCTCATGGTAAATAAAGACCAATTTCCCCAAAGCACTGGTTAAAATTATAAAATGAACTTCATTAGATAGACAGCAGGAATTCCTAAGGCTTTTGAAATGTTCCACAGAATTTTGATAATGGGGTTTTCTGCTTTAAACGTGGATAACTTCATCAGGCCTATAAGAAAATATGAAGTGGCCAACAGAGAATTCAGGGAAAACGTAAGAGCCAAAAGCTAGAGTAGTTTTGTAAAAATTCTCCTATATTCTTCATGATACAATTATGAAACAACTGTGATGTTCATGGAAACTCCAAAGAATTGCCTCAAAGGGGCAATGCTCTCCCAGAAATAGTAAGCAAAAAGAAAAGTCCTATATATTTTATGCAGGCTCATTGCATATTTGGTGCTATTCATAGGAACCAAATCAGAAGAGGGAGGGGACAGATGTACACCTATGGCTGATTCATTTTGATGTTTGACAGAAAACAACAAAATTCTCTAAAGCAATTATCCTTCAATTAGAAAATAATTTTTTAAACAATACATAGCTTTCTTAAAATAGGCACTCATTACAAAATGACTTATGACTAGATTTACAGGCAAATTTGGCCTTGGAGTACAAAATGAAGCAGAGGAAAGGCTAACAGAGTTTTCCCAAGAGAATGCACTGGTCATAGCAAACACCTTCTTCCAACAACACAAGAGAAGACTCTACATATGGACATCACCAGATGATCAATACCGAAATCAGACTGATTATACTCTTTGCAGCCAAAGATGGAGAAGCTCTATACAGTCAGCAAAAACAAGACCAGGAGCTGACTGTGCTCAGATCATGAATTCCTTATTGCAAAATTCAGACTTAAATTGAAGAAAGTAGGAGAAACCACTAGACCATTTAGGTCACTCTGGTATGACCTAAATCAAATCCCTTAACAATTATACAGTGGAAGTGACAAATAGATTCAAGGGATTAGATCTCATAGAGTGCCTGAAGAAATATGGATGGAAGTTTGTGACATTGTACAGGAGGCAGTGATCAAGACCATCCCCAAGAAAAATGCAGAAAGGCAAAATTGTTGTCTGAGGAGACCCTACAAATACCTGGAAAAGAAGAGAAGCAAAAGGCAAAGGAGAAAAGGAAAGATATACCCATTCAAATGCAGAGTTCCAAAGAATAGTAAGGAGAGAGAAGAAAGCCTTCCTCAGTGATCAATGCAAAGAAATAGAGGAAAACAATAGAATGGGAAAGACTAGGGATCTCTTCAAGAAAATTAGAGATACCAAAGGAACATTTCATGCAAACATCAGCACAATAAAGGATAGAAATGGTTTGGACCTAACAGAAGCAGAAGATATTAAGAAGAGGTGGCAAGAATACACAGAAGAACTATATAGAAAAGATCTTCATGACCCAGATAACACAATGGTGTGATCACTCATCTAGAGCCAGACGTCCTAGAATGCGAAGTCAAGTGGGCCTTAGGAAACATCACTATGGCCACAGGACTCAAAAAGGTCAGTTTTCATTCTAGTCCCAAAGAAAGGCAATGCCAAAGAATGTTCAAACTGCTGCACAACTGCAGTCATCTCACATGCTGGCAAAGTAATGCTCAAAATTTTCCAAGCCAGGCTTCAGCAGTACATGAACTGTGAACTTCCAGATATTGAAGCTGGATTTAGAAAAGACAGAGGAACCAGAGATCACATTGCCAACATCCGTTGGATCATCGAAAAAGAAAGAATCAACCATAGGTGTACATCTATCCCCTCCCTCTTTCTTTTTTTTTCTGAAACAGAAAAAACAAGTTTCAGTTCTGCTTTCTTGACTACGCCAAAGCCTTTGACTGTGTAGATCACACCAAACTGTGGGAAACTCTTCAAGAGATGGGAATACCAGACTACCTTACCTGCCTTCTGAGAAATCTGTATGCAGGTCAAGAAGAAAGCGAACTGGATGTGGAACAACAGACTGGTTCCATATAGGGAAAGGAGTACATCAAGGATGTATATTGTCACCCTGCTTATTTAACTTATATGCAGAGTACATCATGCAAAATGCCAAACTGGATGAAGCATGAGCTGGAATCAAGATTGCCAGGAGAAATATCAATAATCTTAGATACGCGGATGACATCACCCTTATGGAGAAAGTGAAGAAGAACTAAAGAGCCTCTTGATGAAAGTGAAAAAGGACAGTGAAAAATTTGGCTTAAAACTCAGCATTCAAAAAACTACAATCATGGCATCTGGTCCCACACTTCACTGCAAATAGATGGGGAAACAGTGAGAGACTTTGGGGGAGCGGTGGTGCTTCAAAATCACTGCAGATGGTGACTGCAACATGAAATTAAAAGATGTTTGCTCCTTAAAGGAAAAGCTATGACCAACCTAGACAGCATTACTTTGCCAAAAAAGGTCTGTCTAGTCAAAGCTATGGTTTTTCCAGAAGTCATGTATGGATGTGAGAGTTGGACTATATATAAAGTTGGATGTGAGAGTTGGACTATAAAGAAAGCTGAGCACTGAAGAATTGATGCTTTTGAACTGTGGTGCTGGAGAAGACTCTTGAGAGTCCTTTGCACTGCAAGGAAATCCAACCAGTCAATCGTAAAGGAAATCAATCCTGAATATTCATTGGAAGGACTGATGCTAAAGGTGAAACTCCAGTACTTTGGCCACCTGATGTGAAATACTGACTCACTGGTAAAGACCCTGATGCTGGGAAAGATTGAGGGCAGGAGGAGAAGGGAATGACAGAGGATGAAATAGTTGGATGGCATCATTGACTCAATGGACATGAGTTTGAGCAAGGTCTAGGAGTTGGTGATGGACAGGGAAGCCTGGCATGCTGCAGTCCATGGGGTCACAAACAGCTGGACAAGACTAAGCAACTTAACTGAACTGAGATTTACATCATTAACCAGCATGAATTACCAATGTTCTAGACCCCAAATAAAATCAGTGGCCAAGAAACCTAAAAATGATTATAACCCAGAGTTTTCCATACAGTAGTTTCCTTTTTCCTATGTAATAATACAACACCACTGTGGCATGCCATTTTCTGATGAGAGTAGCTGCCCATAAAACACAGCCCTGTCCACCAGACGGACAAGACCCAGCTCCACCCACCAGTAGCTGGGAACCAGTTCCTCCTATCAGCATAAGCCTCTTAAACAGCCTCATTCACCAGGGGGCAGACAGTAGAAACGAGAACTATAACCATGCAACCTGAGGAATGGAAAACCACAATCACAGAAAGTTAGACAGTGTGAGACAGAGGACTATGTGCCAGATGCAGGAATAAGATTAAATTCCAGATGAACAGCTAAGTGAAGTGAAGACAAGCAATCTAGCTGAAGAATTCAGAGTAATGATAGTAAAGACTCAAGATCTCAGAAGAACGGAGACATAGATCAAGAAGAGACAGAAAATGTTTAACAAAAACCTAGAAGGCCTCAAGAGCAAACAAACAGATGAATAATACAATAACTGAAATACAAAATACATTGAAGGGAATCAATAGCAGAATAAGTAAGGCAGAAGAACAGAGAAGTGAGCTGGAAGACAGAATGGTGGAAATCATGGCTGTGGGACAGAATAAAGAAAAAAGAATGAAAAACAGTGTAAGAGACCTCTGGAACAACATGAAATGTACCAACATTCACATTATAGGGATCCCAGAAGGAGAAGAGAGAAAAAAATATCTGAGAAAATATTTGAGAAGATAATAGCTGAAAACCTTCCTAACATAGGAAAGGAAACATTCACCAAAGCCCTGGATTCATGGAGTCCAGGCAGAATAAACCCAAGAAGAAACACACCAAAACACATAGTAATCAAGCTGACAGAAATTAAAGACAAAGAAAAAAATACTAAAAGTAATAAGAGATGATCAACAAATAATGTACCAGGAACTCCCATAAGGTTATCTGCAGGCCAGAAGGGAGTGGCATAATATTTTTAAAGTGATGAAAGGGAAGAACCTACAACCAAGAATACTCTACCCAGCAAGGATCTCATTCAGATTTGATGGAGGAATCAATAGCCTTACAGAGAAGCAAAAACTAAGAATTCAGTACTGTCAGACCGGCTTTGCAACAAATGCCAAAGGAACTTATCTAGGCAAAAAGAAAATGTCATAACTAGAAACAAGAAAATTATGAATGGAAAAGCTCTCTGGAAAAGGTCAACACACGGTAAGGTGGGAAGTATTCCACACACAAATACAATCTCAAAACCAGCAACTGTGATAAGAGGAGAGTACAAATGCAGGATATTGGAAATACACTTGAAATTAAAAGATCAATGACTTAGAACAATCTTGTTTATACACAGACTGTTATATCAAAACCTCATGGTAACTGCACACTGAAGATCTACAAAGATACACACAAAAAAAAGAAAAAGTAATCCAAACACAACAGTAAAGTTAGTCATCAAACCACAGGAGAAGAGAGCAGAATAGGAAGGTAAGAAAAAAGACCTTCAAAACCAGATCCAAAACAATGAACAAAATGGCAATAAGAATGTGCATATTGATAATTACCTTAACCATAAATGGATTAAATGCCCCAACCAAAAGACTGAGTAGCTGAATGGATCAAAAATAAGACCCATATATATGCATATATACACAAGAGACCAACTTCAGATCTAGAGACACACACAGACTGAAAGTGAGGTGATAGAAAAAGGAATTTCATGCAAATGGAAATTAAAAGAAAGCTGGAGTAGCAATACTCACATCGGACAAACTTTAAAGACTGTTACAAGAGACAAAGAAGAACATTACCTACAGATAAAGGAATCAATCCGAGCAGAAGATACAATTTTAAATATATATGCACCTAACATAGCAGCATCTCAATATATAAGGCAAATATACTAACAGCCTTAAAAGGAGAAATCAACAGTAACACAATAATATTGGGAGACATTAACACCCCTCTGTCAATGAACTGATCATTCAGAAGAAACTCAAATAAGGAAACACAAGCCTTAAATGACACATTAGATCAAATGAACTTAATCCAAAAGGAGCAGAATACACATTCTTCCTAACTGCACTTGGAACATTTTGCAGGATGGATCACATGCTGGCCACAAAGTGGCCTCAGTACATTTAGGAAAATGGAAATTATATCAAGCATACTTTCTGACCATAACAGTATGAGATTGTAAATCAACTACAATGAAAAAAAAATGTAAAAAAAACACAAACATGTGGAGGCCAAACAATATGCTACTAAACACCAATGGATCACTGAAGATATCAAACAGGAAATCACACATACTTAGAAACAAATAAAAATGAAAGCATGATGATCTGAAACTTATGGGATACAGGAAAGCAGTTTTAAGAGGAAAGTTTATAGCAATATGATCTTACCTCAGGAAATTCAAAAAAAATCTCAAATAAACAACTTAAACTTACACCTAAAGCAACTAGAGAAAAAAAGAACAAACAAAACCCAAAGTGAGTAGAAGGAAAGAAATCATAAAGATCAGAGCAGGAATCAATGAAATGAGTTGAAGAAAATGATAGAAAAGATCTATAGGACTAAAAGCTGGTTCTTCAAAAAGATTTTTTTTTAAAAATTGATAAACCTTTAGCCAGACTCACCACGAAAAAAAAAGGGGGAAATCTCAAATCAATAAAATTAAGAATGAAAAGGGAGAAGTTACAGCAGACACCACAGAAATACAAAGGATCATAAGAGACTACTACAAACAATTATATGCCAATGCAGTGGACAATCTAGAAGAAATGGACAAATTGTTAGATGCAAACTTCCAAGGCTGAACCTGGAAGAAACTGAAAATATGAATAGACTATCACAAGCACTGATATTGAAGCTATGATTAAAAACTCCCAACCAAAGTCCAGAAATCCTCCACCAAATACTAATAAACCAAATCCAACAACCCATTAAAAGGATCATATACCATGATCAAGTGGGATTTATCCCAGGGACACAAGGATTTTTCAATATCTGCAAATCAATCAGTGTGATACGCCACATTAACAAAACATATGACCATCTCAATAGATGCAGAAAAAGCCTTTGACAAAATTCAGCACCCATTTATGATTTTAAAAAAATTCAGAAAGTGGGCCATATACTACAAATGCACAGCAGACATCATTCTCAATGGTGGAAAACTGAAAGCATTTCCTCTAAGATCAGGAACAAGACAAGGGTGCTCACTCTTGCCACCATCGTTTTAGAAATTCTTATTCACCATCGTTTTAGAAATTCTAGCCATGACAGTCAGAGCAGGAAAAGAAAAATCCAAACCAAAATAGAAATAAAACTGTTTGCAGATGACAGGATCTTATGCATAGAAAATCCTAGATGCTGCCAGAAAATTGCTAGATCTCAACGAATTCAGTGAAGTTGCAGGATACAAAATTAATGCACAGAAATATGTAGCATTTTCGTACACTAACAAGGAAAAATGAGAAAGAGAAATTAAGGAACAAATCCCATTTACCATCTCATCAAAAAGAATAAAATATCTAGGAATAAACCTACATATGGAGGCAAAAGACCTGTACTCTGATATGTAAGACCAATGAATGGAATTGAAAATGACAAAGATAGAAAGATACTACATGTTCTTGGATTGGAAGAATACTGTCAAGATGACTGTGCTCCCCAAAGCAATCTATAGTTCAGTGCAACGTCTATCAAATCACCAATGACATTTTCACAGAATTAGAACAAAAATGTTAAGTTTGTATGGAGACATAATAGAACTTGAATAGCTAAAGCAATCTCGAGAAAGAGAAACAGAGCTGGAGGAGTCAGGCTTCCTGACTTCAGACCATGCTACAAGGCTACAGTCACCAAAACAGTATGGTAATGTCACAAAAATAGAAATATAGATCACTGAAACAAAATAGAAGTTCCAGAAATAAACCCACGCACCTATGGTCAATTAATCTATGATGAAATAGACAAGACTATACAATGGAGAACAGACAGTGACTTCAATAAATGACTGGGAAAACTGGACAACTACATGTAAAAGCATGGAATTAGAACCTTTTTATCACCATACACAAAAATAAATTCAAAACAGATTAAAGATCTAAATGTAAGACCTGATACTATAAAACTCTTAGAGGAAAACATAGGAAGAACACTCTTCAACATAAATCAATCACAGCAATATCTTTTGATTCATCTACTGAAGTAATGGAAATAAAAACAAAAATAAACAAATGGAACCTAATTAATCTCAAAAGCTTTGGCACAGCAGAGGAAACTATACATGAAACTAAAAGGCAACCCACAAAGTTGGAGAAAATATTTGCAAATGAAGCCACTGACAAGGGGTTAATCTCCAAAATCTACAAACAGTTCATGCAACTCAATATAAAATACACACACATACACACACATATACAGTCCATTCAAAAACTGGGCATAAGGTATAAATGCACATTTCTCTAGAGAAGACATTGAGATGGCCAAGAGGCACATGAAAAGATGCTCTACATTGCTAATTATTAGAGAAATGCAAATCAAAACTACAATGAGATATCACCTCATCCCAATTAGAGTCATAGTAGTGTTAGTCGCTCAGTCATATTCAACTCTGTGACCCCACCATAACTGTAACCCACCAGGGTCCTCTGTCCACAGAATTCTCCAGGCAAGAGTACTGGAGTGGGTTGCCATTTCCTACTCCAGGGGATCTTTCTGACCCAGGGATAGAACCTGAGTCTCCCACATTGCAGGCAGATTCTTCACCATCTGAGCCACCAGGGAAGTTGCCTCCCTCCCAATCAGAATGACCATCATCAGCTGGAAAGGGTATGCAGCCAAGGGAACCCTCCTACACTGTTGGTGGAAATGTAAATTGGTACAGCCACTATGGAGGAAAGTATATGGAGGCTCCTTAACAAACTAAAATTAGAACTACATATGATCCAACAAAATTAAATTTGGGGTCAAAATTAGAGGTGTGTAGGCTTTTCAGGACTCCATCATGGCACTGTAACTTCAAAATGTTTGTGTTTTTGTTAACTACACCTGTGTATATGTATATATATGTATGTATGTATGTACATGCACATACATGCACATACACCAGGTATTTTTGTCCTATCTTCATTTATAGCATAGGGAAGATAGAGACAAATGAAATTCATTACTGTATTCCAACAAGCCAGTTAATTGATAGGTGAACTTTCCTAACATGTTAATCTAAATAACATTTAATTTAGTGTTTTATTTATTTTATAGATATAGATTTTATAGATGTGTAGGCTACACAGGTGGTATCTTCTTATGTCAGGAACATTTGTGTTGCTTAGTGCAAAGGGCATAGATTTGGAGTCAGAGAAACCTGACCTTACTCTACCTCTTTCCAGGGCTTCCCTGGTGGCTCAGCCAGTAAAGAATCTGCCTGCAATGTGGGCGGACCAGGTTCAATCCCTGGGTCGGGAAGATCTCTCTTAGTGCAGTGTGCTTAACCAATGAGTAAGGTGAAGTTTTTGTTTCCTGTTTTTCACCCTTTGGCTAACAATATGAAATGATAGTGATATGTACACTTTTGCTGCTGCTGCTAAGTCACTTCAGTTGTGTCCAACTCTGTGCGACTCCATAGCTGGCAGCCCACCAGGCTCCGCCATCCCTGGGATTCTCCAGGCAAAAGTACTGCAGTGGGTTGCCATTGCCTTCTCCACACTTTCACCTGAAAATAAAAATGAAATTCATAGATCTGCATTCCCAAGGGCACATTGCAAAGACTGATATGTATTTTCACTCAGTATATTTCTAGAACCACTTACCTCTTATTCCCTCTTGCCTTACTCATCTTCCATCTCAAATTCCTCAAATGTTAATGTGTAACATATTCTTCTAACACTTGAAACATGCTTGCTTTCTGTTTTAGCCCTCTTCAGAATAACCCATCATCCTACCTTCTGACTTCACTGTTTTTTAAAGACATTCATTCAGCACACATGTATTGTACACCTATTTTATGCCAATTAATTAAATATTGGGAATATAATCCCCATGTTTAGAAAACTCAAAATTTATAGGATGTTAATTGATAGTAAGAGAATAAAAAAAAAATCCGGTATAATAAAATGCAAGTGTTATAATGAGATGTGCACAAGGTGCTGTGAAGGTTAAGATAACAGCACAGGTAGAGCCTCAGGCCAGGCTGCCTTCACCGAGCTGATGCGTGTTCAGCCATGGTAAACGGTGAGTAGGAGTCCACTTGCAGCTAGATCAAACAAAGAGAAGGCTTCCTGTGAATCAGTATCTGGCACCTGTAACTAACATTTTTATTAAAGAAGTTCAGCAATTAATCTCACCATCTAATTGCTCCCTTTTCCTCCCCTAGTTATACAGCTGAGGATGGGGTTTGTGAGAGGGCCCCCAATTTTTAGGTAGGAATCAGTCTACAGGAAACCAAGAAGCTATGTGGTAAAGTGGAGAGGGTATCCGAAAAAGTGGAGCGGAGCTAAGAGCCAAAGTCAATTACATATTAGACTAATAGAAAGGAACTAACAGAAAGAAGTCAAAAGTTTGACCTCTTTCTGAAAACATCTTTGTAAATCCATTTCTGAAGTAATTCAGACTATATAGATATGTTGAAATACCCTATTTAAAAACAAAATATAGGCAATTAAAAATATAAATTCTGAAACAAATCCTTACAAAGAATTAGTTTCTATTTTAAAAATTAAGTGAAAGATTTCAAGTAAAAAATTCCTACTCCCTCAGTGTATCTGAATTGTGAATCAGTTTACAAAATATACTTTATTTGCAACCTCTTCTGGTATAATTATTACATTTATTTATTTAGTTTGCCATATTTTTATATAAATAACAATCTTTTTGTTGTGCTGCTGATTCTAAACCCAAATTGCTCAAATTTGATTTAAAATTTGATTTCTCTTTAGGAGAATTATTATTTTTTTTTTAATTTTTTTATTAGTTGGAGGCTAATTACTTCACAACATTTCTAGGAGAATTATTTTTAATTTTTTAGAGACAACTGCCTGTTATTATTTTATTAGAATGATAATACTAAGATTTCCTTTAGTAAGCAGTTTAGCATGGTATATTGCAGTCAGCAAGCTACAGCCCACTGGCCAAAGCCAGCTTGCCACCTATTTTGATATGACTTGAGAATTAAGAATGGGTTTTTAAATTTTAAATGGTTGGAAAAAAATCAAAAGATAATATTTCATGACACACAAAAAGTATATTTAGGTTTCTTTTACATTTAGGTTTTTATAAAATATATTCCATTCCTGCTGAAATATTAGAGGTATCCATCAAATAATGTTTTTGATACTAAGAAGGTTAAGCTGCAAATTGATGAAGGGAATTTTATTAAACTTTAAGTTTTATAACTAGGTGGTAACAATTCAGAAATTTGTGACTCATGTTTTCTGATTTTAAATTGAGTATTCTTTCTTCTATACCATACTGCATCTTTATTTTAAAATAATTTTCCTAGTTGTAAAGAAAATCACTCATAAGAAGGTATACATTAATTGATAGTATCAATTTGGGTCTTAAAGTATTAATTGACAGAAAAGGTTTCTAACTTGATTTCCCCTACTGCATTTCTATTATAATTCATTCCAGTTTAATATTTTATGAGATGCCCTATGTAAAATATTTATTAACAGATGAGGCAAATTTTCAATAAATTGTAGTTTTCTTGATTTATTCAAACATTTTATGACAGCTTGATTTATAATAATATAATTAAACATTTTAAAATATTTTTTATTTGAGTTTTTTGAACTACTGAATTTAACATTGTAGTATTCAATGTTGAAGTCATTTCATGGTATGGTAAAGTTTCCTTGACTACATCATATACATCTCTAATAGAATTTTCTATTTCAAAAAATGTTTATAGAGTTAATCAGTTTTTACCCTTACCATTGTTACTTATGCTATGAATTTATACATTTGTTGCAGTACTTATCTGTTAGATTTATCTGAAATTGACTTTTGGTACTTTCCAAAATAAGAATCACCTCTCATGCTATGTGTGAAAAAACTACGCAAAGATACATTTGATTATTTACTGTAATAACAATTGCTTTTCTCATGTTTCTGTTTGCATAGTAAATATTTAATCCTGAATGACAACAAACTAACATTGAACAGTATTTTTGCTTCCATACATGCTCACTAAATATTAATGTTCATCAGAATTTCAATAATTATACTGTAAAACATACTGTTCCCTCACACTCCTCTTCAGTTTTATATAATTAACTGCCTTTTTCCTTTTTCTGTTGTTTCAGTTAAAGGATCAAGAAAGTTAAGTCTGCCAACAGATCTTAAGGCTGATCTTGGTACGGTAGGCAAAAGCCAACAATTTTAAGTTTTCTTACATTCATTCGGCTGAACATTTTAACCAACCGGTCCATGAATAACAAGTTTCCTAGATGGCAGTGTTTAATGGCTTTTCAAAAAGGCTTCCTTAAAAATCACCATACAGTTCTGTTGGCAGCATTCAACATTTTGTTAACAATCATTTTACAAAACTATGTTTCATAAATCATTACACACCAACTATATAATGTTTGGGGTTTTTTAATCATGAAAATGTTTTTAAACATTAACTAGAGTCATGCATATGGACCCTTTGTGACAGTAATCATGTAAATGAGCATCATTTTCTCTGGAACTATTTTCCTATTTTGGATATTAATATCATTTACAACTAATGCTATTTAACAACAACAACTGCAAAGTCTGATACATAGAAGAATGGAGTTCTTGCCATTAAGGAAAGTTACAGAAGACGTTATTCACTTTATTTTTTGTGGTGCTCCCAAGCTTATTCATAATTCTAGTTCTGAAATAAATAAGGTTTTAATAGGTTTTCATCAACTTTTCCCTCAGAACTTTAATTTACTTGTTCCAGGATAGTTTCTTTTGTGAAATTTAATTGAATCGCCTTTATTTTCATCTCCTTTCTTTTGACTTAAAGTCATAGCATAAAACCTACGAATGTCAGTGTCATGTCTAAAATAACAAAAATTCAGTAATTAGTCTTTGTTTTTTAGAGTGTTCAAAGCTGTTTCACATACATGATTTTATTTAACTTTCTTAGCAGCTCTTTAAAAAGTCCTCTGGTGGCTCAGACAATAAAGAATATGCCTGCATTGCTGGAGACCTGGGTTCAATCCCTGGGTTGGGAAGATCCCCTGGACAAGGGAATGGCTACCCACTCCAGTATTCTTGCCTGGACAGTTCCACAGACAGAGGAGCCTAGTGGGCTACAGTCCATGGGGTTGCAGAGTTGAACATGACTGAAGGACTAACAGTTTCACTTTTCACTTTTTCAGCAACTCTTTAAGGTAGTTATCAGTATTCCTTTTTTTCTAGAGTAGAAACTGAGGTTATATTGTTAATAAATTGTAGAATTAAGATTTGAACCTAGATCACAGAACATAATACTCAAAGTTTATTGAGCATATTCACATACCTCATCCTATTTTAACTAAATTAAATATCTTTCAGCAATAAATAATTTGTTACATTTAAAATCTAATTACATACCATCTTAGATGAATTTGATTAGATAATTATGTCAGTGATATTATATGCAAAGCACATTTTAAATGCAAATGCAACATTATTCAGTATTATTAGTTCAATACTAACAAAATTGTTATGAAGTTAATTAGTATTTTGCCAGTGTAACTGATATCAAAGGAAGATTCAACATTCTAGTTCCATGTATTGACCTCCTACTACATGTTAGACAGTATGCTATATAATTTGTATATATTATTTGGCATATGACAGATAGATAATACATGGATCAGAAATGTTCTACCCACTTTACAAATAAATTAAGGATATGAAAAATTAAAATTTGTCTAAGGTCATATAACTAATAGCAAAACTGAACTTAAATCAATTATGTACAATTGAAAAGCCTATAATCACCTATTATTTTGTGTAGCATATACTGTAAGAAATGTCAAATGAAAAATAGCAAAGTAAGGAAAACAAAGATTAGAGAGAAAATAGATAATGAAAAATAATAATTAACCTGTAAGTTGATTCTTTGGAAAGATCAACAAATTGACAAACCCTTACCTAGACTAAGGAAAAAAGAATATACAAGCAATTAAAATCAGGAATAAAAGTGGGTGCATTACAATCAGCCTTACAGAAGAGGATTATAAGAGAATACTGTGAACAATTTTATGCCAGCATTAACTAATCTAGGTAAAATAGACAAATTCCTACAAATACATGAATTACCAAAACTAACTCAAGAAGGAGGAGAAAATCTGAGTAAAGATACTGAATCAGTTCTCAAAAATTTCAAAAGTCCAGGATGAGACAGCCTCCCTGGTGAATTCTACCAAATATTTAAAGAGGAATTAACACCAGTCTTTATCAAACTCTTCCAAAAAACACAAGGAACATTTCCTAACACATTCTATGACACAGCATTACCCTTATTTCAAAGCTAGACAAAGAACACTGCAAGAAAATCAAATTAGAGACCAACACCTCATATGAATATACATGCAAAGATTCTCAAGATATTGGCAAGTAAAATCCAGCAGCATATTAAAAGGGTTATATACCATAATCAAGTGGAATTTATCTCAGAAATAATACATGAGTGGTTCAACAGAAGAAAATTAAAAATGTAAAAATCACACTAACAGAATGAAGGAAAAATCCCACACATGATCATCTCATTTGGTGCAGAAAAAGGACTTGACAAAATTGAATACCCTTTCATGATTTAAAAAAAAAAAAAAAACTCAGGAAACTAGAAATAGAGGGACCTTTCTGAAACTGATAAAAGGCATTCATGAGAAGCCACAGTCATCCTATTCAAGGATGAAAGACTGAAAACATTCTTCCTTAAAATCTAGACTAGGGACTTCCCTGGTGGTCCAATGGTTAAGAATCCACCTGCCAACATAGGGGACACAGGCTCAATCCCTGGTCTGGGGAGGCCCCATGTGCACCACAGCTTGTGAATCCTGCATGCTGCAACTACTGAGATCACACCCTAGAGCCTGTGCTTCACAGCAAGAGAAGCTACCACAATGAGAAGCCTCCACATCACAACAAAGAGTATCCTCACAACTACAGAAAGCCCGTGCAGCAACAAATCCCCAGTGCAGCCAAAAAGAAAAGATCCAGAACAAGACAAAGGGGCCTTTGTGTACTACTTCTATTTTGTATTGGAAGTTCTAGCCAGTGATTTAAGGGCGGGTGCGGGGCGGGGGGAGGCGGGGGGTTGGCGGGGGAAAGCACATAAAAATTGATAAAAGAAGTAAAACTAGCCCTGTTGGCAGGTGGCATGATCCTGTATACAGAAAATCCTCCAAAATCCACAAAAGAATAACGAGAATAAATGAATTTAGTAGAGTTGCAAGGTATAAGGTGAGCACAAAATCAGCTGTATTTCTATACACCAGTAATGAAAATTTTGAAAAAGAAATTTTAAAAAAGAATACCATTTGTAAGTCTCCTAAGAGTAAAATATTTAAAGATTAACTTAACCAAGGAGATGTAAAACTTTACACTGATAACTACAAAATATTGCTAAAAGAAACTTTAAAAGACCTATAAAAGTGAAAATACATCCCTTGTTCATGAATTGGAATGTTTAATATTATTTAAGTAATACCCAAAACAGTCTAACATATTTAACACAGTCACAGCTAAAATAACAATAGCCATTTTAAATAATGGAAAAGCTTTTCCTAAAATTCATATGGAAGTGCCAAAGCAAAAATAGACAAAACAATACACATGGTTGAAAGTTGAAATACTCACACCTCCCAGTTTCAAAACTTCCTCCCTGGCTACACATATCAAAGTGAAAGTCACTTGGTCATGTCCAATTCTTTGCAACCCCATAGACTATACAGTCCATTAAATTCTCCAGGCCAGAATACTGAAGTGGGTAGCCATCCCTTCTCCAGGGGTCTTCCCAACCAAGAGATCGAACCCAGGTCTCCCACGTTGCAGGCAGATTCTTTACCAGCTGAGCCACCAGGAAAGCCCACGAATACTGGAGTGGGTAGCCTGTCCCTTCTCCAGCAGATCTTCCCGACCCAGGAATCAAACCAGGGTCTCCTGCATTGGAGGTGCATTCTTTTACCAGCTGAGCTACCACGGGTATTGGCATGAAGATATACACATAGGTCAATGATAGAATTGAGTCTAGAAATAAAACTATACATCTATGACCAATTGATTTTCAACAAGTTACCAGGACAATTCAATGGGGTGGGCAGGAGGGGCAGGGAAAAGTCTCTTCAATAAATGGTACTGAGACAACTGGAAGTCCACATGCATGATAATGGAGATGGACCACTACCTCATCCTACATACAAAAAAAAAAAAAAAAAATGGATTAATGACTTAACTGACAATGACAATAGCTAAAATGTGGAAGCGACGCAATCCACAGTCCATCAGTGGATGGATGGATAAACAAAACGTGTGTACAGAACAGTGGAATTTGCTCAGCCTTAGAAGGAAGGAAATTTTAACATATGCTACAACATGGGGCTTCCCAGGTGGCTCACTGGTAAAGAATCTGCCTGCCAGTGCAGGAAATGCAAGAGACTCGGGTTCAATTCCTCAGTTGGGAGGATCCCCTGGAGAATTTCATGGACAGAGGAGCCTGGTGGGCTACAGTCCATGGATTCACAAAGAATCAGACACAACTGAGCACACATGCATGCTACAACATGAGTGAACTTTGAGGATATTATGCTAGGTAAAATAAGCCAGTTACAAGAAGACAAAAATTGTATGATTACAATTATATGAGGTACCCAGAATGGTCACATATGTAGGGAAAGAAAGTAGAATGGTGGATGCCAGGAGCTAGGGGAGGAGGAAATGGGGAGTTACTGTTTAATGAGTAATGTGTTTCATTTTTACCAGGTGAAAAGAATTCTGGAGATGACTGCTACACAATACAAATGTGTTTAATACCACTGAACTGTACACTTGAAATTGGTTTAGATAAATTTTACAATTGTTAAATATTTTCTTTTTAAAAAGGGAGTCCTGATACATGTTACAACATGGACGAACCTCAAAAACACTACATGAACTGAAAGAAGCCAGACATAAAGCTACATACTGCATGATTTCATTTATATGAAATATCCAGAATAACTAAATCCCTAGAAACAGAAAGTAGACTGATGGTCACCAGTGGCTAGGGAAGAGTAGAATGGGCAGTGACTGCTTAATGTGGTAGTGCTGTTTTTAGTGGTGATGAAAATGTTCTGGAGCTATACAGTTGTGGTTGTTGCACAATATTGTGAGTGTACTAACTACCACTGAATTGTACATTTTAAAATTGCTTCAGATGAATCTCACCTCAAAAACTGTAGGAAAAATATTTTTTAAAACTGGTGAAATACGAAATATAGAGTTCAGTTAATAGTAATGCACCAAGGTGACATTGGGAAAGGAGAATAAGAAATTTAGGTATTGGCTGCTTTCTTCTAAATGTAAAATTATTCCAAAATAAAAATGTTTAGTTTTCTGAGAACTTGCATACTGTTTTCCACAGTGGCTGTACCAGCTTACAGTCCCACTAACAGTGTATAGCTGTGGCTTCCCAGGTGGTGCTGGCGGTAAAGACGTGGTGCTATGCTACGTGGCACTAGTGGTAAAGTGACACAGGAGGCATGGTTTCAATCCCTGGGTTAGGAAGATCCCCTGGAGGAGGGTAATGGCAACCCAGTCCAGTGTTCTTGCAGACAGAGGAGCCTGGCAGGTTACAGTCCATAGGGTTGCAAAGAGCTGGACATGACTAAAGCGACTTTTCAGCCTCTTTGCATAAATACTAAGGAGCATGATGTTTAGCTTTTTAAGAAGTCTTTGCACAGTCAATTTTGCACCCCCACTATCAGTTATATCCCGTTATTCCAAATGTTTTCTAGCATTTGGTGTTGACAGTGTTTTACATTTTTGCCATTATAGTAGGTGTGTAGTGGTTTCTCATCCTTGTTTTAATTTGAAATTTTAAATATTTTTATGTGCTCATTTTTCCATCTGTCTCCTTTGGTGTGGTATCTGTTCAGATCTTTTGCCCATTCTTTAAGTCAGGTGGTTTGTTTTCTTTTTGTTGAGTTTTAGGAGTTCTTTGTGTATTTTAGTTAATGTTTTTCAGGTATATGGTTTATACCGATTTTCTTCCAGTCTGAAGCTTGTCTTCTCATCCTCTTGATAGTGTCTTTTACAAAGTTTTAATTTTAATGAAGTCAAACTTACCAATTTTCTTTCATGGATTGTGCCTTTGGTATTATATCTAAAAAGTCATCAAACCCAAAGTCATCTAGATTTTCTGTTTTCTTCTAGTAGTTTTACAATTTTGTGTTTAACATTTAGGACTACAATCAATTTTGAGTTTTTTTGAAGGTTGTAAAATCTGTTTACATTTTGTGTGTGTGTGTATGTATATATCCAGTTGTTTCACTACTATTTGTTGAGAAGACTGTTTTTTCTCCATCACATTGCTTTTGCTCCTTTGTCAAGGATCAGTTGACTATATTTGTTGGATCTATTTCTAGGCTTTCTATTCTTTTGCAATGATATATCTGTTTATTTTTTCACCAATATCATCTATCTTCAGTAGTTTAGTTTTATAGCAAGTCTTGAAGTCAAGTAGTGTCATTCCATAACTTTATTCCTTTCCTTTAGTATTCTGGGTCTTATTCCTTTCCTTTAGTATTCTGGGTCTTATTCCTCTCCAAATAAACTTTAGAATCAGTTTGTCAACATCCATAAAATAACTTGCTGGAATTTCGATTAGGATTGTGTTGAAGCTACAGATCAAGTTGGGGAGAACTTGTCTCAACAATATTGAGCCCTCCTATCCATGAACATGGAATCTGTCTCCATTTATTTGTCTTCAGTTTCTTTCATCAGTAAGGAACTTTTAATAGTTTTGTAGTTTTTCTCATATAGATCTGGCACATGCTTTGTTAAATTTATATGCATGCTTTGTTAGATTTATACATAAATTTTGAGGTACTAATGTAAATGTTAATTCCTTTTAATTTCAAATTCTGTTGCTAGCGTACAGGAAAATTTTTGTCCCATGTCACCAAAGGGTGACCTCAGCTGAGGAGAATCTTAATACTCAAGTTGATAGAATGACCCATTCTGTAGATACCAGTCAGCTTTTTTTCCCAGCCACCCTGTCATTGCCAAATGAGCTAATGAAGAGAGTAGATATGGTGGCAGGGACACAAGTTATGCATGCACTCAGCAACATGGACTTCCACTCACCAAGGTCAACTTGGCTATGACTGTTGAATACTCAATATGACAACTGAAATAATCAACACTGTCTGCAATGTTACCATTTCTCAGGTCATCAGTTATCTGGTGGCAGGTTGATTACACTGAACCACTTTCAGCATGGAAGAAATGTTATGTTCTTGCTAGAATATACACTTACTCTGGATTATGGATCTGCTTTTCCTGAATGGAATGCTTCTGCCAAAACTATTATCCATGGGCTTGTTGTTGTTTTTTAGTCACTAAGTTGTGTCCAACTCTTTCGCAACCCCGTGAACTGTAGCACACCAGGCTTCTCTGTCCATGGGATTTCCCAGGCAAGGATACTATAGTGGATTTCCATGTCCTCTCCAGGGGATCTTCCCAACTCAAGGATTTTTAACCCACATCTCCTGTATTGGCAGGTGAATTCTTCATCACTGAGCTATGCCTTATCTATCATTATGATATTTCACACAGCCTTGCTTTTCATCAAGGAACTCATTTCACAACAAATGAAGTATGGCAATGAGCCAATGCTTCTGGGGTTCACTGGTCTAACAATGTTCTCACCATACTAAGCAACTGTCTATAAATATGTATGTAAGTGTATATGGGGGCGTGTTGTTCCCTAATGGTTCAGCGGGTAAAGAATCTTCCTGAAATGCTGGAGCTGCTGGAGAGGTGAGTTCGACCCCTGGGTAGGGAAGATCCACTGGAGAAGAAAATGGCAACCCACTCATTATTCTTGCCTGAAAAACCCCAAGGACAGAGGAACCTGGTGGGCTGTGAAAGTGAAAGCCCACCCCTGGTGAGCTATGAAAACTTTAGTCACTCAGCTCCTCTGTCCATGGAATTCTCAAGGCAAGAATACTGGAGTGGGTAGTCATTCCCTTCTCCAAGGGATATTTCTGACCCAGGGATCAAACCCAGGTCTCCTGCGTTGCAGGCAGATTCTCTGTCTGAGCCACCAGGGAAGCCCATGTATATTCATGTTCTGCGCCGTGTCAAGTTGCTTCCGTTGTATCTGACTCTTTGGACTGTAGCCCACCAGTTCATGGGATTCTCCTCTGTCCATGGGATTCTCCAGGCAAAAATATTGGAGTGGGTTGCTATGTCCTCCTCCAGGGGATCTTCCTGACCCAGGGGTCGGACTCATGTCTCTTATATAAGTCTCCTGCATTAGCAGACAGTTTCTTTACCACGAGTGCCACCTGTGAAGCCTATATATATACATATATAAGTCTGTTAATCTTTTGATTAATGCTAGCTGTTACATCTTTCACTATCCCTTTACTTTAACCTATATACGTATCCTTAAATTTCCTGTAGAGAATGTAGTTGGGTCTTTTTTTGAATCACTGAGAGTCTTTTAATTGATGTATTTAGACAAGTGACATTTAAAGTGATTATATAGACTAATGTCTATCATAAATGTTACTATTTTCTATTCATTTCCCTTCTTTTTTGTTCCTATTTTCTTCTTCCACTGATTTTTGTGTATTTTGAATTGGGCATTTTATATGATTTCTTTTACTTTCTTTTCTTAGCTTATCAATTATACTTTACTTTTTATTTTAGCAGTTGCCCTAAAGTTTGCAATATATATTTACAATGGATACAAGTCCATTTTAAATAACACTGTACTGCTTCATGGATAGTGAAAGTACTTTATAATAACAAAATATTTCTAATTTCTCCCTCCTCTTCCTTGTATTACTACTGCCATTCATTTCACTGACCCACAAGCTATGCTGCTATCCTATATAATTTCTGGCAATTTGGTGTGGTTAGATGTTTATTTCAAAGTAAAAATCAACACTGTACTATTTCTAAACATTTTTGTGCCCTGGAACAAAAATTAATGTAGAGAGAATAGAAAACAAACAGCACTTAATAGCATAAAATTTACAATGTCTGGCATCCAGGCAATGATACTGTGTCAACAGGAAAATACAATCTGTGATAAAGAAAAAATATCCATCAATAGAAACTGACCCAGAAATGACACATAGAACAAAATAAGTGGACAAGGACATTAAATCAGCTATTGTAAATATGCAGATTATCTTCAACTTACAGTGGTTCAACGTACAATTTTTCAACTTTATGATGATGCAAAAGCAACACTAAGCAACAACAACAAAAGCAATGCACATTCAGTAGAAACAATACATCAGAATTTGAATTTTGATCTTTCCCAGGCTAGTAATATGCAGCGCTTCCAATATGATACACTTCCAATCATTCTGTGCCAGTATAAACATTCTGTTTTTCACTGTCAGTATAGTATTCAATAAATTACATGAGATATTCAACACTTTATTATTTAATAGGCTTTGTGTTAAGTGATTTTGCCCAATTATAGGCTACTGTAAGTGTTCTGAGCATGTTTAAGGTAGGATAAGCTACGCTATGGTTTTTGGTAGGTCAGGTGTATTAAATATATTTTTGACTTCAGATATTTTCAATATATGATGGCTTTATTGGAACATAATCCCGTCACAATTCGAGGAAGATCTGTACCTCCTATTTTCAAGGAGATGGAGGAAGGCACCAGCATCTTAAGAAGAGACATGGAAAATATTTAAAAAGACCTAACAAACATCTAGAAGTGAACAATATATATAAGATGAAATATACAGTAGATGAGACTAATGTCAGAATTGACAGTGAAAAGGAAGACAGTGCTGAATTCAATTAACCATCCAAAATTAAGCAAAGTAAGAAAAAGACCAAACTCAGTGAGCAGACAATATCTATTGTCCAACTTCAAGTTATCTAATATTCCAAGGAGAGGAAAGAAATGATGAAACAGAAAAGAATGTTCGAAAAAGTAATGCCAGAAATCTTTCTAATTTGATGAACATGTAAATCCACAGATGAGAGAAGCTCAACAAACTTCAAGCATAACATGAAGAAAATTACACCAAAGTTTGTCATAATCAAGTCATTAAAAACAGCCAGCAAAAATAGAAATATTAACATATAGGGGAACAAATAACAGCAAGCTTCTCAAATTATACAAGCAAGAAGATAGTGGAAGAACATCTTTAAAGGACTGAAAGAAATTGTCAATCTACAATTCTGTACTTGACAAAATATCATTGAAAAGTGAAAGCAGAAAAAAAAAATTTACAGACACAAAAGCTAAAAGAATCTGAAACTACAAGAGATTTTATAGGTAGTCCTTCTGGAAAAGGGAAAACAATACCAGAAGGAAATCTAGAGCTACACAGAAATGAAGAGCACTGGAAATGGTAAATGTATGGGTAAGTAAAAACAATTACTGACTTAGTTTATAAGTATCTTTAAAAGATAATGGATGACTGGAAACACCCCAAATATTCATCAGTGGGTAAATAGTTAAGCAAATTGTGGCATACTCATATAAGTGGAATACTCCTCAACAATAAAAAGAAACTAGGTCTGTGGAAACAAGACAACATGGTGGAATCTCAAACTAATCATAATGAAAGAAGCCAGATAAAATCAAGTGTACTTGTATGACTGCTCTAATATAAAATTCTGTGAAATGTAAATTAATGTATAGTAATGCAAAGTACATTAGTTGTTGTTAAGGGTAGAGGGCCAACAGGGAGAGGCAGCACAGAGGGATTAGAGATAGAAACGAGGACACTAAGCAGAAGTGATGGATATATTTATTATTTTTATTGTGAGACTAAGAACAGATTAGTGGTTGCCAATGTTAAATATGTGTAATATGTCAGCTATATCACAACCTGTGCTAAGGAATGTAATTGTCAAATAAAGATCCAAGAATGAGGGGGAACAATGTCTTTTTCAGACATCCAAAAACTAAGAGTTTACAATCCGTAGATTCTTAGCTTACATTTAAAGTTCTAGCCAATGCAGTTAAATAGGGGGAAGATATATTACATATATGTGTTCAAAAAATGCAATAAAAAGTATACTTACAGGGAATAAATTTTTATACCTGAAATCTTAAGAGAATCAATGGGAAACTAATAAAAATAGAGAGTGAATATGCAGTGATGTGGCTGGTTACAAATTCATACCCCAAAACTAAATAAACAAAAGTCAACTTTAAAATGGGGAAAAACTCATTTATAATGCTATCAAAAAGATAAAATATGGAGTAATGAACTTGAATACATAGGATTTATGTGAAAATGATTTTAACCTCCATTAAAGAACATTTAAAGGACTTGTATTAATTATAAAACATACACTGCTTTCTTCCTTTTGAACAAGAAGATTTGAAACTGATGTACATTTTATACTTTAGAAATAAATAATTCCACTGAAAATAACAGTGATTTTTCAAAGGAGTAAAAATTATAAGTTTAAAATTCATCTGAAAAGGTATACATATAAGAGAGCAAGGACAATTCTGAAAAACAAGAGTCATAAATGAGGTCTAGCCCTACCAAATAGTTAAATACAATATAAAATTAGTTTAAAACATATATCTACTAACCATCATACCATTTTTGGTACTGATGTATAAAAAGTTCAATCAGTAGAACAGAAAATCCAGAAGAAGACCCAAATTCATACATAAATTTTGTCATTGTAAATAAGTAGTCTTACAGTCAAGTGCTGAAAAAGATCTAGATACATCCAAAACATTCACATTGTTTTATTTCCTTCATTTGAGTTTGAGTAAATTATTTCTGAACCAGATGCAGAAAAAAAAGTAGCCTTGAAAATAAGGTAGGCCATTCAAAAAGTAAATAAGGGTAGGTAATTCAATAAATGTTGGAATGAGTAATGAGGCATCTGAAAAATAATCTCCATAAGCCAAAATTAATTCTAGATGATAAAAATAAAGATAAAGAAACCATAAAAATGCTAGAAGAAAACATGAGAAATATACATTAAAAAAAAATTCTCGGAATAAGGCTTTGCTCAGAAACACAGATGTAAAGAACAAATTTGTGGATACCAAGAGGGTAAGAGACGGTGAAAGTTGCCCAGTCCAGTCTGACTTTTTGCCACCCCGTGGACTGTAGCCTGCCAGGCTCCTCTGTCCATGGGATTCTTCAGACAAGAATACTGGGGTGGGTAGCTGTTCCCTCCTCCAGGGGATCTTCCCAACCCAGGAATCGAACTGGGGTCTCCTGCATTGTAGGCGGATTCTTTACCAGCTGAGTTAGGGATGGTAATTGGATAAATTGGGAGACTGGGATTGACATATATACACTACTGTTTGTAAAATAGAGATATGTTTAATGAGAACCTACAGTATGATACAGGGACTACTCAATTCTCTGTTGTGACCTAAATGGGAAAAAAAATCTAAAATGAGAGGGAATATGTGTGTATATGTAACCATTTACTTTGCTGTACAGCAGAAACATCAACACTGCAAAGCAACTATGTTCCAATAAAGATTAATTTGTAAAAGGCTTTGCTAGGATGGCATCACCAACTCAATGGACATGAGTTTGCGTAGACTCCGGGAGTTGGTGATGGCCAGGAAGGCATGGAGTGCTGCAGTCCATAGGTTCGCAAAGAGTCAGACACGACTGAGTGACTGAACAGACTGAACGGAACTGAATATAAATAAGAAGGTACCGAAACTCATTATTAAAGAAGTGAATATTAAAACAGTATTTTTCCTATTATAGCAATAAATATCAAAGAATTACATGAAGCAAAAATTAGTGAAGATGTTTGGAAACTGAAGTTCTTATATACTGTTGTTGGAGATGTAAATTGGTTAATTATTTTTGGAAACCTTTTGCAATCAAAATCTAAAATGTTTATTCTTTTGCCAAGCAATTTCAATTCTGAGAATTCATTCCACAGATATAATCACACACATACAAAGAAGAATTACTGTGGTCATTAAAGTTTGCTTTGAAATAGCAAATACTGAAACCCTAAGATTCATTAATAAGAAAATAGTCAAATTGTTATACAGCCCCCAAAATGGAAACTTTGTCTCTATATAAACAATTAAGTATGTCTAAATACTATGTTCTCCAAGACAAGTGTGAAATGAAAAAAAATATCAAGGCATGAAATACTGTGAAATGTGCTTCCCCTTCTTTTGAAAAAAACAACTATGGAAGGATACTCAAAGAAAATGTTAACACTCTGTCTAAATAAGAGGTAGTAGAGATGCAGATCGGAGAAGGCAGTGGCACCCCACTCCAGTACTCTTGCCTAGAAAATTCCATGGGTGGAGGAGCCTGGTGGGCTGATGTCCATGGGGTCACTAAGAGTCAGACACGACTGAGCGACTTCACTTTCACTTTTCACTTTCATGCATTGGAGAAGGAAATGGCAACCCACTCCAGTACTCTTGCCTGGAGAATCCCAGGGATGGGGGAGCCTGGTGGGCTGACGTCCATGGGGTCACACAGAGTTGGACACGACTGAAGTGACTTAGCAGCAGCAGCAGAGATGCAGATGCAGAGAACACTTGTGGATACTGTAGGGGACGAAGAGGGTGGGATGAATTGAAAGAGCAGCACTGACATATACACAGTCCCATGTGTAAAGCAGAAAGCTAGAGGGAAGCGACTATACAGCACAGGGAACTGAGCTCGCTACTCTATGACGACCTAGAGGGCCGAGATGGCGAGTGTGGCGGAAAGGAGGCTCAAGAAGAAGAGGATATGCATATAGTTGATTCATGTTGTACAGCAGAAACCAACACAACACTGTAGAGCAATCATCCTCCAATTAAAAATTTAAAAAAATAAATGGGAGGTTAGACTGAGAGAATTAAGCTAAAATTCTAAAATTAAAAGTTATTTTCAAACAGTAAATTGGAGGTAGAAGTTATAGTATCTACAGAACACTTTTAGAGCATAATTCCATAGTATATACAATAATAATATGCTGTCTAGGTTGGTCATAGCTTTTCTTCCAAGGAGTGAGTGTCTTTTAATTTCATGGCTGCAGTCACTATATGCAGTATTTTGGAGCTGCCCAAAATAAAGTCTCTCACTGTTTCCATTGTTTCCCCATCTATTTGCCATGAAATAATGGGACTGGATGCCATGATCTTAGTTTTTTTAATGTTGAGTTTTAAGCCAAATTTTTCACTCTCCTCTTTCACTTTCATCAAGAAGCTCTTTAGTTCTTCGCTTTCTCCCATAAGGGTGGTGTCATCTGCATATATCTAAGGTTATTGATATTTCTCCTGGCAATCTTGATTCCAGCTCATGCTTCATCCAGCCAGGCATTTTGCATATAAATTAAATAAGCATGGTGACAATATACAGCCTTGACTTAGACAGCATATTAAAAAGCAGAGACATTACTTTGTCAACAAAGGTCTGTCTAGTGAAAGCTACGGTTTTTCCAGTAGTCATGTATAGATGTGAGAGTTGGACCATAAAGAAAGCTGAGCACCGAAGAACTGATGCTTTTGAACTGTGGTGTTGGAGAAGACTCTTGGGAGCCCCTTGGACTGCAAGAAGATTCAACCAGTTCATCCGAAAGGAGATCAGTCATGAATATTCATTGGAAGGACTGATGCTGAAGCTGAAACTCCAATACTTTGGCCACCTGATGCAAAGAACTGACTCATTGGAAAAGACCCTCATGCTGGGAAAGACTGAAGGCAGGAGGAGAAGGAGACAACAGAGGATGAGATGGTTGGGTGGCATCACCAACTCGATGGACATGAGTTTGAATAAGCTCCGGGAGTTGGTGATGGACAGGGAATCCTGGCATGTTGCAGTTCATGGGGTTGCAAAGAGTCAGATGTGACTGAGGGACTGAACTGAACTGATACAATAATAGAACTCAATTTTTAAACCAAATAATTTTAACTTAGTATATTAGGAAATTCCCCCCTTCAAAAGGAATAGATTCAAATTATTCATTGTAAGTTTTCACATGACTTAGAAAACATTTATTGTATGTACAGTGCATTGTAAAAGGAATATTCAGACACAAAAGCATTGCTGTTTAGTTGTTCAGTTGTGTATGACTCTTTGCGATCCCATGGACTGTAGCCCACCAGGCTCCTCTGTCCATGGGATTCTCGAGGCAAGAATACTGGAGTGGGTTGTCCTTTCCTACTCCAGGGGATCTTCCCCAACCCAGGGATTAAACCTAGGTCGCTTAAGTCTCCTGCATTGGCAGGCGGACTCCTCACTGCTAAACCACCAGGGAAGCCCGTTTAGTCACTCAGTCCTGTCCAACTCATTGCGACCCCATGTATCGATTTACAAGTGTTTTACAAGGAGTTCAGAAAGGAAGAACTGACTCACTGAATGTAAATTACAACAGATATTTCAAAGGAACAAAAAAACCATAAGCTTTTTCAAAGTTTAGGTAATTTGTTCATACTAGGAGTGGGGGATAATTTTACCCACATGATTATTGTATCTTTGACATCAGTTTTGCAAATTTCAGGAATAAAAACATTTTGTTAAGCAATGAGTAATTTAGCAACTCAAGATTTCATCTCTTTGGAGATTATTTAGACTAACTTTCTTGTTTACCTCAGCATACACGTTTGTTTTTTTTCCCCCCTCTTTCTTCCCACTCTTAATATGCGGCTTGAAGTGAACACTTACTTATATGGTGCAGGGTAAGGTGTCACTTTGTTCCTTCAGCATCAATCAGGATATATTGGCATTTTAATGCCATAATTTTTTTGTTATTTACAGTTATGGTCCAAGATGACAACATAGAAGACTTCTGAACTCAACTCCTCCCTGATACACCAAATCTGTAGCTCTAAATGGAGCAGTTTCCTCTGGAAGAAGTCCAGAACTAGCTTATTAACGCCTAAATATTGGATGAATTAGATAACACCCACATGGAAACAGGTCTTGTGAAAGTGAAAGTCGCTCAGTCGTGTCCGACTCCTTGCGAGCCCATGGTCTACCCAGTCCATGGAATTCTCCAGGCCAGAATACTGGAGTGGGTAGCCTTTCCCTTCTCCAGGGGATCTTCCCAACCAAGGGATCGCACCCAGGTCTCCCACGTTGCAGGCAGATTCTTTACCAGCTGAGTCACAAGGGACGCCCAAACAGGTCTTGGCATACTCTCAAATACTGGGAGCCACTAAGAACGAAAAAGGAGCTCAGACAATCACAAAGAATTGAAAGACCACCAAGAGCTCATGCCAGGCTGAATAATAAGGTTCATCTCCTATGAAAGACCACTTCCTCAAGCTTGGGGGAGGTAACTATTTTGTCTATTGTGTAGAAACCAACACAGAGAGTGTTGGAAAACAAAGAAATAGGAACATAACTGCAACAAAAAGATAAAACTCCAGAAACAGACCTTAGTGAAACAGAGATAAGTGACTTAACCTGATTAAGTGTTCAAAATAAGAGAACAACACACTGAACAAAGCGAGAATTTAAACAAAGAGATAGAAAATATATGCAAATAGCTCAGATGGTAAAGAATCCACCTGCAATGCAGGAGAACTGAGTTAAATCCCTGACTGGAAAACGTCCCCTGGAGAAGAGAATGACTATTCACTCCAGTATTCTTGCCTCAAGAATTCCATAGACAGAGGAGCCTGGCAGGCTATAGTCCATGGAGCCCCAAGAAGTAGGACACAACTGAGCAACTAACACTTTCACATTCAAACAGAAATCAAAGACCTGAAGAATACAATAACTTCACAGAAAAATTTAATAGAGGCGTTCAGTAGTAGGCTAGATGGAGCAGAAAAAGGATTAGTGAACTCGTAGGACAGTACTTTCATGCTCATGCTCAGTCACTTCAATCATGTCCGACCCTTTGCAACGCTGTGGACTCTAACTCACCAGGCTTCTCTGTCCATGGAATTCTCCAGGCAGGAATACACAAGTGGGTTGCCATTTCCTTCTCCAGGGGATCTTCCTGACCCAGGGATCAAACACACATCTCTTATGTCTCATGCATTGGCATGCGGCACAGAAGAGAAGAGAACACTTTCAAGCCCAATTTACAAGAGCAATACTACCATTACCAAAACCAGAAAGGACACTACAAGAGAAGAAAACAATGGGCCAATATCACTGGTTAAGATAGATACAAAATCTGCAGCAAAATACTATCAAACTAAATTCAACAGTACTTAAGAGTATCTTATGATCAAGTATAATTTATTCCAGGGATAAAAGGATGGTTTGACATCTGCAAATTAATGTGATATAGCATATTAACAAAATGAATAATAAAAATCATATAATCTGAATAGATGCAGGAAAAGCATCTGACAAAACTCAATATTTATTTTTAAAAAAAAATTCACAACAGAGCCTAGAGGGAATGTGCCTAAACATAATGAAGACCATATACTGATAAGGCCACAACTGACATAATGCTTAGAAGTGAAAAGCTTTTCCTCCAAGATCAGGAACAAGAGAAGATGCCCGTTCTCACCACTTTCACTGAATATAGTACTAGAAGTTCTAGCAAGAGCAATTCCAAGAAAAATATATAGAGGGCATCCAAATAAGAAAGGAAAAAGGAAAATGTTCTCTATTTGCAGATGACATCTTTATAGAAAACCACAAAGACTACCAAAACCCATTAAAACTAATTAAAAAATTTAGCAAAATTTCAAGTATAAAATCAATATGTAAAAGTCAATTACCTTTCTATATAACAAGGATTAGAGAAATTAAGAAAACAGTCCCATCTATATCGTACTTAATAAAGTATTCAGGAATAGATTTTTACCAAGGAAGTAAAAGGTTTGTACACCGAAAATAAAATATTAATGAAAGAAATTGAATAAGACACAAATAAATGGAAAGATATTACATGCCAATGGATTGGAAGAATTAATACTTTGAAATGTCCAATACAGATTTAATGTAACCTTAACCTATGGAAATTCCAATGGTATTTTTCACAGAAATAGAACACAAAATTCTGAAGTTTGTATGGAACTCCAGAAGACTCCTAATAGTGAAAGCAATCTTGAGAAAGAAGGACAAAGCTAGACATCACACTTCCTGGTTTCAAAGTTTATAATAAAGCTATAGCAATCAAAACAATATGGTATTGGCACAAAAACAAACATACCAATGGAGCAGAAAAGAGAACCCAGAAATAAACTCATGCATATATGGCCAACTAATTTATAACAAAGAAGCCTAAAATATGCAATAGGGAAAGTATTCTTTTCAATAAATGGTGCTAGGAAAACTGGGCAGTTAAAGAATGTAACTTAACTTCTGTCTTATACCATACAGAAGAACAACTCAAAATGGATTAAAGACTTGAATGTGAGACCTGAAATCTTAAAACTTCTAGAAGAAAACATAAGTAATATGCTTGTTGACATCAGTCTTAGCAATATTTTTTTTTTGGATTTGACACCTAAAGCAAAGGCAACAAAACAAAAAATAAACTACAAACTAAAAAAAGCTTCTGTACAAGTGAAACCATCAACAAATGAAATGGCAACCTTCAGGATGGGAGAAAATATCTGTAAATCATGCAGCTTCTAAGGGATTAATAATCAAAATATATAGAGGTCATACAACTCAATAACAAAAATCAAACAATCTGATTTTAAAAATGGGAGGAGGAACCAAATAGACACTTTGCCAAAGACGACATGGAAATGGCTAACAAGTTCATGAAAAGGTGCTTAACATCACTAATCATTAGAGAAATGCAAGTCAAAACAATGAGATATCATCCTAAACATGTTAGAAAAGCTGTGATGCCATTTGCAGCAATATGTGGACCTAGAGATTATGATACTAAGCAAACTAAGCCAGACAAAGAGAAACCTCATATGATACCACTTCTGTGTAGAATGTAACAAAAAAAAAAAGATACAAATGAACTTATTTTTACAAAACAGAAACAGACCCACAGAATACAAACAAACTAATGGTTACCAAAAGGGAAAAGAGGGAGGAATAAATTGGAAATTAACAGATATATACTACTATATATAAAATAGATAGCCATGAAGCACCTACTGTATACCACAGGGAACTGCACTTACATATTTGTAATAACCTATAACAATAAAGAAGGCTGAGTACTGAAAAATTGATGCTTCTGAATTTTGGTGCTGGAGAAGATGCTTGAGAGTCCCTTGGACAGCAAGGAGATCAAACCAGTCAATCCGAAAGGACATCAACCCTGAATACTCCTTGGAGGGGCTGAAGCTGAAGCTCCAATACTTTGGCCACGTGATGCGAAGAGTTGACTCACTGGAAAAGACCCTAATGCTGGAAAAGATTGAAGGCTAAAAGATAAGACGGTGGCAGAGGAAGATGGTTGGATAACATCACTGATTCAATGGACATGAACTTGGGCAAACACTGGGAGATTGTGAGGGACAGGGAGGCTTGGTGTGCTGGGGTCCATGGGGTTGCAAAGAGTCAGACACAACTTAGTGAGTGAACAACAACAGCATAAGGGAGAAGAATCTGAAAAATATATGTATACATACACATACATTTATATACCACTCTGCTGCACACTTGAAACTAACACACCACATTGTAATAAGAATAGCTATTGTCAATTGACAAACACCTGAGAAAAGAAGAGAAGCAAAAGGCAAAGGAGAAAAGTAAAGATCTTTTCCCTCTTGAATGCAGAGTCCCAGAGAATAGCAAGGGGAGATAAGAAAGCCTTCCTCAGCGGTCAGTGCAAAGAAATAGAGGCAAACAATAGAATGGGAAAGACTAGAGATCTCTTCAAGAAAATGTGAAATTAATTTAATCAAGGAACATTTCATACAAAGATTGGCACAATAAAGGACAGAAATGTTATGCACCTAACAGAAGCATAAGAGATTAAGAAGAAGTGGCAAGAATACACAGAAGAACTATACAAAAATGGTCTTAATGACCCACATAACCACAACGGTGTGATCACTAACCTAGAGCCAGACATCCTGGAGTGCCAAGTCAAGTGGGTGGGCCTTAGGAAATAACACTACAAACAAAGCTAGTGGAGGTGATGGAATTCCAGTTGAGCTCTTTCCAATCCTAAAAGATGATGCTGTGAAAGTGCTGCACTCAATATACCAACAAATTTGGAAAACTCAGCAGTGGCCACAGGACTGGAAAGGTCAGTTTTCACTCCAATCCCAAAGAAAGGCAATGCCAAAGAGTGCTCAAACTACAGCACAATTGCACTCATCTCACATGCTACCAAAGTAATGTTCAAAATTCTCCAAGCTAGGTGTCAACAGTATGTGAACTGAGAACTTCTGGATGTTCAAGTTGGATTTAGAAAAGGCAGAGGAACTGAAAATCAAATTGCCAACATCCATTGGATCACATAAAAAATAAGAGAATTTCAGAAAAACATCTACTTCTGCTTCATTGACTACACTAAAGCCTTTGACTGTGTGGATCACAAACTGTGGAAAATTCTTAAAGAGATGGGAATACCACACCACCTGACCTGCCTCCTGAGAAATCTGTATGCAGGTCAAGAAGAAGCAGTTAGAACTGGACATGGAACAACACTGGTTCCAAATTGGGAAAGGAGTACGTCAAGGCTGTATATTCTCACCCTGCTTATTTAACTATATACAGAGTACATCATGGCAAATGCCCAGCTGGATGAAGCACAAACTGGAATCAAGATTGCTGGGAGAAATGTCAATAACTTCACATATGCAGATGACACCACCCTTATGGCAGAAAGTGAAGAACTAAAGAGCCTCTTGATGAAAGCAAAAAGAGGAGAGTAAAAGAACTGGCTTAAAACCCAACGTTCAGAAAACTAAGATCATGGCATCCCATCACTTCATAGCAAATAGATAGGGAAACAATGGAGACTTTATTTTTCTGGGCTCCAAAACCACCGCAGATGGTGACTGCAGCCATGAAATTAAAAGCTGCTTGCTCCTTGGAAGAAAAGCTATGACAACCTGGACAGTGTATTAAAAAGCAGAGATACTACTTTACTGACAAAGGTCCGTCTATTCAAAGCTATGGTTTTTCCAGTAGTCATGTATGGATGTGAGAGTTAGATCATAATGAAAGCTGAGCACTGAAGAATTGATGCTTTTGAACTGTGGTGTTTGAGAAGATTCTTGAGAGTCCCTTGCACAGTAAGATCAAACCCGTCAATCCCAAATGAAATCAGTCATGAATATTCATTGGAAGGACTGATACTGAAGCTGAAGCTCCAATACTTCAACCACCTGATGCAAAGAACTGACTCGTTGGGAAAGACCCTGATGCTGGGAAAGACTGAAGGCAGGAGGAGAAGGGAACAACAGATGATGAGATGGTTGGATGGCATCATCGACTTGATGGACATGAGTTTGAGCAAGCTCTGGGAGTTGGTGACGGACAGGGATGCCTGGAGTTCTGCACTACATGGGGTCACAAAGAGTTGAACATGACTGAGTGACTGAACTGAACTGATTTTCAAGAATATGAGATCTGTATCTTTTTTCTGAAGATGGAGAGAGAAGAAAAAAAAAAAAACCTTGTGCACTCTTGGTACACAAATTGGTGCAGCCACTATGGAAAACAATTTGGGGGTTCCTCAAAAAATTAAAAATAGAACTACCGTATGATCCAGCAATTCCACTTCTAGGTATATATCCAGTGTAAATGAAAAGAGTCTATTAAGGCATGCCTGCATCCCCATGTTTATTTCAGCATTATTCACAGTAGCCAAGATAAGGAAACAACCGAAGTGTCCATCAGCACATGAGCTGGAAAAGCAGAGGTGATGCGCTCGCTCAGAGGAGTGTTACTCAGCCATGAGACAGGCTGAAAGTATGGTATTTGCCAGAAAAATGGTGGACCGTGTGGTAGACATTACGTGACATGAAATAAGCTAGAGAGAAGAAGCAAATACTGCATGGCATCACTTTTATGTTGACTCTACAAAAAAAGAAAAGTCAACTTCAGAACAGACGGTTGAATAGCAGTTGCCAGGGATTGGTGAATGGGAATAATAGGAGAGGTATATAGAAGGGTACAGACTCTCAGCTATAAGATAAGGTTGGAGGACCTAATGTAAACAGGATGAGTATTTTTTTATAACACTGTAATGTATAGTTGAAATTTGCTAATAGAACTCTTCTAATAGAACTTGTATTCTCACCAAAAATAAATATGTGAGGAGATGGGTGTGTTAATTAAATAGATTATGAGAATTTTCCCTAATGTATATGTATATCAGATCTACACAATGTATACTTTAAATATCATAATTTTGTATGGCAATTATACTAAAAATTTTAAAAATACATTGCTATTCCAGGTTAAAAAGTGACAAAGCATAAGGCAGTATTGTCCTTAAGAGATAATTTTCTCAAAGACTGGAAATTTGGTCCCAAATAGTTTTTAAACATTCACTTAAATGAATGCAATAGAAACTAAACTTGAAAAAACAAAAGGGAAATTATTAATAAAGAAGCAGCTTTTTGAAACTTTGGATTGCAGAGAGTAAACATGAATGAGTATATAAACATGTAAAAAATAATAGTCATGAAAACTTTGCTATAGAAGAGCCAGATTAAAACTGGGAATAAAAATCAAACTAACTTCAAAGGAAGTCTGATTTAGTCACTTTGGGTCTTCAGCTTAAAATTCTTCAGAAAAATGCCCTCAAGAGCTTAAAAATCTCAAAAGTGTCAGCACAAAGAGAAAGGTGATATTTCCTTATCTGATAGTCAAAAACTGAAAGATAAAAACTACACTCAGTTCTAGTGAGTGTAATAGCAGAGATGCCCTACTATATCAGGTCAGCAGTAGCACCGCTCGTGGCTATAGGCCCCTGCTCATCAGCATCATCTCAAAAGGAACTCAGTTCCAGTATGGCTGGGTATTGTTTTTGGCTGCAAACCTGAGTATAACTCACAGGTTCTCTCTGAGATTGTGAACTGCCTAATATACTTTAATAAATTATTTTCCTACTTAAAATTAATTAAGCAAACAACATTAAGTCAATTAACCAGCTTGTCCTCCAACCAACTCATTAACTTACTAATGAGTAAGAAGGGAGGGAGTGAAAGAAGAGTTTCCTCTTAACTATTAATATAAAAATAGCAAAGGTAAAGTTAGGTGAGTTTTCAAATATTTTAACCAACTGTTTGATATTAGCTATATTTTATATAGCCAATATATATGTAAAAAGCCAGAGTCTTTTTACAGTTAAAAAGACTCCTAAAGATTCCTAGTTAAAGTCTTTTTACATTTATTTTCATGAGTTTTAAAATCCAGTGCTTATTTTGATTTAGTCTTATGTTCAACATTTATTCCACCATAAAATCACCCCTGTGGCATATGCATAATACTGATTTTCATTTTCTAGGAATTGTACTGTATAGTAAAAAGTTTAATTAGACTAGTGTACCAAGTATAAAATTAAATATTCATTTACATACTCCTATAAAGCTTTGGCAAGGACTATGTTAAAAATAATTTAAACTGGAATCAGTAAGTCATTTTTCAGTAAGTCATTGTTGTACTTTATACAATATATACACTAAATCAAATCTTGATTTAGAGATACAAGAGAATCAGCTAATTTAAAAGAAAACTTGTAATTTCTTTTTTTAGACTTGAGAAGCTTTTTGTAAAGTTTCCCATTTGTTTTAATCTGCTTATTGTTCTAAGGTTGAATTTTTTAGAATGTTGAATTTTCTCTAAATGGCATAGAGCACTATAGTTGAGCTAAAACATCACTATAATCAGAAAGCAACTGGGAAACAAAAACCCTTCTAGTGATATTATGCAGAAAGTGATTTAACACAAGAAACTAGGTGCTTATCAAGTCACTAAAAGATTGGAGACAACCCTAAGCTTGGCCTACAGGTATGACTTTCTGAATAAGGCCATCAACAGATACATCAAGGAAGCAGACAACTTTGCTACTGTTAGAATCAGAAGACTACTGCCAATCAATTTTTGAACTGAAGACCACACTTTTATAAGATCAGGATTCTACTACAACTGCCTCTTGACATACAAAAAGCTTGTGACTGGACGCTAGAATGTTGCTTTCAAAAATAAAGCAAAATCTCCACTGCAGTAACACCAAAGCAGCAGAAAGTTTGCTTCCATTTCAAAACCACTTGTCAAACTTTTTGAGGCCCTAACCCACCATGCACTATGTAAAAAAGGCCACCCTGCCATGAGGAAGCCCAAGCCTCCTAACAAAGTCACCACTGACAGTCCCAACTGAGTTCAACCTTTGAGTCATTCTAACCCAGGCATGTGGGTAAAGAAGCCTCCTAAAGATTTCAAGCCCTCAGTCATTCGAGTATTCCCAGCTAATGCCCCAGACATCATGGAAATAATATCCCTACCTTGCCTTGGTTTAACTCCTTGCTCTCACCATCTGTAAGCATAATAAAATGATTGTGGTGCGTGCTAAGTCTCTTCAGTCATATCTGACTCTTTGCAACCATCTGGACTGTAGCCTCCCAGGCTCCCTCTGTCCATGGGATTCTCCAGGCAAGAATACTGGAGTAGTTTGCCATGCCCTCCTCCAGGTGATCTTCCTGAACCAGGGATGAAACCCACATCTCTTATGTCTCCTACATTGGCAGATGGGTTGGAGTGGTTTGCCATGCCCTTCTCAGGGGATCTTCTCCAACCAGGGATTGAACCTGCAGCTTCTGCATTGCAGGTGGATTTTATACCACTGAGCCATCGGGGAAGCCCAAAATGATTTTCAGTTTAAATTTATTAACATTTGTAGTGGTCTGTATGCAAAAAGAGCTAACTGAAACAAATGATATAGAAATAAGATTCAACAAGCATTTCAGAAACATTTTTAAAGATTATAATACTCTATTTTGTGATACATAGCACAATGTACCTAAAAGTTTATGCTGAATTGTAAAGGATAGCTGGCTTCCAATTTTTGTCTCTTACTAAAACTACAGTGAATAATTTTATCAATAGAAGTTTTTGTATTTAGTATCATTTCTTTAGTATAAATTTTCAGAATGACTATGTCTGGGCTATAACCAAATTTCTTCATAAGTGTTTTATAGTACTCATATCTGTCTTGAATATTTACTGTACTAAGAAAAAAATATTAAGCAAATTAACTTTCATATATTAAAAAAAATTTAAGCAACAAAAAGAAATCCTTTAAGTTAATCAGCCCTATTGAAGACAGACGAATATGGCCAAAGACTCTGAGCTGCCCAGATATGGTAATGTCAGCCAGACCTCATGAGTCAACCATAAGATGGAGAAAATTGGGCCATACAGGGGGTAGGGAAAATAAAAAAAGACCGACCAGCATGTTGAGTAACCTAATTATTGATACTACCCTATTATAAGCTCAAATGAAACAATGTTCACAAAATGCCACTAAAAGATGGTAATAGATAGGCAGGCACTTTCACTTAGCAAGTCCAGTCCTGGCTAGGTAAGCAAATGTTACTACTTTCAGAGCTCTGCCATGTGTTCTTGAACCTAGATGAGTGAGTGTGAAGAGGGCTGTAACCCATCCCACATTACTCTGAATAAGCCCTAAAACAAGCCTTCACACCTGGGTATATCCTAACTGATATGCCCAGAGCAGCGTGGCTTACATTTGCAGTTTGTATCCCTAAAGTAATTGCCATTTTCTAACTTACTGTATGTCTTTGTTGGTACCGGCTGTTGCCCTCAGTGTTTTTCCTATTTATAAGACTAGATTCAATAGTGAAGGAGAGGCAGAACTCTTGACTTCTGCTTCCCCATAGCTAGCTTGTCATGTGATATTTATGCCATTCTGTCTGAGAAATCTGTGTTAATATGGAAGACAACTGGTCCCAAGAGACTAGGAGCTCAATGGACATAACGTAAGCTACTCCTAAACCCTACTAAATACATCATCAAAATTGATAATCCTTACCAAATATATTAGCTGACCCAGTGGCCTAGTTTTTAAGCATACAGACACTAAGTGAGAAAAATCTGGATTAGAATCCTGACTCCATGAGTACTGCTTATGTAACGTTAGACAATTTTCTGAACATTTTTTGACCTTCATTTTCCTCATCTGCAAAATCAGGATAGAGCACCTACCTTGCATAGTTGTTGTGAAGATTAAATCAGTGATGTGTGTAAAATGCCTGGCATTGAAGTATTCAATAAATGTTAACTCATTAAAAAAAAAAAAAGTAAAACACACTAGTGCATTTAAATGGTGAAATCTAATTCTCATCTTTGCGCTAACTACAAGGGGATCCAGAGAATGTATATTTTAAGTTTTCAAATTCCTCAATATAGAAAAGCTGTAATGGAGTGGACACTGAGTGCCAGTTCCCATGTCCAATATGAACATTAAACAGGATTCTTCTGGTTAACTCTGTCCTTTGAATAACCAAAGAAGCACATTTCAAGATGTATTCTGAATATTGAGCTGATGTTTTCAAATACTGAGATGATGTTTTCAAATACTATGTGTTAGCATTAATACTATTTTAGTGCAATTATTCCAAATTTTTAAATTATATCAGAACAGAGATAAATTCACAGGCTCTAAAATAAACAGTACTATTTGGTCTTAGACTTGAGCAACTTTAGTGGAACACTTGGGAGTTCAAAATGACAGTAATAATATCAAAACAAAAATGACAGTAATAAATCATCTTTGTTCAGTTTACCATATACCAGGAAGTTTCTGGCATATAACATGTTATTACAAAAGCTCCATGAGTTAGATAGTAATAGTCCCAATCAAAAGGAAACTAAACTATGAAGTCTGCAAAAATGTATACAACTAGTAGGTGGTAGAACTGGGATTTGAGCCCAGGCAGTCTGGCTTGTAGAGTCAATATTCTTATGTACCATTCTCAACTTTGCAGTAAAATGCTTCTGTTCTATATTTTAAACCCTAAGCACTTGAAGTTCTTCCAAAAACTTATATAAATAGGTGTATATTTACATTATGCAAAAGAAACTCTAGTACTATAAACCTATTTTGTACTGCCATTAAATGGCAGAATACATAATGAAAATATAGAATAAGTTTTAACTATGTTAGTCATATTTTAAAGACAAATATACTTAATAATTATGAAAAATTTGGCTAGCTATTGAAATTATGACTAAATACTAAAACAAGGACTTAGCCATCTTTAAATGGTTTAAAAACAAGGAATTCTCCCTTCATTTATTAATCTACACACTTAAATTCCTTTATGTTAAGGTTTAATTATGATATTTATGTTGCCTTCTTCCTCTTGGTACAGACCATGTAAATGGACACTGCACAAGTCCCACTTCTCAGAGCTGCAGTTCTGGAAAACGACTTTCCAGTGCTGATGTTTCAAAAATAAATCGCTGGGGTCCTGGAAGACCACCATTTCGAAAAGCACAGTCAGCTGCTTGCATGGAGATTTCTTTGCCAGTTACAACAGAAGGTAGGTTAGACATACAAATCTGTGTGGATGCAATTGAAATTTGACATACCATGGGAATTAGGAGCTGGGGGATAAGGGATTGTGGTCACATATAAAAGATATGAAGAGCTGGTCAACTCTAGACAACGAGCAACTGAGAACCTGGTCGGGCTGGAGCCACGAATCCCAAATCCATTCCTCACTACACCTGTTTCATCTCTAAAACCAGAATGCTTCTGTTTATGGGTAGGTTTCCATCTCCTCCCTTCTATGTATTAATCTGTTCTGTATACTCCTACTTTCTTTCCATCTCAACGTAAGCTTCTTGGTATCTCTATCTGTAAACAGTTATTTATTGTCTTGTAACCTTTGTTTCCTCAACTATTAAGAGAATGTGACCAAGAAAAAGGCAAGACGTTAAATTCTAGTTTGCAATCTTCTTATGTTTTAAAAAGAGGATTGTTTGTTTATTTATGGAATTAGCGTTGAGGGCAGGAAGTAAAGTACATGAGTCAGAAGGCCTAGATTAAGAAAGATTAAAAAAAAAAAAAAAAAGAGGAATCCTGTAACTGCTGCAGGTGGCTCAGTGGTAAAGAATCCACCTGCCAATGCAGGAGACATAGGTTCAATTCCTGGACCAGGAAGATCCCCTGGAGGTGAATATGGCAACCCACTCTAGTATTCTTGCCAGGAAAATCCCATGGACAGAGGATCCTGGTGGGCTAGAGTCCATGCAGTCACACAGAGTCAGACAAGACTGAGCACGCATACAACTTCTGCTGCTGCCTTGCTGATAAAAAGCTTTGGGACTAGAAATAGAAAAAAAAAAGTAATCTTAGGAATATGCTATGGTAATTCTGTGCTATAAAGTAATTCACCATTTGTGTGTGTGCTCAGTCACTGAATCATGTCTGACATCGAAACCCCATGGACTGTAGCCCTCCAGGCTCCTCTGTCCATGGAATTTTCCACATAAGAATACTGGAGTGGGTTGCTATTTCCTCTTCTAGAGGATCTTCCTGACCCTGTCTCTTGTATCTCCTGCATTGGCAAGCGGATTCTTCGCCACTGAGTCACCTGGGAAGCCCAATTCACCATTTACCACTCCTCAAAAAATTTGATAGTAGTGATCTGTATTATTCAAATTTTTAAAATAAAATTTTAAGGCACTTCCCTGGCAGTCAAATGGTGCAGACCCTGCACTTGCACTGCAGGGGACATGGAATCTGATTCCTGGTCAGGGAACTAAGTTTCCACATATAGAAGTGGCGTGGTCAAAAATTTTTTTAAAAAAGGGAATTCTTAGCTTTTTAACATTCTACCATATTAAGTCTGGTCCATGGACATGCATATGATCTTCTTTCACAGGTGTCTATGAGTAGCAGCCTTGAATGTTGATGAACCATGAATGGAAAATTTTTGAAACATTAGCTAGGAATGTAACAATGTAAGGAAAGTGTAAAGGTTGTAAAGGAATTAGTAGTTTCAGTCACTGGATTGAGCTGGGAATTTTGAGTTTTAGACATTTCTAACGTGTTGATTCAGGGAAAATCAACTCTATATCTCTATCTCCAAATCTGTAAAATATATAGTTTATATCTGTGCTCCCTCTCAGATCTAAATTCTATTAAAAAGTTATTTTATAAACTTGCTGAAGGATAGAGAAGGGGGAAAATTAGAAATATTTTGGTTTGTAGAAAAAAGAATAGTCTGAGGAACTTTAATATTTAACTTTATTGTATATTATTTTATTATATATTATTATCTTTTTATAAAAATGAGTCATGATTTCCTATCAAAATGGAAAGGAGAGGGAAGGCAGTAGAAAGAATATGAGGAACTTGTACTCTGGTGTGATTATAAGAACAATACAACTTTCCTATATCATTTACCTGAGGTGGTGAGTTTCTGCTTGTTGGAGTGTACACCATGTGTAAAAGTTGATGAGCAGGGGAACTTGAAGCCACCTGTTTCCTTTTCATTGGCTGAAGCCCTCTCAGAAAGATTACCACACTCTCAGTGGGGTGGCATTGTGTACAGCTCTGTATTTAGTCCTTGGCAAAGCCAAAACTGGATTTAGATTCAAGGTAGGCAGCTTGTAACTAGTTCAGGGAGATAACATTTGTTCAATGTTATATAAATAGTTACAATTATATAAATATAAAAATTATATAAAATTATATAAAATAAAAAATTATATAAAAGTTACAATTGAAATTACTTCAAATATAGCAAAATTAAAGGAATGTATTTACCACAGAACATACGTGACCCTTCAGGTAAGTAGCCACAATGTTGTCAGTATATGGGAATTGTCAAGAAGTCATTAGGAATACTTTCAGTAATTGAGAGAACGGAGAGAAGCATAATTAAAACTGTACTAGAGATTCTTGTAATCTTAACTATTTAGACTAAACATATTTTTTCTAAATTAGAGAATTTCAACTAACTTGTGAGGTAAGGTAGAGGAAAAAAACAAAACAAAACAGTGGACTGCAGTTCTGCAGATTCCAGCTCTGCCTAAGTTTATGATTTACACTTCTGGACTTCTCTTCATCTTCAAAATAAGCTGGTGAACTGGATAAACTGCCTTCCAGATCAGTTAACAAAGAATCAAATTCTACTTCTCCCTCATCATTTTGGATTTCATGTACTAAGTCTGACTTCACTTGTTCTGGAAACACACTAAAACTTAATTTTTGGTTTTTAAATTTCCATAGAAAGTCGAGAAAATTCCTATAATCGTTCTAGAAGCTCTAGCATCTCCAGCATTGACAAAGATTCTAAAGAAGCGATTACAGCACTATACTTCATGGAGTCCTTTGCTCGGAAAAATGACTCTACCATCTCCCCTTGTTTGTTTGTTGGAACTAGTCTGGGAATGGTGTTAATCATCTCCCTAAACCTACCTTCAGCAGATGAACAAAGATTTACAGAGCCAGTCATGGTATTGCCAAGTGGTAAGAGTTTTCATTTATTCCTTCACTGCTACTTTTTCAAATTTATATAAATGTATTGTAAAACATTTAACTTGTTTTCATCTGGAGCAAAGATTTAAGTATTCTGGATGTTAGGAACTATTGAGAACTTTATAAATCATATCTATCCCAACTATTGCAGTTTACCTCCCTGAAAGGCAAAAATTGTCAACCATTTCTATGGTAGTAATCTGTGCAATTCCCAACCTAAACGATGCCTTGGGAAATAAGTTTCTGAAAAGCATTTAAGAAAGTCTTAAGGCAAAAGTTTAAAATTTTTAATGAATTGAAGCATTTCTCCAATGTTCCATGCCAGATAAGAACCAATGAGTGTTTTACATTATCCCTGAAGAACTCAGATGATTAAACTAGAAGCATTCTGACTTGAGCTGGCTTTCTAAATTCTTTGATAATCTCTTCATCTTGTTTTGAAGCCATGCCTCAAAATTTCTTCCATTTTATCTTAGTACCTAGAGAATTTGACCCCAGTTATGAGTACTGCTGCTGAAGTATATGTTGTATTCTCTTCCTACTTTTTCCCTCTTGAAGAGCTGTGATTCCTTCTGTTATTCCTTTGAGTATTTTAAAAGTTATTCTTATCAATAACTTTTACTCTTTTCCATATATGAAAAAACTATCTGAAAAACATTTCTAAAGTAAAAATAATTTTATTAATATGTAGAATGAGGGATTTTTTTAAAAGAACACATATGGTATGATAGGTTAGATAGACTTGTGTTTTCTTTGTTAACTGGTATGCTAAATTCATACAGATGGATTGTTACTGTGGGAAGAATATTCAGCTCTCTACTAGTGAGGCAAAATCAGATAAATATATTGTGTGTGTGTGGCCTAAACAACACGGGTTTATCTTCTCACACTTCTGAAGGCTGGAGGACCAAGATTAAAGTGCTGGCAGGCCTGGTTTCTCCTGCGGCCTCTCTCCTTGGCTTGCAGTTGGCCACGCTCTCACCATATTCTCACCTGTCTCTCTATGTGCTTGTACCTCTGGTGTATCCCCGTGTATCCTCAGGTCTTAAGAAGACATTTGGATGAGGGCCACCCTATCAGCCTCATTTTAGCTTAATCACCTCTTTAAAGGCTTTGTCTCAAATATGATCACATTCTGAGGAACTGGGGTGTAGGCCTTTAATGCATGAATTTGATAAGGGGAGGAGGGGAAAAGATCCTGCCCATAAAATGCACTGTATTTTAAAGGTTACTCATTAGCATCACTATATTTTAATTGTAAACATATTTCACAGTAAGAAAATGTCTTTTACTGTATTCCTAATTTTAAGGAAATATGAATAATTCTCTTATAATGGTTGAGAGAGAGCCAGATCAGTAAGGTCATAATGATTTTTTTAAGTTTTAGTTCAATCCATTTTTTAACTCAATAAATTTTTATACAGATTGGATATCTAATACATGGCACGTATTCCTCAAATATTTAAAGGTAAAAATCAAATCCTGGTATACACAAGTGTACAACTGTGAGTGAAAGACAATTTTCTAGTAAGAGATAATCTAAAAAATATGGTTTTCTATGCCACAAGCATAGAAATAAATAAGTCTCTGGAACTAATTTAATGAATCAGAACCACAGGAAAGTTCTTCAACATTCTTAGCAAATAGACTTGAAATGATGGCAAAAGACAAAGTGAGTATAGATTTAACTTAATAGTTGGGCATCTGGTTCATAAATATTTGCAAACCTCCTTAAAGAGAGATAATGGGAAGCTATCTTCTCCAAGTTTCTATGTCAGCCTTCTTTCAAGACTTTGGTTATTATATCAGTATCATTTTATCATTTTAACAAATGTACCACACAAACACAAGGTGCTAATAACAGAGGAAAGGACAAAGAGGGCATATGGGAACTCTCTCTACCATATGCTCAATTTTCTATAAAACCCAAGACTGCTCTAAAAAAAATTAAGTCTATGAACTTAAAAAAGCAGAAAACTGAGTCCAGGTTCAGATTTGTTTTATAGTTAACTACTGAAAGAGAAAAAGCCCAATTGGAAGGCATAATTTATGACAATAAAAAGAAAAAGGATGGAGTTCCACAGAGAAGACAGAAAGCCAATTCAGATTTAAAGTAGAAAACTCATCCTCTCCTCCCTCACATCCTACTTCCTGACTCCGTCTTCACCGTCTTCCCAGTATCTACTCTACATCACATCCCTGTTCCACTCGTCTCTGTCCTATTGTAGTGCTCTAGATTATGGGAACCATTTTAAAAGGTGTGAAATTAGAGGCATTTCCCTCTTTCATAACCAGAGCTAAAGTGGGTGATGTGCTTTCAGGCCCTGAATGGGTTTTCCTGTCAAAACATTGTTAAATTACCTTTTATCAGATGGCCTAGAAAAATTTATCTGAGTTTAGCAATTTCCTGAAAACACAATCCATTTTGAAATTTATTCATCCGTTTTTTCAACATATGTTTCCCAAGCTCATACTAATTAATTAGGCACTGGGCATACAATGGTGATCAGGACACAGAATGATTTTTATTCTCGGATTATTTGCAAGGAAGAACAAAAGTAACCAGAAAATTACAATAAGGGAAGTAAACAATACTGTGGCAGGATGGGAGGGGGGATTTGGGGAAGACCTCTCTCACAAAGCATCTGTCTGAGGTGGAACAGGTTTAGAAGGGAGCTCTGCACAGTACTGATATTTAAGAGAAATTCAGGAAAGCATAAAAAACCTAGAGGTAGCACAGTTGAGTCAGTTCTAATGAGATGGAAGAACTAGAGCCTATTATACAGAGTGAAGTAAGTCAGAAAGAGAAAAACAAGTATCATATTAACGCGTATGTATGGAATCTAGAAAGATGATACTGATGAACCTATTTACAGGGCAGCAATGGAGACACAGAACAGACTTGTGGACACAGTGGGGAGGAGAGAACAGGACAAATTGAAAGAGTAGCATGGAAACGTATCCAGTACTGTATATAAAGTAGAGAGCCAGTGGGAACGTGCCATATGACACAGGGAGCTCAAACCATTGCTCTGTGACAACCTAGAGAGGTGGGATGGGGTGGGACATGGGAGGGAAGCTCTAGAGGGAGGCGAAATATTTATACCTATGGCTGATTCATGTTGATGTATGGCAGAAACCAACATAATATTGTAAAGCAATTATCCTCTAATTAAAAATAAACAGATTTTTAAAAGGAGACCAAAAAAAGAAAAACAACAATCTAAGGGGTAAAAAGAGCATGAAATAGCTAAAACTTAGAGCTATAATGGTGCTGAGGCTGGAAAAACAGGCAGAGGAATAGAGGACCTTAAGACCACGATAAGGAGCTGGAAGAGACTTCCTAGATCTCTGGGGGTTTTTTTGTTGTTGTGTACAAAGATTGTGATATGATATGCTTTTTTTCTCTAAAATACTGGTGGTTAAATTTTGTAATTGTAAAAAAAAAAATTGTAATTATAAAAACTCCAAATACAGAGGAAGGTCTGCCACGAGCAAACTCTCCCCCTTGTCTGTCCCATCTCCACCTACCATAATTCTGCCCTTAGGAATTTTACTCTCTAACAGTAATTCTGTGAGAAATTTGCTGAGATTCTAACTTTAAAGCTCCTTTATTGAAGTATAATTGACATACAAAAAAATACATATTTATTGTATGCAACTTGATGAGTCTGGAGATAAGTAAACATCCATGAAACTATCCACAACCTATGCCATAAACATATTCATCACTTCCAACAGCTTCCTCCCCCTGTAATTTTGAGACTCATTTTAAATTTTATTTCATTTCTGTGTAAGGCTTTGTGCTACCTCTAACAAATTATTCTGTAATTATCAGTTCTGCCACATGAAGTGCCTATCACTGATTTGTAAAAAAAATTATTTTCATGCTTCAATATCAAACTCAAACTCATGATTAAACTGAAGATTCTCCATAATAAATTCATTCTCTTTACCCCTGAACTGTTTCTTCTTTCTATTCTTCCTGTTTCTGTTAATAGTTCCACAATACTACCTAAATGACTTCCATCACTTCCATTTCTTTTATGATTCCTTTTACTTACTGCCCCTGTACTGGTCTTAATTCCAGTATTGTCTTCATCTCCTGATTTTTATGCACCATATTCTCATACCTTCACTTACCCATAGAAGCAGTTTTTTGGAAATCAATGATCTCTATAAGCTCAGCCTTGTTCTACCTCTTTAATCTGATTTCCTGCTACTTTCCAGCACCAGTTCCCTGGTCCAGCCAGTCTTATTTCTTCTCTTCCCATTTCTCTTTGCCACCTGTCAATCATCTATCATTGTTAGATGTCATATGAGCTTTTATATTTGTTGTCAAAATTTGGAAAAGTTTCTTGGGAGCTATAGGATTTGAAAGAATTCAAATTTTCTACAGACTAGCTTTTAGCTCCATCCATTTTAAATTTGAAATCTTGTTTGTTCAACATTATTTATTTCTATTGTTGACATAACATATAATTTGTAATGCTCTTCAGCCCTGCACTTTCATATCAGATTAATGAGGAGTTGTATCACAGTAGTAGGAGTTTTCCTGGGAGCCATCGCTATACCTAGGACAGCAGTAACCTAGACAGGGTAGTGACAGTGAATCATCTGTTAATAAATAAACCTACTAAACTCAAACTAAATGCATCTCCATCTTTTTTCCTCTTTTCGTATACTGAGGATATGACTCTAACTTACTATTTCAGTTTTTGATTATGTATTATATAAGCTTAGGTATGTTTTCATATGTATATTCTCAACACTGTAAAAGTATACCAGAGATTATCTTCTTACCTTTTTTAACTTATTTTTCTTACCATATTCTTGTTTTGTCCTTTGCCTGCTGACAGATTATCTCATAGACTTACCCTCTACTGTAGACTTCCTAGCTTACTCCCTATGTCAGACTTACTTGTCAGCATTTAATTCCTTTAAAATCCAACTATCTGATGAAGAACAATTAACTTATGCAAATGTACAAATGAGCAAATGTGCTATCTCTCAAGATATAATATGAAGCCAGTTAATAGGCTTTGTCTGGAAATCAGTTAGTTAAAATAAGAAGGATATGGTTTTTAATCTCAAGTCTACACCTTGATGAGAAATTTCATCACCTGATTTCTATGCATCATATTCACTTAGGGCCTTTCCATATAAGACATATATATTTTAAACATATTTGTGAAATTCATACATTATATCTTACAAACTTCATTAAAAACAGATACAATATAAAAATATAGTCCAAATGTAATGATTGTATTTGACTGAACAAGTAAAATCACAGCCTAATACAGAAAAACAAACATACTCTCCACTTGCACCAGCTCTATTTGTTGTTTACAGTTTTTATTACTAGTTGTACTGAATGTGTTTATAGCAATTCTATTTTTCCCAAAGTAAATATACTGTCACTTGAAACTGCTGAGTATAAAGTATGAAATCTGAGTCTTTAACAGCTAGACACATGGAAGCTATTAAGATTTTTAGATATTAAAAAAGCAAAACAAAATGCTCTCCAAAAACAAATGAAATCTCACATACCATTTTGTCACATGTTACTGTCATGAATTCAAACTTTTGCCGGAATTTCTTCTTTTATGGAGAGATTAAAAGAACATATCTCTTTGTCAAAATAGAATGATCTAGATATATAGTTCTTAATACAGTAGGATAACCTGGAAGAAATGGATAAACTCCTAATGACATACAAATATCAAGACTGAATCATGAGGAAATAGAAACTGAATAGACTTGTAACTAAAAGGATATTTGATCAGTAATAATAATAAAAACTCTAAACAAAGAAAAACCCACTTCTCTTTTTTAAAGGACTGTTTTCACATTAACTTATCTTGGTTGTCTGGACAACAAATTCTCATCAACAATATGGAAATGTGAACTAAAGCACTAAATCACTGCATTTTAGAGTGACAGAACACCTAGAGATTTATTCCAGAAGCCATCACTTTAATCTGTGTCAGAACCACTTGAAGGGTTACAGCATAGATTGTAACACTCTGGCTCCATTCCCAGAGTTTCTAATTCAGTTGGCCTGAGGTGGAGTCTGAGAAATTGTTTAACAAGCCACAAGTGATACTAATACAAATGCAGTTTTTCGTGCTGGGATGAAAAAACAACAGCCCTCCCTCCTCCTGGGTTTTTCCTTTGTGTCTCCTCCTCCACGTTCACACAATTACGACACTCACACCACTTCTGACACCAGATAAGTGGAGGCCTTCTCCACAAACAAGTCTCTGAGATACCAGCTGAGTATTCCAGAGTTTGACTAAATTTGGACACTGTCCACATGGAGGTGGTCCCACAGGGTAACGGCTCTGTAACCCCCTTCAGATGCCAATACCAAGTCAAGTCAAGGTTGTCACCTATTCTTCTGACCAAGAAGACCTGAGGCTTCCACAGCCCCCTCCTCTAGTTCAATCAGTTTTCTAGAGCCACTCACAGAACCTCAGAAAAACTTTTACTTACTGTTTAGCAGTTTCTTATAACAGGATATAGCTGAACATCTGATGGAAGAGATGCATAGGGCAAGGAATGTAGGGAGGTACATGAAGCTACCACTTCCATGCCTTCTCCAGGAGTGTCATTCTGCCCACACCACTACTTGCTCCTTAACCCGGAAGCTCTTCAAACCACCACCACCCCACTTTTGGGTTTTTAATATGGTTTCCTTACACAGATGTGATTAATTAAACCGATGGTGATGGAATTCAATCTCCAGCTTGTCTCTCTGCCCCAGCGGTGGGGGTAAGGCTAAAAGTGTTAACCTTCTAATCACCTGGTTGGCTCCCCTGGCAACCAGCCCCCAACCTTAGGTGAGACTCCAAAATCACCTTATTAACTTAATGAAAGACACCTGTATTGTTCTTGTCAGGCAATTCCAAGGATTTTAGGAGCACTGTACCAGAAACAGGGATAAAGACCAAATACATATGTATCATAAATCATAACATCATGCATACATAATATGGTTAATCACAATCCTGGTTCATAAGTTTAATTCTACTTTCCAGGTGGCTCAATGGTAAAGAATCCGCCTGCCAGTGAAAGAGATACAGGAGAGATAGGTTTGATCCCTCAGTCGGGACGATCCCCTGGAGAAGGAAATGGCAACCCACTTCAGTATTCTTGCCTGGAAAATCCTTTGGACAGAGGAGCCTGGCAGGCTACAGTCCATGAAAGAGTAGGACATGTCTGAGTGACTGCACACACACAAACATACACTTTATTTCTATACCTGTGTAGCTGAATATGGCTGGAGAAAAATAATCAGACTAAGTAGTCTCATTTTGAAATAAATCATCAACAACCTCTGGTGGGTTCCTCTGTTGCTGGGGGGTCACATTATAATACTTTAGTCTTCTCTCCACCCTTAACAATTACATACTTTCTCCACTCTCCTCAGAGCTCTAACACCTTCTCCACTGTTTTCAATCTCAGTAATGAACATATCTTCTTTCATTGAGAAAACAATCAGATGAGAATATCAGCAGCTGCCACCATCACCAAGATTGCTACCTTCTTTTCTGTTATTGTGACTAAACTGTGTAAACTCCTGACTTGGTGAACATCTCCACTTATACACTAGATTCTATTCCCTTTCACCTACATGAGAAAGTCAATCCAGCAATTTTTCCTTTTTCCTTTATATATTTATCTACTAAATCAGCATACAAACATGCTGTTATTTCTCCCATTAAAAGAGAAAAACCCTCCTTGAATCTATGCTCCAACAATGCCCCATTTCACTTTTTTTGTCTTTAGTGCAAGATTCCTTGAAATATTCAAGGAATATTATTGTTATATTCACTATTTTCAGTTTTATTCTCCCATTCTCTTGAGTGCATTCTGATCAAACTTTCTCTCACACCAATCAACAAAAGCCTCTACATAGGTCATCACTGATATCATTGCTAAATTCAATTCTCAAGTCACATCTCACCTGAAATATCAGCAACATATTGCACAGCTTACCATTATCCCTACCTTACAACATTTCACTTTTCATTTAGATTCCAGGATACGTTATTTACCCAATTTTCTCCCTACCTCTATAGCTATTCCTTCTCAGTCCCCTTCACTAGTTCCTCTACATTTCACTGGACTTAAAATCAGCATGCTCAAAGACAGACTCCTTGAATCTTTCCTGTTTTCTATTTATATCCAAACCCTATATGAAATCAGTCGGCCTTACTCCTTTTTTTCTTTTCAGCCTTACTACTTTAAATTCCACTCGTAATCTCGTGGGTCATATATTTACATGTATAGTCTGGGTCCATCCCCAAATTCCTGGTACAGGTATCCAGTTATTTGACAGCCACTTGGATCTAATAGGGCTTCCCTGGTGGCTCAGACGGTAAAGAATCTGCCTGCAATGCAGGAGACCCACGATCAATTCCTGGGTCAAGAAGATCCCCTGGAGAAGGGAATGGCAACCCACTCCAATATTCTTGCCTAGAGAATCCCATAGAAAGAAGCCTGGCTGGCTACAGTCCATGGACTCGCAGAGTTCAACAGGACTGAGCAACTTACACTTTCACGTTTCACTTTTGGATCTAATAAGTATCTCAAACTTATGTCCCAAACTGAGTTCCTAATATTCCTTTCTTCCATAGTCTTTCTGTATCTATTAATGACAATTCCATCCTTCCAGTTTCTCAAGTCAAATACTTGTTGATTGAATGATTAAGATTTTAGTGGGAAAGACCAATAATTTGGAAAACTAGGGTAAGGCACACTTCTAGCCAGTAAGACCTCTTTTAAGAGGAAAATCCTCATTACTTATCTGTGAGTTATTTACTGTAGACTGAACTGTTAATATTTTGTTACAGAAGTTCTTAAATTTAAGCTTCCTGTAATGTGTATTTCTAAAATAGTAATAGTAAGGTTGTAATTCTGACTTGCTTAAGCTTTCTTTTTTTTTTAAAGTTAGAAAAGACTAAAGACAGAGTCATAAGATTAATAATACAGTGGTGGGATTCTCAGGTGGCTCAGTGGTACCAGAGCAGGAGCCACAGGAGACTTGGGTTCAATCCCCGGGTCAGGAAGGTCCTCTGGAAGAGGAAATGGCAACCCACTCCAATATTCTTGCCTGGGAAATCCCATGAACATAGCCTCGCAGACTACAGTCCATGGGGTTGCAAAGAGTCAGAGACGACTAAGCACACACGCAAACATGTACAGGGAAAACTTAAACCTTGTATAAAACTAATGAAAAGAATAGAATCAGGGCATTTACTATCACAAATTAGGAAACAAAGCAGATATTTGGGCAAGGCAACTTATTAATAAACAGTCATTTTGATACTGACAGCTTTGTAAGCATCAGGCGTTAAGTAAAATGGCTTCCAAAATGTAGATTTCTTGTTTTTTTAACCTACTTTAGGCTATCTCTAAATTGAGGGTGTTAATAACTTCAAGAAGTTCTCCATGGTGTGCAGCAATGGAAATATGGGAGCTTTTTTTCGGGGGGGGGGATAGAAGAATCACTCCTAGATTAATATTAATTAAATCATTCGTCATAGCCCTTGGCAGATATTTTTCTTCTTGGTAGGTCTTTCACACCTTGACCCTCAGATTAAAGCACCTGAGCCCCTGCTCCCTTATCCCTGTCAGACATCTACAGGCTTCTTGGTTTTAAAAGTGGGTTTAAAAACACAACTGAGATGTTAAAGCATCTAAACATGTTATTTTGAATTTTATAAATTTTATAATTTAATAAATTTTTAATACTTTATATTTTCTAAATGGAATGTGCTTGTATAATACCCTTTCCAAGTCTCTGGTGCATGTACTCTTGAGGTATGTCAGCCTGGGATAGCTTCCTTACTCTCTACATGCGTGCTCGGTCACTTGATCGTGTCCAGCTCTTTGCAACCCCATGGACTGTAGCCCTCCAGGCTCATCTGTGGAATTTTCCAGGCAAGGATACTGGAGTGAGTTTCCATGCCCTCTTCCATTACTCTCTACACGATGTCAAAGAACAAAGAAAAGAAAAGGCTGCTCAGGCACTGCTTAGGGAAGAGTCTGGAAGTGTCCAAAGGTCAATCTATCCCAAGTTACCTCCTAAGCCTTTGCAGTATCCAATCTCTGGGACTGGTAAAAAATCGCCCCTAGGTAATAATCTGGCATGGATGATCAACCTTGGAGGATCCAGGTGAGTAAACCGTTTTTCTGTATAAAAGATGCATAAGCCTGAGTAAACACCAAATTCAGTTTGTTTTTTTAAAAATACAATCAAAATTGCTAGCATGAACTGGATATTTAAATTTCATGAAGCATTCTGAGTATTCATTTTCAGAAGAAGAAAAATAGTATTTTCCAGTGAATAAGTCTATAAAGAAATGGAATCAGATGGCATGATTATCTTTTCAGTTGAAGTTATTCAGTAAATTAAAATTGTAAATTTTCTGAAATTTGATTTTTTTTTAAAAGAAAAAGTATTTTAACAAATACTGTATAGTATAGTGAAAGGATACTGGATTAGGAATTAGGAAACTTGAGTTCCAGTCCAGGCTCAGCCACTAATTTGGTATGTGTCTTGGCCCAAAACTCATCATCTTTCTGGATCTGTTTTCTTATTAACATAATGAAAGGATTTGGTGAGTTGATGTCTTAGACTCCTTTTAGCATTTACCCGTTATGATTCCAAGTTATTGCAGCTGATAAATTTACAAATCTACTGATTTATGTGTAATATGGCAATATTATGACATTATAAATATAAATTATCATAATATTAAAAAAAAATTTATCACCCATAGATGAATAGCACCTGTTTTAGAAAGAATTTCATGTGCCAGTGATATGGAATTGTTTTTATAGGTACATTCCTCTCATTGAAAGGAGCTGTCCTAACATTTTCCTGTATGGACCGAACTGGTGGGTTAATGCAACCACCATATGAAGTTTGGAGGGATCCAAACAACATAGATGAAAATGAGAAATCTTGGAGAAGGAAACTGGTCATGAACTGCCCCTCTCCATCCCAAGAAATAGGAGATCATCAGTACACAATAATCTGCTCAGAGAAACAAGCTAAAGTCTTCTCACTGCCTTCTCAGACTTGCCTCTACGTTCATAACATCACAGAAACATCTTTTATACTGCAAGCAGATGTGGTGGTCATGTGTAACAGTGCCTGCTTGGCATGCTTTTGTGCCAATGGGCATATAATGATAATGAGGTATGTGCTGTCTTTATAAATTATCTGATAATCGTAACAGTGCAAACAAGGTACCATTATAAAAAATATATGCGTTACATGCAAGATATTATTAAGAAGCCATCTGAGATCGTTGTTTCATTATGTTTGTGAATGTTTTATTGCTCAACAATTTGAGGAGAGTCTGAGTTTATTTCAGGTTTTGTTTGTTTGCTAAAAATGCTTTGCATTGTGAATGAAATATATATGTTAACTGCCATCAAGGAATCTAAGGAAAGAGTGATTCGCCAGTCATTCACACATTCATTCAACAAACATTTATTGAGCACCTATCTCCCAGATGCTATGTTAGGCACAGGATATATGAAGACAAATAAACCACAAGGAAAAGAAATGAACTGTTACCTTTATTATGTTTCATAGCACACACAAGAATTTTCTATACAGAATTTAAGTTTATCCTTACAATTTCTCTAGGACATAGGAAATCAAGTATTATCTGCTTCCTCTACTTTACATATGTTAATAAATTTGCCTGAGGTTGCAAGTCTAGGAAAAAGTGAGATCAACACTGAACAGTATACTAAAAATCATCCCTATATTTTAACCTGCTGTAGACTACACATTAAGAAATACACATGGAGGAAGAGTTTGGGGTGGACTTTTGAACTGAAGTTATAGCTATATTGAAGGCTAGGTAGAAACAGATGTGAGGGAAATTTTCTGAATGTAAAACTGATTGGTTGTGAAAGATAATGGAGGTCGTTAAATCTCAGGGTAAGAAGAGAACTTAAAGGTGAAAATTTTTTGTCATGAACTTCAATAATAGTGATGTCACTAATAGATAAGAAGGTCAAAATAAGAAAGTCTTATTTTGGAGAAAATAAGTCTGAGAATGAATATTGGAATATGAGGTGCTTATATGCCAGCTTGAAGAAGTTTAGCAAGCAATTTACGGTCTAGATTCTTAAAAAACAGAGGTGGGAGATTCAGCTCTGGAAATCATCTATGTAAATCATTAGTGAAAGTTTGGCAGTGAATGAAATCATTGAAGATTGTATTAAAAAAGAGGAGAAAGAAACTGATCTGGGGACAAAAATTGAGGGAGTGAGATGCATATGTCTACATCTATATAGTGGCAGAAAGAAAGGAAATCCAGCAAAAGAGACTGAGAAGCAGTCATCAGAGAGCTAGAAAAAGGATCACAGTAACATAACTTCATGAAAAGGATAGAAGAGTATCCAAAAAAAAAAGGACAGAAGTCTACCAGAACGATGATCAAGAGTTAGAACAGAAAGATCAAAGAACTTGAGTACAAGAAAAAACACTAGATGTAGATATTAGTGACATTTGAGAAAGCAAATCTTAGGAGCACAGTGAAGAGAAGAATAAATTTCAAGGGAGGCAAGAATAGAGGCACTGGCATAGATCAGGGATTGACACACTATACCCCCACACAATATCCACCCTACCCTCCACCCAATATGATACTGTATAGCCTGCAAGCTAAGAATGGTTTTTACATTTTCAAATTGTTGAAAAAAGCAGAGAAGAATATTTCATGATATGTGGAAAGTATATGAAATTCACATCTCAATGTTCATAAAGGTTTGGGGAACACAACCACACCACTTACTTATATATTGCCTATAGTGTGTACACAACAGGCAAGAGTTGAGTAGTTGCACCCAAGACCACATGGCCTACAAACCCTAAAATATTTACTATCTAACTAAAAAAGTTTGCCAACTCCTGAGACAGAGTATTCTTTTGGGAAATTTTGGTAAAAAGATGAGAGATAGGAAAGTAGTTCAGGAGTGAAACTGGGATTTTGAGAGTGTTTTTATTGTTATATTTTCTTTAATAGGGGAGACATGAGTAGCTTTATAAGCCAAAGAAAGGTAGTTAGTGGAGGAGGCAGTTTTGAAAAAATAAAAATAAAAACAATCATTTACAGTCTGCTCATTCTCTTATTCTTTATCTGATTTCTTTTCTCAAATTCTTTTTAGAGATTTCTGAAGAGGGCCATTTCAGTCTTGTTTGAAAATAATGACTTAACTCCTAGACACACCTTAGAAGGGGGAAAAAAAAATGTGTGTACACTCCCCCAAGCTCACATTTAGTCACTCAAAATTTTTCTTTTAAATTCAAAGACATTACAATGTTGTCACAATTAAAATTTTAGCTTGATAGTGATTTTAGCTTGATAGCAATAGTGAGAATCCCAGAAAAAGATCTACTTCTGCTTCACTGACCATGCTAAAGCCTTTGACTGTGTGGATCACAACAAACTGTGGAAAATTCTTCAAAAGATGGGAATACCATACCACCTTACCTGCCTCCTGAGAAACCTGTATGCTGGTCAAGAAGCAACAGTTAGAACCAGACATGGACTAGCAGATTGGTTCAAAATTGTGAAAGGAGTACGTCAAGGCGGTGTATTGTCACCCTGCTTACATGCAGAGTACATCATGTGAAATGCCACGCTCAATGAAGCACAAGCTGGAATCAAGACTGCGAGGAGAAATATCAACAATCTCAGGTATGCAGATGATAATGGCAGAGAGTGAAGAGGAACTAAAGAGCCTCTTGATGAAGGTGAAAGAGGAGAGTAAAAAAACTAGCTTAAAACTCAACATTCAAAAAACTAAGATCATAGCACCCAGTGCCATCACTTCATGGAAAATAGATGGGGAAAAATGGGAACAGTGGCAGATTTTATTTTTTTGGGCTCCAAAATCACTGTGGACAGTGACTGCAGCTATGAAATTAAAAGATGCTTGCTCGTTGGAAGAAAAGCTATGACAAATCTAGACAGTATATTAAAAAGCAGAGACATCACTTTGCTGACAAAGGTCTGTATAGTCAAAGCTACGGTTTTTCCAGTAGTCATGTATGGATGTGAAAGTTGGACCATAAAGAAGTCTGAGTGCCTTAGAATTGATGCTTTTGAACTGTGGTGCTGGAGAGGACTCTTGAGAGTCCCTTGGACAGCAGGGATATCAACACAGGCAGTCCTAAAGGAAATCAATGCTGAATATTCATTGGAAGGACTGATGCTGAAGCTGAAGCTCCCATATTTTGACCACCCAATGCAAAGAGCCGACTCATTGAAAAAGATGCTGATGCTGGGAAAGACTGACGGCAGGAGCAGAAGGAGGCGACAGGATGAGATGGTTGGATGGCATCACTGGCTCAGTAGACATGAGTCTGAGCAAACTCCGGGAGATAGTGAAGGACAGGGAGCCTGGCGTGCTGCAGTCCAGCAGGTTGCAGAGAGTCAGAAACAACTGAGTGACTGAACAGCAACAAAACAGCCAATCAGTAAGACACCTGAGATGTAGCATTCATGTGGATGTGAAAATTCTGATCTACTGTTTATAACTAATTCTGTAAGTCCCAGTCATTAATCACACCTTCAGTATAGGTGCCATAAGTCAGAGGTGATTTTCATTTTCTGTGTATAGAGGAAGTAAAGGAATGGGGAGGAAAGCCCCTCCATTCCCAGGCATAGTGAACTAGGTGCACATCAGTGTGTAACCTCAGACCCAGGAATTCTGCCTTAAAAAGAGACAATGGACCAAGTATGCAGGCAGCCACTTTCTAGTTGCAGTGTTTCTGCCATAATAAAAGATTACCACAGTAGGAACCTGTGAAATTCTGCACAAAGCATTTTGAAATTGCTGGCCAGTGCATTTAATCCAACCTTCAAGGACATCTGCTAAGTAATCTGTGTGGATTAAAATAGAACTGTACCATAATTTTTTGTGAAAATGATTTTACATGAAGTTCTAGTTTACTACCATTGAGACTTCATAAAAAGAAACCACCATAAAATAGTGGTATAAAATTAGTTTTATGTAAAGTTCACTATATTTTATCTACAGAAATTGAAAGCTTCTAACAACTTGATATTGAGATGTGGATTTGGTTCTTTCCATTCAGCCTACCTAGTCTTCGCCCAATGTTAGATGTGAATTATTTGCCACTGACAGACATGCGGATAGCACGGACATTCTGTTTTACCAATGAAGGACAGGCATTATACCTAGTCTCTCCTACTGAAATTCAGCGGTTAACATACAGCCAAGAGATGTGTGATAATCTACAGGTAGGTCATTTATGAATAAATACTGAATGTGGTTGTAAAAAGAGAATGAGAGCGATGTCTAAAAGCTCAAATATTAGGCTAGACAATAAACATGCCTGCCCTAGAACATGTTTTGAATATATGTTCACCCTGGTGATGCTACCAAGTTCTAGTGTGGTTCCAGATATACACAAGAAAAAAAAAAAAATAAGAAAAAAGGGGATGTGGGAGAATGTGGAGATCATATATATCAATGGTTGTTCTGTTTCTTTTATTATTTTGCCTACAATTCAGAGTTAATAGACTTAAAAAAAAAAAAGAAACCTTAATTGTGGGCCATACAAAATAAATATATACCCTATAGGTTAGAAATGGGCATTTGCCTTTGATCATAGCAGTAAGCAGAGCTTAGAAACAAAATAAATATAAAAGAATAAATAAAATCTTGGATAAGTAAATGTCACAAAATTTTAAAAGACATCCTAGGGATTTAATTGGTTTCTCTCCCTAATTTAGAGAAAAGAAGACTAAAATTCACTACAATATAGAGGTTCAGAGTATAAGCTCTGAACTATTTAAGTTGCATTTTGCCTACTCGTATCACTTAGATTAAGTAAAATAGCCAACTTGTATGTTCTACCTTGAAGCATTACTGTGAGAATTAATTAGAAAGAATTCATGTAAAGCACTGAGAAGAGTGCCTGGAACATACTAAGTTTTAAAAATAAATAATAATAAACGTTATTCAACATATACTTAAGTTTTTTATATGCCTATTACTTGGCTGGGCTGTAGGAGTACCATCACAAACAAGATACCAGTCCCTACCTGCTAGTGTGGAGGGAGAGAGAAATAGATAACCGCAATATTCTGGAAAATGGTTGTCTGTAAATGGCTGTGCCAGTGCTGGAGAGACAAGAGCGGACTGGGTTAATGGACCAAAAGGGAAGGGGTACTTAGAAAAAGGTTGTGAAGGATGAACAGGAGCTGTCCATAGGGAATAGACGGCTGGAGGTGGGAAAGGTAATAATATTCTTGACAGAGCAGAGGCATGTGAAAGCCCCAAGGTTCAGCAAACTGCTAACAAAGTACAGAGTTGGGAAGTGGAGAGAGGAAAGGAGTGCTGATGGAGACTTAGTCAAGAATAGAGCTTGGAACACCTTGTAAACTCCTTAAGAAATCTGGCATTTATCCCCAGGACAATAGGAAGTCATTGAAAAGGTTTAGCTAATTTGTTTATTAAAACTAATATTCTGGTTGCAGTATGACTATTTGTTTTGAAGAGTTCAGGCTAAAAGTAGGGAGAACAATTTGGAGGCATTATTTTTTAAATAATTAAGGCCAGAAATAATAGTGGCTTGAAATAAGACAGCCAACAGTGATAGAGAAAATTAGCATATTCAATGACTATAAACTGTGATCAGTTGGATTGGAGGGTTATTAGATAGAGTAGTGAAGAAAAGGAAGGAATTAATAATTATTCCTGTATTTCTGGGTTGGGGACCTAAGTAGATGGTGTACCCATTTCCAAAGAGAAGGGATTTGGGAGGAAAAGCACAGGTCTAAGAGTGAGGGGGGGAGATGATGACAGGCATCCTGCAACTTCACACACAAACTGATACTAGCTCACAGATCTTACTTTGGATTGAAGTTCCTCCAAACCCATGGTTCTCAAATTTTAGTCTGCTTTAGAAAGACCAAGGGCTTCCCTGGTGGCTCAGATGGTGGTGGTCTGCCCACAATGTGGGAGGCCTGGGTTCAATCCCTGTGTTGGGAAGATCCCCTGGATAAGGAACTGGCAACCCACTCCAGTATTCTTGCCTGAAGAATCCCATGGATGGAGGAGCCTGGCAGGCCACAGTCAGTGGGGTTGCAAAGAGTTGGACACAACTGAATGACTTAACACACACAGAAAGACCAAAGCAAGTTAAAACATTTTATAGCAAGTTAAAAGTTAGAAAAAAGTTAGAACAAGTTAAAGATAACTGGAGCATATCTATGTAAATTCTGATTAGTATCTGGAATAAAGCCTGTGAATTCTGTAATCAGGATTAATCTGTAAATTAATCCTAGGGTGAATATTAGCTTCCTATGCTTTCTAAGTGTAGAAGGAAGAAGACAAGAGGTCAGAAAAGTGAATATTTTAGGATGCCAGTTCTTGGAAAAGGGAAAGGAAAGGAGGAAGCTGGAGGAAAAAGTGCCAGAGAGAGGGAATTGGAAGCTAAGCAAAAATTACCATGAAAACATAAGGAGAGCATTTTCACGATGTGCTGTAACCTGCCACCATGTTATCTTTTGATCTATTAATTTATTCTTAGTCTAATGCTCTTTTCTTTAAATTTGATATAGGACATGCTGGGAGATTTGTTTACTCCTATAGAAACACCAGAAGCTCAAAACAGAGGCTTTCTCAAGGGCCTGTTTGGTGGAAGTGGACAAACATTTGACAGAGAAGAGCTCTGTGAGTAAACTCCTGATTACAAACTGTTTCAAAAAACAAATGACCTCTTTCTGGACGAGGACTTTGCTTCTATACCATGAAAATTATTTGTTTACCAAACATGAATAGAACTGGTCACTTTGTTTTAGAAATAGTTTAACTAAAAATAGTACATGTAATTCATACAAATAACGAGTAAGCTAATAAATGTGTCATTTGCAGGTTGATAAGACCTGCAAGGCAAGGTGAAGGCACTTGGTTACTTAGATCTGAAAAAATGTTTTTGAATCTGCCTGCCTCTAACTACTTCTAAGTGTAGAAGAAAGAAGACAAGAGGTCAGAAAAGTGAATATTTTAGGATGCCAGTTCTTGGAAAAGGGAAAGGAAAGGAGGAAGCTGGAGGAAAAAGTGCCAGAGAGAGGGAATTGGAAGCTAAGAAAAAATTAGGAAAAAACTTCTAGGAAACAAATTCTTTATTCAGAATTCAAGATTTACCAATGGTACAGAATAAATCACTTAAAAAATATCTGCCAGAGACTCTGATGAACAATAATCAAAACGCAGTAAAAAGGAACATTCTCAGAGAGAAATTAAGATTTTCCAGATTCTATCACCCACTATGTGGTCTCTACATATCAGAACTACTTTTTCCTTGAATTTTTAACTATGAAAAATATCTAAAAAAAAAAAAAATCTAGGTGCTTTCATAAATGAACTATTATTCAACTATAAAAGGTAATGACATTTGATACCTGCTAAACATGGAAACATGTTTACCTTGAAAACATCATGCTAAATTAAAGAAGGAAGACAAAAAAGGCCACATATTGTATTATTCCTTTAGTACAAAATGTTCAGAATAGACAAATCCATAGAAAAGAAGTCAGTAGTTGCCAGGGACCAGGGCAAGGAGGGACTAATGGGTACAGAATTTCTTTGGGGGGGGTGATAAAAATGTTCTAAAATTAGATAGTGGTGATAGTTGCACAAGTCTGAGAATCAGTTAAAAACTACTTAACTGTACACTTACAAAGGGTGAGTTAATGAATTCCCCGGAGGTACAATGGTTAGGACTAGGAGCTTTCACTGCTGTTGTCAGGGTTTGGTCCCGGGTCCAGACCTAATGTCCCACAAGCTATGCACCACAGCTAAAAAATTGTTTTAAAAAGATGAGGGGGGGGGGGCAGGGAGGAGGGGTAATGGTTGTGGTGATGGGGTGGGGGTGGTAGCGGCAATGAATTTTATATTTGAATTATATCTCAATAAGGCTCTTATTTTTAAAAAACTTAATTTAGATTCCACTCCTAATGTTACATCCTGGGGACTGCTCACTAAATTTTTTATAAGATCTATTTTTCAATTTTTAAAAGTTCAGTTCAGTTCATTCGCTCAGTCCTGTCTGACTCTTTGCGACCCCATGAATTGCAGCACACCAGGCCTCCCTGTCCATCACCAATTCCCGGAGCCTACCCAAACTCATGTTCATTGAGTCACTGATGCCATCCCACCACCTCATTCTCTCATCCCCTTCTCCTCCTGCCCTCAATCTTTCCCAGCATCAGGGTCTTTTCAACTGAGTCAGCTCTTCGCATCAGGTGGCCAAAGTATTGGAGTTTCAGCTTCAACATCAGTCATCCCAATGTACACCCAGGACTGATCTCCTTTAGGATGGACTGGTTGGATCTCCTTGTTGTCCAAGGGACTCCCAAAAGTCTTCTCCAACACCACAGTTCAAAAGCATCAATTCTTCTGCACTCAGCTTTCTTTATAGTTCAACTCTCACATCCATACATGACTACTGGAAAAACCATAGCTTTGACCGGACAGACCTTTGTTGGCAAAGTAATGTCTCTGCTTTTTAATATGCTGTCTAGGCTGGTCATAACTTTCCTTCCAAGGAGTAAGTATCTTTTAATTTCATGGCTGCAGTCACCATCTGCAGTGATTTTGGAGCCCCCCAAAAATAAAGTCAGCCACTGTTTCCCCATCTATTTGCCATGAAGTGACAGGACTGGATGCCATGATCTAAGTTTTCTGAATGTTGAGTTTTAAGCCAACTTTTTCACTCTCCTCTTTCACTTTCATCAAGAGGCTCTTTAGTTCTTCTTCACTTTCTGCCATAAGGGTGGTGTCATCTGCATATCTGAGGTTATTGATATTTCTCCCAGCAATCTTGATTCCAGATCGTGCTTCACCCAGCGTTTCTCATGATGTACTCTACGTATAAGTTAAATAAACAGGGTGACAATATACAGCCTTGACGTACTCCTTTTCCTATTTGGAACCAGTCTGTTGGTCCATGTCCAGTTCTAACTGTTGCTTCCTACCTGCATACAGGTTTCTCAAGAGGCAGGTCAGGTGGTCTGGTATTCCCATCTCTTTCAGAATTTTCCAGTTTGTTGTGATCCACACAGTCAAAGACTTTGGCATAGTCAATAAAGCACAAATAGATGTTTTTCTGGAACTCTCTTGCTTTTTCGATGATCCAACAGATGTTGGCAATTTGATCTCTGGTTCCTCTGCCTTTTCTAAAACCAGCTTGAACATCTGAAAGTTCATGGTTCACATCTTGCTGAAGCCTGGCTTTGAGAATTTTGAGCATTACTACTAGCGTGTGAGATGAGTGCAATTGTGCAGTAGTTTGAGCATTCTTTGGCATTGCTTTTCTTGGGGATTGGAATGAAAACTGACCTTTTCCAGTCCTGTGGCCACTGCTGAGTTTTCCAAATTTGCTGGCATATTGAGTGCAGCACTTTCATAGCATCATCTTTTAGGATTTGAAATAGCTCAACTGGAATTCCATCACCCCCACTAGCTTTGTTCGTAGTGATGCTTCCGAAGGCCCACTTGACTTCACATTCCAGGATGTCTGCTCTAGGTGAGTGATTCACACCATTGTGATTATCTGGGTCGTGAAGATCTTTTTTGTACAGTTCTGTGTATTCTTGCCACCTCTTCTTAATATCTTCTGCTTCGTCAGGTCCATACCATTTCTGTCCTTTACTGTGCCCATCTTTGCATGAAATATTCCCTTGGTACCTTTAATTTTCCTGAAGAGATCTCTAGTCTTTCCCATTCTATTGTTTTCCTGTATTTCTTTGCATTGATCATTGAGGAAGGCTTTCTTATCTCTCCTTGCAGTTCTTTGGAACTTTGTATTCAAATGGATATATCTTTTCCAAAGTTACTTCATTAAAATTAAGTAAAACTGAGTTTTATAAATGATGGGGAAATTTTTAATTTTTTAGAAAGTAACAAAGTTTCAACGTATGTGTATTAATGCCCATAATGCATATATACCCCATTTTCTAGTATATACACAGACACACAAACACACACACACTCAGATTTAAAAAAACAAAAAACAACTGAGGGCTACAAAGACTGATAGGAAGATGAACATGGAAGATTTGGAATGCCCAGCTGGGCAGAAATTTAAATAAATCATCAGACCTGAAATTGGAACAGATATGGAACTAATATGGGTTAAATATGAGATCACAATAATATTGAGTATACCAATGCAGTAATGTCAAGAAATGCAATTATGTCATACTGTATGGACCCCTCCCCCACATACACAATAAAACATGGTAACAATGTCTCAGTCTCTTTCATAGGCATTTTTTGGGGTAAATGCTAACATTTCCAAATACATATATAACTATGATCGGAACAAATATGTCTCTCCTTGAGAATTATGACAATAAAATTCAATATAAGGACTTTGTTTGGTCATAAGCCTGACTATACTTACTTGAATCACTGAAAAAGTGTTTTAAATTGCTATTGCTTGAACTCCCAGTTGGGGAAGCTTCCGCAGGAAAAGCGTCCCGCAGCCTCGCACAGCACATTCCTGGACCAGGTGGTATAGAAGGGATGAAAGGCGCTGCTGGAGGGGTGATGGGAGAGCTGACTCGTGCACGGATCGCACTTGATGAGAGAGGACAGAGGCTAGGAGAGCTGGAGGAGAAAACTGCAGGCATGATGACCAGTGCAGAGGCATTTTCCAAACATGCACACGAGGTAAGCTGTCTATGAAAATATAAGCATCTTCATCCAGTAATAACTTTAAACATTTAGGTTCTGCACAAGAGAGCCTAAACAAAGATGCCACTCTAAGTAATCATGTGTGACAGCCAAGGTAACTGGGACCTTGTTGTATGTATTATAATTCTCCTTGGATTGGGGAGAAAAAAAGTGTTTTTTTTAAAGTATTAAATTAATACTTCTTTACCTTAGAAGATGGCTTTAAAGAAAATTATCTATTGGTTCTGATACACCCAGTATATCAGAATCTAAAGAGGTACTTAGGTTTATTATACGATCCCCGGCAAGAAGGTGTGAGGGGCAGCAGAGGCTGAATTCACACATTCCTTTTTGTCTCAATCATTAAAAATCATTTCTTCTCAGGCAAATCTTTAGAGCTTGACTGCAGTTCAAAAATATGTCTACAGTTTATTTCACAATATAAAGGTCGTTTTAGAAGTTTTGAGGTTTTGGTATGTATGATGTGCTCAACATGAGCTTGGATTAGCACTTTTAAATATTTTTTAACATCTTATGTGACTATTTTTTCTTTGCAGTTAATGCTGAAATATAAGGATAAGAAATGGTACCAATTCTAAACTTCTAAAGAAGCTATGACTGCTTTGAGAAACCATTATTCAGGGAAACCAAATTTATTCCCAGCATCAATATTCAACTGCTAGAAGCCAGTTTCTTCTACAAAATGTTCCATTATAGTCCATCTGAAGTTATCATAAGGGAGACTTATCAGAGACATTGTGCAACCCAAGGCTGGAATCCTGGTTAAAATCCCAAGATATGGCTGAATTTGCCTTTTCCCACATGGAATGGAGCTATCATCTTGGCATGTTGTTTGCTAAGAATTTACATTTAGGAACTACGGGGAGTCCTTCTGATTTGAAAAAATCCTGTACAAACAAAAAGCATTAATGCACTTAATGAAAAAAAATTGCATGATAAATTAACATCTTAAGAGGAAAAGAAAAAAGCATGTTGTGACAGAAGAAGAAAAAAGATTTATGGTAAACTATTTTTATAAATTGGGCCACACCTGACAATTAAAAAAAAAAATCTGCATTAGAAGATATCAGTGCATTTCCAGTACATTTGCAATACCCAACTTACAAAGCAAACAAAACCAGAGTTTTCTTGTCATCTATAACTTTCATTATATACTAGGATATTATTGAATTCTTATGTCAAGAGTCTGATTAACATTGTTCTTTCTCCATAATATTTTACATTATTCACAGTTCTCAGTCATAATCAAATATAGCCAGTACAGTAAATTATTCCTAACACAATTATTTCCATCACCTTCAGAACAAGTTGCTATTTTCAGTCACAACCAGGGTGGGGTCACCTTGAAGCATATTTTCAGCTTGGCTTATACTCTGCAGGGGAGTTGACAATAGGTTTGGGGAAACTAGACTTACAAGAACAATGCTGTTAGCTTTGAGAACTGATTTCACACACTCTGGTTTCAGTTTCTAAAGTGATATATTTTTAATGCTCCATTTGTATCCTTGTCTGCCAGTTACACAGTATATTACTGTTCAATCTCCATGGGGTCTTCAATTCAAAGGTGCTCTTGCAGCCTGATACTCACAGACCAAACTGGTCATTCTCTAGTCTGATTCAGTAAAACCTCAGTTAATGTTTTAGGAAAGAGATTCTGACATTTCTGATTAATAAGGGCTTTCATTAGAAATTGCTTTTTGGTTCAATATTTATTACCAGGTTATAAAATGTGGTGATGTTTTTGCTAGCTTGGGTTTAGTCACCATTATGGATGATAGAAATACATAGAGAATGTAATGATAGAGAATGTAATGATACAAAATCAACACTTTTGTCACTTGATAGGCTAAATAACATAAGCTACAGGATTATGTCAATAGATAACAAACACCTATTCCTTATTAAAAACTCTTTTAAAAGTGGAATAAAGAATATCCTTAATATGATAAAAGATATCTATCAGAATACAGACGTAGTAGAGGCCAACAAGACAAGACACCTGCTACCATTATTTAACATGATTCTGGAAGTCAGGTCATAGGAAATGAATATATGCAGACTCTGGGACCCATCCAATAATATGTATGTTGTTCTTTCAAAAAGAATCTTTTTAAAGAAAATTAATGGGTTCAGCTCATTGAATTTTGGTTACTCAAGTTCTTAATAGACTTACATTGTGTTTCTTCGGGATTCACCATTTTCCTTAAGTCCAGGATCTTTTAGTAGCCAAAAATAGTATTTCTGCTTTTTTTTTTTTTTTAGTTTTTAAACTTCTGGTGAATTTGTTTAAAGTGGCACTTTCTTTAGTGTTTTCAGGAATTCTGACAAGAGCAAATTAATTTTGTGAAAGAAAACAAATACAGAATATTTTAAAGCATACCAAAAAAAAAAAAAAAAAACCAGAAAGGACAAAATAGCATTTCACAGAAGTGCTTAAAACTCTGGCTTTAATGAACAGACCAAAAGTTTATAACTGGCACATCAATTAGAAGTAAGGTGCTTCTGAAATGCTTGAAAAGAGGTTCTTTTTGTCTTTCAGTAGAGCTTTTATAAACCCTTTCTTAATGTAAGGGTAACTTCATCCCACAAACTTGTGATTAGTGGAATACAAATTAATGAGGTTTTACTGTATCAAAATTATTTTTATAATTCATAGAGATAGCAATAACAAGAATGTGATATGGATGTGATTTCTCTCTTTGAACATTTCTGTTCTGTTGCACTGACCTTAGCACATGCACACACAGACACACACATACATACTACTACCACCACCTAATCATCATCATCATCATCTTTGGAAAACAACTACTAGTATGCATGGAATACTTTACATCTCTCTTCTCTACTATTTAAATGTCTTGCCTGTACCTTGAAACATAAGAAAAATACTCCTAGTAACTTGAACAATGATAGAGAAATGACTCTGAGCCTTAGTTGTCATTAAATTACGTTTTGTCTGCTTAAGGTGACACCAGAAGATAAGGCTTGCAGTCTCTACAAGTTGACCTTATCTCCTTATGACTCCCTAAAGAGAGAAGCCTTTCTTAGTGTCCCAGGAGAATAGGTCTTTAGCATTATAATTCATCATGAGAAGTTGGAAGTATATGTTTTCCTGGTTCAAATAATGCCAGCAATAATCCCTACCATTAAATTTATCCATTAACCCTGGAGTTTGGAGGGATGGATAACTGATTCATCATTTATTTTAATCCCCTGCAAAAGCAGTACTATCACCTCTGCTTCCTACACTTCACTGAGACCCAGACTTAGTGCCCTAGTCATCATCAGGGCCACTGTCTGACTAACTTTGGAAGAATGGTGACAGAACTGAGTGAGATATTTTCTGATAATTTAGTCATAAAGATAATTTTCCAAACCTTTCATATAGCTTTCAAATGACTCTCAAATTAATAAATCAGAATCCAGTGTCTCTACTACTCAAAGATACTAAGGGATTATAAAGGAAAAAGTTTACTGTTGGAGTCCTTTTATAAAAATGTGAACCATATGTCTGTTATCTGCATTAAGGGGTTACCATGGCTTTGAGAAAGGAAAAGGAAAATAAAGATTATGTCCAAGATTGGCTGAAGAAGATTAAGATTAGCTCTTTGAGCTAACCAGCTATAATCTGGTTATAAATTGTTTGGCAGAAGGGGAAAATGAAGCAGATTTAGAAGAGTAAACTAAAAATCCTCTCATTGGTTTAGGATCATTGGGACAACCCAGGAGTTTATCTGTATGATTATAGTCTGTCCTTGTGGGAAGACATTGTAACTTGATCACCTTTGTTCAGAGAGGGCAATGTCAAAACAAGTCAACATTTTTGCCAGGTCTTGCTCTTTGCATCAGGAGAAACATGGTAGCTTTGCAGCTTCTTCACCTCTGTCCTCTGTAGCCCCAACTCCCCTTCTGGGCAGTTACTGTTTCATAGACTCAGTGCTCCAGATGTCAGAAATACATGCCAGTAGGTCACATATTTGGATTGCACCATTGTAGGGAGCATGGTTGTAGAAGTTTATTGTATATATTTGCACACAACACAGCCCTGAAAGGACAAAATGCAAAACAGGAAGGGTCTGACTTGGGGAAGAAGAGGAAGTGCCAACTTGGTACAGGCAGGCTCAGGCAGAGAGAGACTTGGGAGCCAGAGTGAAGCAGGAGAAGCTTTGCTGGAGAACTGAAGCACAACTGGTCTGTTTTACGTAGGGAAGTGATTCTCAACTTCGGCTGTGCATAAGAATCACCTAAGGAGCTTCTAAAATTCCCAGTTACACCAAAATTTTTCAGAGTGGAAACCAAACATCAGTACTTTTGAAAGGCTCCAAGACAGTTACAATGTCCAGCCAAGGTCGATCACCACTACTACGGAAGACACATTTGTCTATACTGGCCAGTGTTCAAGCCCCACTTCTGAGGCATCAAGGAAAGTAAGATATTGGAGATACAGTGTTGGCCAGATTGATATCTGTGTTGCAACCCAAAACAAATCTTCTGTACAAATTTCTGACCAGGCAGTGCTCCATTAACTCTTATTAACTCTGTCTTTGTGATTGTCTGCTAGTGATTTTGCCACTAATTATTCCAGTTCAAACATCTAGATTTTGATTGCCTTATACATGTGACATCAAAAGACACCAGAGATATCATAAAAGTTCAATAGCATTGACACTAAGTGGAAAACTAATTCTTACTAGTTGGATAGCAGAAATTCTCAAAACAATCATATACTAAATCAAGTCCAAATTTATTACTCATTCTTCATTTGGAGGAGACATGGGTACCAGCTACCTGTTCTGCCATAGTAATATTTCATTGAATTTGATCTTAGCAAGAAGAGGGAACATCTCTCCCTTTTTGATTGTTGTCTTTGCTCCCAGGGCAAAGGATTTTGGATTTATTTTCTAAGTTACTAGACATGTGTTTAAAGGAAGAAGGCCTGCAACTCACTATGTGGCCTCCAGTGCCCTGAAAAAGTGCTTTCACCTTCAAAATGGGAGAGTCCACCTATCCAAGGAAATACTAGTCAATGAAAAAAATGGGAGTTCCATTCTCTCATCTCACACTGCTCCCCTATGGTATTGGCCCACCTTTCTCAACTACAAAGCCAGAAAATGAACTAGGTGGTGGTTATTGACAAGTGTACACAGGATCAAAATCTCTAATAACCTATAACTTTTAGTACTTAATTATGTGATGTTTTATTCTAGGAAATAAGAAACAGATGACATCATTGATGTATCTTTCTTTCATCTTCAGAATTTTTGCATCTTTTCAGAAAACGACAAATTACTATTTTTCTGTTGCACTCAGCAATTGTGACTATACTTAAAATTCTTGTAGTCTGTAGAGATATCAATAAAATTGTATATGTTTGTACATAGATGCTCTCTTATGTTATGATGTCATATACCACTAATGATTGTTGCAAAGATTAAGTATGGACAAAGGTAAGACCCTCATTTGCAACACTGTGAACCATGGTTTTGCAAGCTATAACTGTTTTAAAAAGGGAAGGTGGGTGGGGGAGCTATTTACAGTATATGTATTTGAAGTAAAATAGAGAAGGGGAGATAAAACCTAAACATCACCAACTTAATGGATATTAATTTGAGCAAACTCCGGGAGATAGTGGAGGACAGAGGAGCCTGGCGTGCTGCAGTCCATGAAGCTGCAAAGAGTCAGACACAACTCAGCAACTGAACGACTACAGCAAAGTTCCCCAAACTGAAAGATTTTGCTAGTTTATTAATCTAAAATGGGAGAAATAAATAAGATGTATTTACAAATTCAACATTCATGGCCACTTCCTCACTTTTTTTTTAAGTTCAAACCTTAATCCCATGCAAGAAAAAAAATAATCTATCATAGGCTTATATTCCCACCTACATCATGAACATACACTAACCTGCACCTCCAAAAGTCCCCCAGGAAACTGCATTCTCCTGCTCCTCTGGCTTTCATCCGCATGGTTAATTCCTCTTCATACACTTTCTTTGTATTTACCTCCACTGTGGCCTTAGCAAATTAATCTTATTTTTTCAAATGCTGTCTAATTATTCAGAAAATATTTCCCACCACCACCATTTCCCTCCTAGTTTTGGTTCTGTACAAAGATGGCAGAAGAAACAAACCAATCCTAGCCTAAAGGACATTTTTTGATTAAAAGTAAAATTATGAAGACAAACTCTTCAAAAATCCAAATACCCAGTCTCCCCTTCAGAACCTTCTCAAAAGGATCCATTTACTTCTTCACCCTCTTTGAATTACAATCACTCAGGATTCATAGATTTGTAATTCAATGTCTAAAATACTGATTTCACTTTTCCCCTTCCTTTTCTCCCTCATTCTTCCCTTCCTTCCTCTTCTCTTTTTCCGTTCTTTCAGTCCAAAAGTCAACCAACCTGAGCAGGTTGTTTATCCCAGTCCATAAAGGGACTGCACTGAACAGGATGAGAGGGACAGCACAAGGACAGACCTGGAGTGAGGAGCAGGGTGAGCCCTCAGGCTAAGCGGCGCCTTTGTGACGGAGGCACTGAACAGGGCAGAAGCCAGCCCAGCAGATCAGGAGATTAGAGGTGGAGCAATTAAGTAAATTACTGAGGATGCAGGAAGCCAGTTTCTCCCTGCTGGAGAAGTACAAATTAAAAGGGAAGGCGAAAATAACCCTTGTAGTATTAGAATTTGAACCGCCTGTGTGACTTTTACACACACACACGATATTTAAAGTGTGTGTGTTGTACACATGCATATCCTAATTCCAAACACTGGGAGGACTGGGAGCATCAGCCAAGGAACCAGGAGCACACCTAGTACCTAGACTTTAATTTCTGAACACTTTTCTAAAGGAACTGGGGCTTCTTGAAGAAATAGCTGGTTTCAAGGTTGGAACATGTTTTTGTGCCAGAAAATACTCAATGAACCATGTGGATGTGTCAAAAGGACACATAAGTCAGCTTGAAAGGGAATATACAAGCCAAATCAGGGATAATTTGTGTATCAAAAGTAATTATAGTAATTTAATAAAATAACTCATGAGTCCACACTGATGTTAAGTGATTAATTAGGAAAAGAGAGAGCTTTTCTTTACTGTAAAATGTCAACCAATAAATGTGGATAGAATTTTAAAATTTCTCTTTGGCAACCACTGTAGTAATAACATGGGCAACAAATACCAGTGAATGCTAAAAATAGTTAAAATGGCATGGAGGAATAGGATATTTACAGTCTCAAAATATCTTCATGAAAAGTACTTGTTAATCATTATATATACATTGACATACACACACACATATATATAATTTTACACTGGAGAAACCTGGAAGACACTATTTTAATCAGGTGATAAATGTTACCATAACCGGTAAGGGAATATCATGTACACCTGATAAGCATGTAATGAAAAAAACAGCATCACCTCTGTGATAATGCTGCCAATGCACCATCTGGAAACACTGGATAAAACTCAACTGAGAGACATTCTATAAAATGACTAGCCTGTATTCAAACTTCCAAGGTAATGAAAGTACAGGAAAGGTGATGTTCTGAATTTAAGGAGACATGACAAGTAGGCGTGACACAAGATCTGAAATTGGACCCGTTTGCTATGTAAGACATAATTGGCCCAATTCACAAAACTTAAATGTCGTTTCTCACCTGAGTGAGTGTCTCTGTGCTATTGTTAAAATTTTTATTTAGGTTTGAAGTTATTTCAAAATAAACTTATAAAAATATTTTCAATTTTATTGATTTACTTGCATTTAATAACACTCTCCTCTCCTTTTATGGCAAATGAACAGTATGCCCAAATAATCTATTTGTCTATTTCTATGTCCTTATCAAACTCTTAAATTACTACAATCTTTATAATATGTCCTAATGATTTTTTTTTAGTTTAGTTTAATAGGTACTGAGTTTTTTTCTGTAGGTGAATTTCAGGATATTACCTATCTCAAAAAAAAAAAAAAATTCCTGTTGAGACTGATTGAAATTACAGTAAATTTGTAGGTTAATAAGTGATAAAGTTTTTTGCTAGAATCACTTTCTCTAGGATATCTTCATCTTTTTGGTGACAACCATTTCCCTCAATTATGTTGATAATTTTGCCTTCACTAGGTTTTTCATGCCTGGAATTCTCCAGGCATGAGTGGGTAGCCATTTCCTCCTCCAAGCAATCTTCCTGACCCAGGATCAAACCCAGATCTCCTGCATTGCAGGCAGATTCTTTACCATCTGAGCTACCTAGGAAGCCCAAGTCAACATTGTTACATGCTTTACTGTCTGTGAAGTGAAGTGAAGTCACTCAGTCGTGTCCGACTCTTTGCGACCCCATGGGCTGTAGCCCACCAGGCTCCTCCATCCATGGAATTTTCTAGGCAAGAGTACTGGAGTGGGTTGCCATTTCCTTCTCCAGGGGATCTTCCCGACTGGGGGACTGAACCCGGGTCTCCCGCATTGTGGGCCGATGCTTTACCGTCTGAGCCACCAGGGAAGCCCTTACTGTCTGTATGTAAAGTAAATGACAGATGTGCAGTGACCGGTCATGGACAAACTTTGAAAGAAGTGATATAACTGGTAACTCACCAGGATGCGTGTATTAAGTTTCCTATTCATGCTGGAAAAAGTGACTACAAACTTATTGGCTTAAAACAAAACAAATTTAGGGGTGATGTCACCAAGATAGTGACCTAAGTCATTCCCAACTGCACTCCTCCTCATGAGGACAACTACTACTCATGGATAAGACACTGCTGAGAAAATCCTAGAGCATGGTGGGTGAGACTAAAGCACCTGCTGTACCACACAGACTGAGATAGACCACATTAGAAAGATGAAAGGAGATGCTACATGCTGACCGCATGGCCTCTACCCCATGCCAGCACAGCATGGGTCTCCCCTGAGCTTACAGTTTATCCAGTGAGAAAAGAGATCCCAGTAGACATCCAGCTTTTCTAGTGTTCTGGGTCCCTTCTTGGGAGTCCCACTCAGGTCTTGCTTCATGAGGATAACAAGGGAATCTAAAGGGCTTGATCTCTGGGAATCAGATTGTGATGAAGAAGTGGAGGGACTTGCAACAACGAGCACTCAGATCTTACAGACCCAGGTTCTACCTACAATGCTCAGGTAGTAGTCCCAACTAGTGGCTTTGCTAGTCTACAGAGCCAAGACAGTGATGAAATCTGACCAGGGAATCAGTAAGGTACAGGTGTGCCTGACTTGAGACCTCAAACAAAGATCCCTTCCAGTCCTGGAGCTTGGTCTTCCCCCGCTCACCCTCCATCTCCCCATCCAGGCAGGGGAGCAGAATCATAGCTCCACTCACTGCTCAGTGTAGCTCCCAGTCCTGCCCAACCAGAAGCCTTTGGGGTACAATAATCATTTTAATGTAAATGAATTAAGTTATCCAATCAAAAGATGAATGGATAAAAAAACAAAACAAAACAAGAACACCACATGACCCTCACTTTAGCCTTAAAGGCACACATAGATCAAAAGTAAAAAGGATGGGAAAAGATATGTCAAGCAAATGATACATGCCTTCCCTACTCCACCCCCAAAAGCAGGGGAGCTATACTTAGCAGGCAAAATAGACTTTAATGTAAATATGATAAAGAGACAAAAAATGGTCATTACAAAAAGATACAAAAAGAAGTCAGTTATATCATAACTGTAAATATTTATGCATCCAGTTACCAGAAACTAACAGAACTGAACAGAGAAATATATACTAATACAAATATAGTTGGGGACATTAATATCCCACTTCTCAACAATGGATATATCATCCAAAAAGAGAATCATTAAGGAAACCATGAATTTGAACAAATGGATCTAACAGCCATATACAGAACTTTCTATCCAACAACAGCAAAATATACATTCTTCTCAAGCACAAGTAGTACATTTTCCACAAAACAAGTCTTAACAAACACAAGAAGACTGAAATTATACTAAATATCTTCTATGACCACAATGGTATGAAACTAAACATCAGTAACAGGAAAAAAACTGGAAAACTCACAACTACAAGGAAATTAAATAATACTCTCCTGAACAACTGATGGATCAAAAAAGAAATTAAAGGGGAAATAAAAGAGAATCTTGAGAAAAATGAAAATGGAAACAAAATTTATGGGATGTTGTAAAACTAGTTCTAAGAGGAAAAATTTACAGCAATAAATACCTACATTAAGAAACAAAAAAGACTTGCAAATATTGTATATTTCACAAATCGAATGTCTGTGGCAACCCTGCATCAAGCAAGTCTATTGATACCATTTATCCAACAACATTTACTCATTTTGTGTCTCTGATAATTCTCTCAATATTTCCAATTTTTTTTCATTATGATTATTTGTTATGGTAATCTGTGATCAATGATCTTTGATATTACCATTTGCAAAAAGATTACAATTCGCTGAAGACTCAGATGATGGTTAGCATTTTTTAGCAATAAAATATTTTTTTAATGAAGAAAAGTAAGATCTCAAATAATCAACCTAACTCTACAGCTCAAGAAACTAGAAAAAGAAGAGCAAACTAAGCTCAAATTTAGCAGAAGGATGTAAATAACAAAGATTAGAGCAGAAATAAATGAAATGGAAAACAGGAATATAACAGAAAAGGTTAAAAAAACTAAGAACTGCTTCTTTAAAAAGATAAAACTGACACATTTTTACCTACACTAACCAAGGGAAAAAGAGAGAGGACCCAAATCAACAAAATTATACACCAAGGAAACCAGAATTGAAAGAGACACGTGTACCCCAATGTTCATTGCAACACTGTTTATAATAGCCAGGACATGGAAGCAACCTAGATGTCCATCGGCAGACGAATGGATAAGAAAGCTGTGGTACATATACACAATGGAATATTGCTCAGCCATTAAAAACAATACATTTGAATCAGTTCTAATGAGGTGGATGAAACTGGAGCCTATTATACAGAGTGAAGTAAGTCAGAAAAACACCAATACAGTATACTAACACATATATATGGAATTTAGAAAGATGGTAACGATGACCCTATATGCAAGATAGCAAAAGAGACACAGATGTATAGAACAGTCTCATTTTGGATTCTGTGGGAGAAGGCGAGGGTGGGATGATTTGAGAGAATAGCATTGAAACATGTATACTATCATATGTGAAACAGATCGCTAGTCCAGGTTTGACACATGAGACAGGGTGCTCAGGCTGATGCACTGGGATGACCCAGAGGGATGGGATGGGGAGGGAGGTGGGAGGGGGTTCAGGTTGGGGAACACATGAACACCCATGGCTGATTCATGTCAATGTATGGCAAAAACCACTACAATAGTAAAGTAATTAGTCTCCAATTAAAATAAATTTTAAAAAAATTATAAATGAAAGAGGAAACATTACAAATGATGTTTGTAACAGAAATACAAAGGATCATAAGAGGCTATGAACAACTGTATTCCAACAAACTGGGCAATCTAGAAGAAATGAAAAAATTATGAGAAACATACAACCTACCAAGACTGAACCATGAAAATTAGAAAATCTGGAAAGTAATTGCTAGTAAGAATATTGATTCAGTAATTTAAAAAACCCTCCAACAAACAAAAGCCCAGGAGCAGATGACTTCGCTGTTGAATTTTACCAAACATTTAGGGAAAAATTAATGCTAATTCCTCTCAAAGTCTTCAAAAAAAATCAAAGAGATGGGAACACTCCCAGACTCATTTTATGAGGTCAGCATTACCCTGATAACCAAACCAGAAAAGGACACTACAAGAGAAGAAGATTACAAGCTAGTATCACTGATTTATACAGATGCAAAAATCCTCAACAAAATACTAGCAGACTGAATTCAACAGCACATTAAAGGAATTATAGCCCATAATCAACTGAGATTTATACCTGGAATGCAAAGATGTTTCAATACATGCAAATCAATAAACATGACATGCCATTTTAACAGAATAAGGATAAAAATCATGATTATCTTAATAGATGCAGAAAAAAAATTGACAATATTCAACATCTGTTCATAAGAAGAATTCTTAATAACTTAGGTATGGAAGGATTGTACCTCAACATAATAAAGGCCATATATAACAAGCCCAAAGCTAAAATCTACTCAATAGTGAAAGTTTAAAAGCTTTTCCTCCAGGATTTAGACTAAGACAAGGTTGTCCACTCTCAACCACTCCTGTTAAAATAGTACCTGAAGTGCTAGTACTAGAAATCAGACAAGAAAAAGAAATAAACAGCATTTTATATACAGAAAGTAGAGATGTAATAATGACTATAGCTGACACTACTGGATTGTATATTTGAAAGCGACTAAGAAAGTAAAGCCTAAAAGTTCTCATCACAAGGAAAAAAATGCTTTTTGTACCTAAATGAGATGATGAATGCTTACTAAACTTACTGTAGAAATCATTCACAATATGTATAAGTCAAGTCATTATACTGTACACAAACATACAGTGCTATATGTCAATTATATCTCAATAAAACTAAAAACCAAAAACACAAATTATCATCTTACAGTTCTGGACGCTGGAAGTCCAGTATGATCTTACTCTGCTAAAATCAGTGTGCTGGCAGGGCCTGGTCCTTTCTGGAGGCTGTACATTCCATTGCCTTTTCCAGTTTTTAGAGGCTGTCTGCATTCCTTGGCTCACAGCTCCTTCTTCCATCTTTAAAGTCAGCAATGAAGTATTTTCAAAGCTCAATCTCACTCTGTTTCCACTGTCCCATTTTCTCCTCTGACTCTGACCATCTGCCTTTTGTGTTCATACTGAAATCAACCAGATAATCTTCCCATCTCATGATCTCTAACTTAATTACATAAGTGATGGTCCTTTTGCCATGTGATATATATTCACAGGTTTTGGGAATTTGGATGTCAACATTTGGGGAGGGAACAAGAATTATTCTACCTACCACAAAGGGCATTTAGTATTAACATAGTGATTTGTGGACTGAAGAGCTATTAGTAAAGTTTGAACTTTAAGTGTAGTTAATATACCATGTCGACTGATATCTGAATTGTGTTGCAGGGACACTAGTGTTATGTAAGTAAGCCAGGGAAACTGGAATTTTTCTATAACTGAATCTCGCAAAGCAAGGAGTGCTTGTTTTTTAAGTCCAGCTGGTCAAAAAGGATGAAGAAAATGCATGTAACCACAAATGCAGAGCCATGACTAAAGAAAATGAGGTGGACGTGACCTATACACCTCCACTCATATTCGAAGAACACTCATGTAAATAGACTGAGGTTTCTCTTGTGCTGGATTTTCAAGGCCACCAGACTACCAACAGTACTACAGCTTTTCTAAGAAACATGGTACAGGTAAATATGGAAAAAACTCAAGAAATAATGATGTAACTTTCCTCTTACTTCTGTCATCTTCTGCCCACTTCCCCCAACCATCAAAATGTCTGAGGATCATGGGCACTAATATCCAACTACTAATAGTGTATTTTTTGTTTATATAGCAACTGTGTTTTAAAATTGTGATTAATAAACATAAAAGAGCCCTTTGATAACTGATTGAGAATATAATAAACACTTCCTATTACACACACATTGTTAAGCAAATTATAAAATAAGAGGATACAGAAGCTTCTGAAACTTAGACCAAACACAGTTTTTAAAACTGAACTGCTTTGTGCCAGTACCATACTGTCTTGATGACTGTGGCTTTGTAGTAGAGCCTGAAGTCAGGCAGGTTGATTCCTCAAGTTCCACTCGCAAAAATCACTACAATATTGTAAAGTAATTAGCCTCCAACTAATAAAAAGAAATGAAAAAAATAAAAATAAAAACTGAACTGCTGGTATAAAGTCTGAAATAAATTAATTTTATTGACAGCAAAAAAAAAAAAGTTGGTTATTCAGCTCTGACTGGGATTATAAAGTACAATCTTTTATCATGAGTATTCTCACCATGCCACAGAGAAAGAGGCAATAAGGGACTGATTAGAGAAAGTGTTTTCTTTCTCTGGCAGTGTTATCTTACAATGCAATATAAACATATGATCTTACAGATCAGAACACTTCTTGGAGAGGTGTAGCTTGTAGCTTGTTTTATAATACCTAAGTATTAGAAATACATTCATTGTATGAATTGGAAGAGGAAAAGGAAGAAATGGCAATTCATGAAAATCCATACCTAGACTACATCCATATCAAGTCTTACCACTTTATAGAATTCTTAATTTACTTGTAAATGCTGTTTTAAAATACTACTTCAGTAGTCTTATACTCATACTGGATGAAAATCACACACAACACTTAACCCTGGTGGTTTATGTTAAACCAAATCCTTATCTGCCTCTAGCTCGTGCTGTATCACAAGTGTCTGAATCCTGGCTGGGATGAAAATGCCCCTGAGGCAGAAATGTTTCTTCATGCTCAACCAGGCAGATTAGACCCAAAGTGCTAAGCACATATTTCAAGCATGTGTTCTGAAACTGTTTAGAGCCACAGTAAACTATAAAAGGCAATTTCACAGATACTCTTTTTGAGAGTGAATATAAACATTAAACTCAATATTTTGCCTCAAAAATAGTTTTTTACATTATAGAGGATTAAACTCTGATATACATTTTGAAACTCACTATAAAATTACAATCCTAAATTCATCAAGACTTGAGGGGGTTTCTGTTTTCATAAAGTAGGTGAAAGGGCAATCTTTGTTCTTTCCTTGTGATTTTACCTATACCAGGCTTCCCTACAATCACACATCAAAGTCCTTCAGCTCCCCCCAGCTGGCACCTATCTTCACTTTCACTTTCAGTTTCACAGACAGTTTTATGGCACTTTCCATTTCATTCTTGACAATCTGAGCTACCTACAAAAAAATAAAATAGAGGTTAACAAAGAAAACAAAACTAAAAAAAGAATAAAAAAAAAAAAAGAAGGAAAAAAAAAAAGAGGTTAACAAACTCTGTGCAAAGAATCTTTGCCAGCCCACCCACTGAGGTGATAAGCCAGACAGGAGCTCCTCACTCTAAGCCAGAAAAGAGCCAGCATCCCACACTAGTCTGCACTGAGGAACTGGAGCTCTGCCAGGTTTACTAGAATGCTCACAGCTTTGAAATCCTCAGGGAAAGACTCCAAATTCTCATCTAACTTTTCACAGACAAAAATATCCCTGCATCAGGAATTTCTTTTAAAATGGGTTTAAAGCTGAGCACACTGAGCTCTTTCTCTGACCTTAAGGTTTCTACTTTTCTATAGCCATCCTGGGGCTAGAGAATGGTTCCAGAAATTTCATGTATCTTAGCCTGACCTAGCATCTTAGCTTTCTATAGAATGCACACAAACACTGCAAAAATACCTGAACAGCATCTTCTTCTGCCACTTCATATAAGAGTTCATCATGGAGCTGAAGGATAAAGAAGCCTCCTCTGATGGGGCAAAACATCCCTTGCAGTTTTTTCTTTGGCAACAATCCTAATCCATGAAAAAAGCAGCAAAACTGATCAGTAGGTCACTGGGCTTTGGGAAAGTTTTTTTTTAAATAGTGATTTAAGAAATCTTGAGAAATTATAATTAGGAGAGTAAAACACATAAAATTTGGAACTATCAAGAAAAGAAATACTTGCTGGTTGCCACCTAGCCAGCCAATCAGGTAAATTCAAATCTCCATAGACTTCCTCCCAGAAATGAGAACTCTAACAAAGACGTCAATAAATGGAGTTGACTGACACTCCCTGATGACGTCTTTTTCTGGCCAGAGTGTCATCATGGTAAAACTGGTCTCCAACTGGACCACACACTCTAGACTACTAGGAATTCTAAACCCAGGGTCCAGTTGTGGACTTCAGAGAACATACAAATTCCTGTAGAGACGATCTATACATTTTCAGCAGGTTCTCAAAAGAACTCATGAATCCAAAAATGGTTAAAAATCTAGACTTAGTCACTATTTCCTAATCAGTGGGCCAAGTGGTTTAGATTATGCCCCTCTTATCACCAAAATAAGCTTCAACATTAATACTTTTGGAATAACACCCTTTCATCATTTGCCCACTTCTCAGAGCAGTCCTTCCTTTCTGCCATCCAAATTTCCTTATCCTTCAGGAGAGCACAGAAACCATCTCCTTCAATATCTGGTACTTCCCTCAGAGAGCTCTTTAACTCCCACTACCTGCAGCCCAAATTTTCTCAGAGGTGGCTCTCACAGGGTAAGACAGCAAAGGCAGATGATGCATGGCAAGTTGCTTCCATACCAGGGCTGCAAAGGCTGTGCATATGTTTGCCAGTTTTGCTTAAATCTGATCTGCCCCATTGGACTCCACTTTTCTTGCATCACTGGCTGTCTGGATGGGTTAGTTTTTCTGCTTTCTGATCACTCTACCTTTGTCCTTTTTGATTTCCCTTGGTTACTTCGGCTTCTGACCCAGAATGCCATGATCCTTCTGTTCCCTGTGTGGTCAGCTTCCTCAGGCTCAGCTTCCTTTGATCTCCCTGACCTACTACTGCCTTTAATTCAGCATTACACAATGAAGTCATCCTTAATGACATATCCACATTGTCTTCCACTCATTCTAAAGCTTGATACTACCTATACCTTCATTTGGACACTGCATCATTCTGCTGTGAAAAGTCATGTAACTATTTCACAGTCACGTATCCTATCTTCCATGCCTTAACAGATTTAAAATTCAAACATAGGTTGGTAACTTTCCTCCTAAGCACACAGTACAATGTTATTCCCCCAAATAAGTTCTGACCATATATCCTCTTTCTACAAATACAAAAGTGTGAATGTGTACATGTGTTCAAGGAAGGTCATGAACAGGAAACATGTTCCTTTTTTTGAGTATCAAGAGACCATAAATTTATAGTTTATTTCTGGACAGTTTCACTACTTTGTTTTATATCACACATACTTATATATATAAATATACACACATATGCATACATACATACACATATAATTTTTTAAGGTTTCTATGTAGGGATTTACAGTGCTAAAGCCAGGATAATTGGTCACCCTTACTGTACACTTAGGAGAGAATGAGTCTAAAAAAGGAAAATAACCTCTGAGTGTTATTAAGAGAATAATTTGACTTTGCAGATGCTTTGAAAGGGTTTCAGGGATCATCTTTGGTCCACAGACCACACCTTAAATTAAAAAAGTGTTTCCAGGGAACTCCAAGGAGTATTTTCCTTTTATGATTGCCTTCTCTCATAAGTGTACAGTAAGGTAAGGTGACCAATTATCCTGGTTTCAGCACTGGAAGTCCCACATCATGGGAAACCACTGATCTCCCACGAACTGGGACATTTATCATCCTAGACTCTACAGAGGCTTTTCCATTCCAGAGGTTACAGAACAGGAAATACTGCTACAAATTGAATGCTAAAATATGTAACAGAATCTGTCTTCTCTTAAGCCAGACACTAAAGAGATTTTCAGAAAAGTAAAATAAAGCCACTTATTACGAATTTTTTTGTTCTGAAAAAAATGTCATTATTTTCATAAAAACTATGTTACTGATGTTAACACACGGTAGGTTTATTATTATCTGTAAATGTTAATAAATATTTTTAAATTATCAGTTTTCTAATATGGTATATATTAGTAGATATAATGAACATAAACAAAAACTTTTTGATATTCTTAATAATTCTAAGAGTGTAAAGACATCAAGGGACCAAAATGTTAGAGAACTGTTGAGAAATTAATGTAAGTAATCTTCCCTTTTCTTTTCTGATGTAATTAGTCTCACCATGTTATAACAGGGGCCACATTTATGAACAAACCTGTTCTGTCACTTTGGAGCAAACCCTCTCGATGACCATGGGATTTGAAGGTTGAGTGGAAGGTCTCTAACTGCTTCTGAATATTAACTGTGGCTATTTTGACAATATCAGCTGCCGAACCTTGGACTCTTGTGTTGATGGCCTGACGCTCAGCCTATGAAAAACAACAATTAACAGGTACTCCATCAGATACACCAACATACTTTCATAACTGCTTTTAGTGTCCACAGATTAGTGCTCACATGTGCAACGAGAATGGAAATCTGGAACAGATGTAACCCAGGACATCAACTATAAGTTTCATCCTAAGATTAATAACTAGAATGATCCAGGGCCGTAGATTCTGGACTGTCATTCACATGAGGACAGACTAAACAGAAGGAGGTCAGATTGCTTCAGTTGAGGCTTCAACACTCAGTTAGGAAGCAAAAGCTACATTATACTTAAAATGTATTTATAAGTTCAAAATTATTTTAAAAAATATTTTATCAATGTTCTAAACTTCACTTTAAAGAATCTATTCCTCAAAATACAATTCCTCTTAATCCTAAATAGATATAATTGGAATACCATTCTTTGTGATGTGAGTTGGAATGTTTCAAGTACATCCCCTACATCAGTGGCCTCTCAGTCCTACACAGAGTTTGGCCACAGCAAGCCTGCAGCCCTCTGGTATGAATCAGAGCTTTTTATGGGCTGCTGGGGCTAGTCATTAGCTGCTGGTGAAAATGCAGATCCTAAATCCCAAGGTGTTAAGTTAGAACTTCCCTGAAACTACTGCTGCCATGAGCTTCTTGGCAGGCAACCACAGCTGCTAAAAGTGATCATCCTGGGGCTATAGGAACTGGGATCGAGGTCAATATTCAAGGTGTAATTGATCTATGATTATCACTCCTATTGTCCCCAAAGGGCTCAGAAGATGGGGAGGGTCTACTCACTTGAGGGATCTAGGTAACTTGAGAGGTGTTCTCTAGTTCCCTATCACCTGGGCTACATCCAACTCTGAGTACATTAAATACTGGTTAAAGAGATACACTTAAAAAATATATTAATAACTTGTTTTGTCAAATGCTGATGAATCCATCCTAAACTCACTCAGCTGTCACTGTTTTAAGAGTGACTGAATTTCAAAGTTCTACTGATTGCTCCCTTTCTTAAAACCATATGCCTTTGTGTAGTGGATTGTTATTATTGTTATAACTTGCTACCTTTCTCTGTGAAGTCCTGAGCCTCCACCCATTGTCATGTGATTCAAAGTGTTTTTCACTCTCATGGACTTAACTTGTTTTGGCCAATAAAATGTTAGCAAAACTTACATAAAGCACATGTAAGGAGTTTTGGAAGCTATTTAACACCACCAGAAAAAAGGGTTTATTCCAGATAGGGACTTTTCCTCATTTTGAATTTTAGAATGAAGAAAATGCAGAACACAGCCACAGTCAACCCAGAGACAAACTGTAACATGAATTAAAAATAAAGCTGCTTATTCTAAGTCACTGAAATTCAGGGCTGGTTTGTAACTGTGACATAAGCAAATAAAACCAAAATGTATACCTCATTCTCATGACACTGTATTTCCCTGAGACTATTCCAAAATAAGAAAACCTGGCGGTCTCAGCTTTGTGTCCCACAGCCTCAGTCCCTTCTCATCACTAGCGCACTTTCACATACGGACAAATACATAGCTTCCTGGTAATGGGAGATTATGTCATTAGGACCAACCCTCCCACTGATGATAACCAGAAAAGCTGGCAAGAAAATGCCTCTTTGAAAGAATCAGATGGGAAAAAGGAAGTGGAGAATTACAGAACCTAAAAAACTAGGAGAGAAATGAAACCAAGGAGGTGACCCTAGCTATGGAGGTCACCCTTTTTCCCAGGGAAATCAACAGATTCCAGAAGAGGCAGCTGAGAGGATAAAAAGCTGAGCAGAACTTGATGGTCTTGAGGAGTGATAACAAACATTTGGGTTCACAGCCCAGCAAGTAGGAGGAAGCCTGGTAAAGAGACAATACAATTGTTTTTATAGAAAACTAAGAAAAACAAAAATCAAGAGGAACAGACTACAGGGACACAAGTAAGAGATGTATTAACTACATGCTATTATCAGACTTATTAGACTATAAAATGATCATGCTATCAAGAAAATAAAAGACAAAACTGAGTATTTCAGCACAGAATCAAACACCCATAAGAGCAAAATAACTCTATCACCAAAAAGAGTGCTTTCTCTGTAGTCTGGTGTATGTGTGCAGTGGAGAGATAGTACTGACTTGGAAAGAGCATAAAAAGGCCTTCTGGGGTGCTGGAAAAGTTCTAGATCATTCTGAACTTAAAAGCTCAACAGTTACAAATTAGGCAACTTAAAGATAAGTTAGAAGAAAATATCCATAATTAATCATGATGAAACATAAACATGGAAAATACCAACAAAGACAAGTTTTAAAATTTTGTATTAAAAGTTCCATAAAGAGAGAAGAGATTTCAATGAAACAATGATTGAAGAAGAAATGGCTAAGAATTTTCCAAAATCAACAAAAGATCTCAAGGTACAGATTCAAGAAGTCCTAATGCACACCAGAAAGGATCAATTAACACATATCCACACACAAAGGCACATGAGGTGACAAGAAAAAAAAAAAAAACCCACAAACTTAAGTACATCACAGAATACCTGCTGGAAACCACAAGGGAAGAAAAATACTGTATTGAAAGCAACCTAGAGAAAAAAAGGCAGATTACATTTAAAGAAGAAACAGACCAGGGTGGGCCAGTTATAGGTCAAGTGTGGCCTATCACTTGTTTCTGTAAATGAAGTTTTCCTGCAACACTGTGTCTATGACTGCATCTGCACTAGTAAAGTAGAGTTGAGTAGTTGTGATGGAGACTCTATGGCCTACAAGTACATATATAAGAGAGCTAACTTTTTCTGACACAGCACTATTAAAAACCTAAAGGGAAGTTCTACTTACTGGTAAAACGTTTAAAATTTCCCTCTGAGATCTGAAAAGTGGCAAAGATGTTCCCTATCATGAATTCTATTCAACACTGTACAAGCTAGTAAGTCAAGCAAAAGTTAAAAAAAGAATAAGATTTGGAAAGGTGGTAAAAAAACTATTTTGGGGAGGGGCAGATAATAACTGTGCAGACAGAATACCTGAAAGTATCTACAGATAACATTTTGGAATTAACAAGTAATATTTGCAAGGTTTCTCGACAAAAAAACAATAAAGACAATTATCTTTCTATACTAGCAGCAAAGGGTTAAAAAATGTAAAAAGGGAAGGAAAAGAATTTTAAAAGACACCATTCACAAGAGTATTAAATTTTGTAAATATCTAGCTATAAATTTAATAAAAACCTTATAAGATCTCTTCCCCAAAAGTATACATCACGCTGAGAGAATTTTAAAAGACCTAAATAAATGGCCACATATAACATGTTTATCAACTGGAAAACTCAAATTTATAAATATGTCCCTTAATCCCATCTTCATCTATGAACTCAAAGCAACTGCAATTAAAAAATCCCAACAGGGTTTTGTGTTTGTATGGAAATTCACAAGCTGCTTCTACAATTTATATGAAAATGCAGAAAATCCAAGAATAGGCAAATATTCTCGGGGGGGGGGGGGCAGGCAGGGGGAAAAAAGCAAGTTGGGAAAACCTACTTTACCATATATCAAAACATCTTATAAAGTAGCTGTATAACTAAGGCAGCATGGAGGCTTAATTGCTCAGTCATGTCCGACTCTCTGTGGCCCCATGGACCAAAGCCTGTCAGGCTCCTCTGTCCATGGGATTCTCCACGCAAGAAGAGTGGAGTGGGTTGCCATTTCCTACTCCAGGAGATCTTCCCAACCCAGGGACTAAACCCACTTCTCTTGCATCTCCTGCACTGGCAGGCAGATTCTTTACCACTGTGCCACCCGGGAAGACAATATGGCACTGCTTAAAGGATGAGTAAATAGAAAATACCAAAACAATGTGTCCAGAAACCAACACATCGATATTTGTAGGTTTAATTTTTGGCAAAGATGACTCTGCAGAGTGGGGGTGAGGTGGGTGAGGAAACAGTCTTTTCAACAGCTTGTACAACTGTATATCCATAGGGGTAGGGAGAAATCTTGACCCTCAATTTCGCTAAATATATAACAATCAATTCCTAGTTGATTGTAGATATATTTAAAAGTCAGAACCAAAAACTTCTACAGAATTGACACTGGGGTAGAGAAACCTTTCTTAAATAGATCATAGAAAGCACTACAATAATACAAAAGACTGATAAATCTATGTAAGCAAAGGACTCATATCTGGAATATAAATGTAAGGACTCTCATAAATCAATTAAAGGACAGCCAACTCAAAAACAAAAAGACTTACACAGATGCTTCACAAAGAGATATCCAAGTGGTCAATAAAAATATAAAAAATGAAGTTCAACATCACTACTCATCAGGGAAAAAGCAAATTAAAAGCACAGTGAGGTACCAAGATTCAGACACCAGAATGGCCAAAATCAAAAAGACCAATGATTTCAAGTAACAGCCTGCCTTTGAAAATGTTCCAATAGCTGATTTTATGTGACCAGTAGAAAATTACCTATGCCTAAGTGACAACTCAAATTCTCCACTTTCATCATATTGGCTTTTAGCCAACCCTTACCCAAACTTTTATTCATCTGTGATTATCTTTTTTTCTCATGCCCAGCAATCTAACCTTTAGTCTTCAGGTATCTGTTCAAGTCCTACCTCCTCCAGAAGCTTAAATCATTGACTATACATGTACGTGTCTGCTTTATCTCTTTCAATACATTTTAAGACTTACTTTCCCTAGTGCATCAACTACAGTGCAGATAGTTGTAACTATGGTAAAAGTCTGGTAAATATCCAAGGTCTAGTATGTAGATATATGGGAAGCCAGACAGTGAAGAAGTAACAAAAACCCAACTATTCCTCCATAGTTCCTAAGAGCATTATTACTCTGAGAGGTTGTAGCTCAAGACAGAAGTTTAGTAATTTGGGGGTTGGATATTTTCATTACATACAATGTGTAGTGGTCAATGACACATGAAAGTATGGGGTAAGGGCAAAATACAACCAGTTAAAATAGGAAGGTCTGGACTCTAACAGAAACTTAAATGCTAAAATACATGGAATACTTTTATGGATCCCAATGATTTCACAAAGAGATTTTGGTCATAATTAGAGTAAGTATCGTCAATAAATCTTTTAAATGATATTAAAAATAGCATTTTTAAATATTTTGGATATACTAGTAACCTCTGATGAGCCAGTGTTTTTAAAATAAATAAACAAAAGGATTGAACAAAAAATACCACAATTCAAGGACTGGCTAATCTCTGAAGACACTGGCAATCTGGTGTGATATGACAAATTAGTATATGGTATCTGAAACAAAGAACAAGATGACATGATCCTCTATATAGAAAATCCTAAAGACTCTACCAGAAATTACTAGAGCTAATCAACGAATATAGTAAAGTTGCAGGATATAAAATTAACACACAGAAATCCCTTGCATTCCTATACACTAACAATGAGAAATCAGAAAGAGAAATTAAGGAAACAATGCCATTCACCATTGCAACAAAAAGAATAAAATACTGAGGAGTGTATCTACCTAAAGAAACAAAAGACCTATACATAGAAAACTATAAAACACTGATGAAAGAAATCAAAGAGGACACAAACAGATGGAGAAACATACCGTGTTCATGGATTGGAAGAATCAATATTGTCAAAATGACTCTACTACCCAAAGCAATCTATAGATTCAATGCAATCCCTATCAAGCTACCAACGGTATTTTTCACAGAACTAGACCAAAGAATTTCACAATCTTTTATGGAAATACAAAAAACCTCAAATAGCCAAAGTAATCTTGAGAAAGAAGAATGGAACTGGATGAATCAACCTGCCTGACTTCAGACTATACTACAAAGCCACAGTCATCAAGACAATATGGTACTGGCACAAAGACAGAAATATAGATCAATGGAACAGAATAGAAAGCCCAGGGATAAATCCACGTACCTATGGACACCTTGTCTTTGACAAAGGAGGCAAGAATATACAATGGAAAAAAGACAACCTCTTTAACAAGTGATGCTGGGAAAACTGGTCAACCACTTGTGAAAGAATGAAACTAGAACACTTTCTAACACCATACACAAAAATAAATGCAAAATGGATTAAAGATCTAAATGTAAGACCAGAAACTATAAAACTCCTAGAGGAGAACATAGGCAAAACACTCTCCGACATAAATCACAGCAGGATCCTCTATGACCCACCTCCCAGAATAATGGAAATAAAAGCAAAAATAAACAAATGGGACCTAATGAAACTTAAATGCTTTTGCACAACAAAGGAAACTATAAGCAAGGTGAAAAGACAGCCCTCAGATTGGGAGAAAATAATAGCAAACAAAGCAACAGACAAAGGATTAATCTCAAAAATATACAACCAACTCCTACAGTTCAATTCCAGAAAAATAAATGACCCAATCAAAAAATGGACCAAAGAACTAAACAGACATTTCTCCAAAGAAGACATACAGATGGCTAACAAACACATGAAAAGATGCTCACCATCACTCATTATCAGAGAAATGCAAATCAAAACCACAATGAGGTACCATTACACGCCAGTCAGGATGGCTGCTATCCAAAGTCTACAAGCAATAAATGCTGGAGAGGGTGTGGAGAAAAGGGAACCCTCTTACACTGTTGGTGGGAATGCAAACTAGTACAGCCACTATGGAGAACAGTGTGGAGATTTCTTTAAAAATTGGAAATTAAAAAAATAAATAAATAAAAAAGAACAGCAACAAAAAAAAAACTGGAAATAGAACTGCCATATGACCCAGCAATCCCACTTCTGGGCATACACACTGAGGAAACCAGATCTGAAAGAGACATGTGCACCCCAATGTTCATCGCAGCACTGTTTATAATAGCCAGGACATGGAAGCAACCTAGATGCCCATCAGCAGATGAATGGATAAGGAAGCTGTGGTACACATACACCATGGAATATTACTCAGCCATTAAAAAGAATTCATTTGAATCAGTTCTAATGAGATGGATGAAACTGGAGCCCATTATACAGAGTGAAGTAAGCCAGAAAGATAAAGACCAATACAGTATACTAACACATATATATGGAATTTAGAAAGATGGTAACAATAACCCTATAAGCAAAACAGAAAAAGAGACAGAGATGTACAGAACAGACTTTTGGACTCTGTGGGAGAAGATGAGGGTGGGATGTTTCGAGAGAACAGCATCGAAACATGTATATTATCTAGGGTGAAACAGATCACCAGCCCAGGTTGGATGCATGAGACAAGTGCTCGGGCCTGGTGCACTGGGAAGACCCAGAGGGATCGGGTGGAGAGGGGGGGATCAGGATGGGGAATACATGTAAATCCATGGCTGATTCCTGTCAATGTATGACAAAAACCACTACAATACTGTAAAGTAATTAGCCTCCAACTAATAAAAATAAATGGAAAAAAAAAGAGAACAATTAACAAATTTAAGAATTAAGTGTAAATATAACTTATTACCAAAGCTAATAAATAACTGCCTTACTAAAACAGAACACCTTAAACTGGAGTAATATTAAGTGAACCCATATTTACATTAGTCTCCTAAAGACAGTGGTCAGCAAATACTGGTATATACCATCACTTCAGAAGTCCTTAATGAAACAGAAGATCCAATTCATATGCTAGTCATCTCTAAAAGAGACATTAGCAGGGTTCAGTCTTTGCTGCAAAAGTATATGTCATTAAAATATTAAGTTAAAAATCCAGAGAAATTTCAACATACATGAGCTTTATGATAAGGGTTGTTGTCTTTGATTCCTGGTAAATATCTACGCCTTCCCAAAATGGTCTGAACAAATCCATCTCTTTTACAGTTCTTCACGGTCTCTCTCATGAAATGACTAATCCCTACAAAGAAAATAAAGAAATAATTACAATCAACATCCATCCTTTATCTCACTCACTAGTTTCAATACAGTGAAACATACCAAAACTTGGCGATGATTAACACTAACATCACAGCATCAAAATTTTGCACGTAAACCTTCATTCACTTTTTCTCTCAGTTCTACTGAGAGAAATACATGTAAAGCAAGCTGTCAGCATGACAGCTTGCTTTACATGTATTTGAAAAAGTGCTTGCTTAGACAGCATGTATACATATACTGTGAAATGATTACCACAATAGGTTTAATTAACAGTCATTGTCTCATACAGCCATTAAACTTAGAAACTGAAAGGACTTTAGAAATGACATAAATCTCTTTGTCTTTTAACTACCACCACCAACAAAAAATACAAAACTAAACTCTAGAATGAGAGTGCAGGTACTAAAACCTAGGTGGTTTTATTATAGGACCTTAAGACTATTCCATGCTACTTTTCACAGGGTTCTGTTCTTTGATCACATTAATCCTCTTTCACTCTTTGATCTTAACAATTTCCAGGCTTGGGTTTCCCTGGTGGCTCAGACAGTAAAGAATCTGCCGGCAGTGCAGGAAACCCAACTTCAATTCCTGGGATGGGAAGAGCCCTTGAAGAAGGGAATGGCTACCCACTCCAGTATTCTTGCCTGGACAATTCCATGGACAAAGAAGCCTGGAGGGCTACAAAGAGCGGGGTTGCAAAGGGCTGAACACAACTGAGCAACTTACACTTTCACTTTACAGACTTAATAAGTTCCAACAGCTCCTTCTTAGCATCTATGCTACGATTCAAACAGGACCTAACTGAAACTAATGCATGAGTTATAACATTTCATTAGAAACACATACAACTCCTTAAAATTAAAAGACTATTCCCTATGCCAGAACTCATCCTTTGCTATATAGGTCCATTTTTAGGTCTTCAAATTCTTTGCTCCAGGTGGCCAATCTCTTCGTTGCTCACTCCCATCTCTGAGCTAGAAAAGTTCTCCTCTTCTGAAATATTCTATTTCTATGCTCTTTAAAACACATTCAGGTATAGAGAATGCCAATCTATCTTAATTCTCATGTGCTATTTCTGCTTTCTCTCAGCTCTGCTCATTCTAAGTAATAAACACTAATGCCTCCCAATTAAAACCCCACTTTTAAAGATTTCTGTTGTGTAGGTGGCACAGACTGTGGCTGATAGGAAGGTGAGAAAACCCAACAAGTGAAGCTGGTCATGATATCTGACCACTAGCACAGAAATTTCAAAAAGCAATTAGGCTCTCATCTTCTTCTCTAGAAGAATGACTGTGATACAGCTGAAAGAGCAAAGAAAAGGATGAGATTTAAAAGACTGCACCTCTATGAATTCTTTTACCTGACTCCTGCAGGAGGCCTTCAAATATTCAGACTGCAAGTACTGTAAAAAACAATCAATGCTGAGGTATATACAATAAGCACTTTAATAAATGTATATACCTTGGTAAAAACCACTACAAGATACAAAACATTTTAACCAACTTCACAGCCAGCTCACCATTATCAGCCTCAAACACTCATGGACCTACTTTAATACATCTTATCTTTTTCATGTTCTTGAATTTCATAAATATTGAATTTCACTGTATGTTCTCACTTATGTCTGCCTTCTCTTGCTAAGTAGCATTCCACTACAGAGACATACCAAAATTTGTTTATCCATAATCCTGCTGACAGATAATTTGGTCCTGTTAAAATGGAGACAGTAGGCCCAAAATGAAGTCACTTAGGCTTAACCCTACGTCAGCAAACCAAGACTTAATACCTAACTTGACTGCAGTCTCAATACCCCCAGGAGTAAAACCTTTAACCATTCAATCTGGAATTACATGGTCAGCTTTAGTGAAGTTATCTGCCCAACAGGGCCTTAGGAGGGTGACCTTGCCTGAAACAATACTACATTCTTTGCTAATAATTTCCTTTATCTGCCTACTCCATTTCTACCTAGAAAAAACTTTTTTACAGCTCAGTTCCTTTCTATTGCTAGATGGGATGTTGCTCAATTTATGAATCATAGAATAAAACCAATCTGATCTTTAAATTTACTCAGTTGATAAAGAGAAATGGAGTAACAGATACAGAGAACAAATAGGTTGTTGCCCGAGGCAGGGAGAATGGGGACGAGAGAAACAGGTGTAGGAGATTAAGAGGCACAAACTTTCAGTTATACGGCACATGTGTCACAAGTATGAAATGTACAGTGTGAGGAATACAGTCAATAACTATGTAATATCTTTGCATGGTGACAGATGGCAACTAGAATTATCATGGTGACCATTCAAAATGTGTAGAACTATCAAATCACTGCTGTACACCAGGAACTAACATAGTTTGTAGGTCAATTATATTTCAAAAACAAACTCACAGAAAAAGAGATTTAGATTTGTGGCTATCAGAGGTGGGGAGTAGGAGAAGGAACAGGTGAAGGTGGTCAAAAGATGCAAACTTCCAGTTATAAGAGAAATACTTGGAATGAAATATACAACACAATAAAGCTAATTAATACTGCAGAATGTTATATATGAAAACTGTTAAGAGAGCAAATTCTGAGAATTGTCACCACAAGGAAAAAACCTTTTTTTCTATTTCTTTAATGTCGTATCAAAATGAAAAGACAGCTGCTCACTAAATCTATGTGGTAATCATTTCAGGATGTATTTAAATCAAATGATTGTGCTGTACACCTTAAATTTATAAAGTGCTTTGTGTCAATTACAGCTCAATAAAACTGAGAAAATTTTTTTAAATTTATTCACTTGGATTTTTGTTGTTTAACATTTCCAGTCTTTGGCTGTTGTAAATAAAACTGCTATAACATTCACATACAAGTCTTTCCTTGGACATATGTTTTCATTTTTCTTGGGAAAATATCCAATAGTAGAACTGCAGAATCATACAGTTAATGGTATGTTTAACTTCAAATGAAAGAGCCTTACTGTTTTCCAAAGTGGTTGTACCATTTTACAACCAGTCAGCAATGTAAAAGAGACACAATTTTAAAAAATGTTAGCATTCTAATGTTTCTGTAATGGTACCTCTTTGTGGTTTTAATTTGCTTTTCCCTGAGGACTAATGATGATAACACTTGATGTAGTTATTCAAATATTTTCTTTTGTGAAGTGTATGTTCAAATCTTTCAAACTTTATTTTATTGCAGTATTTACGGTTCTTAGTACTGAGTTGTCAGACTTCTTTATATATTCCAGACACAAGTCCTTTGATAGATAATAGGAACTGTAAACATTTCCTCTCAGTCCATCACTTGCCTTGTATTTTCTTAATGGTACCTTTTATCCGTTATTTATTTTTTATGGTTAATTCAGTATTATCATTAGCTAAAAAACTGGTGTACCTCAGTGTCCACAAAGCTCCTCTCCCTTTTCTTCTGGAAGATTGATAGTTCTAGTTTTTACTTTCAAGTTAATGTTTCATATCAAGTTAATCTTTGAATTCATTATGAGATAAAAGCAGAAGTTCATCTTTTTTCCATACTGGTATCCAGCTGTTCTAGCACTTGGCTGACAAGACCATCTTTCCTCCATTGAATCACCACAGCAATGCTGCTGAAAAGCAATTCACCATGTACATACAGACACATTTCTGGATACTCTTGTGTTTCATTGTTCACTAAAACTACCCTTATGCCTATTCTTGATTACTGTAGTTTTAAATAAATTTTGAAACCAAGGAGAGTAAGTACTCAACACTGTACCTTTCCCTGCCAAAATTATTCTAGTTATTCCAGACTCTCTGGATTTCTACATAAGTTTAGAATCAGCTTGTCAAATTCAACACAAAAGTCTAATGATATCTTGACTGGAAATGCACTGAATCTATACAAGAATTTACAGAGAACTGTCATCATAATAATATGGTGCCTTCTAGTAAAATAACATGGTGAACCTCACATTTACTTAAGTATTCTTCAATTTCTCACAAACCCCAAAGGATTGCTTTTGGGTTCTCAATAAAGTCTTGTACATACTCTATTAAATTTATCCTAAGTATTTCATGTTTTTGATGTTACTGTAAATGGTTTTATTTTTACTTCATTCACTGTTTATTGATAGTATATAAAAATAACTGACTTTTACAAACTGACCTTATATGGTGGGAACCTGTGCTAAACTTAGTTATTTGTTCTAGTAGTTGCTTTTGTAGAATTCACATGATTTTCTATGTACAAGATAATGTCAAGTGAATAAGGCTTCTTTTTGGGGATTGGGGACAGAGTTGATTACAAAGGGACATAAAAGAGCTTTTTGAGATGATGGGGGAATGACTCTGTATCTTAGTTGTAGCATAGATTACATGACTGTGAGCATCTATCAAAATTCATAGAACTCAAAATTCAAAGGTGAATTTTACTGTATACAAATTACCTCAATATACTGCTAAAAGAAGAAAGAATTTAAAATGATGATATTCAAACTGCTCTATAAAAGCAATTGTTCTGTCTTAGTTTATGGTATATTTAATCAATGGTTTACTATTTCAGTAGTAGTAGTAGTGTCAGTCACTCAGTTGTGTCCAACTCTTTGCAACCCCATGGACTGTGGCCAGCCAGGCTCCTCTGTCCATGGGATTCTCCAGGTAAGAATACTGGAGTGGATTGCCATTCCCTTCTCCAGAGGATCTTCCCAACCCAGGGCTCAAACCCAGGTCTCCTGCATTACAGGCAGATTCTTTACCATCTGAGCTACAGGGAAGATCCTAAAGCATAGGACAATTCCTAGACTTAAAAGATTTCCACAGTGACACAGTAGTATATATATCAACTTCATTTTGCTATTCCATTTCTGTCTCTACTTTTATGAAAAAAGTACATTTTGTAAATAATGATAAAGTTACTGATATTTAATTAATAATGCTTGATGAAAACTTCTGTCAATAGAAAATTCTGTAACACACATTTTAAAAAATATAATATGGAAACAGAGTTGAGAAGAATAGTATCTAGAAGATAATTAACACTCAGTACTTCCTTACCGGTGTATCTGGATTTGAAGGAGTCAATGTAGCAAGCAGCATCATTTTCTTTAATACCCATCTGCTCTCCCAAAGACTTAGCTCCCATTCCATAAATGATTCCATAGCAAATCTGAAAGGAACTCATCATACTTAGTACATAAATTACAGTTCAAGACCACATAAAATGCAAACCTAATAAGTTCATTAGGATAGAAATTTGGTAAATTTTTCATAGTAAGTCAAAGGAATGACTAGATTTGCTTTGATGGGTTAGATACATAGAAGCTGATATAAAGTGAAGCCTCTTCTGCCTTTTAGCAATACTTTTTGAGGTGGTAGAGGAAGAAAAGAATGAGTATGAGTGTGTGTGTGTGTGTGTGTGTGTGTGTTAAAAAAACAATGTTAAAAAAAAAAAACAAAAAACAATGTTAGTGATTTAAAAGGGAAGATTTATTTTTGGCTGTCATTTATCCAGAAGTCTTCAAGGCAGCTTCCAAATCCTCATAATACTTCATTAACTGCTGCTTATGGAGAAGGGACTGGCAACCCACTTCGGTATTCTTGCCTGGAGAATTTCATGGACACAGGAGCCTAGTGGGCTACAGTCCATGGGGTCAACTAACACTACTACTACTACTGGCTTCCCTCAAGGCTTTTTCTGACACCAATACAATGGGGAAGAAGACATGCACTGTTGGAGGAAAGAGACAATTCTGATTCCATGATGGATCTGTTTATTTGACTTTACCCTTTGTTTTTCATTACTTTTGTTATTATAATCACATAATGACTTGCAGGGACCTGTCCCTCTGCCTGAAAAGATTAATACATCCCCTCCCTAAAGGCCTGCCTCAGGGAACCTTGTTGTTCTGCTTGAAGATATTAATACATTCCCTCCTTAAAGCTGGCCATTCCAGGGGATATTTGCAAAATAATGGTCTTTATTTCAACTCCTCCCCTTCTATGTTCTATAAAAGAACCTGGGATCTGGACCCCCACAAGATGGTTATTTTGAGACATTAGTCTGCCATTTTCTAGGTCAACCAGCTTTCTGAATAAAATCATATCCCTTGCCTCAAAAAACAAAAAACAAAAACCTTCTGCTTAAAGAAATGCCTAGAAGTCAGAAAAGAGAAGTATTATAAACATTGCTCTCCTCACCTTTGAATAGGACTAAGAGCAGAAAGAATAGGTTACAATGGTTCATAACACAGAGGATGTCTTTGGAAATAAATATCCTCTTCATCTCATAGCCACCTGAAATCCCACAACTGCAGAATTCATTTGGGTTAAACACAAACTCTTGAGAAAATTTTGAGAGTAGTGTAGGAAAATGGTCCAAATAGGTCAAAAAGCAAACTAATTTAATAGTATGTATTGCCTGGGTTCAAATCCTAGTTCCACTGTTTAAAAGAGGCCTTGCACAAGCTACCTTGTATCTCCATTTCAACTATAGAATGAGGATAGTGTCAACTACAAATTGGTACTTGCCAAGCACATTACCAACAACTGAACAAGGGTGTTTCCCATCTGCCCCTACAGAAATTAAAGCCTGTGTTGCTACAGCTGTCAACATCCCTTGAGAGACTTCAAGGTGGAGAGAGGCATTCTGTGTTCCAGCAAATCTGGTAGGACAGGTATTTAGATAGTTAGATGTTTTTAGGAACAGATTTTATGATCTCAATCCTTGCATCTCCTCATACCTAGAAAAGGACTAAATCCCTTCATGGTGAATCATATCCTAGTAATTAGCAAAAAACCTTTTGTAAAATGAGCACTTAATGGTACTGAACTCCACCTTCACCAAAAACTTACATATTGACATTCCTCCCACTACCTATTTGAAGCAGTCTCTCAGAGCTATCTGAGGTGCTGCCTCCTAGGTGGCAGTCCTCATTTTGCCCCAAATAAATCTTAACTCACAACTCTCCAAGTTGTGCACCTGTTTTTAGTTGCCAATAGTAATAACTACATCAGGAGATTGTTAGGATTGTGCTAAGTAGCTTCAGTTGTGTCCGACTCTGCAATGCTATAGACTATAGCCCACCAGGTCCCTCTGTCTGTGGGATTCTCCAGGGAAAAATACTGGAGTGGCTTGCTGTGCCCTCCTCCAGGGTGTTAAGATGAGATGAGTTATTATATACATATGTTTAGGACACCATCTGACACAAAGCAAGTTCTATATAAATATTGTTAAATAAAAGTTAAAAAGAAAAATTGCAAAAAAAAAAAAGGATTATCAAAATTTCAAAGTACTTTTTTTTTTTTAAACATCACATTTAGAATGGTTTTATTCCCTCCTGTTTTCTTTTTAGTCTTTTTACACATTGTAACTCAGATATCGCTTAGCTGACAACCTTGGCAATGCTGAGATGGTTGAGTGCGTGGTGATTCAAGAAAAAAAAAATGATATAGGATAAATAACTATTAAATCATGCAAGAACTTACTAAATACAGGCAGCTATTTAGCATCAGTGTATGCATGTTTAGATAGTAGAGTCAGAATGTCTAAGTTCTGGTTTTCTGAACTTATCCTAGCTCTACCACTGACAGCCATGATGTTAAGCAAACTACTATTAATAGCATAACTCCAGAAAGAATGAAGTGATGGAGCCAAAGCAAAAACAACTTCCAATTGTGGATGTGACTGGTGATGGAAGTAAAGTCTGATGTTGTAAAGAGCAATACTGCATAGGAACCTGAAATGTCAGGTCCATGAATCAAGGTAAATTGGAAGTGATCAAACGGGAGATGGAAAGAGTGAACATCGACATTTTAGGAATCAGTGAACTAAAACGGACTTGTATGGGTGACTTTAACTCAGATGACCATTACATCTAGTACTGTGGGCAAGAATCCCTTAGAAGAAATGGAGTGGCCATCATAGTCAACAAAAGAGTCCAAAATGCAGTACATGGATATAATCTCAAAAACAACAGAATGACCTGTTTGTTTCCAAGGTAAACCATTCAATATCACAGTTATCCAAGTCTATGCCCTGACCAGTAATGCTGAAGAAGCTGATGTTGAACAGTTCTATGAAGACCTACAAGACCTTCTAGAACTAACACCCAAAAAAGATGTCCTTTTCATTATAGGGGACTAGAATGCAAAAGTAGGAAGTCAAGAAATACCTGGAGTAATGGGCAAATTTGGCCTTGGAGTACAGAATGAAGCAGGTCAAAGGCTAACAGACGTTTGAGAAGAGAACGCACTGGTCATAGCAAACACCCTCTTCCAACAACACAAGAGAAGACTCTACACATGGACATCACCAGATGGTCAATACCATCAGACTGATTATATTCTTTGCTGTCAAAGATGGAGAAGCTCTATACAGTCAGCAAAAACAAGACTGGAAGCTGACTGTGGCTCAGATCATGAGCTCCTTATTGCCAAATTCAGACTTACATTGAAGAAAGTATGGAAAACCACTAGATCATTCAGGTATGACCTAAATCAAATTCCTTATGACTATACAGTGGAAGTGACAGATAGATTCAAGGGATTAGACCTGATAGAGTGCCTGAAGAACTATAGATGGAGGTTCATGACATTGTACAGGAGGCATCAGGACCATCCCTAAGAAAAAGAAATGCAAAAAGGCAAAATGGTTGTCTGAGGAGGCCTTACAAATAGCTATGAAAAGAAGAGAAGTGAAAGGCAAAGGAGAAAAGGAAAGATATACTCATTTGAATGCAGAGTTCCAAAGAATAGCAGGGAGAGATAAGAAAGCCCTCCTCAGTGATCAGTGCAAAGAAATAGAGTAGCCATTTAGAGGAAAACAATAGAATGGGAAAGACTAGAGATCTATTCAAGAAATTAGAGATACCAAGGGAACTTTTCATGCAAAAATGGACACAATGAAGGACAGAAATAGTATTCTCCTAACAGAAGTAGAAGATATTAAGAAGAGGTGGCAAGAATACACAGAAGAACTATACAAAAAAGATCTTCACGACCTGTGGTGCTGGAGAAGACTCCTGAGAGTCCCTGGACTGCAAGGAGATCCAACCAGTCAATCCTAAAGGAAATCAGTCCTGAATATTCATTGGAAGGACAGATGCTGAAGCTGAAACTCCAATACTCTGGCCACCTTATGCGAAGAACTGACTCATTGGAAAAGACCCCGATGCTGGGAAAGATTGAAGGCGGGAGAAGAAGGGATGACAGAGGATGAGACAGTTGGATGGCATCACTAACTCAATGGACATGAGTCTGAGTTAGCTCCGGGAGTTGGTGATGGACAGGGAAGCCTGGAGTGCTGCAGTCCATGGAGTCGCAGAGTTGGACATGACTGAGTGACTGAACTAAACTGAACTCCTTGAGGTTGGCTATTCCAGGGGATATTTGTAAGATAATGGTCTTTACTTCAACTCCTCCCCTTCTCTTTTCTATACTATTAATAGCATTCAATGCCTTGATTTCCTCCAATGTAAAGTGGGAATAATTATAATACCTGTTTCATGAATTTATTATGAGCATTAAATGTTGGAATGTTACCTGTTTAACCCAGTTTGATTCTTGCTAAATGCAGAACCCTCGAAAAGATTAGAGAGAACAAAGCTGGCTTTCTAAATAGTGGAATAAACAAGTTTGGTGTTAAACAGGAAGCAACCTAGATGCCCATCAGCAGATGAATGGATAAGGAAGCTGTGGTACATATACACCATGGAATATTACTCAGCCGTCAAAAAGAATTCATTTGAACCAGTCCTAATGAGATGGATGAAACTGGAGCCCCTTATACAGAGTGAAGTAAGCCAGAAAGATAAAGAACATTACAGCATACTAACACATATATATGGAATTTAGAAAGATGGTAACAATAACCCTATATGCAAAACAGAAAAAGAGACACGGAAATACAGAACAGACTTTTGAACTCTGTGGGAGAAGGTGAGGGTGGGATGTTTCAAAAGAACAGCATGTATACTATCTATGGTGAAACAGATCACCAGCCCAGGTGGGATGCATGAGACAAGTGCTCGGGCCTGGTACACTGGGAAGACCCAGAGGAATCGGGTGGAGAGGGAGGTGGGAGGGGGGATCGGGATGGGGAATAAGTGTAAATCTATGGCTGATTCATATCAATGTATGACAAAACCCACTGAAATGTTGTGAAGTAATTAGCCTCCAACTAATAAAAAAATTAAAAAAAAAAAACAGGCAGTGGTGAGAAGTGTTTCATACCTAAAGAGCCCATCAAGAATCACAGCTGTGAATAATGAGAAGAGTAAATGTCAAACTAGTAAAGCAGGATCTTAGAGGTGAAAGTGGTATGCCTTTACCCCAGCCAACAACTCTGCTCTCTTGAAAAGGCCATCAGAGTTCCCACAGGTCACATGGTAAGGCAGTATCGGTGTTAATTCAGGCTAGGAAATGGTGTGAATGTGGCCTTTCATTTCCCTGTGCCTGACAGTCAAACAGAAGCAGGAACTAATATGGGCTTATCTGAAAGGTCTAAGGGCAGTATGAAATTTCACAAGCAGATCAGCCAACCACCAATGGTCTCAAAATACTAAAAAGCTAATAGTTATTGACTATAATCCACAGTTCAGTAATATATATATTTTCAAAAAACATTCAGAGAGCACCTTTCTATAAAAAGCACCATGGCTCAAAGTGTGTGAATGCAGAAAGACAAATATATGTATGCTTACAGGCTAGAGATTTGAAACACACACACACACACACACACACACACACAGTATCTACCATCACCACCACCATAATATCACTAATGCATATGGCTCTCCCAATACTAAGTAGCTTCAGACTAAGTCTATTGGATTCTTTACATTGACTCTACAAAGGAATATATGAATATCGTGAGACAGGCTCAGATGAATGTCATGAAAAATCCAAACAGGGAGAAATCACTTCTCAAATGCAAATGACTGAGGCAGTTAAAAAAATTTTCTGCATCAGTAAAATCCTCTCCATTTGTGTTAAGTATGTTCACTAAAGATTACCTGCTTTGCTTGTTGCCTCAGATTATCCCCAACAGACTCTAGCTCAATCATCTTCCATTCAGCTGCAATACTCTTGAAAACATCAGCTCCAGTGTTTAGCACTTGAATGAGACGATGATCATGGGATAAATGAGCCAAGATCCTCAGCTCAAGTTGAGAGTAATCAGCAGCTAATATTAAACCACCTGAAACAAATGATTTTAGAAAAGTTGGCACAAAGACAAAACCAAGTACTGAGCAGGATGACAGAAATTCAGTTCCAACAAAGAACCTTGAGATCATGCATCCAAAAGCTAAAATCTTACTCTTGACTCAGTTCAGTTCTGTAACATGTAAAAATTTTTTCTGCTTAGCTTTCAAAGGTATGTAATGTATATAAAGCCACCTTTGACCTCTGCCCCTCAACCATTATGGTAGTGCTTTCCTCAGTGTTCCTATAACACTGACATAATATAAATGTCAGAGAGGTTCTTTCATGCCTCTCCCACACAACACTTAGCCACTAGGGACAGGATACTTAATCTTCCTTTGCATTCTATAGAAATACACAGTTCCTGGTACCTAACAGGTCAGAACAAATGGATGTTAACTGAATGAATGAATGACTGAATAAAGAAACTAGTTCCTAATGTGTGTGCATCTTAAGGGAGCAGGAAAGAAATGTGTACTTTGCTTTAAAAATAAAGTCGTTCAACAAAAAACAAGTCAGGTGGTCTGTATGTTCAGAAGAGTTATTAAGGGGATTCAAATAATTTATGTATGGACTAGAAATTTATCTATGGAAAAAACAAAATAAATAAAAGCCAGGTTAAAGAAAAATTAGAAAAATATTTGCAACTGATTCCACAAAGGACTCATTGCTATATTACAAAAATGAGGTGCAATCAAGAACAAAATATAAATGAGCAGTTCACAGAAATAAAAACAAAAGAACCTTAAACATATTAAAGAATGCTTAACTTCATTGACAATAAAAGAAATGCAAATTAAATCTATAATAAGAAGCAATCTTCTTCTACTTATATTGCAAAAATCCAGAGGTTGGACAGCACATTCTGTGGCAAGGCTGTGGAGAAAGAAACATTCATATATTGTTACTGGAAAGTAAATGGTAACTGTGCCCCCCCAAAGTAACTACACAGCAAGTTTATAATAGTCATAGGAGCTAAACCTATTACTAGAAAAGGGAAATGGAAAAAACATCCATAATGTAAATTATGGATGAAGCGGTATAAAATTATTTGAAGCTAGTCTGTGATGTGATGCATATTGTAAACTCCAAAATATCTAAGATACAGAATTTAAAAGATAGAAATAAAACAATAATAAAAATTCATTTATAGTTTTTAAAAAAGAATAAAGAACAGATAGAACAAAATACAAATGACAAGACAATAGACCTAAATCCAACTATACATCAATACTTACTCTAGATAGTTAACTAAACACTGTATTCAACTGGCAGAGATTTTCAGGTTAAATCCATATACATTTAAATAACCTTAATTTTTAAATTTTAAACAAAAGCAGTATAAAGTATTGTTGTGTTAAACACAATCTTATTACCTAAGTAAGAATAAATACATACCATGAAATATTATTCAGCCTTAAAAAAGAAAATTCTGACACAAATGCTATAACATGAATAAACCTTGAAGACATACTAAGTGAAATAAGCCTGGCACAAAAGTACAAATATTATATGATTTCATTATATGAAGTATAGAGAATGGTCAAATTCTAGATAGAATGGTGGTTGCCATGGGCTGTGGGTAGTTAGGGGGCAGAGTTATATTTAATGGGTACAGAGTTTCAGCTGGGGAAAATGAATAGTGCTAGAGATGAATGGTGGTAATGGTTGCACCACAACATGAATGTTCTTAATACCACAGAACTGAAAACTTTAACACAGTTACAATGGTAAAATGCTGGTACTTCATACTTAAAAAGCAAAACTGAAAACTGTCCAATGGCAATAAAACTATCATAGACATGATTTTACCCTTCGAATATAAACTTCTGACAGAACTAAATAAATTCAGCTGGTTAACTGCACTCACCCAGACCTGCCAGATGGCAAAAGATAAAAGAGCAAATATGTATACTAATAGGGCTGATGCTTTGGGAGTTAGATCATGACTTAAAAAGGTTTTGATGATGAGTGCTGAGGAGAAGTCAGACAAGCCTTGAGGGCTACCCCATGCAACAGGAAGCAGCAGTGGGGAGAACTGCAGAAGAAACAAAAGAGCAAAACAAGTTAAAAAGGAACAAACAAAAAAAGTGCCTTTAGAAGTCAAGGGAGGAGAAAAACTGAAACAGAGGGTTCACAGAATGACAAATGCTGTAGAGAAGTCGAAGAGGATGAGGACTAACAAAATTCATTGGATTCTACAAAAAGGTTGACAGAGACTGAGGATAACATGATTTCAGTAGGATGCTGAGCAAATGCCCCAGAAGTTTCCCACAGAGCAGATCATGAAGACAATTATGAGTGACTGTTACAAATCTGGCAATACAAAAGGGAAAAATAGGCTCCACCAAAGAGAGGAAACAAGGAGGAAACAATGCATTCTTCTGAGTCTTATTCATAATTTGTTTTATCAGTGCTTTGAAAACCATTTCCACAGCAATAAGAAGCTCAAAACCATCATCAGTCACCTTACCTGTGAAAGGCACAAAGGCATGTCGCATGCTAACCGAGATGGGCATTCCTCTGTCTGAGGCTCTCTCTTCCATCTTTGCCTGGTGCCTGGCATTCATGCCACAGCCCTTCTTTTTTCCTCCTCTGTTGGAGCAAAAAATATCCATCAGTCGGACATGAGGTAGTCTCAAACATATGAAAAGGGTCTGAGCTTTTCAGTAAGTCAGTATTTCTAAGAAATGTAAAAGCCTTATTTGAAACCCACTTTAAAGCTTAATAAAGATACTAGACCTTGTTCAGGAAACATTCAATTGAACAAGACATAAGGTATTTCTGTAATAACCTTTCCTACAAACTGCTTCACTCAACTCAATAAATCTCATAGATCGTATCTAATAGAAATGATCTGTGCTTTTTCTGAGCACATTCATCTGAGCAGATGGAGATGTCAGGAAGGGAGATATTTCAGACAGTGCTAAACTTGTCCCTTTAATATCTAACAAAGAAGCATACAGTGCTGGTTGATTTAATTAGGCACCCAGGATTTCAGCTTTTTACTGCCAACTAGTTTCTTTATAGACAGACTCAGGATTTGAAATGGGTAGTGCTCGGAATAGAACTGTGTATGCCTAGAACAGAAAATTAAACTATTTCATTATTTTACCCAATAGGCTGTTTTTGAGCCATTCATATTCCCAAAAGTATATTGAAACAAATAAAGACATTTGAGCCATTCATATTCCCAAAAGTATATTACCACAAATGAAGACAAATAGTCTACCTGCCCATAGGAAGTAGGCCTTTGCCTAGAGCTTGGGAAGGTGGGCTTTCCTCTACTACTGTTGGCATTTTTATCTCAAAATCTCTCGGTACATTCTGAATATTTGGCTCTATAAAGGTTATTCGTCCTAAAATCAAGCAGAATGAAGACATAAAATTAGAGGGGTAAAAAAAAAAAAAATTAGAGGGGTAAGGGAGGAGGGGAAATCTGACATTTATTTTAACAAAAATACTATTTATGAATTATCCTAAAATCCATGCTCTATTATTTTTAAACTAAAGAACAATCTCAATGTATGAATATATGAATCAGCTATAATACAGTGTTTTGTATTAACTTCTATAGAAACAATCCCATGATAAGAAGTAATATGATAAATCATACTATTCCCACAGTAAAACAAGTACCAGAAGTTAGCACTATAAAACACTAGCAGTTACACTCATGAGTAAAAGACAAATCAAATGGGTCTTACGAGGAATGACTGTCGAGGACTTTAAAAGCCAGGAATGCACAAGACACAGAAAGACCTGAAGCAGAAGGGCAACTGAGTCCTGAGCAGGGACGGCTGGGGCCCCAGGAGCTAACTGAGGCAGGAGACAGGGCAGCAGTGAGGGACGGCGAGCACAGCCCGACATTCTAGACACCACCTGGCCAGTTTTCCTCCTCCTCCTCACCTATCACGAGAATCAATGGCAGACAGCACTGACATGGCTAGAAACCAGAATCAGGTGGCTAATAAATTTTCTAGGAAACAGAAACCAATTTGATTTAATGCTTGTGGCTTTATTTTTCCCTAAATATTTTACATTTTATTTATCTACTTATTGAATTTTCCAAAAACACAAGTGTTGTTCAAAAAATCTGGGTAATTGTTACGACTGTTTTTATAATACACATATAAGAAGATAAAAATTCTGTTTTATGATACTCTTCATTGTAACAGACTCTCTACCAGTTTCTGTATATAACTGCATCTTCTTTTGAGAATCAGATATTTTAAGTATCTCAGATACAGTTTTAGTGAATAAACTCTTAATATTATGCCCTTGTTATTTAATTTTAGCAAAAATTAGTGCTCAATTAATGGTAGATATTAACATACTTATTAGCATTAAATGGCCTATTCAATTTTACAAAGCTAACAAGTAGCACCAGCCCACTCCAGTACTCTTGCCTGGAAAATCCCATGGACAGAGGAGCCTGGTAGGCTGTGGTCCATGGGGTCGCTACAAGTCAGACACGACTTCACTTTCACTTTCCCTTTCCCTTTCATGCATTGGCGAAGGAAATGGCAACCCACTCCAGTGTTCTTGCCTGGAGAATCCCAGGGACAGGGGAGCCTGGTGGGCAGCCGTCTATGGGGTCACACAGAGTCGGACACGACTGAAGTGTCCTAGCAGCAGCAGCAACAAGTAGCACAGGAAAGAATCCAAGTCTCTTTCTACCTTCTTTTCTATGATAATATTTAATATTCTTTTTAAGTACACTGCCTTCTTTTCTATGATAATACTTAATATTCAGGTCTAGTGTTTGAATTAATGAGGTAGAACTGATGGACAAATAAAATGGCAAAAATAAATTACAAGACATGAACAGTTTCACGGAGATGAATTCTATAATGATAGACTTTACTAACATAAGCTTCTATTTCTAAAATATTCTTTAAGTGCAGGCACAGTATAATGAAAACCAATCAGAAAAACAAGGAATTGATGATTTTCTGCTTTCTAAGCAACAAATAAATTTGCTTTGAAAACTCTCGGTTGACTTTGTTTCTTTACCAACAAGGATTTATTTTACATAAGTTTATAGCATTAGCATATGTTTCAAAACGAAATTCAAAACAGTGCAAGAAACAGGCAGAAGCACCAAGAAGTTAGCTAAATAGGGAAGAAGAGAAAGAGAAATTGTTTAAAACAGAGACTAAGCAAGCAGAGAGAAAAGCAGCTCCTGATGGTGCCCTTAGTCTCAATAACAACAACTGATAATGTACCCTGCACTATTCTAAACACTTTACATATACTGGCCTATTTAATCCTCAGGATTACCCAGTGAGGTAGGACTCTCATTATTTTGTTTCATACATGAGGAAACTTAGGCACTGAGAGGTTAAGTACCTTGACTAAAGATTCAAAGCACCAAGATTCAAACCTTGTGAAAATGTGGTATCAAAGCCCACATTCCACACCACCAAACTAAAATGCCTCCTCTATGAAGGAGATAATGCTGCCCTTTCTTCTACTGCACATTGCATTTTGGCAAATATGTAGAGTAGTACACTACCTAGAAAAAGAATGTTTTTTTCCTTCATGAGATTACATGCATACTTATCCCAAGAGAGACACACAATGGACTCTACCGCTTTCTTCTCTTGATTGAATAAAATAAGACACTCCTTATTATACAGATGCCACACAGCCCTACATAGATTCAACCTGGAGAGATTCCTAGGCGATTCAGGAGAGGGCTGGGACTAAAGTCAGATAAGATCATTAATTCAAATAAAGATTTAATTCCTGGGTATATTCACATCCAATCTCAGACATCCAAATTATTCTATAGAGTACTTGAAAGAAGGAACTATATCTTTAGACTAAATTTCATCTCTTTATCTAGGTAATATCCATCCATGCTTTGGATGCAGTACTGGGCTTCCTAGGTGGCACAAGTGGCAAAGGACCCGCCTGCCAATGCAGGAGACATGGGTGCAAACCCTGGGTTGGGAAGAGGCCCTGGAGGAGGAAATGGCAACCCACTCCAGCGTTCTTGCCTGGAAAATTCAATGAACAGAGGAGCCTGGCAGGCCGCAGGCCACAGAATCACAAGGAGTCAGACACGACTAAAGCGACTTAGCAATCACACGTCTTTCATGTTTATAAAACTTCACTGAATCCAATGATGAACACTTGAATTCCTTGGTCATCATAAGCAAATATTACATAAGAATATTTTTCGCAAACCTGGATATTATCCACATTAAGATTTCTCATTACCTGTAGCAGTGTGTGATTGTGATACAGGATAGATTCTTTCCATTCCAAGAAAAGGATTCAGACGTTTTTCCCGCTGCAGGGGAAAGACCACTTTGGTAATAGCATTAGTGATTCTTCTCCACTCTAAGATCAAGCCTGGTAAAGGATGTAATGGCCTTAATTTATTTAAAACATCCTGCCAAAAAAATTATAATAAAGTAAGATCAGACTCTTGTCCAAATTCCATAGCAAACCAGAATCTCTTTTAAGCAAAAATTACAGTCTCAAAATTAAATTTGGTAACTCCTGTATCTAACTCAACTTTACTATTATAAAATAACTATTTTTTTTAGAAATCACCATAATGATAAATCCACAATAACTATAAATTATTAAATGTAAATATGTTAATGTTGAGTGATATCAATTTAGAACTTAGCAAAGTAGCTGCTTCCCACCCCGTACCCAAGTGTTTACCTCATCTTTTTTCTTTACATTTTCCTCCTCCATTGCTCATGTGATTATAAGTTTCCCAGTTGCTTTTTTTTTTTTTCTTTTTGCCATAATACTTTCATGGATTTTGTATCAAGGAAATCTATTTTTAAAACTTTGAATTTTCTATGCTACAGAATTTCAATGAACCATTAAGGATAAAAACTTGTGAGATAAAAGGGTAATGCTATCAAATAAGTTTTGCTACAGAATGAAGCTATGGAAACTTCCCCGGGGGAGGCAAGTCATAGTTAATAATATTATGGTCAAAATTCTACAGAATGTGACTTCCCTAGCAATCCAACAGCTAAGACTCCACACTTCCAATGCAGGAGTCACAGGTTCGATCCCTGGTTTCTAGGGAACTAAGACCCCATGATAAATGCAAGGTTGGGGGAAGAATCTATATAGGATGGCTACTTGGACTGGTCTCTCCATGTGGCTGTACTTTCAATTCTTATTTTCCATTGATAATTCATTTAGTAAAAATGTAAAATTAAGCCTTTTCTCTCTTTTGGCCCATGCATACAGTTTCCATGAGTTGTGATTAAATTTTACTTTGAAATTAACAGATTATATTCTCAAAATAAATTCATGGAAAACTTACTATTTTGCTCTGGAATTAAAAAAAAATTTATATTAACTTTTTCTTTATTTTTTAAATTCTTCCATATCTTTGTTCATGTTCATTTAACTACAAAAACTATATTCTGCAGTCTGAGAGTAGGGCATGTCGGTCCAAGAGTAGTGCATATCATTAATTAAATATGTCTATATAGGTCTGAATTTACAAACTTTTATATACTCTTTTAATGATAGGAAGGACATACTGTTAAGTCAGATTATGATCCAGATTTTCCATTCTGGAATGTCTCCACAGTGTGTTTGGGCAGCTGAACCAGAAATCAATTTGTTTGTCTAGATAAATTCAAATGGTGGACTACGTTGGATTTTGATCGCATCAGTATTCTTTCAAGATGCCAAATGCTAACAGAAGTTCAGATTCCGCCCTGTGACTGCCCCAGTGAGCACCTTACTAGTGCTGAACTGTTTTCCCAGCCTTAGCTTCCGTCCATTCTCATTTCCTCTTCTGGTAGAACCCAAAGTTTTCTTGATGCCTTGGTTTTTTTCCTCTCCATTTGGTGGCAACTTTAGTTCCAAAAATAAAACCTGCAAGAAATGTATGCCCTTTTAATCAAGAATCAAATCACACGTATTATCATTCAGAAAACATTTTTAAAAGTATTCAAGAAAAGAGTCTATATAGTTCAACATGAGTTGAAAGAATTTTTTTTGGACAATTTGGAATTAACACATTTAATAAGTAATGGCAATAAAAATCTTAGGTAGACTGTCCATACCCTAATTTAGTCAATGTCAGGTTAATTCTAACACCAGGCTCTTAATAATCAAACACAAGAACATATATTTTGTGCTGAACAACTAACAAATAAAGTATTGGCAATAAGACTTCAGTGGCTCTGAGGATTGTAAGTTCACCCAAATACTTCTTGATATGGTAACCAATGTGGCTGCTTGATCATTTAAGCCCCATAGAGGATAGGCATGGGAGCCTTTGTGGCTATTGTATGATCACAAAAATCAGAGAACACTGAAGTAGGAAGGGATCCAAAAAGCCATCTAAATTCCACCACCACAAAGCTACATCCTGAGAATCCCTGAACAAAAAGCCAGGAGAGGGTCCAATGTAGCAATAACAAAAGCTAGAAAGTGACCAGTAAGCACCCACTAAAGAAAGAAGGCTTACAAGGAACACAGATCTAGGCTCTAGGGCAGAGGAAGTTCCCTAAAACATGGATACCTAAAACTCACTAGTTCATACTAGAGGGGTTCCAACTTAGGCAATTCAGAACACTATCTACTCTCTCAACTCATTCATTTATATTCTCTTATTAAGATATGTTAGACAGCATCACCGACTCAATGAACACAAATTTGAGCAAACTTGAGGAGACAGTGGAAGACAGAGAAGCCTGGTGTGCTACAGTCCATGAGGTCACAGAGTCAGACATGACTTAGCAACTGAACAAGATTAGCTAGTTTCTCATTTTTTAAAAACACTTAACTCTGTGGCTTAAAAGGGGAGTCATTTTTATGCCCTTTACATATTTATTGAATATTTACTTTCAGACAGGTATTGCTATAAGTATTTTACATTTATTTTTTATTTCTCACAACTCCATGAGGTATTTCTACTATGAAGTATTTTACTGAGATGTAAAGGGTTGATCTTTTTGCCACCTCTTCTTAATATCTTCTGCTTCTGTTAGGTCCATACCATTGAAATGAACTGAACTGAACTGAAAGGGTTGATAAAGTGGCCCAAAGTCAAGGAGTTAAGGAATAAATAGAAGAGTCTTAAAATATTTACCAACATGCTATAAAACTGAATCACATCTAGAAAACAACAAAACTTCAAAGCTATCAAGTATAAGCACCCATCTATCAGTAACTCTCCCAAAACAACTCAACCATCCCTTGTGGAGTATGGGGAAAGAACACAATACAAACTATTGGGGGAGAAAAGGGCAAACTATGTATAAACTTACATAAGGCGATAAAAATATTGTAGGTTAAAAAAGCAAAGAGTCCTTTTTCACTAACATCTAAGAAAAGTATCTAATTTTGCAGTAAGGAAGGAGTGAAAGTTCATGAAATGACTAACTTCATGGAGAAACATCTACACTGTTATACAACTACTATTACAGATCTCATCTGCATAACATTTACTGAGTGCTTCTTCTGTACCAGGCAAATCTCCTCGTGAAACACACTTTCTAGGATACTTCTTCACTACCTTCCTATTCATAAATAAAAACATACAATACTCTGGTTTCTCTTCAGATCGTATAAATCTTTCGCCTTTTACTAAAGATTTCCGTGGAGAGAAACAATCTTGAGTTGTTAAACTAATTTTTTGAGGCTTTGCTTCAGCAAGGCTGAAAAAAAAAAAAAAAAGAAAAAAAAAAACATACAAAGGAGATATTGGAATACATCTCCAAAGTATTCTGGTTAACCAATTGTTTTATTTTATTGACCTTTGGTGTTTAGGTAAACACATTTATGAAATATATACACACAAACCATTTTTTTGCTCTGAAAATGACTTTCTAAATTCTCCATTCCCATTATACAACCTCAGCAATGTCATCTGAGCTGGTGAAGGAAAAACTATGGCCAGCTAGTTGATAGGCCTGCATCTCAACGGCATCCAGTTTGGCTTGCATTATGTGTTTCTGACTTTCACATTCTGCAGTACTAAAACCAATTCCATTTAGTTCTAGCAAGGCTAGGCAGTACTGGGAGGGCATTTCCACTTTACAGAAAACATCTGGAAGAAAAAAAAAAAAGAAAGCAAAAACCATTAATTCACCAGCTAAGTGACTAGTTCAGCATCGTTACCTATATACATAGCATTTTTCTGGGAAAATCAGAGATGCTACTAAGCTATCCTTCAAGATCCAGTCTCCTGAGCCACATTCTCAAACCATCAGTGAAAGGTATTAAAGTACTTTCCACTTTTCCATTTAAGCTTTGGACTACTATCTGTGTCTATTCAGAGAGTAAAACAGGCAACCTGATGAACAGTCTGAATTGTAAGTGACTTCATTTCTCCCAAGATGATGTTTCTGTTCCTACTCTTAGTAAAACACAAGGTAGCCAATTTTATTTGCTAAGCTGACTATAAAAGGTTAATTCCCCAAAATGATTTCCAACACTCCTGGTCCCATGGTATGCAGGCTTGCACAAAGCTAAATATAAAGGTTTTATATTTTCCAGTGTTCTAAGAGGAAAGGGTAAGTAAGATTCTTGAAGTAAGAAATCAGAGTATTTTTCCATCTGCTGACATTTCTCAACAAAATATTCATTCTAAGTCAGTTTCCCTAGTATGTTCATTAGCATATTAGTCTCAAAAATACTCTAAGAAAGGTTGGGACTGAAAGACACTGTATACTGTGAATTTCAGCATTTATATACTACTCTTACATGTTCATGATGCCTGTTAATATATCAAAGGATCTGAGTAGAACTGAACAAAGACAGCTATTTTAATGTTTGTTTTAATCAAAAGAGTGAAATCATTTGACTATAAAGCCCTTTACATGTTTAATATTTATTAACATTGTGAAAAGTGAGTGTTCATAGAACATTCTATGGGAAATGCTATCCTAAATTTATTAAGAAAAAAAATCCACAGCAAAGATTTCTACTTCCAGTGTTATGGGTCACTAGGACTCTGTGTAACCCTGGCCTGTCTTCTCCAGTTCCACACACACACATTCGTTAAGGCACTCCTGGTCTCAATCAGTAGGAGAAATCCCAAATGATACCTGTTAACTACCACCAAAAGCAAACAAACAAGTGAGAGCTACTAGCCTCTGACGGTCAGAAGATATGGGCAGTCAGAGCCTGGCTTCACAGGCCTGGAGTCAGAGCAGAAATTCATGGAATATGCAACTAGAGAAACAAGGAACTAGGGTCAAAAAAAGAGGAGTCAAGAATGATAGGAAGCCAGCTTGGATTCACAGACAGTAGGAAGAAATAGGGCTGCAATGTGAATGAAGTCTTAGCCCAAAAAGGTTGAGGGGATAACATATCTTTGGAGTAGCAAGAGAAGGAGAAGCCGATTCTCAGGCTCCTGTTCTGAACCAAAACTCCCAAGAAAAGCTAATGCAGGCCGTGAATGCAGTGTAGTTTAGTAACAAGCTGAAGCCAGAGCAAAGTCTTTCCAGAGGAAGGCATCCCCCACCCAGCAAACCCTGGAGCACTCCACTGATTCCCTAGGACTTGCAGCCATAGAATCATTAGACTCAGAGCACAGCTATGAATAAACTATATACAAAATCAGAAGTTTGACAAAAAACAACAAAATTCTGTAAAGCAATTATCCTTCAATTAAAAATTAAATTTTTAAAAACTATATACAAAATCAAACAAGATGAATACAAACAAAACAGCAGGAAAGTGTGATATGTCAATAATCACAATGAACAGAAACACATCAATAATTATAAACTGCCAAATTTGTGGGAAAAAACTGATAGTCTGAAAAAGAAATAAGCTATACTTTGTTTATAAGACACATCTAAAGCATAAGGATCTAGAAGATTTAAAGGGACAGAAAAAAGATGTATGAGGCAAGCAAATAATCAAAAGAAAGTTGATGCTGCCATAGTCATTCCAAAAAAAACAGATGATTAAGAATAAAAATCCTACTAGTGGTAGAACTAGTCAAACATAATAACAGATTTAATGTACCAGGAAAATACACCAATTTAAACCTGTATGCACCTAATAAAGTAGTCTCAGATATGCTATAAAATTAACATTGCCTGAACTATAGGGAAAATTAGATATAATTTTCTGATGATTTAAACAACACTGAATTAACAGACGTTTATAAAAGTCTGCATCCAGAATTAGTATACCTATATTCTTACGTGCACACAGAACATTTACACAATAATTCAGGTTTTAGGTTACAAAACAATTCTCAAAGAACTTCAAAGAATGGGTATTATACAAAGATATTCTCTACAACACAATAGAGATTGAATGTAATAATAAAAGTATAAAAGAAGCTCTCAACTATTTGAGAATTAAAAATAATCTTATAATTTATTCATCTAAAAAAGTCACACCAGAAAATTTTAAATATTTAGGATAAAACAATGAAAACCTTACATGTCAAAACTTGTAAGATATGATGAAAGTAGAACTTTGAGGAAATTATAGCCTTAAATACGTAAATTAGAAAAGAAAAATATGATTTGAAAAGTAACGAGCATAATATCAAACTTAAGAATTTAGAAAAAGGACTGCATATAAAGTCAGGGGAACTCGAAGAAAAGAGATTATATAAAAGTTCACAGAAATCAATGAAACAGAAAACAAAAACAATAGGAAAGATCAAAGGTAAAAATTAGTTTTTTGAAAACACTGAAAAATTGGATAAACTTCTAGTGCGATTAAACAATAATATTATGAAAGAAAAAGACATAACAAACCAGAGATATAAAAAAGAAAAAAATCAGCAATACCTTTAGATAAATGCTTTAAAAATATATAGGCCACTAAAACATAATCAAAAAGATATAACTGAATAATCTAACAGTTATTAAAGAAGTCAAAGTAGTAGTTGAAAGAAAAATTACAATCATTTTACAACCAATGAATTTGCAAAGTAGAGACAATGTAATCAGCAAGATTTCTTTCACATTGCTGTTGAAAGGACAAATTTTGTACAACCATTCTGAAAAACAGCCTACCATTATTTTGAAAGGTTGAATACTCCTATTTCCAAGATGAAGCAATTCTATAGCCAAAAGAAATTCTTACCCAATGTAGCAGGAGACATGTAAATTTACAAGAATATTTATATAGAACTATTTGGTATAGCAGAACAAAAAATAAAAGAAAACAAAACTAGAGACAATCTAAGCATTCATCAATGGGAAAATGGATTAATATATTTTAGTGTGCATGCATGTGCGCACACGCATGCACACACACAGTGATATATTACACAGCAGTGAAAATAAGTAAACTATAGATACTTGCAATAATATGCATGAATCTTCCTAACATGATGCTGAGCAAGCAAAACAAAGACATAGTGTGACAGATGTTTTATAAAGTTCAAAAACAAACAAAACCAAATAATATATTTTTGGACTTATACATATTAAGAAAATAAGGGAATGATAAACATAAAACTTACGATGCATAAGGAAAAAGGAAGACCCAGGTAGACAAATGTCTAAGTTGTTAATGTGAGTTAACAGTTACTCATTATATTATTAAAATAACAGTGAATAAAAAGAGGACCTAGATGGATCAATGATGAAGTGTTAATGAAAAATAAGATTATGACTTATATAAATCTGTGTGGCTGAGGTCAGTTGAAAAAGAGAGAAATCAACTCACTCCACACCTAAAAAAATCATCTCATCTATGTTCAAACTACTTTAAAAAGGAGCTAATTGATCAATGTGAAAAGAACAGGATACTTTGTTCTGGGGTCAAATTAAGCAAAGACACATTCTGTTATTAATATTTATTCATAATCAAACAAAAATCAGCTCTCTACTGGGAGAAAGTCAGCTAGAACACACCTTTCCAACAGGCAAGACGATGAGAAGAGAAAAAGATGAAGATTCTGGAGGCCTACTAAAACTAATAAGCGCAACCTGAAATAATCATTTCCAAATAAAATGTGATGGCTGTCCACATTCTCTCCTAAAACTTCCCTTATTTCAATGTACTTCAATTCTATGTATTCTTTGAATAAGAAATATTTAACACTGTACAAGAATGCATTTAACACCTACAGGTCACCCACTTCTGAAAATTTGCATGGGAAAAAAGCTGTGAAGGCACAAAGAAAAAATTATAAATCTTGAGGGTTTCTTACACTTTTCTGAAAAGGAATGTCAGTCTTTTTTTTTTTAACAGGTGAAAAATTATCTTATAAGTAACGGAACAGTACCCTCCCAATTAGACTGAGAAACTTACAAATCTGGTAATGGGCAATAAATGTCTAAAAAATTACAGACTAATTCATATCACCATCATCAAATGTCAGTGTTTAGAAATTATACAGACTACCCAGGATGCCTATCCTAGAGGCAGACTAGTCAGACTAAGAGGGAATTAGCTATGTTCACTCAGCATTATTGTCCATGAATATAGAAGGAGTCCTGAGGAAGGTGTACTGTGTACTCCAACTTCTTTACCTGCCTACATTGGCTTAGAAAGGCTGAGTTTGAAATACTCGAATGCTTGTTGAAGAGCTGTTAATTAACATCACTTAATCAAGTCTCCTGCAAGCAAATAAGCTTTTGTTATTATTTTATCCCAGTAATATCAGGGAGAACTTTATAACCAGCACAGAGGGTTTGTGCTAGAAGTAATAATAATCATCAACTAATACAATCCTGAATATTCACTGGAAGGACTGAGGCTGAAGCTGAAGCTCCAATACTTTGACGCTTGATGTGAAGAATCAACTCATTGGAAAAGACCCTGATGCTGGGAAAGACTGAGGGCAGGAGGAGAAGGGGATGACAGAGGACAAGATGGTTGGGTAGCATCACCAACTCAATGAGTCTGAGCAAACTCCAGGAGATGGTGAAGGACAGAGAAGCCTGGTGCACAGGAGTCCACGGGGTCGCAAAGAGTCGAACACGACTTAGCGACTGAAGAACAATAGCAACAAGTGCCTAATGTGTGACAAGTACTAAGTTCTCTGTCTCATTTAACACTTTCAAAATAAGAACCAGACTTAGAGAGTTAAAGTAGCTTGCCCAAGGTCCCTCATAAATAATGCAGATTCAAGCCCTACGTCAGTCTCCTGTTTGTAATGTTAATTAATCAGCCAATAAATCCATGGTTTCCATCTCCTTACAATGAAGTCAACCTTGTTTCACTTCATCATTTTCACCTTAAGTATATATTATGCTCTATGAATTCAAGACAGACAATCTAGGCCAGCAGCCTGCACAATAAATCCACACTATTTCTCACAAGGGGAAAAAAAAAAGATTCACATGAATACACTTTGCTGAAAAAAATAACTGTTAAAGAATTCTACAAAGAAAATAGTTCACTGTTTTAAATCCATAAAAGATACATACTAAGTGTATTTCTAAAACCATTTGATAACATTCAAATATAAAATTAGGAATAAATGAATAAAATGTTCTAACTTCACTATAGTAAAGCCAAAGGTCAGCAAACTATGGCCAATCTGGGGCCAGATGTCTGTTTTTGTAAATAAAGATTTATTGGAACACTCATTTTCATGCTGTCTATAGCTGCTTTCATGCTATGATGGCAGAGCTGAATATTCCTGATTGAGATCATCTAGCCTACAAAACCAAAACTAGTCACTATCTAGCTTTTTACAGAAAAAATTATGTTGACTCCTGCACTAGACAATCAAAAGAAAGGGTTTGCATAAAAAGTATAACTTATATTAAAAAAATAAAGTGTAATTTATCCACCTGTGACAGAGTGACTAAATATAGAACTATCCCCAGTCTTACAACATCATAAAAATGCCAGTAACTGTTTTTTTACCTTGAAGGTTTTCCTTCTTCAACAAAGAATTAAGTTGATTCATAGAGTTGAAGATGAGAATGGACTCTACAGATGCTCTGTATCGTCCAGAATGCTCAGTGCTGACATTCAGCCCTAGGCTTTGAATTCCTTGGCCAGTCTCTATCTCTTCCAGGAGTGGAAGCTCATGAGGAAGAAAACGGGAAACTATGCTGTGAAGAGTCGGCTCCTTGGAATCTGGATCTAGTAACCAGCATGCCACCTGAATGGGATAACAATCAGAATATTTTCTTGATTTTCCAAAGACATTTCTGTATCCTTAAATTAAAAGGGGAAAAAAGAAAGCTCATTTTTAATCTCATTCATTTTTACTTAATACACTTAATACTTATTCAGTGGTCTTCCCAGGAGAGAAGGAAAGGACAACTGCACCAGGATAAGAAAAGGATAATTGGTTACTTTTTTTTTTTTAACCAATAAGAGCAGTGACCTTCAAAGAAGAAAAAGTTATACTTTTCCATTATGGCAATGTACCTGCTGTTTTACTTCAGAAGTCACCTTGAAAATCAAATGCCTTTGGGCTAACAAAAATCAAATTTCTGAAAATGCAGCTGGGTTTCTTTTCCATTGAGGCTGACTTTGGCTTATCTACTATTATAATAAAGATGGGCCAATACAGTTTTAGTTTCAACATAGGAAGAAGTGAGACATAAACATTTAACCATTACAAGTTCACATACAGTATTTTAGAATGCATAAGGCTTTCTCTTAAAGATGAGGACCTGTCACCACAACCACCCAACCTGTGATTGGACTGCTATTCTTAGCTTCCCTATGAGACTAGAAGACTTGCATTTTCTAATACTAGATTCAAGCAGTTTGAAATTGGATTTAGAATAAGGAATCTAAACCTTGTTCATAATTTCAAGCATTTATAAATGACTTGGTTACTTCTTTTATAGGCTAAGAATTCAGTTTTACAGGGGGGCACAATCTTGTATATTATAATAAGAAATATAAATTGGGTCTTCTGAATAGAGATAAGGCGGGCTTCCCAGATGGCTCAGCAGGTGAAGAATATGCCTGTGATGCAGCAGATGCAGGCTCGATTCCAGGGTCAGGAAGACCCCTTGGAGGAGGAACCGGCAACCCACTCCAGAATTCTTGCCTGAAAAATCCCATGGACAGGAGTCTGGTGGACTACAGTCCAAAGGATCACAAAGAGCTGGACACACTGAGCTCTCGCGAGAGAGAGACAGGTTATCTTTAGTTATGCTAATACAGTGTCTTGGAGTATCCTGAAGTCACCTAAGAACGCAGGCTAGTTGCCAGGGGTAATCAATCCTGTGACAGGAGAGCTTGAACTTTCAGTTCCACCTCCCCGAATTCCTGGTTAGAGGAAGAGGCTAAAGAGTAACTGATCACCAATGGCCAATGATTTGATCAATTGCGCCTATATAATGAAGCCTCCACAGGAACCCAAAAGGAAGGGTTCAAAGAGCTTCTGGGTTGGTAATCACAAGAAGACTGGGGGAGAGTAGCAAGCCTACAAAGGACAGAAGCTCCACACCTCTTCTTTCAAACCTCGCCCTATACATCTCTTCATCTGGCTGTTGATCTGTGTCCTTTAATATCCTTTGTAATAAGCCAGTAATCTAGTGAGTAAACCATTTTCTTTTTTGTTTGTTTTTTTTAACCTTTTTTTTTTTTTTTAATTATTAGTTGGAGGCTAATTACTTCACAACATTTCAGTGGAAACCATTTTCTAAGTTCTGTTAGCTCCTCTAACAAATTAACCAAACTCAAGGAGGGGGTTATAGGAATCTGATTTATTTACAGCTGGTTGACCAGAAGCACAGTTAATAAGCTGGGCTTGCAACTAGTGCCTGAAGTTGGGGGCTTGTGGGACTGAGCCCTTAGCCTATGGGATTTGATGCTATTTCCAGGTAGACAGTGACAGAATTGAACTGAACTGTTGGACATCCAGCTGGTACCCAGAGAACTGTTAGTGGTACAGAAACAGGCCCCCACCATTAGAAACTAGTGATCAGAACCCTTTTAGAGGTACTGAATAAGAGAGTCTGATGTAAAAGTTGGCAAATGTTTATTATAAAAGTGAAATTTTATAAATTAATAGTTTCTGTTACATCAAAAATGCTATGATTAGTAAAACCAAGTATGGAATATTTCAAATGGTTTACACCAAAGTTGCTATATAAATCTGGGAAGCTACTATAGCTTTAAGAAGCTCATATTACCCATATTCTCATTTTGGACTCTGAAACATCAAAATTTAATGATAACCTTTTATATCCAGTAAAAAGTCAGTTTAGAAACTATATGAAATGTATCACATAAACAAAGTCTGGTTTGAAATATAGAAAAGACAGTGTCATTAGTTTACCTGATAATGCCTTCAAAGTGAAGTAAAAGTCACTCAGTTGTGTCCAACGCTTTGCAACCCCGTGGACTACACAGTCCATGGAATTCTCCAGGCCAGAATACTGGAGTCAGTAGCTGTTCCCTTCTCCAGGGGATTTTCCCAACCCATGGATCAAAGCCAGGTCTCCTGCACTGCAGGCAGATTCTTTACCAGCAGAGTCACCAGGGAAGCCCAAGAATACTGGAGAGGGTGGCCTATCCCTTCTCCAGCGGATCTTCTCGATGCAGGAATCAAACTGGGGTCTCCTGCATTGCAGGCAGATTCTTTACCAGCTGAGCTACCAGGGAAGCCCCAATGCCCTCAAAAATCTCTGCCAAAAAAGCTAAAGAAGCTAAAAAATTATCTTATTATCATTGATTATATTGGTAACAACCAATTAATATCATATCTCAATTCAATTAATATTCCACACACCTCATGTATTCTAGTCTCAAAAAGGGGAAAAAAATGATATCCCTTTCACAGCTATGATCCAATAGATAAATGTCTTCTGAAAGTGCATTATATGTTTATGTATAATCATATAAGTGTATATTACAATAACATTAGTTACTCTTTCTTTAATAATTCAATCATCTTTATAAACAGTGTATCAATTTGCTATTATATGGAAAAGTTCTCACGGGTTAATAAGGCCATTTATCCCTATGCTAAATGGCCTCTAACTATTATCCTTTGTGATCTCTTATATCTATATACGCTTTTACTATTTTCTGCCTCTATCCTCACGGATATTTAAAATATCCTGCTATCATGTATCTAAATCTGACAGTTCTCCTTTCATTTCTTACTATGAGACAGAAAGTTTAGAACATATGACCAAAATGAAAACTTTTTAAGTCTTTGAAAAAGGTATGAACTTTAGTTCTTAGAATTTATAACATCTCTGTTTTTATCTACATAGAGGCATCTGGTGTTAATAATAATCTGTTCTGGATGAATGCGATTACTGGACAAAGGAGTGACTACCCTAAACTACTTAAGCTGCAGTGTTGAAGCTACATAAATACCAGTCATTTAAGAATTAACCCTAAACATTAAAATATTTTTTGAAGTATACAATAATTGTTTAAATAAGACAAGAAACCTTAGGATCTTCATAACTTTGTTCTAGGGAGATGCCACAAGACAGAAGAAGAATTTTATAACTCCGGATGAAGTCATAGATGATAATAGAACGTTCTTTATCAGATTTCTTGTGAAAGCAAGATTGAAGGTGCCACAATCTATCCTTCACAGTCAGGCCTGGATCCAGAGAAGGTGGGATCAAACTGGCACTAATTTCTTAAAAAAATAAAAAAAGAAAGAAAAAAAAATTAAGGCAAAAAGTACACACATTCATTTGAAGTAGCAATCTTTAGTGCTAAGATTGAAAAAAAGCTCAAAAGCATCAGAGTTTAGTTCAGCATGACCTTATTATCCAGGTCATGTTGGCCTGGATGCACTGTTTTGTAATCTAAAAATTAAGGTTTGGGCTAGGTGATTTATAATGCTCTAATTCAGTCCAGTTCAGTTCAGTCGCTTAGTCATGTCTGATTCCTTGTGACCCCATGAACTGCAGCACGCCAAGGCCTCCCTGGCCCTCACCAACTCCTGGAGCCTACCAAAACTCATGTCCATTGAGTCGGTGATGCCATCCAATCATCTCATCCTCTGTCGTCCCCTTCTCCTCCTGCCCTCAATCATTCCCAGCACCAGGGTCTTTTCCAATGAGTCAGCTCTTCGCATCAGGTGGCCAAAGTACTGGAGTTTCAGCTTCAACATCAGTCCTCCCAATGAACACCCAAAACTGATCTCCTTTAGAATGGACTGATTGAATCTCCTTGCAGTCCAAGGGACTCTCAAGAGTCTTCTCCAACACCACAGTTCAAAAGCATCAATTCTTTGGCGCTCGGCTTTCTTTATAGTCGAACTCTCACATCCATACATGACTACTGGAAAAACCATAGACTTGACCAGACAGACCTTTGTTGGCAAAGTAATGTCTCTGCTTTTTAATACGCTGTCTAGGTTAGTCATAACGTTCCTTCCAAGGAGGAAGCGTCTTTTAATTTCATGGCTGCAATCACCATCTGCAGTGATTTTGGAGCCCAGAAAAATAAAGTCAGCCACTGTTTCCCCATCTATTGACATGAAGTGACAGGACTGGATGCCATGATCTTAGTTTTCTGAATGTTGAGCTTTAAGCCAATTTTTTCACTCTCCTCTTTCACTTTCATCAAGAGGCTCTTTAGTTCTTCTTCACTTTCTGCCATAAAGATGGTGTTATCTGCATATCTGAGGTTACTGATATTTCTCCCGGCAATCTTGATTCCAGCTTGTGCTTCATCCAGCCCAGCATTTCTCATGATGTACTCTGCATGTAAGTTAAATAAGCAGGGTGACAATATACAGCCTTGCATGCATGCATGCTAAGTTGCTTCAGTCGTGTCTGACTCTATGTGACCCTATGGACAGCAGCCCACCAGGCTCCTCTGTCCACAGGATTCTCTAGGCAAGAATACTGGAGTGGGCTGCCATTTCTTTCTCCATATGCAGCCTTGATGTACTCCTTTTCCTTTCTGAGACCAGTCTGTTGTTCCATGTCCAGTTCTAACTGTTGCTTCCTGACCTGCATACAGGTTTCTCAAGAGACAAGTCAGGTGGTCTGGTATTCCCATCTCTTTCAGAATTTTCCACAGTTTGTTGTGATCCACACAGTCAAAGGCTTTGGCATAGTCAATAAAGCAGAAATAGATGTTTTCCTGGAACTCTCTTGCTTTTTTGATGATCCAGCGGATGTTGGCAATTTGATCTCTGGTTCCTCTACCTTTTCTAAATCCAGCTTGAACATCTGGAAGTTCACGGTTCACGTATTTGCTGAGGCCTGGCTTGGAGAATTTTGAGCATTACTTTACTAGCGTGTGAAATGAGTGCAATTGTGTGGTAGTTTGAGCATTCTTTGGCATTTCCTTTCTTTGGGATAGGAACGAAAACTGATCTTTTCCAGTCCTGTGGCCACTGCTGAATTTTCCAAATTTGCTGACATATTGAGTGCAGCACTTTCACAGCATCATCTTTTAGGATTTGAAATAGCTCAATAGGAATGAGCTCTAATTAGGTGGGAGAAAATTCTAAATTCATTAAGATTCTAAAAATAAATCTACATTTCTCAGAATGTGAACTGAAATGACAAAAAAAGTTATTTGGAAGTAAATCTTTTAAAAAGGAACTAATATTACAGAGAAGTTTAGTATGAATGTATAAAACTACATCTAAAATAAAAGAAGTTCAAGTAACTACTCACCGTAAGATGTTTTCCTACAAAACAACTGAAAATATTTCATGCTTACTCAGGAATAGACATTATACAGCATCTTTTAAAATGTTTCCTTATTAATTCTGCTCCTAAAACCTAATAATCAACTAGGTATCCAACCACCATAATCAGCTCACAAATTATTTCTAGATAACATCCTTTTAACTATAAGGCTTCTCCAAAGGCTGTGTGATTCAACTACTGTCGATGTCTAGCTCATCACTGCTTCTAAATGAGTTCCAGATATACCAAACAGGAGGAAAAAAGCCTGTAAAGAAACTGCTTTGATCCAGTCTTCAGAAACAAATTTTCTAGGTGGCCAGCAAGTCCTTAAGGCTCCAGTGCCCCCCAAGAGAAAACATAGTATTAATAGCTCCATGTGACAAGCAGAAGGGACAAAGGGGGTATTGGTGGGTGCTTCTTAAAACATTATTCCAGTTAATATGTGAAATAATGTACACAATAGCCAGGATTTTTTTAAAAATGAAAAAGTTTTTCTTATTACTAAAAATAAAGTCTAGGTAAGTATCAGGAGACTATTTCAACAAAAATGTGACTATCCTCATAGAGGTTGCATTAAAATTATATAATAACTTAGAGAAATAGTGATTACTTACCAGAATGCTTTTGTTCCTTCTGCAGTGAAAAATAGTAAGCATCTTTTCCACCCCAGCATACTGCAAGCCCAACCACCAACATGTCATCACAATCTTTAACAGGAAATCCATCATCTCTAATAGAGGCTTCTTGAGGGAAACTAACTATGTAAATTCAAAGTGAATAGTTAAAAATCTCTAAAAGACATTAAATTGAACATTAAATATGATAATAAAAACCATTTGATAATCAAATTTTTCAGACCCCTACAATTTGCATTATATGAATAGTCATTTTTAGATGTTTATAAGATCTTTCTAGGCATTCCATCAATTAAGATAATTGTCACTATCAAAAATCTACCAAAGACTTCTTAAAAAGAGATCTGTAATAATGACTAAGTTTACAATTAACTTCAAGTTTTTCAAAAGCTGCCTTTAGAATTTTTATAACTCAAATAAAAGACCACTTGCACACCACAAAAATTTTACAGCAAACTCAGCAACTTCTAACACTTAGAAACTCCAAGAGTTTTTAACACTTAGAGAAACCAAGAGTCTTAGTTCTTAGTTAAAAATTAGGTATGCGGGATTGGGAATACATGTAAATCCATGGCTGATTCATATCAATGTATGACAAAACCCACTGGAAAAAAAAATAATAATAAAAAAATAATAAAAAAAAATAAAAAAAAAAAAAAAAAAAAAAACAAAAAAAATTAGGTATGATTTTGTATATGCAGTCAACATTTTCCCTAAAATAATACATCTTCCATTCCAAAGACATTGGTCAAAAATATTAGGTCAACAACTAATCTATCTTATTTACAATTATATCCCCAATATCTGGAAAATAACTGGTACATATTCGTTAAATTTAAGTGAATGTTTTTAATCTTTCTAACTGCTAGCACAGGAAATGTACTCAATTTTATTTGTTGTATGAAAAACAGAAAGAGCTAATTAACACTCAAAGTACATAAAACTTGTCATTAACACATATGCTTCCTGAATTGAATATCAAATACTTAGAACTTTATGAACAAATTCATTCATAAATACAGAAATTTAAGAAATTTCATCAAATCTTTGATTTCCACAACATGTTGTCAAGTTGACTACAGCTATCCCCCATAATAATGAATCATTACTGTCATGAAATAAGACAGGAATACATGGTATTATTTGACCAAAAGTTTTAATTCTCTGAAAACCTGGAAGAGTCCTGTGAGGCTTTGTGGTCAACACTGCAGTATGGAATTCATGACTATCAGTGGAGGTATAAATTCTACTTGAGATAAGTCTTGGAAAACATAGCTAATACACACTGTGAAAATATAGTGCCTATTTGTTATGTACTCCTGTTATGACATAAGTGAGTAAAGATATTACAGTTTAAGAGAAAATAATTCATGAGCATCACGTCTGCCATTTGCAACAACATGAATGGACCTGAGTAAAATAAGTCAGACAGAAAGACAAATACTGTATATTATCATTTATATGTGGAACCTAAAGAATTAAACAAATGAATATAACTAAAGATAAACAGACTCACAGATAAAGAGAATAAATAAGTGATTGAGGAAAAGGAGGTTTGAGGGGCAAGATAGCAGTAGAAGATTAATTAGTACAAACTACAATGTATAAGTCAGCTCTAAGAATATATTATACAGCAAAGGGAAATAGGACCATTATTTTACAATTACATTAAATAGAGTATAATCTATAAAAAACTGAATCACTATATACCCAAATCACTGTATACCCAAAACTAATTCAATATTGTAAATCAGTTATATTTTAATTAATTAAAACCATATCATTATGGTGCCATAAAAAAGCTGAACCATATTAAAAATATACATCTTAAACTTTACAAACATATTCAAATGAATATATTATATATATATGATTATTACATATATATGTATATATATATGATTTCTTAAGAGAAATGTGTTTAATGGTAAAGCTCAGCACACTTCACACTGACGCCAAGCATGACCAAGAGCCAAAGCAGCAGATATGTATGAGAAACTTCCACAGAGCCTCACAAAATAAAGAGATGAGCAAGACAACCAAACAGAAAAGCCCTATGGCGTCAGACAGGGCAAAGCCCAGAATGGCACAGAAGAGCGAGCTGCTATTTGAGAGACAGGTTCCTGGCACAGCCAAGCATTAAGCTGTCAAACACTGCTCTAATTCTGGCCTCTGAACCAGACACACCAGCTGTGGTGTCTCCAGTAGCAATAAGCTCGGCTGCTGGGTCAGTGTCTTGGGAGACAACACTGGTATGGAACTCCTATGTGGAGCTGCGATAGCAAGGCTGTTCAGATGGGCTCTGTGGCCCCTTGGAAGGAGGCAGACACAGGACTGATAGTCCCCAGGCACAACAACAGATCAGAGCCAGAGGAACAAACAGTGTCCTAGTGGTCTGCACTTTTTCAGTCTACCAGCTTTGAGCTCTTGGCCTCACTGCTCAGCTCTCCTACCCTCGTGTCCAGATGTCCCCCATCTCTTATACCAGAGGGCTATTATTATTAACCTAGTTGCTCTGAAGAGTAAGGCTGTTCTACATGTAAACCTACACAGGAGAAACTTATTAAACTTTGAACAAATTTATTACATTTAATATCCAATTCTGCAAAGTCTCAGTCACACTATTTTACATATAAATGTAAAAGATTTAAAAAAAAATCTTACCTTGCTTAAACATACCACCAATAGCAGCACTTTTAGAAGATGTCAAATTACTGATCTTTTCACAAGCCAGTGAGATGGAGAATCGAGTTTTGCTTTGCCATTCCTTCATGAATGTATGAAAGAGAGTTTGGTCACTTGCTACATCAATTATGGCCAAACTTTCAGGACTGCATGAGGCTAGAGTTAACTGTGACCCATTCTGCGGTAACTGCGGTGAAAAACTTGTGTCTCTAATAGAACTGTTATCTTTAAAACCATTTCTACTCCCTGGATGTAAATCATGGTTTTTATTATTGGAAGGTGAGCCAAACGAAGAACTTTCACCAAGTTTAAAACCATTACTAATTTTCTTAAGTTTCACAGATGTTCCAAGAATATCTGGAAATGCCAACTTAGAATCAGAAGGAATAGGTGTAGGAGGAATGAGTCCATTATCATGAACTATACTGTTTTCTTTACAAGGCAAGAGGGAGGTTTCACCATGAATAACATCATTCTGTAGTGCCTCAATACCGCCTCTTACTACAATTTTAGGGGAAAATGGAATTCCTTGTACTTGATTTGGCTCCATATTTGAAATCACTTCATGTCTGTCATTTACCTCTGCATTTTCTCCATTCAAACCAGGCAAGTCTGTAGCAGTTAATTTTAGCTTTTCATTTTCTAGAGGACTAGACACTTGGTCTAAAATCCTTTGCAATCCTGGACTTAAATCAAATGATGCTCCTGACCACAGAAATGAATTATCTTGTCTTGTGCCAATTAACTTGGATTTTTGAGACCTTTTATCTTTATCTCCTCCAATTACTTCTCTTTGGGAATAATCATTACCTACAGTCACTGGATCACTCAGTTTCAGTATTTTTAGAGATTCTGCAGTATTATGTTTCTCTTGGACAGGAAATATGTCTACCTTGTCCAAAGCTGCAACCATCTGGACAGAATCAATTTCTGAAAATATAATAGACTCATCACTGAAACAAGATAATGGCTGCTGATTATCTTGATTCTCATTCATATCTGGTTTTTTAATTATGCCCTCTGGTTGTAGACACAGAGAATAATCAAAATGGACTGATGTTATTTCAGAAGGAAGGTGTTCTTTTTCTTGTCCATCAGGTCGTTGTTCTTTTACAAGGTAGTCTTCACTGAAACTGTCAAACAGTAAACTACCACTCAAATTCAAACTTGTTTCAGGAACTGGCAGACACTCTACTTCTGTATCAGTAGAAGTTCTCTTTTGAGGAACCACAGGTATAACTGGCTTCATAGCTTCTTGTGTTTGATAACCTTGAAGAAAACTATTTAATTGGGAGTCAGTAACAGAAAGTTCACTGCCTTTAAAACATGGGCCATTTTCCCCTACTAGTATTGGAGAATAAAAAATTGGGCTTTCTGGAGTCAGGTTATCGACCTCATGCGAATCACTGCTTTGCTTCACTACATCTACAGTCTTACATTTCAAATGATCTGTCATTCCTAGTGAATGCTGTTCACTTGGAAAAGCAACATGAGTCTCTTTCTGAAAGGAGCTCACTGAGCTCTGTTTGTCTAGGTTCTTCTGAATCATCCCTGTTGCCAGGTTGGTGTCCTTGGGTCCTTCTTGGTTGGCATTTTCAGTTGCTATCTGCTGAATTATTTTCTCTGACTGAGTATCCAGGTAGAAACTATCTTCAAGATCACAGAGATCTAAACCTAAGTCAGAAATATGATTATTTTTAGTTCTGTCTGCTGCATAAGCATCTGTTTTTCCTTGTACTCCAGGAGTATTTAGAATATTCTCAGGCTGGCCTCCTAATTTACCAAATGCTCCACTTGGTAGATGTACTTCACTGGGTGTCTCAGTGCTGCTTATGATATCTCCTGATGCCTTAAGATTACTTGATTTATTTTCCTCAGCATTTAACTTGGTACTTTCACATTTCATAATAACATTTGAGTCTCTATTCATATAATTGCTGTGTGTCTCACAGGGTATTTGTTTTGCTATTGTTTTATTCAGTTTGGTGTGAGTGTTTGTCTCTTTATTAAACTGCTTCTCCAAGCACTGGTTAACTGGATGGATATCATGGTGTTTCACATAAACATTCTGGATTTTTGAATCATTTTGTGTCACCACTTTATTTTTTTTTTCTGATTCAACAGCTAATCCTCTTCCATTTTCACTGACCACACTAGTGACTTGAATCACATGTTTACTCTGAGATCCTGTAATAAAGTGTTCCCCAAGAATATCATTAGGTATTTTATTGTTCTTTGAACAACTTTGTTCTGTTTGTGATGCAAATGGTATTATGTTATATCTTCTGTCAGCACAGAAAGATATGTTTTTAGCAAATGGCTCTGGACTTCTAAATTCCATACTCGTCTCATCTAAAGTAAAAGAGTCTTCACAATGAATAGAATTAGACATAGTCCGTTCTTGTAAATTGATTCTACGCATCTTTGTGTCTTTCACAGGGCTACTGTCTCTGGATCGTTTTTGATGCTTACCATGTTTCCAAGATTGAGAGGTTGTACTCATCTTTTCTGAGCTAAAATTTAAAGCTTCTTTTTTTGTTTTCCCTGATGAGAGAGTCTGAACAACTTTCGAAGTGCTTGCTTTCCCCTTATTCAGAGACATTCCTAGCTTTCCTTTCTTAATACTCAAAGAAGCCTGTTTTTTGGCTCTGGAAATGGAATGATGACACTCTTGATGCCCATCCTGAAATTTACAATAAAAGGAATCTGTATGCTCTCTACTTTTATCTAAATCTTGCATGGTATCTGGTAAGTGATTAACAGAATCACTAAATATTGTGTCACTTTTTTTCTTTGATGTTAATCTTTTATAAGAACTCTTAGTTTGAGATATAAGTTTGTGTTCTTTTACTTCTGACTCACTGCTGGTCAATGAGTGTGTATCAGAATTCAAAAAGGAATGTAGATTCCATTGCAGTCCCATTTCAACTAAGTCCTGCTGCAGAATCATTCTGGCTTCTTCTACTATAAGGGTTGCTGCTTCCCTTTCACTTAAACCTTTTCTGCCTGTCACCCAAATAGTTCGCATATTTCGACGCTCTTCAACTGCTTCCTCTTCCTCATCCACTGCCTTTCGAGTACTATACAAGAGATAGGAATGAAATTAATTAATGCATTGATTCATTCATTAATGAAGTATTTATTAAGCATCAATCGAGCTTTTCTAGGAACTGAATAAATAGCACTGAACAAGAGGAAAGTATATCGACTCTCAAAGGACTTACATTCTAATTGGGGAAATCAGAAAATTAAAAAAACGTTAAAACACATACTGTGTTAACTGTTGATAGGTAACAGTTGTGTTAAAAAAAAAAAATGAAGCACCAGAAATGTATGAGTGGCTCTGCAATTTTTAAATAGCATCATCAGGGAAGGCCTCACTAAGACAGAATCCTTAAATGGAAAACTAGAGTTTACCGATAGAATGTGAAACAGAGCTCAGAGTAACTACAAGAGATACAAAATGAAGCGAGAGAATTCAGAACTGAGAGATACAGAGGAGAACCAAAAATTTTTCATATAAATTCTGCTCAAATATCTAGCTGACATCAAAACTATGCAAGTGTATGCAGACTCCAAGCAGCCAGGTAAAAGTCTACACAACTGAACAGAGATTTGAGCTATTGCCTAGAAAAGTTTGAGCTCAACCAAGCTAACTGACTGATAAAATATCAGTGCTCTTCATAGTAAAATAATAGATTCTACACCCTGAATAGTCAAACATATATGTAACTGAAATATGATCAAGAGAAGATGAACAGGATGAGGAAAACTTAATTTTCCATAAAAATTATGGAAGCCAAGAAATTTCTATTTCTAGTGAAGAAAGAACAAGGACCAATTTAGCGTCTCATCCACAATTAAAAAACTGAGGCTAGGCCATAAAAGACACTGCAGCTTCCATTTTGCTCTCTCTTGGGTCAATCACTCTAAGGGAAGTCAAGCATCAAGGCATAAGGGTGTCATGAAGCTCTATGGAGAAGCTCATGTGTAGAACTGAACACCAAATTGCTAGCATGTGTGTGAGTTATCTTAAAAGCAGATCTAAGTCAATCCTTCAGATGACTACAACCCTATGAGAAACTCAAACCAGAGCTATGAGGAAAGTTACTCCCAAGTTCATGACTTGGAGAAACTCTGAGATAATACATAATACTAGTTGCTTTTAAGACACTAACTTAAGTACTTTGTTCCAAAGAAAGAGTTAAAACACCTAGTAAAACTATCAAACTTCAAAGATATGGAAAATAAACCTCAAGGCCTACATATCTGGAAGGGCAAAAGAATCATACTCCCATCAGAAATCTCAAAAACAGCATACAAAGCAAAGAGATAACATTTTCAAAAAACCCAATAAAAGAAAGTATAGGCCGTCCAACCAAGATGTGCTTCAAATACTAAGGTTATGAAAAAACGATTTTAAACATACAAGAACTTGGAGAATTCTACATTATATAAGCCCTCCTCATGAAATCTAAATCTACTAGAGGATACGTTTCATCTGTTCAAAGAGAGGAAGGAACACCTCAGCAGTAAGAATGATGGTAAAAATCTGAATAACTAAAAATGTAGGTTATATTAATCTTCCATTCCTACCCCTACAAGGAGACAAAGGTGAAAAATTAATGTACAAAATTTATATTTTGAGATAAGGTAGAAATAATGCACTTTGAAAATGGAAGGAAAAGGTAGAGGGTAAAAGAAAGCTAAAGTAAGTTCAATGTCAGTGACTGCTGTTAAAGCAATAGATAGGAATTATGGAATACAATTAAAATCTTAACAAACCAGATAATAAAAGGTACCCAATAAAACAAAAATATACACCTTTCTAAATTTAAAAATAAAGTACCAAAGAGTACCCTTAAAGAAACATAGCAAATGTTACATAATACATAATTATAAAATAATTTGAGAGAATTTACACCAGACATCCGTATCAATCAGTGTGAGCAGAATTACATTATTATTAAAAATATCTTCAGATGTTCATTTGTTATTTTTAATTATTAAAAAATTAAAATGAGGAATTACATTTTAAATTTTCAAAGCACACACACACAGAAAAAGATTTTTAATTTGTATCAGAAAGCAAAACACTACTACAACTCAATGTGGTACACAAAAAGCACATCTAAACCAAAGAGATTCAAGAAGACTAAAAATAAAGGGATGGGAAAAGGAATTTCCAGGCAAAGGGAAACAAGAAGAAAGCAGTGAGGGGCACTCCAAGAAGGGTATAATTTAATGCTCAAAACCAAAAGCACAATAAAGATAATTATCTATCAGTCATATTTACTATGAATAGTTACACTCTAAATAACAACCAATCAGCAAACACTGGAAGAGATGCAAGGAGACAAAGAGAGAAGTACACCAACAACTGGTAGACTTTAATAAATAATTCAAAGAAAGATGAAGTACTGGCATTGGGGAATGAATAGGACATAATTAACATAATAAGGTAGATTTTGTGAAAATATCTCATTTTATTTTTATTATAGAGAATATATCTATCCAGTTTGTATTGACCATATTCTATATTAGGAAACAAACTGTTAGTGAATTTCATAATGGAGAAATGTTATAAAACACACTTAGATTACAATGCAATAAAACTAGAAATTACTAACGACAAAAAAAGAACTTCCACCCAGCCATAAAGGGAAAATATGCAAATTCCATAATTCCTATAAAGAAAATAATGAAAGCCTTAAATATCAGATCTCTGGCTACATTTAAAATAAGTGACCATAGGAAAATTCACAGTACTAAATTTATAGTATCAAAATTTTAAATGCAGCATTTTGTTTATCAATAAAAACATAAATGTCAATAAATTAAATTTCTAGTTCAACAAAGTAACTAGAAAAAGTATGACAAAGTAAAACGAAAGCAGTGGGAAGTAATAAAATTCAAAAATAAGGAATGAATGAGGTAGATTTTTTTTTAACAGACCTCATCAGTAAAACAAAATATTTGATTTTTTCAATTTACATAATAGACCACAAGTTGATCTGATCAAGGAAAAAAAAGAAAGTAAAGAAAGTAGAAATTTACAAAGTAACAAATCAAAAAAGAAAAATGGAAGAAATATTTTAAATTCCTAACAGGCTTATTTACAGATCTCTATGAAAATATATTTGAAACTCCAGATGAAATAAATAATTTCATTTGGAAAGGTTACCAAAACTGACCCCACTAGATGTAGAAAGTTTAAAGAGACTGATTTCTGAAAAAATAAAACAGAGAAGCTGGTCAAAAAACTAATCCCACTAAAAGGCACAATCCAAGATTGTTTCATAAGGTAATCATATCAAAACTTTAACCAGTTCCAAAGTACTGAAAATAAGGAAAAATCTTCCTGTTTTTCATGAAGCAAGTCTGATACCAAACAATGATATCAAAACTTGAGTAAAGATAGTGCAAACACACACATGAACACATGCATGAAAACTACAGACTAATATTATTTATGGGTAACAATGTAAAAGTATACCTGTAAAAGTATACCATATTAAATATTAGCAGATAGAATCCAGCATCATGTGAAAAATAATATACCACAGCCAACTGAAATTTATTCTGGAATATAAAACTGATTCAGTAGTAGGAAATCTTACTAATATAACATGCTAACAGATTTAACAGGGGAAAAAAAAACCTAAGACTATCTCCATTGATGCTGAAAAACCCTTTAACAAAATTTAATACCCATTCCTGATACAAAATATTTGAGAAAATTGCAATTAATGGACATTTTCCTAAAATGATCACACACACATACACACACATGGGGCTTCCCTGGCAGCTCAAATGGTAAAGAATCTGCCTGCAATGAGGGAGACCTGGGTTCAAACCTTGGGTTGAGAAGATCCCCTGGAGAAGGGAATGACTACCCGCTCCAGTATTCTGGCCTGGAGAATTCCATGGATTGTATAGTCCATGGGGTCGCAAAGAGTCGGACATGACCAAGTGACTTTCACTTTTCACACAAACACACATCATAATCCTGAAGCCAGTATCTTATTACGGTAGCAGATGCATTTCCACTAGGATCATAAAGCAAAAATGTCCACTATCTCTGTTACCACTATCTACTACCATTACCTATAGTGCTATTATTAATAGCTAATTCAATTAGACAAAAGAAATCTGTCAGAAGCACAAGAATCGTTAGGGGAAAAGTAAAATATCTCTATTTGCAAATGATATGACAATACCTGGAAAATCTTTGAGAATCAATGATAATTGATTCAATGGTAAACAATAAGTAATTTAAACAACAAAAGTATGGATAAAAAATACATAAAGCTCAATAGCCTTTACATACTCAAATAATAACTATGTAGAAAACACAGAAGACAACCATCAATTTAAAACAGAATAATGATTAAATATAATAAAAATAAATTTAACAAGAAATGTACAATATTTGTAGGAAGAAAACTAAAACTCCTAAGAATCTGTATGACGAATATATTTTAAAATTCCTGACAAACCAGTCCTATTAAATTTCAACCCAATTTCAATAAAATATCAAAAAGCACTTTAACTTTCATATAGGCAAGCATGCAAGAATAGCCAGGAAAATACTGAAAAATTCTAAGACAGAAGTTACCCTACCAGACATTAAAAGACACTACAAAGCCTTTATAAATAAAAGCATGGTGCTGGCTCATTAATTGACAGAAAGAATAGTAAATAAAATAGAAAGTCCAGAAATAGACTTAATTACATACGGATATATAACATATGATGGTGGCATCTCAAATCACTGGGACAAAGATAAACTCTTTTATAAATCAGAGTCACTGAGAAATAAAACTGGATCCAGGCTTAACACGATACACAAAACTAAATTCTAAATGCATCAGGAATCTAAATGCAAACTTATGAATATTAGAAGAAAATATGTGAATACCTCTTTAATCTCACTGTATGAAAAACTTTCCAACTATAATTGAGAAGCAAAAATTAAAAAGATTGCTAAAAAAAATTAATGAAAAGAAAATTCTGCATGGCAAAAATAATGCAATAAAGTTAAAACACAATTGGTAAGTTTTGAGAAAATTTATGAAATATACATGTCAAACGAATGGCTGGAACCCTAATCAGTTTTAAAAAGACAAGATTCTAAGATGCTTTAAAAAAGAGGAGAAAGACTAAAACTTCGTAGAAACATAAGGAGAAGACATAACCAGATAATTCAGATATATTTCTTTAAATAATCCTCAAAATTGGAAAAAAATTTTTACCATCTTGCACATTCATAAAAATGCATATTAAAACCATACCAAGACATAATTTTTCATCTATCTGGATAGTAAAAGTGAAAATCTGCTTTTCAAAGAGAAATACCAGAGGCTCCAAATGGCATCACTTGTGCTAAACTCATGATATCAAGTCCAGATTAAATATATAACCTAAATAGAGTTAAAAATCTTCCTCAGAAGTGTAATCCTTTTTAAAAAATTTTTGGAAGTATAGTATTGACTACAATAAAAGCTCTATATTTTTGGTTTAAAGACAAGTTTTAAGGATTCGCTATTCCAAAGGTCTAAAGAATATAACTAACTCAGATGCTTTTCAAGATTATGTTATCTAAGGTAATCTATAATAAATAAAAGCTAATTTAAGCTTATTGATTTAATTAAAACAGAGCTGTCTTAAGAATTATCAGTATTATTATAATACTTTTATTCTACTTAAGCTGACAAATTTGTCAGTAAGAAAAATAATTTGGCATGGTAAAATGTTTAGTATAATCTAAATATAATTGTTTAGAGAAGGGGTTCTCAAACTCTAAGATCTAATGCTTGATGATCTGCAGTGAAGCTGAGTAATAATAATAGAAATAAAGTGTACAATAAATATAATGCACCTAAATCATCCCCAAACCTCCCCCATCACCCACCTTGGTCTATAAAAAAATTGTCTTCCACAAAACCAGTCCCTGGTGCTGAAACAGTTGAGGGCCGCTGGTTTAAAACAAGTAAATTAAATAAACAAAAGGACAATTAAAAGTTTTCTAGGTAAAGTTTTCAAACAAGCTTCTTGAATTTTTAGTGTAAAACTCTAAAGTTTTGCCAAGACTAGGTTAAGTAATGGAAATCTATTGAACATTTAGATCATTCCAAGTAAGACACAATAGGTGAAAGATTACTTTATGTAGGTTTATCTACTTTTGGCTTCCTATTATTGCAAAACTAGCGATAAAACTTGGGATTATTAGTAAGCGTGTTTGGTGATGCCAAATATAGGCACTTTCCATCTACCCCCACAAGGATTAAATCCTGAGCTGCTATACATGTGACCTTCAACACTCCCTGAAAGGAGTTCAGGGTGGAGAAATCAGGAATTTCCCAGGCATGCAGTGCTCTGGGGAAAACAGGCAGAACATCTTCAGATAGAAGAGTTTATGGGCCCAATTCTTACAACTCCTCCTACCTAGAAAAGCACTAAAATCATTAACGATTACACTTGCTCCTCATGACTAGCAGCAAGCCTCTGCCAAAATGTGTGCTTGACTGCACGTACCCTCTTCACTAAAATCATATGTAACACTGACCTTCCCCTCTACCTCATTCGAGCAGTTTCTCAGCTATCTGAAATACTGTCTTCTGGGCTATACTTCTCATTTTGTCCCAAATAAACCTTAACTCACAGCTCTCATATTGTGCTTTTTTTTTTTTTTTTCAGTCAACAGTGCCATGCTGAGAAATTTTTCTATGAGAAAGCATATGTTTCTAGAAGTTATAAACTCTTTATGATTTGCCAAGCTGCAGAATCCTAGTGTAACAGGGAGTCCACAATTGTTTAGTTTCTAAATTTTCACCAGAACTTAAGGTTTTCAAAGGTTACAAATTCTAATACAAGTAACTAAAGCTACAAGAAACAACAAAGGAAACATCTCCCTACACAAGGAAAGCAGGATGTGTTCTTGGCTAAGAAAAGGCATGGGTAATAAAGATGCATTTTGTTAAAGGAAATGAGAGTAATTTTGTCTGAATTAGAGCTTCTGGTTATGAAGGATAAACTAAAGTTATACAAAAAGCTGAAGAGAGATAAGATTTTACCACGTGTAATCAAGCTGGCTAAAACTGAATAATTATAAGGGTTTTAAAAATCAAGTTTTACTATCAATAGTGTACTTATATAAAACTAATACTTAATTTTTCCTCATCTGCTAAATAGACAAGTATTGTTTCATACTGACCTGTGATCCTACTTAGGCAAGTGTCCAAACAATTTGATGTCTTCAACAAACTTCCCCAAATCAAATTTTAAATGAAGTCTTTTGACCACAAACTAACTTTGAAATTTTCCAGAGGGCCTCTGGAACAAAGACGTTAGGCTTGTTTGATAGTACATCACATGGGAAACATTATCAAATAAGAAGTAGTAGTAAGCCTTCTTTATGTTGTATTTGTATAAGTATATAAGTGTTCCAGAAACTGTGTGAAGTTCCTGAAAACTTGGTATAACCTAATATAATCCTAACTGATAATTCTAGTCATTATCTTAAAATTGTGTATGACAATCCTCTGGGACCCCAATAAGAAATAGGTAACAAGTAAACAATTTTCTTACTGCTGTTCACTTACTTTCTAAAACCTCTGTCATCAAATTGAGGCTCACACTAAAGATATTGAACCTGAGTAACGGAGAAATGACCTATGTAACTTTCATACAAAGGCAGCAGAATCTATAAAGACTATGGCAAGTATAGATGAAGTTCACTCTACTTCTCAACCTGGTACCTTGTTTACAACGTTACAGCAAAGCAGTATTAAAAAAGGACCTGCATGGTTAATCACTATTCTTGCTGCACTTAAATAATCAGATCAAGTTTAACGCAAACAAATTAGTTTTACTGTGATACTGTCATTATCTTTGGTTAAAAAAAAAAAAGAGGATAATTAAAGAGAGAAAAATTACATTTGCACCTTTCTGCTGTGCTATGCTATGCTTAGCCACTCAGTCGTGTCCAACTCTTTGTGACCCTATGGACTATAGTCCTCCAAGGCTCCTCTGTCCATGGGGACTCTCCAGGTAAGAATACTGGAGTGGGTTGCCATGCCCTCCTCCAGGGGATCTTCCCAACCCAGGGATTGAACCCAGGTCTCCCACATTTCAGGCAGATTCTTTACTGTCTGAGCCACCAGGGAAGTCCTTGCATCTTTGTAGCTATCACTAAAAACAAAGGCACCCCTTGAGCCCTGTGAGAAGGGATGTTACCAAGTGCTCCTGATCATGACATTGTGCCAAAACTATACAAAGTATTGACTCTTGAGTAAGTCTCACAGCTAAGGAAGACCACCTGACATCTGGTCCCATACAACACAGAAAACAAAACAATGAGTAAGAAAAGTCATTGACATCAATGTCTACTGCTTTCACCCAGACACCAGATTCAAGTCTTGCTTTAGCAAAACATGAAACCCTTTCTCCTTTTCTTTCCTAATTTCACTCTGACATTGGCCTGGAAAGATTAACATCCTCATCTGTATCTCCCAAGCCATTACTAAGAAGAGAGAACCTTTAGTATTCAGGATGGAAGATTCTCTTTCCACATGCACTAAAAACCTGACTGGTAAATTTACCTGAACAGGTAAATGCAACAATCCTGTGAATGAATCTATTATCAGTACTTGCTTAATAGGAATGGTTGTGCCCCAACAGGTCTTGTCTTTGTCTGTGGTGGTTATCATTCTTCTTGGGTCTATGAATGCCTATATGGCTCCTATATGAGCCTACATGGCTCATATGGAATATGCCTCTTAGGTTTTCTAACTGTGACCCATAACTGTTCTAGAAAAGGCTTAACAGGAGGCATTCACAATTCAAAAACTGCTTCCTTTGGCAGGGCCCTACTTCCCTGATTAGAAGTTAAAACAAAGAAGAATATGATCAGGAACAGTTCCTCAACTCTTAGGGAACACTGCAGATTCTATTGCAAAAGCACTAGCTATCCAACAAAAATACTTAGACTCTCTGGCTCTTGATAATAAGACGGCTCTTAATAAACTTTTAGCTGAACAGGGAAGTGTCTATGCTATGACCAACACTAACACTGTACCTGGATTGACACTTCTGGTGAAGTTGAAACTTAATTATGTGAGATCACTAAGTCACTTGGCAGCAACTCATTCAATAGGGTCTTTGGTTTGGGTCTTGGGGACTATGGCTCTGACGCACACTCCAAACACTGGGAGTTATCCTATTTATAGTTATCATAAACACCAATGCATTAGATCCTCTCAAAAGTTTTAAATGATTTTTAAATTTTGTTTTAAACTGAATTTAGTTTTTAACAACTTCCTCTGTCAGTGAGGCTGAGGGGTAACAGACTAGTGAGACTGCAACTTGGCTGGACCCTTCTGAAGAGCAATCTGGAATCCAATAGAGCTATATATATGTACTTACCTTCTGAAATCTCATGTCTAGGAATTTACTCTGAAGAAATGTCATCAACAATATGAAAATAAACATGCACAAGGTAATTCACTGCAGATTGCTGGTAATGGTAAACTATCTGAGACAATCTGAATGCTGGATGGGTTTTCCAAGCACTGAAAGGGAGACCAATCTCCAGATACATTAGTTTCTATTCAGAAAATTAACATTAGTACAACACTGTATCTAATCTACACACCTTATTTAAATTTTGCCAATTGTTCCAATTATGTTCCTTTTCTAATTCAATCTAGAGTAAGGTGGTACATTTGGTTGTCATGCCTCTTTAGCCTGCTTTAATTAGAATCAGCTCCTCAGTCTTTGTTTTTATAACTTGATGTTTTTGAAAAGTCCAGGCCAAATAGTTTGTAGAATGTCTCCCAATTAAGGTTTGCCTGATGTTTCCCTACAGTTAAATTCAAGGAAGACATTTCTGATAAGAATATTCCAGGAATAATGTGTCTTTTCCAGTGTGTCCCATGAGGAGGCAGATAATATTGATGTGTCCTATTACTACGTGTCACTAATTTTGATCAATGATGACTTTGGGCTTTCAGAAGAGGCATAGTCACGGCAATAACAGCCTTAACATAATGAAGAGATTTCAAAATGTGTTTACAACTTTTTTCTGATTAAATTTTTAAAAATGTGTACTGCTTTCAGATGACTTCCTGAAAGGGTTAAGGGTGATATTTGGTATGTTGTTACCACAGAGATACTCCCACAGACAAATTTTTTCACCTCAGGTCTTTTATTACATATTTCTAAGCAAGTATGAATGTATTCAAAGATTCTGTGAAAATCACAGGCTCCAGAGGAGATCAACACCTTTATAAGTAGGTTTTAAAGCATACTCTATGTAGGTTTTAGCCAGAGGCACACCCATAGTGACAAAACGGCACACCAGTAGATAGTCTATATCTATAGATCTGGGGGTCACAGGGAATGGCCCTGCCCCCACTAGGCACTGTCTTAGTGGGGACTCCATGGTGGGCCTCCCACTGCAGCAGTCCTCTCCTCGGGTTGCACGTGCTCAAGACTCCGGGCCATTTCATCCTTCAAAATCTAGATAGAGGCAGCTATACCACTATAGCTGGTTGCAGGGCACGTTGCACCAGGGCCAGCTTGCAAGAACCAAACCTGCATTGCTGCCGGATACACAGAATAAAGCCCATGATGTGAAGTGGCACTGGGCAGTGAGACCTTTCCTTTGATTATGCGCCCCCATCCCTTCCCACATGTTACAAGTTTCAGAGCCTGTGTCAAGGTTCTTAAATAAGAGCATCTGCACTTAAAATGAGTGGGAGGAAAGAAGCATTGAACTGGAAATGAGATTAATGCTCTAATTTAGAACAAATTAAAACCTGAAAATAAAACTGTAAACACTTGAAAGTGCCTAAATAGCTACAGAATCTGGCTGAGATTCCATATAACAAAGAGTTCAAAGAACAGTGGTTGAGAAAATAACCTATTCCTTGATAATATCCTTAGGCCAGCCCATTCAATGAATTAGTTTTAAACACACACATACACACACATATATGTCAAAGAGTCCTCTTCTCATAAACTGGTTTTGAGGGACTAGGGTTCCAAAGAATATTCAAGAAGAGTAAATATTAAAGTGTTCTTGCCTGAAGGAAAATCTAAAATGAGTCCTGGATATAGACTGAGAACTAAAATCCATCAAAGCAGAAAGCGTTGGTAACTTAACTTTACTTAGTCTTTCTAGGAGAAAGTTATGATACTTTTAAAAGTGCCTTTAAAGTCATAAAATATATTTTAAATATATATACACAAAAAAGTAATCCTCGAGGGGGGAAAAGTAGCCAGATTTTCTTCCACTGATACCAAATATGGCATGATATTATCTAAGAGAAAAACACGCTTTAACATCTGAGCCACCAGGGAAGTCCAACAAATTATCTACTACTTACAAATCAGCCTGTTTCATTTAATAACCTATGTAGACGAGGGGATTTTCTTACCTTTTAAAAGGTGCAGCATTCTTCAGAACACTTTCCACCTCAGCAACATCTGCTCTAGCAAGATCAGCCACAGTAAGAAAACCAGATGCATAGAGGAATCTGGCCCGCTGTGCATTAAGTAATGATACCCGGACCAGGTCACACAGCTCCCTTTGGATGCCAAATGTAAGACGCTTCTGAAATTGGGAAAGTAGTAGCTCCATGTTGTGCCAGCCCAGGCGGTTGGAAAACACTGTAATCATCCCTAGAATATTCATGGAATAATTATTGAATTAAAAATTTTTTCTAGACCAATTCTCCATTTCTTGAGAGGTAGTTTTGTTTCACTCTTTTTTTTCCCTATAGAACTATAAAGTTTATGGCCCAAAGTGTAAATTAATAGTAGAGTAGACCGATATCAAGGGCCTAGCTAGTTGGCTAGACACATTAACTATTATCTCGTTTATTCTTAATCATAAATTTATATCCAAAAATATTGAGGCAGAGCACATAAAAACAAAACAAACAAAAGCCCTCACTAGTTCATTCCTCTCTTTCTCCCTCTCACTCTTCCTTATTTTAAGGAAGAAAGTACTCTGGCTTCCACCTAGAGAAAACAAGAGAACTAATTTAAATTGTCAAGTGCTAAGAGGACTATTTCCAAAGGGTAAGGGTCCCATTGATATTTTCTTAAAAAATAAAAAAGTTGCCCAGCTTGATAGCTATACTCTCGTAAAATAAAGAGGCCAGAGCAGCCAAGTGTCAAATCATTAAGAAAATCACTCCCCTATGAGAACATTAATTCTAGAGGTAATCCGAGATCTTTGATGCCAGTGAGTTAAAGATAAGCCTCTCCCTTCTCACTCCCCTCTCTCAGCATCTTTCCCTCAGTACTCCCTCACATATACACACACCTTCACAATGAAACTTATAAATACAGTCTCCAGTAGCCCAGGATTGCCTTCCTAATGGCTTATGGATTTCGTAGTAAAATCAGATATAGAACTTCCCTTGTTTGCCTACCTTAGAAAAAAATGAACTTAATTTTATTAATGAAAACCAGTATTTCCTTAGAGAAGAGATAATATTTAGAACAGTGAGATAGAAATCCAGAAATCCCTCTTCATTTGCCATCCTCTGCAATAACAAGTATTAATCAGTAACTTGAAAAAAGCAAGACAAGTGAGAATTATGTCTACTTCTTCTTTCAAGACCCCTACCCCAGAAAAAGAAAAAGAAAACAGAAAGAAGAAAGATGGTCAGCAGGTTGCTAACAGATAGAAAGGGACCAAGATACAGACACTCAGCTAGCTGCCAGTCTTCTGTAGCAGGGTCACTGAGCCCAGAGGAGTCACTGCTGTAGGTGTTCTGATGACGACAGGGACTATACAAAATTATGGTTTGACATGATCGCATCACTTTTAGAGAAGCCTACAGTAAAATGGAATTTGAAAAAAGTGATCTTAACTTGACCTCAAACCACAGAGTCTTAAACAAATGTGGGAATGCTTATTTAACTGACCTGCATAAACAGCAGCTGACTGTTGTAATGACTGAATCTGTCCACGATTGCATCCATATTTCTGATTAATTTCCTTTAAGGGAACTTCACTGATTAAATCTAATAGCACAAGACTGGTAAAAAACCTGGAAAGTAAATTACCAAAAGTACAGTAAGAGGTCACTTACGTTTACTATGAAAGCACAATATAGATTCTGAGAAATAAGAAAGAACCAAAAAAAGATAAGAAAGGGTTTACACCTCTGAGAAAGAGAGAAGATTCTTAATAGGATATAGCATTAGTGGACAAAGAGCTCAATGGTTGTAAAAGTAAATTCTAACAAATGTTGGCACTATAGCAAAAAACTAATATCTGTATAACAAAAAAAATTCTTCCATATTTCAATACTACTAACTAACTTTAAGAAATGAGTCTTAGTTCAAGAAAGGTGATGGCACAAATATTTTTTTTAAAGAATGCTTGATACACAATTATATCATTGAATCATGTTTCAACCAAAATTTGGTTATAAAAAACCAAATCAATTGCCTTTTGATGTGAAAAGCAATGGTGCCACAAATCATCCAAGTATATTTGGATTATATGTATTTGTATATAATCCTTACAAAATTTACACTTGAGTATGACGTAAATAGGAGAAGGCAATGGCACCCCACTCCAGAACTCTTGCCTAGAAATTCCCATGGACGGAGGAGCCTGGTAGGCTGCAGTCCATGGGGTCGCTAAGAGTCGGACACAACTGAGCGACTTCACTTTCACTTTTCACTTTCATGCACTGGAGAAGGAAATGGCAACCCACTCCAGTGTTCTTGCCTGGAGAATCCCTGGGACGGGGGAGCCTGGTGGGCTGCCGTCTGTGGGGTTGCACAGAGTCGGACACGACTGAAGTGACTTAGCAGCAGCAGCAGCATGACATAAATAATATGAAACTATTGCTTTAAGAGAAGCAATTTTATTGTATTTCAAAAAAGCTAAAGCCTATGTAATTTCTCCACCTGAAATCTTTCAAATGGCTCTACTCTACTGGTAATGAATCACTTCTAAGGGTAATACAAACCATATCCTTAAATGAAGCCACACTAAGTTGGCAGTTTTGATTCACATCTTCTTTATCGGAAGAAGTAATTAAATGTTCTACTTTAAAAAGTCTCAATATACAGTAGCTTCTTATAAGCTACAAAGAAGAAACTAAAATATCAATAAATTTAGTAAATACAAGAAGTTGAAAATTTTACTATATTCAGGCAAAACTGGCCATCTGCTGTATAGCCAATACTGTGTTAAAAACAGAATAGTCCAGGCTCCTTGATATTTACCTTTTATGGATGGCCACTTGTCGGTGCTGTCTCTCAGTTCTGGCTACTAAATTTCCTTTCACACAGCGAGCCAAGAACCCTTCTTCAACTCCTACTAGCTCTGCCACCCGTTTCATAGAAGCTGGCAACTTCTCCCATAAACAGAAAAATCGATACCAATCAATAGTAGTCCAATCCTCAAACACAGGTGTAACCTAAAGGAAAGAAACATCATTCATTACTTAAAATTACTGCATTACAAAAGGGACAAAATTGTGGATGTGAACTTCATATTAAAAACAAAAGCCTCAATATTTGGATTTCTAAATATGATAATGTCTCATTAAACTTCATTTAATCACAAGCAACTCACAGATGAGAAAAACACTAATAGCAGCCACCCAAAAAAGGAATAAGAATATAGATATACAAGAATAATGTTTCTCTTTGTCATGGAATTAAGCTAGTATAAATTTTTAAACTGTATATGCTAACCACTTGAGAATTACTAGGAAAATAACTTCAAAAAATATAGAGAAAAATTAATTAAAGAAGTTTAAAAGTTATATACAAAAGTGTCTGCTAAACTCAAAGAAACCAGTAAAAAGACAAGAGAACAAAAGAAGACATGAGACACAGAAAATAGACAAAATGTGGAAGATGTAAATCCAACTACACGAACAGTAACATTAAATATGAATGGGTTAAATAACCTATCAAAGATAGAGACTGACAGACTGGATTAAAGAAAACAACACAGAATCCAACTATATGCTGTCTGTAAGAGACACATTACAGATTCAAAAATACAAATAGGTCAAAAGTCACATATGGATGTGACAGTTGGACCATAAAGAAGGCTGAGTGCCAAAGAATTGACGCTTTTGAAATGTGGTGCTGGAGAATACTCTTCAGAGTCTCTGGGAGTCAAGGAGATCAAACCAGTCAATCCTAAAGGAAATCAACCCTTAATGTTCATTGGAAGGACTGATACTAAAGTAGAAGTTCCAATACTTTAACTACCTGAATTCCAAGAGCCGCCTCATTGTAAAAGTATCTAATGCTGAGAAAGACTGAAGGCAAGAGAAGGGGGTGACAGAGGATGAGATGGCTAGACGGCATCATCAACTCTCTGGACGAGCCTGAGCAACCTCCAGGAGATGATAAACGTCAGGGAAGTCAGACACGCTGCAGTCCATGGGGTCGCAGAGTTGGACATGACTGAGAGACTGAATATCACCACCCATACAATGACTACTATTCTGCATTAAAGAACTTAAGTACTGATACATGATAAAACATGGAAGAATCTTGAAAACATTATGCTAAGTGAAAGAAAGCAGCTGTAAAGGATAACATATTATATAATTCTATTTATTGAATAAGAACAGAATAGAAAGCCTACAGAAAAACAGAATGTACACTAATGGTTTCTCAGGGGTAGGGGAGAATGAGAAGGTTGAAAGAAAATGTGGAGTGACTGCTAATAAGTACAGGGTTTCTTTCTGGGGTGATGAAAATATTATGCAATTAGATGCTAATGACTGAACAACTCTGTGAACATACTAAAAATTATTGACCTGTACACATTAAATGATATACTATGTGAACTGTATTGCAACAAAGCTATTTTCAAAAAAATTCAAATTCTCTATGAGAAAATTTTCAGAACACTCTTGAAAGCCCCAACATAGACTCAAAGAAACATCTCTTTTCACGAGTAAGACCAATCAAATAAAAAAGAAGGATGTCAATCAGTTCTCCTCCATGTTAACGTATAAATTTAACAATGTCAATGAAAATACCAAGTTAATACTAAGCATTATACTAAAAGGTAAGCAAGCAAGAATAGGTATGAACATCAGAAAAGAACAGTGAAACTAACCCTACTAGATAATACAATAAAAGCTTTTAATTAAAACAAAGGTAGTAGTGTACATATTAGTAAAATTGGTCTATTGTCAGGTCAACAAATGAAATAAAAATATACCCAACAACAAATGGAAATTAGAAATGTATCTAAATACAAATGCATACTAGAACATAAAAACTGGGGGGGAAAAAGTTAAATGAAAGCAGAAGAAAATTTTTCAGTCATTGTGTATAAATCAAACCTTTTTAATAAATTAAGATGTGACTACAGATAGCCATTATAAAAAAGATAAAACTGAAGAACCATATATTAGAATAAACTTTAAATGGAACATAGCTCAAAAGAGAGAGACTAGAATCATATAATTATTTGAAGAAAATGTGAGAGGATACCTTCATAATCCCAGAGCAAGCAAATAATTTCTCACTGACTCTAAGGTTCAAAATTCAACTATATATTTTAAAATGCTATACAAAATACACAATAAACAAAATCAAAAGCTGAGTGAAAAACTAGGAGAAAAGTATTTACATCACAAAGAACTACTCTCTTAGTATATATAAAAGAACTCTTAAAACTTAAGAAAAAGACCAAAAACACGATAGAAAAATGTGCAAAAGACACAGACAATTCATAGAAAATAAAACCATACTGCCTTAAATATACAGAAAAAAAAGTTCAAATTTATCCATAATAAAAATGCAAAAAGTATACGCAAAACAGAAAAGCTTAAAAAAAATATAAAAGCTTGACAATATACCTTTTTTCATGAGGCTGCAGAAAAACAACCACCTCATATAGCACTGGTAAAATTGGAATTGCAATTTTGCAAAACCAAAATCACATGTCTTTACACTTAATTCAGCAATCATACTTCTTGGATTCTTTCCTAAAGATACACCTCCATCAAAACTACAATATTATGCACCAAAGTTATTCACTGCAGCATCATTTGCCATACCAGAATATTGGCAACAATTCAAATATTCATCAGAGGAACTGACTGAATAAACAATGGTATATCCACATACACAATGGAGTTATACAGATATAAAAAGAATAAAAGTCTTCATGAACTGATAAAGAGTGCTTTCCAAGATATACTGTTAAAGGGGAAAAACAGGTAGAAAGTAATGTATATAGCATGCATGTGTGCTCAGTCACTCAGTCGTATCCAACTCTTTGTGACTACATGGACTGTAACCCACCAGGCGCCTCTGTCCACGGAACTTTCTAGGCAAGAACACTGGAGTGGGTTGTCATTTTCTACTCCAAGGGATCTTCCCGACCCAGGGATCAAATTCAAGTCTCTTGCATCTCCCACACTGTCAGGCAGATTCTTCACCACTGCGCCTCCTGGCAGGCCTCTTGCATTAAATCTAATTTTCATGGAAGTAAACTGGAAGTCTGACCCTAGAGCTCATAATCATAACCACTGTACAGTAAGTGAGACTTATTTTTAAGGCCATGCCAGATAACTGGTAAGACCAGCTTTGAGATTCTTCTTAGCCACATTCTCAGGCACAGAACTTTGATCATATGAAGTACACATGTGAAGCAGAAGTACACACATTCACTAGAAGGAGGAAAAATGGCCCTGTCCAGACATTTCTCCTAGTGCTCACCCCTATACAGTGTTTTTATTGAAATACATTTCTTGATAAGCCTTCCTAATTCTTAACAATAATTTCAGATTTACCCCCCACTCACTTGCCTATCAAAACACACATATTTGCTCCTTCCCTCCTCCCAGCTTTATTGAGGTAATTAACAAATGAAATCAAATATATTTATTTAAAGGGTACAATAATATGATTAGATATATGTATTCAGAGTGAAATGACTACCACAATCAGGTGATTAGCACATCTATTACCTCACATAGTTACACTGTGTGTGTGTATGGTGAGATTCTCTCTGTAAGCAAATCCAAGTATACAATACAGTATGACTAGCTATAATCACTATGCTAGCTATAATCACTATGCTGTATATTAAATTCCCAGAACTTACTCATCTTACACAGGCATACCTTAGGGATCCTATAGGTTCATTCTAAAACATCGTGATAAAACAATTATCACAATCAAGTGAGCCACACAAGTTTTTTGGTTTCCCAGTGCATATAAGAGGAGTCTCTTAAGTATGCAATAGGATTATGTCTAATAAAATCCAAGCACACACTTTAATTTAGAAGTAATTCTGGGGACTTTCCCTGTGTTAGTGGATGGGAATCCGCCTTGCCAGTTCAGGGAACAAAGGTTCAATCCCCAGTCCAGGAAGAGTCAACATGCCACAGAAAAGCAAAGCCCATGCGTCACAACTACTGGGACCATGTGCTGCAACTACTGGAGCCTGCAGGCTCCACGGCCTGTGAGCCACGATCAATGAGCCCCTGTGCTGCAACCACTGGAGCCCGTGTGCCTAGAACCTGTGCTCCACAAGAGACGCCACTGCAGTGAGAAGCCCGTGCACACAACTAGAGAGCAGTTCCCACTCTCCACAGCTAGAGAAAGCCCACACGCAGCAACAAAGACCCAATGCAACTAAAATAAATAAATTATTTTTTAAAAAATTGTTTTTAATTTTAAAAAACAAAAATAATGCTGGGACTTCCCTGGTGTTCCAGTGGTTAAAACTCTGCATCAATGCAGGGGGCCCAGGTTCAATCCCTGGTCAGGGAACTAGATTCCATGTGCCACAACTAAGACCCAGCAAGGCCAAGTAAATATTTTTTCAAAATAATAATGCTGTTAGGGAATTCTCTGGTAGTCCAGTGAAGTGACTTGGATGCCATGCTCTCATTGCTGAGGACAGGTGTTTGGTCCCTGGTTGAAGACAAGCCAAAAACATATGGCCAAAAATAAATAAATAAAAAATTTTTAATTAAAAAATAAAAACAATGCTGTTAGAAAAATGGCACCAAGAGACTTATTCAATGTAAGGTTACCACAAACCTTCCATTTCTAAAAAAGAAATCCAGTATCTATAAAGCACAATAAAACAAAGCAACACACAATAAAATAAGGAAGTATGCCTATAACTGAAAGACTATACCTTTTGACCAACATCTCCCCATGTTGCCCAAACCCAGCCCCTGGCAAGTACCATTCCACTTTGTTTCTGAGTTCAACTTTTCCACATTCCACATGGGTGAAACCATACAAAGTTTATCTTCCTCTGTCTGGTTTATTACATTTAGCACAAGGCCCACCAGGTTAATCCATGTTGTCACAAATGGAAAAGTTTCCTTTTTTTTAATAGATAAATGATGTTCCATTGTATACACAGCTTTAACTTTCTATTTTATGCTGATAACTTTGATTCTATACAAAAACTCTGTATTTTTACTTCTCCATCCCCTCTCATTTAATGGAGGTTATATTATAATTATAATACATTTTATGTATCCATTAGCAAATTATAATTGTTTTCAATGTTTGTCTTTAACTTTTGTATAAGTTATTTGCAAATTACCATTATATTCTGAATTCTGAATCTGATTATAAATTTACCTTTACCAGTTGAGTTTTATACATTCATGTTTTATGTTGTTAAACAGCATCCTTTCATTTCAGTGTAAAGAACTTCCTTTAGCATTTCTTATAAATGCATGTCAGGGATGATGAATTTCTTCAGCTTCTGTCTGTCTGAGAATATCTTTATCTTACCTTCATTTCGGAAAAACAGCTTGCTAGGTAGAGTACTCTTAGTTGGCAGTTTTCTTCTTTCAATATTTTGATACATCCTAACAATCTCTCTGCAAAGTTTCTGCTGAGAAATCTGATAGCCTTATGAGGTTTGCTTGTACTTAACAACAGTCTTTTCTCCTGTCGCTTTCAAAATTCTCATCTTTGACTTTTGACAGTTTGATGTATCGAGATGAAGTCCTTTTGGGGTTGTACCTGTTTGAGGTTCTCTTGGCTCCATGTCCATATCTATCTCCATATTTGGGATATTTTTAGCCATTATTTCTTTAAATAGACTTTCTGTCATTTTCTCTCCCTCCTCCATCTTGGATTTCAATAATATATATGATGGTGTCCGATAAGTCTTGTGGGGTTTTTTCACTCTATTCTTTCTAGCCAACCCCCCACAACACCCCTTCCTCTGGATGTATAATTTCAAATGACCTATCTGAATTCACTGATTCTTTCTTCTGCTTTATCAAGTCTGCTTTTGAAGCTCTCTATTGAATTTTACAGATCACTCATTGTATTCTTCAGCTCTGGGATTTCTGGGTTTGGGGGGCTTAGTGGGGTGGGGGCTTTTGTAAAACGGTTTCTATTTCTTTGTTGAACTTTTCATTCTGTTCATGTATTGACTTCTTAATTTTGTTCAGTTGCCTATTTGTGTTTTCTTTAATGAAGTTAACTGAATTTCATTAAAAGGATTATTCTGAATTCTAGGTCAGTCAGTTCATAGACCTCTTTTAAGTTTGGTTACTGAAGTTTTTATTAATTTATTAATTTCTTTGGTGATGGTGGTGGTGTCATGTTTCCCTTATTCTTCACTATGCTTGCATGTTGATGTTGGTGTTGGTGTCTGTGCATTTGAGGAAGTGGTCACTTCTTCCAATCTTCATGTTTGCTATGCCAGTGGAAGACTTTCACTAGTTAGACTAGTCTGGGGAAAGAGTCAGCTGGTAGAATTCATAAGGGAACAGCAGGGCCTCTGAGCTGCCTGGTCGGGTGAAACTGCTAGCCTGGTTACATGGACAGGCATGACCCACGACTGTGCTCGCACAGTCAGGCAGGCTGGCTGAGCTCTGAGGTTGGGCAGGGCTGCTTCTGGGTTCTCTGGTCAAGCAGGAACGAAGTGTACTCCCTGGCTATTTGGTGCATTCGCTGGATTCCGTGTTCAGGTACAGGCAGAGACTGTGCTTCACAGTTGGGTGGGCCCAAAGGATGAACTCTGTATTCATGCAGGATTCCAGGCTATATTCCAGAGTCAGGCTCCCTGGTCAGGCAAGGCTGCAGGCAGGCTCTGCAGCTGGCAGGGCTGCTGGCTTGGCTCCCTCTCTTTTTTTTTTAATTAAAGTTTTTATTATAACTTTTTATTAAGAGCTCATAAATCACATTCTTAATCTGACTCTGTTACTACATTTTCCCTCTATGAATTCCCCCCAGATATTTTTTTATTCTTATAAAAAAAGAATAAAATTTTTTTGTTGTTAAAAAAATAAAATTTATAAGTATATACATTGAGAATTATGCACAGGCTAGGGATGCCAGCTGGGCAGAACTGCTCGCCCTGCTTCCCAGTCAAATGGGGACATCATTCTGATGCCACAGAGAATGGAATCATTTGATGGTCTTTCTGATTAAGAGAGAGATGCAGTACCACTGCCATGATCCAAATACCAGTCACTGTGAGCTCCATCTGTTTCTTTGTTCCTAGCTGACCGCTGCTGGTCTAGCTAACCTTGCCAATTCCCCTAGGTTTCTCTGTGAGGCAAGACAGAAGTGACCTTCCCAAGGAATGTTTCAGAATGCTGAGGAAACTGGATGCCAACCTTGACTCTCTTTTTCCCACTAGAGAAACCATGGATTCCCCAGTGAGGCACTGTGCTTACTTGAAGGAGGGGCAACACAGTCAAAGTGAAACCACTGCTATTAGCATTCTACCGTGGCTTCTCTCAGTTTTAGCACTCTAAGAGAGTGTTTTAACCTCACCACCAGGTTCTAGGATTTTTAGAAAGTGTTCTTGACTGTGAATAGTTGCTAATTCATATTTTTGATGAGGACTAGAGTCAGAGATCTCTTTTACAACCATCTTGCCTACATCACTCCCCACATCTACTCTTAACTGCAAAATTAAGTCTTTCCAGTCAGGTTCTTGCCAGAGAATATGACCTCAAACTGTATTTTATCCAATTATTATAAAAAATCCTTGCCATAAGAAATAATATTTATAAAAGATTATCTACTGTAAACAAGCTCTTAAAATTCTTCATTGCATTTATTATAAATACTTTATCAAAAATGTAAGTCCCATAGTGTGATTTTTAGGACTACATTTATCTTAAGCAATAAAATGCAATACTTCTAATTTGTTTTGTTTTTGATCTTATTAATATTAAGACTAACCAGCTTTACTGTTTGCTACAGTTGCTAGACAGCCCAGAATCAATGTTGGGCACAACAATTGTACATGACTTACTGGTGTTCTTGTTTATGTACCAATCTTTGCTTGAGTTTTACATTATGATCTTATCCTTAATTTCCAGATATCTCATTACCCTTTGCTGTGTTCTTACAAACTGTCTAATACATGTTTTTAATAAATCACCTCAAATCCCTTTGAAAGAAAGCTGGAAAAAATACACAAGTAGGCAAGCAGATTTAAAAGGTCACTAGAACATTTAGCTTATTACTTTTCGTCTTACTTCGTCTTACTTATTACAATTCGTCTCATTTCACCTCTATTCCCACCAGTACTATCCTAGTCAAGGAAAGCAGACAATATATTCCCTTAGTGTATTTTTGATGTTCAGGATTCTTTATAGGTATTTTCTCCCCATTTTCACAAAGATAATAATGAAGAAAACACAGAACTTACCAGATAAACAATATGCAGATCATTCTCTAAAACAAAGCCCTTCATTGCTCTTTGTAGGTCAGCAAAAATATCTAAAGTATCAACTGGAGAAAGTGAAGAAGAAAGAGTTGCCGAACCAAGGTGTGTTGGATGATATATATTTCCTGGTTTGGGAGTGGGGGTAGGGAAATAATGGATCAAATGTTAAAAATAAAACAAAATATTGTCTTTTGGCATTCTGTAATTAATCTTTCAGGCTCTGATCAATTTTACAAACAGAATCCAATGCATGGATATTTATCAGCAGGCTCTACGCTACTTGTCTGATGTGGCTGAACACAGCACTGATTTACTTAAAATGAGTTGACAAGTCAATTTTCTTTTACTAAAACAGTCTTAGATACTCTAAATCACTAAAGATAAAAAAAGTAAGTTGCAATTCAGAAGTCATATTTACCTTCTGCTCCATCACTAGCTTCACTAATCTGGATGAATTCATTTTCTAGTAGCCACATTACACAGGCCTCAATTGCTCCAAGTTGAACAGAATCTTTATTTTTCTGAATTCCCTGCTTCCCTTCTTTCATACTTGCAGCCAAAAATGTGCAAGAAGCATAAGTCTGTATATCTTGTGATGTACTTGCCACTCCACCAACTATTATCTGAGAAAAGAAGTTCGAAATCTTCTGTAACTTTTTAATGAAACACAGGCCCTCATAAAATAAATTATTTTTCTCTTAAAATGTTATCAGCATCTTAATGCAGAGACTCTTTATTAACTCTTCCACCATCATTCATTACAAAGAAGGATAACACCTATTGACAACATGGAAAGTTTTCCTTAAAAGTAGATCCAGGGACTTCCTTGGTGGTCCAGTGGTTAAGAATTCACCTTGTAATGCAAGGAACATGGGTTTGATCCCTGGTCAGGGAACTAGATCCCACATGCTGTGACGCAACTAAGCCCGCAACTAGAGAGTCAGTGTGCCTCAACAAAAGATCCCATGTGCTGCTACTAAGACCCAAAGCAAATATATCAAATATATACATATATATTTTTTAAGTAGATCCAACATGTTCTCAGAAATGAAAATATCAAGAACTATCTAAAATGCAAGAACTAACAATATAATTAAATAATACACACACACACACACACACACACACACACACATATATATACTATAAAAATAGGTGGCGCTAGTGGTGAAGAATCTGCTTGTCAATGCAGGAGACACAAGAGTCACAGGTTTGACCCTAGGTCGGGAAGATCCCCTGGAGAAGGAAATGGCAACCCACTCCAGTATTCTTGCCTGGAAAATTTCATGGAGAGAGGAGCCTGGCAGGCCATATTCCACGGGGTCACAAAGAGTCAGACACAACTGAGCAATTGAGCACACACACATTATCTGGATGGAGGAACTAAGGTCCACTGTTGTCATCTTTTTTAAAAAATTCAGAAAATAATAAAGAACACCTAAAAAATAAACAGAACCATCTGGCATTTGGATTTCAAACCACTATTCTGAAGTAGATTTATATGGTGCTAGCTGTATTAATCTGTATTAAACTATACAAAATAAAAGAGATTCAGACTTGAGAAGGTTATAAATAATCTCATAAAAAAACAGAAAGCTAAGATTTTTAACACACTAAAGCTCTACCATTGTACTATATGAACAAAAAAGTGAATGGTAATTTAGTGAACTCCCTCTTACCTCTAGAATAGCTCTTATCATGCTTGAGGTTACTTCTTCTCCTTCTTGTCTTTGCAAACAGCTACGAACAGGTTTCAGAGATCCCTGAAGTAGAGCTATGCCTTTTGATTTCTCAGAGTTTTTACAAACTAAGATACTCTCACCTATAACGGAAAAAAAAAATACATTTGCAAAATCCCAACACATCTCCATAAGATATCTGCTAAAGAGAATTTAAATTGTCTTACTTGTTTAAAAGGAAACAATAGATGACAGTGGCTGTTATACAATTACCACAAGTGTTTTTATTTTCTGAATTTTGGATTAAAGGGGATAACAATATGCTATACCAAAATGTGCCACTTTAGCGTAAGGATTATTTTGACCTGAAGGCAACTGAGAAGCAGCAAACATAGAGCTCTCTGCCCTCTCCCTATTTCTTAGAAGCAGGACATAAAAATCTCTGTGAATGTGTTCCCCTTCCTGCCTCTCATACCAGGAGAAAAATTCTTATCACTGGAGACAAAAATTCAGCACTGACATAGGTGTGCACAAACCTTACTATATAAAGCTTAACTTGCATTAATTTCCAGCACATGCCTACCCTTCCACAATCTACCACCACCTAGAAGCCCAAACCCCTTTTCTTTTTTTAATTTATTCTTAATTGGAAGATAATTGCTTTACAGTGCTGTGTTGGTTTCTGCCATACATCAATATGAATCAGCCATAGATACATATGTCTCCTTCCTCTTGAATCCCACTTCCACCTTCAACACCATCTCATCCCTCTAGGTTGTCACAGAGCACCAGGTTTGAGCTCCTCGAGTCATATAGCAAATTCCCGCAGGCTATCTATTTTAGATATGGTAATGTGTATGTTTCATCGCTACTCTCTCAATTCATCCCACCCTCTCCTTCCCCTACTGTGTGTGTCCACAAGTTTGTTTTCTATGTTTGCATTTCTATTGCTGCCCTGCAAATAGGTTCATCAATTTAGACCAAAATCTAGACCATTTTTCTAGATTCCATATATACATATTAATACACAATATTTTTTCTGTGACTTAACTTCAATCTGTATTGACGGTTCAACCTGTATTGAAGGCTCTAGGTTCATTCACCTCATTAGAACTGACTCAAATGCATTCCTTTTATGTCTGAGTAATATTTCATTGTATACAAGTACCACAACTTTATCCATTCATCTCTTGATAAACATCTAGGTTGCTTACATGCCCTAGCTATTATAAATAGTGCTGCAATGAACAACTGGGGTACACATGTCTTTTTCAATTATGACCAACCCCCTTTCCTTTGTTTTGTCACTTCTCTACAATTTATCACTCTGTTAAAAGGATACATAAACCCCAAGCATCTAACTGCTTCTTTGGATTCTTATTTCAATTAAGGACAACATGTATGTAAAAAATTAAACATTGACTCAAATATGTATGGCTTTTTTTCCTGTTACTCTGTAATTTGTCAGTTTAATTTGCAAGCACAAGGCATAGAACCTAAGAGAGTAAAAGTTTTTTTTTTCCTTCCATACAGTACTATTATCATTGAATAAGTATGTAATAGTAATAGATATTCTTGAAAACTATAAAGGAAAATGTATATACAAATTATTACTAGTTATGAAACTGCATACCATCTCCTGTGTCCCTGTCCTTTGAAGTAAAAAGCTTTTGCTTCAGTCTTCCCAGGTGCTGCTAGTGGTAAAGAATCTGCCTGCCAACGCAGGAGCACAAGAGACACAGGTTCAATCCCTGGGTCAGGAAGATCCCGTGGAGAAGGGAATGGCACCCCACTACAGTATTCTTGCCTGGAAAATTCCATGGACAGAGGAGCCTGGCAGGCTAGAGTCCATGGGGCCAAAAAGAGCTGGACACAACTGAGTACACAGGTCTTCAGTCTCCCAGGCCTCCCTTGAGTCTCAAAAGGCTGGCTAAAGAGTTAATGGTTAGTAAACGTGAAGATGTAGAAACAAAGAATAACTGTTGGCCTGGGAAACTGCTAACAATTTAGAGTATAAACCAGCTACAAAGCAGAGGCACTGAACTCTCAGTTCCTTGAAAAGTATAGATAAAAGGTCTGACACATATTCCTAAGCTGTTTCATAAGAAGCAGACTCCCAGATAGAAACTGCTGACTACAAGTACATAGACCCCAACCAGTTGAACCTAGAAAATTGGTGATGCTTCAAACTTCACCTTGATGCTAACCAATCTGAGAACTGCGCACAATCTGCTCATTCACCCTGAAGCCCCTTTCCTCACACTGACTTTAAAAAGCCCTTTGCCTGCACCAAGATATTAAGATCGTTTTTAAGGTCACTAGTTCACATTCTTCTTCACAGTTAGCTGGTTTCAAATAAGGTCACTTTCCTTGACTCAACACCTTGTCACTTAACTTACTGGCCTTATTGTGCAGTGAGTAGCCAAATCTGAGCTCCATTAACAGTTATACATGATAAAACAAAATCAAAAATATTACTGGATACCTAAAAATCACAATATAAAACTAATTTAAATGCTTTAGGCTACTGAGACAATCAAATGAACAAAAATATGTGAAAGCACTCATTAATTAAAAACATATACAAATATACAATTTATAAAAACATAAAACACTTACTGTAACAATTAAGACTAGAGAAAACCCTTTTTTTTGCAAATGAATTCAATAGTAGGGGAAAGGAAGCAGTAAATAAGATGTTCAAGAGGTAAAATGAAGGCAACTTGCATTACAGAACAATAAAAATAAAAGTAGATTGTGGTGGACTATTGTAACCACCTAGGCAGAGAGAAAATATAGATGATGCTTTCCCAACACTGACTGCCAAATTGAGAATCAAGATAGGAAAAATGTAAGGAACTATAAACTTGATAACCGTTGGTTATTTATCCCAAATATAATTACAAAAAACATTAGGTACCATCAAAACAAAGAGAAGTGAATATACCACCTGACACTTACAATAATTATAAAATAGCCTAGCTTAAAACAAAAAAAAACTATCTAGAAAATGGATCAACTAGCATTAGCAATAGGTTAAAAACCAATCTGTGTACAGCTCTTCTAGGCTTTGATTCTTCAACAAAATAGATAACCACTTTTTAGGATAACCAAGATTTATGAAAATGCCAAAAATAATGCCAATATATATTTCTAAGTCCTGTTCGCACTAGCCTAGAGATGCTGTATCCACTTCCAAATAGAGAAGTCAATTTGAATCAAATCATGCATAGACTTGATATAATTGATCCACAAACCACTTAACTTGTAAATCACTGTTTTGGCACAAAGCACCATCATCCTACATTGAAAGGTTCCAAGAAATCCACAGAAAGATTAACAGTCATCTAAATAAAACACCAGGAAGTATTAATATCATTTATAAAATGCACAGAAGTTACAAAGATGCTACATAGTCCAAAGAGCATGACCAGGTATTTAAATCTTCACGGTTGCCATGAAACCCTTTATTTGCACACTTAAGAAATTCTGAGCAAGCCATATGTCATCCTGAAATGAAGCATTGTCATTGTTCCTGTTTAGGTGCTAAAGTGAAAGTGAAAGTGAAGTCACTCATTTGTGTCTGACTCTTTGCGACCCCGTGGACTGTAGACTACCAGGCTCCTCAGTCCACAGGATTCTCCAGGCAAGAATACTGGAGTGGGTTGCCATTTCCTTTCCAGGCGATCTTCCCAAACCAGGGATCGAACCCAGGGATCAAACCCAGGCCTCCCGCATTGGAGGCAGATGCTTTAACCTGTGAGCCACCAGGGAAGCCTAAGTTGCATCCAGTTCTTTTGTGACACCATGGACTGTAGCCCACCAGGCTCCTCTATCTACGGGATTTCCCAGACAAGAATATTGGATTGGGTTTCCATCTCCTTCTCCAAGGGATCTTCCCAACCCAGGGATCAAACCACAGTCTCCTACATTGGCAGGTGGATTCTTTACCATTGGAAGCCCTGAATGGAGCACTACGCAAAGTCAAAATCTCGGAAGTTTCCAAGACCTCAAAAACAAAGTTGTTGTGGTATATTTCAGCTTTGTTTGAATATTATCTGATTTACTGCTTGATATTAATCCAGGCTGCCAACATTCCAATTATTCTTCTTCATGAGAAAGATAAGCACAATCTAAGAATGTAGCAAGGCAAATAAAACCTCTTTATCTTCTACATTATCTTAAAGACCCTCTGGGCTTGAGAGAAGAGTATCTGTATAAAAAAAAAACTGACACAACACTCTCCAGAGTTGTGTCTAACTGAGAAATCAAGAGTAGAAGGAGGCAGTTAAAAATTAGACTGGAATGTCTTAGTCTCTTCCTCCCATCCATTTTAAACACATAGATGTAATCTGCATCAGTTCAGTTCAGTTCAGTTGCTCAGTTGTGTCTGACTCTTTGCGACCCCATGGACTGCAGCACGGCAAACTTCCATGTCCATCACCAACTCTTGGAGCTTACTCAAACTCATGTCCATGGAGTCGGTGATACCATCCAACCATCTCACCCTCTGCCGTTACCTTCTCCTCCTGCCTTCAATCTTTCCCAGCATCAGGGTGTTTTCAAATGAGTCAGTTCTTTGCATCAGGTGGCCAAAGTACTGGAGTTTCAGCTTCAGCATCAGTCCTTCCAATCAATATTCAGGACTGATTTCCTTTAGGATGGACTGGTTGGATCTCCTTGCAGTCCAAGGGACTCTCAAGAATCTTCTCCAACACCACAGTTCAAAAGCATCAATTCTTCTGGGCTCAGCTTTCTTTATAGTCCAACTCTCACATCCATACATGACTACTGGAAAAACCATAGCTTTGACTAAACGGACCTCTGCTTTTTAATAGGCTATCTAGGTTGGTCATAGCGTTTCTTCCAAGGAGCAAGTGTCTTTTAATTTCATGGCTGTAGTCACAATCTGCAGTGATTTTGGAGCCCCCCAAAATAAAATCTGCCACTGTTTCCACTGTTTCCCCATCTATTTGCCATGAAGTGATGGGACCAGATGCCATGATCTTAGTTTCCTGAATGCTGAGTTGTAAGCCAACATTTTCACTCTCTTCTTTCACTTTAATCAACAGGCTCTTTAGTTCTCCTTTGCTTTCTGCCATAAGGGTGGTGTCATCTGCATATTTGAGGTTACTGATATTTCTCCCAGCAATCCTGATTCCAGCTTGTGCTTCATCCAGCCCAGTGTTTCTCATGATGTACTCTGTAAATAAGTTAATAAGCCGGGTGACAATATACAGCCTTGATGTACTCCTTTCCCAATTTGAATCCAGTCTGTTGTTCCATGTCCAATTCTAACTGTTGCTTCTTGACCTGCATACAGATATCTCAGGAGGCAGGTCAGGTGGTCTGGTATTCCCACCTCTTTAAGAACTTTACACAGTTTGTGATAATCCACACTGTCAAAGGCTTTGGCATATAAAGCAGATATTTTTCTGGAACTCTCTTGCTTTTTTGATATTGGCAATTTGATCTCTGGTTTCTCTGCCTTTTCTAAATCCAGCTTGAACATCTGAAAGTTCACGGTTTACGTACTGTTAAAGCCTGGCTAGAGAATTTTAAGCATTAATTTGATAGTGTGTGAGATGACTGCAATTGTGCAGTAGTTGGAGCATTCTTTGGCATTGCCTTTCTTTCAGATTGGAATGAAAACTGACCTTTTCCAGTCCTGTGGCCACTGATAAGTTTTCCAAATTTGCTGGCATATTGAGTGCAGCACTTTCACAGCATCATCTTTGAGGATCTGAAACAGCTCAACTTGAATTCCAGCACCTCCACTAGCTTTATTCGTAGTGATGCTCCTAAGGCCCACTTTTCTTCACATTCTAGGATGTCTGGCTCTAGGTGAGTGATCACACCATCGTGATTGTCTGGGTCGTGAAGATCTTTATTGTATAGTTTTTCTGTGTATTCTTGCCACCTCTTCTTAAACTCTTCTGCTTCTGTTAGGTCCATACCATTTCTGTCCTTCATTGTGCCCATCTTTGCATGAAATGTTCCCTTGGTATCTCTAACTTTCTTGAAGACATCTCTAGTCTTTCCCATTCTATTGTTTTCCTCTATTTCTTTGCATTGACCCCTAAGGAAGGCTTTCTTATCTCTCCTTGCTATTTTTTGGAACTCTGCATTCAAATGGGTATATCTTTCCTTTTCTCCTTTGCCTTTTGCTTCTCTTTTTTTCTCAGCTATTTGTAAGGCCTCCTCAGACAACCATTTTGCCTTTTTGCATTTCTTTTTCTTGGGGATGGTCCTGATCACTGCCTCCTATACAATGTCACAAACCTCCATCCACAGTTCTTCAGGCACTCTATCAGATTTAATCCCCTGAATCTATTTGTCACTTCTACTGTATAACATAAGAGATTTGATTTAGATCAAATGTGCTTATTTTGTAGCTAAAGTAAGAGACAGAAGCAGGATAAACTTCTTTGATGACTATAGTAACAGAAATCTAATGAGTTACAAGGCTTTTTTAATCAATAAACTTTGATTAAAAGACCAGTGGCCCTCAGGGATTATAGATAGATGAACCATTTGCTACTAGGACTGAGACTGATAGTTGACCCTAATAGCCATTCTCTCATTCTTCCTTTTGGCTTCCCTGGTGGCTCAGACGGTAAAGTGTCTGCCTGAAATGCAGGAGACGCAGGTTCGATCCCTGGGTCAGGAAGATCCCCTGGAGAAGGATATGGCAACCCACTCCAGTACTCCTGCCTGGAAAATTCCATGGACAGAGGAGCCTTGTAAGCTACAGTCCATGGGGTCGCAAAGAGTCGAACACTACTGAGCGACTTCACTTCACTTCTTTATTCTTCCATTAATAAAACCCCTAAATGTTAGCTGAACTGATGACCACTCAGCTAGATTATATTCATCAGCTTCTCTGTAGCTGGGGAATATAAACATGTGACTACGTTATGGCCAATTGTATATAAGAACAAATACTATGTGTAACTTCTGGAAAGTGCCCTTAAAGGGCAGGATGTGCCCCTTTATTTCCTCATCTCTCCATCCTGATGGCTGAAATGCAGGTGTGACAACAGAGACTGCAGTAGCCATCTTATACCACAAGATAGAAATGCTAATGCTTGAACATGAAAAAACAAACTAAAAGAAAGTGTGACAGAGAACATTCCTCTCAAAGTTCTAAAATATTAGAAGACTCAACAATTTAGTCATACCCAGAATAATATAGCAGGCAAGAATATTTGCCATCTTGATATTTAATTTAAACAAGTCTTTTCCCTACTACTTAAGAAAAAAAGTTTTGTTTACACTGCTGGCAATATTATCACTACTTGCTCATACTAAAAATTGAAAATGTGTTTTCAGAGTCAGCACCAATTTAGAAAGAGAAAGAGGGTACATGAAGTTCTTATTTCAGAAGTGTGAGAGAGTACTTCCCAGCTCTCAGAACCCTAGCTAAACTCGAACACCAGACACCTAAAAAGAATTAATAACCATAAAAATCTACCCCTTCATTAGCACAAAATAGCAGATGGTACTGGAAATTAAAGGTCATCTTCCAGCTAACGTGACGCCATCTGATAACCATAATACTGAATCATTTCACTGTATATAACACAAAAAAAAATCTTCTAATGAAGATTTTTTATATTACTAGAAAACCAACAGTTGATGATATGAAGATTTTAAGTTATCCTCTATATAAATATTAAGTAAATCCAAAAGGATGACATTAGTTTTGGATAACAAAGAAATATAACATGATAAGAAACAGGTTGCTATTCAATTTCAAGCAGACTCACACTATCCTTCAGCAACACTATCATAAAATTCAAACTCACTTACCTACTGTGTCTACTCCTTTCCTGCCAGCACGACCAGCCATCTGCTTATAAGTAAGAATATCTAGGAGTCTACCGCTGAAAATAGGAGTTCGAATGATTACACGACGTGCAGGTAAATTCACACCAGATGAAAGAGTAGAAGTTGCTGCCAAGACTCGAATCTGACCTTGACGGAAGGCTCCTTCAATGATATCTCTCTCCTCAAAAGTAAGACCTAAAAAAAAAAAAGAAATTGTAATAGCATATATTTATAAACATATGAGGAAAACATTACACTTGATCACTTACAAATGGATCTGAGAATCTGATACAACCTTGTAAAGATTTTTTTAAGCTACTGTTATGACTGTAAACAAAGAAGTAATCACAGTCTACCAATTTAAGAGTATAATCTGCCAACCCTAGTATAGTTCTATCTCCTTCTAGACCAGGGGCTGTCAAACTTTATCTGTAAACATTTTAGATTTTGCAGGAGAGATGATCTCTGTTGCAACTAATCAACTCCACCATTTCACATGGAACAGCCATAAAACAAATGGGCAAGACTGTATTCCAGTAAAACTTTATTTACAAAAACAGCTGGATTTGACCAGCAGACTGTAGTTTGCTGAAACCTGCTCTAGAAAAGAACACCCTGAAGGTACAGACATGCTTTACTCAAGACAGTATCTGATGGTGTGTCCAACACAGTGGTCAGGCACATAAATAAATGTCTGAAGGACAAATACATGAGTAAATGAAAAACAGCAAACAGAATATACACTTATCTTGCTTATTTTTTGTTTTCATTTTTTAAAAAGGTCAAGAGAATTGGGGTTCTTAGTTTGTAAATTAAGTGGTGGATCCACCAATATTCACTTTATTAGCATGTATTTTAGTTTATATACAATGAAAATATTCTCATGTGTTTGTGTATAGATATATTTTTAAAATTTATTTTTATATAGCATTGCCTGGAGCTGTTGTGTGAGATTCCACCCATGACGAGGTCATGAAGAAAATACCTGACACACAAGACCATTCAGGATCCCATCCATGACGAGGTCATGAGGAAAAAACCTGACACGGAAGGCCGTTCAGGATACAAGGGACCCTCCAGGTTGGCCTCGGCCTCTACCCCACCCTGTATCCTCCCCCTTTTTCTGCTGTTGTTCTTGTTCGCCCTGCTGCAGATTCTTGTGTTGCCTGCCGAGAGTTCTCCTGCTCCTCTTTCACTGAATAAAGACCAACATAGAACCCTAATTAATAAATCTCCTGGACGCTGGTTCCCTATGAAGGGGCCAGGAATGAAGGAAATGTTTCAAGTAAAAACCCTTTTGCTGGCACTCTGGCTTGTTTGGCAGATGCATACTAATGCACATGACTGCTCACAACACCTGAATCATAAACAGTATAGAGACCTGATCACAAAAGGCCCTGATAGGCACAGAGCCCTTCGGGGGGTGAGAAAGCCCTATTAGAGAACACAAAAATTATTATTCTAAAAGTGGTTATTGGATCAACATTTGATTGCTGTTATTGTGCTGAGGTTGTACAGTAAAAACTATTGTTAATATAGTTAAGGATTTAAAAAAATAAGAGTTTTGCCCTAGTGTGGAAACAATTAGATAATTGTTAATTTTAATCAAGAGTGCTAAAACAGAGGCTGCCTCATCAGAGCCACAGAGTCTTTCTGTGCTAAACTTTTTAGATAAATTTAGCTGAGAACTTTTGCAAAAAGGCTGACATTGGCGTTAACAGGATTGTATTTCTACTATGTTGCAACCTGCTGCACCATGAGACTGCAACTTTTCTGTTTTCTGCTAAACTCAAGGCAAAATAGAACAATAAAGAATAGACTACAAAAAACAGTTTTGCCTTCACCTAGATCATAAAATGTTAATAGGCCCCAAGTAATGTACAAAGATCCACTATGAAAGAAAACTCTCATGAATAAAGAAGTATGCAGAAAACACCCTGGTTTCGTGAAAGACAAAACTGATGTAATGTTACACTAAACTTTGTATGCTTATCTTTCACCTCCCCTTAGAAATGTACTACTTAGGGTATAAAAGCTACGGTAAAATATAAAAGATGCCAGACACCAGACTCTGTTGCACACCCCGGTCTGGTCTCTTTCTCTCTCTCTCTCTCTCTCTCTCTCTCTCACTCACCGACGCCGTTCATCCTGAGAGTACCCCTGGATCCTGCTGGGGCTGGACTCCGGCATAGCATGATAAAATTTTTAAATAAACTAAAAAGGTTAAGTTCCTAATTGTAGAAACTATATATTCTTAAACATATCCTCAGCACATATCAACATGGACAGATCACTCCCTGAAAGAAGTTATTTAATTCACTGACTGTCATAAGCCTTGCAATTTTGACAACCTAGATATGAGGTTTTAAACATCTGTAACCATTTCAAAATACAATATGACAAATTCTAAAATTAATTCGATTTTGATGTATTTCTAAGAATATTACAAATACCCCTAGAGATAAAAGGAAATATTCAGAGTGCCATAAAGTTAGGATAGCAAGTACCACTTCAACCTAAGTTTTAAGGAAACAAAGTATAGAAATATAATCACTTTAGAATTCACATCCCCAGGTACCAAAAAAGCTTGTAAAGTGAAAGTGAAAGTGAAGTTGCTCAGTTGTGTCTGACTCTTTGCAACCCCATGGACACCAGGCTCCTCTGTCCATGGGATTTTCTAGGCAAGAGTACTGGAGTGGGTTGCCATTTCCTTCTCCAGGGAATCTTCCCGACCCAGAGATCGAACCCAGGTCTCTTGCATCGTAGACAGACGCTTTACCATCGGAACTACCGCTTGTATCTAGTACTTATATACCATACAGATAAGTAAATAAACCTGCATGTGTTTTATTCCTGTTTAATCTTAATCACACAATGTCTTAATAGGAAATTTAAGAGTATTAAGTGTGGTTAATGAGAAATCAAATGCAAATCAAACATAAAAATAAAGAAATTATAAGTATTTTTGGAGGGGGCTTCATAGTAACATATTAAATATATGGATACCTGCATGATGAAATGCTACTCCCCATGGCACAGTTTTTTGTAATACAGAGTCCAATCCTGAAGGTGAACGTTTTAACTGATCCATCACTTCTAGGAGGCCCTTTTGTTCCAGCATCACTGGTCGAAGTTCAGATGATCTTACCAATCCTGTCACAAAAAAACTGTCAACACTGTTCACCTCCTTTTGGACCTCTTTTACTGCTATCTGCCTGAGTCATGACAGAAGGCAGTGGTTCTGAAACTACTTAATAATCACCTGGATATATTTTTAAAATATTGATGTCTGGCTCTCACCCCTGGATTCCGTGATGTGATGCAACCTGGACATAATGATTTTTAAATCTCCCTAGGCAATTCTAATGTGCACCAAAGTTTAGGAAATACTCTGTTAGGTCGAGATCAAGCCCACAGGAGGAAATCAAAAGAACCAGCTGAAAGAAGAAGAAAATTACAAATACCATCAATCAGAACCTAAAATAACTCCTTGCTCAACATGTGCCCCCACCAAACCAGCAGTGTCAGAATCACTTAGGAGCTTAGTTCTGTGTGACAATTCTTCTAGCCTTTTTGGCACCAATGTGGTAATTAATCATACATTACCCTCTGTTTTTTGCCTCTATGTATAACTTCCCCAGAAGATTTTCTTAGATGAAAGAACTATATTTTCTTTAAAAAATAACTTAAGACTTTGGATTTCTGAACTAGTAAAATTTCTCATAGAATATATCCTAAATTTTATATATTTTTAAATCTTTTAGGTAAACTTCTAAAATTCTGAGGACCACAGAGGGTTGCCAATTTTTTGCCAACTTCTCTAAAAGCGATTTAAATTTTTAAAAAATTATCTTTGTTCCCTTATTTAAAAAGAAAAGTAATTTTAACATAAAAAAATTAGTAGGGATAATTTCAAAATTTAAATGTCATCTTTATGAAAAATGTGCTACCTTGTCTTTACTTTTCTGGTGAAAAGTTCATCACAGCCCGGACTCCAGTTCAAGTCCTAGGATTTGGAAACCACTGCTATAAATCATAAGCAGCTCATGCAAAGAAAATATAAATAATGTTTCTGGTCATTAAGGAATGTAAGTTACCATAGTTGCCACAAAAAAATGTAAGCTGGCATAGTAAGAAAGCATTGACTAAGAGAGAACTAGAAGAGATATTATAATATTGGACCAAAGTCTACTAATATAAACTTCAGGCAAAGTTTACTAATTGAAGCTAGACTTGAGATATCCATTACCTATCCTCAAGATGCCACTAACATAACAAAGTCATAAAATATCCTAATGTTCTATAACCAGAACTGTCCCTGTTTTCCCTGCACTTATCTTTGAGCCCAAGGGCCCATAATCTAGTGTGGTGAGGGAACACTACTCACCCCAAAGTGAGTAGTTATAGCAATATGCATAAATCAATACTCAACAATAAAAAAGAAAGGAGTTGACAAAAGTAACAATCTGGATGAATCTTAAAAATATCATGATGAGTGAAAGAAGCCAGACACAAAAGACACATACACATAATATGACTTCATTTACTACATGAAATTCTTAGAAAAGGCACAACTAATCTACAGTGACAGAAAATATATGATTGGTTGCCTGAAGCTGGGGATAGAGGGAGGAGATAGAAAGTAAAAGAGAACATTTTGGAGTGATAGAAATTTTCTATACATTGATCACAGTGAGGAGTTCAACAGGTGAACACATTTGTTAAAATTCATTAAGTTCCACTTCAAGTGGGTACATTTTATTCTAGACAAATTATACCTCAATAAAGTTGATTTTAAACTACATGTGTATATAGTTTGTGTGTGTGTGTATGCATGACTCTCTTTAGAGTAAGAGCTTGGAAATATAAAAAAGATATGACTACTTTCCCCAGAAAAAATGTGTGTATGTGAAGTTTCTTATATAATTTAGGGGCTTTGAAGTCAACTTCTCAAAGCCCACGGATCCTAAATGAAGGACCTTAGTATATACCTGTATAAATCCAATATACTGAAACTCTGAAGATTAGTTAGTCTGAATGTGTATACATATTATCTATAAGGAGGATAAGGAGATGATTAGTCACAAAAACATACTTTTACAAAGGATCCATCCAGGTGGTGGCAATGATGAAAAGAACCATGCTTTGCTAATATAATTATTAACATTACTTTCAAGCAAATGTTCTAAGAATTCCTTTCCTTTCCATCACTAACTTACCCTCAGCTTGATGGTGCAGATTGTAAAACTCACGGGCAATGATATCTGCCAGCTTTTCACACCATTTCTTTGATGGACAGAAAAGTAAAACTGAATGGTTATCACGAATGGTCTCATAACATAAACTAACAACATGATCCTCATCTCCCTAAAAAAGAAAAAGAAGTAACCATTCTAGTGATACTTTCAAAACATTTTCATATCAGTCTAAAGTCATTCATTTTGCCTGAATGGCAAGGTTTTTCTACTCAAAAGCATGATAAATATCAGTTACAAACTCAATAATAAAACAAAGAAAAAACAGAAAAGAGAAAAGAAAATAAACCTCCTTATGATGCAAGGTGAGTAGATCTTTTATAGTCATTCAACTAACATTTACTGACCTCCAACCCAAAGGTAATAGGGATATAATGGTAAGTAAAAGATAGCCAAGGTACTATCTTTAAGGGGTTTGGGTCTCATTGGGGAAACAATAAAGTACTAAACAAACAAAAGTAAAATACAATCATAATATGTACTATTAAAGAGAATTTTGTGGTGTTTTGAAGCCTTACATTTGACATAAATCTGAGAGATCTGGAAGAAAAAAAAGTTTCCCTGAGAAACTAATGAGATGTGAAGAAGGAGAAACATTACCTTAATAAAAGGTAACTGAGGAACAGGGAACACATTTCAAGCACAATAAACAGCATTTGTAAGCACTCCAGTGGTGACCAAAACTGGAAGGTCAGTGTGTGTAACTAGATTAATTCATCAATACATTCACTCATTAAGCAATTATCTACTGGGTGCCATATATTATCATGGGCTTGCCAGGTGACACTAGTGGTAAAGAACCAGCCTGCCAACGCAGGAGACATAAGAGGCGCAGGTTAGACCCATGGGTCAGGAAGATCGCCTGGAGAAGGGAATGACAACCCACTCCACTATTCTTGCCTGGAGAATCCCATGACAGGGGAGCCTGGTGGGCTACAGTCCATGGGGTCACAAGAGAGTCAGAGAATACTGAAGCAACTTAGCACGTACATATATTATTCAAGGCCTGGGGATGGAGAAGAAAGCAGAAAAAAAGCTCTGCCCTCAGAACGTTTCTACTTTACAAGGAAGAAACAGATAAAAATAAGATAAGTAAAACACAAAATATACTCAAAGTGCAAAGGAGAGAAATAAAACAGGGAAAATAGAAACCAGGAATGAGAGAACACTGTAATTTCAATAAAGTGGCCAGTGAAGGTCTGAAAAAGTGACATTTGAGTAAAGGTCCAAAGGTCAAAGAGTAAACCCTACTGATGCCTAGAGGGGAAAGTATTCCACATAAAGAGAATCTGAGGTGGGAGATTTCTTGGCATATTATACAGAATAGCAAAGAGGCTACGGAGGAAGTAAGGAACATAGAAACTGAAGTCAGGGTAAAGGAGTGGGACAGATCATATATGGCTTGTAGGCTACTTTAAAGATGTTGGCTTTCATTCCACATGAAATGGGAACCATCACAAATTTTTGAGAAGAATGGTTACACAATCTGATGTTCATTTTAAATAGATGATTAGCTTTTGATTTAAGCATAGATCCAAGTAAGAGTTGAAACTGATTTAAATAGGATGAAGACAGAGACATGGTAATAGAAGAAGATTAACAGGAGAGTAAATGACTTTGTTTACTGATATATTTACTGAGGTAACCACGGCACAGTCAAATGAACTTTGGGAGTACAGAGCAAAGCAACTAAATAGGATTCCATACCAGGCATGCTGAAGCTACAAATACACCTATAAGTGTACTAAAACACATGAATTTAGTCCTATTTCCAGTTCTAAACTTATCCTTAACTATTTCAGTATTCAGAGGCACAGATCTACATTAAAAATAGATGCCTCTACACACCAAGGAAACCAGATCTGAAAGAAGACATGTGCACCCCAATATTCATCGCAGAACTGTTTATAATAGCCAGGACATGGAAGCAACCTAGATGCCCATTAGCAGACGAATGGATAAGGAAGCTGTGGTACATATACACCATGGAATATTACTCAGCCATTAAAAAGAATTCATTTGAATCAGTTCTAATGAGATGGATGAAACTGGAGCCCATTATACAGAGTGAAGCCAGAAAGATAAAGACCATTACAGTATACTAACACATATATATGGAAGTTAAAAAGATGGTAATGATAACCCTATATGCAAAACAGAAAAAGAGACACAGATGTACAGAACAGACTTTTGGACTCTGTGGGAGAAGGCGAGGGTGGGATGTTTCGAGAAAACAGCATCAAAACATGTATATTATCTGTGGTGAAACAGATCACCAGCCCAGGTGGGATGCATGAGACAAGTGCTCGGGCCTGGTGCACTGGGAAGACCCAGAGGGATCGGGTAGAGAGGGAGGTGGGAGGGGGGATTGGGATAGGGAATACATGTAAATCCATGGCTGATTCATGTCAATGTATGACAAAAACCACTACAATATTGTAAAGTAATTAGCCTCCAATAAAAATAAATGAAAGAAAAAAAAACACTTAAAAAAATAAATAAATAAATAAAAATAGATGCCTCATACCAGATTCAGCCCTTTAACTTCAGGATTGAAGAATCAGCCCTAGAAAAATACTGTGAACTAAATGTTTTAAAGTGTATTTATCAACCACTTTCTAGATGCTAGGCAATTTTTTTAAATCAAATATCATCCTTAAAACACTAAAGACAGATATTATATCCATTTTATAGATGAAGATACTATGGAGAAGTTATGTGATTCAACTATTATCACAGCCATATCAAGTATCCCTATATAAGGTATCAGAAATAAGTCTTTCTGACCCCAAAAAATGTTTTTTCTACTATCATATACATGGGGTCACAAAGAGTCAAACATGACTGAAGCAACCAAGAAGAGCACATATTGTACATATATCACTTAATAAAAGGTCAATTTTCCACGTTAATGTAAACAAAGCCATAAGAAAATCTTTCCCAGTTAAAAAGAAAAATCTATAAAATTTTATTACTTATAGGAAATGATTATATTTAAATTGAAGACAACTACATTTCCTCTCTCACCAACACCACCAGTTCTTTCATGAAACCAGCTAGGTTAACAACAGGACTCCTTCTAATGGATATGTAATGCACATCCGCTACTTTGCAACCCCCAGCTTAACTCAAAAATTGTTAACAACTTGCTAGAAAATGCAATCAAACACAACAGTACAGATGGTAAAAAATTACTGCAGACAGTGACCACAGACATGAAATTAAAAGATGCTTGCTCCTTGGGAGAAAAGCTATGACAAACCTAGACAATGTATCACCCTAGAGGGTGGGATGGGGAGGGAGATGGGAGGGAGGTTCAAAAGGGAGGGGATATATGTACACCAATGGCTGATTCATGTTGAGGTTTGACAGAAAACAACAAAATTCTGTAAAGCAATTATTCTTCAATTAAAAAAATTTAAAAAAAGCAGAGACATCACTTTGCCGACAAAGTCCTGTCTAGTCAAAGCTATGGTTTTTCCAGTAGTCATGTACACATGTGAGAGTTAGACCATAAAGAAGACTGAGCACAGAAGAAATGATGCTTTTGATTTGTGGTGCTAGAGAAGAACCTTGGACAGCAAGGAGATCAAACCAGTCAATTCTAAAAGAAATCAACTCTGAATATTCATTGGAAGGATTGATGCTGAAGCTCCAATACATTGGCCACCTGAGGCAAAAGCTGACCCACTGGAAAAGACCCTGATGATGGGATACATGGAGGGCAGGAGAAAGGGGCAACAGAGAATGAGATGGTTGGATGGCATCACCAACTGAATGGACATGAGTTTGAGCAAACTATCGGAGACAGTAAAGGACAGGGAAGCCTGGCATGTTGCAGTCCATGGGGTCCCAAAGAGCTGGACACGACTTAGCAGCTGAACAACAACAAATGACTTACCTTCACTTGCAGCATGGGTTGAAATTCCCTCACAAGCTTCATTGAAGAGTCATAAATTGAATTTCCAATTTTTACGGATTCCAGCAGTGGTACAGGGCGAAAGTCAGTGTGGTAGAGTTCAGCATTCAACCAGGAAGCCACAAGCTCCAAATTTGGAAGAGTGGCACTCATGCCAACAATCTGCACGGCATTAGACAAAGGAATGGCTAAATCTGCCTGGCTGCGAAAAACAAATGAAAATGATGTTAAAAGACATAAACTATTAATTTCAAATACTGCTAACAATATTCTTGGCATGTCTTTTGGTACAAATGTGCATAAATTTCCATAGGGTATACACCTAGGAATAAAATTATTGGGTCATATATTATATTCAATTTTATTAATGTCAAACTACTGTTTGTTCTTTTTTTAGATTACATATGTAAATGAAATCATACTGTATTTGTCTTTCTCTGTCCTCAACTCCAGGTGTATCCATGTTGTAACAAATGGCAGAATTTCCTTCTCTCTTATGGCTGAATAATATTTCACTGTATATAAATACACCATTCATCTATTGATGGGCACTTAGGTTGCTTCCATATCTTAGCTATTGTAAATAATCCTGCATTAAACCTAGGTGTGCACATATCTTTTTCAAATTAGTGTTTTTGTTTTCTTCAGATAAATACCCAAGGGTAGAATTACTGGATCATACTGTTTTTAATTTTTTTAAGAATTGCCATACTGTTTGCCATACTGCTTCCCCATAGTGGCTGTACCAATCTATATTCCCATCAAAAGTGCACAAGGTTTCCCTTTTCTCCACATCCTTGACACATTTGTTATTTGATGTCTATTTTGATAAGTCATCCTGACAGATGTGTGGTGGTATCCAGGGTTTTAACTTAACAATTCACTACGGATTAGTGATGGTGAGCAACTTTTCATTTGCCTGTTGATCATTTGTATGTCTTTGGAAAAGTGTCTATTCACACCCTTTGCCCATTTCTTAACCAGATTTTTACTATGTTTAACTATATGAGTTCTTCATATATCTTGGGTATTAATGCCTTATGGGATACATCATTTGCAAAGATCACCCATTCAGTATACAGCCTTTTTGTTTTGCTGAAAGTTTCCTTCACTGTGCAAAAAATTTTTATTATAGTTTGACATAATCCCACTTGTTTATTTTTACTTTTGTTTCCCTTGCCTGGCGAGACATATCCTAAAAATATTATGTTGATAAAAATCAACATCAAAGAGCATCAGTTCAGTCAGTTCACTCGCTCAGCTGTGTCCAACTCTTTGTGACCCCATGAATGGCAGCACATCAGGCCTCCTTGTCCATCACCAACTCCCAGAGTTGACTCAAACTCATGTCCATTGAGGCAGTGATGCCATCCAATCATCTCATCCTCTGTCGTCCCCTTCTCCTCCCACTTTCAATCTTTCCCAGCATCAGGGTCTTTTCCAATGAGTCAGTACTTCACATCAGGTGGCCAAAGTATTGGAGTTTCAGCTTCAGCATCAGTCCTTCCAATCAATATTCAGGACTGATTTCCTTTAGGATGGACTGGTTGGATCTCCTTGCTGTCCAAGGGACTCAAGAGTCTTCTCCAACACCACAGTTCTAAAGCATCAATTCTTCAGAGCTCAGCTTTCTTCATAGCCCAGATCTCACATCCATACATGACTACTTGAAAAACCATAGCTTTGACCAGACAGACCTTTGTTGGCAAAGTAATGTCTCTGCTTTTTAATAAGCTGTCTAGGTTAGTCACAGCTTTTCTTCCAAGGAGCAAGTGTCTTTTAATTTAATGGCTGCAGTCACCATCTGCAGTAATTCTGGAGCCCCCCAAAATAAAGTCTGCCACTGTTTCCACTGTTTCCCCATCTATTTGCCATGAAGTGATGGGACTGGATACCATGATCTTAGTTTCCTGAACGCTGAATTGTAAGCCAACTTTTTCACTCTCTTCTTTCACTTTCATCAAAGGGTCTTTAGGTCTTCTTCACTTTCTGTCATAATGGTGATGTCATCTGCATATCTGAGGTTATTGATATTTCTCCCAGCAATCTTCATTCCAGCTTGTGCTTCATCCAACCCAACATTTCTCATGATGTACAATGCATATAGGTTAAATAAGCAGGATGACAATATACAGCCTTGATGTACTCCTTTCCCAATTTGGATCCAGTCTGTTCTTCCTTGTCCAGTTCTAACTGTTGCTTCTTGACCTGCATACAGATATCTCAGAAGGCAGGTCAGGTGGTCTGGTATTCCCACCTCTTTAAGAACTTTACACAGTTTGTTGTGATCCACACAGTCAAAGGCTTTGGCATATAAAGCAGATATTTTTCTGGAGCTCTCTTGCTTTTCCAATGATCCAACAGATGTTGGCAGTTTGATCTCTGGTTTCTCTGCCTTTCCTAAATCCAGCTTGAACATCTGGAAGTTCATGGATCACATACTGTTGAAGCCTGGCTTGGAGAACTTTGAGCATTAATTTGATAGTGTGTGAGATGACTGCAATTGTGCAGTAGTTGGAGCATTCTTTGGCACTGCCTTTCTTTCAGACTGGAATGAAAACTGACCTTTTCCAGTCCTTTGGCCACTGCTGAGTTTTCCAAATTTGCTGGCATATTAAGTGCAGCACTTTCACATCATCTTTTAGGATTTGAAATAGCTCTACTGGAATTCCTTAACCTCCACTACAAACCTCCATTGTTTGTAATGATGCTTCCTAAGGCCCACTTGACTTTGCATTCCAGCATGTCTGGCTCTAGGTGAGTGATCACACCATCATGATTATCTGAGTCGTGAAGATCTTTTTTGTTCTTCTGTGTATTCTTGTCACCTCTTCTTAATATGTTCTGCTTCTGTTAGGTCCATACCATTTCTGTCCTTCATTGTGTCCATCTTTGCATGAAATGTTCCCTTGGTATCTCTAACTTTCTCGAAGAGATCTCTAGTCTTTCCCATTCTATTGTTTTCCTCTATTTCTTTGCATTGATCACCAAGGAAAGCTTTCTCATCTCTCCTTGCTATTCTTTGGAACTCTGCATTCAAATGGGCATATCTTTCCTTTTTTCCTTTGCCTTTCACTTCTTTTCGTAGCTGTCTGTAAGGCCTCCTCAGACAACCATTTTGCCTTTTTGCATTTCTTTTCTTGGGGATGGTCCTGATTACTGCCTGCTGTACAATGTCATGAACCTCCATCCACAGTTCTTCAGGTACTCTGTCTATCAGATATAATCCCTTGAACCTATTTGTCATTTCCACTGTATATTCGTAAGTGATTTGATTTAGGTCACACCTGAATGGTCTAGTGGTTTTCCCTACTTTCTTCAATATAAGTCTTTGGCAATAAGGAGTTCATGATCTGAGCCACAGTCAGCTCCTGGTCTTGTTTTGCTGACTGTATAGCGCTTCTCCATCTTTGGCTGCAAAGAATATAATCAGTCTGATTTTGGTATTGACCATCTGGTGAGGTCCATGTGTAGTCTTGTCTTGCGTTGTTGGAAGAAGGTGTTTGCTATGACCAGTGAGTTCTCTTGGCCAAACTCTGTTAGCCTTTGACCTGCTTCATTCTGTACTCCAAGGCCAAATTTGCCCATTACTCTGGGTATTTCTTGACTTCCTACTTTTGCATTCCATCCCCTATAATGAAAAGGACATCTCTTTTGGGTGTTAGTTCTAGAAGGTCTTGTAGGTCTTCATAGAACCGTTCAACTTCAGCTTCTTCAGCATTATTGGTTGGGGCATAGACTTGTATTACTATGATATTGAATGGTTTGCCTTCAAAATGAACAGAGATCATTCTGTCATTTTTGAGATTGCATCCAAGTACTGCATTTCAGACTCTTGTTGACTATGGCGGCTACTCCATTTCTTCTAAGGGACTCTTGCCCATCAGTTCAGTTCAGTTGCTCAGTTGTGTCTGGCTCTTTGTGACCCCATGAATCGCAGCACGCCAGTCCTCCCTGTGCATCACCAACTCTCGTAGGAGGTTACTCAAACCCATGTCCATCAAATGGGTGATGCCATCCAGCCATCTCATCCTCTGTCATCCCCTTCTCCTCCTGCCCCCAATCACTCCCAGCATCAGGGTCTTTTCCAATGAGTCAACTCTTCGCATGAGGTGGCCAAAGTATTGGAGTTTCAGCTTCAGCATCAGTCCTTCCAATGAACACCCAGGACTGATCTGCTTGCAGTCCATACTAATACATATAATGGTCACCTGAGTTAAATTCACCCATTCCAGTCCATTTTAGTTCACTGATTCCTAAAATGTCGACTTTCACTCTCACCATCTCCTGTTTGGCCACTTCCAATTTGCCTTGATTCATGGACCTAACTTTCCATGTTAGTATGCAATATTGCTCTTTACAGCATCAGACCTTACTTCCATCCCAGTCACATCCACAACAGGGTGTTGTTTTTGCTTTGATTCCATCTCTTCATTCTTTCTGAAGTTCAGTTCAGTTCAGTTCAGTTGCTCAGTCGTGTCCGACTCTTTGAGACCCCATGAATTGCAGCACGTTCCCCACTAATCTCCAGTAGCATATTGGGCACCTACTGACCTGAGGAGTTCATCTTTCAATGTCCTATCTTTTTGCCTTTTCATACTGTTCATGTGGTTCTCAAGGCAAGAATACTGAAGTGGTCTGCCATTCCCTTCTCCAGTGGACCAGATTTTGTCAGAACTCTCCACCATGACCCGTCCGTCTTGGGTGGCCATACATGGCATGGCTCACAGTTTCATTGAGTTAGATAAGGCTGTGTGTGGTCCATGTGATCAGATTGGTTAGTTTTCTGTGATTGTGGTTTTCAGTTTGTCTGCCCTCTGATGAAGAAGGATAAGAGGCTTATGGAAGCTTCCTGATGGGAGAGACTGACTGAGGGGTAAACTGGGTCTTGTTCTGATGGGTGGGGCCATGCTCAGTAAATCTTTAATCCAATTTTCTGTTGGAGGGCAGGGCTCTGTTCCCTGTTATTTGAACTGAGGACAAACTATGGTGTAGGTAATGAAGATGATGGAGACCTCCTTCAAAAGGTCCCATGCAGGCACTATTACACTCAGCGCCCCTAATCCTGCAGCTGGCCACCACCAACCCACGCCTCCTCCAAAGACTTCTGGACATTCATGGACACAAACAGCATACTGCCTATGTTCTCTTCTGGAAGTTTTACAGTTTCAGGTCTTAAGTCTTTAATCTATTTTAAATTTATTTTTGTGCATGGTGTGAGAGTAGTCCAATTTTACCAACACCATTTACTGAAAAGGCTGTCTTTTCTCCATTGTATATTCTTGCCTATATCATAGGTTAATTTCCCATATAAATATGAGCTCATTGCCCATGCTGTAGAGCCCATGCTCTGCAACAGGAGAAGCCACCATAATGAGAAGTCTGCATGCAGCAACAAATAGCCCATATGCCACAATAAAGACCCAGAACAAAAATAAATCAATGAATAAAACTGATAACTCAAAAAAAAAAAAAAAACAACCAGTAAGGGCTCAGTTCTAGGCTTTCTAATCTGTTCCACTGATCTTCTTTGTAGAAATGTCTACTTAGATCTTTTGCTCATTTTTTGATTGGGTTGTTGTTTTTATGATATTGAGCTGCATAGCTATCTATTTTGGAGATTAAACCCATGTCAGTCACTTCATTCTCAAAATATTTTCTTCCATTCTGTGAGTTTTCATTTTGTCTATGGTTTTCTTTGCTGTTCAAAGCTTTTGAGTTTAATTAGGTCCCATTTGCTTATTTTTGTTTTTTCATTATTCTAGGAGGTGGGTGAAAAAGAGATCTTGCTGCATTTTATGTCAAAGAGTGTTCTGCCTATGTTTTCCTCTACGAGTTTTATAGTATCTAGTCTTACATTTAGGTCTTTAATCCATTGTGAGTTTATTTGTGTATAATATATTAGAGAATGCTCTCATTTCATCATTTTACATGCAGCTGTTCAGTCTTTCCAGAACCAATTAAACTGTCTTCTCTCCATTGTTCTGTCTCCCCACCTTTGACATAGATTAATTGACCACAGGTGTATGGGTTTATTTCTGGGTTTTCTATACTGCTCCACTGATCTACAGGTTTGTCTTTGTGCCAGTACCATACTGTCTTCATTACTAAAGCATTATAGTACAGTACAAAGTCAGGGAGCCTGAGTCCTCAAGCTCCATTTTTCCTTCTCAACATTGGTTTGGCTATTTGGGGTCTTTTGTGGTTCCACGAAATTTTAAGACTTTTTGTTCTATGTATGCAAAAAATGCCATTGGTAATTGATAAGGATTGTATTGGCCTTCTACCTCCTTAGACTTATTTCTAGGATTTTTATTCTTTTTGATGCAATTATAAATGGGATTGTTTTTTAAATTTCCCTGATAATTCACTGTTAGTTTACAGAAATGTAACAGACTTCTGTACATTACTTTTGTATCCTGCAATTTTATATAATTCATGGATGTATTCTAGTAGCTTTTTGGAGGTATCTTTAGGATTTTCTGCTTATAGTATCATGTCATAGGCAAACAGCAGCAGTTTTACTTCATCCTTTCCAATTTGGATTCCTTTTATTTCTTTTTGTCTGACTGCTATCACTAGAACTTCCTTACTTTTCCACTTAGCATTGTCACCACTTAGCACTGTCAGTATGTTGGACATGCTGGACAGTGTGTGGTAATCTCTCTTTGAGGAGGTAATTTATATTTCTTTGATTACTAATGAAATTAAGCACCATTTCATGTTCAGAAACCATTTGGATACCCTCTTAAAAATGTCTGTTCAAGTTCCTTACCCATTGATATATTAGATTATACTTTTTCTCATTGACTTGTAGAGTTTTTTTAATGTTCAGGATGACTTTCCTCTTTCATTCATTTTTGCTCTGGTCTTTAGTATTCCTTTCCTTCCACTGTCTGTGACATTATTTTACTATTCTTTTTTTAAGTTTTAGAGATAGATAAGTCATTAATTTTCCAGTCTCTCTTCTTTAATAATATACACACTGTATACTATCAATTTCCCTTTAAAAACAATTCTAGCTGCATTTCACATGTTTTATTAGGAGATATTTTTATTATACTTCAATTCCAAACTATTTTCCTGTTTCTTTTGTGATTATTTTTTTCATTCCAAGATGGGTCAAAATATATCTATTAATGTCTAGACATGTGGGCATCTTTTAGTTATGTTTTTCTTATACTTATTTCTGGCTTAATCGGACTGCTGTCATAGATTATATTTTAAATAACTTAAATCCTTTAAGATATTTTGTTTCAGCATACAGATTTTTTTTATAAATGTTTCATATGTAACTAAAAAGAATATATATCCTGCTTATCTTTGGTAATTATTCTACACATATCCATTAGGTCACATTTGCTAATTGTATTAGTCATATCTTCTATATCACTACTAATTTGGGATATAGATGATAATCTGTATGTTTTCCCACATACTGTACAAGAGGTGTTAAAGCCTCACAAACTGAAAGACAAGAGCTCCTAGATTAAAAGCATCTACTGAGTACCTGGCTCAATGTTACAAAACAAACCCAACACAAAGATACATCAGTGATAGTTCACAACACTCAGGAAGAAAAGGAAGTCTTAAAACCTCTCAGAAAAAATTTTTAAAATTTATACAAAGAACGAAGGACAAGCATGGTACTGGATTTCGCAGTAGTAATGAGAAAAATAAAGTACTATCTTAAAAACTCTATAAGTATTTATTTAGATTTTGGTAGCATTAGAATAGTATTTAGATTTAGATTTTCTTGACTTTTGTACCTGGAAAATCTATGAAATAACTGTAAGGCATTTTCAGAGATGCTAATTTTTGAAAAATTTATACCCATTATAGCCTATCTGCTTAAATAAAGTAGAACTTCCTGGAAGATATCCCCACTGAAACTGGAAAGTAGAGAAATACATGTGATCACAAAAAAGTGGGCTCTGATGCAAGCAAACAGCAATGGGAATGAATGATACTAATAAAAAGAGATTTTAAGATAACAGCTGCCAGCATAGATAGACTAAGTTGGAACAACCCAGGAGACTTGAGGAGAAACTTCAAGAAAATGAATTTGGCAGAACAGCAAATGTGTTGAAACATACTGGATGGAAATTTACAGAAGTGGGAAGAAGCTGGAGATAAATCAGTGATAAGTTCATAGAAAATCAAGCCATCAAAGAAAAGACATTTATTAATTTCAGAGAAAACAAAAAGTTATTTAGAAAGTAAAAATAATTATACCACATGGTTCATTGATAATGGCCCTTATACATCATAATAGGGTAACACTGAGTACAGAATTAAGCAAAATTAGGACATAAACATATCTGGAGAATGGAATATAATCAGAGGATAAAGAAAAACTAAGGAGGGTAGAGGAGGAAATTGGGTAGAGTGAGTAAAGAATATAAAAAAGAGCTAGATCTACAATGGAACAGAATAGAAAGCCCAGAGATAAATCCACGAACCTATGGACACCTTATCTTCAACAAAGGAGGCAAGGATATACAATGGAAAAGAGACAACTTCTTTAACAAGTGGTGCTGGGAAAAATGGTCAACCACTTGTAAAAGAATGAAACTAGAACACTTTCTAACACCATACACAAAAATAAACTCAAAGTGGATTAAAGATCTAAATGTAAGACCAGAAACTATAAAACTCCTAGAGGAGAACATAGGCAAAACACTCTCCGACATAAATCACAGCAAGATCCTCTATGACCCACCTCCCAGAATATTGGAAATAAAAGCAAAACTAAACAAATGGGACCTAATGAAACTTAAAAGCTTTTGCACTACAAAGGAAACTATAAGCAAGGTGAAAAGACAACCCTCAGATTGGGAGAAAATAATAGCAAATGAAGAAACAGACAAAGGATTAATCTCAAAAATATACAAGGAACTCCTGAAGCTCAATTCCAGAAAAATAAATGACCCAATCAAAAAATGGACCAAAGAACTAAACAGACATTTCTCCAAAGAAGAAATACAGATGGCTAACAAACACATGAAAAGATGCTCAACATCACTCATTATTAAGAGAAACGCAAATCAAAACCACAATGAGGTACCATTACACGCCAGTCAGGATGGCTGCTATCCAAAAGTCTACAAGCAATAAATGCTGGAGAGGGTGTGGAGAAAAGGGAACCCTCTTACACTGTTGGTGGGAATGCAAACTAGTACAGCCACTATGGAAAACAGTGTGGAGATTTCTTAAAAAACTGGAAATAGAACTGCCATATGACCCAGCAATCCCACTTCTGGGCATACACACTGAGGAAACCAGATCTGAAAGAGACATGTGCACCCCAATGTTCATCGCAGCACTGTTTATAATAGCCAGGACATGGAAGCAACCTAGATGCCCATCAGCAGATGAATGGATAAGGAAGCTGTGGTACATATACACCATGGAATATTACTCAGCTGTTAAAAAGAATTCATTTGAATCAGTTCTAATGAGATGGATGAAACTGGAGCCCATTATACAGAGTGAAGTAAGCCAGAAAGATAAAGAACACTACAGCATACTAACACATATATATGGAATTTAGAAAGATGGTAATGATAACCCTATATGCAAAACAGAAAAAGAGACACAGAAGTACAGAACAGACTTTTGAACTCTGTGGGAGAAGGTGAGGGTGGGATGTTTCGAAAGAACAGCATGTATATTATCTATGGTGAAACAGATCACCAGCCCAGGTGGGATGCATGAGACAAGTGCTCGGGCCTGGTGCACTGGAAAGACCCAGAGGAATCGGGTGGAGAGGGAGGTGGGAGGAGGGATCGGGATGGGGAATACATGTAACTCTATGGCTGATTCATATCAATGTATGACAAAACCCACTGAAATGTTGTGAAGTAATTAGCCTCCAACTAATTAAAAAAAAAAAAAGTTAAAAAAAAAAAAGAGCTAGATCTTTATTTTCCATAATAAAGTCAATATATAATCTGTAAAACTAAAAACTTAAGTAACTGTATTTAGAGATATCACTAAGTCAAATTTTTAAAAAGCTGTAAGACTTGAAAATAGTTACCTTTGGAAAGTAGGGGACAAAGAAATGCTATTTTTTGTAATTGGCATTGACTACTTACATGTGTGTATAGTTAACAAATACAAAAACTGGATTTTTAAAATTCTATCATAAATGTGGTGAGCAAAAATTTAAGAATGTTTTCATTCTAGAAAATATTCAAATTATTCTACCAAAATAATCTAAAATCACTCCTACACTTAAGTACTTCTTTTGGAAAAAAAAATAAACTGCTGTACATGAGTTTGTTCTAAATAAGTATTACTCTCCTTTAATGTATTTAACAACTATTTATTAAACACTTTTGCACTTCCTCAACATTGTTTGGAATCTCAAGAACTTAATATTTCAGATACTTACCAAGATGCTGATTTCTGAGTAATATAGCAAATCTTGGTCAGCAAAAGCTCCAGCAGATACCCTCGGTGAGAGTCTCCCAGCATATGTAATTCATCCACAACCACCATTCCTAAAGAGATTTTTCCAGATACTAGGTTTTATAGAATCTCACAATTCTAAGAATTTTGAAGGACTGAGTATCATAATCTTGTACTATAAATAATTGTTATTACAGTACATTGCAGGTAATACAAATTTCAGATGCTTGTTAGCTGGCAACCTTGTAAAATACATGTACAAAGAAAATCAAAGACATCCTTGAAAACTGTTCAGTGGATTGACTTTTCTACGGGGAAAACAACTAGGGCAACCATGCTGATGTTAGCAAGTGCACAGGAAAACAGAATCAGATCAAGAAGCAATAAATGATTTTAACGGGGTGTTTTTGTTTGATTATGGTAGACTAGTGACTCACCCTACTATAAAACATAAATATAATAATTCTCTTCTCCTCTACTTGGAGAAACTAATCTATGTACTTGGAATAATGCTCAAGAATTACCAAAAATCTAGTTATCAACCAATGCCTCATTTAGTTAAACATTTTAATTTACATGTGCACTGGTGTCCTCTGACCCAGCCCAAATCCCCCTAAGAAAATACAGATCTTTCAGACTATTTCCTAATGATACATGATGTTCTTCTTCCTCATCAGTAAGCTATTTCAAAATCATATTGTATGATAAGTTATTTCAGAATTCATTCATTCATCCAAAAAATATTTATTCTATCTAGTGTGCCAGGCACTGTGCTAAGTGTACTGGATATAACACTTAACCTGATACAACACAATCTGACAATTCTGATACAAACTGATGAATGTGATTCCTCTCTCTAAGCCTGACAGAGCAAAGCCCATGTCTAATTAATTTTTTATTTCACTCCCCACCTGTATCCTACCCTAATTTTACCATTTAAGTTCACCAAGATAACATGAATTGATATAATAACTGATATTCTTGCAGTTTCCACTGCTGTTAAAACCATTCTCTTCCTATTGCTACCTCTACATGGTGAGCTTTCCCAAGTGGTTAAAAAAAAAAAAAAGAGGATTAAGACAGAACAGTTCCAAGCTCAAATACAGTGCTAATTTCTATAGCTCCCTAGCCTGCTAAATGGTAGTCTCTGGGTCCAGGCCTGATCTAGAAATCCTAGTACCAGAAAATGATAATGAATACATATACACTAATTGCAGAGATGGAAGATTATTCCCTTCTATTCCTGGTAAACTTTATCAGGAAAGAAGCAATGAGAAATGTCTTGAGGACTCAAAGATAATCTTTATGTTTTGTAAAGTGCAAAAATACAAGTAAGTAGAGTAACATCAGCAGGATGCAAAACTTAAAATTTTTAACAGAGTTCCTAACATTATAGATGCCACTTCTTACCTCCAGAAGATGACATACATTAGAATAAAACAAAATATACAGAAATCATAATAGCTCCACTCAGAATGGAGTAAGTATAGAGAAAGTATACACTTATTTCCTTATTTACTTACCTAAAAGATCCATCTTATTTTCCTCTATGAGGCGATTGATCAGACCATTGGCTCTCTCAATTGTGCAGACAGCAATATCCAAAGAAGAGAAATGCCTTGTTGGAGAGGTACTGCCCATATAACCATCTACTTTTATTCCTACTTCCTGAAATAGACTCTGATTTGAGTAAAATGGAAAAATAAGAGTTGAAAATTTATAGATATTGAATTGGTTCTTTCCCCAGGCATAGATATAAATATCAAAAGACATTTATCAGACAACTGTTGCTTATTCCTGGTCAAGGCACATTGGTTCTTTTTAGAATCAAACACTAAAAATAAGATTTAGAATTGACAAAACTTAGGAGAGATTTTCTATTAAAGCAGAGTTGAATAAAATGGCATACTTAATGAGTTCTATGAGCTCCTTATAGAAAAGCCTTACAGAAGAAAACAAAAATTACCTTAAGCACTAACATTTTTTATCTAATCAACAAGCAAGAAACTAGTTCTTTAACACTAATGTAATAATATGTTCAGAAACAAATTTATACTTCATGAGGAAAATATTTTCATTATCTCTCTAAAAACTAGTTTTTTTATATAACAAAAGAAAGAGTTTCAAAACTCAAATGCAGTGGATGGTTTTTTGTTTTGTTTTTTTTTAGTTTAACTTTTAACTAACATACCTTCTCAATAAAAAGGATCCTTACACCATTTTCCTACTTTGGTCTAAGTTGAAAAGATGTTACCATGTAGAACCAGCTTTGTTGGCTATTTGGTCTCTGAAATAACGTTAAAAAAATTTACAGAACCATTGAATTTTAGAGCTAGTCATTCAGTAAAATGTTTCTGAGTATTTATTGAGTTAACCCATAGTTTCATTTTACCAATGAAAAATTGAATCCAGCAGATTATGTGTCTGGCCTGAAGACACAGTTAGCGGCAAAACTGGGACTAGAACTCAGATTTTTTGGATTACCAGTACAATAATCTTGCCATTCCAAAAGCACATTTTTTCACTGCAGAAATCAGAATAAACTTTATTCTATTTAATGAAGTATTATACTTGTAAAATGCCTTAAAGACCATGTATTACACAAATGTATACTGCTACTATTCATTTTTGCAGAATAGCAGAACAGAACACACAACTGGAGCTGTACATGCGCAACAGTGGATGTTGTTCTTCATCCTCTAATGTTCCCAAATGTTCCCAATTAGGTAGGGATATGCTTCCTCAAACATACTTCCTTTTCATGCTTCAGCTTAGTCCTACTCTTCACTTAAGATGTTGATTCTTAATCTGCACATTTATATGCTAATTAAAGCACTCTATTTTCTAAGGAACACTTGTAAGTTTTTATATAGTTTTCACCAATTACTCTTGATTTAACTGTCCTTTCTCTTTTACGCAGTAATTTTAAAGTTTCCTCTCATAAATGGTCAACTTTTAAAGCTACACTGGTGGTGTTTAGTTGCTAAGTCATGTACCACTCTCTTGTAACCCCATGGATTGAGATGTAATAAAAGAAATTTTATTTTCCAATTGCTTTTATAATTTTATTTCAAATGAATTCTATTTCAAAAGCCAAAGCTGCCAATAATAGGCCTTTCACAATTTCAAACTTCGTAAAAAAAAAAATAAAAATTACCTGGAGATAGTATTTCTTCTCTTTAGCCACAGAGACAAAGGGCAGAATAAAAAGAGCTTTCTTCCGCATTTCCAATACCCGTTTCAAAATAAGTAGCTCAGCAACCAGAGTCTTCCCAGCACTTGTAGGAGCTAAAAGATTCCATTAGATCATCATAAAAATAAGTAATATTTGATACAGTGCATTAATAAATGCTTTAAATCATACCCAGTGACTAAATAGCCCAAGGTTAACTGGACAACAACAACAAACTATCATTAGGGTGGCTCAGTGGTAAAGGACCTGCCTGCCAATGCAGGAGATGTGGGTTTGATCCCTGGGTTGGGAAGATCCCCTGGAGGAGGGAATGGCAACCCACTCCAGTATTTTACCTGGGAAATCCCATGGAGAGAGGAGACTGGAGGACTAGTCCATGGGGTCGCAAGAGTAGAACACAACTTTAGCAACTAAACCGCCACCACCTATCATTTGAAACCTTTATAACTCTGAAATGCCTAACTTTAAACCAGCTTTCTAAATACTCTCCCAGTGAAAATAGAGACAAAGAAATCTTTATATTAGCAATAAATGATGAATATTACTGAGTACCTAGCTTATACCTAAAGATCCTTTCCTTTAAGTACTGAATAGTTAAAACCCCTGCTGTGAAGAAATAAACACTTTATATACATTGTGATAGAAGCTATGATAGATGTTGAAGGAGAAGAACTATAAGGATTTATGGAAAGGAAACAGAACTTCAAAGGAGCAAAAAAGGGAAAAAGAAAGAAATCTCAAGCAGAAAAAACAGCATGTGTATATATATGGAATTTAGAAAGATGGTAATGATAACCCTATATGCAAAACAGAAAAAGAGACACAGAAGTACAGAACAGACTTTTGAACTCTGTGGGAGAAGGTGAGGGTGGGATGTTTCGAAAGAACAGCATGTATATTATCTATGGTGAAACAGATCACCAGCCCAGGTGGGATGCATGAGACAAGTGCTCGGGCCTGGTGCACTGGGAAGACCCAGAGGAATCGGGTGGAGAGGGAGGTGGGAGGGGGGATCGGGATGGGGAATACGTGTAAATCTATGGCTGATTCATATCAATGTATGACAAAACCCACTGAAATGTTGTGAAGTAATTAGCCTCCAACTAATAAAAAAATAAAAAAAAAAAACAGCATGTGTAAAGGTCTAAAGGAAAGTCAGGTATATTCAGAAAATGGCAGTTGAATGTCTGAAACAAAAAGTACAAGTAAGTAGGCTGGTTTAGTCAGTCAGGCGTGTCTGACTCTTGCGACCCCATGGACTGGAGCCCTGCCAGGCTCCTCTGTCCATGGGATTTCCCAGGCAAGAATACTGGAGTAGGTCGCCACAAGTAGGAGAGCAAAAGAGACATGAAAGTGCCACAAGAAAAAAGTTTTATAATCCTACCACATAAGAAATTTATCCTCAAAGCAGTGGAGAGTGATTAGTGAGTTAGGTGAACATGAAAAGGAGTGACAAATTCATAATTGTACTTTACAGAGCTCACTTTGGCTGCAGAAGCAAAGGAAGAGCAGAAAGAAAAGATTAACTAGTTACAAAGCTATTGCATAAACTAGAAGGTGATAGTAAACTAGGTAATGCACCCAAGAACAAACAGTATTGGTCAGAATCAAGATATCTGAGGTAACAGACACTGGACCTGGTGATAAATTTATGCGAGTTGGTGACCACAGTTATGAATGACACCCAAGTATTTAAGCAATTGAAATTGTCAGGGCATTCTACAACTACCACTAACTGCCACCAGCAGTTACGAGTACTTCCTATGTGCCAAAAACTTTCCTAAATCCACAACCAGGCACTCATGCTTTCTCTATGCACTCTCACTCCCTCTCGTTCTCCTCCTCCTCTCTCTCAAGTAATCTGCAAGGTTACACGGCCAGTAAACAGCCTGAAGTTGTATCTTGTTCAGCCACCAAGTCGTGTCACACTCTTCGGGATCTCATGAACTGCAACACACCAGGCTTCCCTGTCCTTCACTATCTCCTGGAGTTTATTCAAACTCATCATATCCATTGAGAATTTATATCTATTGATAGTAAATTTCCTAGCTATTTTTGTCAGCCATAACGAAAAATCTGGATAACTCACAACTTCAGAGAAAACTGATACAAACCAAGTACATCTTACCAAGTGATTAGATTCTAAAGTCAGTATTCTAAAGACAGATGGTTAAAAGTTTTATAAGTCAAAATTACTCTTGAAAGCCCATATAACCTTTCATAAAGTATATTATTACATAGGGTTTTATGTATATACTCCAGTATGAGCAGGTCAACTTATAAACAGATATGTACTGTAAAATGTTCACACACTGAAAGGCAACTGAGATCAACTGTGGGAAGAACACATTTACATCTCATACTGCATGCTCACACTGGGATGAATGTATGTTGAGAGGAAAGGCAAGCAGATAACTCTCTTTAAACTGCAGGGGTTTTGCCTTTCCCCACCCCACCATATAATGAGATTTTCATAACTTAGGTATGCATATGATGAAACTCTACTTTTCATATATTTTAAGACTTTCTCTACTTATAAATTTCATCTGCCTTACCTCAGTAGAGCATTCTTTACATTCATAATGTCTTAAAAATGGTACAGACATTAATTTGCACAAACTTGAATACCTGAATACACTAAATTCTTTCCTTCCAGGACTTGTCCAAGCAAAAGGCACTCTGCCTGCCATTCAAACATCTTTTTTACACCAAAACTGTGATATTTCTCCAGAACCGCTGTAGGAAGTCCCCAATTTGCCAAGAGCAGCTTGTCTATTTGATCATCAGGTAACGTCTGCTTGCATTCCCCTTTTGCGGAAAATAACAAAAAACAAACAAACAAACACACACACCAAAAAAAAAAAAAAAAAACAAGGAAAAAAAAAAGGGAAGGACGTAGTTAGTTTTAACGTAAGACTTCAGTAATTAGCCTTCCACTGAGTTTTGGAATTCCTTACGTGTTATATATAGCCTGCCATAAAACACATCCAATATAAGTAAGGAGTAGGGGCATTATTAGGCGTGAATCCCTTACAGGTTTGAGAGATTTGGCCAACTAGTAAGTTGTTTCTCTAAATAAATGTCGAAAGAATAAAAACCCAGAAACCACTTGAAGACTAATACCAGGTCTCTGAACACGGACTAACAGCTCTTCCTTGTCAACAGAAAGTGACATGCCGCTCAGGGCCGGGGTCACAAACTGAGAAAGGGAGTAGGAGCTGAGCGGGCCCTGCAAACGAGCGAGCTCCGCGCCGAAAGGACACCTCGCGACTAGTAGCCCGGCTGAGCTGCCCACGGAGTGCCTCGGAGTACCTGTAGCTCCGGCCGGCCGGCGCCCGCGATCCTTCAAGCTGCGTCCCAGGCCCGGAGGTGGACTCAGCACCGGCCCGGAAAGGAGCAAGGGGCTGTCACTGCCGTCAACGCCGCTTCCCGAAGAGGAGTCTAAGCCTGATGCTGAACTTCGCTGTTTCCCACTCCAGCGCGTTATATTCATCGCGAAATCTTCTCCACCATTCAGGGAAACGCAGAGTCCCAGCGTCCTCCCGCTCGGCAAAAACTGACCCTGGCGACAAATGCGGCCGCCATCTTCCCGCCACGGTTTTAAAACGCAAGCCTCCCAGCCCGCCCCGGGACCATAGAGTTTCCAGTGGCGAGAGTAACCCGAGGACCATAAACTCTTGGGGAAGGAGCGGCTCTCGCTAGGTTTAGACCTCCTGCGTCTCTCTTGTTGATGGTTCGTGTAATAGAAACAGAGTTGGACCTAGATTAAACCGGGGAAAAAACAGGCTCAGTATATATAATCTCCAACTATAATCATACTGGCTTAAAATTTTTACTTTTCTTTTTGTGCATTTCTAGTTTAAATAGCAAGGTTACGCTAACTTCATAAAATGAACTGCCCATAATAGGTAGATTAGAGACGTAGTTCTATTTAACATATTGGTATTTTAAAAATAATTATTACAGGTTGTATGTGCGAAGAGCTGACTCATTGGAAAACACCCTGATGCAGGATAAGGAGTCAACAAAAGATGAGATGATTAGATGGCATCATCGACTAATTTGAGCAAACTCCAGGGGATAGTGAAGGACAGGGAAGCCTGGCATGCTGTAGTTCATGGGGTGGCAAGGAGTGGGACACGATTTGGCCACTGAACAACAATATGTGCAAAACATTATACCAGTAAATTTTAGGATTTAGAATGGAGTGCAATTTACTCTCTCCTGGTGTATGATTGTAGGGCAGAGGCTATTTCTGTACACAATTTCTACTTTAGTCATTATACACTGTAAGGAATATATGATGGCGAGTTCGGTACTGCCACGGATAGGCTTCTTAGATAGTAGAACGCTGCATGGAAGGGGCTCTGGATGTGCCAGAGTGATCATTCGGAACCAAGAGCTTATTAGTGGATCGATGCTTTACCTTTTGGTAAGGTAGAATCAAGCGAGCTCTGGACTTAAGCTGATACCTGCTATTCACCTAATTGCACAATTCATTTCACCAAGCAAATCTAGTTAGGCCTGCCCTGAAGAGAGGATGCTTTCCTATAGCTCTAAAAATCCCAAAAGGACCAGTCAAACAATAGCAAAGCCTCTAATACAAGCCTGGGAAATAGGAGAATCAGTTCTATGAAACCTATCCTGTTAAAAAAAATTTTTTTAGACAATATTCTAAAATTCCACACGATGGAGTCATTACTCCATGAAGGAAACATTTTTCTTAGTTACCTTTTATGCTTTCATTCATTTACTCAACTAGTTATTGAGCATCTACTATTGAGTCTACTGTGCTAGGCAATGGGTATATACAGGGAAGTGGCAATAAATGGTTCCTGCTCTCAAAGAGAAAGAGACTAAAGGAGACAGATATTAAACTAATAGATCGCCAGTCCAGGTTGGATGCATGAGACAAGTGCCCAGGGCTGGTGCACTGGGAAGACCCAGAGGGATGGGATGGGGAGGGAGGTGGGAGGGGGGTTCAGGATGGGGAACACATGTAAATCCATGGCTGATTCATGTCAATGTATGGCAAAAACCACTACAATATTGTAATTAGCCTCCAACTAATAAAAATAATTGGGAAGAAAAAAAATAAACTAATTCAAAAATTAATTGATAATTTTAAATTGTACAACACTCAGGAGGAAAAAAAAAGAGTACTATCAAATAAAAGGGATCCTAATTTAGATGTTAATTCTGCTGTGAAAGATTGAAAGTGGGAGGAGAAGGGGACAACAGAGGATGAGATGGTTGGATGGCATCACCAACTCGATGGACATGAGTTTGAATAAGCTCCGGGAGTTGGTGATGGACAGGGAAGCCTGGTGTACTGCAGTCCATGGGGTCACAAAAAGTTGGACACAACTGAGCGACTGAACTGAACTGAATTTAGATGTAGTCATGGAAGATCTCTCTGAGATGCAGTGTAGCATAGGGGTCCAGAGTAACTCTGAAGCCAGTCAGTCTGTGTTTGAAGACTTAGTAGCTGTGTGATCCTTGCTTAATTCCTTGAGCTTCCTTTTCCTCGTCTATATGATGAAGATGGGGCTTCCCTGGTGGCTCAGAAGGTAAAGCATCTGCCTGCAATGTGGGAGACCCAGGTTTGATCCCTGGGTCAGGAAGATCCCCTGGAGAAGGGAATGGCAACCCATTCTAGTACTCTTGCCTGGAAAATCCCATGAACAGAGGAGCCTGGTAGGTTACAGTCTATGAGGCCACAAAGAGTCGGACACGACTGAGAGACTTCTTTCTTCACTTTCTTTCTTTATGATGGAGATAATGAGAATAACAACTATTAATATTTGGTTATTATGAGCACTAAGTTAATAGGTCTTATGGCAGAAAGTAAAGATTAACTAAAAGCCTCTTGATGAAAGTGAAAGAGGAGAGTGAAAAAGTGGCTTAAAGCTCAACATTCAGAAAACTAAGATCATGGCATCTGGTGCCATCACTTCATGGGAAATAGATGGGGAGACAGTGGAAACAGTGTCAAACTTTATTTTGGGGGGCTCCAAATTCACTGCAGATGGTGATTGCAGCCATGAAATTAAAAGACACTTACTCCCTGGAAGGAAAGTTGTGACCAACCTAGATAGCATATTAAAAAGCAGACATTACTTTGCCAACAAAGGTCTGTCCGGTCAAGGCTATGGTTTTTCCAGTGGTCATGTATGGATGTGAGAGTTGGACTGTGAGGAAAGCTGAGCGCCAAAAAATTGATGCTTTTGAACTGTGGTGTTGGAGAAGACTCTTGAGAGTCCCTTGGACTGCAAGGAGATCCAACCAGTCCATCCTAAAGGAGATCAGTCCTGGGTGTTCATTGGAAGGACTGATGTTGAAGCTGAAACTCCAATACTTCAGCCACCTCATGCAAAGAATTGACTCATTGGAAAAGACCCTGATGCTAGGAGGGATTGGGAGCAGGAGGAGAAGGGGAAGACAGAGGATGAGATGGCTGAATGGCATCACCAACTCAATGGACATGGGTTTCAGTAAACTCCGGGAGTTGGTGATGGACAGGGAGGCCTGGTGTGCTGCGATTCATGGGGTCCCAAAGAGTCGGACACGACTGACCGACTGAGCTGAACTGAACTGAAGTTAATAGGTGTAAAGTGCTTAGAACAGTCCTCACCACATACAAGTACTGTTCAGAGAAAATGCTATATAAATGTTCTAATATTGCTCCTAATATATATCCAGTACCTTGATGTAAAAATAATAAACAAAAGAAATCTGCCATAAAGTTATTCTATTCTTATTAGGTGAACTATGATCAACTGAGAAAAATAATTTGGAAGAAATTGAAAGGAATGATTTGTGTCATCTTTCTGAAAAGCCTAGAGAATATTTTAAAGTTTATAGTTTATTTTAAACATTCAACATAAATTTCTAATTTAAAAAACTCTTAGAAAATTCAAAACAGAGGGGACATATGTACACCTATGGTTAATTCATGTTGTATGACAGAAATCAAACCAATATTGTAAAGCAATCATCAATCAATTAAAAATAAATACTTTTAAAGCTCTTAGAAAGTAGAAAAGAGAAGTTTACTTCTCAAAATGTTAAATATTTTGTGTGCTGTTACCATAATAATTAATGCTAATTAATACACCTGAAGTATTTCCCCCCTGTCTTTTAACTGTGTCTGAGCTTGGATTCCTTGAATTTTATCTGTGGTAAATCTTCAAGGTCTGCATTAAAGCACTTGAAAAGTTTTTTGCATGTATTTCTGCCAGATACCTAGGAGACATATCAATTACGGCCCGTTTTAAATATAGAGAAGGACATTGCAGTCCATATCAAGGAGTTTGACAAGAAGTACAACCCCAGCTGGCACCACATGGTGGAAGTCATGTGACACGTGAAACCAAACACTTCATCTACTTCTACCTGAGCCAAGTGGCCATTCTCCTGTTCAAATCTGGTTTAAAAATTGGACTGTGTCACAGATCCAGTGATCCATCCAAAAACAAGAACTGTGGCCTAAATTCCAAATACCAGAGAGGAAAGTCTTCAGCCTTGCCTAAGGGAAGACCTTGATCTTTGAACCTTTATTATGTTTTGACTTCCCTGGTAGCTCAGATGGTAAAGCACCTGCCTATAATGCTGGAGACCCGGGTTCGATCCCTGGGTTGGGAAGATCACCTGGAAAAGGAAATGGCAATCCACTCCAGTATTATTGCCTGGAAAATCCCATGGACTGAGGAGCCTGGTAGGCTACAGTCCATGGGGTCGCAAAGAGTCAGACATGACTGAGTGACTTCACTTTCAGTATGTTTTGTACAGGGCAGGAGACAGTGGTTTAATCCCCTGGGTAGGGAAGATCCCTTGAAGATTCCATGGACAGAGGAGCCTGGTGGGCTACAGTCCAAAAGTTCACAAAGAGTAGGACATAAGTGATCAGCTAAGCACTAGCACTAGCGTAATGTTTGACATCCAGAGCCAAATTTACACAGCTTCCACACTCACCATCTCAGTCTTCAGGACAGATATTTCTCAGCTCTCCTTTCTGAGGGGGCTATCCTTTTTGGGGTTTGGCTCTACATGGGGGATTTTAGATCTTACCCCAGGACCTGCTAGGAACCCCAGATTCCTATCTCCCAGAACACATAATCTGTTGAAATCCACACTCCAGACCACCAGGGATCAGCAGACATCACTATGGAAAGTTTTGATTCTAATTCTTCACTTACTTCTCTACTTAGTTCTATGATTATTTGATATTTCTGTCTGATAAGGAATTCTCTGATTTTACCAGTTTAGTCTCTAATTTTAAAAGATGTTTTTTATATTTTATAAAAATATCCAGAATTTTAAGGAAATTATGCTGTCCTACAGTGGTTTGGACTGATACTGCTAAACACAGAAATAAGGGAAACTCGATAACAATTGGTATATTTTTAAAGATGTCATCTGATTATTTTAATAAGTTTGCACAAATAATGATGAGTAATTTATCTATTGAAATTGCCAAGGTTATATGAAAAATAATGAAATTCACACAAACTGGTGAATTAACTAAAACAGAATCTTCTAGACTGAATAAATTCTGTGCTTCTCAGGGATGTAGCATACAACATAATAAATCTAATGAATATCACTGTATATTATATCCAAGAGTTGTTAAATGAGTAAATCTTAAGAGTTCTCCTTACAAGAAAATAAAACTTTTTCTATTTCTTTAAGTTTGCATTTACATGAGATGATGGATGTTTACTAAACTTATTGTGATAATCTTTTCATGGTGTTGTTGTTGTTCAGTCAGTAAGTCTGATTCTTTGTGACCTCTTGGACTGTAGCATACCAGGCTTCCCTGTCCTTCACTATCTCCCAGAGTTTGTTCAAACTCATGTTCATTGAGTTGGTGATGCTATCTCACCATCTTATCCTCTGTCCTCCCCTTCTCCTCCCATCCTCAATCTTTCCCAGTATCAGGATCTTTTCCAGTGAATTGGCTTTTCTCATCAGGTGCCCAAGGTATTGGAACTTATGCTGCTGCTGCTGCTGCTAAGTCGCTTTAGTCTTGTCTGACTCTGTGCGACCCCATAGACGGCAGCCCACCAGGCTCTGCCATCCCTGGGATTCTCCAGGCAAGAACACTGGAGTGGGACTTATGACTTAATTCCCTGCTTTCCTTCTTACCCTTCCATTTCTCTAAATTTGTTTCTGTAATGTCAAAGAAAAGAGAGCTAGTCTCAACTCACTTCAGTTCTCTGAGATTCAGTGGTATAATCAGCAAAGTGGGGATAATCTCACATATTAGCAGAGGGGTTCCATAAAAATATGCACATATACACACTGGCACAGGGTTTAAAACCTAATGAGAAGCAATCAATAGGAACAAGTGGTTTTTTTTATCTATAATTCAGTTGTCCCAGGATCTTGTGTTACCTATCCTCCACCTCTATTTTATGTTTCAGGTTTTTAAAATTATACATTACTTTCTCTGTCCAAATACTATTCCTAGCACAGCCAAGAATTGCCAACCCTCCATTGGTCCCTCAAGCCCCTTCATCTTGTCTCACTCCTCTGCTCTTGGTCTGTCTCAGTTCAGAGTGCATCTCACTACTTTCTACTACCATCTTTGTGTCTCTCCTTCACCTTTCTCAGCCACCTTTCTTGTGGTTCCTTTTGCATCAGAGTCTCTGCCTCTGTCCTGGTCTCCTATGGAAAAATGCTCAGATCTTCTTAGGCAAGAGCACACTCTCAGACCAGGTATGAATTAGAAATTGGAGAGAGGATTGAGCAGCACATGCAGTGAAATAATGAAAGTCTCTCTTGTGGAATATCTTGACACACAGGCAGCCTGGAAGACTTGGAAAGAGAGGGAGACTGAGAGCTATTTTTATTAATTTCTAGAAAAGTATAAGCTTTAAACAAAGACTCAAAATATATAAAACAAAAATAGGATTAAAAGGAGAAAGAAAAACATCTACCAACATAATAGAGCTTAATACAACTAAGAAACTGATAGAGCAAGCAGGCAAAATAATTATGATATAAAATTTTGAGTAATACAGTGAGTGAATAAGCCGTATATGTGTAGCTTTTATATGTAATTCTGTACCCAAATAACAAAACACTCTCATTTCAAACATGCATGTAACAATGTAATATTTATAAAAATTAACTATAAATTAAGCCAAAGAGGAAGGTCAACAAACACCAAAGTAAATATATACTGATCTCATTCTCTGGCTGCAATGCAAGAAATGGAGAAATTAAAAAAAAAAATTTCCCCTTCCAAAAATTTCATATATTTTAATTTTTCTTTAATTCAAAGAAATAAAAATTTTAAAAGGGAATTCCCTGGTGATCCAGGGATTAGGACTCAGTGTTTCCACTGCAGGAGTCAGGGGTTCATTCCCTGGTTAGGGAACTAAGATCCCGCAAGCCACTCAGCTGTGAAAAACACACACATATATACAATTGAAGAACTAGGAAAAAACATGCATCAATTTATTGGATCATAGAAGCCTTTGATTGTGTAGATCACAACAAACTGGAAAATTCTTCAACAGTTGGGAATACCAGACCACCTTCCCTGCCTCCTGAGAAACCTGTATGCAGGTCAAGAAGCAACAGTTAGAACCGGACATGGAAGAATGACTGGTTCAAAATTGAGAAAAGAGTATGTCAAGGCTGTATATTGTCACCTTGCTTATTTAACTTACATGCAGAGTACATCTTATAAAATGCCAGGCAGGATGAGGCCAAGCTGGAATCAAGATTGCTGGGAGAAATATCAATAACCTCAGATATGCAGATGACACCACCCTTATGGCAGAAAGCAAAGAGGAACTAAAGAGTCTTTTGATGAGTGTGAGAGTGGAGAGTGAAAAAGCTGGCTTAAAACTCAGCATTCAGAAAACTAAAATCATGGCATACAGTCCCATCACTTCATGGCAAATAGATGGAGAGAAAATGGAAACAGTGACAGACTTTATTTTGGGGGGCTCAAAAGTCACTGTGGATGGTGGCTGCAGCCATGAAATTAAAAGACACTTGCTCCTTGAAAGAAAAGCTATAACAAACCTAGACAGTGTATTAAAAAGCAGAGACATCAGTTTGCTGATAAAGGTCTGTACAGTCAAAACTATGATTTTTCCAGTAATCATGTATGTGAGAGCTGGACCACAAAGAAGGCTAAGCGCTGAAGAATTGCTACTTTCAAACTGTGGTGCTAAAGAAGACTCTTGAGAATCCCTTGAACTGCAAGGAAATCAAACCAGTCAATCCTAAAGGAAATTAACCCTTAATATTCATTGGAAGGATTGATACTGACGCTGAAGCTCCAATGCTTTGGCCACCTAATGCAAAGAGCAGATTCACTGGGAAAGACCTTGATTCTGGGAAAGATTGAAGGCAAAAGGAGAAGTGGGCAGCAGAGAATGAGATGGTTAGATGGCATTACCAACTCAATAGGCCTGAATGTGAGCAAACTCTGGGAGATTGTGGAGGACAGGGGAGCCTGGTGAAGTGCAGTCAATGGAGTTTGCACAGTCAGACAGGACTTAAAGATTGAACAACAACAATTTATGTTAAAAGATGACATGGGTCTTACATGAAAAAGATAAAAAGAGAAAAGAAGAAAAATGTACAGGAGCAAAAGCAGAATGAAGGAAATGAATTATAAGACTGTTGCGCTTCTCCATTCAATAAATATTGGTGCCTTTTCAGTAACAGTGGAAATGGTGAAAATGATCAGATTGTGCATTTATACTGAAAGTAGATTGCTTATGGAGTCAATGTAGGGTGCAAAGGAAAGAGAGATCAGGGACAACCAAAAAAAGCCCCTTTGGCATAATTCAGCTGACCATAGCATTTCAATCTTACCATGTCTCCATAGCTGTTAACATTTTACATTAATTTCTTTACATTTAAACATTTCCATGCCCACAGAGGCAAAAAAAAAGTAACACAAATGAGTAAAGTGAAATGAATGGGGACTGTGAAAAACTCTTTATCATTTTCTTCCTTGGACATTATATGTGGCAAAACCCACCAATAGCTGACCCCTAGTAGCAACTGTTCACATCTTCTAGCATAATAACAGAAAGCCAAAATTTTACCTGGGCCAATGATCATCCAAAACATGGAATATCTATGAGGGTTTGATCAGGAAGGTTTAACTGTATGAATGATATAGAATAAGAGACTTATTGCAGAGATTAGACCTTTAAAAACTGAGATGTGGTGAAAACTGCTTTACTTCTGCTTCTGGAGGCCAAGGTCAGCAGTCCCTACAAGTCAGCAGGGCCAGTGGTTGGGAAGAAAGCCGGGATGTGAAACAGGGAAGCATCAGAACAAACTGGAACCTGCCAAAACAAACTGTGAGTCCACAACTACAAATGAGAAACTGCTCTCATCTCATTGTCTCCTCCTCTCAATTGAAAAAGTAGCAAAAAAAAAAAAAAAAAAAAAGTAGCCATTTTTAATCTGCCATACAGCTTATATTTCTTTTCCTTCCTTGAATTCAAATTTGTGAGCATTTTAGTGTTCATGGTGTGTCTAGATGAGGATTTTTTATTAATCTTTTGAGATTAAACAGTCTCCTAGAATCTAAATATTGGATTAATCCACTCTGGAAAATTCATATATATATATATATATATATATATATATATATATTTAAAATACTGCTCAACTGTATTCTGTCTGTCTCTCTCTTCCAGATCTTCGGTTAGAAGTATGTTAGACTTTCCCACTCTATTATCCCTGTCTCTTAGTCCTTCCCTCCATCCCTCACTGGAAAAAGCCCAGCAGCTGAGATGGCACCAAAAGATTTTGAAATTTCCTCTTCCCGTAGACTAACTTGTTTCTTTTAAGACAGATTTTCAGGGAACTGTTTGAACTTGGAATTTTTTTGACTCATTTAGTTATGTAAGATCATCTTTAAACACTGATTTAGGGTTTTCCTAAAATATTTTGTCATCCCCAAAGTCTGGTTGATAGAGGCTCACCCATCTCATTAAATGAAAGGGAATAAAAAGATTGTATCAATCCATGCAACTATTGAACAAATCTGCTTTAACAGTGACCTTCTCTGGGAAACTTTTCTTTCTAAATATCATCCACTAGCTCAGCACTGTCTTTTCCCTTCCTTGGCTCTATTTCCTTCATAATACTTATAACTCTCCGAAATGTATTATTTGTTCATATGTTTATAGACTGACTTTCTCATCAATATGTAAATCCATGAGGGCAGGAATATTTTCTTGTTTTATCTTCAGAACTTAGTACAATGTGTGACACATAGCAGACACTCAAATATTTGTGAGATGGGTAAAATAACTATGCATCAGGCATTTTGTTGGGGCCAGGAACACAATGATGAAGGAAAGAAATACCTATCCTCTCCTGTGTATCTGAATTTCTACCCAATCGTCCTCCTTTTCTGAAATTTTTCAGTTTTGCTATTTGGTCTGAAAACTAGTCTAAGGAAGTCTTTATTGAGTGTACTATGTTCTCTGAGATTCAAATATTAACTCCTTATACCAGAGACATCAACTGTGAGCATTTGAGAAGGGTTCCTGAACTTTAAATCTCCTAGAGTTTCATATTCGGGCCCTGATCTCCTCAGATGATTTGTCATTTTTCTTCCTCCTGGGATGAGAGCGGGAATAGCAATAAGAACTTTAAAGATAAAGAGGATTTCATTCACCAAGGGAGAATGCAGCAATAAATAAACAATAAAAACAATCATTTAGTTGTTTTAGTGAATTGTTTTAATATCATAACCACCCTGAGACCTTGTAACTTGCCCAAGGTCACAGATCTATGGGCTTCCCTGGCGGCTCAGATGGTAAAGAATCTGTCTGCAATGCTGGAGACCTGGGTTTGATCCCTGTGTCAGGAAGATTCCCTGGAGAAGGGTATGGCAACCCACTCCAGTATTCTTGCCTGGGAAATCCAATGGACAGAGGAGTCTGGCAGGCTCCATGGGGTTGTAAAGAGTCAGACGTGACTGAGTTCCTGTTTTATATCTTTGCCTTCTCTTTTTTCATATTTGAAAAAGGACCCTGTCAGAGAGGAGCCTGGAGGGCTGCACACAGTCAGTGGGTTCCCAAAAGGTTTGGACTTGACTTAGCAACAGCAACAACAGGCAACATTTAGGAGGAGCCTTAGACTCCTGCCCAGCTAAGAAGAAAGATGGAAGAGAGCCACCCTGGGATTAAAGAGGAAGAATGAGCCAAACAGACCTTCAAAAACAGGACCTGCCCAGAGGATAAGGGTGTGTCCCTGGAGAACCAGCCACCTAGAATAAATAAATGGATTAAGTGGAATGAAGGCATAATGTCCTCCACAACCATGCCACACAAACAGAGACCATTGTCAACAAAGGTCCACATAGTTAAAGCTGTGGTTTTTCCAGTAGTCAGGTATGGATATAAGGGTTGGACCATAGTGAAGGCGAGGCCCTAAGAATTGATGCTTTTCAATTCTGGTGCAGGAAAAGACTCTTGAGAGTTCCTTGGACTGCAAGGAGATCAAACCAGTCAATCCCAAACAAAATCAACCCTGAATATTCATTGGAAGGACTGATGCTGAAGCTGAAGCTCCAGTACTTTGGCCACCTGATGCAAAGAGCCTACGCATTGGAAAAAACCCTGAAGCTGCGAAAAATTGAAGGCAGAAGGAGAAGGGGGCAGCAGAGGATGAGATGGTTAGATAGCATCACAGACTCAATGGACATGAAACTGAGTAAACTCTGGGAGACAGTGGAAGACAGGGGAGCCTGGAGCACTGCAGTCCATGGGGTTGCAAAGAGTTGGACGCAACTTAGTGACTGAAAACAACAATGCCACAGAATGTGCACAGGTTCTTTCCAGGATGAGAGTGGAGAACAAGCAACACTGCTCCTTCCAGACAATTTTCCATCCTTTCAGCACATGCCATGTGTTTCTATCCCTGCCAACAATTTTCTCCTTGCTCACTTCTGAGGCTAGAAAATCCTTGTTAATGTCCTGGATGGCATCATCACCCAGCACATTCTTTTTCTCTCAGTGCTCCAGGGCAACTTTGCAGCCTTGCCTCTTCATAGATAGGCCTCTGTCTGCAAAGGAGGCATCTGCATTTCTCATCCAGCCAAGAAGAGGGGTGGAGAAAAGGAGGGAGGAGCTGCCTGAGGGAGGGCTGGGATAGACTCTGCTGTGGATCCACTTGAAGAACATGAATGTTCATCAGAATCCCATTCTTTCAAAATAATCCCTATTAACAATTTGCTTAAGTATAATATATTGTTAAAAATAAAAGCTCTGATAGGATCTTCCCAATCAGTACCTATTAACCCATCCATCTATCATCCATCCATGTAGTCACTCATTAAACAATTGTTTTTTTTATCTTTGTTCCAAATCAAGGGCTTGACTCTGGGGATATAGCAGTAAACAAAATACTACATACAAGAGGCTTGCAGGGCCCTCCCTGGCTGACCAGTGGTGTGCTTCCAATGCAGGGGGCATAGGTTCAATTCCTGGTCAGAGACCTAAGATCCCACAAGCATGAAAGAAAGGAAAAAAAGGTTGCATTCACTTGAAGGAGGTAAAGAAACTTAGATATGTTAATTTCTTATACTTTAAGGTAGGTTTTCCAAATTCATTTTTTATTGCTGTGATACATATAGTAAATGTATCTCAATTTATCTATTCTACTAACAGACATTCTGGTTCACTCTAAAGTTTTGACAGTAAAACATAATAAGTATCATTGTATATTCTCATTTTCACATCTTTTACATATTTTTATAAACTCTTAAATATAAAAAAATGGGCTAAAAGCTTATATGACATTTTGTATGTTATATAAATATTTTAAAATATTTATAATTTTAATGACAGTAACCTATAATAGTTTCCAAAAGATTAAAGAAATTAACATTCTCCCCAAGTTAATAAAAGTGCTAGTGCTTAACCTTACACTGTGACTCCTGAGTTTTATTCATATTATAACGGAATGGGGGGGGGGAGGAAAAGGAAAAACAGTTTAATTCCTGTATTAAATGGAATTTCCTTTTAATTATTTTTTATATTCTTATTAGCCGATCAAATCACTAGATAACAAATTCTTTCTGGGCAGAAACATTTTAATTCTTGCTTGTCACTCAGCACACTGCACATAACACAGAGCATGATAAATAATGTACAGAAATAAATATTAAGCAAATTGTAGTTGAGTTCAGTTCTTAGGTACTGAATGGATATAAGGTAAGGAGTACAAGAGAATGAGAAGAAAAACAGAAATTGGTAAATATAGATAACTGAGAGATACTGAAAGTAAGAATGAGGTACTGAGAGGGAATAAGAGATTTTGAGGAAGATGCTGGCATAAATTGTGGGATTTCTCTGTACTATACTCTCTTTCTGGAGCACCTGTCAACTTTTATCCCATTTCCTGGGTTGTCTCTTTAATGCCTAAATCTTTTCTTTCTTATTTTGTCTTGCTTTAGTTTGGGTATATTTCTTTTGTCACATGGTGAATTTCTTGTCTTCTATTTCTAGCCCAATGCAAGATATGAATCTAGTCTTTTGTTTTTAGATCAGTGGCTTAATCTAAAACCTATGCCTTCTGGGCTAGTTGATGGGAGGAGTGGGAAGAGCCAGGGTCAGAATTCCTTCCCAGTCTAAAGAAGCATAGACTAACAAACCAGTGATTGCCACTAAGATTTGAAGTAGAAATCAAGTCTATTAAAGTCCTAAGTAACTTCCCCCACCCAATGCCAGAATAGTGTCTGTCACCTAGTAGGCATTCTATAACAAGTGATGAATAATGTACAGAATATACATTATTCATTATTACAGTTAGTAACACTGTATTGCATATTTGAAACTTGCTAAGCTATTGGTGGCTCAGTTGGTAGAGTCTGCCTGCAATGTGGGAGAAATGGGTTCAATCCCTGGGTTGGGAAGATTCCCTGGAGAAGGAAATGGCAACCCACTCCAGTATTTTTGCCTGGAGAATTCCACGGACAGAAGAGCCTGGTGGGCTACAGTCCATGGGGTCACAAAGAGTCAGACACGACTGAGTGACTAAATTTTACTTTCACTTTTCAAGGGAGTAAATCTAAAAATTCTCATCCCAAGAAAAAAAAGTTTTGTAACTATGTGTGGTGAAGGATGTTAACTAGATTTGTGGTGGTCATTTCAAAATATTTACAAATACTGAATCATTATGTCTATATCTGAAACTAATATGTTATTATGTCAATTGTAAATTAATAAATTTGAGAGAAAAATAAGTGATGAGTGGATGAATGAAAAAACTAATGAAAGAACGAGTACACCTTCAATTATTTTGAGGAAAATGGTGGCAGGGGTCGGTGGCAAAGCACCACAGGGAAATCAAAATTAAAGGTCAACAGCAAGCATCAGCCAGAATGATAAAATATAAAGCATTATGGCTAAACTAGAGCTCAGCAGTTAAAAAATATTAAGAAAAGAAGGTCTAGTATAAATTTAACGGCAATCCCAGAAGAAGCTAGTAGAGATAACAGAAAAAAGCTAATATTCAAAGAATTAATCACTCAGAAATTTCCATAATTGATGAAACTCAAGACTGTTTATTTATTTATTTTTTTGATGTAACTACTGTTCTTTATTAAGAAATAGAGGCCAGTTATCTTTTCAGGATAGCAGCTCTTAAAGGTAGTATACTGTTCAAATCTTTTCTGTTTTTCAATCTGTGCCATGACTTTAAAAACTGATCCTTGATCATATCAAACTTCTGTTTTTCATGCACAGCTCTTGCTGTATTTGTTCCATCAAAAGGTTCTTCTACACAGATGTATTTACTTCTCCATTCAATACCATCAGGCCTGGGAATGGCTTTGGCTTCACGAACTGAAATCATCTGACTATTCCAGTCAAATTCTGTAGCCTAGTATTTCAGAAAGCCCAGTAAGAGGTCCCCAAGGTTTGATTCATTCTTTGAGAGGTAAGGAGGAACACTACATGGCGCTTGATGTACAAGGTGCAACTGTACAGAAGGACTAAAAGATTCTGGGTAAATTTTTTGGATGGATGGAAGGATGGGTTCAGGTAAGGTTTGTAAATAGTGCAAAACCATCAGTACAAGACTATAGCTGCTTAAAGTACCACGACTGGCGTCATTTATATCATGGTGACTGGCCCACTTCTTAATCACCAGTACTAACGGACGAACTCGATTTTCAAGGTATGCATAAGTTCTGAGAAGGAATGTGTTTCTTATTCCAACAATATTGTTTACATTCAAGTCGAACTCCACACAACTGACTTTATCCCTGAACTTCACAATTGGCACTTTTGCTCGAATCAACTGAGGTCTCTCAATGTAACTAGAAAGTCTAGTACAGAAGTGTTTGTGGACTAAGGTGAGTATATGCCGTGCTTCAGTCTTCTGATTTACTGGTTCCTCTTTAACAACTAGACATAAGTCACCATCACTGCTCCGAGTACCAAATCCATTTAAAGACGACCCAACTAAAAAAAGTCTGCTTTGTGGAAATAACAGTTGAATTTCTCTCTGAAGTTCTGTTCCACAGAGTTCTTTCTTCTTTAAATCACTTACTTGCTGCTGACATGCTTCAAATAACTCCAGTATCTGCTGACTCAACTTATCTTGAAACTCAAGACTGTTTAGATTGAAGACATGTAGTGAGATATGGACAGGATAAATATAAATCCAACCTAGACACTGTGAGGTAAAAAATATGAACTATGGACAAAGCGTAATTATTTTAAAAGCAACTAGAGAGTAGAGAGAAATTACCTATAAAAGAATAAAAGTTTGCCTTCCAGCAGACATCTCAAATGAGTTATATAGTCACCTAACTTATTATGCAAGATTGGCAATGTAGTCAATATATTTTCAGGCAAAGGAAGTTTTAAAATGCTTACAATTAATAGACCATCACAAAAAAGCTACTCCAGATGCTTTCCAGATGCTATTCCAGATGCTTTCCAGATGCTACTCCAGAAAGAATAAATCTGTGCCCAAGAGGAAAAAGGAGGATGAAAAAAGTGATAATGACCAAAGAACCTGATAAATCTATGGTTAAATCTATGGTTAAATATTTATGACAAAAATAATAATGATGACTTTTAAGGGTATAAAAGCAAGTTTGGTAACTTGGTCACTTTGCTGTACAGAAGAAATTAATGCAACAATATAAATCAACTATATTTCAACAAAATTTTTTAAAAGGAGGTAAAATAGTAGACAAAAATAATACAAAAGACTGAAGATGGGGAATTCACTGTTAAAAATTCAAAGAGCATTTTATTGTTTGGAAGAAATATATAGAAACAGAATAATGTTCGAATTTTTAAGTCAAAATATTTTAAGTATTAATGTGAAAAAGTGAATGATAATTTTAAGCCCTGTATATAACTTATACACCACTGTGGGAGGGGGTGGGGAATACATGTAACCAATCCAATAGAAGGCAGGAAAAGTTAAAAAAAAAAAAAAAAAGTAAGAAAACAAAAAATAACAAAGATAAGGAAGTAGAAACCTGTCCACATACATTACTAGTCATTATCCTATCAAACATCAATGGACTTAATCCAAGTTAAGAGTCTCCAGTTTAACTGCTGTTTTAAAGAGACAGACCTATAACTTTAAATAATGGAAGTGTAAAAGTAAGGAAATGGTGATATCAAAGGACACAGGAGCCAGCTTAAAGGGTTGGTCAAAGGTAGGGTGTCTGAGTATAAAGAGAATAATGACTATTTCCAGCAACAGTTAATTAGTCTCTAAGCAGACTTTTATTGAATAAATAAATGATTGAATGAATGAAGGATGGAACAATAGGGATGTGTCTGGGTGGTGCAAGGGTCTGATGGTATCAGGTTAGATTTAAATACAGGGTATTTCACCTAAGGACACACTTAAGGAACTACATAAAGAGGCACATAAATCAGCTTGAAATTGGGCACTCCAAGGGAGTTCATGACAGGTGAGCACGGGAAGGGGTGGAGGGGAGGGCTACAAAATGTGGGGTTTAAGTGGTCAACAAGGATTTAAAAGACCAAAGGAGCAAAATTAACGATGCAAATCGGGAACTTCCCTGGTGGCACAGTGGTTGGGAATTGGCCTTCCAATGCAAGGAATGTGGGTTCAGTCTCACATACAGTGGAACAGCAAAACCCAAGCACCACAACTGCTGAACCCTCGCTCTAGAGCCCAGGGAACCATAACTACTGAAGCCCACATGCCTAAAGCCTGTGCCTAAAGCCACAGCAATGAGAAGCCCAAGCATTGGAGCTAGACAGTAGCTCCCACTCGCTGCAACTAGAGAAAGCCTGCGGGCAGCAATGAAGACCAGTGCAGCCAAAAATAAAAATAAAATAATTTTTTAAAAAAAGATGTAAATCACTCAGCTCCATCCCCATTAGAGGGGACTGATAGAGCATTGTAAATTGAGGACAGAGGGAAGATCAGGTGATCTGATTGCTTTCTGAAACTCGGAGTAAATGTGAGACTCTTTGTTATGAAGGTTGGTGTCTGCTTCACAGGGCTCGCATACTTTCCCAGTTTGTGCTAGCTTGGACTTTGAAAAGTCCTCATTAGACTGTTCATCATAAGAAGCTCCATCATAGAAGCAGTTTTTGTATGTTTTGTTCACTGCAGAATCACCAGGCTGATAAGAACAGACTGTAGAAGGCAGGTAATAAATATTTGCTGAATAAGTGCTGTCCATGGCATTTTTCAGGCAAGAATACTGGAGTGTGTTGCCATTTTCTTCTCCAGGGGATCTTCCCGACCCAAGAATCAAACCCATATCTCCCTCAATGGCAGGCAGATTCTTTATCACTGAGCCACCAGGGGAAGCCCTGATGAAACCTATGCTTCTTTGTTTAATATGCCAGTTTAAGCTGTAGACTTGGGCTTCCCATGTGGCGCTAGTAGTAAAGAACCCACTTGCCAATGCAGGAGACTCAAGAGATGTGGGTTCGATCCCTGAGTCAGGACGATCCCTTGGAGAAGGAAATGGCAACCCACGCCAGTATTCTTACCTGAAGAATTCCATGGAGAGAGGAGTCTGGAAGGCTACCGTCCATGGGGTTGCAAAGAGTCAGACATGACTGAGGCAACTTAGAACGCACAAAGTGTAGACTCTCAAGATGCTCTTCCTGGGGAAGTATGTGGGTATTTATATTCTGCACACAGGAATTAATAAAACCTTCTTTTCCAGTTTGTCTAGCTGCACAGACTTTAAGATCTTAATTTTCCTTCATTTATAAGAGGATACTAACAACTGTACTTCTCCCCATGTGTTTGTTGAGGTTTAAATGAATCACGTATATGAAGCATTTAAATGTGTGACATGGAAAACATCTCCAAATATTATTATATTAATCAGATATTTACTATTTCTGTGGCTCTTCACTCCTAAAGTTCTAATTTTCCCTTTAGCCTGAAGAACTTGATTTAATATTTCTAAAGAGCAGGACTAAACAGCCGCAGACCTGACAGTTTGTCTTAATCTGAGAATGTCATCACTGCACCTTCATTTTTTTTAAGATTTTTTTTTTAATGTGGGCCATTTATAAAGTCTTTATTGAATTTGTTACAATATTGCTTCTGTTTTACACTTTGGTTCTTTGGCCATGAGGCATGTGGAATCTTAGCTACCCTACCAGGGATCAAACCTGCACCCTGTGCATTGGAAGGCTAAGTCTTAACCACTCGACTGCCAGGAAAGTCCTTCACTGGAAGATATTTTTCTGGATATACAATTATGAGTTGGCAATTCTTTTACCTCAGTACTTTAGAGATTTTGTTCTACTGTCTGTCTTCTGAGTTTATTTTTAATTGGAGGATAATTGTTTTATAATATTGTGTTGGTTTCTGCCATATATCAACATGAATCAGCCGTAGGTATACGTAAGTCCCCTCCTTCTTGAACCTCCGTCTCACCTCCCACTCCATCCTACCCCTCCAGGATATCACAGAGCACTGAATTTGAGCTTCCTGCATCATACAGTAAATTTCCACTGGCTATCTAATTTTACATATGGTAATGCATATGTTTCAGTGTTCGCCCCACCCTCTCCTTCCCCGACCATGAGTCCACAAGTCTATTCTCTATGTCCGCATCTCCACTGCTGCCCTGCAGATAGGTTCATCAGTACCATCTTTCTAGATTTCATATATATGCATTAATATATGGTATTTGTCTTTTTCTGACTTACTTTACTCTGTATAAATAGGCTCTTGGTTCATCTACCTCATCAAACTGACTCAAATGCATTCCCTTTTACAGCTAAGTAATATTCCAGTATGTATATGTACCACAACTTCTTTATCTATTCATCTATCGATTGACATCTAGGTTGCTTCCATGTCCTAGCTATTATAAATAGTGCTGCAATGAACATTGGGGTGCATCTGTCTTTCTCAGTTATGGTTTCCTCAGGATATATGCCCAGTAGTGCGACTTTTGGGTCATATGTTGGGTAGTTTTACTCCTAGTTTTTTAAGGATTCTCCATTCTGTTTTCTGTAGTGGTTGTATCAATTTGCATTCCCACCAACAGTGCAAGAAAGTTTCCTTTTCTGCACACCCTCTCCAGCATTTATTGTTTGATGATGGCCATTCTGACTGGTGTGAGGTGATACCTCATTGTAGTTTTGATTTGAATTTCTCTAATAATGAGTGGTGTTGAGATTCTTTTCATGTGTTGATTAGCTATCTGTATGTCTTTAGAGAAATGTCTGTTTAGGTATTCTGCCCACTTTTTGATTGGGTTGTTCATTTTTCTGGTATTGAGTTGAATGAACTACTAGTTTATTTTGAAGATTAATCCTTTGTCAGTTGTTTCATTTACTATTATTTTCTCCCATTCTGAGGGTTTGGCACACATTTTCTTTTAATACTTCCAAAGTTTCATTTTTGATTAATACATCTGGAATATTTTTCTATGGTATAAAACGTGAATCATTTATATCAGAGGTGGAGACCCCAGGGGTTAACCTTATTTGTCTGAGATTGCTACAGTAAACCTAGTCCTCTTGAAAACATTGCTTTATAGTGAATGAATGACTTCATCAGTGTCTTCTTTCTCATAAAGACTTTCCTTGCCAGATGTCAGCACCCCTGATGAACAAAATAGTCCAAGAGAATCCCCAGCCAGACCCTTTTGTCTACATGGATGATTCTAGCACGAACTTCCAGGATGATTCACAGATACCAGCTGGTGCCAGTGAGTGTAACTCTCCTACACTGTTGCCCTCTTTACATGGGACCCTCTAATCGTATTTTGGATTTGTTTTAAAATAGCTGTTTATTTTATCTTTTCTTATTTTTGTTTTTCACTTTCAACTCTTTATTTTACTCTGAGGTATAGCCAGTTAACAATGTTATGGTAGTTTCAGGTGAACAGCAAAGGGACTCAGCCACACATATACATACATGTATCCATAACAGTGAGTACCTGATCTTCCCAATAGGGCTTCCCTGATAGCTCAGTTTGTAAAGAATCCACCCACAATGCCAGAGATCCCAGTTCAATTCCTGGGTCAGGAAGATCCTCTGGAAAAGGGATAGGCTACCCACTCCAGTATTCTTGGGCTCCCCTTGTGGCTCAGCTGGTAAAGAATCTGCAGTGCAGGAGATCTGGGTTTGATCCCTGGGTTGGGGAGATCTCCTGGAGAAGGGAACAGCTACCCACTCCAGTATTCTGGCCTGGAAAATTCCATGGACTGTATAGTCCATGGGGTCGCAAAGAGTAGGACACAACTTAGCAATTTTCACTTCTTTTTTTTCACGTGATCTTCCCAAGTGAAGTGAAAGTAGGGCCCTAACTATTCCTTCCCCTCCCTGGCAACCATAAGTTTGTTTTCTAAGTCTGTGAGTTTCTTTCTGTCTTGTCAGTTCATTTGTATCATTTCTTTTTAGAATCCAAATATAAAGAATTTCATATGATATTTCTCCTTAAGGTCTATGTTTCCTTATTGATTTTCTGTCTGATCTATCCATTGATGAAAGTGGGATATTAAAGTCCCCTAATATTGTTGTGTTACTGTCAATTTCTCCCTTTATGTTTGTTAGTATTTGCCTTACATATTGAGGTGCCCCTATGTTGGATATATATATAATTGTCATATCTTCTTCTTGGATTGAACCTTTCATGATTATGTAGTATCTTTGTTTCTTATAACAGTCTTCATTTTAAATTCTATTTTGTCTCATATGAGTATTGCTATGCCAGCTTTATTATGATTTCCATTTGCATGAAATATCTCCTCCCATCCCCTTACTTTCAGTCTGTAAGCGTCTGTAGGTCTGAGGTGGGTCTCTTGTAGACAACATATGTATGCGTATTGTTTTTGTATCCTCCCAGCCAGTCTATGTCTTTTGATGGTGCATTCAATCCATTTGAAAGAAAGTGAAAGTGAGAGTCATTCAGTCATGTCCAGCCCTTTGCGACCCCATAGACTCTATAGTCCATGGAATTCTCTAGGCCAGAATACTGCAGTGGGTAGCCATTCCCTTCTTCAGGGGATCTTCCCAATCTAGGGATCGATCCCAGGTTTCCCCGCACTGCTGGCAGATTCTTTACCAGCTGAGCCACCAGGGAAGCCCTTTAATCCATTTACATTTAAGGTAATTATCTATATGTGTGATCCTATTATCATTTTGTTAATCGTTAATTGTTTGGGGTTTATTTTTTTGTAGATCTTTTCCTCCTCTTGTGTTTCCTGCCTGGAGAAGTTCTTTTAGCATTTGTTGTAAAACTGGTTTAGTGGTGCTGAATTCTCTTAACTTTGTCTGGAAAGCTTTTGATTTTGTCATCAGATCTGAAGGAGAGTCTTGCTGGGTAGAGTACTCTTGGTTGTAGGATCTTCCCTTTCATCACTTGGAATATATTGTGCCATTCCCTTCTGGTTTGTAGAGTTTCTGTTGAGAAATCAGTTGATAACATTATGACATTTCCCTTGTATGTTATTTGTCTTTTTTCCCTTGTTGCTTTTAACACCTTATCTTTGTCTTTAATTTTTGTCAGTTTGATTAGTATGTGTCTTGGTGTGTTCCTCCTTGGGTTTATCCTGCCTGGGTCCCTCTGAGCTTCCTGGACTTGGCTGACTATTTCATTTCCCATGTTGGGGAAGTTTTCAGCTATTATCTCTTCAAATATTTTTTTCAGGGTTGTTCTCTCTCTCTTCTTCTGAGACATCTACAATGGGAATATTGGTGCATTTAATGTTGTCCCAGAGTTCTCTTAGGCTGTCTTTATTTCTTTTCATTCTTCTATATTCTGTTTTACAACAGTGATTTCCACCATTTCACCTTCCAGGTCATTTATCCATTCCATTTATCCAGGATTTATCTTGTTCCTTCATCTGGGACATAATCCTATTTCTTTTTTTTTTTTTTTTTTAATCCTATTTCTTATTTTGGTTAGCTTTCTGTGATTGTGGTACTAGGTCTGGAAGCTATGGGATTATAGTCCTTGTGCCCTCTGGTGGATGAAGCTTGTGCAAGCTTCCTGATGGGAGGGACTGGTTGTGGGGATAACTGGGTCTTACTCTGGTAGGCAGGGTCATGCTCAGTAAAATTTTAAGTCAATTGTCTGCTGATGGGTGTGTTGCACTCCCTCCCTGTTAGTTATTTTGCCTGGAGTCTACAGGCTCTATGGTATGGCCATTGGCAACCTCCAAGAGGATTTACACCTGACTGCTGCTGCCAGTGCCCCTGTCCACATGGTGGGCAATTGCTGACCCACAGCTCTGCAGGAGATCCTCAGACACTCACAGGTAGGTCTGACTCACTGTTCTATGGGGTCACTGTTCCTTTCCTCTGGGTCCTGGTGCACACAAGGTTTGTTTGCGCCTTCCAAGAGTGGAGTCTTTGTTTCCCCCAGTCCTATGGAGGTCCTGTAATCAAATTTCACCGGCCTTCAAAGTCAGATTCCCTAGGAATTCTCAGTACTTTTGCTGATCCCCAAGCTGGAGAGTCTGATGTGGGGCTTAGAACCTTCACAACGGTGCGAGAACTTCTTTGGTATTATTGTTCTCCAGTTTGTGGAGTTTCTCCATTGTCCTTGGATGTGGGGTATCTTTTCTCGGTGGGTTCCAGTGTCTTTCTGTCTATGGCTGTTCAACAACTAGTTGTGATTTTGGTGCTCTTGGTTATGGGGTTTTGTTCATTTGTTTGTTTGGCCCCAACAGGGAACCCTGCAGTGGAAATGCAGAGTCCTAAGCACTGGGAAGCCAGGGAATTCCCTGTTATATCTCTTATATATCTTTTCAAAAATATATTCAAAAACTATTCCTATCATAAAGGGGGAAGTTATAAACTTCACATCAAGATCAAGTACCTTTGGCCCATGTCTAATCAAATTATGATAGATAAATTGAGAACACAAGATATAGAGCAAGTGAGAATGTTTTTCTAGAAGACTGAAGCAAAGAGAAAGAAAAATATAGAAAGCTTCTCTTCCAAGGCAGAATACAATCCTGACACTTCTGATAATGTGTTATGCAGGTTTTTTTCTCCCACGTTTCTCCTGACACCAGCTGGGTATCCTACAATTCAACTCAACTCTGACACTATCTACCCAGAGAAAGCATTAGATTCCATAGGTTAAGAGCTTAGTCCCATAAGACTACCCTTACTTCAGTCACAAGACTAAGTTGTCTGTGCTTCTAACCAACTGGCTATAAATCAGAGGTTCCCATGACACCTTCCTTGGGTTTCATTAACTTGAAAGTGGCTCAGAGAACTCAAGAAATCTGTTTACTTACCTGAGTACCATTTTATTACAAAGGATATTAAAGAATAAGAATCAACAGCTGTATGAAGACATACATAGGACTCAAACAAAAGAGCTTCTGTGCTCATGAGTTTAGATATGGCTAGGCAGCCTATGGATGTGATCTGGTTCATCAACCTAGAGGCTCTCTGAACCCTCCCATCCTCTTTGGTTTTTTAATGGAAGCTTCCTCACATAATCTTAATTGATTGAATCACTGCCCATTGGTGATTGATTCAAACTCCAGCCCCTCTCCCCTCCCTAAAAATCAATAGGGTTGAAAGTTCCAGTCCTCTAATCAGGGTTGGTTCCCCGGGCAACTAGTCCCCCATCTTTAGAAGATTTCCAAAAGTCACCTCATTAACAAAATCAGTTAAGGCCACTTCATTAACATGAAGTCAGTTGTGGTTGAAAGGAGCTTAATGTAAATATCAAGGCACTCATTTCACCTTTATGGCTCTGGAGAAATTTCAAAAACTGAGGAAAAAAAACAAAAGTATTATAACAAAAGATGCTCCCATTGCTCTTATGGATTAGGAAATTCTAAGAATTTGGGGAGTTGTGAGCCAGGAGCCATGGACAAAGACTAAAATATATAGTGTTACACATCACAATATCACACAAGAATATTGTGGTCCAATATTGTGGGTAAATGGGAAAAATATCATTTTATAGAGAGAGAGTAGTTGTGTACATACACAGATTGATTTTTATAAATTGTATCTTAGTAACAGAACTCTCATTTTATTCAGGCAGCAAAGTAAACAACTTTAAAGTTTTCCTAGTCAAAGTTGTATCTTGATGAGTTCTGAAATATGTACAGACAGTCCCTGACTTATAATGGTTCTACTGATGATTTTTCACCTTTTATGTTTTATGATGGTGAAAAGCAATATGCATTCAGTAGAAACCATACTTCAGTTTTGAATCTTGATATTTTCCCAGGTTAGAGAATAAAGAGTACAGAAATACACAGAAAGACATTCTGTGTGCTTGACTGGAAGACAATATTGTTAAAGATGTCAATACTACTCAAGAAGTCTCTAACTGGTAGCACTGTTGTATTGGACAACATTTCTTCCGACTTGGCTCAGAGTTACAATGCATTTAGCTTATTAAAGCTGACAACATGGAGACTTTTTGCAGGCCTTCCCAGACAGTGGAGTTTTCCTGCTAATTTGCCACACTAGGTTATAAAATATCTCATTAACAGTTATTTTCTATTTTGCAGAGGAGTCTAACAACACGCAGTTGTTCCATTTTCTTGGTAGACTTCAACTTGTTCCTTTCTTACAACTCTGTCATCTTCCAAGTCACATTTATTACCAACCAGAATTCTGGAACATCATCAGTGTCTTTAACTTAAAGAATCTGTTCTCTCAGATCTTATGTATCATTAAATGTGAACTGTGCTGTGTAGGAATAAAATAAAGCAAAGCCTTGTCCATGTTTCATGTACAAATCTATCATCACTGTAAATGGCCTATTTCTATATTATCCAAGATTTCAAGTGTATACTGTTTTGCATCTTAAATACTTTAACTTGCTTTTTATAATAATCTTCTATTGTAGGATTATATTTTCAATAAAAATTCCTTGAATAAAGTGTACAGTGAGAGTCAATTTTCCAGCGTCTCCTGAACCAAGAACTGCTAGCTTATAGTCACACATAGTGCAAACTTGTATGAGCTAGTACCTCACACAGTGTCCCCAGGCCCCTGCAGCCAAGAGCCTTGAGCTCCCTCTGTGTCGAGGCTTCTGTCACCAAGTCTGTCCTGTTGCTGTAGCTGCCAGGGCTGGTTTGTTTAGAAGCCTGACTCTGGGCAAGGTTTGCCCTCTCTTCTCAATTTCAGGATCAGCTTGTCAAGCTCAGTAAAGATTTCTACTGAGATGTTGATTAAGATTAAAATGAAATTATATGGTTATTTGGAAGGGGAAGTTGACATTTTTAATGTTTAGTCACTATTCAAATCATTTATGCTCTTTAAAACAATTTTATAGCTTATTTCATCTAGTCCTTACACATTTCATTAAAATGTATTAGGCATTTTATAATATGTATTTTTATGTTATTGTACATAGGATTTTTTTCATCACGACCTGCGACGTGTGGAATCTTAACTCCCCGACCAGGGATCAAACCCGGGCCCTCGAAAGTGAAAGGTATAAATTTGTTAGTTTTAAAGAAAGTATACCTCCTGTTCATATTATATTGGGAAATAGGAGTGAGCAATGTGGTTTTTTGGTTTTGTTTTTAGTATTAATTAGTTTTTATTTCAGTAGACATGTGGGAATCCACCAAATATTTGTTTGAAGAAAGAAACTTTTGATATGCAACCCCTTTCCCTCAACATATTAGATTTTTAAAAATATTTAATTTTATTGGAGTATAGTTGATTTACAATACTGTATTAGTTTCAGGTGTACAGCAAAATTATTTAGTTATACATATATTTATTCTTTTTTAGAGTCTTTTCTCATATAGGTTATCACAGAATATAGGATAGGGTTCCCTGTGCTGTACAGTAGGTCTCTATCAGTCATCTGTCTTATATATATCAGTGTGTGTGTGTGTGTGTGCACACTCATGCCACATGCAATAAATCTTATAGAAGAATTGTTTTCTATAAAACCATTTAGCTAATTAACTGGCAATACTTTCCTAATTTATGCTTGATATGCTGAGTAGGTTGATTGTTATAAAAGATCAGTAGAGTCATGGGCAATGAACTAATTATCAGAAATGTGATGAAGTTACATAGTCCATGTTAAAGTAGCTTGAACTTCAAGCAAAGACATCATTTTTACTGACAAATATTCTACAATAACAAAATTAATAAAACATTAATGTGGTACATGTGATGTGGTATGGATTATTGTTTTATGTGTAGTAATGACTTAAATTAATACATTCATGTAATACATTACAATTCTTATTATAAATAGACATTCAGATCATTCCGTTTATTGATTAAGGTGAAGAGTTGAACTAGTCTGTGATCACATTCCTAGAAAACTACACTTTGTAACAAAATGTCTACTATTAAAGTACTGCACTCAATATAACAGCAAATTTGGAAAATGACAGTGGCCACAAACTGGAAAAGGTCCATTTTCATTTCAATCCCAAAGAAGGGCAATGCCAAAGAATGTTCAAACTACCACACAGTTGCTCCCATTTTACATGCCAGCAAGGTAATGCTCAAAATCCTTCAAGTTAGGCTTCAACAGTATGTGAAGCAAGAACTTACAGATGTAAAAGCTGGATTTAGAAAAGGCAGAAGAACCAGAGATAAAATTTCCAATATCTGTCGGATCATAGAAAAAGCAAGAGAGTTCCAGAAAAACATCTACTTCTGCTTTATTGTCTATGCCAAAGCCTTTGATTGTGTAGATCACAACAAAATGGAAAATTCTTCAAGAGATGGGAAGACCAGACCACCTTCCCTGCCTTCTGAGAAACCTGTATGCAGGTCAAGAAGCAACAGTTAGAACCGGACATGGAATAATGGACTGGTTCCAAATTGGGAAAGGAGTGCATCAAAGCTGTATATTGTCACCCTGCTTATTTAACTTCTACACAGAGTACATCATGTGAAATGCAGGGCTGGGTGAAGCACAAGCTGGGATCAAGATTGCCAGGAGAAATATCAACAACCTCAGATATGCAGATGACACCACCCTTATGGCAGAAAGTGAAGAGGAACTAAAGAGCCTCTTGATGAAAGTGAGAGGAGAGTGTAAAAGCTGGCTTAAAACTTAACATTCAGAAAATTAAGATCATGGCATTTGGTCCCATCACTTCATGGCAAATGGAGAAAAAATGGAAACAGTGACAGACTTTATTTTCTTGGGCTCCAAAATCAGTGTGGATGGTGGCTGCAGCCATGAAATTAAAAGATGCTTGCTCCTTGGAAGAAAAACTATGACAAACCTAACCAGCATATTAAAAAGCAGAGACACGACTTTGCTGACAAAGGTCTATATAGTCAAAGCTATAGTTTTTCCATTGGTCATGTACAGATAGGAGAGCTGGACCATAAGAAAGGCTGAACACCAAAGAATCAATACTTTCAAACTGTGATGTGGAGAAGATGTTTGAAAGTCCCTTGAACTGCAAGGAGATCAAGCCAGTCAATCCTAAAGGAAATCATCCCTGAATATTCATTGGAAGGACTGATGCTGAAGCTGAAGCTCCAATACTTTGGCCACGTGATGCGAAGAGCTGACTCATTGGAGAAGACCCTGACACTGGGAAAAGATAAGAGGGCAGGAGGAGAAGGGGGCGACAGAGGATAAGATGGTTGGATGGCATCACCAAATCAATCGACATGAGTTTGCGCAAACTCCAGGAGATAGTGAAGGACAGAAGGACAGGGACTAGCATACTGCTGTGCATGGGGTCACAAAGAGTTGAACACAACTGAGCGAATGAACAACAAGCTCCACTTCACTTGCAGCACTTACCTTAACAAGCATAGTTCCTGCTCATAATGGTTGCATCTCAGGATGAATCCATTTCCTTTTGGAAAAAATAATCACTGAATATTACATTTTGCTTATTTATTTAACATTTTACTATATAGAAAATTTTGAATGTAAACAAAAACAGAGAGGAGTTCCCTGGTGGTCTAGGGATTAGGTTTTGGTGCTTTCACTGCTGCGGCCTGGTTTCAATCCCTGGTTGGGGAATCAAGATTCTACAAGTTGTGCAGTGTAGCCAAAAAAATAAAATAAGGACAGAATAGTATAATTTCATGAGTCTATCATTCAGTCTCAGCAAATATGTATCTCTTTAGCCTAGTGATTTTGAGGTTCATTCAAATTGTAAAATGCATCAGTGATCCATTACTTCTATTGCCGAATGGCATTCCATTGGATGAATACACAGTTTGTGTAGTGTATTCATTCAGTAAGGAGATTTGGATTGTTAGCAACATGGCAGTTATGAACAATGCTGCTATGAAGAGTTGGGTATACATCTTTGCATAGGTAAATGTTCTTATTCCCTTGGGTAGATTCCTAGGAAGAAATTACCAGATAGTTTTTCAAAGTGACTATCATTTCACAGTCCAACCTGCAGTTTCCGTTGTACAAACATTCCAATTTCTCTACATTCTTCCGCATGTCCATTTATACATCTTTGCTGAAAAGCTTATTCAAATCTATTAACTAGAATTATAGGATTTTTAATCAGAATATTTGTTGTCTTATTTTGAGATGTATATTCCAGATACAAGTCCTTTCAGATAGATGACATTTTCCTTCTGTGTAAAGGATGACCTATAACATATCCTATAGTACAGATTGGCTGGTGATGGATTATTTCAACTTTTGTAGGTCTAAAAGCATTTTTTCCCAGATGGCTTTTCTCAGAATGTCTGCTGAACTTTACAGTGTATGCTTATTTATGTTTGGGGAGGGGGTGGTGGTTTCCTCCTTGTCTTAAGCCCTGATAATTACCTGGTATCTTCCTTCTGAATCTTTGTGCACAGATAATTGGGAAGCCACAATCAACAGCTCTAAGATCCATTTGATAAATACCAGAAAGGAGTTTTCAGAAGAATTTGATTATTACACTAAGATATAGGCATAAATCTTTCAGGCAAAAAAAATGTTATAGCCTTACTAAAAGGGATAACATTACAAAAAACACAGAACAAGCTGATAATAATTTAAGAGTATGTAAAAAGTTAAACATACACACAAAGGTTAATCTTTTCCATTTTATCACCTATGAGCTTTTAATTTAATTTACTTTTATATGTGTTTAATATACAGAGATAATAAATTTAAAGCCTTTACTTTTATTTTTAATACATAATTAAAAATCTGATTTTATATATATAAGATGTCACATCTTAACCCATAACATCTATTTGCTAAACGGACAAAATGTAGTCAAATGAGATAGTTACATTCTTTTGTTCATATCAAAACTTTGAAATCTAGTGAATAATTTGTACTTACTGGCATATCACAATCTAAACACTAAATTTTCATCAGAAATACTTACTCTGCATATAGAGTTCATAAAATTTACAGTTGAAAGAGTATATTCACATATGCAAGCTGTTCTAAGCATACTACAAAGTTTCCCAATAACTGGATTAAATATCAGCATTTAAAGTTAAACTAAAATTCAAAAGAGAAAAAAAAATAAAGTTAAACTAAAATTCAATAAAATTAAAAATTCAGTACCTTGGTTGAGCTAGGTACATTTATGTGTTTGATAGCTGTGTTGAGTGGTGGCTACAGTACTATACAGAACAGCTCTAGAGAGTAATTAAGTGGCTGGGGAACAAAGACGGTTTCAATCTTGAAATATTTCCACACATGACTTACCCAAATACATGAACAAAACATTTTCTTGTTTTAAAGAATATGGTAACTAGTAAGTTGTAGAGATCAGATATACCCTACAGGATGAATGTGGGGTTCTCTTAATATTCTCTTAATATTATATGTTTCTTGCAACTTAAAATGAAGTTTCTAGTAATAGAATTTCATAAACACATTACAAGAGTGCTGTATCACAAAAAATTTATTTCAAAGTAAAGACTATGTGCCTGGTAAAACTACACTATTTTAATTAATAGGATCAGAGTGTCAATGAAGATATGGCTATTTAAGGTAAATGCAAACAGTTTGAATAGTTTCGTAAATTGTGAGTAGAAAAATAAATATTTATAAATATTTTATATGCTGTGCTATGCTCAGTCATGTTTGACTCTTTGCAGGTCCATGGACTATGGCCTGCCAGGCTCCTCTGTCTATGGAATTTTCCAGGAGAATACTGGAGAGGGTTGCCGTTTCCCATTCCAGATGGTCTTTCCACCCCAGGGACCAAACCCAGGTCTCCTGCATCTCCTGCATTGGAAGGTGGACTCTTTACTACTAGTGTCAACTAGGAAGCCCAATATTTTATATATTTGATTTAAAATACTTGTATATGAACTTTAAAATTAAATTAGATACTGTAAGTTTAGGCATATGTACATTTATATATGTGATTGTGCTTCCTTGGTGGCTCAATGGTAAAAAATCTGCCTGCCAGTGCAGGAGACTCAGCTTCCATCTCTGGGTCAGAAAGATTGAAGATCCCCTGGGAAAGGAAGTGGCAACCCCCTCCAATATTCTTGCCTGGGAAATCCCATGGACAGAGGAGCCTGGTGGGCTACAATCCATGGGATCACAGAGGCGTCAGACACGACTTAGTGACTAAACAACAAAACAACAACAAATATGTGATTATATTAAATATATGTTTATAAAAGGTATTTCCATGTGTGTTCATAAGTGGTATTAGTCTTGTAGTTTTATTGATAGTGTTTATCCTTGTCTGATTTTAGTACTGATGTTAGGAACTTCAAATACAGAAGTGAGACCCAAGTGAAGGTTTCCTCCTTGTACTGAAACAGGCATATAACAGGAAAACTACCACAGCATTGGCTTGAATGCTAGAACTTACCTATGTTTCGGGGCGGTTGTTATTAGTCTATTCAGTGTCTGCAACACTTTCTCTTTTTCAGCAAATTTTTTAAATCATGTTTTCTTAGAAAATTTCCTTCTCTCCTTTGCCATTTAAAAAAATATTACATAGTTTTTCTATTGTCTCCACATCTTTAGTTATGTCTCATTTCTATGAACCTCTTCCCAGAGGAGTGAATAGAGCTTCATAAAGCCTAGAGAAGAAAAATCCCGTTTTCCAGATGAGATAGACTGGGTTTCTGCTAAATAAATAAAAAGAAGAAACCATTTTGAAGGATGTATTATATATTCAGGGGTAGGAAACATGAGGTTCCTTCTCAGTTTCTAAAAGAATCAAAGTGTGAGAAAGAAGACAAGGGAGACCACTGTTCACTGCCCTGAGGTTGGGCAGGATAGGCAGAACTGAGTACACAGAAAATTAAAGAGGTAACATTTTCCAACAGGAACAAACTAAATTTCACAGGACAGCCTCCTAGAATCAAGACCAGGGAACTTACTTAATCTGGATTCCAAGCCTGGTTGAGGGGGAGAGAAGTCATAGGAAATTCACAGCGGTGGTGTTCCGGGGGATTTGAGTTAGAAGGGAATTGTGTTATGTGACCACCTCCTCTCTATCTCTTACTCCACAGCAAAATGGAAGAAGAGTCATGAACGCACCTCGTTCACACACACACAGTATAAGGAGTTGGAGGCTCTGTTTAGCTGCAACATGTTTCCAGATAAAAACCTCCAGAGAGAACTTGCTTTAAAACTCAATCTACCGGAATCAACAGTAAAGGTCTGTCTGATGATTGGAGATGTGCTTTGAACCCTCATTTAAATAACATCCTACTATTCAGCCTGGAAATTCCCTCCGGAAAACAGTAGTAGTAACACTTCATTTATTCAGTCCCTACTGTGTGTGTGTCTTGATGAAAGTGAAAGAGGAGAATGAAAAAGTTGGCTTAAAGCTTAACATTCAGAAAACTAAGATCATGGCATCTGGTCCCATTACGTCATGGGAAATAGATGGGGAGACAGTGGAAACAGTGTCAGACTTTATTTTTTGGGGCTCCAAAATCATTGCAGATGGTGACTGCAGCCATGAAATTAAAAGACGCTTACTCCTTGAAAGGAAAGTTATGACCAACCTAGATAGCATATTAAAAAGCATATTAAAAAGGACTGATGCTGAAGCTGAAACTCCAATATTTTGGCCACCTCATGCGAAGTGTTGGCTCATTGGAAAAGACCCTGATGCTGGGAGGGATTTGGGGCAGGAGGAGAAGGGGATGACTGAGGATGAGATGGCTGGATGGCATCACCAACTCGATGGGCATGAGTTTGAGTAAGCTCCGGGAGTTTGTGATGGACAGGGAGGCCTGGCGTGCTGCGATTCATGGGCTCGCAAAGAGTCGGACACGACTGAGCAACTGAACTGACTGAACTGACTGTGCTAGTATTGAGCTGTACACACTCTATTAATACATATGTTGGCTTTATTATCTTCTAGTTTAAAAGATGAGGAAAACTGAGGTTTGGGAGCAAAGTGATTGGGTTACAGAGATAATGCATAGTATCACTGGAATTGGAACTCCAGAGGCACGACAGAATTCACATTAGAGAAATACTGTCATCCAGACAGACTCTCATTTAGGGTCTTCTCTAGCAAAACTCTGCAATCATTTATCACAACATTGTCAATAGACAACTACAACCTTTGAGTCTGCTGAGCCCCCAAATTTTTGTTACAATATTGTTCACTGTTCAGTTCGGTTCAGTTGCTCAGTTGTGTCCGACTCTTTGTGACCCCATGGTCTGCAGCACCCCAGGCCTCACTGTCCATCACCAACTCCCAGAGTTTACCTAAACCCATGTCCATTGAGTCAGTGATGCCATCCAACCATCTCATCCTCTGTTGTCCCCTTCTCCTCCTGTCCTCAATCTTTCCCAGCATCTTTCCAATGCTCTTCACAGCAGGTGGACAGAGTATTGGAGTTTCAGCTTCAGCGTCAGTCCTTCCAATGAACACCCAGGACTGATCTCCTTTAGGATGGACTGGTTGGATCTCCTTGCAGTCCAAGGGACTCGCAAGAGTCTTCTCCAACACCACAGTTCAGAAGCATCAATTCTTTGGCACTCAGCTTTCTTTATGGTCCAACTCTCACATCCATACATGACTACTGGAAAAACCATAGCCTTGACTAGACGGACATTTGTTGGCAAAGTAATGTCTCTGCTTTTAAATATGCTACCTAGGTTGGTCATAACTTTCCTTCCAAGGGGCAAGCATCTTTTGATTTCATGGCTGCAATTACCATCTGCAGTGATTTTGGAGCCCCCCAAAATAAAGTCAGCCACTATTTCCAGTTTCCCCATCTATTTGCCATGAAGTGATGAGACCAGATGCCATGATCTTAGTTTTCTGAATGCTGAGCTCTAAGCCAACTTTTTCACTCTCCTCTTTCATTTTCATCAAGAGGCTTTTTAGTTCCTTTTCACTTTCTGCCATAAGGGTGGTGTCATCTGCATATCAGGTTATAGATGTTTCTCCCGGCAATCTTGATTCCAGCTTGTGCTTCATCCAGCCCAGCATTTCTCATGATGTACTCTGCATATAAGTTAAATAAGCAGGGTTACGATATACAGCCTTGATGTACTCCTTTTCCTATTTGGAACCAGTCTGTTGTTCCATGCTTCCTGACCTGCATACAGGTTTCTCAAGAGGCAGGCCAGGTGGTCTGGTATTCCCATCTCTTGAAGAATTTTCCACAGTTTGCTGTGATCCACACAGTCAAAGACTTTGGCATAGTCAATAAAGCAGAAATAGATGTTTTTCTGGAACTCTCTTGCTTTTTCAATAATCCAGCGGATGTTAGCAATTTGATCTCTGGTTCCTCTGCCTTTTCTAAATCCAGCTTGAACATATGGAAGTTCATGGTTCACATTACTGTTGAAGCCTTGCTTGAAGAATTTTGAGCATTACTTTACTAGCATGTGAGATGAGTGCAACTGTGAGGTAGTTTGAGCATTCTTTGGCATTTCCTTTCTTTTGGATTGGAATGAAAACTGATCTTTTCCAGTCCTGTGGCCACTGCTGAGTTTTCCAAATTTGCTGACATATTGAGTGCAGCACTTTCACAGCATCATCTTTTAGGATTTGAAATAACTCAACTGGAATTCCTTAACCTCCACTAGCTTTGTTTGTAGTGATGCTTCCTAAGGCCCACTTGACTTTACATTCCAGGATGTCTGGCTCTAAGTGAGTGATCACACTATTGTGATTATCTGGGTCATGAAGATCCTTTTTGTACAGTTCTATGTATTCTTGCCACCTCTTCTTAATATCTCACTGTAGAGGCCTTCTAAAATAATCCTTGAATATCCTTCAGTTCAAATTCTGCAACTCTCCCTTGCTTCTCTTGAGTTCAGGACCTTTTCTCTGAGCTCCCAGCACAACCTCTGAAAAATACTTCCTTTCTTTGTTTCTTTTTCCTCCTGGGGCCCAGCCCAGATCCCTCAATGTTACTATTGACTTCATTGGTACCTACCTCTGCTCTTTCAGAACTCAGTATCATAGTGACTTGGAGAGAACATGAGAGTTACAATCTGAATTTTTTGACTCAGGAGAAGCCTCAAACCCCTTCTGCAGTAACAGATCATAATTTCCTCTCTTCCCTGACTCCAGATTTGGTTCAGGAACCGGCGGTTCAAAATGAAGAAGCAGCAGCAGCAGCAAGAGCAGCAATCACCAAAGCCACCAAGCCAGGTCCTTCCAGCCAAGGATGTGCCCACAGCATCAACCAGCCCTCATTCTTTTCTCCTTGCAGTTTCAGATTCCTATAACTCCCTCTCACCTCAGTCCTTAGACCCTTCCCCCTGGGCAGGGGACTCTATGATCATGGAGATTCCTACAAGTGATGTCCAAATGCAAGATCCTCAATTGGAGAGGCTAGTGGCCTCAGTTCCTGCTTTGTACTCTGATGCATTTGATATCACCCAAATCATGGAACTGTACAGTTTTCCCGATGAGGATGACATCACCAACTCTTCCTTCTATTCTCTGTATCAGTATCTCTCACCGACAAGGCCCAGTTAGAATAGAATTCTTCTCTTAGAGTCTTTGCTGATCCAGGTGTAGGTTTATTTCCTGGGCAGACCTGCTTCAGTGTGACAAGCTGGAGCTTTGCAGTCTATAGTGCACAGGACAGCCTGGAATTCCAGAACCCCTCCATTATGGTGCACTTTGGGTTTCTCTGATCCAAGTACTAATAAACATCAGATAGTATAGAAAAAGGATCTTCTTGCATGCTCTTTCATTTGTCTGTTTTTAACCCAAACATTTGGCCCAGAGTGACTTTGATTTCCATGTAAATATTGTAAAAACTAGGGAGTTTCCCCCAAATATAGCTCAGTACTATACAATCAGCCCTGTGACTTGCTGGAGAGGCCTTTCCAGACCCATAGATGGCCAATGAGACTTCAAAATTCCCTCTTCCAAAAACTACCTTTGACTTTTTAAAAGGTCAACAGCCTCTAAGGGTCATCCACTTTTAATGGCAGCAGGTGTATAAACTCACATTTCAAATGTCAGCTAAGCAAATTTTCTAGCTACATGGTTAGCATACAAAATTTATAGCACTTCTCAAACCAATAAAAAAGAAACATAACAAAATAAGAACCTCTCAATGAAAAATATAAAGTGTTTAGGAATTAACTAAGAAAATTAAGAACTTTGTACTGAAAACTTTCTAACTTGAATAATGGACATTGAAGATGTTTTGAATAAAAGGCATTTGAAGCCATAAAATAATCAATTTAATAGGGCTAAAATCATATAAAGCATGTTCTCCAAACACAATGGGATGAAATTAGAAATCAATAATAGAAGAAATTCAGGAAATTCACAAACATATAGATATTAAAAGGCACGCCTAAATAACCAATGGATAAAGAAGAAATCAGAAAGAAAATTAGGATACATGCAAAGATGAATGAAAACAGAACCACAATACACCAAAACTTATGGGATGATGCTTATAATCAGTGCTTAGAAATCTGTAGCTATAAAAGCCTATAAAGAATAAGATCTCAAAATCAACCTTTTTTAATAGGAGGGAGGCTGGCATAGCTATGTATGTTAAATCAAACTTTAAGGCAAAACATTTTGTTGAAAGTAAAAGTATATTAAACAAAGAATAAAAGGAACAACTAACCTGAAAAATATAATAATTCTGAATGCGTATCAGTCAGTCAGTTCAGTTGCTCAGTCGTGTCTGACTCTTTAAGACCCCATGGACTGCTGCATGCCAGGCCTCCCTGTCTATCACCAACTCCCAGAGTTGACTCAAACTCATGTCCATTGAATCAGTGATGCCATCCAACCATCTCATCCTCTGTCGTCCCCTTCTCCTCCCACCTTCAATCTTTCCCAGCATCAGGGTCTTTCAAATGAGTCATTTGTATACAAATGAATTTGTACATTTGTCATATTCCCCAAATATATCAATTTTATTAAAAATTAATAAAAATTATTGGGGAAACTGAAATGCATAATCATAATAGATGATTTTATCCAGAGGATAAGTGGATAAAAATTTAGTATGGGTAGAGATTTTAACTATACAGTTAATAAGCTCAGTTTAATGAAAGTATGTAGATTTTTTTTCATTCAACTGGTAGAGAATACACATTCTTTTCAAGCACGTAATGACTAATAGACCATAAATCAAATCTTAACAAATGCAAATGAATTAATAACATACAAATAGCATTCTTTGATCAAAAGGTAATTTAGTTAGAAATTCTAACCTCTCCATTTAGAAAGTAAAAGAAAATTTCTAAGTAATTAAACATGGGAGAAATTATAATGTGAATAATTTGGTAGCATATAATGACAATAAATCAGCATATACTGGGGGAAACGAATAGAGATAGTGAGAGTAGAAGGTTTGAGTGTCCTGATACCCATCACATTTTGGGCCATCACAGGGATCCTGCAGAGCAAGACTACAGATCTAGGGGAGAGACATGGGCCCTTAATTTGTGAGATGTTTTAATTGTTTTTTTTTAATTACTTTTGATTTTTAATGGACTTATTTTTTAGAGCAGTTTTAATTTCACAGCAAAAATGAGGAGAAGGTACAGAGATTTCCCATATAGCCCCTGCTCCCAGATACACACAACCTCTCCACCACTATCACCAACCCACACCAGAGTGGTCCATTTGTTACAATTGATGAATCTACACTGATACATCTTTATCATCTAAAGTCCAGAGTTTACATTAGGGTTCACTCTCAATGTTGTACATTATATGGATTTTGACAAATATGTAATTGTTATGCATCCACCATTACAGTATCTTATAGGATACTACAATGCCCTAAAAATCCTCTGTGCTTCACCTATTTGTCACTCCCTCTCCCCTAACCTCTGGCAACTACTAAACATTATCTCCATAGTTTTGCTTTCAAACCAATAACTTTTTACCTTAAGAAACAAGCATAAGGAGAGCAGAGTCAATCCAAAGCAAGCATAAGGAAGGAAATAAAGGCTAAAGTGGAAATAAATAGAGAATATAAAAGCAATAGAGCAAATCAATGAAACCAAAGCTAGCCAGATTGAGAAGAAGGGGAGAAGGAGGGGGAGAGGAGTGGAAGAGAGGGAAGGGGCCAGGGAGAAAGAAGAATCAAATTACTAGAATCTGAAATGAAAGGTGGGACATAACTACCAACTTTCCAGAAATAAAAAACATTATAAAGAAATGTGTGTGCATGCTAAATCACTTCAGTTCTGTCTGACTTTTTGTGCCCCTATGAAGTGTAGCCCAGCAGGCTCCTCTGTCCATGGGATTCTCCAGGCAAGAATACTGGAGTGGATTGCCATTTCCTCCTCTGGGGATCTTTCAGACTCAGGGATCAAACCCATGTCTCTTATGACTCCTTCATTGGCAGTCAGATTCTTTACCATTAGTGCCGCCTGGGAAGCCCGTTATAAATGAATATTATGAGCAATTATATAACTTTTAAAATTTGTATAACAAATTAGATAACTTGATAAAGTGGGCAAATTCCTAGGAAGACCAAAATACCAAATTTGACTCAATAAGAAATAGAAATGCTGGAAATAGAGCTTTAACTAGGAAATAGATTAAGTTAGTAATCAAAAACTTTCCACAAAGAAAAGTCTAGGCCCAGGTGGTATCATTGCTAAGTTCTACTAACTGTTTAAAGAATTAACAATCCTTTACAAATTCTTCCAGAAAATAGAACACTTCCTAACTCATTCTGTGAGACCAGTATTAGACTGATACCAAAACTGCACAGCTATATGTGAACAATGAGATTAAAACATTCCCTCACACCATATATAAAAATAGACTCAAAATGCCTTAAAGACCTAAATGAAAGATTTGAAACCATAAGACTCCTAGAAGTGAACATAGGCAAAACATCCTTTGACATAAATCATAGCAATATTGTCTTTGATCTCCTAAGGCAAAAGGGAAAAATAAAAGCAAAAATTAGCAGTTGTGACCTAAAAATTCTGCACATAAAAAGAAACCACAAAACAAAATTACAATCTATGGAATGGGAAAAAATTTGCAAATGACGTGACCAACAAGGTGTTAATATCCAAAATATACAACAGCTTAAACAACTTAGCATCAAAATAACAACCCAATCAAAAAATGTTCAGAAGACCTGAGTAGACATTTCTCCAAAGAAGACATACAGCTAACAGGCACATGAAAAGATGTTCAACATAGCTAACTATTAGAAAAATGCAAATCAAAATCACAGTGAGATATCACATGTGTCAGAATGACCATCATCAAAAAGTTGACAAATAACTTGGAGAGAATATGGAGAAAAGAGAACCCTTGAACACTGTTGGTGAGAATGTAAGTCAGTGCAGCCACTATGGAAAACAAAATGGAGGTCCCTTAAAAAACTAAAAATAGAACTACCAATTCCACTCTCGGGTCCACATTTAGAAAAAACAAAAGTACTAATTAGAAAAGATACACGTACTCCAATATTCATAGCAGCACTATCTATCTACATATGTGTTTATACACAGTGGAATATTACTCAGCCATAAAAGAATGAAATATTGCCATTTGCAGCAATAAGGATGGGCCTAGAGATTATCTTACTAAGTGAAATGAGTAAGAAAGAGAAAGGCAAATCCCACATTATATCACTTATATGTAGAATACAACACAAATGAACATATCTAAAAAACAAGTTAAAAGATGACCACTCAACCCTTTTGTTCAACATAGTGCTAGATGATCTAGGCAAAATTTACTTTCTCTAAATCTCTGCCTCCTCAAATGTAAAAAAGAGAGAGTTGGACTAAGTAATAGCTAAGCCTCCTACCACCTCTAGTTCTCTCACAGTGGACTTAAACTATGCCTGATTTCTGAATTACAAACTCTTCCTTTCCCAACCACTGGGGAAGGAAGAGGGCTGGAAGAGGACAGCCGCTTCCTTGTCATGACAAGAAATAGGAGAAACAGAGGACCACATGTTACTTTCACAAGTTGCTGCCTCAGCCAGTGACAGGTTTAGGTGCAAAGTGCGGTTATAATTAGAGCAGCAGTCTGTCCCGAGTGCTCCACCAGCCACAGGGAGCACAGCTGGATCTGCCAACAGTATGCACAGGACTTGGAGAGGCTGCTCTGGCCTTGAAAATGATCCTTCTTAAAAGGATTTTCCTCCTTCCTCAAGGGAAAGAAAACCCACTGATATAAAACCCCACTTGCCTTTCGGCTTCCCCTGTGACTGCCTCTCCAGCAGAGACAGAGCGCTGATAAATACAGGAGAAAGAAAAAAATCGTAAGCTGAGCCTGGTCACATTGGCCCTTGTGATATAGTTTTATTTTTAACTTCGAAGCACTTGAACTATTTCTGTTGAAGTTTTTTCTCCTTTCCCTACCTCCACGACAGAATTCGGTCCTCTGCAGCAGCTGATGCACGCCCAGCCACCTCCGGAAGTCTGCCTGCTCACAACCAAGGGACGCAGGTGCAGCACATGCTGACTCAGCCCGCGCCAGGAAGGTAAGCTTTTTAGATGCGGGCAGGTTCATCAAGGGGGAATTTAGCGTGGTGAACAGGGAAGCAGAGGCTGAGCTGCCTATCACCTTTTTGCTCTGAGCAAGAGGGTTGTTAAGACAAATTAGTTACATATGAGGGAGAAAAGGTTGGCTCAGAGAATGAAACTCTGCTTTCATTTCATATGGGAACTCCTGCTTTGAATCTAAAATCTTAGAGCAGCAGATTACCTGCTTCCTAACAGCTTAGGTTCTTTCTTCTGCAATCAACCATAGGAGTTATGTGGTGTCTCTAAGGTTACACAGTATTGATGGGGGTTCAAGATAGCGGAGGGGGAGGAGGTGGTGATAAAACAGATGAAAGGCCCAGAACCCAGAATTTTTATTTTCTGAAGTCTAAATGTTGTGATCTTTCCCCAATCAACATTTGCAGTGTTAATTGCAAGTCATTCTCATGTACTTTGAATTTCATCACCTGTGATACTACTGGTTAATTTAGCACAATAGTATTTACTGCATATATTTTTAAAATTCTGCTGCAGAGTTTAAAACCAGTTTTTATTTAACAACATTTCCTAAACATGACTCATTCCTTCCCAGCTTTCCTGAATCCAAATACATTTGTGGAATAGAAGTGAAAGTATTTTACAAGCTGAAAAACTTATACAGGCTGGTAAACCAAAAATTATCACAAACTTGAAACTTGCACATCCTGAGGGACAAAAGTAAAATGATAATGATACTTGAAGTATCAAGCACTTTAAAGTGTAGACAGGTTATTTCCAGCTTTGGGAATAACTTCATAGTGTTGCATGCACAAACAAATTGGCAGGGAGAAGGGTGCAGTGTTTATTTTCCTGTTTTCCTCTGGACCTTGCTTTAGTGTGATAGAGTTAAAAGTTCAGCCAAGGACATCCTGGGAAGTGGCCTGTGCAGCAAAAATGATTCTGTACGCTCTGAACTTTGCAGTGTACTGGCGAATGCCACCAATGCCAAGAAAAGGAGACCTACCACCAGACACCCTAATTCCTGGTTCCTTCCTGCCAGCCTCTGTAACCTCCAGATGCATCCCATAACTTTGCTATCAGTGTCTGGGTTATAATTATGCCTGTTGGCTAGGCACAATCAAATGCACTATGTACAATTGCCTCACTTCATTTAATTTTGTCAAGGTTTCTGGAGCACCAGTGTTTTCAAGGTGTATACTGAATACTGTCCTAGCAAGATCGTGTGTTAGCTTAGCAGTAACCAACCAGACCAGTTGACTCAGAGCTACTCCTAAGTAATCTGGCCACTTTGCATTTTCTTGGCCAATACAAAACAGTAATTTAAAGTACTGACACTAATAACACAAGCACCAGTTATGAGAATTAATAGCTAATTAAATAACTAGAAAGTTTAAAGGTAGATTCTAGTGTAGGTAGAGAACTGCAGATGGTGATTTGGGGGAGGATGGTTTTTAAGGTATAGTGAAAGGGCTGAAATCATAGCCTAAAAGCCCAGGTTTATGGGACCACATGTGGGAATTTTCCTTGGCCAACTGGTTGTGTTAAAATCTCAAGAGGCAAAGGAATTATTTGAATATTTAACTTTATACATTTTCTTTCTCTAAAATTAAATATCTCCACTGCAAGGAAACAGATTAACAATGTATAATTAAGGTAACAAATTAATTGGCTGGTTAATAGGTTAACAGTTAATCTCTGTTCTTAAACTATTGACCTTGTCACTTCCACTAAAGTTAAAGCCTGGGAATAAATAATTATTGCCAGGGCTAGCCACATGAGGAGGCAAAATAGTTAGTCGCTGACATCATGTGAGGGGGTGCTGGGAGGGCCCCTTGCCTAAAAATATCTCCCTGACACCAACCCTGATTGTCTACTAACTTTATAGTAAAGAATGTGAAAACTATCATCTGTTAATCCCATTCTCTTTTGTTTGAGTCAGTGATTTAAATATACCTGCTGTATGCCTTCTCACGACCTTCTGGCCAGTGACCCTTGGTCACCACCTCTTCCTCATTCTTCCAGGCTCTGTCCTGCTTTGCCCTTGGTATCATCTAAGCTGCCCACACGCCCTTGGCCATTGTCACCCTGGTAGCTCTGTGTGGTACTGTGGTTTCCACAGAATTTCTTAATAAACCATCAAGGTGAAGTAGAAAAAATAAAAGCATGTGATTAGAGTCAGAGACTCTGGGGGGCATGGGCAATGAGACATTCATTCTCTGGGCTTCAGTTTCCCTTGCAGAAAATGAGGAGGTTAAACTAGACCCTTTTCATAACCCTTTGTCCTACAAGATCAGAAACTGCATTTTAAAAGAACTGCTCAGGTGATTCCTATGCACACTGATGTTTGCAAAACTCCAGAGCAGAGGATTTCTGGTTATCTGCCTGATCCAGATTTCTGATTCTATGACTGCAAGAACAAGTGCTGTAAAGTCCTACAAACAATCCTGGCAGCAGTCAGCGTATCTGTCGAAACTGGAGTCCACTGAGTCTTTTCCGTTCAGTTAAGGCCATATTAACGTAATAAAGTTGAAAATGTTTCTTTTTCTTCCTTTAAAACAAAACAGAACAACAACAAAAACAAATTAGCATATGTTCGGCGCTATACTGTGCTTAGTCACTCAGTCGTGTCCGTCTCTTTGAGACCCCATGGACTATAGCCCACCAGGCTCCTCTATCCATGGGGATTCTCCAGGCAAGAATACTGGAGTGGGTTGTCATGCCCTCCTCCAGGGGATCTTCCTGACCCAGGGATTGAACTGCCATCTCTTAAAACCACTAGCGCCACCTGGGAAGCCATTTGTGGTGAACATAAGAGGCCAAAATTGTGGGAAATTAGGGAGATTCACATTCATAAAGGAGTGAGGAAAGCCTTTTTTTTAAATAGAGGTTTGAGAATGATTAAACTGGCAGGGTATGTAAGATTCAGTGGAATGAGGGAGAACTGAAAATTGAAAGGCCAGCCAAGGGCTGTGGGCATGATGCAATTGGAAGAAATAAGGTCTGGACAAGGGTGGTGACCATGAGAATGACCTTCTTGGTAGAAGAAGGACAGTTTAGTGGACTCCTGTATACTAAATACGTTCACTACTTTATCTCGTTTGATCCTCACACAAGCCTATGGGTTATGATGAGACCCATTTTATGGATGAATAAACTAACTTTAGGGAGATTCAGTAACTTGTCAAAAAATTACCCAGCAGAACATGTGTTCACTAATTTATTTTTATTATTTTTAATTTTTGGTTGTGCCGCACAGCTTACATGATCTTAGCCTGACCAGGGATTGAAACTGTACCCTCGGCAGTGAAAAAGCAGAGTCCACCAGACCACCAGGGAGTCCCCTCTTTAATTTACTTCAGATCGGGGGTATCAGGTAAGACCTCTGTGGAAGTAGTAGGTAAGGTAAAATCTAAATGGGGAGAAGAAACCCATAAGCAATTATGGAGCAGGGGGTGAATTCTCCTGGGAGAAAGAACAAGTTCAAAGTTCCTACAGAAGAATGAGCAAAAGTGCTGGAACTAAGTGCTCAAGGGAGAGAGGTGAGGTAAAAGAGGCAAGCAAGGGGCACTCAGGGAGGACCATGTGGGCCAAGATGAGGACATTGGACCTTATTCCTTGTGATAGGATGGGATCCTCTGAAGATTTTAAGCAGGGAACTAGTGATCTAATGTTAAAGGTTGTTAAAATCACTCTTTCTGCTGATGAATAAAGATTACGGGGCACAAAATGGGAGAAGTAAGAGTGATTATAATTCTATTGCTCCAGACTGGATGAGAGATGATGGTGCTTGGACCTGGGCAGTGGTGGTGGAGATGGAAAGAAATGGATAGATTTGCCAACTGCCTTTTCAGATCTTTCTCCCAAGCCTTCCCCCCTAACCGGGCACTAGTTTCTTTGTGATTGGGCACAATATCAGGCTCTTCTAGCTCTCAAACTTGAGTTTACAGTACAATCAGCTGGTAGTTCTGATTCAGTAGTTCTGATTTGGTGGGGCCCAATACTGTACTTTTCTAACCAGTTCCTGGGTGATTCTGATTCTGTTGGTCTAGGTACCATATTTTAAGGACTATTATTCTAGCTGACTTGCCTTTGCTTATTAATTTACTCCTTTCTGAGTGATCCACAAAGCACCAAAACTTGCATCAAATAGTTTCTGCTCCTTTGTCAGGTTCTAAATTCTCCTCTATTTCTTTAAAGAAATATTCATCCCTTGAACTCACGTACTGCCCTTGGTCCTTCTATCTACCATTCCCCAGGCAAGAATACTGGAGTGGGTTGCCATTTCCTTCTCCAGGGGATCTTCCTGGCCCAGGAATCAAACCCAGGTCTCCTGCATTGCAGGCAGATTCTTTACCAACTAAGCCACATGGGAAGCCCCTATCTACTCATATTCTATTTAAACTTCATCCAGTACAATTAGTAAAATCTAGTTCTGTGTAGATCTCTCAACTATTTAAGTTATATAACATTGTGTCCTCTAGACAGGGGAACTTTAAAACATATTTTTGACGAGAGTGTTTTGGCCAAACTTGATTGAAGTTCATTTTTAAGAGGAGGGAATTACCTTTTCTGACAGGAAGCAAGAATTTATAGGAGACTATAGGGGCATGGAAACTGAAGGGGAAAATGTCACCCAAGTAACCATACTCTGTTTCAGGAACAGAATTTCATCAGGTTTTTCACAGTGAAGAAGTTCTATATGCTTTGATTTGGTAGATGTTTCATTTAAAATCCCTGCAAGATGTTTCATTTAAAATCTCTGCAAGATCACTTCCAGACTCCATATGGAAGTGAACATTTTAACCCTAAAAATTTTCCCTGTCACATTTGTTTTCCCTGAACTGTGAAGGCATGGGACCTGTAGGGTCATCTTGTTTCTATTCAGAAGGGCACCATATGGGATGGCTCAAGAGGAGGGCCCCCCCAAAAAAATCATCATTGGGATGAAGGTGTTTCCTAATGTGAAGCATCCAGCTCCTCTATAATTTGGAAAGATAATACATGTAGACATCTTTCTGCACCTCATCTGGAGGAAAAGAGGCTATCGCCTAATAGAGTATAGCCATGGGCTCACATTCTCCCCTGATCATGGAGATGGACCACAGAGGTCTATATGGATCTCCAATGGACACAGTGTGATGTAGTGGAGAGCAGAGTTTGAAATCAGACAGACTTAAGCTTCTTTGTGCCTCATTGTCCTTATCAGTAAACTGGAGATGGTAATGCCCACCTCACAAGATTATTGTGAGGATTAAATGAGATGTTATATAAACACACATGTCAAGCAATGATATCTCATGTCTCTTCCTGTATGACATCCAAAATGCAGAGAGATCACTCAATCTGGGCAAGTCAGACAAACCCCATGGAGGATAAGGATCCAGTCACTGCACTGAAATAGAAATTGGGAGAACAGGGCATCTCATATCATGAGACAACCTATGATAAATCTAACTTGGTTAACTTGAGGCAACACCAGTTGGCTCCAACCTAAGGTGATCAATCAGTTGTCAAAATTCACCTGGGACTAAAAGGTTTCCTGGGACCTGGGACTTTCAGTGCTCACTCAGAGCGTGTCTAAGGCAAACTAGCATGTTTGGTCACCCTATTTCTCCAGCAATAGTTATAATATCAACAATTTTGAATTGTCCTTTATCATAGTAGGAATGTTTTTGGAATGTTTTCCCCCAGCTATACAACAAAAGGTTGAGATGTGATATTTTATGCCCTTAGGCTATATTTATCTTTCTCCTTTCCTCCACTGCCAAACATCTCCAATGAGTGGTCTCCACTCAGTGTCTTTCTGCTGAGCACATGTCCTCTCTCAAAGTCAGTCATCTGGGGTAGCTCCAGAGTCTGGCAGAAGCTCTTTAAATAGCAACATAAAGCAACAACAACAGCTACAGCATCTTTGTTGCCTCCATGCATTGCTTTTGATTTCTCTTAAAGGGATAGTTTCAAATAACTTCAAAGAGATGGACAGCAATAAGGCTCCACTACAAATGTTCCTAGCCTCAAAACCACTGTTCCTAAGAACCTTTTATAATGCTGAAGGATAGGAAGTCATTGGCAACAAAGACCTACTGTATAGCACAGGGAATTATACTTAATATTTTGTAATAACCAATAAAGGAAAAGAATGAAAAAATAGATATAGATGTATGTATAACAGAATCACTTTGCTGTACACTTGAAACTAACACAACATTGTAAATCAACTATACCTCAAGTTTAAAGAGAAGAAATGATTGAGCTTAGAATTTATTACTGTTGTCCGTCTAGCCAGACACGTGTCTGACAAGGGCAGAGTTCTCGCTACACACAGGGAGTGCACAGAACTAGCCAGGGCTGCTTTGCCCTTGCTGGGAAATGGGCTCAACTTTGTCACAGAATCTGGCTGGCTGGAAAACATGAAGTTGGACATTCCTGGTGCTGTTAGCTTTTTTCTTACTCCAATCTTCTTTCCCACCTAAAACCCAACAGGGGACCATGAGTCATCCACAGTCCATTCTGGATGTCTGATGAATGTCTGTCATGAATAGAAAACAGATGGTCTCATTCTCTCAGGCAGGGCACAGGCCCTGCCAACATTGAAGTGTGTGTTTAACCGCTTTCTCCTCCACTCCAAACAAACACCAGATTTTGAATGGCCAAGAGTCCCACCTCCCAGCTGAAATGCACATGCTCTGGCAAGAGCTCTCTGGGGACCTGCCACGAGCAGTGGCACTGTCATCACTGTTCTTAACCTCACGGTAGCATTGGAGGCCATCGCTCACCCTTTCCGTTAGATCTGGCAACGTAGTCCTGACTCTCTTAGCTCTCTGGTGTTCCTTCTCTGGCTCTACTTCTTCTTGTTCCTAAAGTGGTCACACTTAGCCTTGTACTTCATGGCTCAGATTTCTACACTGTGCGCTCACTTCTCCAGTTATGGCTTCCTCTCACTTTTAAGTGGATAATTCACAAGTCTGCATCTCTGTATTCTACTTCCTCATCTTCCCACCCACATGATCTGTCATGACCTAAAACAACTTGTGTTATACTCTCTGGGCCCATCTTTCCTCCCCAAACACTTTCCTCCTTAGACCTCCATTTTTCTCAGAATTACACCCAATATTCTCTTTTCTTGATTCACTTTCTTGGCATCATCTTTGGCTTTTCTTCTTCCCCCATCTCAAGTCAGAAACAAAAATGTTATTTGTAACATTGTATTGTCTCCTGTCTGTCTCATCTTGTCTACTTCTGCTGTCATCTGTCTCACCGTCTCAGCCTCCAGCATGTTCTCTAGTAACTCCAGGTCCTTCCACTCCATCCTTCCACTACTACTGATTAATACCCCAATTACAATGATAAATGGTTCTTTTTTAAAAAATTTCCAGATGGGTTGTTTTTAATTAATTTACTATTATTATTATTTGCCATATCATGCAGCCTGTGGGAACTTAGTTCCCCAACCAGGGATCAAACCCATGCCCCCTACATTGGAAGTATAAAGTCTTAACCACTGAACCGCCAGGGAATTCCCAAATGGTTCCTTATTGAATACCAAAATTCCAGATGCTTGAACCTAATATTTACAAATTCCCACAAGTCCACAATGGGAATTTTTCCCCCCAGGAGTGATCTGGAATATGGCAGGAGCCCACCTGAATGTTAAATTGTATGATGAAAGAAGTGACTGGACTCTTGCATCCAAAAGATCTTTATCTGAACCTATTCTGCTTCCTCTCAGTCCAACCCTCACAGTCCTTCCACTCTGCTCAGCACTCTTTCTCTCTGGCTGATTTATCTTCTACTTGACCCTGAACCTATTAATGTTCTGGCTAGCAGCTTCTCACCTGCCTCCTGATTCAGGCTATTATAGAGCATTCTGGCATGATCTCTCTTTCATACTTGCAGTGCACGAGTCAGATAGGGAATGTGTTAAGAATGTAAGTTTCAGAACACTCACTTCACTCAGGTCAGGGGTACAGCCAGCATCTGTAGCAGTGTTGTCCAATAGAACTTTCTATGAGGATGAAAATATTCTATTCTGTGTTGTCCAATAGAGTAGCTACTAACCATATGGGGCTACTGAACACTTGAAATGTAGTATGACTTGAGGAACTAAATTATTAATTCTAGTTCATTTTGATTAACTTAAGTAGCCACATGTGGCCAGTGGCTACCCTAGGGAACAGTGCAAATCTATATATGTAACAAGCATTACAGCTGATTATAATGAACAATAGTGTTTAAAGCCACATTAACAAGCAGTCTGCTGCTGCTGCTGCTGCTGCTAAATCACTTCAGTCATGTCCCACTCTGTGCGACCCCATAGACAGCAGCCCACCAGGCTCCTCTCTCTACAGGATTCTCTAGGCAAACATACTGGAGCAGGTTGCCATTTCCTTCTCCAACAAGCAGTCTGGGTAACCCTTAAGCTCACTAGGGCATATATAGTAGGTAACCAAAAAATGCTTGTTGAATAAATGTATGGAAGAATGAATACATGAATAAACTAGCATACAATTTCCTTGAGATTTAAGGCTGTCTTTTCTAAAAAAGAAAAGTTAAGGAGGATTTTCCAGATTAAAGGAGGCTGAAAAGACTTAAACAAATGTAATAAGTCGACCTTACCGGGATTCTGGTTAAAAAACTGAAAATTGTTTTTTAAAGTACAGCAGACATTTTTGGGATAATTGGGAAAATTTGAATATAGACAGTATTGTTTTTAGTTTTCTTAGGTGAGATAATGTTACTGTAGTCACAAAAGAAAATGTCTTATTCATAGGAAATATTTGCTAAAATACTTACAGATAAGTAAGTATATATATGCCAGTAAGATAAAGTGTAATAATATCAGCAACTTATCTTCAAATGGCTTGCCAAAAAAAAAAATGTGTGTGTGTTGAAGGAAAGTGAAAGTAAAAGTGAATCTAAGAAGAGCATTTTTGACAGTAAAATGGGGGGCCATGATACTTACTTCCAGGGTGACGGAAGAGTACTTGAAGTCATTTTGGCCCCTGTTAAAGTAGATAAAATAACTTTCTCATGAATCATTCATATTTATATTTTTATATTTCCCCTAGAGTTATTATACAAAGCCAGAAGAAATTTGGAAACTATGGTAAGTACCGGGTGCTCACTGGAACTTCACCTTTCAGAGGTCCAGATGTGGCCTCATTTAGCCTGTAGTCCAAGCTGCTGGTGGATTTTTCCTTTTGGCCTAATGATATATATTGGCTTTTTGCTGAACCAGAGGTGCTAGAGCAGAACCTAGAATAAACCAACACAGAGTTGGGGGAAAGCAGAGACCTGAGAGAGACTGATGAGCAAAGATTTTTAGTAAAACTTTATATATGAAAAAGAAAAAATCCAGCTGTAAGCTAAATGGCTAATACTTCCTTCATTCAGCAAATATTATTGAGTGCTTACAATGATCCAGGTCCTGTGACAGGTGCTGAGGAAGAAGATGTGAGCAAAACCAGTCCCACCTTGGTCCTCCCAGCATGCCCCCTGGTGGTTGATCATGTGTATGACAGAACACTCATTCTGGAATGCTACACTGCCACTGTGAAGAAAGTCTGCAAAGAAAAATTTATAAAAACAGCCTAGACATAATGTAATAGCAAGTTAAAGCAGAAAAATTGTATTCAGAGTATTAACTGTGCATAAATCCTCCATAAACCACAACTCAAAAATAGCAATTGTCAAGTTTGTAGCCCACTTTCATGTGTGGGTTTTTTTTTTTTTTCCTATTTTCAACACATCAAGTACATAGATAAAATAAACTACTGGAAAATAAAGAATATTGATAGTTGTTATTTCTGGTTGTGGTATTATGAGTGTTTTTGCTTTCTCCTCTGTGCCTTCTCAGTCACTCAGTCGTGTCCAACTCTTAGTGACCCCATGGACTGTAGCCCACCAGGCTCCTCTATCCATGGGATTTTCCAGGCAAGAATACTGGAGTGGGTTGCCATTTTCTTCTCCAGCTTTCTTCTCTATTACTTTCTGTATTTTCCAAGGTTCCTACAATCAGTGTGTATAAACAGGAAATAAGTCAATTAAAACTTAAACACTCACAGACATGTAGAGCTTCTCTTCCAGCAGTCACTTGTTTTCTCTTTCCCCTTGCCTTTGGTGTCTCTAGGGTAGGACACGCAGGCCTCCACCAGGGCAGCACAGACACTGTGAGAGATGCTTCAACCGTCACTGCCACATGCCTGTGGAGCCCAGTGTCTCTTGCCCAGTGATAAACTGCCACCTGTCCTGTGGTGCTACCTTCCACATGTGCAAAGAGGCTGAGCACGAGCTACTCTGCCCTTTAGAGCAGGTTCCGTGCCTCAACTCCGAATATGGCTGCCCCCTCTTCTTGTCCCGCCACAAGCTGGCCAAGCACCTGCAAGTGTGTCCTGCCAGCGTGGTCTGCTGCTCCATGGAGTGGAACCGCTGGCCAAACGTGGACTCTGAAACAACGCTTCACGAGAACATCATGAAAGAGATCCCCGATGAGGAATGCTTGGACACAGCCCTGGCCCTTCAGGACCAGAAGGTCCTTTTTAGATCTCTGAAAATGGTAGAACTTTTCCCAGAAACTAGAGAACCCACGGAAGAGGAACCTCCTATGAATGGTGAAGCCAGCTGGGAGGAAATGGGTGGAGCGGTGGGTGGGGAGGATGCTAGTTTGCTAACAGGCTGCTCTCTGTCAGCCATGAATGGGGAGGTGGTAGAGTTGAGTCAAGAAGAACGAGAGGTGTTAGCCAAAACCAAAGAAGGGATGGACCTGGCCAAGTTTGACAAGTGGGAAAATATATTCAGCAAAGAGCATGCAGCCTCAGCTTTAACAAGCTCATTAGCCAGCAGTGACAGCAAGAGCAGTAACGGCCCAGAGAAAGAACAGATTTCCAGCAGCAATAGAACGGTAGAGGAGGGAGCTGCCAAAGGAAAAGAACCACAGGAAGACCAGAAGCAGCAGGACTTTCACGCAACCATAGAAAAGACAGGACTTGCCCCTTGGCAGGATGGTGTTCTGGAAAGACTGAAAACAGCTGTGGATGCAAAGGACTATAATATGTACCTGGTGCACAATGGGAGGATGCTTATTCACTTTGGTCAGATGCCTGCTTGTACACCCAAAGAGAAAGACTTTGTTTACGGCAACCTGGAGGCTCAGGAAGTGAAGACTGTTTACACCTTCAAAGTCCCCGTGAGCTACTGTGGGAAGCGGGCTCGCCTAGGTGATGCCATGAGTTGTAGGCCAAGTGAGCACAAGGCTGTCGACACTTCAGATTTAGGGATCACTGTGGAGGACCTGCCCAAGTCAGATCTCATCAAGACCACCCTCCTGTGTGCTTTGGAAAGAGAACTCAAAGGTCACGTCATCTCCGAGTCCAGGAGCATTGACGGGCTATTCATGGATTTTGCTACACAGACATACAATTTTGAGCCAGAACAGTTTTCTTCTGGGACGGTGCTGGCCGACCTCCTAACCACTGCCAACCCGAACAGCAACACGAACGGGCTCCATGTGGAGCTCCACAGTGAGTGTGTGACCAGGAGACACAACAAGAGCAGCTCTGCCTTTACTTTCACCTGCAACAAATTCTTCAGGAGGGATGAATTTCCCCTACATTTCAAGAATGTCCACACAGACATTCAGTCATGTCTCAACGGCTGGTTCCAACACCGATGCCCCCTGGCCTACTTGGGATGTACCTTTATTCAAAACCATTTCCGTCCCCCAGGGCAAAAGGCAAAAGTGATATACAGTCAGGAGCTCAAGACGTTTGCCATCAAGCCGGAGGTTGCTTCAGAGCTGAGTGAGGGAAGGAAGAACAACCATTTCTCAGGTTGTGAAGGAAAAAACCAGAATTCTCTAACCAGCCTGCCCCTGGAAGTCCTGCAGTACATTGCTGGGTTCCTAGACAGCATCAGCCTGTCCCAGCTCTCCCAGGTGTCCGTGCTGATGAGGAGTATCTGTGCCACTTTGTTACAAGAGAGAGGGATGGTCCTCCTGCAGTGGAAGAAGAGGAGGTATTCCCATGGAGGCACCTCCTGGAGAGTTCACAGAAAGGCAAGTAATTCACTTAGTCATTTACTTCATTCATTCAGCAATTATTTACTAAGAGCCTTCTAGGCACCAGCAGTGTACTAGGCACTGGGATTGTACTAGGTTACTAAGAATGAGGCACAGTCTGTGAGCTCAAGGAAGCTAGCCTAGAAGAGGAGACACACCCATAAACATAAAAATAGTAATACAGATGGTAGTGTCTATGTATCTCTGTGTATGTGTTCAGAATATCTGCTGTTTGCTTGCATGATCCATTCTCCATCGTGATCTGTCCCCCAGGAGGCTGATCTCTGCAGACTACCTTAACCTGCTCCCCTGCCCTCCAGCTTCCAGGCGGGCTAGTCTAACGGGAGTGTATCTAGTGGGAGATGGGCAGGTGGGAGAGGCTGACACAAGTGTTCTTCTGGCTTCCTCTCTGCATGCATTTTCCCCTTCTCGACACTTTGCACTGGCCTTGTCTCTCCACTGAAGATAGCGATATTTGATAGTTTTCTCCACACAGTTACCCATTCTGGATTCTAATAAACTCCTCCTTCCCATTCAGGCCTAGAGTAGTAACACTCAAGATTGTTACTAGCCTGGGTACTGCACTAAATCTTCTGGTTTTCCTATACACTGCTCACACATTTGTGTATCATTCCTTTTTAAAATTCTCTTCAGATTACCCAGTATGAGTGTGCCATCTGTTTTCGGCCTAGACTCTAATTGATACAATATGCCAACAGATTCTCCTCAGCCGCATGTCAACTAATTTTTGCCATTGTTGAATTCATTTGAAGTTCTAAAATAATTTGGTCCACTGATTTCCCCTGGTTCAAATGCTTATTTAATTTTTAAAATATTGTATAAATGAAAGAATCTTTCTTTTTGTGACCCCGTGGACCATAGCCTGCCAGGCTCCTCCATCCATGGGATTTTCCAGGCAAGACTACTGGAATGCATTCTTTATACATAAGAATATTCTTTATACAGGTATTCTTTACATGTATAAATGTATTCTTTATACATAAGAAACTTTACACATAAGTTTATACATAAACTATAAAGGGAGTTTATTGGCCCATAACTAAAAAGTCTAAAGGTAATAGTTTCAGTTATGGCTTGATCTAACTGCTCAAAAATGTCCCCCAAATGATCTTTTTACTATCAATTCTTATCTCTACTTTCTCACTAGTGACTCCACTCTAAGACACAGTTCTCCCTTCGTGGTCCATGGGGGCTGTTAGCAGCTCTGAGAGACAATAGCTTCCAAATTTAAGCACAGAGGGGAAAAAAGAATGTACTTCCTGATATCTCAGAGAAAAGTTCTGGAGTAGAGTCTCATTGGCACTGGTTGTCTTGATTTGAAACATATGTCTATTCTAGAACTAATCACTTTGCTGGGGGGTGGGGTGGGGTGAGGGTGTATAGCAATAAGCAGATTAGTATTAGTTGGTATTAGTCATTTTCACACAACATGTGGCTGGCTGGGAAGGTTATCAGTTGGAATGGGGTCTAGGAACTGGATGCTGGAGAAGGGACTAACACATGTATGCTGCAGTCACTAAACACTCTCTGGAATCTGAGACCAGGAAGAACAGAAAGGCATTTCTTCAAACTATTTAAATAAAGCTGACCTGAGGGTATCACACTCTGGGTTTACTTTCATGCATCTATCTCTCCTCAGATTTGGCAATTCAGCAGCCTCTTCTCCAAAATCAAGAGCTGGGAGTTTAATGAAGTTGCCTCCATGTCTGAGCACCTGAAATCCTGTCCCTTCAATGTTGTAGAACGCAAGACTGACCCGATTCTTTTGACCAGCATGCGTCAGTCCCATGAACAGGCCCGAGAGACCTTAGTCACCACCTTTAGAGCCAGACCACGAGGAAGACACACCTTACACTAAAGACTCGGAAGCCACCATTCTTGGATTCCTATTCAGAGTTACTGAAGTTGGACAGAGTGTGATTTTGAGAACTTTCTTCTATAAATTGCAAATGTTATCTAGGTGTTTTCGAACATGCAATGTCCTTCAAAACCTGAGTAGCAGCATAAGGTGGAAAATTTCCTAAGCCATGGCTTGTATAATTGCTATAGTGCCATACTGATAACTGATAGCCTCCCTCCCCGTACTTATTTTTTCTAAAATAAATCTATCTGCGGAGTAAATAGGTAACTTGAGCCCATTTAGAAGATGAGCCCAAGACCTTAGGAGATGAGAGAGCAGTGAAATTCCATAACCAGCATAGGCCTGTGCTTTTGTGGAGAACTTTTTAGTTTATGAGCGCCTTCAACGATATGGGGCAGAGGCAGTATAGGAAGAGGGACTGAGATGCCTCCCAGGGCACCCAGGGTAAAAAGCACAGTCTGAAGTTTCTGGAGCTAGAGTTGCCTTGACAGCCAAGTCCAGGGCTTCTTTTAGTTACCTCACTGTCTCTAAGCCCAGACAGTTCAAACAGTCCAACAGAATAGAGACCTAGGCTAAGCACAGCAGCCTCAGGGACACCTAGGGTTGAACAGTAAGAGGCAGAAATAAGATCACAGAATGAGGTGGTTGTGTAGAATCTTCGCAACATATAGAAGGACAGCCTTGAAAAAATGAGAGGAATCCAGAGGAGATACTATATGTATGAAGAAAATTAGGACAAAAATCACAGACTGCTTTTGAACATTCTAATAGTGACTTAAGATTCAAGCTTCTTTTCCTCTGAAAATTATATGCTCGGTCTGGATTAGGGAGAGCCCAGGTATGGGCCAGCACCACCCTGGGCTATGTGAAATGATCACAAGACACTAATCCCAACTTAAATGTCATGCCAGAAGGCACAGGGTAGCCCAAGGAGACCACGCGTATGGAAAAGTCAGGCCCACCGTAGGTCCTGTGGTACCAGTCCCTAGGTCCTAGACACCACTTGAGTATAACATGGGGAATCTTGAGAAGAAAGACATCTGAACATAGTGATTCCCTTTAACTGCTCTTACCTCTTGCTGGGCATGATTCATTCTGTGAAAAATGGGTGACACTTCTGATTTTTGGTAACAAATAGTCAAAACTTATGAGAACAAAAGCAAAATAAAAATACACAAGAGAAACTGGAATCCCCCAAAGCAGGGTTTCGTGGAACTATTGACATTTTACACTGGATAATTCTTTGTCATAAGGGACTGTCCTGTGTGTTAGAGGATGTTTAGTAACATCCTTGGCCTCTATTCAATAATACCAGTAGCTCCCCTACTGCTTTAACAACCAAAAATGTCTCTGAAAATATCCTCTGGGAGCAAAATCACTCCTGGTTGAGAACCACTGCCCTAATGAATGATACGCCAATGGCAGTAAGTCAGGTAAGCTTAGTACAGCAAATTCTGACCTCACATAACCATCTATAGTAGTCATGATTTCATGTAGCTCTTTATTTACCAAATAGATTTTAGACACATGATGATTTTAAGTTGGGAACCAAATGGAGCTAAGTTTGTTTGATGTGGCTTCATGTCCTTGGGTCATGTGCAAAAAATATATCCTATCAGGTCTCCAGGCATAGCTGAAGCCAGGATAGTTGAACTGCTTATCCCGTGTTTATATCCCTCTCACCTTAACTGATGCCATTTTCCTAGCAATTGTCAGCAAGCAAGACAGAGGGAAAAGGAGGATGGGTACTGTGGAGAAGCAGAGAACAAAGAATTTAACCACCAACAATAAAAGAGTCTAATCGATATGAAGGCATGAGAGCAAGTGCCAGAGTAGAAGTATCCTCATCTTTCATTTTAATGTGCCACTTGGTACTAGTCAGTAATGTAACTCTACTTCCTAATCCTTATTGTTTGGTTTATATTTCACATTTGTATATAATGTGCCATTTTCTAAAAAATATAACTAGAGTGTGAGCTAAGGTTTTATTCAATGAAAGTAAGTAATTGCAACAACTAAACAATAAAGTGGGGAAAAAAAGGAAGAGTTCTCCAGGGATCAATTCCACATTTTTGGAATCTAGTCCTTCCTATATGAAGAAAGAAAGCTCTGAAAATCCATTTTGGGGTTTTATTTTATTAGAAAAAGAAAGCAAGGGGAGATGTAGGCTAAGGGAGATGAAAATCTGGGGCTACTGTGAGCCAGGTGAGAAGTATAGAGAAAGAGAGCAGAGGGCTCTTCCTTGACAGTCTGGGCAGCCCGGGGTTCAGGAGGGCAGGCAGGAGAGTGACTGCACCTCTTTGTGGGCCGCACCTTTCTAGGTACACTTTACTTTCCCAGTTTCTATCTAAAGTGCAACATTGAGTGGATCAACATCATCAAACACACTTTATAAGGCATCAAATTATATATGTAGCAGGAAATCAGAGTACCACAGGTATCCACTGGCCTATACAAAAAAGCACATTTTATGGTGAGAGGGCAATTGGAGAAAAAGGAAAGCCTTTTACAAGAGACAGGGATGAAGCTACAGTGAGCAGCATGAACAGCAAGCATTATCTTACAAAAGCAAGAGAGCTAGAAATGGCTTCAGCTTAAGAATCAGCTAAGGAGAGTGAAAGGGGACTGTGGACCCAAGAATAAGAACTTGGATGGGGGAGATGTCTGTGGGCAGAGCCCTTGAAGAGTATCACACCAAGAAATCCAGTCCAAAGTAGGGATCAGCTGTATGTGGAGGGTAAGGTCTGTGGAACCCAGGCAGAAAGGATTATTGCCTTAAGGACCTGGAAACGAAGCTTTTGTCTTATAATGAAGGAAAAAGTGAAAATCAAGGTGGAATTTGGATGTAAGAAGAAAATCGCTGCCAAAGTATGATCTATGTGTGATGTCTAATTAAACTGAAGCAAAGAATGAGATTGTATATATCTAGTGTGACTTACCTCTATACCCTGGAAACCCCAATATCTCTACAGGCAAATATAAAGGCTGTTTTGTACTCTGAAAGTCTAACTGGGTGAATCTTGCAAGTGAGGTGTAGAGACAGATGTGTCTCACTGGCACAGAGGTCACTGTGGCAACAAAGGAGTGTGTGTCTTGAAGAAAAGCCAAGGAATGAGCCTGACGGATACAGTGTTCTAAGCACATGGGCAGCTTACCAATGAACTCTAAGGATTTTCATGAAGTCTTGCCACAACTATGGGTCTCAGCCACCAATCCTAGCTCTTCCTTGATTGCACTGTCTTCTCCATCTTTGAAAGCTAAACCCAAGTTTAGATATTGGTTATAGAATGGACTTTAGATTCTTTACCATCTGAACCACCAGAAAAGCCCCCATTTTCTACCAACCCTATACCAAATCCTGACTTTCATTTTGATTTGATTTTGTTTTGCCTAGGGTCTCCTATTCTGGATCTTGCCAATCCCAGTGGCTTGGGGTTAGATAAACTCACTGCATCCTGATCTCATTCCCATACTTTGCTTGATGACTTGTTTTTTGCCTATCACTGGCTGTCCAAAGGTCCTCACCTCTTCTATCAGCCTCAGCCCTGTACCACAGAGAAATTTCATGTACCACAGAGAAACTCAGTCTATCTTCTTACACGGCCATTGATTTCATTCATCCAGCTACAGGGAAGCCTAGACTTTCTTTAGTAGAGGCCACTATCTTTGACTCCAAACCCTTTTATCCCTCATTGTTCCCTTTTGCGCTTAGTTGCTCAGTCATGTCTGACTCTTTGCAACCCCATGGACTATAGCCTGCCAGGCTCTTCTGGCCATGGGGATTCTCTAGGCAAGAATACTGGAATGGGTTGCCATGCCCTCCTCCAGGGGATCTTCCCAGCCCAAGGATCGAACCTAGGCCTCCGCAGTGCAGGCAGATTCTCTACCGTCTGACCCACCAGGGAAGTCCAAGAATACTGGAGTGGGTAGCCTATCCCTTCTGCAGGGGATCTTCCTGACCCAGGAATCAAACCGGGATCTCCTGCATTGCAGTAGTTTATTTACCAGCTGAGCTACCAGGGAAGTCCAATTGTTCCCTTTTAGTTTTACTCTTTTGTTCTTGTTCTTGGCCAAATCTTTTCCTCCTTCCTTTCCTCTAATTTGTGCTTCTGCCTCAGGCATCATCATGCACTAAAGAAATATAGTCACTACTCCCAGGTGGAAGGTGGCTGACCTCTCACAACTGCAGAAGCCAGTAGAAGTTGAACTGCTTAATGTAGACCCTTCCTGGCCTCTGTTTCCCAACCTAACTGCTATTCCCCAGGCCTATCTGGTTTTGGACTGGATATCAGTATAGTCTAAGGAAAAGGCATGGACCTTGACACCAGGGTACAGAGTGATGAATGGTGGTTGGAAGGATTTTTCTGAATATGCGAAAGAGGGAAGGAAAATTCCCTCTACCTGTAATGAGAGAGGGTCATTGAAGGCCACGTAAAAGTACTATTTACCTCAGAATAGAGGTGAGCCATAGTCCCACTTTATTTCCAATTTAGGACCGATCAGAGAGAAGAGTCAGAGATATCTCTGCAGGGAAGGAAACTGAGAAAACAACACACCTAGGAAAACTAGGAAATATAGACATACCTTGCCATGCAGACAGACCAGGAAGCTCAGACCAGGAAGCACTCGCAAAGGAAAGTAGAGTTAGGGGTATGGGTTAGAGGGGTCACTCCTGGGGAAGGAGGCGGGACCACAAGATAAACATCCCTGAGATCATCCTGGGTATCCAGGATAAAGAAGACATCAAGGGGAAGGAGACCCCCTTCTTCATGCTGCCTCTGCTCCCAACCCTAATGGAGAGGGAGAGGGAAGTCTGTCTAGAACTTCAGGCAACTCATGACATTCTCTCAGACACTTGCAGCAGAAATGGAGAGCATCTGGAGGCAGAGCCACTGGGGACATGCGAAGTTACAGTGCAGAAAGAAGACAGGAACAGTTACTGGAGGAGCTTGACATAATTTGCAGGGAAGAGTCCAAAGTGGCCGTGGCAACGTCCCCGCCACCAGCCCTCGTCCACCATCTCAATGTCAGTGATGACATCATCTGGGTCAAAGGAAATCTCATCACTTCCCTCTGTGGAGAAAATTGACAGACTATTAGGATGGTCAGGCAAGAATCCCTCCACCCCTGTGCCCCCTCTTTAAACCTCAGGAAGGGAAAGAGGCCTGCCCTTGATGCCAAGTCTGGGGCCCTATTCTGACCCACACAATCCACCCACCTCTCATGTACCAAGGGGCTCCAGGCACCAGACCCCTCAGACCACTCCCAACCTACCTCCTTGGTAATCATACAGGGCTACAGCTGAGATCCTAGCTCCAGCCCCAGCTGGGTGGCCTGATGATCCTGCACAGTGAGAAATATGAACATGGTCTTACCAACATGGAGAAGGAAAACAGACAGGTTCTTCCATGTAATGGGGGAATTCTTCTGCCCCACCACTCACCAGCCAGAGTGGAGGAAAAAGAGGGATCCTCAGGCTCAAGCACATCCTCATAGTCCGCCTCTGCTTCCTCATCCTGCTCATGTCTGTCTATCTCCTCAACATCCTCGTAGTCATTCTCAGGCTCGGGTTCAGGCTCAGGCTCGGGCTCAGGTGCTGCTTCATACACTGGCTCTTCCTGCAGCTGGAAGACTTCTGGAGTCCTGGGGGGCAGAGCTGGGGCCTCCTCATTGTCCTGAGAAGAGACAGTATGAAGCAAGGTGACTTCTGTTCACCAGGAGCCGCCTCTCCAAAACTTCCCAATGGAGGACTGCTAAGACCCTTCCATCCACATGCTTCCACTTCCATGTCCATTTCTGGCTCCTTCTAACAGCCTCTCCTAGGGAACACAGTCTCTCACCCCTCTTCATTTTTCAACCTCCTCCCATACCCATCCACCCAAAACACCTACCAACAGATGATATTAATAGAAGGGGAATGTAAAAGGTATAAGGAGAAAGAAATGGAAAATGAGTCAGATTCCTTGGAAGACCAGGAAAACACTGAAGCAAAATCTAAAAGGAGAAAAGATGACAGCTAGGATGACTAACTGTCCTAGTCTGCCCAGTACTGGGTGATTTCCCAGAATATAAGACTTCCAATGCTGAGGTCAGGATAGCCCCAGGCAAACCAGGGTGTTTGATCAGCCTGCAGGGCTGTGTCCACCCACTAGGACATGAGGAGATGGGAAAGGTGCAGATCTCTGGAGGGCAGTCTGCTTACCTCTGGGGGATCCTGCCTTGGGGGCAGGGCAGGTACCGGTTGTTCCCTATTGGTTCTCACAGGCCCAGGCTCTGATGATGGACAACTCCCTGCTGGAGGCCAGGCCTGTGAAGGATGACGCATCTCTTCAGTGAGCAAGAAACTTTATCTTCTCTCCTGTACTAGAATACCCCTTCCTGTCTCTTCACATCTATCATTCCTCAAGATGGACTCCAACCTGAAATGACAGCTCCTTCCTCTTGTTCTTGCAGCAGTAACTGACTGCACTGCCTGGTGACCTATCTTCTGTTGAACTATGTTAATCTTGGGGTTTTTTTCACTGAGCATTCTTGTATGTATATATGAAGCTTAATTACACAATTAGATTGAAATCTTCCGAAGACAAGGATAACAACTGTAGATTTTGCTAACACAGGGGAGTCTTGGATCTTACTTTTTACTAAGGATACAGACCCCTTAGGCTCCTGTCTGGGCAAAGAATGCTGGATGTGGATCCTGGAGGGCCAAGCACTTACCTCTGAGGAGATTTTCTTAGGCAATGGGGCTGGCACCGCCGGCTCTTCCCTAGTGGCCACTGGTTGCTGAGCCTCGTGGCTCATCTTTACCAAGGCCTTTCTCTCCTGTTGCTGCCTGGCCATCTGTTGTGCCTTCTCCTCTTCTTCCCGCTTCCTCTTCTCCTCTGCCATGGACTCAAATTTTGCCTTCAGCCCACGGGCACCACTAGAAGCTACAGACACAGTCAAGAAAAATTAGCGTTGTCTTGGGACAGAGGTAGGAGAGTAGCACTGGAAAGAAGAGGAGTCAGTTAAATGTCCAGAAGAAGAGAAAATCGAGAAGGGACTCATGGAAAGGGAGATAAAGAGGTATTAATGAAGGAACAAGGGGCTTAGAGAAGGATAAGGTAGCCCTGAAGCTTGGATTTTCACATAGCCAGACCATATGATCTCAGACTCTTACTCCTTCTAAGGCTTGGTCCCCTAACCTGCATCGTTCCTTGTCCACATTTCTTAAATCTATATGCCCTCAGGCCACCATCTACCCACTGTCACCCATCCAAAGCTCTTTTCCCTTTGTGTTCTTCCCAAATGGCTCCCCCCACCCCTGTGTTCTCTACATACAGTTTCTTCCCCAGTGTCACTCAGATATCCACCTAACCTAATTTTTTCTAGGAGAGAGAATCTGGGAATATGAAGATAGGGGTCAAGTCTACCTCAGCTAACCTAGGTAGTTAAATTCTTGGAGTAGGTAGTCTAGGAAGAAAAAAAGAATGAGAAGGCAGAGGAGATTAAGAGCACAGAGAGAGGGAATTAAAACTCACCAGCCTCTATGGGTGTTGTCTTCTTGTAAGCTGTGGTTGGGGCCTCCATTTCATTGAAGCCAACAGCACTCTGCAGGTAGAAGAATAGTATGTGTAGTGGTGGGGAGAGGGAAGGGAGTGGTAATGACCCAGAAGTCAGTATCAAGGATTGGAGCCACTATAGGAGGGCTCCCTAAACTTTTGATGCTCAGTAGTCGTTAGACAGGGTATTCAAATATTGTTGTTTTGCATCAGAGAGATGGGTAAAGAAGTTCTAGGCTTGTAGGACTAGCTCTCCCTTTAAAAAAGCTCAGTGTTCCTGGAACCTCACATCTTTTAAGTCCAGTTGCCTGGAATGCAGGAGTGTATGAAGTATATGCAGTACATGAAGAGGTGGAGGGAAAGACTGAATGGAGTGGGGCTAGATTATTGACTGAGTTAATCAATACCAAGCAATCAATGAAATTTTAAACACTTTTCCTGGAGTTTGTCTGCATCCCTGTCTCTCTCTGCCTCCTCACTCTCCTTGATAAAGCTCAGGCTTCGGAAGACATACCCATTAGATCTGAGGGCAGTCAATGGGAAGAGCAGGAGGACAGTGCAGCACACCTAGCTTTGCTCATCCTTTTACCCACTTTGCCTCTCACTCTTCTCCACATACTTCAGGGAACTCTTCCCACGACACTGGTGTTCCGGTGCTTTACCTTATCCACACGGTCCTTTTGGATGCCATACTGCCCGCCAAAGCCCTTGGCATAATCTGCAGGATGGAAAGGTCTGAGAGTCACAAGAGGAGTTAAATGCTAGAAATGTATGGGAAGAGGGAGTAGGAGCAGTGGGAAGGAGGACCAGAAGACAGGGATGAGGAAAACAGAGAGATCAATGAGGAAGTGTGAAAGTCAGGGGAGAGAGAGAGGAATGGGTGGGAAAAGATGAAAAAGGATGGGGGGAAAAAACACCTGGGAGAGAATGGAGATATGAGACATGGGAAGAGAGAAACAAAAAAGAGAGAAGTGGCAGAAAAGGGGAAAATATAAAGGAATAAACAGGAAAAATTAAAGTGAGAAGTTGCTGTGCAGCATAGGGAGCACAGGCACTCTGTGATAACCTGGAGGGATGGGATGAGGGGAGGGGAGGGAGGGGATATATGGATAATTATGGCTGATTTGCATTGTTGTATGGCAGAAACCAGCACAATATTGTAAAAAATTTTTTTTTAATTTAAATTTTAAAAAATAGAAAAAAAATTAAAGTGAGCCCCCTCCCCCAGCCATCCCCTTTGTGTCCCAGGGAAGAAGGCTCTCTCTGTGAAGTAGAGGGGCCTCTAAGACTCACAGCCAAATCATACTCTTGCCATCACCCAACCCGTCCGTCTTCATCCATTCCTCAATGACCCCTTCTCTTTGGTCACCTTCCTGTGTCCTGCTGTTAAGCTTGCTGTTCTCCTCTCCATCCCTATGGGTCTTCCCCCAACCTACCCCCACACATGTAACACATACTCTTCACCCTACCACTTCCTGCATACCTCGTATTCTGGGTCCTCTGTGTCAACTTTCAGGATGTATAGAAGGAGGGCTCCACATATCCTATGGCCTCCCTCCTCTCCAGCCCCAACTCACCTCTCTGGGATTCATGTTTCTCTGTCTCTCCCTTGTAGTCATATCCGAGAGCTGCCTTGTCCCGTTTATCCTTCTCTATCCCATAACGGCCACCAAAGCCACGAGAGTAATCTACGGTGGAAGGAGCAGTTGTGAGAGCCCACTCTCAGTCCATGGGAAAGTGTGTGGAAGAGGCATCAGGAGGTGTGGGTGCAGGGCGATGGGGCCTGGGAAGACAGCAGGGGCCGAATCAAAGAGAAATGGAGTTCTAAGCCACCCTTCAGAAGTTTTAATTCAACAGTGTTCACTCTTCCTCACTTCCATCCCAAGATAGAAGATTATTTCAATTTTTTCCCTTCTTCAAAGAAGGAGAAAATACAGAGAGTGTAAGGAGAGACATCTAGAAAAAAAGACAGATGCATGTGAACTACATGCCTTTCCCTAATTCTATGCAAACACTTGGTAATTTGAGAAAGACATAATGACCTTTTTTAAAAAAAATAGTGAATCTCAAAAGAAAATAAGAAAAAATTCCTGGCTCCAGAAACAAACAGATGAATCAAAATAGTAGATATAACGGTAATTTTGAGCTGACACAGAAAATCCAAACTGTTTTCAGTCACAAATTTAGTACCTGGGGAATAGGATGTAGGGTCTGAGGTTCTAGTTTCCATACAAGAACAGGTCGCTGGAGCAAGAAGGTAAGGCTCTGCCCACTTCTATAAAGTAATTCTAGAAAAAGTCTACTACTTGTCCAGGGAAATGATAAGAGGAACTCTAGATTTTTAGCATTTGGAGAAGATTTTACCTATGAGATTTGTAAGCTCCAAGCCTGCACCTGAATGTGTGAGATACAAATATCCAGTTTCATACTACTTATATTATAGAGAAATTCTAAGCTGAGAAATTAATTGAATACTTATATAGGAAAATATATACCACAGAAAGAGTAAGCATCAGAAAGATGACATGAATATGAGACAAAGTGGACTTTAAGACAAAATGCATTATAAGAGACTTAACACAATGATAAAAGGGCAATTTGTCCTTCATCAGGATTAAATATGATGAATCAAAATTATCAGAATCAAAATTCATGAAACAAAGCAGAAAGATAAAGAGACAAATCTATGACCATAGTCAAAATTTTTAACACTCTTTTCTCATTATTAATAAAAAATTTAGACAAAAAGGATCTATTAGAGAAGTCCCAAACAACATTATTAACAAGACCTAACTGACATTTATAGAATATTGCATCCCCAAACTTCATGATATACATTTTTTTCTATGCACATATACCATCCACCAAGATAGACCATATACTTGTTCATATAAAAAGTTTCAGTTCATTTCAACAGATTGGAATATGAGATATCATATTCTCTGATTATAATAGAATTAAACTAGAAGTTCATAACAATAAAATAAGAAAATTTCCCAAGTACCTTTAAAATGAGCAATTATACTTTTAAATGACTCATGGAGCAAAGAAGAAATGAAAAGGAAATTAATATTTTGAACTGAATAAAAATTAAAATATATATAACATTGTGGAATGTAGCAAAAACAGGTGTTTCCCAGGTGGCACTAGTGGCAAAAAACCTGCCTGCCAATGCAGGAGACGTAAGAGACATTCAGTCCCTAGGTTGGGAAGATCCCCTGGAGAAGGGCATGGCAACCCACTCCAGTGTTCTTGCCTGGAGAATCCTGAAGTCAGAGGAGCCTGGCAGGGTATGGCCCATAGGGTTGCATAGAGTCGGACACGACTGAAGTGACTTAGCACACATACACTTAAGTACCCATGAAGTAAGCAAAGGTTTAAAATCAATCTTCTAAGTTTCTACCTTAACAAGAAAGAACAAACTAAACCCACATTAAAATGAAAGAAAAAAAATACTGAAAAGCAGAATTCAATAAAAATTTAAAAACAAGTAAACAATGGAGAAAATTATCAAAGTCAAAAGATACTTCTTTGAAATTAACAATAAATAATAGTAAAGAACCTCTAGCAAAATAGTTAAAAAGAAAAAACTACAAATTAATATCAGTAGTAAAAGTGAACATGTCACTTATAGATCTAACAGAGGTTGAAAAAAAATAAGGGAATACTATAAATGAATTTATACCAATATATTTGAAAATATAGATAAAATGGAAAATGTCCTTGAAAAGCATACATTACCATAATAAGAAAAAAACCAGAAGACTGACTAAACCTATATCTATTTAAGAAATTGAATTCATAATGGAAAACAAAAATCATAAAGAGAACACGGTCTATTACTATTAAGACCCTGGAACGCAGCCAGAAATAAAGGCAGAATTTCTCTGATGGGAAATATTCTCAATCCAAGGCACATAAAACAAATATCCTTTTCTCCCCACTGAAATAAATTTGTGAAGTTTAATAAATTATAAACTATCAAAGAAATAAATAACCATGATGGAAAATAGATTAGTTGAACAGAAAAATTGGCATCCCCAAGAGTTGCAAATAGTTTGACAATGTGAAAGAAACTATAAAATGACTATTTTTAAAATAATTAAAGCACTTACAGAAGGGGAAAAATATAATGAAAGCAATAGAGATTAAGGAAAAGAAATCAGCAGATTTGCAATAGAATCAAAGGGAACAGTACAAATGAAAAATAAATGAAATAAAGTTGAAAAATTAGTGGATGGCTTAAACGATAGGTAAATATGGCTGAAGGAAGAGTTAGAGAATTTAACATAGATCCAAGGGAATTACCCAGAAAGCAACACAGCAAGATAAAGAGATGAAAGTAGAGAACAGAAATTAAGAGACATCAAGAACACAATTTATGGGGGGGAGGGGGGGGGCGGTCCCAAGATGGCAGAGGAATAGGGTGGGGAGACCACTTTCTCCCCCCCAAATTCATCAAAGGATCATTTGAGTGCTGAGCAACTTCCACAAAACAACTTCTGAATGCTGACAGAGGTCACCAGGCACCCAGAAAGGCAGCCCATTCTCTTCAAAAGGAGGTAAGACAAAATATAAAAGGCAAAAAGAGAGATGAAAGAGTTAGGGATGGAGACCTGTCCTGGGGAGGGAGTAGTGAAGGAGGAGAAGTTTCCAAACAGTAGGACACCTTCTCACAGGTCGGTCTGTGGGGGGTTTTGGAATCTCAGAGGGCAACATAACTGGGGAAAGAAAAACACACAACCCACAGAATAGGCACCTAACCCTGCCAGCAGAGAAGTAGCCCAGACACTCACATCTACCACCAGCAAGCAGGTGCTGGACAGGGAGGTGCCAGCGGCATCCTTGGTCCTTAGAGTAAGGACTGGGCCTGAATGCCCTGAGGGCAATCTGAAGGAGCTAAAGTGAGATAGCAACTCAAACTGTGGGATTGCCAGAGAGGAAAAAAAAGAGAGAGAATGAGAGAACTTTCCTGCAAAAGGTTCTAACTAGTAGCCTGGCCCACTCACAGAACGAAGGATTGAGCAAATACCAAAGGAGAGCTAGCTGGCTGCATACAGACCCCTCGCTGCCCACACCCCCATCAGAGGCAGAGCGGTAGATGTGTGACAATCAGAGCTGGAAGGCAAGGGGCTGCTCCAGTCTTGGCCCCAGAGACCATCCTCCACCAAACTGTGAGCAGGCTCCCAGTTACTAACCATGTCTTCCTGGACAGTTGACATCTGCCAGGAGGGTGACAGCCTGAGATCAGCTCCCCAGAGGAGACACGCAGCACACCTGAGACAGTGCTCTCGCAGCACACCTTGGAAGCCGAGCGCCCAGGACCAGGGAGGTAATTAAGATGCACAGTCCACCTTGGACAGTGTGCTTGCCAAGCACCTGGTCTTCCGAGCTGCTCGGACCAGGAAAAGGCACAAAACTTTGCATGCCCAACTGAGTCTGTGCCCTTGCGGAGTACCTGAGAACCTGAACCTAAGCGTCTTAGAGCTGGGAAGTGCACAAAACCCAGGGCCTGCTTTGGACAGTGCCCTGCAGGGCACCCTGCAGCGTGAGCAGTGTAGACCCAGAAAGCACAGGCCGCTGTGAGCTGGGGCAAACCCAGTGTGGTCCATACACTGCGAGCACTCCCCACAAATGCCAGCAATACTTGTTTGCAGTTTTCCTCCCTCCCCACAACACAACTGAACAAGTGAACCTAAATAAGAGACCACCTTCACCCCCTTGTGTCAGGGTGGAAATTAGACACTGAAGAGACTTGCAAACAGAGGAAGCCAACATAAACAAAGAAGAGGGAACCACTCTGGAAGTGACAGATGCAACAGATTAAAACCCTGTCATTAACACTGATTAAGCATTGGAGGGGGCCTATAGACCTTGAGAACAAGTACAAGCTGGAACAAGGAACTATATGAAACTGAACTGGCCCCACACTGCCCACAACAGCTCCAGAGAAATTCCTAGATATATTTTACTATTATCACTCCTCAATTTTTTTAAAATTTAAGTTCTTTATCACTCCTTTAATTATCATTTTTATAATCTACTATTACCTTGCAAAAAACAGACCCTATTTTTAAAGCAAATTTCATTTTTTTTTAATAATTTTTATGATTGATTTTGTTTTTTATTTTTAATATTGTATTGTTGAGAGTCTAACATCTACTCTAGATTTTTAATCTTTGTTTTTGGTATTTGTTATCAATTTTATACCTTTAAGAATCCAATCTTCAGTATCCATTTTCACTTAGGGGTGTGATTACTGGCTTGATTGTTCTCTCCCCTTTTGACTCTCCCTTTTTTCTCCCAGGTCACCTCTATTGCCTCCCTCCCTCTTCTCTTCTCTACTTAACTCTGTGAATCTCTCTGGGTGTTCCAGGCTGTGGAGAACACATAGGGAACTGATTATTAGCTAGATTGGTCTCTCCCCTTTTGACTTCCCCCTCTTCTCCTCCTCAGTTCAGTTCAGTCGCTCAGTCGTGTCCGACTCTTTGCGACCCCATGAATTGCAGCACACCAGCTAGTCACCTCTATCTCCCTCCTCCCTCTTCTCTTCTCTGTGTAACTCTGTGAATCTTTCTGGGTGTTCCAGACTGTGGAGAGCACATAGAGAATTGATTACTGACTAGATTGCTCTCTCCCATTTTGACTCGCCTTCTTCTCCTCCTGGTCACCTCTGTCTCCCTCCTCCGTCTTCTCTTCTCTATGTAACTCTGTGAACCTCTCTGGGTGTCCCTCGCTGTGGAGAACTGTTTCACCATTAACCTAGGTGTTTTATCATCTGTGCTGTATGGATAGAGAAGTCTTGAAGCTGAGAATAAGAACAAGATTGAAAGCCAGAGGCAGGAGGCTTAAATCCAAAACTTGAGAACATCAGACAACTCCTGATTCCAGGGAACGTTAAAAGAGAAGAGCTCATCCCAAAGCCTCCATACCTACACCGAAACCACCCAAGAGCCAACAAGTTCCAGAGCAAGATATACCATGCTACTTCTCTAGCAAAGCAGGAACGCAGCCCTGAGCATTAAAAGAAGAGCTGCCTAAAGCCATACCAAATCCATAGACACCCCAAAGTTCACTACTGGACACTTTATTGCATTCCAGAGAGAAGAGATCCAGCTCCACCCACCAGAACACAGACACAAGCTTCCCTAAACAGGAAACCTTGACAAGACACTAGTCCAACCCCACCCACAGGGAGCAACTTCCACAATAAAGAGGAACCACAAACTTCTAGCCTACAGAAAGGGCACCCCAAACATAGCAATCTAAACAAAATGAAAAGGCAGAGAAATAGTCAGCAGGTAAAGGAACATGAAAAACGACCACCAAACAAACAAAAGAGGAGGAGATAGGGAGTCTACCTGAAAAAGAATTCAGAATAATGATAGTAAAGATGATCCAAAATCTTTGAAAACAAAATGGAGTTACAGATAAATAGATTAGAGACAAGAATTGAGAAGATGCAAAAAATGTTTAACAAGGACCCAGAAGAAATAAAGAAGAGTCAGTCAATGAATGATGCAACAACTGAGATCAAAAGCACTCTGGAGGGAACCAACAGTAGAATAAGTGAGGCAGAAGATAGGATAAGTGAGGTGGAAGATAGAATGGTGGAAATAAATGAAGCAGAAAGGAAAAAAGAAAAAAGAATTAAAAGAAACGAGGACAACCTCAGAGACCTCTGGGACCATGTTAAATGCCCCAACATTCAACTCTAGGAGTCTCAGAAGAAGAAGACAGAAAGAAAGGACATGAATAAATACTTGAGATAATAGCTGAAAACTTCCCTAAAATGGGGGAGGAAATAGCCACCCAAGTCCAAGAAACCCAGAGAGTCCCAAGCAGGATAAACCCAAGGTGAAACAGCCCAAGACACATAAAAATCAAACTAACGAAGATCAAATGCAAAGAGCAAATATTAAAAGCAGCAAGAGAAAAGCAACAAATAACACACAGGGGGATCCCCATAGGGATAACAGCTGATCTTTCAATAGAAATTCTTCAGGCCAGAAGGGATTGGCAGGACATACTTAAAGTGATGAAAGAGAAAAACCTACAACCCAGATTACTATACCCAGTAAGGATCTCATTCAAATATGAAAGAGAAATCAAAAGCTTTACAGACAAGCAAAAGCTGAGAGAATGCAGCACCACCAACCACCTCTTCAACAAATGCCAAAGGATTTTCTCTAGACAGGAAACCCAGAAAAGATTTATAAACTCAAACACAAAACAACAAAGTAAATGGCAAGGGGATCATATTTATCAATAATTACCTTAAATGTAAATGGGTTGAATGCCCCAACCAAAAGACAAAGACTGGTTGAATGGATACAAAAACAAGACCCCTATATATATTGTTTACAGCATACCTACCTCAAACCAAGAGATACAGACAGACTGAAAGTAAAAGGCTGGAAAAAGATATTTCATGCAAATGGAGACCAAAACAAAACAGTACTAATACTCACATAAGATAAAACAGACTTTGAAATAAAGGTCATGAAAAGAGACAAAAAGGGACACTACATAATGATCAAAGGATCAATCCAAGAAGAAGATAAAACAATTATAAATATACATGCACCCAACATAGGAGCACCTCAATATGTAAGACAAATACCAACAAGTATGAAAGGGGAAACTAACAGTAACACAATAATAGTGGGAGACTTTAATACCCCACTTACACCTATGGATAGATCAACCAAACAGAAAATTAGCAAGAAAACACAAACTTTAAATGATACAATGGACCATTTAGACCTAATTGACATGTATAGGACATTTCACCCCAAAACAGTGAATTTCACTTTTTTCTCCAGTGCACATGGAACATTCTCCAGGATAGATCATACCCTGGGCCATAAATCTAACCTTGGTAAATTCAAAAAAATTGAAATAATTTCAAGCGTCTTTTCTGTTCACAATGCAGTAAGATTAGATGTCAACTACAGGAAAAAAAACTATTAAAAATACAAACGTATGGAGGCTAAATAACGCACTTCTGAATAACCAACAAATCATGGAAGAAATCAAAAAGGAAATAAAAAATATTCATAAAAACGAATGAAAAAGAAAACATGACAACCCAAAACCAATGGGTTTCAATAAAAGCAGTGCTAAGGGGAAGGTTCATAGCATTACAAGCTTACCTCAAGAAGCAAGAGAAAAATCAAATAAATAACCTAACTTTACACTTAAAGCAACTAGAAAAAGAAGAAATGAAGAATTCCAGGATTATAGAAGGAAAGAAATCATAAAAATTAGGGCAGAAATAAATGAAAAAGAAACAAAGCAAACTATAGCAAAAATCAACAAAACTAAAAGCTGGTTCTTTGAGAAGATACATAAAATAGGCAGACCATTAGCCAGACTCATCAAGAAAAAAAGGGAGAAGAATCAAATCAACAAAATTAGAAATGAAAATGGAGAAATCACAACAGACAACACAGAAGTACAAAGGATCATAAAAGACTACTATCAGCAACTATATGCCAATAAAATGGACAACTTGGAAGAAATGGACAAATTTTAGAAGAGTAAAACCTTACAAAACTGAACCAGGAAGAAATAGAAAATCTTAACAGACCCATCACAAGCATGGAAATAGAAACTGTAATCAAAAATCTTCCAACAAACAAAAGCCCAGGACCAGATGGCTTCACAGGTGAATTCTATCAAAAATTTAAGAGGAGCTAACATCTATCCTACTTCAGTTCAGTTCAGTCACTCAGTCATGTTCGACTCTTTGCAACCCCATGAATCGCAGCACGCCAGGCCTCCCTGTCCATCACAAACTCCCAGAGTTTACTCAAACTCATGCCCATCAAGTCGGTGATGCCATCCAGCCATCTCATCCTCTGTCTTCCCCTTCTCCTCCTGCCCCCAATCCCTCCCAGCATCAGGGTCTTTTCCAATGAGCCAACTCTTCGCATGAGGTGGCCAAAATATTGGAGTTTCAGCTTCGGCATCAGTCCTTCCAATGAACACCCAGGACTGATCTCCTTTAGGATGGACTGGTTGGATCCCCTTGCAGTCTAAGGGACTCTCAAGAGTCTTCTCCAACACCACAGTTCAAAAGCATCAATGTTTTGGTGCTCAGCTTTCTTCACAGTCCAACTCTCACATCCATACATGACCACTGGAAAAACCATAGCCTTGACTAGACGAACCTTTGTTGACAAAGTAATGTCTCTGCTTTTTAATATGCTATCTAGGTTGGTCATAACTTTCCTTCCAAGGAGTAAGCGTCTTTTAATTTCATGGCTGCAGTCACCATCTGCAGTGATTTTGGAGCCCAAAAAAATAAAGTCTGACACTGTTTCCACTGTCTCCCCATCTATTTCCCAGGAGGTGATGGGACCAGATGCCATGATCTTAGTTTTGGAAAAGAAGTAAAACTCTGTTTGCAGACGACATGATCCTCTACATAGAAAACCCTAAAGACTCTTCCAGAAAATTACTAGAGCTAATCAATGAATATAGTAGAGTTGCAGGATATAAAATTAATACACAGAAATTCCTTGCATTCCTATACACTCATGAACAATGAGAAAACAGAAAGAGAAATTAAGGAAACAATCCCATTCATCATTGTGATGAAAAGAATAAAATACCCTGGAATAAATCTATCTACAGAAACAAAAGACTTATATATAAAAAACTATAAAACATTGATGAAAGAAATCAAAGATGACACAAATAGATAGAGAAATATACCATGTTCATGGATTGGAAGAATCAATGTAGTGAAAACAAATATACAAACGAAAGCAATCTATAGATTCAGTGCAATCCCTATCAAGCTACCAATGGTATTTTTCACAGAACTAGAATAAATAATATCACAATTTGTATGGAAATACAAAAAACCTCAAATAGTAAAAGCAATCTTGAGAAAGAAGAATGGAACTGGAGGAATCAATCTGCCTGACTTCAGACCATACTACACAGCTACAGTCATCAAGACAGTATGGTACTGGCACAAAGACAGAAATATAGATCAATGGAACAAAATAGAGAGCCCGGAGATAAAGCCGCACATCTATGGGCACCTTATCTTTGACAAAGGAGGCAAAAATATACAATGGAGAAAAGACAATCTCTTTAACAAGTGGTGCTGGGAAAACTGGCCAACCACCTGTAAAAGAATGAAACTAGGATGCTTTCTAACACCATACACAAAAATAAACTCAAAATGGATTAAAGATCTAAATGTAAGACCAGAAATGATAAAACTTCTAGAGAGAAACATAGACAAAACACTCTCTGACATAAATCACAGCAGGATCCTCTATGACCCACCTCCCTGTGTAATGGAAATAAAAGCAAAAATAAACAAATGGGACCTAATTAAACTTAAAAGTTTTTGCACAACGAAGGAAACTATAAGTAAGGTGAAAAGACAGCCTTCAGAGTGGGAGAAAATAATAGCAAAAGAAACAACTGACAAAGAATTAAGCTCAAAAATATGCAAAGAGCTCATCCAGCTCAATACCAGAAAAATAAACAACCTAATCAAAAAGTGGGCCAAAGAACTAAACAGACATTTCTCCAAAGAAAACATACAGATGGCTAACAAACACATGAAAACATGCTCAACATCTCTCATTATCAGAGAAATGCAAATCAAAACCACAATGACGTACCATCTCACACTGATCAGAATGGCTGCTATCAAAAAGTCTACAAACAATAGATGCTGGAAAAGGTATGGAGAAAAGGGAACCAATTTACACTGTTGGTGGGAATGTGAACCAGTACAGCCATGATGGAGAACAATGTGGAGATTCCTTAAAAAACTGAAAATAGAACTGCCATACAACCCAGCAATCCCACTGCTGGGCATACACACTAAGGAAACCAGAATTGAAAGAGACATGTGTACCTCAAAGTTCATTGCAGCACTGTTTACAATAGCTAGAACATGGAAGCAACCTAAATGTCTGTCAGCAGATGAATAGGTAAGAAAGCTGTGATACATATACACAATGGAATATTACTCAGCCATTAAAAAGAATGCATTTGAATCCGTTCTAATGAGGTGGATGAAACTGGAGCTTATTATACACAGTGGAGTAAGTCAGAAAGAAAAACACCAATATAGTATATTAATGCAAATATATGAAATTTAGAAAGATGGTAACAACAACCCTCTATGTGAGACAGCAAAAGAGACACAAATATGAAGAACAGACTTGGACTCTGGGAGAAGGTAAGGGTGGGATGATATGAGAGAAGAGCATTGAAACATGTATATTACCATATGTGAAATAGATCGCCAGTGCAAGTTTGATCCTCAAAACAGGGGACTCAAAGTCGGTGCACTGGGACAACCCAGAGGGATGGGATAGGGAGGGAGGTGGGAGGGATGTTCAGGATGGGGGACACATGTACATCCATGGCTGATTCATGTCAATGTATGGCAAAAACCACCACAGTATTGTAAAGTTATTAGTATCCAATTAAATTAAATTAATTAATTTTAAAAAATTTTTTAAAAGAACACAACTTATCAAAATATTTTGAATGCAGTGAAAGCAGTGCTCAGGGGAAACAATACATACATTAGAAAATAAAAAAGATCTAAAAATCAGTAATGTAAGTTTCCACCTTAGGAAACTAAAAAAAGAAGAACAAATTAAATCAAAAGTAAGCAGAAAAAAGAAACAAGAATTAGAACAAAAAATCAGTGAAATTAAAAACAAGAAGCCAATAGAGAAAATCAAGAAAACCTAAAGCTTACTTGAAAGATCTATAACATAGATAAGCCTCTAGTCAGGCTAACTAAGAAAAAAAGAGAGAACATAAATTACTCATACCGGAAATGAAAGAGGCTACATCACAACAGATTCCAAGGAAATTAAAACAATAATAAAATAATACTATGAACAACTTTATGCCCACAAATTTGATAACCTACATGAAATGGACCAGTTCCTTGAAAGCTACATTTGCCAAAACTTACACAAACAGAAACAGATGATCTGAATAGGCTTGTATTTACTAAGTCCACAGTTTGGCAGTTTCTTACAAAATTTAACATACTCTTGTCATAGGATCCAGTGTTTGTACTTCTCGGTATTTACCCTAAGGAGTGGAAAATGTGTATCTACACAAAAACCTGTGCACAGAAGTTTTTAGCAGGTTTATTCATAACTGCCAAAACTTAGAAGCAATTAAGATGTGTTTCAGTAGGTAAATGGGTAAAAAAACTGTGGTCCATCCAGACAAAGGAATAATATTCAGAACTAAAAAGAAATTAGCTATCAAACTATGAAAAGGCATGGAGGAAACTTAAATGCATATTACTTAGTGAAAGAAGCCAATCTAGAAATGCTACATGGTATGTGATTCCAACCATATAATATCCTGTGGAAGGCAAAACTATGGCGACAGTATCAGCGGTTGCTGCGGAGTGACGGCAATGAACAGGCAGAGCACAGAGGAGTTTTAGGGCACTGAAAATACTTTGCATGACAGTATAATGACAGATATATATCACTATACTTTTGTCCAAGCCCATAGAATGTACACCACCAACAGTGAATCCTAAAGTAAACTATGGAATTTGAATGATTTTGATATATCAATGTAGAATCATCCTTGACTAAAAAAAAAAAAAAAAAATTCTGATCAGTAATGATAACGGGGGAGGCTATGCATGTGTAGGGGCAGAAGTGTATTAAAAAAATCTACGTACTTGTCTCTCAATTTTGTCATAAATATAAAATTGATATAAAGGTTTTTTTTTTAGTGTGTATGAGAGAGAAGAGATTGTAAAGTTCTAATACACATCTGAGTTCCAGAAGAAAGAATAGAAGAAAAGAGAGGAGAGGCATTATCCAAAGAGAAAATGTCATATTGAAAGTTATCTCTCAGGTTGAAGAGGAGCAGTAAGTCTCATGTAGAATAACAAAAATAGATCTAACACCTGGACATAGACTGATGATATTTCAGAATATCAGAGACAAAGGGAAAATTTTTCATGAGACCAAAAAAAATAAAAAAAAATAAAAATTTAAGAGATGAGACATGTTACCTACAAAAGAATGTTGATTAGACTAACCCAAGAGAAAAGCCAGAGATGATGAAATAGTATCTTCAACATGATGAAGGGAAAATGACAATGAAGAATGGATCAAAATAAAAATTTTTTTTCAGACAAAATCTGAGAGTTCTTTCATAAGCTGTCACTGAAATAATTATCAAAGGACACACTCTAGCAAGAAGGAAATAGAGGAAGCAAGGAGGAAACAATGAACTATAATAAACAATCATGAGGTAGGAACTTGGTAAACACATTGGTCAGTTTAAATAAGCATTCACCTAGTAATAATAATGATTAATTTTAGGGGGTTTAAAAACAAACAGATGGAACCAATATACTGGATTACAATTATCCAGTTTTTACAAAGACTTTAGAATGTAGAAGAAATGTAATTATTCTATGTTTCCTGTATTACTCATGAAGAAATAGTGACTAATTTTAAGTCACAGATACATATTAATAGTTAGGAATAACTTCTTAAAATGAAGGAGTATAATATCTTATTTTTAATCCATTAAATGGGAAAGGGGACTAAAAAATTGACCAATGATGTAGAAAGTGATGAAGGAGGGACTTTGCTGGCAGTCCAGTGATTAAGACTCCATGTTTCTACTACAGGGGGCATGGTTCAATCCTGGGTCCAGGAATTAAGATCATGCATGTCACGTGGCATGGCCAAAGGACATGAAAGCAATAAAGGAGAAAGAAGCAAGCACAGGCTTAGATTTTAAAAATAAATAAAGTAGTGGGGAACTGGGTCATGGAACTAAAGGGAGTTGATGATGGCTGTTGGGAGCTGAAGTCTAAGCAGTCAGGTTGAAGTGCAGGGTCCTTGCCTTTCTGAGATGTGTGTTTCTCCACTTCTCCTTTGTAATCAAAACCAACTGCTGACTATAGAGAAAAGGAGAGAGAATCAGTTAGAGTCAGAGTTAATGTTTCCCCTTCCCTCACATACCCTTAACACCTAACTCAGCCCAGGAGTTAGTTATAGGGGCTCAAAGCTGAGTATGGGAGTACAATGTACAAACAAATAGTACCCTGATAGGCAGCATGCTACAGAGCAATGACCATGGGCTCTGCACACAGATAGATCTAGATCCAAACCCCAACCTCACATCCCTTTTTATAATTGTGTAACTGCAGGTACATCCTTTAATATTCCTGAACCTCAGGTTCTTCAAACATGAAATAAAAATAGGTATATCTGTCTTACTAACTCAACTGTAAAATGATTCCAGTATATTTGGGATATTGTGAGGACTAAATGGGAAAAATATAGAGTGTAGGTCACTCATTAAGTTAGTGTTTTTCTTCTAACTCTTACTAAACTAAAATGAGACAGTAGCTAGAAAAGTGCCTTGTAAACTATAAAGCACTGTGCACATGTTAAGAGATATCATCCCATACTGACTGATTATACTACACCTCTTCTCACAGCAGCACAAACCCAGAGATGTGGATTTTGTTGGATAAGAGGCAGCCAGGACAATCTGGATCCTAGCTGCTTTGGGACTGGATATCTTGGCAAATACCTAACATAGCTGTATCCCCATATGGCTTAGTAATTATGAGTCTCTAAGCAAATCTATATATTGCATTTTAAAAGCTATTAGTATGTATTTTTTCTTGATTTACAAGACACACTGGCTGTTAAGGTGATTCAGTTTGTGGCTGGTGAGGCAGAAGATGAAATAAAGAACAACGAAACAGTAGGCAGAGGCAGGAGGGGGGCCAAGATGAAAGGGAAATTCCACCCTGATTAGAGAAGAACATTACAAGCTCCATATTTCCATTACTGCTTTTAAACATTATCCTCTATGGTTCTCCTTTACCTTACAGTATGTTTTTAATTTTTCTGTTTTATTTTTTTAACTACCTACAATTCAAATAACATTCTAACACTTAGCTTTAAGGATTCAGGCCACTTATTAACAACTGCAGGTTAAACAAAATTAAAAATCTCAGGTAGCAGTGAAGACAGCCTCTCTGTGTGCTGCTGCGGGGCAGACACACTATTTTGTACCATAAAAAATGAGCTCAAAGAAACTGATCTACTAAGGTGTGAAAAGGAGAACATGAATGAGTTATCAGTCTTACTCTCCTGACCACTCTGTCATCTGTACTCATACTGCCCTTTCTTTTTCCTCTCTCTTCAAAACTACTCTTTGTACAAAGGACTCTTTGTACAAAGAAGTCCATCTGGACTGTAGCGAGTTGGTGCTAGATGCTGTGAAAAGTAACCTTTACATTCTAAAAGTATTGTAACCTTAATTAGTTGTTTTACTTGATTATTTGCTACCATTATAATAATATTTCAGCTGATATTTCTGTTTTCCTGAAAGGCATAAATATTTATAAGACTTTGCTATTAGGCCAAAGGAGGAGCTCTGGAATTTCCTCTTTTCTCTTCATGCACACAGGATTGATAAAACCAATGGCTTAGTGATTCCTTATTCAGAGTTTGAGAGTCTTTGTCTCTTTTAAATGAACACCTTTTAGCTCAGGATGTGGCCTCCAACAGTGGCACCAAAGAACTTGCTGAGGTAGTTGTGTGGGAGCCATTCTCATGATGGACCCTCCTTGAGACCATTGCCCCATTTTTCCACAGGAGAAGCACAGGCCTACATTCAAGGTATTGTTGGTAAGTCCCACATGATCTGAGTTGGATGGCACAGGGAGAGAGCGTTGTCACTTACCTTGTCTGCCCTGTCCTTCTCAACTCCATATTTGCCCCCAAAACCTCTGGCAGCATCAGTCTGAGAAGAGTGCTTCTCCACCTCAGCAACATACTCATGGCCCACAGCACTCTGAGAAAAATCAAGATGGGAATGAGTAAGTAGATAAAAAATGACCAAAGGAAAAATAAAATGATGCAGAGACAGGACAGGATGTAAGAATACAAGAAATTCCATTCTGGGTCATACTGATAACCTATGTTGATATATACTATATATATACTATACTGATAACCTAACAGTAGTGCCAAGGAACATGTAATGGGAGAGCAAGGTAACTTTTTCTGGAGTCTTGCACATTCTGATTCTTCTTTCATACCACTAGGAAATCATCCTTTAGGAAACTCGCATAAGATGTGTTGGGAACCAGAAGGATAGAGACTGCATCGACAGAGCGGTGTTTAAACCAGAAACAAAAGAGGGTGAAACAAGGCCTTTGTGTACCAAAAGAGGAATGAGGGTAGTTACCAAGGGGAGACCTAAGGGGATTGACAAGAGGCCATAGCCAGGCTGAATATTTCTCTAACACAACCAAGTGCTTTTGTTTTGGATCTTTGTTCCTGTAAGACCATCAAAGTTCTGAAGTGCCACATGAGCCCTGATATTAAGTGATTGACTCTTCATACTAAATGGGGCTGGTAGACAGTACCATGTGTAGTCATGACATAAAATTTAATTTTTAAAACACCCTCTTCCACTTTTTCCTCCTACAATTTTCTACTTGGTTTTGAAAGATATGTCCCTTTCAATGTTTTGATATGGATGCTTTAATAAATAACCTTGGAATTGAATAATACTTCAAACCAAATGGGCTTCCCTGGTGGCTCAGATGGTAAAGAATCTGCCTGCAATGCAAGAGACCCAGGTTAAATCCCTGGGTCGGGAAGATCCCCTGGAGAAGGAAATGGAAAACCACAACAGTATTCAAACCAAACAGTGATACCTTACAGAGTCTCAACTAAGAAGAAATTAGAAAGCTCCCTCTTCCTCCTGCATTTCCAATTCCATGCTGGCATAAATATAGACAGTGATGTGAAACACTGCCCTATATGAGCTCCTGATAGCTCACTTTGCAGTATTTTTGGGTCTGCGTAGGTCAACTTTGCTTGCTGAATTCAAGAATAAATGACTGCTTATCTACATTTCTTTTCCCTAGGAATTCTGTAGGAGAATACAATGTCTAGACTGCATTTTACACAATGACCAAACAAAACACTTCTTGAGGGTGGACTAAAGGTTTTCATTAAATTGTTTTTTCTCTGTGGAGATTAAACATTTTTTAATTATAGGAATATGTCTATATTTTTGAGGTTAGGAAAATCAATGGAAAAATATGATTCACCATACAAACTTTCTTGTATCATACCTTCATAGTATCTAATGGATAAAGGAAAGATAATATTATATTCAAGGGCATCTAATAGATAAATCCCCATCAATATTTTTCACACCTATGTGCAAATCATAAGTGATGTATAAAATGTGTAAAAAAACAACCCCACTAAATATACAGCAAACAGTAAAAGAAGTTGTAGCAAAGACATAATACACATACATTTAAAAGCAGTAAATGATTTTAAAACCTGTTTTCCCCTTCTGTATGTGTGTTCTGTGTCTCTTCAGTCTAGGAATTACAGTGTAGCTGAGCCTACATTAGGCCAGTTCTTCTAAATTCTTGGCTCCCATTTTCTGCCATCTATACATTGTGTTGAAATCAGGGGGGAAATTATACAAATAATATGTGGACATTCTATTTTAATATTTATTTTATTTGTCTGTACCAGGTGTTAGTCATGGTATGCAGGATCTTTAGCTGTGGCATGTGGGATCTAGTTCCCTGACTAGGGATCGAACTTGGGCCCTCTGCATTGGGAACTCGAGATCTTAACCACTGGATCACCAGGGAAGTCCCTGAACATTCAATTTTAAAACCAAATGGATGTTTTACTTTTGAGTAAGTTTTAACCATAAAATAAACAAATTAATCGATTTACCTTTTTTTTTTTTTTAAAGCAAATACCCCCTTTCAATTCACCTTGTCCATTCGGTCTTTTTCCACTCCAAACCGACCTCCATAGCCATGAGATGCTTTGGGCCCTGACTCCATCTCTTTCTTCTTGAGAATATCATGCTCCTCTGATACTTTGTTCCTCAGCAGGTGGATGCTGGAAGCAAACACATCACAGAGACTTGTCTAGCACAGAGAAGTCAATGAACCCTCCTTGCCAGAAAAACAGTAATTTTGCAGTATGTTCTGTTCATTTTTAGCAATAGTCCCAAACAGTCCCAAATAACCTGTGCTGGGTCTGGGAGTAAGGGATTAGTGTGGCCGGCATATATAGCCTGATACGAACTCTTCATCAAGCAATAGTATCCTCTAGTCTGTCATTTTATTCACTAAATAACCTTCTGATATTTAGACTCATGTTCCTAAATGTTAGAGGCCAGTAATTGAAAAGTTATTTTCCTCTCTGAATGGATTTGCTGTCTAACAATTAGGTGTTCTACCTCAAGAAGCACAAAAAGATTCATATACCCTTTACCCACACATTCTAGTCCTAGAAGTCTATCCCAAGGAAATAATTTTAACTGTGGCAAAGCATAGTGTCTAACGATATTCACTGAAACATTATATTTAATAATAAGAACCAAAAAACAATTTATGTGGAAAAAATTGGGGAATAGTTAAGTAAATTGCACATTACTTCCCCCCCCCCCAATTATTTTTATTAGTTGGAGGCTAAGTACTTTACAATATTGTAGTGGTTTTTGCCATACATTGACATGAATCAGCCATGGATTTACATGTGTTCCCTATCCTGAACCCCCCCACCACCTCCCTCCCCATCCCATCCCTCTGGGTCATCTCAGTGCACCAGCCCCGAGCACTTGTCTCATGCATCCAACCTGGGCTGGCGATCTGTTTCACACTTGATAATATACATGTTTCAATGCTGTTCTCTCAGATCATCCCACCCTCGCCTTCTCCCACAGAGTCCAAAAGTCTGTTCTATACATCTGTGTCTCTTTTTCTGTCTTGCATATACGGTTATCATTACCATCTTTCTAAATTCCATATATATGCGTTAGCATACTGTATTGGTGTATATCTTTCTGGCTTATTACACTCTGTATAATGGGCTCCAGTTTTATCCATCTCATTAGAACTGATTCAAATGTATTCTTTTTAATGGCTGAGTAATATTCCATTGTGTATATGTACCACAGCTTTCTTATCCATTTGTCTGCTGATGGGCATCTAGGTTGCTTCCATGTCCTGGCTATTATAAACAGTGTTGCGATGAACATTGGGCTACACCTGTCTCTTTCAGATCTAAAAATGTGGAAGAATTTGTGTGTCATCCTTGCGCAGGGGCCATGCTAATCTTCTCTGTATCATTCCAATTTTAGTATATGTGCTGCCAAAGCGAGCACTGCACATTACTTTTTAATGGCACATGAGGAAGTTATTAAAGACATTGAGTAGGAAAAATACATCATTGAGGAATTTATCTACACATTAAGTATTTTATGTCTCTTCTTGTCAAAAATGAATGCCCTTCACACTGCCCCTAAATCTGCTTATTCCCAAGAGAACTAAAAATTAATAACCTTCATTTGGGACACCTCTATCCCTAACAGAACATAACACTGAAAGGAGGCCTTCTCCCCTTTGCTTCACTTTCATCTTTACCATGGTGGTGCTAGTGGTAAAGAACTCGTCTGTCAGTGAAGGAGACATAAGAAATGCAAGTTCGATCCCTGGGTTGGGAAGATCCCCGGGAGAAGGAAATGGCAACCCACTCCAGTATTCTTGCCTAGAGAATCCCATGGACAGAAGAATCTGGTGGGCCACAGTCCATAGGGTCACAAAGAGTCGGACATGACTGAAGCGACTAAGCACAGCACAGTACAGAGAACATCTATGGGTATTTGTTTGGCCTGAGAATATGAAGTGATAGCTCAGCACCAGCACCAACTCCAGCACCAATAAGTGACAATCAGGACTGATACTTCGACACATATAACGACCACTGGGGATTCCTAGAGACACTTGGGCAAGAGAACCCTAAATAAAAAATTTGACTTCCTGCAGTGAGAAATGGAGGTTTGGAGAACTGAGACAGCAATTTTCCTGGAACTTTACTAGCTCAGATAAACCAGATATATTGGTTACAGTTAGAGTGGCCATTTCATAAACAAAATTCTCCTCTTTCATGGAAGAATAGATCCATCTTGTGGCCTTGTAGGGTAAGGCCACCAGAAGTCTTTTTTAAAAAGCCATCTTGGCTTTAGTCAAAGCTAATTTTAGAAAACTGGCTTTGAACCAGATGAAATTAAGCCAAGAGCTGGAAGAACCCTCTGTTCCCGTGCCTGCTCTAAACCCTCTGGCAGCAGTGAAGGCAGAGATCCTGTGTTGCTAGTTTGACAACATCAACACTTTGGAACTATCTGTGTCCAAAAAAGTTACTGGTTCCAAGAACAGGTAAATGACCAATATTTCCCAACCAAAGTATTCAGATGAAGAATGAATAAAATGGGACTAGACATTACTTTCAAATGGGGAAAATATGCAAAGTTTTAATAAATCCAGTCACTGTTGCATGAATCATAACTGCATTATAGTTGAAACAAATTTTTAAAGGGATTAGAAGATGAGATTCAGGAATATCTCCCTAATAGTTGGCAGTGAGGCTAATCAGAGAATCATGACAACAGATAATAAAATTTGAATGAAAATGTTGGGGCCAGCAAAGACCAACTTTTTACCAAATTCTTTAGGCTATAGCTGAAGCTACTATAAATGTGTCATATTATTCCATTATTAAATAAACAATTAAATATTTATTAAATTTTTTTAGTGTGAGGTACCGTTAGACTCTGACAATACAAAGATAATTAAAGTATGAAAATAGTGACCAGATGGAAGATATTGAGAGGAAACTAAAAGTTATATTTCAATGTCCTAATTGGCATACCTAAGAAACTTGACACATTAACTCTCAGAAGCCTATTTAAAGTCTTAAAATACCTTGCCTTGGAATTGATAAAACAGTATAGTTTATAGTAACCAGGACCTCAAAGATGAGCTAAGAGAAGGGACAGATTTTTTTTCTTTGTTATTATTATAAAAGTAAAAGCACAAAAATGAGTGACTCAGACTATAAGATTTTATTCACAAACAATGATCATAGACAAAGAAAATTCTAAAGAATCTACATCAGTTTGCTACTAGAACTATTCAGTACATTTAGCAAGGTCCCAGAAAACAAGACTACAATCAAAAGCAATTTTATTTCTACATACTGGCCACAGACATTTGAGAATTTAAAGCTAAAAATAAATTCTACTTACCATCACATGAAATAACACTAAATATTTTAGTATAACTTTAATTAAATACGTGCAAGACCTGAACAATGAAAAACATTTCTGAAAAGATTAAAGAAGACTTAAGTAAATGGAAACATATCCCATATTCATGGCTTGGAAAACTTGAGATCAAGTTTTGGATCTCAAACTTGGAAAACTAAGATGTAAGTTCTCTCCAAATCTATGATCTATAGATTCAATGCATTCCCAGTCAAAACACCAACAGTTATTTTTGTAGGAATCAACTAGCTAATTCTAAAATGTGTGTGGAAATGTAAAGTTCTGGGATAATAAAAAGTTATTTTTTAAAGGAGCACAAAGTTGAAGGACTACCTGATTTCATTGCTACAATAAAAGGTACAGTATAATAATGTTACAACATTCAGTGCAATATGGTATGGGTCAGAGCAGACATAAATCAATAAAATAGTTTAGAAATGAACCTTCACACATATGGTCAAAGATGCTAGGTAAGTCAGTGAAGAAAGAATAGTCTTTTAATGATGTGGGAATAATGAAATCTCCAAATGGAAATAAAATGAACCTCAATCTTTGCCTCATAATGTACACAAAAACAAATTTGAAGTAAATTGTAGGCTTAAATGTAAAAGCTAAAACTATAAGTCTTTTAGAAAAAGACAAAAGAAAAAATCTTCACAATTTGAGGTAGGCAAAAATTTCCTAGACACATAAAGCACTGACCATAAAAATTTTTGATAAAATTAGACTTCATCAGAATTAACATATTTTGATCTTTAAAAGAAGCTATTAATAGAGTGAAAAGGCAAGTTGTAGTCTGGCAGAAAATATTTATAAAACATAATGTCACAAAATACTTTTATCTAGAATATTTAAAGAACTCTTAAAACTCAAAAGAATACAAATAACCTACTTTAAAAGTGAGAAAAAGATTTGAATAGACACTTCAAAATGAAGATATATGAAAATAAATGAATGGCACATGAAAAGATGTTCAATAAAATTATCCTGTAGAAAAATACAAGTTAAAATCACTACACACTTAACAAGAATGATTAAAAATACTAACAATATTAAGTGTAGACAAGGACGTTGAACAATTAAAACCCATACATTATTAGTAGAAATGAAAAAACATTTCTTTCAGAAAGCAGTTTCTTTAAAAATTAAAACAGACTTTTTATATGACTCAGGAATTATACTACTTTTATGTATTTCCCAAGGGAAGTAAAAATATATGTAAAGAAAAAGATTTGGACCCAAATATTCATGATAGCTTTATTTGACAGCTTTATTTATTTTTACCTGACCTTCAAAAGGAACAAAAGACTGATACACACAAGACCATGAATAGATCTCAAAAATATTATGCTGAGTGAAAGAAGACAGACACAAAAAATACATTATATATTACTCCATTTACATGAAATTCTAGGACAGGCAAAATTAAGCTATAGTGACAAGATGCAGATCAGTGTTCACATCCAGCCTCGTAAAGAGGTGCACGAACATAAGTGAGGAAAAGTGGTGAGAAGATGGAGAGAAGGCAAGAACCCTTGAAAACCAGGCAGGTCCTGGAAATACCAGACTGCTTGGAGCTGCCTGGCCCAGGACTTCTCTACACAATAGGTGAAGGATGGATAGGATCATTTGAACTATTTACCAAATTACCAAACCACTCCTCAAACTAAATCTATTTTTACCGACCTCAAAAAGAAAGATCATGGGGGATGGTAGTGAGATTAATGAGAACCACAATCACTTCCTTTTCCTGCTTTGAGTCATCTGAGCTCTGCAGCTACTGTTCTCTTCTACTTCTCCTCCTTTCCAAGGACCTTAGTGATTCCCATCTGATCTTAAAGGTTGTTCTAGTCCACATGAGCCAGAAAGAATCCCAGAGTATTATAGACTTACCACTGGAAGGTCCTCTAGAGATCTTTTTGATCCCAGTGGTAAGTTTGAGAATCAGAGAGGGAAGTGGCCTGTCCAAGATCACCTGGCTAGGAACGAGCAGAGACTGGGCTTTTACACCTCAATAGTCTGGGTAAATGGGAGAGGAGTGGGGTTTTGGGTAAATGTCCCCACCATTTATTTTATCAGATATAGACCCAGTTAGGCTAATAAGGAAACACCCAGGGTCACCACATTTTACAGCTCCAGGGGTCACCAGTCAGAGTAATAAATATACTGGATTGTGTAACACAGCAGTCCAAATAAATGCCACTTAGGAATAAGGAAGATTGTCATCTGTTTACATGTTTATTTTAGGCTTTTAGGAAGAAAATCTGATTCAACCAATCTATACTAACAAGAAATGGAGATAACATTATTGAGAGGCCAGGAGGTGCTAAGTACTGCACTAGACATTGCTACATGCTAATCCATTGAATTCTAACCATGTATCTGCAGGGTAGCTAGTCGCATCCTCATTGGATAAATAAATAAGCTGAGTTTCAGAGAAGTTATATGCCTAACTCACATTGCCATTAATGGTAGAGCTGTAAATTGAATCTAAATCTATCTGATATACAAGTTCAAGCTCTTTCCATAAGACTGTGGCAGGGGTTTAGGGGTCCTCTTTAAAACATTCTACTTCTGCTCTACATGTGAGGGGCTTTGGTAAGGGAAGGGTACAAGGAGAGTTTGTATGCTTATCTTAATAGCTCTCAGGATATGAGGGCTGAGTGGCCTTTTCTCAGAAAAGGAAAGACATCTTAACTTGGGCAGGATTTGATGAGCCTACAGAAGAGCACCAGAGAAGCTTCCTGCATGACCCAATTCCATTTTTTCACTTTCCAACTGCTTCCAGAATTGCCTAGTTTCCTTAAATATGATATTCATACATTTACCTGAAATAAATCATTTATGTCCAATTAAACAACAATGCATAGTGTTAAATATTATCAAATTATATAAACAAGTGCCAAATTTTCATAGCATGCGGCTTGTGCAGTGTGACCATTTGCTGACACTTTTAAAAATCTAGAAGAAAACGAGGTAAAAACACTGCTGTTTATGAGGAAGGGGCATTAAAGTGGAGCTTAAAATGATTAATTTTGCCAACTTATTTACTTTTTAATTTTGTTCTTATTATACTGTTTATTGTGTCTATTGGACACTATCCAAGGCAAACAGCCCTAGTTAGAAAAGCCTGAATAATCCATGGAAATGAGAGAATCTCACAATCCTAATACACAATATACCCCACAGAAATCCCTGGATTTGTGTGTAACTTCCTTCTCTCTTGTGGTATCAGAGTTTATTGTTTGTTTTGCTTTTTTTTCTGGTAAAATATTGGTTTATAATCTTTAAGATTACTAACATAGTTTTAATCAACAGGTTTTCCAAATGTCATATTTCTTCATGTTACCATTCATCACTTCCTGCTTCTGTCAAATATTCAAATGTAAATTTTTATTTTAAAAGTCATTTAGACCAGGTGTGGGACCTGATATCATCCTCTTATTTATATTAATAATATTTATTCTGAGTTCTTTCCCTTGACATTTTACTGAATCCTTCTTGGCCCATTTGAAGTCACCCTACAATACACACACACATTATATATATGTGAGTAGACAGACAATAAATTAGTGAAGTCAGCACTTCCCTCTCTGGATTCCTCATGTCTTACTGAAAGAAGAGAAACAGTTAAGATTATAAACCCACTTGGGGAAATATCAGAGAAGCTGGAAATAAAAAACAGATACTAGTGTCGGGGGCATAAGAGGAGAGACATGAAACAAATACACAATGATACACAGAGGGACACATGGGGACAGAAAGAAGAAAAAACAAAAACACAGAGACAGGAATTTCTCTCTCTCCTTCTCCTGAGTCTCCAAGTTTTCCCTGGGCTCTTCCCATACCTCGTTCCCTCCTCCCAGTCCTTTTGGCACCTACTTGATATGCTCTGTGCGTCCAGAGCCCTCGATGGTCTTGGCTCCCCACCGTTGTTCCTTCTCGGAGATGTCATTCTACAGAAGACAGCACTCAGCGATAAGTGATGGCAAGAGATGTGCTAAACTGAGAGGCCACACAGCTGACACACATGGCCCCCACGTGCCCTGTATCAGCTGCTTCCTTCAGTCTGGGACTTTACTCAGACCCCTCTCCACACCTATCCCACCCAGACCCCCATGCTAACATGGAGCTGGTGAGCTCTGAAACCTCCCTTTCTATTCTGCATCCCTCAAACTTTCTCGTTTAGGTCTCCTACAACTCCTGAATCCCTCTAAGTTATACATGTCCAGCTCAAATCCTGGCTCACAGGCCAAATGAGACCCAGTTAATCTGCTTCCTTACCACTGCCTTCCAAATCCTGTCAGTCACAACATCACTCATCTGCACCTGCCTTCTTCCAGCCTCAACACAGGCTATCATGCAGGCCCCAGTTATTGCGGACAACTGTCCTGCCAGACAGTCCCATCTAGGGCTAGCCCAGTCCCAGACTTCTTCTAGGCCCCCTCAAAGTATACAGAGTAGCCCACATGCCTGCCCTCTGCCACTTACTGTCCAAGTAAAGTTATTTCCACACTCACCACAAAGTCAGGGTCTGTGTCCCAGTCATCACCCTGGGTCTCCACGGAAACAGATACATCATGTCCTACTACAGACTTCCACATCTGAGGGTGAACGAAAATGGGAATGATTAGATGAAAAAAAGGGAGGAAAACAAGAGGTGGGAAAACAAGAATGCTGAAATCAGTGATTAGTAGCCCAATGTTTCTCATAAATTTTTTCTTAGAAGAAAATAGAATCTGAAGCAAAGCAGATGAAAGTTTTAGGAAAGTACTTTTGCTCAGAGGAGGGGGGTGATGCAGATATATTAAGACGACCTAATGTAGCCTAGGTTCTTTAGTCTGGAGAGAAGTCATGGGTGTAGGTAACACTAAATAACTTGGGTGTCAAAACTGCTGAAATCTCCTGCTTGTGTCAAGAGGCCAGCCCAGGGAGTGGCTTAAAGCATTTATCAATGAGGGATATAGAACATGCCTGGAATGACAGTGTCACTTCACTCAGGTATCTACATATGACTTCTTTCATAGGTGTCATGGTATATATCAGCCCAACTCTTGATAAAGTGAACATCTACACTCCTCTCTACAATCTGCTAAACTCCACTCTAAGACTGGTCACTGTACAAGTTGCATGTCAATAGGGGCTCTCAGCTGAAATTCCTTCCCTGAACAATGCATGGGGAGGTATTATTTGCTGAGACTAATTCATTCATTATTCAAGTTTTAAAAATGGTTTAATCATGTTTTGGTCTTCCCAGGTGGCTCAGTGGTAAAGAATCTGCCTGCCAAGCAGGAAACGTAGGTTTGATCCTTGAGTCAGGAAGATTCTCTGGAGAAGGGAATGGCAACCCACTCTAGCACCTTTGCTTGGGAAATCTCATGGACATAGGAGCCTGGTGGGCTACTGTCCATGGGGTTGCAAAGAGTCGGACATGACTTAGCAACTAAACAACAACAACAACAACAATATATTATTTTTTAAGGACAGTAGCTGGTTCAAAAAAGAGCATATAAAATCCCTTGTTCTGAACATTAAGAATCATTAGGCTTTTATTAAACTAAATAGATGTGTTTAAGAAATATTTAGAGAACACTAATTTGAGGGGGTGTCAAATTATCATTTCACTAGGGCATCCCCAGTGTCTCTGCTGGCCTGCCAGTCCTGCATGAGGAGTTGAACAGGTGCCCTGCATCTGTGGGGTCCTGGGTCTTGGTGTGAAGGGGAAACAACAGACAATGCTCATCTGCTCTAGTCTCCCCCCCTGACCTTGGTACCACTTGCTAGCTGGAAACTCCTGCCCACCCTTCCATGCTCATACTACTTCCCCACACCCTTTACTGTCTCTTAAAGGAGCCCCTCTTACAATCACTCCTAGGACCCTCCAGTCTCTCCAGCCAGGCACTCAGACTCTCTAATTTTCCTTTTCACTTGAAAACTCCACCCTTCTCCAGCTCTTTGAAAAACCCCTGGGAAACCAGCCACAGGGAAATCTGGGGGTAGACTGGTTAACGAGATGCAAAGAGGGCACTGGGGAAGTATGAACCGAGTCAGCTGGACTGTGGGACGAGTCACTGCCAGGAGCAGTTCTGTCTTCTCCTGAGGGGGTGACAATACTGGATGGGGGGAAGGTGGATAAGACCTATGGTCCTGGCTCTGGGGCTGCTCTGCCATTAAAAGGAATTCACACAGAAAACTGGAAAAGAGAAGTTTCTGAAATATTCATGAGCAATAAGGAAGCAGTGAGGACTGATGGTCCTGCCCTCTTTCTTGCTGCTCCTCTCAGGCCCCAGCTTACCTCTCCCATCCTCATGTATTTTTGAAACAGAAGGGTTTCTGACACAGAGCCAACTTAGCATCCTTGAGCTACTGGCTGGGAATAGGGAAGCCAAAGGTGCTATCTAGAGGTAGGAGACCAGAGAGTAACTGGCTGAGGCCTGGTACCGTGGATATCAGGCATGATCGAGGATCTACTTATGAGGCTGCCTCAGTAAAGTACAGGGACTGAGTGTCAGATCCCCCAGCTCTGTTCCTAAGTTCCTGTGGGAAAATGGGTTAGGGAGTCAAGATAAGAGTATGTACACATTTGCCAGGTACCAGGCATTTATCAATACTTTGGTAAAGTATTGAACATCTCTGAAACTCTGTTTTTCCCAATGGAAAACAAAGAGGTTAACCTCACTACTCCATCAAGTCCCCTGTATTTCTGACCTTCTGGGATTCTGTGATCCTACAAACAGAGAAACCAGCCCTAGTCGAAGCACCATGACTTAATTTGGCACTTGGTTCTCAGCACTGGTGTACATTAGCAACTACTTCCTGATTTGTTGCAATGTCTCCTGTGGGTTTTGTCTCTCTTAGACCCATAAGCTCTCCAAGGGCAGAGACTGTCTTCACCTCCAATAATCCTTCTCCCAACTCAGTGCTTAGGAGCAAAGGGCCTTAGAGAGAATTGCAGGTAGTCAGCAGAAACCAGGAGGCCTGGATGGCGGCTGAATCCCATTCCCTGGGCTCCAGCGTTTTCCTTCTGTTTCCATCCTCACATGCTCATTATCTACAACCACTCACCACCAGGCCGGCCTGCTGGCCATAAAAGGTTAAAAGCCTACTAGCAATGACTTCACCTCTCAGCAAGGAGTAACAGCCAGGTAGGGTCCTCTCATTTCAACTCTTGTCCTGTGCTCCCCAGTTTTCCCACTGCCCAGAGTACTCACCTTCAACTCTGCGTTTGCTCTCTCAGCTCCTCACGAAGACACTCGACTCCTTTCTAGCTGCTGCCACTTCAGAGCAAGAAACTCTGAGCTGCTATTTCAGTTCCGTATTCAGGTTTTCTGTCATTTCCTGCCACTCTGTCCTCACAACTGCTTCCTGAAGTTTGAGTCAGTTCCTTCTGCTTAGGTATTTAAATAAAAAAGGATTAAATGCTCTGTGCTTACTCTTTTGCAAGACTTTGAGGGTTCCGGAGTCCTTAAAAAATGCTTCTCTCTCAGAATTTATAGTCTGGTCAGGGAAGCAAAATATTTAACTAGAAAACACATAGAAGAATGCTGTAGAATAGCATTTGTACCCTAAACAGATGGGCAGTTGCATCTGTTTATAATAAAGAAATTTAGAGAATTTGGTATGGACTGAAGGGATAAGAAAGGATTAATGGAAAAAAATGATTTTTATGTGGATTTTGAAACATAAGATTTAAAAAGAAACTCACTACCTTACCCACAGTACTTAAAACTGGGGTTTACATATAATAGATGTGGGAGTTAACTTATAAGGGAAAGGTAAGACATAGACACAGAGGGAGGAAGTTTCAGATATTCTTTAGGGGGAGGTGAGGAGTCAGAGCTAATTCAGAAAGATTTAGTCCCAGGCAATAAGTCAAAGCTATAGTTTTTCCAGCAGTCGTGCATGGATGTGAGGCTTGGATCACAAAGAAGGCTGAGCATCAAAGAATTGATGCCTTCAAATTGTGGTCCTGGAGAAGACTCTTGAGAGTCCCTTGGACTGCAAGGAGATCAAACCAGTCAGTCCTAAAGGAAATCAACCCTGAATATTCATTGGAAGGACTGATGCTGAAGCTGAAGCTCCAATACTCTGGCCACCTGATGCAAACAGCCGACTCATTGAAAAAGACCCTGATGCTGGGAAAGATTGAAGGCAAAAGAAGGAGGTGGAAGACGATGAGGTGGTTAGACAGCATCACAGACTCAATGGACATGAATTTGAGCAAACTCTAGGAGATAGTGAAGGACAGGGAAGCCTGGCATACTGCAGTTCATGGAGTCACAAAGAGTTGGACACAACTTAGTGTCTGAACTACCACAAGAAGTAGGAAGAAATCTCATTAGAACTGATTCAAATGTATTCTTTTTAATGGCTGAGTAATATTCCATTGTGTATATGAGTTCTCTCAGTTCTAATGAGATGGATAAAACTGGAGCCCATTATACAGAGTGAAGTAAGCCAGAAAGATAAACACCAATACAGTATACTAATGCATATATATGGAATTTTAAAAGATGGTAACGCTAACCCTATATGCAGGACAGAAAAAAGAGACACAGATGTATAGAACAGACTTTTGGACTCTGTGGGAGAAGGCGAGGGTGGGATGATCTGAGAGAATAGCATTGAAACATGTATATTATCAAGTGTGAAACAGATCACCAGCCCAGGTTGGATGCATGAGACAAGTGCTCAGGGCTGGTGCACTGGGAAGACCCAAAGGGATGGGATGAGGAGGGAGGTGGTGGGGGGGATCAGGATGGGGAACACATATAAATCCATGGCTGATTCATGTCAATGTATGGCAAAAACCACTACAATATTGTAAAGTAATTAGCCTCCAACTAATAAAAATAAAAATAAATGGAAAAAAAAAAGAGAGAAGTAGGAAGAAATCTGAAAGAACTAAGTGGTACAAGATGATGGAAGGCCCTTGTGGCATTCTATATTACTGTTCCACAAGATTTGCTAACCCTCCCTTCCCTCTTGAAGACAGACTTGCTCTGGTTGACTGTTCTGACCAGCAAAATATAAGAAGTAAAACACATCACTTTCTAGTGGAGACTTTAAGACTAGCAGGAACTTTGCTAGGCTCCTTGACATTAAGCCACAGGTGAGCCCTAAGGGAACTCAGGATGGAGACAAATGAGCTGCCCCCTCCCAAGTCCTTAGCCACTGCACCCACCTCACAGGCACACCTGAGGGGACTCAGCAAGGGAAAGAACAGGACACTAGCCCTAGATAGCTAAGATGCGTAACAATGAGCCCAGACTCTTAAATCTTCTCATGCATAGAAAATTCATTAACTTGGGATATCTGGTTTTCTTTGTTGTTGTTCAGTCCCTCAGTTATGTCCTACTCTTTGCAACCCCATGGACTGTAGCACGCCAGGCTTCCCTATCCTTCACCATCTCCCAGAGCTCACCCAAGCTCATGTCCTTCGAATCCGTGATGCCATCCAACCATCTTGTCCTGTCGTCCCCTTCTCCTCCCACCTTCAATCTTTCCCAGAATCAGGATCTTTTCCAATGAGTCAGTTCTTCGCATCAGGTGGCCTAAGTATTGGAGCTTCAGGTTCAGCATCAGTCTTTCTAATGAATATTCAGGACTGATTTCCTTTAGGACTGACTGGTTTGATCTCCTTGCAGTCCAAGGGACTCTCAAGAGTCTTCTCCAACACCACAGCTCAAAAGCATCAGTTCTTTGGTGTTCAGCATTCTTTATGGTTCAACTCTCACATCCATACATGACTACTGGAAAAACCATAGCTTTGACTAGATGGACCTTTGTCGGCAAGTAATGTCTCTGCTTTTTAATACCGTCTAGGTTTGTCATGGAGAACGCAATGGCATCCCACTCCAGTACTCTTGCCTGGAAAATCCCATGGATGGAGGAGCCTGGTAGGCTGTGGTCCATGGGGTCGCTAAGAGTCGGACACGACTGAGTGACTTCACTTTCACTTTTCACTTTCATGCATTGGAGAAGGAAATGGCAACCCACTCCAGTGTTCTTGCCTGGAGAATCCCAGGGATGGGGGAGCCTGATGGGCTGCCGTCTACGGGGTCACACAGAGTCGGACATGACTGAAGTGACTTAGCAGCAGCAGGAGCAGGTTTGTCATAGCTTTTCTTTAATAAAGAGTAATTTGGTTTTCTCTAGTTAACAGTAGTCTTTTGAAGTTTCAACTGACTGCAGGGTCTTTACACCACTCCTATATATCCTGGCTCCTCCCTTACCTTTCTGTAGCAGTTCCGGAGAACTATCAGGAAGGCTGCAGCCTGGGTTTAAGTCCTCAGTTTTGTCTGCCAAATAAAACAGAATTGTCAACTTTTAGGTTGTTCTTTTTTTCCTCCGACTGACACAAGACAACTTGCAACTCTCTGGAGTGGCTCCTCTGGCAGCCTAGGTCCCTGAGTGACGGTCCCCAACTAAAATGACAACACAAGTAGAGCCCCACTCATTGCTTAAAGGACTTGGAATCTGACTAAAATAGAATCCTAAAAAATAATTGCTGTTTTAGCTACTGAGAATTTGGGAGTATTTGTTACTGTATCTGACCAAGCCTCTCCTAATCTTGATTGACATGGAGTTCTGACCGGAATTGCTCAGTTGTGAGCTCCCCAGTAGATTCAAACAGGGCCTGGATGAAGTTTGTCCAAAATACAGAGGTGGGCAATCTAAGGATTCTATACCTAATGTGGAGATTACCTACTTTTCCTACCTGATAACCTATTTATTATGGCAGCACCAAAGTTATTATAAGGAAGAGTAAATTTGTAGAACAGGGAAAAAATCTTCTAGATCATTTTGAATCCTAAATTTGCGCCCCAAAATAGAAACAATCAGACCAGATATTGTGACACACCATCCAGGTATGGTTGTTTAGAGAAATCAAAGAATTTAATCAGTGATGACAAGAAAGCCCATGTTGGATAAAGAAGATATGGTACATATATACAATGGAATAATACCCAGCCATAGAAATGAAGTAATGCCATTTGCAGCAACATAGACAGATCTAGAGATTATCATACTAAGTCAGAAAGAGAAAGACAAATACCATATGTCACTTATATGTGGAATCTAAAATATGACACAAATAAACTTACCTACAAAACAAGAGACAGACTCAGAGTCACAGAGAACGGATTGGTTGCCAAGAGGTAGGAATGGATGGGAGAGGGATGGGTTGGGAGTTTGAGGTTAGTAACTGCCAACTATTATATAAAGAATGAATAAATGATAAGTTCCTAATGTATAGAGCAGAGAACTATATTTAATATCCAGTGATAATAATGAAAAAGAATATGAAAAATATGTATAACTCAATTTGCTGTACAGTAAAAATTAACACATTGTAAATTAACTATACTTCAATACAATTAAAAAAAAAAGCAAGTCCATCTTCCCTTTAGCAAATGTCCCAAGTTCATTCCTAATGAGAGGCAGTAAAACACAGCAAGTATGGGCTTTAAAGTTAGATAGATGTGGTTCAAAATTTACTTATTGTACCTTGAGAAAGTGAGTTAGCTTTTCTCAAGCAGTGACCTGATGTTTTGTCCAGTTGCTCTTTGTGACCCTGTGGGCTGCAGTGGGCCAGGTTTCCTTGTTCTTCACTTTCAGAGTTTGCTCAAACTCATGTCCATTGAGTCAGTAATGTCATCCAACCATCTCATCTTCTGTCACCCCCTTCTCCTTTTGTCCTCAATCTGTCCCAGCATTGGGGTCTTTTCCAACGAGTCAGCTCTTCACATCAGGTGGCCAAAGTATTGGAGCTTCTGGACTTGATATAAACAAATAATAATGCCCATCCTGCTTTTCTATGAGACTTACCTTCCCTACTCTACTCCTACCCAGAGGGATCCCTAGGGATCAAGTATTTTCAATGTGCACCAGATAGTTCTTCCAGGCCCAGGCAAAAACCTGCATGAATCTCATGCCCAAAGGCTCAGCTTTGTTTGGTTCAGTATTAGGATGGCATCTCCTCACTCCATTTCACCACCTGAGATCTAGCTAAGCCTAGAAAGATGCATGCAGCTAGATGTTGGCCAGTGAGAAGGAAGCCTAGATATGCACAGCTCTCTACCTCTACATTAACTCCTGGCTACCCCATCCCTACTTCCTCTATGTTCCTTCCTCCCCTCAGCAAGCAAACACATATATGTAACCTCCTGTGTATACATACACACACCACCACAATATTTCATTCTGAAAATAATTTTATTAATTTACAGTTGTTCAGGAAAGTTCCTGGGTTGCTGTGACCATGATTTGGTCACCACAGAACAAAGGATTAGAGCAGATCAGTGTGTCCACCAGTTCTCTCTCCTCTTTGGGTAGTGAGAGCAGGCAGGGGACATGTGCAAAATGAGAAAATAACCAATCGGTAAGGGTTGGGGCCGGGGAATAGGCACAAACGGAATTCAAACCTGGCTGTCATTCTCAGGCTTGGATTTAAATATTTTGTCTTCTCTATAGTCTCCCTCTATTTCCTTCAGCTCCCTGTTACCACAGAGGGCAGATGACAACATGCGGAGAAGCTGGAGTAAGTATCACCAACTGCAAAGCAGCTTTGGACTTCAGGAGGCTAGGGGTGGTTGTCACACCAGTCCAATCTCCCTGGCTGGGATTCAGCGCCTCACCTAGGGCTGGTTCCCAGTATACTGTCTTAGGGGTTCCCAGTGTACTATCTTAGGGCCCACATTCGAGGCTTATCCAGATAACACAGGAATGATGAGTATTGAATTCCACCGTCCATAGCCAGCTCCTCTTGCCTTTCAGTGAAAGGAAAGGCACAGGCCACTTCATACTTCAGTACACATGTGATGATCAAGCGATAAGCAGTGGGATCCTCACCGTACAGTCCAGGACCATGAGTCTCACTCCAATTAAGTCTGAACAGACAGGGAAGGAGATGCTGTCCTCCTATGTGATCCAACAGCTAACACCCGTGGGGAGTTCTTCCACTCTTGCTCTATTTTGCCAGGGACCTAATTAGATATCCTATGAGGTAATGTTCCCTGGAACATTCCCCCTGCCATGTTTATGGCAGGTCCATGTCCTCTGAAGCGGGAGAAAATTATAAGGTACATGAGGGAAAGAAAGTATCAATCGGAATGATACTGGACTTCCGTTTATTAGGTTTATTGGAACCATCCTCCTGGCTGAAAGACATTCCTCAGCATCTTTCACAGGACCATAAAATATCAGGGCCCTGCAAAACCTGAACAAATATTGGGCTCAATAACCAATGCAGAAGTGTCAGGCCCTGGGCAATAGAAGAAAGCAGAATCACTGGCCCCTGCAGCTCTAACCTGTGCTCATATCCACCTCTGTTTTTACAGGCACTTTCTGTGGAGAATTGGAGAAGAGGATCTGTAAGTGGGAAGACTGTACCACTGGAACTGATGGTTTTGATGTTAGAGGTGAGGAAGTTCCAAGTTTTGGGAGGAGTGGTCCAAAAGGTGAGGACTAGGCTTATAGATGGCCTGTGAGACATAGAACAAGTAGGACATGAACCATCAGAAAGTAGACGGCTGCCAGCAGCGGCACCCTTGTCCGGGAGTGACAGAGCGAACGCAGGACCCGCTTCCATCCAGCACCACTCCGGGTCTGAAAAGAAAATGTGGAAGTCAGAGAGTCTCACCCTAGAGAGATCTGCCCTGTTTCCTTCTCCAACCACTGCAGAGAAGAGGTGTCCTGAGAGGAAAACTCCTTGGGGCCAGTAGCTTGGTACATCCCAATAGTTTCCTTTAGCCTTTCATACCCTTCCAGTCTCAGGCCCATGTTCCTTCTCCTTGACCCCTTGCCCTCAACACAGCCAGCCCGCCTGATAGCACAGTGCCCTTTCTTCACCATTCTCCCTTCTTACCCTCCGACAACTGCTGCTTGTAAGATCTATTAACAGCGCCTGCTCCTGGGAGCCGCAGGAGCCAATGATAGGAGACCGGGCAGAGTCCCATTCACCATGCTCCAACCTAAATTGAGGAAAAAAAAAAGAGGCATTGGTTCATGGCATGAGAGGCTGATCAGGTGAAATCACCCTGGACATCTTGCCATGGGATGCAGTGTAAGGGACTTGTAGCTCCCATGGCCCCGTCCTCATGCAAGGAGTGAAAGGGTAGACAGGTTTCTTTCAGCAGCAGTAGAGATGGTAATAATTACCAAGAACTGACTGTGTATCAGATGCTGGATCAGGTGTTTTACATATGTTTAATTCTCAGGTTTAAGGTTGGTGGTGGTATCTTCAAAGTAAGACTTAAAGAAGTAAAAAGTACTTGTCCACAATGGTACATCCAGTAAGATGTAAAGCCAGAATTCAAAACGCAGCTGTGTCTCTAAACCTCACGCTCTTTTTTCCCTGCCACACCACACCTGGCTCAGAGACACTCTTTTAATTTTTTCCCTGTTTATTAAAATCTAATAGGCAAAAGAATTCAAGAAAGATTTTTGTGGGGTTTTTACAATTAAACTGAACTGCAGCCTCTATTGCTTTCTGTTTCATTTTTTGCTAATTTGCTTACTCATTTAATACTAGAACTTCTCCATTTAATGAAGAAGCTGTTTTTATCCACTCAACGGTTTCTCACAAAAACAAGAATTGACCCTCAGAATGAGAGAAAATAATAGCAAATGAAACATCTGACAAAGGATTAATTTCCAAAATATACAAACAGCTCATACAACTCAATACCAGAAAAACAAACAACCCAATCAAAAAGTGGGAAAAAGACCTAAACAGACATTTCTCCAAAGAAGACATACAGATAGTAAATAAACACATGAAAAGATGCTCAACATCACTCATTATTAGAGAATTTCAAATCAAAACTACAATGAGGTATCATCTCACATTGGTCAGAATGGCCCTCATCAAAAAGTCTACAACCAATAAATGCTGGAGAGGATGTGGAGAAAAGGGAATGCTCTTGCACTGTTGGTGGGGAATGTAAATTGATAGAGCCACTATGGAAGACTGTATGGAGATGCCTTAAAAAACTAGGTATAAAATCACCATATGACCCAGCAATCCCACTCCTAGGCATATACCCTGAGGAAACCAAAATTGAAAGAGCAACATGTATGCTATTGTTCATTGCAGCACTATTTAGAATAGCTAGAACACAGAAGCAACCTAGATGTCCATCGACAGATAAATGGATAAAGAAGTTGTGGTACATATACACAATGGAATATTACTCAGCCATAAAAAGGAGTGCATTTGAGTCAGTTCTAATGAGGTAGATACCTAGAACCTATTATACCGAGTGAAGTGAGTCAGAAAGAGAAAGATAAATACCATATTCTAACACATATATATGGAGTCTAGAAAAATGGTACTGAAGAATTTATTTACAGGGCAACAATGGAGAAACAGACATAGAGAACAGACTTATGGACATGGGGAGAGGGGAGGAGAGGGGGAGATGTATAGAAAGAGTAACATGGAACTTACATTACCATCTGTAAAATAGAGAGCCAACAGGAATTTGCTGTATGGCTCAGGAAACTCAAACAGGGGCTCTGTATCAACCTAGAGGGGTGGGATGGGGGGGAGATGGGAGGGGGGTTCAAAAGGGAGGGGATACATGTATACCTATGGCTGATTCATGTTGAGGTTTGACAGAAAAGAGCAAAATTCTGTAAAGCAATTATCCTTCAATTAAAAAAAAAATCCCATGAGAACTGTATCAAGGTGCTGCAAGTAACACAGCACACACCTGATCAATCATTTGCCTAGAGGGATGCACTTCTTAATTGTGTGGGAAGGCTGGAACTCTACTCCTGATGTTTCCTCTACATGAAGGGATGTTGATGAGCCTAAAACCCCTGCATTCTCTTTATAGGGCCCACACTTTTCTCAGGAGTGAAGGAACACTTTAATCTGATTTGTGAGCCTGGAAAGAGAAACTCAATGTGCCCAGCCTAGCTCCATCCTGCCTGATCTCATGAGAGCCTGACTGGCTGCACAGGACCCCTTCTGTGTCTGTTCCTCCATAAGATAAGCTTTTTAGGGGCAGCCTTGATGCAAACAGCATGGTCTGGTACCATGCAGGTCAGTCTGTCACTGTCTGTAGGCTAGACTGAGTAAGGATGAGATGTTTGTAAGCATTGGTGGGCTGCTTTTAAATGGCAAGTCCACTGAGTTCCATAGGCATTGTGGAGTGTGTGTCAGGTGCTAACAGGACAACAGCAGTGCCAGGTCTGGGGAGGCAGCACTCAATTAGCTGCCTCGATATCCATTCTGCATTAGGGCCAAAGAGGGAATTGTGGATGGGCTGAGCTTGGATTACTGTGGCTTGTCTTGAGCCCACTTTTTTTTTTTTTGAGCCCACTCTTGCTACAGCACCCATCTCAGGATGAGAACTGCTGCTGCTGCTGCTAAGTCACTTCATTCGTGTCCGACTCCGTGTGATCCCATAGACGGCAGCCCACCAGGCTCCCCCATCCCTGGGATTCTCCAGGCAAGAACACTGGAGTGGGCTGCCATTTCCTTCTCCAATGTGTGAAAGTGAAAAGTGAAAGTGAAGTTGCTCAGTTGTGTCCAACTCTTAACGACCCCATGGACCACAGCCTACCAGGCTCCTCCATCCATGGGATTTTCCAGGCAAGAGTACTGGAGTGGGGTGCCATTGCCTTCTCTGCAGGATGAGAACTAGATCCTATTTATTCCCAAGTCTGGCCCTGAAATGCATACAAGTACAATCAAAAAGGGCTTCTCTGGTAGCTCAGCTGTAAAGAATCCACCTGCAATGCAGGAGACCCTCGTTCGACCCCTGGGTTGGGAAGATCCCCTAAAGAAGGGATAGGCTACCCACTCCAGTATTCTTGGGCTTCCCTGTTGGCTCAGATGGTAAATAATCCAAATGCAATATGGGAGAACTGGGTTTGATCCCTGGGTTGGGAAGATCCCCTGGAGAAGGGCATGGCAATCCACTCCAGTGTTCTTGCCTGGAGAATCCTCATGGACAGTGGAGCTTGGTGGGCTGCAGTCCATGAGGTCACAAAGAGTTGGACATGACTGAGCGACTAAGCACACACACACACAGAATCAGAAAGGGTCAGAAATGAAGAGAGGCTGTGTCCCTCGGTACTTTACCGCCTGATCTGCTCCTCGGCCGTGGCGAGGGCAGCCTCTGCAGCCACCCTTTGGTCTCGTTCTTCTTCCAGCAGTTTTCTCAACTCGTTCATCTCCTGTTTAGTGCTGGAGAGCTGCTTCTGGGCCTCAGAAAAGCTTCACGACAAAAGGAAAACAACAGCATCACTAGATGCAGGACAGAGTTGCAGATATAGGGACTCGAAGTCTTCCTAAGGTTATAAAGCATGGAAATTTATAGAAGGCTGTACAAACACAATGAGTATTTTAAAAGAATGCCTGTCAAAAGATTAAATAAAGCTGCAGGAAATGCCTTAAGAGATTTTAGGGACTTCTGAATATCTCTCACTTGAATATCATCATCTTAGTAAGATGTGTGTGTGTAGGAAGGGTCTGTTTCACAAACTACTCACACTCAATTTGTTATTATAATTGTCACTTTATAATGTTCACATTAATCCTGTGAGGCCAGTAAGATAAGAAGACACATTAAATCCATACAATGGACTCCCGTTCTAACTAGATGACCGCCCAAGTGCTGCCTACACAGCGCACACTCCAGGGTTGAGAGCTGCTCCCCCACCTTAGCTGTGGCTCGCTCAGTTCTTCAGCATCACCTTTCCTGTGACTGCCATTCTTTTCCTGGGGAGCTCCTGGAGCAACATCTATATTTAGCGGCCCCTGGAAGAAGAATAAATTTAGTAATTCAGTGATGAAACCACTCAAGAAATTGTGCTCAGGCAAAATGAGAACTTGCTTAGGCATTGGAGAAAAAAAGAGAAATCTTGGAGAGGAATACCTCTATTATCACTCTCTTCAAGTTCAGATTTAGAAGTAAGAATCTTCTGCTCTAATAGATTAATCTCCTACATAAAACTCGTCATTAGACTTTCCTCCAGAATCTCATTCTTGAATCTCTCCTCTCAAAATTTCAAGGCTGGTCACTGACTCCCTCTTGCTTCTAGTGGAGACCCATCTACTTTCCAGAAGCCACTCTGGTCCCTGCCCGATTCAGCCACTCCTCCTGCCCCTCTCCTCTTCCTGCCATGTCCTATTCCCCTCCACGCTCATTCTCAGTCTTCATCGACTTCAACAACCTCCCCTCTCCACGGCTGTCAACAACTCTTACCAATTTTGTTTCTCAGGTCCAAATCTCCCTAAAGCTTTCCTATTACTTGAAGCAAAAAGCCTTCCAAAAGTCTCAGTCATCACTGTTTACCACTCACTTTTTTATTTCTCTCCCACCAGCTCACTCAAATGGACATGAATTTGAGTAAGCTCCGGGAGTTGGTGATGAACAGGGAAGCCTGGTGTGCTGTAGTCCATGGGGTCGCAAAGAGTTGGACACGACTGAGCGACTGAACTGAACTGAACCTCACTGTTGATCTTTTTCCTTCTAATCCATTCACTCTTCAGTTTTTCTTGGACCTTATTCCTCCACTCCTCTCCTCACTGTTTCCATCACACCTATTTGATCTTCAGCCTGAAGACATTGACCTTTTCGAGGCTGTGCTTTATGCTTTATCATCCGTGCTCAATTTCCCAACACTTTCCCCAGCCTCTCACCTTTTCACTCACAGCTTGCAGCTCTTGAACCTGCTTCTCCAGGACTGCACAGTGATTGAAAAGGTCACTGTAGTGCTGCTGGTTCTCACGGAGACTCTGACTGGTGTCACAGAGCTGAATAGAAAGGGTATTTTTCTCTTCCAGCAGTTGAGAGAACTGAAATAGGAGAGACGATAAGCACTAGCCCACAGGACTGTTTCACTAGGAGCAGGCAGTGTGTATGCTTAGTCATATCTGACTCTTTACAACTCTGTAGTCCACCAGGCTCCCTGTCCATGAGATTTTTCAGGGAAGAATACTGGAGCATGTTGCCATTTCCTCCTCCAGGGGATCTTCCTGATCCAGGGATCGAATCTGCATCTCCTGCATCCTGCACTGGCAGGCAGATTCTTTACCACTGAGCCACCTGGGAAGCCCCACGATCAGGCAGAGATATAAGCAAAGGCTGAGCATCCATAGGAAGAATCAGGGTGGTGGCTTGGAGAGGAGACATTCTATGCTGACAGCCCATCTGCTACTACCCATGCTAGAGCCCGAGAAGCAGTGCTCCTAGTTAGCTGGGACCCAGTTAATGGAAGCTTTAATATCCCCAAACTATGAACTCCATGAAGGGTCACTGTGTATCCTCAATACCAAGCATATGGCTAGGCTCACAGAAGGTAGATAATAGTTATTGTTTGCTGAATGATGAATAAGTGAATGATCGACCCTAGGGATGGAGATGTTCTGATTCTTGGTCTGGGTGCTGCTTATACAGGTGTCCTTACTTCATGAAAATATACCAGACTGTATTTGTGATTTGTGCACCTTTTGGTGTTTTACCCAACTAAAACATTTACATGAAAAATGTTTTAGTTGCTATTCATTGCAGTTTCAAGTACCATCCTAGAAAGACAAATGCCCAGAGTGATTCACAGTCTAATCTTCAGGAAAGCAAATATAACAAGGTTGAGATGGGATCTAGTTTATAGAAAGAGGAGGTGTTAAGAGCTATGAAGGGCAGAACTTTTTGGAAACAACTGACGAGGCTGAAAGAGGAACTGGGTAGGATCTGCTCTGGAGTCTCCCCACCATAGCACCCCCTGAAAACTCCCAGAAAACACCCCCAACGAAGGCTCTGTAATTTTACCAATTCACTGTGACCAACTAACCTACTTGAAAAAATGCAAATTTTAAATGCAAATTTTTTTTTAACTCTGCCAGAGTTAACAGTGTTATCAGTCTCTGATACTTCAATGTTAGTTAGTTGAATTTAACAACATTTAATGAGTGCCTTCTACACAAACCAGGCACTGTATTTTTCATGTACATTACCATATTTACCCCCAGACTGACCTGCTGCTAACACTTTGGGCAAATTACTTAATATCTCTGGGCCTTAATTTCCTAATCTGTGTACAGCCTACTGATCTTTACCATTTTTGGATCACAGATCCCTTGGTGAATGCCTGAGTTTTTGTGATGAGAAACTTACAAACACAAACACATCATTTTGTGCATAATTTTTGGACATTTATATTGATAGTCCTCCTCAAAGCTAATTTTTGGATCCCAGAGTCTAAATGATCACTCAAATTCCTCCTAGCCCTAACATAAACTACCTAGCTGGGTTCCTCTGAAGAAGGCAGAACCAGGTGAGGTGCTGCCAGAGAATAATCTGACAAGTCAGAGACAACAGGAGTATAATGATTCATAAGATGGTGAGGGAAGGGAAGCAGGTGATGAAGGAAGAGAAGCCAAAGAATGGATGAGGGGAGAAGACAGATATGAGAAGGCACTGAGAATAATTTTCTTTTTTCTTGCCTCGGCCTTTGCTCTAGGGACCAGATGGCAAAGCAGCTCTTCCCATAGAAAGAGGTCCATCTACTCCAGCATGCTTCCTAGAGTGTCTAGAGCAGCCAGCCTGGGGTTCAGGAAAAAGCAAATTGGCTTCTTTAATTCCACAACATTAGATAGGCAGTGAGGAAGCTTACAAATGGAGTAGAATGAAGAGCAGACCCCTCACCTCTATTGCTTTGTCTAATTGCATATGCAAGCCTCCTTCCTGAGACTCTTTTCTGCTACACACTAGTGAGAAATACCAGGGAGCTTGCTGGAGGATTTGTGAGGAGTTATGGGGAGATGATGTTGTGTAGGAAGCCTTCCTAAAGGAGTTGGCTTTTACCATTCTTATTGAATGGGCTTCTCCAAATCACTCCCAAGGGCTCTGCAAAGGTGAGGAAAAAGAAATGGCCCTGTGTCTGGTGCTTTAAAGTGAGGGATCCAGGCTCTGAGAAAGGTAAAACTTCTGTCTTCTAATAGAGCTGGAGCCTAAGCTTAAACAGCTTCTACTTACCTTCTTGCTTCTAGTCATGGAAACAAGAAATTGAACTTCAGGCTAGCAGGGAACACATACCTTGCTGTTCAGCTGCTGAATTCTTAACTCCTTTTGGTGAATTTCTTTCAAGCTGTCATTGAGCTGAGTCCTAAGATGCTCTGTCTCATAAACTAGGTTTTGTGATCCATTGAGGGAAACTGATGTCTCTGGGGATGCCTGCCAGGATATAAACACTGATGAAACTCTCTCCAAACATTGTGCATACTTAAATCCTTCCCTCCGGAAACCCTGCCCACCTCACAGGAAGTCATCAGATGGCTTGCCTAATAGTGGCAGATGAGCACTTAGCTTGCAGGAAGCTAATGTTTCCTCCAAGCAACATTCAGCGTTGGAATTACTCACCTGTCTTTGGTACTGCACTTTGTGGGTCTCAGTCTGTGAAGAAGAAGATCTCAATTCCCTCACAAGGTTCTGCAGATGGCTGAGTTGCTGATCTTTATCTGCAATAGCCATAAGGTATTGCTCCTTCATTCTCCTCTCATGCATTTCCCAGGAATTCTTCTCCATCCTAGAGAAAACATGAAATAGGCATAGGCAAATATATACTTGTGAGACAAAGATGAATAACTACATATTCAAAACATCTAATGGGATGTGGAGATGTAGTCGAAAATACATAACCAGAGCGAAATTTATGTTATAAATAGAATTGTGCAGCAAGATGATGAAGAGGAACTTAAAGAACTCTAACTGGCAGGACTGGGTAAGATTTCACAGAAAAGCAGGTATTTATTTGATCTGAACTCTGAACAATGAGTCAGGTTTCCATAATGGGAAAAGCATTTCAGGTTGACAACAGAACAAAAAGCACAAGAATGAATATGCAAAGTGAGTTTTGGAACTGTTGTAGGACACAGTGTGGAGAGTGGATAGAGCAGGAAATGAAGGTGAAGAGGAAAGAAGTCAGACTCTGTGGGGGCACTGAACACCATACTAAATAAAATTTACTCTGTAAGCAATGGGAAACCACTGTAATTCTTTAGAACAACATCAGGGTTATGAGGATGCCACTGTAGAGTCTGAAGGAGCTGGGTCAAACTCTGGCTCGATTCTACACTAGGCATGAGACCCTGAAAAAAGTTACTTAATCTCTCTGAGCCTCATTGGTGAAATGGGAATAAATGATCTATTTCTTAGAATTATTGTAATGATTTAATGAGATACTATATGTCACACACCAAACACAGGTGAGTAATTCCAACACTGATTGCTGCTCTGAGGTAACCACTACCCAGGAAGCATTAGCTTCCTGCAAGCTACATGTCCATCTGCCACTATTAGGCAAACCATCTGATGACTTACTGTGAGGAGGGCAGAGTTCTGGAGGGAAGGATTTACATATAAACTGCTGCTATTTATTTATCCCCTGAATTTGATCAAGAGGGGGGCCTCTATTTGATTCCAGCTAATTTTCTGCAGAACTAGCAAAGCTGCCTCTGAGCCAGATTCTTTAGTTCTACTTCTCGCTACACTATGCCTGAAAAAAAAAGGGGGGGGGGGAGTTGTAAACAAATTTGTGCAGCATCTCTTTACTTTATGACTAGTCTCTATTTTTCCCAATAATGCAAGATTTTGTTTGAACTACATCAGACTTTGTCTTTTTCTCTAGAAGTAAGGTAAAATGGTCCTTTCTTTTCTAAAGGACATAAATCTATTATGAAAGAATCCTGCTGTGTCAAAAGGTGACTTGGATTACAGTCAGATTTTTTTTTTTCAAAAAGCCAGAACAATAAAACTTAGAAAGTAAAATAAATTTTTATTACAAGGCCACTATATGGAAAAGGTACAGAAATCCTCTAATACACTTTCTCTGATATTTGTGAAAAATGAGAGAGAATAAGAAAGGAGGAGTATAAGAGTGAGAAAGATCACAGATCTTTTATAAAGCTTCAAATAGTCTTTTTTTTTTTTTTGAAAGATGGACAAGTAGTTACAGTCTGGAGAGACCCTCAATGGAGAATAGGAGCTAAGGAACAAGCCTGATTACTTAAGAGAACAGCCATAAAAGGGCCATACCTCATTACCCCTTAAGTAAGAGAGCACAGGAACCAGAGCAGAATAAGCAAAACAGTAGTTAAAGTAGAAGAAAAAGTTTATTGCATAAATCCAGGTTCTTCTGATTAGCCAACCCCAGTGCCATAGAAACCTGAATGAGATGTTCCAGCTTTTTCATGTTTGGAAAGCTCGTTTCTCGAAAGTATTTCAAGAGCAAGACAGGGATCCTGTTTTAAAAAGATATTAAAAAAAAAAAAAAAAGATATTCAGCAAAGAAGCTGGTCCTAAAGTCAGTGAATCAAATCTGTGTCTTCATATCTTCTTCCTTCTAAAGGTAAAGTAAAATGTCTTCCTTTCCTTCTTATAATTTACTCACAGCCACTTGATATATAATTTTTATTTCCTTCAAAACTGCTTAAATGTGGAAGGTAAAGAGAGAAAGGCTAACAGAATGGTGAAAATGCAGAAAAAAAAAATCAATAGACCAGAAATCATTTTTTTCTCCCTCTTTTTCTCTTCCCTAAGGGTCAACTTTATCAGGAAAGTTCTTTCAGAATCTCTGCCAGGAAGTTTCAGAGGAACAAGTGGCTGCAAAAAACAAGTCTTTAGAACCGTGCACCTCTTCTTTGGTTTTCAGTAGCAACTTGACACACTATTCTTTTAGTTCAGTTCAGTTTAGTTCAGTCACTCACTCATGTCTGACTCTGCAACCTCATGAGCTGTAGCACTCCAGGCCTACCTGTCCAACACCAACTCCTGGAGCTCACCCAAACTCATGTCCATTGAGTCGGTGATGCCATCCAACCACCTCATCCTCTGTCATCCCCTTCTCCTCCTGCCCTCAATCTTTCCCAGCATCAGGGTCTTTTCAAATGAGTCAGCTCTTAGCATCAGGTAGCCAATGTATTGGAGTTTCAGCTTCAGCATCAGTCCTTCCAATGAACACCCAGGACTGATCTCCTTTAGGATGGACTGGTTGGATCTCCTTGCAGTCCAAGGGGCTCTCAAAGTTCTTCTGCAACACCACAGTTCAAAAGCATCAACCTCTATAATGGACTGGTTGGACCTCCTTGCAGTCCAAGGGACTCTCAAGAGTCTTCTCCAACACCACAGTTCAAAAGCATCAATTCTTTGGCGCTCAGCTTGCTTTATAGTCCAACGCTCACATCCATACATGACTACTGGAAACACCATAGCCTTGTCTAGACGGACCTTTGTTGGCAAAGTAAGGTCTCTGCTTTTTAATATGCTGTCTAGGTTGATCATAACTTTCCTTCTAAGGAGTAAGTGTCTTTTAATTTCATAGCTGCAATCACCATCTGCAGTGATTTTGCAGCCCAAAAAAATAGTCTGTCACTGTTTCCACTGTCTCCCCATCTATTTCCCATGAGGTGATGGGACCAGATGCCATGATCTTAGTTTTCTGAATCTTGAGCTTTAAGCCAACTTTTTCACTCTCCTCTTTCACTTTCATCAACAGGCTCTTTAGTTCCTCTTCACTTTCTGCCATAAGGGTTGTTGTCATCTGCATATCTGAAGTTACTGATATTTCTCCCAGCAATCTTGATTCCAGCTTGTGCTTCTTCCAGCCCAGCATTTCTCATGATGTACTCCGCATATAAGTTAAATAAGCAGGGTGACAATATACAGCCTTGATGTACTCCTTTTCTTATTTGGAATCAGTCTGTTGTTCCATGTCCAGTTCTAACTGTTGTTTCCTGACCTGCATACAGATATCTAAGAAGGCAGGTCAGGTGTTCTGGTATTTCTATCTCTTTCAGAATTTTCCACAGTTTATTGTGATCCACACAGTCAAAGGCTTTGGCATAGTCAATAAAGCAGAAACAGATGTTTTTCTGGAACTCTCTTGCTTTTACGATGATCCAGTAGATGTTAGCAATTTGATCTCTGGTTCCTCTTCATTTTCTAAATCCAGCTTGAACATCTGGAAGTTCACGGTTCATGTCTTGCTGAAGCCTGGCTTGGAGAATTTTGAGCATTACTATACTAGCATGTGAGATGAGTGCAATTGTGCGGTAGTTTGAGCATTCTTTGGCACTTCCTTTCTTTTGGATTGGATTGAAAATTGACCTTTTCCAGTCCTGTGGCCACTACTGAGTTTTCCAAATTTGCTGACACATTGAGTGCAGCACTTTCATAGCATCATCTTTCAGGATTTGAAAAAGCTCAACTGGAATTCCATCACCTCCACTAGCTTTGTAGTGATGCTTCCTAAGGCCCACTTGACTTCACATTCCAGGATGTCTGGCTCTAGGAGAGTGATCACACCATCCTGATTAACTGGGTCATGAAGATCTTTTTTGTACAGTTCTTCTGTGTATTCTTGCCACCTCTTCTGAATACCTTCTGCTTCTGTCAGGTCCATACCATTTCTGTCCTTTATTGAGCCCATCTTTGAATGAAATGTTCCCTTGGTATCTCTAACTTTCTTGAAGAGATCTCTAGTCTTTCCCATTCTATTGTTTTCCTCTATTTCTTTTTTTTTTATGATCGCGGAGAAAGGCTTTCTTATCTCTCCTTGCTATTCTTTGGAACTTTGTATTCAAATGGGTATATCTTTCCTTTTCTCCTTTGCTTTTTGCTTCTCTTCCTTTCACAGCTATTTGTAAGACCTCCTCAGACAGCCATTTTGCTTTTTTTGCATTTCTTTTTCCTGGGGATGGTCTTGATCCCTGTCTCCTGTACAATGTCACAAACCTCCGTCCATAGTTCATCAGGCACTCTGCCTATCAGATCTAGTCCCTTAAATCTATTTGTCACTTCCACTGTATAATCATAAGGGATTTGATTTAGGTTACCTGAATGGTTTAGTGGTTTTCCCCACTTTCTTAAATTTAAGTCTGAATTTGGCAATAAGGAGTTCATGATCCGAGCCATGGTCTGAGCTCCCAGTCTTGTTTTTGCTGACTGTATAGAGCTTCTCCATCTTTGGCTGCAAAGAATATAATCAATCTGATTTCGGTGTTGGCCATCTGGTGATGTCCATGCGTAGAGTCTTCTCTTGTGTTGTTGGAAGAGGGTGTTGGCTATGACCAGTGCATTCTCTTAGTAAAACTCTATTAGCCTTTGCCCTGCTTCATTATGTACTCCATGGCCAAATCTGCAAGTTACTCCAGGTGTTTCTTGACTTCCTACTTTTGTATTCCAGTCCCCTATAATGAAAAGGACATCTTTTTTGGGTGTTAGTTCTAAAAGGTCTTGTAAGTCTTCATAGAACCATTCAACTTTAGGTTCTTCAGCGTTACTGGTCGGGCATAGACGTGGGTTACCATGATATTGAATGGTTCACCTTGGAAACGAACAGAGATCATTCTGTCGTTTTTGAGATTTCATCCAAGTACTGCATTTTGGACTCTTTTGTTGACTATGATGGCTACTCCATTTCTTCTAAGGGATTCCTGCCCACAGTAGTAGATAAAATGGTCATCTGAGTTAAATTCACCCATTCCAGTCCATTTTAGTTTGCTGATTCCTTTTAGTTATAGGTAATTTGGATATAATATGGGTGACATCAAGGTGATGCACCCTTGTGCTCCCGATCACCTTGGAAGGGCCCTAAATTCAGTGTTCAGCTGAACTGAGATTCTTGATGATGAATTGAGATTCTAAGGGAATAAGCTGGGGCAACTATTCCCTGTTGGAAAAAAGGCATGAGGTTGAAATGGGAGTAATTCACCTTCCTTCTGGAGGTTCAATTACAGAATGAAGAAACAGGAGAAATTTGTATTCCCAGAGAGCAAAATTCAGTTTTTTACCTTCTCTTCAATCATCTGTTAATTAAAAAAAAAAAAAAAAAGTGTTCTTGTATCATTTGGGAACTTTGTCAACTCCATGGAGTAAGTCTGATATATTTTCACTTATGAGAAAGTCTGCAAATATGTTGAATATGAAAATTTTTTGGATGTAATATCACTCCATAAAGCTTAAATGACCCAATTCGAAAAAGTGTTTTGTTCCATAAACTTTGCTTAAGGTTTATTTTGACATATCATGTTAGTAAAGTATCTAGGATCTGTGAAGGAACAAATCTTCTCAAATTTACACATTAAGAGCCCTCTTAGGAGGACTTCCTGGTGGTCCAGTGGTTAAGAATCCACCTTGCAATGCATGGGAAATGGGTTTGATCCCTGGCTGGGGAACTAAGATCCCATATGCTACAAGGCAAAGGACCTGATGCAGCCTAATTAATTAGTTAATTTAAAAAATGCTAAAGAGCTCTCCTAGGGATGTTACAATAATTATTTTTATTATATTGATATGTGTCATCAGGGTAGCCCCTTGTAAGCTGGATGGGACTCTAGACCCCACCTCATATTCTCTGTATTCACTTGGCTGTGCTGGCCCTGTAGCAGCCGGTGAGACAAGGCAGGTGTTGCTTGATCAGCAGCACTTTCCAACACAGAGATTCTCCTTTCAGTATCAAATCTTGAAAGCTTTGGGTTTGGTTTTACTAAGGTGCACTGCACCGTCTTACTGAACAGTAACAAAGTCCCAACAATGAGGCTGTAAGAACAGGACCTGTCTATATACTGTTACTTATTCTTTACCTTTACTTTTTGGATCAAATCTGAGACACTGAATTAAATGAACCATCAAAAATATCAGTTCCTATCATATTTTTTTCCCTCTAATAGAACACATAGCATTGTTATTCATCTTTGAAAGAAAAGGGCTTGGATTTCTAGATCCTGACGAGATGGAGTAGATGCATTTTTCCTTATTCCTCCCACTGCGTACGTGTATGCTCAGCTGTGTCTGACTCTTTCTGACCCCATGGACTGTAGCACACCAGGTTCCTCTTTCTATGGGATTTTCCAGGCAAGAATACTGGAGTGGGTAGCCATTTCCTGCTCCAGGGGATCTTCCTGACCTGGAAGTTAAACCCGAGTCTCTTGCCTCTCCTGCATTAGCAGGTAGATTCTTTACCACCACGCCACCTGGGAAAGCCCACATTTCTCCCACTAAGTATTGATAAAAAAACTTGCTCCAGCAGTAAATTGGTAGTGTCCCTCTTTCCCTCTTGGCATGGTGCTAGTGGAAGCCTACTAGAGATTTAAAGAAGATTGATCATTACAACTTACAAGACTCCAAAATGTTCAGGAACTACTGAAAATCACTCATCATACTAAAAAACCGGTAAATCACAATTTGATTGAGAAAACAAAATTAACAGATTACAAGACCCAAGATGACACAGATGTTGGAAACATACATACAGAATTATAGAAGGATTTTAAAGTGGCCATCATATAAATGCTTCAAAAAGTAATAACACACTGGAAATAAATGAAAACAGAGGAAGCCTCAGCAAAGAAATAGAAGATATAAAGAAGATCTAAATGGAAATTTTAGAATGAAAAAATATCAAAATATCCAAAGTAAAAATCTAACTCAATGGATTCAAGAGCAGAATAGAAGCGATGAAGGAAAAAAGTATTGATGAACCTGAAAATAGAACAATAACAATTATTGCATCTGAATAACAAGAAAGATAAGCAATAAACTGGTTTCATCAAAATTAAAAAGACCTTCTCAATGGAAAGAAGAAAAAAATAAACTGCAGACTGGAAGAAAACATTTGCAAGTCACATAGCTGACAAAACACTTGTATCTGGAATGAAAAACAAACAAAAAGGCTCTCAAAACTCAACAGTAAAAATTAATGACACAATTAGAAAACAGAAAAAACACAAATATTTCATCAAAAAGGATATATAATGTCAAATAACCACATAAAAAATGTTCAACATTAGTAGCCATTATGCAAATTAAAACCACAATGGAACAGCATTACATACCTATTAAAAACTAAAATACAGTTACAGTATCAAATGCTGATGAAGCTGAAGCATTTGATATTGAAACTGGATCACTCATATATTGTTGTAAAATAATACAGTCATTCTGGAATGTAGTTTTGTAGCTTCTTTAAAATCTAAACATACTTATTATATGACCTAGCATTTGCACTCCTGGGCAGTTATCTCAGAGAAATTAAAGCTTACTGTCCATATGAAAGTCTATACACAAGTGTTTACAGCAGCTTTATTTATAGCAGCTAAAAATTAGAAACAACACAAGACCTTCAATGGATGAATGGTTAAAGCAGTACATTCATACCATGAAATACTGTTCATCAATAAAAAGAATGAAGTATCGATACATGCAAAGATGTTACGGATGTCAAGGGCATTATACATAAGTAAAGCTAATTTCAAAAGGTTACATACTAAAAAATTCTCAGAATGAGACAAAATGAGATGGAGAAACAGATAAGTGGTTGCCAGAAGTTACGGATGTGGAGACGGGAGGGACAGGAAGAATAACTATAAACTAATAGCACAAGGGACGTATTCGTGATGATGGGCCAGTTGTGTATCTTGTTGCAGTGGCGGGTGCATGACTCCACACACATGATAAAGTTGCACAGAACTATACACATACTTGAGTGAAAGTCTAATTGGTGAAACCTGCATAAGGTCTTTGAATTGTACCAATGACTATTTCCTGGTTTTGAAATCAAATTATAGTGATGTAAGATATTACCACTGGAGGAAACTGGATGAAGAGTACATGAAAGCTCTTTGTACTATTTTTTTTTGCAACTCTCTACAAATCTATAATTATTTCATAATAATAAAAGAAAAAACCAAAAGGATCACAACAAACTGTGGAAAATTCTTAAGAAGATGGGAATACTAGACCACCTTACCTGTCTCTTAAAAAACCTGTATGCAGGTCAAGAAGCAACAGAACTGGACATGGAAAAAGAGACTAGTTCAAAATTGGGAAAGGAGTATCACAAGGCTATATATTGTCACCCTGCTTATTTAACTTATATGCAGAGTACATCATTTAAAATACTAGGCTGTAGGATGAATCACAAGCTGGAATCAAGATTGCTGGGGAAAATATCTGCAATCTCAGATATGCTGATGATACTACTCTCTACTGGCCAAAAATGAGGAGGAACTAAGGAGCCTCTAGATAAGGATGAAAGAGGAGAGTGAAAAAGGTGGCTTAAAGTTCAACATTCAAAAAACTAAGATCATGGCATTGGTCCCATCACTTCATGGCAAACAGAAGGGGGAGAAGTGGGAACAGTGACAGGTTTTCTTTTCTTGGGCTCCAGAATCACTGTAGACAGTGACTGCAGCGATGAAATTAAAAGACGCTTGCTTCTTGGAAGGAAAGCTATGACAAACCTAGAAAGCGTATTCAAAAGCAGAGACATCACTTTGTCAACAAAGGTCTATATAGTCAAAGCTATGGTTTTTCCAGTAGTCCTCTGAGAGTTGGACCATAAAGAAAGCTGAGTGCCAAAGAATGATGCTTTTGAATCGTGGTGCTGGAGAAGACTCCTGAGAGTCCCTTGGACTGCAAGGAGATCAAACCAGTCAATCCTAAAGGAACTCAGTCCTGAATATTCATTGGAAGGACTGATACTGAAGCTGAAACTCCAATACTTTGGCCACCTGATGTGAAGAGCCTACTCATTGGAAAAGATCCTAATGCTGGGAAAGATTGAGGGCAGGAGAACAGGGCAACAGAAGATGAGATAGTTAGATGGCATTACCAACTCAATGGACATGAGTTTGAGCAAAGTCTGGGAGATAGTGGACAGAGAAGCCTGGCATGCTACAGTCCATGGGGTCACAAACAGTCAGACACGACTTCCCAACTGAACAACAATGAACAACAACAGAAAGGGTTATAAAGCAGAGATTACTATACCTGAGCTGATGCAGCTCATGCTGCCAGGAGACGTTTTCCTGCTTGAGCTCTTCTTGCATAATCTGAAATGTTTTTGTCTTATCTTGATACTCCTGAAGTTGAGCCTTCAGTGGACGTAACTCAGTGATTTCTTGGTTAATCTGTAAATATTGCTGCTGCAGATTCTTCAACTCCTTCAACTTTAACCAAAAGGAAAGTAAAAGGGTGATTTATCACATTTCATCCACTTAGCTAGCTCCCTGCTAGTCAGTCAACATCACAATAGACTACTAACACCCAACAATTCACTGACATAATTGAAGCATGAATCCCTAATGTAGTGAAATACATGCAGCAAGGCTGGTGGGAACCTCCCCATGGAGTGGCCATGAAGGCAGCAGAGCCCAACAACTGCAACATCAACGCTAGTCCCCTGGCCCTGAGGTCCTAAGCTGATTTTAGATTTATAACTCTGGAGATGAGATAGACAAAGGACTTATAGCTGCTTGGGGGTGGTAACTCCCTAAGACAAGAAGTACAAAGATAGACTGGCTTTCTATTTAACCACGTGCCCTGGCTAGGCTTCTAAACTCTGGTTCATGAATATCAACCTTAATTCTACCATAGCTGATGTTGATTATAAAGAAGGCAGTGATATCCAGGCCCAGTGCTTAAGAACAGTTAGAATTTGGAGTCAGTTATCCTGCCCACATAGTGTGTGCTCCTATGTATGTTTCACATACTCTTTAAGCCTTAATTTCCTTCACCTATAAAATGAAGATAATTAAAGTACCTCTTATAAAGATTATGAGAATTTGACAAGAAAATTAATACACTCCACATATAAAAGTCAGTGGCGGTGTTGATGAAGATGAACTTGCCTTTAAATAACAAACCTGCCTATCTATTACATTCCAGATATATCTTCTAACTCTTTACCCCCAATATTCATTAAAAGCTTGGCAGTAAGAAATAATTAAGGATGTCAGGGCAAAAAGGGGAGCCTTAAATACATATCTCTTTCACCCTTCTGGAAATATCACTAAAGCTACAATAAAGATATTTTATAAGCATAAAACACAAGAACAAGAACAACAAAAGAGGAGTCAGTAGCAATGAAATTAATTTTGGAAGCTAAAAAGTAGATGCATAAATGGTAACTGACTTAAGAGATCTGGGAATGGCAAGTCTTAAGATGGCAGTTGGGAAAGCCAAGAACCAACAGAACTTACTCAGCAGACTCTCCAAAAGGCTTAGGAATTAACAGCACCAGGTACTTCTGGGAAAGACAGTGATGGGAGTAGCAAGGAGGTGATAGCTGAAATAAGGAGGATCAGATGAAAGATGCTTAAGAACAACAACATCCCTAAATACACTCCCAATTTCACACTTTTTGTTACTCTGACAGACAAGAAGAATTTGATCCTTTAGAGAAGGTTGAAGGAGTGTCTCTGGACTATGGAACAGCTGAAGGTAAAGGTACTGCTCCAGCACCAGGGTGATCAGTTGAATGCATGCTTTCTGAATATTAGGAGACTTTTCTCATACTCAGCTCGAAGAGTTCTGGCACAGAGGCCTTTACCATCCATGCAGAAAACGGAGAAGTCTTCTTTGGAAAATTTGACTAACCCAAGAGGAACTAAAGATATCAACATGGGACTGCCCTCAAAAAGCTCAGCAAGATAACCATGAGTGAAACTCAGTTGGTAAGTCCCACCCACAAGCATTTCTTAGACTCCACCTTTGAACATGAAGAATAAACCACTGATTAACCCTTCCCTGAAGAACAGCTAACATTAGGCAGAGATAAAAAGAAACCGGAAGAAAAGTAATTCAGAAGAGATTAACAGAAGAAAGCATGTCATGTACTCAAAGACTTAAGAGAATATTGGAAATCAGAAGCATTATAGCAGAAAATTTAAAACTATAAAGAAAAACTCACAAGAAAATTTCAAAGAACAAATTTGCCCCCAATCTACTTGCAGAGATAAATTAAGAACATATATTTACAAGACAAAAAAAAAAAAAAAAATCCTTAGAAATCAGGAACATGATAACAAAAATGAAAACTTCAATACAGGATTCATAAGACAGAGGTAAGAAAAGTCTTCCCAAAATAAAAAGGATAGAAAAGGTAAGAAAATTATAGAACCAACCCAGAAGGCCCTACACCTAAGTAACAGAATTTCACAGGGGAGAAAATGGCAGTAGAGAAAAAGGACCAGGGAAAGTGATAAAACAGAATTCAAAGGAATTTCTCAAAATTGGTGAACTTCTTAGATTCTTATATTCTTAGACTTCTTAGATTCAAAGGACTAGACAGAATGATGAATAAAAATAGACTCACACCAAAACACATTATTGTGAAACATCAGAACATACTGGACTGAAAGATTCTACATGTAGTTGACGGTTGAACAACACAAGGGTGGGGGTACCCCCACCCTCTGTGAAGCTGAAAATCCGTGTGTACTTTATTGTCAGCCCCTTGTATATCTTCTATATCTGCTGTTCCACAACCACAGAGTCAATCAACTGATGATCCTAGAGTACTGTAGTATTTATTACTGAAGAAAACCCATGTATAAGTGAATCCATGCATTTTAAAGCCATGCTGTTCAAGGTCCAACTGTATTTCCAGAGAGAGAGAGAGACATGAGGGAGAGGGAGAAAGCTAGAGATAAAACTAGATAAACAGTGAGAGAACCAGATCACATAAAAAGGATCAAGGATCAGAATCCTTGGACTCCTGAACCACAATGTAAGCTAAAAGGGAATAGAACAATGTCTTCACAGTTTTGAAAAGAAATCATTTCAGCCTAGAATTCTGTACTCCACCAAACTATCGGAAATGATAAGACATTTCCCTGTATCTTTTCTCGGAGAATTATTGATTTATTCCAACAAAATGATGGCACAAAACCAAGATGAGGAAAACACAGAATACAAGAAACAGGAGATCTAACACAGGAGAGAAAAGGAGGGAGATATTCTAGAAAGAAAATTATGTCCTAGGAATAACATAGGGCAACTGATTCACATAAGAGCAAAAAAGAGACTTCAAGAGAATTTTCTTCCTAAAGACAAAACATACAGGAATAAACATCTTGAAAAATTTGGATAAATGACAGTAAATCTGGGGTTAAATTACATTGATAAGTACAAAGAAAACTCAGTAACAACAACAAAAACACAGTTATTCATTCCAGGAAAAACAAAGGTGACAAGGAAAATAAAAGTAATACATAGGTTGGGAGGTGCTTGTGCCCAATTGTGTCAGATTCTTTGCAACTCTTTGCAAATCCAGTATTGCAACTTGAATACTGGAGTGGGTTGCCATTTTCTTCTCCAGGGGATCTTCCCAACCCAGGGATCAAACCCATGTCTCCTGCATTGCAGGCAGATTCTTTACCCGCTGAGCCATTGGGGAAATCCCTCACATCCCCTGCTTCTCTTGAATTGGCAGGTGGATTCTTTACCACTGAGCCAGATGGGAAGCCCCTCATATCTTTAAATGCTACCTCAAATCATTTTCAGACTGAACTGCACATACGAACGAAAAGGCACTTCTAGAGATTTGCTCTCCAGCCTTTAGGCAGGAACTGCCTAAGTGCTTCATTTGATTATGGGAAAGTCCTAAGGAAGTTTGGGTGATGAAACTCCAAAATGTTTCCAGAGTTGTCTGTTACACCCTAGTAGAATCCCCTGGGTTATTAACTCCTTGCCACTTAGACCCTCAGACTTTATTTGGGAAACTTCCCTTTGATTAACTATGGAAAGAAGAGGACCAAAGTAACCTGAGCTTCTTTCAAACTGAGCTCCTCCCTTGGGTGGTCCTGAGAGAAAGGAAGTCTAGTCTAGGCAGAAGTGACGATTTGCTGGCCTGGGCTAAATATTTAAACTGACAGTGATTGAAATGTTATCATACATGCAGCCAGTGGCTGAGAGACTAGAAATTTCAATGCTCATGAGACAGAGTGAGAACAAGATGCGTGGAAAAGAAGAGTCGATGGAGTTAACAATAATTCAGTAAGTATGCAGAAAGGCCTCAGCAGACTGGCAGAGCCTGTATGCAATATCACTGAGTCAGACTGTCAGGCCTTCATGTGATTTATAACCCTGCTTAGGCTTTATGATTCAGTCATGGCAGATATAAAAGCCTCAGTCTCGAAAGTTCCTATAATCTCCCTACATGCCAATTTCACAAAATAGAGAAAACAGTATTTTCTCTATTTTGTAACAACCTATTTCTCTATTATCAGTAACAACCACACTGATAGAGAATATCCACCACAATTGTTGATTATCTACCATATGATTAACTACCCTTCTGCTAAAAACCATGTGAAATACAAACAAGTATAAGACATGACATTTACCAGGAGTTTGAAATTTAAATGGTGCAATAAAAAAAATAAGGGTATAGAAATTTTACACACACAAACACACACACCCATATATATCAAGACAACATGGGACAAAAGAAAAGAGAAGCATAAGGGAAGTATAGACAGAAGGTAATAGACAATCAAGTGATCTGGAAATGTGACCAGAGGATCTAAGCTCTGGAGCAACCTTTAAAGAGTAGGAATATTTGCTCCAAAAAGGAAAATGGAGAGGACATTTTTGTTCAGAGGATAGTAATGTGGGTAAGTAGACCAGTTTGTGGGTGAGTAGATCAGATGGCTGACATTAAGAGTAGGAGTAGGGAAGCAGTAAAAGGGGATGCTGGAAAGACAGGCCAAACCATAGGGTCTTAAAACCAGACCAAGAGGTTTGAATCCTAACCATATTTTAGAGATAGAATAATTTTTAAAGGTTACTGAACAATGCAGTAATAAGAGAGTAGTTTTAGAAAAATGTATTCAGCAATGAGGGGTGAAAACTGGGAGCACCAATATTATAGCCATTTAGGGTAAAGTGTTAAAAATTTATCCTAAGGTGTTGATGATGGAAAGGAAAAAGAAATATTTGAGGCACACTATGAATAAAGAAATGATAGACCCTAGATAGGCTCAATGCAGGAATACAGCCAATATTTTGTAACAACTGTAAATCAAAAGTAACCTTTAAGAATTGTACAAAAATTTTTAAAAAAGAAATGATAGACTTTGATGATTAAATGAAATAAAACCATAGATAGTTACGAGCCTTAGGAAACAGAAGAACATTACTATGATTTATATGGAAATTAAAACATGCTGGCTTTATAGCACAGGGAACTATAGTCAATATCTTATAATAACCTATAATGAAAAATAATTTCAAAAATAATATATGTGTATATATATAACTAAATCACCTTGCTGTGCACCTAAAACATTGTAAGTCAACTGTACTTCAATAAATATATATATTAAGAAAAAAACAAATAAATAAAAAATGCTTTGGCTTGTAAATACCCAGCAGACAAAAAGGTATTAATAGAACAGGGGTTAAGAGATAGAAAGTTTAGCCCCTAGTATTTATAATAGATAAAAATAGTAAAGCAACTCATTGAATAAAACATAGCTAATTCTGAATCCATCCTAACAGCTTTCAGGAAAAAATTTTGACCTAGAAGATAATCAACACCTGGACAAGTCAGCAGTCCCCAACCTATTTGGCACCAGGGACCAGTTTCATGGAAGACAGTTTTCCACGACGGGGGGTGGGGTGGGGTGGGGATGGTTTGGGGATGATTCAAGCACATTACTTTTATTGTGCACTTTATTTCTAATCTCATGCCACTGCTAATCTGACAGGAGATACTGGTCTGCATCTGGAGGCTGGGGACCTCTGCTATAAACTATATGTGAGGTATATATGGTTCTGAAGAAAACTTTTTGAATTTGCATTCTGAAAACAATGACAAAAGGTTAAGCTTCTAGAACAAAGACAGCTAAACTGAAACTATTTTAAAAATAAAAATAAATATGTCTAAACTGTATTAATGTCAAAATTGTAGCTGAAAAGGGAGGCTTTGTTCAGATTACAAAAAGGAAAGAAGATTGTCTATAAATATTCAGTATTAAATGTAATATGAAGGAACACATTACCTACCAAGAAAAAAGATCTGCATAAGACTTTACAGTTTAGGAGAAATGATTTTTCCCCCCTGGGCTAATCTTAAAAACTAGAATTTTCATATTCTGGATTTAAAAATAGAAAATTTAGCCTTTTGAAGTTCAAGTTATTGCCCTTTTGAGTATATGGCCTAGAAAGAGTTAAGAAACTGTCATGAAAGTGAAAAGAATAATGTCACAAAGTAGAATCCTGACAGCCTGGCTGGGCTCATACAGTTCCAGTTTTGCCTCTAAATTTTGATGATCTGCAAGTTTTCAGGAAAAAAAAAAATGACCTGGATTAAACTATGGGACCCTCTTAAAAGCAGTAAAAATTTAACACTGGAGATCTTCCTTATCTTTCTCTAAAATTAAAAAAAAAAAAGAAGTTGGATATATAAAGGGAAGTGGGGAAAATGGTTCAGTCTGCAAATAAACTTTACTAAACAGTCATGTAAAATTATTTAAATTAATCCCTTTTACATTTAACTTTTTTTTTTTTTTTTTACAAATTAGGGTTGCGTTTAGATAAGTACAAAATAAGCTGAGTCCTCTTTACCCTTAATTCTACCACACGTTACTAAACTATCAGTGTAACAACATGGCACTTAAGTGATCCCAATACTTTCATTCAATTAAACTACGACAAATTCTGGAAACATCTGTGTGTGTGTGTGTGTGTGTGTGTGTGTGTGTATAAAATATATTAAATAGCTCTCTATCTCTTAGTCCTTTTGTGACCCAATGGTGAGTTCTGTGCAAAGGAAATCTGTAATTTTTTTAAAACAGCAATGGCAGATTTAAAGTAATTTAAATAATGTTTCTTTAAGACCAAAAACAATCTGTGGGGTGTATGAGATCATCCCAGAACGCCAAGTTAAAATGAATAAAAATTTTTACCATTTTCTGTAAAAATGAAAATCAATTTAAAGAAAGTTTCAAAAACTCTCAGAAGAAGATTGGGAAGAAAAAACTAAACACTCACTAGTCGGTCCCGGTCATTTTGGAGTGATGACATAGCTTTTTTTAAACTCTGTACTTCAGCAGGGCTGGTTGCAGGTGGGGCTGCAGACCTCTGCCTCCCATCCTCTGACTTGCGGAATCTCTCCAGTTCACTCAACAGGCGATCTCTCTCATTCTGCAGGCTGGCCATAGCCTTGGAAAAGGACTGCACTTGGTTGTAAGAATCTTCCAGTTGTGAGGACAAGTGAAGCAGTTGCTCATCTTTGGACAGAAGCTGCTGGTTAAGTTTCTCAAGGTGGGGCAAGCTGTTATCCTCAGTGGAAATCACTGGAAATGCAGCTTTAGAAACAAGAACATCTCTCTCCCTGCTTACGAGGCCCTGTTCTCTCAGCTGTGCCAACTCCTTCAGACTGGCCTCATATTTCCTTTTTAGTTCCTCAAGTTCCTCATGGGCCTGATCTCTACTGTTTTGTAGGGAACTCATTGACCTTCCAAAAGACTGGATTTGTGCTGTGAGATCTTTATTTTCTTTGGTGACCACGAGTAACTTCTGTTCCATCTCTACCAGATCTCTTGCTAGCTCCGCCACCCTCTCTTCTGCTGTTTCAGTTTCATTGCGCATTATCCCTGCATCGTGATGAAGGTGCTTCAATTCTTTCTTCAGTTTGTCTTCAATTTCACCTACCTTCTTGGCAGCTTCCTTCTGAACATGAACCAAATCCTCTTCCAGTTCTATAACTCTCTTCTGAGAGGAAGAAAGGACAGTACTTAACTTCTGTACCTCTTCTTCTTTGGCTTTTAATTGGGCCTGAAATATTCCTAGAGTACCTTCTTCTTGCAAGGCTGTCAACTGTTTCTTTAATTGCGACAGAGAGACTTTCAAGCTCTCAGTCTCTTTAGCTAAATCTTGTTTTTCCTCCTGGAGGGCAAGAGAGGACCTCTGCAACTCCCCCCTTGCTTCCTCAGACTCCTTGAGCTTTGCTTCTAATTTAGCATATTCACCTTGCAGCTCCTTGGTCTGCTGAAGCTGAGCTTCAAGGAGCTGCTTTTGCTGACAGTCTTTCTTCGATAACACTTGGTTCAGGTCTTCTCTATACTGGATCAGCTCTGCATTGAGCTTGGCATTCTCAGAATTAAGGTCATCCATATGACTTCTCAAGCATCGGATTTCTTCCTTCAGCTTATTATTCTCAGTAGCAGCATCTTGAATGAGTTGGTCTTTTTCCAAGATCACAGAGAGATGTCGTTCTTCCAGCTGTTGGTAGTCACTGACTATGCGGTCTCGGTCATCCTGGAGAGAAGACATGGATTTAACGAAGGAATTCAACTGAGCCTTCTGCTGCATGTTCTCCTTTTTCATGTTTTTCAGTGTCTCCATAAGCTGATTGGTTCTGTCAACAGCTTTTTTGTTCTCCTCTTCTAAGACAGTGTTCTCCTCTTCCTCCTGGGACAGCAGATTTTCCAGTTCTTTAATTTCTTTATCATGCTGCTGATGCAGTTCAGCCACAGCCACTTGGACTGCCTGTTCCTTGGCAGAAAGCAGGCTTATAATCTTTTGCTCCTTCATGTTTATTTCTTCATGCAGCCTACTGGTCAGTTGCCTGGAGGCCTGAAGATCAGTCTCCAGCTGCTCATAACTGAACTTACAATTCTGGATATCAGCTTCTTTCTGCTTTATGATCCCTTCCAAATTTTCTTTATTTTCCTTAAATTTTTCTAGAGAGTTATTTAAATCAGTTGACTGGTCTCTGAGAATCTTCAGTTCTGATTCCAACTTAGCTAAATCATCCTGAGAACTACGGTATAGATTTTGAGTCTCTTCGAGCTGGGACAAAAGTTCTTTGTTTTCTCCTTGCAGAGTATCACAGACCTTCTGCTGAATCTGGACCTCTGTCTGAGCTTTGGACTCCCACATCTGTTTGTCATGCTCCAGCCTAGAAAAAAAGAAGGTCATTAATTACAGATTTCAATGGAAAAGTACTTGATGCCTAAGAAACAAAACAGGTACTCAGATCTACAAATCAATAAACATTCATAATTGAAGGTGTTTCTAATAAAGAGGTATTAGTTCTACTGAATGTTCTGTATTAAAGGTATATTGCATCTGAGAATTTATATAAAAATAAACTCCAAAGTATGTTGTTAATTTAGTGACGTGAGTTTGGATACTCTGAAGAGTGCCCCCAATTTTGTACTTGGTTCTAGATAAGCTGTTGTCTGGCCCCTTAATGAAATAATCTTGGTATGAGAGGCAAATGAGGAAATCTGTCTCTGAGCAGAGGGATTCTACTAAAAATGAAAGAGTATGGTGTGGGGATGCTGTTAGTTCCTGAACTATTTAAAACTGGAGTTTGAGGAAAATAACTCCAGCAGGCATATGCAATATGAATTGATGTAGAACATGGGGAAGAGAAAAGAAGAGATCATTTCAGAGGCTAAGGCAATAATTCGAAAGTATAGAAATTTATACTATGGTAAAAATTCAGAGATGGGCAAGGACAGTAGAAATGAAAATGAAAAGAAAGGAAAAAGTCTAAGACATCTCTCAAGAGAAAGATGGGTAGAGAAGTAAATGTGAATTTTTCACACCAAGACAAGTTGTAGCAGAAAGTCATTTGCAAAAAAACAGAGAGACGGTGAGATGGAAGTGAGAGGGAATACATCTTCTGGGGGGAATTTAGACCAAAATTAGTCCCATAATATTAAAGGGAATGGCAATAGTTTATGACTTCCTTTGCCTTCAATTTCCTTTGGAAGAGCTAAAAGAGCTATTATTCATTTACCTGGAAATGTTGATCTTCAATTCCTCCATATGGATGGACATCTGCCTAAGCTGATCCTTTAGAACGCTGCAATTCTCCTCTTTAAGTCTAATTTCTTCTTCTTTGGTCTGAATAGCATCACTGAACTTCCTCTCCCACTTTTTGGCTTCATCTATCACCCTGTCCCGATCATCCTGGAGGGAAGACATGCTCTTAGTGAAAGCTGCAAGCTGGGCCACAGTACTATCCAGGTTTTCCTGAAGTTGCTTAACTTCCTTGTCTTTCTTGTTCAAAGTGAGCTGAACCTCTCCAAACGTCTCTTCTAAATGGACTTTTTCTCTACGCAAAGCATCCAGTTTCTCTTGCATATTCTTCTTCTCTTTCAGGTGTTTCTCCTCTATTTGCTCCAGTCTTCGCTCCAGATCTTCATCCTTTTGTTTCATTTGGCTTTTAATGGATTCTTTATTTGACTGAAGCTCCTTTTTCAACTTGAGATTGTCTGCTAGGACCCTTGCTGCTTCACTTTGAGTGTCATCTAGCAGTACTTTGAAGCTAGCTAATTCTGATTCTGCCTTCTTGCGGTGTTCATTGGCTTGAGCCAGATTTTCTTTGGTTATTTCCAAATCTTTTTGGGACTCGGTCTGAACAAATTCCAGAGCCTTAACAGTTCTCTCCAGGGCACTGATTTTCTCTTGGTACCTAATACAATCCGTCTGCAGCTGCTTTACTTCTTGCTGTTTTTCTTTCAGCAGCTCCTGAAGTTCCTTCGCGTGGCTTTTATTGCCAGGTCCCTTCTGAGCTCCTTGTATTTTCTCCATATATTCCTTTCTTATTTCTGATTCCACCTTAGTTTTCTCCTTGACTAACTGTTGCTTTTCTTCTTCCAGTTCACTCACACACTTTTTAAGGTTCTGCATTTCAGATTCTAGTAGCTCGTTTTTGATCTGGGCATCTGTAACATCCTGATAATAATTCCCAATGCTTCCATTAAGTTCTGCTAATTGATTCATAAGCCTCTCTTCCAAATCATCTTTCTCTTCTTCTGCTGTCTCCTTTAACTTGGTAACTCTGGCAAGTTCTTCTTGGGTTTGCTGATTTAACAGGTTTATTTTGGTTACTTCTTCCTGAAGCATTTTTAGTTCACCGTCCTTTGCTGCTATTTGACTCAATAAAGTATCTCTCTCATTTTCTAAATTCTGGCTAAATTCCTTGTCTTTCTGCCTGCCTTCCTCTAATTCAGTGATTCTTTCTTTGAGCTGATCAATTTGCTGAAGGTAGTTATTAATTTCATCATGTAAGCTGACATTCTCACATAGGTCAGGCTTGGTACTGTTCTCTGATAGAGTGGATTCTAAATTTTCAGGCCTCGTGTTTGTACCTGGGGAGTCTTGCTCATCAGCCTCACCTGGAGCAGATGGGGTTGCCTCCTCAGTGACAGCCATCTGGTTGTCATGCCTCTCAATGGGCTCCAGACTAGCTTGTTTGGATACATTATCTTCTATCTGATGCTTTAAATGTTGAATCTCTTCACTTAAAGAGTCCTTCTCTGCCTTTAAGGCCTCAAACTCCTTAGAAAGGGTTTTATATTCTGTTTTGACACTTTCCAGCTCCTCCTTCATGTCGGAATTGGAAGAAAGAAGTGCTTCCATACTATCTTTAGATGTATCTCCCGCAGGATGTACCTCTGCTCTAAGCCGCTCATTCTCTTCTTCCAGCTCTAGGATTTTCTGCTGTTTAGATTTAGCAAACTTTCTCATCTTTTCTTTCATCTCCTCCATTTCCTGTTCAGCTTCCTGCAACTGCTTTTCTGTTTCTTTCTTGTTTGCTTCTGTGCTTCTTAACCTGCCATAAAGTTCCTGCTTCTCCTGCCTCACAGTTTCCACTACATGCTGAATTCTTTCTGCCTCATTACTAACATTCTCATAGGACTGCAGAAGAATTTCATATTCCTTTTGCAATTCTTGGTGTTTCTCTTGCCACTCAGTGCTTTCTGCAATCTTGGAACACTTCAAAGATTCAATTTCCTTCATTAAGTTTTCCTTGTCTTCAGTAAGACCCTCCAGTGCTAATTTCAGACTTTCACAAGAACCACTGAGACTTTGATTTTCCATTAAAGATCTGTCCACTTCTGCAATGAGTTTGTCTCTTTCTTCCTGAAGAAGAGCTAACTTTCCTAAGAATACATCTTTTTCTCTATTTTGAGCAGAAACTTGGTTTTCCACATCTGCCAGAGACTTAGTGAGATGCTCAATGGTGTCTCTGGCCAAAGACAACTCCTCCTGGAGACCTTTGTTTTCTTTTAGCGCTTCTTTTCGGGAAATGAGCGCAGCTTGCAGTTTCCTCTGTATTTGCTGTTTTGCTTTACTTTCTTCTCTGGTCTCTTCTGGTTTCTGCTTCAGTTCGCAAAGCTCCACCTGGAACTGCTTTATCTTCTCATCATGTTCTTTGGCTTGCATTTCCAGCTGTGTATGCAGTGCCTTTACTAAATCCTCTTGTTCTATTATCTCCGTTTGTACTTTAGTAAGGGCTGTTTCCTTTTCACTAAGCAGTCCAGAAAGGTATCTAACTTCTTCATCCTTTTTGCTTATGAGTTTTTGCAGTTCATCTAGTTCAGGCTTCAATTCTCTTAACTGCTCTAGTCCAGCGATCTCTAGTTGACTGCTTTCCAGTTTTTGCCTCAGGGTTTCTGCGTGGGCTTCAGCTTCACAGGACTCTGCCTTCAGACTTTGGATTTCTAAATCCTGTTTATTTATCTGCTCTTGTAACTGAAATACCTCTTCTGATTTTTTAGTCAGCTCATTTATTGTAGAGTTAACCTTTAACTCTAACTCCTCTTTCTCAGCCTCTATTTCTTTCAGCTGGGTCTTAATCTGGGCAATAGCAGTATTGCCCTGCAGAGCATTTGTATCTCCAAGATGAGAAGGACAGTCTGGGTGCAAGTCAGTCTCTGAAACAGATTGAACAGGCTGCTGTTTTATGGCTTTGAATAAAGGTTCTTCTAAACCTTGAGTGGGAGAGCCTGGTTCCTGCTGGCCACTGCCTGGGAGTTTTCTGTCCATAGATTCCTGTATTTGAATCTGCAGTTGTTTTAGTTGGTCCCCAATGTTCTCATTTTCCTTGCTTTGCTCATCAAACTGTTCTTGCAAGCGATTATAGTCATCCTTCTGTTGCTTTAGCTCCTCCCTAAGATGTCTTTCTTTCTCCTGTGCCTTTTTTAGAATCACCTTGCGAGAAGTTAATACTTCCTGTAGCTTCTTTTGAAGTTGCTCCTTTTCTTTTTCAAGGTCCACTATTTTTTGTTCCAGTTCTGGTTTCCAGTGTTCTCCACTAGCTGCACCAAGCGGACTGATGGCCACGGCTTCTTTTACAGGTGCTGCTGAGTCTCCATCACCTGCATCCTTGTTACCTGTGGTTAACTTCTGGATAATTGCTTGGTTTTCAATGACTTCTGCTTGGAGCAGATCTATCTGGTTTGTCTTCTCCTGCAAATTCTGATTCATCTGTTTGACCATAGCCTGTAACTGTTCTTCTATTGCTGCCTTTTCTTCCAAATCCTTCCTAATGTGGTCTAGTTCCATTTCCTTCTCAGATATTATCTGTTTTAAAGACATTTCTATTTCTTGGCACTTAGAAGTCACACATTTTTCTAAGTCTTTTTTGCTTTCTTTATCTTCCTCCACTTCCCTTCTCTCACTCTCATGGAGTAGGATCTCTTTGCTGGGTTCATCTTTCACTTTGGCCAATTCCTCTTCTAATCTACTAACTTTCTGTAGAAGTTCCTTTCTATTAATAAGAGCAGCCTGGAGCTTTCTCTTTCTCTGCTCACTTTCTTTCTTTACAAGGTCTAATTCACGTTGAAGTTCTTCTTTACTTATTAGCCCTGCTGGGCTCAACTCATCATAATTCTGTTTAATGCTCGAAACAATTTCTTTATCTTCTTCCATCTGCTCTTTTTTGGTCTCTTCAGCTCTGGATAATAAATTCAGCTGTTCTTTAAGAGTCTTTATTTCAACCCCAAGAGAAAATTTCTCTTCATTAAGCTGAACCATTTTCTCTGTCATACTAAAGCTGATTTCTGTCACTTGCTGATCCTTCTCTTCAATGGTCTGTTGGAGTATTTCCACATCTTTCTTTTTTTCTAGTAAAAGTTGATCCATTTTTGCTATTTCAAGTTCCTTCTGTGAAAGAGCCTGTGAAAGTTCTTCTACCTTATTTGAGACCTCCCTCTCACGTTCTGCCCCCTCAAGCACTTCACTTTCCTTCCTTTGCAGCTGGCTCTGCAGGCTTTTGATCAAAGTACTCTGCTCAGAAAACTGAACCTGCACACCATCTAGTTCATTCTGTAGAACTTCAATCTTCACATCTTTAGATTTGGCTTCTATGGTGAGGCTGTGGATCTGTTCAGTGAGCAAGTCGTGATGAGCAGTCTGACTTTCATAGTCGAGTCTTCTTTGCCTTTCTGCTTCTGCAAGGTTCACTTCTAGTTGCTGTACCTGAGCCCTCAGTTCCGTTACCACACAAAGTTCCTTCACCTGAGCAAGAAGCTGGTCTCTTTCTTCAGACAAAGCAGTGAAAGCATTGTTGGTGTCTTCAGCATTTTTCTTAAACTCTTCAATCAGCTGAGTTAGGATGCCTATTTCCTTAGCTTTCTCATCTAAGTTTTTCTCATAGATGTCTTCTGCTTTATGAAGGTTTACCTCAAGCTCCAAAACTTGACCTTTTAGTCTTTCCAATTCATCCTGGTGACACTGACAAATACCTGGGACAGCAGAAGAGGGTTTATCATCATTGTCCTGCTTGGCTGATTTTAATTCCACTCCAGTGCTGTTTAAAGATATTTCCTCAGATGGTCTATGCTGGTCTTCGGGGCTCGTCTGCTCTTCTTTCTCAGTTGTTGTGAGACTGCTCTCTTTATCTGGCATCAGTGGAAAATGCTGCCCTGTATCTTCAAGCAACACTGTCATTTTAACTGGAGGTATTCCTTCACTCTCTATCTGTTTCATTTCTTTCTGATCAAGGAACTCAGGGTCACCTTCTGCCCTTTTGCCTTGAAGCTGCAACTTAAGAAATGCAATCTCCTCTTGAGCTTCTTTCATTTCCAGCAATAAAACAGATAGTTCTTTATGCTTCTGAGTAAATGTGTTCTCCAGGGCATCTTGTCCACTTTCCTCAGCAGAAAAACTGCTTTTGTTGAGCCTGGTAATATCAACCATGCTCACCTGTTATTTTTTAAAAACAAACAAACAAAAAAAACAAAACACCTCAATCAAATGTTTTATAGAAAAGAGCCTAACTAAAAACTGGCATTTTGTGCATTTTCCAAAACCTAAAACTTTTCCATCTAAACTTTCCTACCACAAAACTGCTAAATACTTTTAAAATTAGTTTTTATTTCCCAATTTGGACCTCTGAGGGCATCCTGTCAATCCAGCACTAAGTCAAGTCATATTCGTAAGACCTAAGGAAACCTGGGACTCATTTTCTAAATATTCCTCACTTGGGAAACTTTTTCTTCAGATTAAAACTGCTTATTTCTCCTAAGAACTACTTACAAATAAAAAGTGAAGCAAGAAATAAATTTTTGTTTCAGCCCATGCCAAGAAGGAAGTTACAGGATTCCTTTTCCTAAACTATCTACTGGAATAGGAAGTATTAGATAAGATAGCTGTGAACAGATAAAGAGATTATCAGACAAGTTGATTAAGATAAATTACCAGGATAAAATAATCAAAGAAGAGTTCTGCTGGGGCTTGGGAAAAAATTATGGACCCGTCTGACAAAATATTAACCAAGTTACTATTACAAAGCTTACTGTATTAGGCTGCTCAATCTATATAAATTATTTCTAATAATTGTCTTCCTGGGAAAAAACCAGTGAATTTCATGGTAAATTTAGTATCTTATTAAATGAGTGTGGGGACCATATACATAACAAAATATCCATCTTTGTCAACAGCAGCTTTTCTTCCCCCTCCCTAAAAAAATTCCAACTTGATACGAAGGAGAAAAAACAAAAACAAAAACAGGGGATTGTCAAACAATGTGGTGGCCAAGAGCACAAGCTCTGCAGCTCAGCTGCCAGAGTTCACATCTCTGCCATTCACTAGCAGAAGCTGGCACATAGTAAGCCCTCAATGAACATTACCTATTATCTTGGATCATATTCAGCCACTGAGTAAAAGAAATCATTACTTTAGAACTATATATTACTTTACACAAAGTTATTATCTCATCATTTTTCATTAGCACTTTCAATCGTTTAAAATTCTTCACTCTCTGTATTACTTATACTCAAATTTCTGGAAACCAAAACTGGACATTTTTTTTTAGCAGAGGAAAAGTTCCTTTATAATTTCTTCATGTAACGTTACTATTTATCCATTCCTACATACATGAAAAATCTAATATAGTCAAGGCATGACTTTTGCCAGAAGATGGAAATATAATTAACTCCTTTTTCTGGTCTCTCTCATATCCTAAGTATTCTTATTTCCTCTTTACCATCTGTCATGCCACTTCACTCACTCTCTTCCTTCCCTTAGTCTCATTCTCTGCTGCTCCCTATCCTATTTATAGAATTCAATTAACTTTGGCTTGATTTTTTTTTTAAAGTCAATATTATACATCAGAGGGCAGAAACTGGAAAACTTTGCTCTTTCTAGCCACTCTCACTTTTCCTTCTTGTACTAGTCTTCCCCTTTAGACTGTGCTTACATTTTCTATGGACACTTTCTAGTCACTCTCTCTTATCCCAAGGAATTATCTTAGTCACCCTTCCTTTTACAATTTCTGTGGAGCTTTTTCCCCCTTCCTTTTCCGCTGTTTCCTGTTTGCTCTCCCTTCTGGATATTTTGTTTTTCTTAATAGATTCTCGTATTTCTTATCTGCTCTTCCATTCTGAACTCTCTTGTTTTCACTAGACATTAATTGCTAAGCATCTTAAAACATTAAGCATCTCCTTGGCTAAACAAGATTCATTTTTCACTACTAAACTCTCATAATTTGTCAGAAACCATATAATGTTAAAATTATTTTCAAAATTTAGTCCACTTTTCACAGTTTTGTGAACAGAACATCATATGAAAACGTAATTGAATGTAAATGTGGAGGTTAACTTGATGCCTCAACTTGGTTAGCCCACAACACTGAGATACTTGGTCAAACATTACTTCAAATGTTTCTGTTGAGGTATTTTTAGATAAAGTTAAGATTTAAACCAGCAGACTCTGAGTAAAGCAGGCTGCTCTCCATAATGTGGATGGGCTTCACCTAATAGGTTAAAGGCCATAACCAAAAAATGATGGCCCTCTTCCAAAAAGAAGAAAGTCTGCAGACTACCTTCAGATTCAAACTGGAACTTTTCTCTGGGTCTCCAGTGTGCTAGCTAGCCTGCCCTGCAGTTTTGAATTTGTCAGCCTCCACAATTACATGAGCCAATTCCTTAAAATAAACCCTGTCTATATATATTTCACTTCCTATTAATTTTGTTTCTCTAGAGAATTCTAATACAATAAGTAAGCAGACACTATTGTAAAGAAGTTACATTATTCCTCAAGGCCATTTATGAGTCTATCACTCACTTCTGTTTTTCTTCTCTCCTGGCCATGCCACATGGCTTGTGTGATCTTAGTTCCCTGATCAGGGATCAAACCCAGGCCCTTGGCAGTGAAAGCATGGAGTCCTAACCACTGGACCACCAGGAAATTCCCTATCACTGACTTCCTAAATGGAAGGACAATTAAACACAATACAGCTAACAGTCATCTTAAATTAGCAGAATATTGAGCAATCACACATTTCTTATAATAAGTTTCATGTTATAAAAAACACCATTCTCTAAGGATACCTTTTGAATATAATTCTAAGTGAAACTGCCAAATGAGAAGGGGGTGGTGGGGAGAGACTGGAGATTTTTACCTAATTTCTTTACTGAGAAACTTTTCTGAGATGGGCAAAGAAGTTGAGATAAATAATAACTCAGCATGCAAAATAGGATGTCAAATCCCAAATAAATGCTACTGTACTTGCATTGGTTCAGAACAAATAAAATGTCCAAATATTTATAAACAAATGAAAGTAAATGAGAAATAATAAACATTACGACTCTCTTAAATCTCACTTTCTAGGTAATGTAATTCTCTGTCGACATTAGAAAACTATACAAAAGCTTAGGCTTGAAACCACCTCCCCTGATCAAGCTCATATTCTGATTATTTTAAGAATGCATCACTTACCTCATGGACTTCTCTATCTACCTCTCCAGTTCTCTTCTGAGACTCCAGGAGAGTAATCTGAGAGGACAGTTTTTCTGAAAGTCACAAAATAAATAGCCTTAGAAGGTAAATGTAGATGTGTTTGGGGAAAAAAAAAACAGAGGTATGTATGTGTGTGAGGCTATTTGAGATGCATGAAATAACCAAGAGGAAAGAACAGACAGAATAGTTTGGGGGAGATAAAACACTTATTTTATTAAAATAAAGAAGTGGCAAAAGATGATGAAAAGATGAGATATAAGATAGAAGGATAGAAGTGTTAATGATTAACCTGAGTGAAGTATAATAAATAGTAGAAGGCTTTAAAGGGGGGAAAAAAGCCAGAGCACATGACAAAAAGCAGTTATTTCTGCAGCATAATTTGGGAATTCTAGGGAAATAAATGCAACTTATCTATAACTTTTCTGTGTTCATATTATAAATCATGCATTAATATAGCACTTAAAATGTCTTCTACATTCTTTCACATATGTTCATAAGGACATCAAATTTTAGCATAGAAGGGAGCTATCCAATCTCTTCAATGACCATATGAGGAAACAAAGAAATGACATGTCCTACAGCTAGTTCATACAGCTAGGATCAGAATTCAGTCTTCTGAGTTCGACCCCATGTCTTATTACAATGTGGGTATCTAAAAAGGGTAGTAGTACCTTGGAGGATAAAAATATTGAGTATTAGTATTACTAATATTGAATATTAGTAGTACCTTGGAGGATAAAAATAAAAGCCCCCAAGAAGTTTATACTCTTTCTGAGAAGCTAAGACAAGTATACGAAACAAACAAAAAAGCTTATTTTTTACACTACATCCAAGTGTTTTAATATGACCCACATGATTTGATCCCACTTATTCTACAAACTTTATACTGCCCCCCTTTTGCTCACTCTACTTCCAAGAACACTGGCTTTGCTTCTATCTGCAAACATAACAAGTTTATTCACACCTCAGGGTGTTTACACTGCTCTTCCCTGCTTGGAAGGAGATTTGCTCAGCCTCTTTTTGTGGGGCTGTCCCCTTTTCATCATTCAGGTAACCAGTGATCAGAGAGGCCTACCCTGACCACTCTGACACTACTTTCTCCTTCCCCCAAGCACATGTGCAAGTAGCCTGTTCTATTTTTATCCTAGTATTTACCACTCTCTGAAATTTTCTTACATATATACATGTTTATGGCCTGTCTTGTCTTCTAATATGTTCAGAGCAGTATTCTCAGTAACTAGAGTAGTCCCCAGTACATAGGAAAGGCACCACAGATATTTGCTGAATGAATAAGTGACCATTCATGAAACAAATGAATGCAAGACTGTATATAATATGTTCAGACATTTCACAAGTATTTGAGGAAGGAGCACAGTGGTAGAAACGGAAGCACAAAAGGTGAGTTTAATATTAATAGAACATGACTCATAAAACAAGGGTAACCAGATACGAAAACTAATACAGAAAATCTTAGGGCCAGTGACCCCTGCAGTAAAGAGCAAAGAGAATGGAACTCATGTAACCTCTCAACCATACTGAGCCACATGAAAGTGACAGAGACTGCTTGCAAAACTGCAAAATAAACATCATGAATAAGGTCTCAGAGAAGTGGTTTAAGTGGGTTGAATAATGAGTTGAATGTGTGGTATTCTTTATCAGCAATGGTAGGACTAGTCTAATAAAGGTATATGATCCCTACATACCTTAGTTTATAGCTAAATGGAACTGCAAAATGGTTAAGTTGGAAATTTTGGTACAGACTTTAGGAAATGGTATGAACTTTACCTGGTATTTATTCTCACTCTTAAAGCACGGTAGTCAGTTACTCCAGGATAAATTAGATAAGTGAGGCATTATTAACTACAAGTTACTAAAGCTATAAGGTCCTTGTGAAGCAGGTGACAAAAGTATATCTTCATTCTTACTAACTGTTCACACACAGTTCAATAGAATAAAGCGCTAATGATAGTTCAATCCAACAAAACATTATTCAGCAGTCACTCATTTGCCAGGTACTATTCTAGTTCCTGGTAAAGGGTAAAGCAAAAGATGGAAAAAAAAAAAAACGACCCTTGCCCTTGAAAATGAATTTCAGAAGCACAAAAATGCATTTAATCCAACTTTGGGAGATTAGGACCAACTTCTCAAAAAGATAATGCCCTACTTGAGGCCTGAAAGATGAGTTCAAGAAATAGCCAGGCTAGAGAAAAAGGATAAGGTTCTAAGCAGTATATAGCATGAGCGAAAACCAAAATGGCTTCTACCTCTAAATCTTTATTTATACTGATCTCTGTTACCTCATCCCACAAATTTGTTACTGGAAAAGTCCTTTCTCTATTTTACCTATTTAAAAAGTCATTGTCTTATTAAGGTCCTATTCAAGCCATACAGCTGAGACGATTCCTTGGCCACTCCAAAATGAATATAATACAGATCTCCTGCAGCATTTAAAGCCCATACTGCAAAATGTTATATTTATGTAAACACTGGTATTGTGTTCAAATTGTTTACTGTGTATTAATCCTAACTTCAGTAACTATCAGCTGTGCTAAGATCTGTATTATCATAGAATCTACATGTTATACATATACAGTGATAAAAGTTGTTGGTTAAGAGGTCAGAGAATTATGGTTTTCATTTATACGTACCATTCTCAGCTTTCAGTTCCTCCAGCTCTACAGAATTAAGGAGCAAGGCTCCCTTTTCATTCTCTAGTTCTACCACTCTCTTCTGCAAAAAGGCAATACTCTCTTCAGTGACTGCCTAAATTGTAGAAAGACAACAAATTAATGATTCTCCAGTGCAAAACTCTCACACTAATGTCCAGACAGCCTCTGGCATTTTTGTGTTCTAAAAGTTCTCCAGCCTTGAAAATACTTTAAAAATAGCATCTACTTATCTGCCTGGGTAATCTTTAAAGCAATGCTTTTCATCTGAAGATAGAAAGATGAAATCTTTCACACAAATTTCTAGTTCACTGACTTTTGAATTTAAGACCAAAGCCTGGATTTTCCAAGTCTATTACACACGAAAGAAAATTTTCAATTCAAAAAATTAAAAGCTCATTATGAGTTCTGGAAAAACTTCAAGTAATCTAGTATGTGTGTAAATGGAGTCTTCAAAGGAAGAGAGAAGTCAGAAAAAATAGTGGACTAATTAATGGCAGAAAATTTTCCAGATTGAAGCAAACTATAAACACAGAGATTCAAAAGGCAAATTCCAAGCACAAAAAACATGAAGAAAACTATGTGAAGGCACATCATAACCAAAGCGTTCAAAACCAGTGATAAAACCCTAAAAGCAATCAGGAAATTTAAAAAAAGAGACAAAGATGACAGTAGATTTCTTACTAAAAAAAAAAAGGCAAGAAAAAAGAGTGCAGTAATAGCCTTCAAGTATCAAAAGAAAAAACCTATTAATATAAAATTCTATAGTTAGCTTTTAGGTATCTTTTAAAAACTACAGAGCACAAAGATTTCTTCAAACACACAAGAGCTATAAGAACCCCTTACCAGCAGACTTGTGTGCTCAAGAGAGTACACATACACATTAAAGGAAGTCCTTTGGGCAGAAGGAAAATGACACAAGATGGAAATAGAAACTACACCAGAGTTTGGCAAAGTTTAGAGCCTTCTACCTGTTTTTGCAAATAAAGTTATGGCCTAAAAGCCTAAGATATTTATCATTTGACTCTCTACAGAGACTGCCAATTCTGGATCTACCCTAAAGAAAAGCACCAGAAATGGAAACTGCAATGGTAATTAAGATTTATTTTCTTATCATTTGAATCTCCTGAAAGATAACTGACTAAACAAAAATAAAAATTTTGTTTGTAACATGTTATATTTTTGTGTTTTTTGTTTATAATATATGTATAATAAAATAATAACTAAGTCCCAAGAATGAAGAAATACAAGTATACAACTGTAAGGTTTTTATTCTACACATGAAACAGCACAATATTATATGCAGGTTAACTGTGATTAAAATGCAACTATAATCCCTAATGGGCTTCCCAGGTTATAAAGAACCTGCCTGCCAATGCAGGTAGACATAAGAGATGTGGGTTCGATCCTTGGGTTGGGAAGATCCCCTGGAGGAGGTCATAGCAATCCACTCTAGTACTCTTGCCTAGAGAATCCCATAGACAGAGGAGCCTGGAGGGCTATAGACTATAGGGTCGCAAACAGCTGGACATGACTAAAGTGACTAAGCAACAGTAGCATAATCCCTAATGCAGTCACTATTGTAACAAAATAAAGAATTATAGCTAATAAGCTGGAAAGTGAGAAAAACAGGATCATAAAAAACATTCAATCAATTTTTTTAAAGGAAGGAAAAGTAAAAATGTAAAAGGCAAAAAGTTGGAAACATGGAAAACAAATAGCAAGGTGAGAGACTTAAAATGGTATCAATGGCAACGATAATAAAAATGATCTGAACACTCCAAGTAAAGGGCAGAGATTGACAAATTGGATAAGAAGTAGATTCAAACTCTACACTTCATATAAACTTTAAATATAAAGACAAAATAAGTTAAAGAGTGAAAAAAGATACATCATGCTAATATTACTCAAAAAAGTAGAATAACTATATTAATATCAGACAAAATTACATTTCACAGCAAAGAATGTTACCAAGGATAAAGAAGATCATTTCATAATATCTATGGGTCACTTGATAATCAAGAAGACATAAACATGTTAAATGTTTAAGCCCCCAATAACACATCTTGAAAATATACGATGCAAAAACTGAGGGAACTGTAAATACATCCACAACTATGAGATTTCAATACTCCTTTCAATAACTGAGAGAACAAACAGGCAGAGAAGCAGCAAGATATAGTACACTTGAATAACACTATTGACTAACTTTACATGATTGACATTTATAAAACATTCCAGCCAACAAAAGCAGACTATATTCAAGTACATATGCAACATCAAACAAAATAAACAATATTCTGGGCCATAAAACAAGTCTCAATCAATTCTAAGAGTCAAGTCATATAAAGCATGTGCTCTGATCACAATAGAATTAAAATAAAAATCAATAACAGAAAGACCTCTAGATGTATCACCCCCAAGTATTTAGAAACTAAGTAACCCAGGGGGCAAAGAAGAAATTAAAAGGAAAATTAGTAGCTTTAACTGAGTGAAAATGAAAATACAACCAAATTTGTGGGATGCTACTAAAGTAGATTTCAGGGGGAATTTTAAATGCAAAATGCCTATATTAGAAATAAGAAAGGTCTCAAAGTAATGGTCTTGGCTTTCACCTTAAGAAGCTAAGAAATGAGGAAATCAAGTCTAAAGTGTTAGAAAGGAAATAATGAAAATCAAAGCAGAAATCAATAAAATAGAAAATAGAGAACAAGACAGAATCAATGAAGTCAAAGCTGGTTTTGAGATTACTAAAAATTAATAAACCTCTGGAACTCTTACCTGCATAAGAAAGAAAACACAAATTACCAGTATCAGAAATGGAAGAGGTAATGTCACTACAGATTCTATGTATGTTAAAAGAATAATTAGACTATTATGAATAACTTTTTGCCTATAAATTTGACACTTTATATGGACAAATCTCCTAAAAGATATTAAAATACCAAAGCTCACTCCAGAACAAATAGATAACCTAAATAGCCAAATAGTTATGAAACAAACAGAATCTATACAGACAAATGCTTCCACAAAGAAAACTTCAAGACTAGACAGCTTCACTGATGAATTTTCACAAAACATTTAAGGAAAAAATAATACCAAGTCTATACAAAATCATTCCAAAGAAGTGAAAAGGAAAGAATACTCCCCAATTTATTCTAGAGGGCCAGGCTTACACATAGAGCAAACCCAGGAAAAGATATTACAGAAAAGTACAGACAGACAAATATTCATCATAACACAGATGTAAAACTTTAAAGCAAAATTTTAGCAACTGAATCCAAGAAAGTATAAGGATAATACATAACTACCAAGTGAGATTTATCCCCAGAACTCTCATACACTGCTGATGGGGACAGAAAATGGTAATACCACTTTGGGAAACTGTCTGGCAATGTCTGTCTTAAAATTGCCCATATGATACAGATACGTCACTTCTAGGTATTTACTGAGAGTAAAGAAAGCACAGGTCCAAACAAAGATTTTTAAAAGAATATCCATAGAAGCTTTATTTGTAACAGTCCAAAACTGTCAATAATCCAAATCTGCCCATCAAGTAAACAGATAACCAAACTGTGATATCTACAACATTCTCAATAATACAAAGGAATGAACTCTAGCTGTATACAATAGGATAAATACCAGAATAAGTATGCTGAGTGAGAGAAGTCAGGGGAAAAAAAAGCACATGAAATTTATTAAAAATTCTAAAAAATACAAACTATAATGACAGAAAGATCAGTGGTTGCTTGATTGGGGGGAGATGTGAGAGAAAAATTAAAAGGGATCATGAGAAACTTTGGGGGTGATGAATATGTTCATTTTCTTGATAGTGGTGATGGCTTCATGCATACATCAAAACTTATTAAGTTGTACACTTTAAAAGTATGCAGATTATCGTATGTCAATTATACCTATAATACAGCTATTTAAAAGGAAAGTAAGTCAATATATAAGTAAAAATAAAATTCAAAAAACTTTAAATTATCAAATAGAAGAAGACAGGAATAGAAAACAGAAGGAAGAAAACCCCAAGATGGCATAAATGAAAGACAAATCATTCATGTCAATAGTTATACTGAATCAACTCAACACTCCAATGACAAAGCAAAGCTTATGGGAAGAAGTAAAAAAGCAAAACTTAACTATATATTATATGCTGAGGATGAGAGGGTTGGAAGGTAACCTGATGACTGAGATGAGATGCTAGACTTCTGGTATTAAAGATCGAAGAACAACCAGGAACCATGGGGTGTAAGAAATACAGCTCTAGTCATTGGAAAAAGTGAGTAAATTAATTCTTTCCTAAAGCCTCCTTTGCAGCCCAACAGACATTGTGATTTCTGGCCAGTGAAACTGATTTTGGATTTCTGACCTCTCGAACTTGAGGAATCTCATAACCTTCTGTTTAGAAGAAGAAATAACCATTTCTTCTGAAGAAATAGAATCATTCCAATCAAGAAATAGAAATAAAAATACCAGCCAAGCCACAAGACAAGGGCATGTGACTCTGTCAGCCAACTCAAGTCATCCTACTCCTGGCTCCAGAATTGAGTTGAAAAAACCTCCAGATAGTTTTCCCCATAGAAGGCTCCAGACTTTGCAGAGAAAATAGCCGTCTCCATCATTCATTCCCTCCCCTAATCTCTGAAACTCAGAATTGAAAAGAAATCCAGAATTTGATGCTCCTTCATGAAATCCAGAATTTGACACTTCCTTCTTTGTTCTTTCTCTGGAATGCTTGGCCATTCCAGATCTTTCAAGGACTTCCTTAACTATGCTGAATTACTATGTTGAAGAATAGTGGTAAGAGGAGGCACCTTTGTCTTGTTCCCGATATAAGGAGAAAATCTTTCAACCTTTCACCATTGAACCTGATTGTTAGCTCTGGACTTGTCATGTATGGCCTTTATTACATTGAGATACATTTGTCTATGTTTAATTTCTTAAGAACTTATTATGAACAGATATTAAATTTTGTCAACTGTTAAAAAAATTAGTCTAGTTTTAACAACTAGACTAAAATCAGTCAAAACAAAGATAACCTAAATAATACTATGATTTAAGTGATGTTTATACAATATTATATTGTATAGCTTCCCTGGTAGCTCAGATGGTAAAGAATTTGCCTGCAATGCAGGAGACTCGGCATCAATCTTTGGGTTGAGAAGATCCCCAGGAGAAGGAAATGACAACCCACTCCAGTGTTCTTGCCTGGAAAATCCCATGAACAGAGGAGCCTGGCAGGCTGCAGTCCATGGAATCACAAAGAGTCAGACACGACTGAAGTGACTTGGCACACACACAAACTATATTCACCGAGACAGACCATGTGCTGTGTCATAAAACAAGTCTCTATAAATTTCAAAGAAATGAGATAATATAGAACATGTTATCTGATCATAATGAAATTAAATTAGAAATCAATAATAACAACAAGATATCTATAAATAAAATCAAATATATGGATAATTAAACAACACACTTCTAAATAATCCATGATCAAAGATGAAATCACAAGGAGAATTAGAAAATGCTTCAAAAACTGAATGATAAAAACACAACATATCAAAGCATGTGCTTAAAAGGGAACTGTATACTTTAAACGTTTAAATGAGAAAAGATCTGAAGTGTTTGACATAAAGTTACACCTTAAGAAGGTAGAAAAAGAAAAGTAAAACCAAATAAACAGAAAGAAATACCAAGGATCAAAAAACAGTAAAAGTGAAAACAAAGAAAATTAACAAGGTTAAAAGTTGGTTCTTTGAAAATATTTTTTTAAAAAAAGTCAATTTCTAGTTTAGTCTGATCAAGAAAATGAACCACAAATCAGAGAGTAGAAATTTGCAGTTAGAAGATGAACAAGTTTTGAAGATCTAATACCCAGCATTGTGATTATAATGAACAATAATGTATTATACATTTCAAAGTTGCTAAGAGATTAGATCTTAAATGTTCTCAGGACAGAAAAGAACTGATAATTATGTATCATGGTGGAGGTATTCACTAATGCTATGGTGGTAACTCTGTTGCAAGATATATAGGTATCAAATCAACAAGTTGGATACCTTAAATTTCTACAATGTTATATGTTAATTATACCTTAATCTAAAAAAAACAGTAATAGGGTAGAGGTGGTTATCACTACACAGGGTATACAAGCATTAAAAAGATAAAAAGAGAATATTACAACCACCATTATAACAAAAATTTGACATCTTCAATGAAATGGACAAAACAAAACAAAAATCCAACTGGTACAAGATGAAAAAGAAAATCTTATTAGTCTCATATCTGCAGAAGAAATTCATTGTCAACTCCAGACCCAGATGGTTTCAATGGTGAATTCTTTCAAACTCTTGAGAAATAATACCAATTTTACAAAAACTCCCAGAAAATAGAACGGAACACTTGCCAACTTGTGTTTTTGATGCCATATTAACTCTAACACCAAAATCTGACAAAGCACTGCAAAACAGAGGAAAACGTTCAGGACTAAAACCCTTTATAAGTACACATAGAAAAATGCTCCACAAAATAGTATTAAATCAAAGTCAGCAGTAAATAAAAAGTGTATTATTTTATGACCAAGTTAGGTTTATCCATTAAAGTACTGTACCACATTAACAGAATAAAGAAGAAAATCCATGTGGTCATTTCAATAAATGCAGATAAGGCATTTGGCAAAATCTAATACCAATTCTTACCAAACTAGGAATTGAGGGGAACATCCTCAATCTGATAAAGAACATTCATGGAAGACTTAAGTCTAGCAGCACAGCTAATGGTAAGATATGGGATACTTTCCCCTAAGATCAGGAAAAATGCCAGAAGGCCCAATATTACCACTTTTATTAAACAATGTTGTGAATGTCCTAGCCATTGAATGAAAAAGAAATAAAGGCATAAAGATTAGAAAGGAGCAAACTTGTCTTAATTTGCAGATGACATGACTGTTTATGTAGGAAATCCTAAGGAATCTACAAAGAGTCCAGAACTAATACAATAAATATCAAGTTCACATAAGCAAAATTCAATTGTATACTTACATACAAGCAACAAACAATTGGAAAATGAAAAGAGAATAAATTCCATCTACAACAGCACTAAAAAATATAAACTATTTCAGAATAAATTCTAAAACATGCATAACTCCTCCAACCAAAACTACAAACCAGTGCTGAGAGACATTAAAGATGCTCAACAGCAAACACTATTAGAGAAATGCAAATCAAAACTACAATGAGGTATCATCTCACAGTGGTCAGAATGGCAGTCATCAAAGTCTACAAACAATAAATGCTGGAGAGAGTGCGGAGAGAAGGGAACCCACTTACAGTGTTGGTGGGAATGCAAATTGATACAGCCACTATGAAGAACAGTATAGAGATTCCTTAAAAAACTAGGAATAAAAATACCAGATGACCCAGCAATCCTATGACTGAGATTATATTCTGAGGAAACCATAACTGAAAAAGACACATATCCCTATGTTCACAGCAGTACTATTTACAATAGCTAGGACATGAAAGCAACCTAGATGCCCATAAACAGATGAATGGATAAGGAAGTTGTGGTACATATACATAATGGAATATTAGTCTGCTATAAAAAGGAACACATTTGAATCAGTTCTAATGAGGTGGATGAACCTAGAGCCTATTATAAAGAGTGCAGTAAGTTAAAGAAAAAGACAAATATTGTATATTAATGCAAATATGCAGAATCTAGAAGGACAGTACTGATAAGCCTACTTGCAGGGCAGCAAAGGAGACACACACATTTAGAACAGACTTTTGGACACAGTGGGGGAAGGAAAGGGTGGGATGATTTGAGAGAATAGCGTTGAAACATACACATCACCATATGTAAAGCAGGCAGTGGGAGTTTGCTGCATGACGCAGGGAACCCAAAGCCAGTGTTCTGTGAAAACCTAGAGGGGTGGGAAAGGGCTACAAAAGGGAGGGAACATGTATACCTATCGTTGATTAATGTTGATGTATGGCAAAAACAATCACAATATTGTAATTATTCTATAATTAAAAATAAAATTTAAATTAAAAAAATAAAGAAAATCTTAGTAAGTGAAGAGAGATACTATACTCATGAATTGAAAACTTCAGTAGTATTAAGATGTCAATTCTCCCTAAACTGATCTATAGATTCGACACAATGCTAATTCAAAATCCCATCCAGTTTTTTTTTCAAACAGAATTTGAGAAAGTTAACTGTACAATTTCTCTGGAAATGTAAAGAACCTGGAATAATCAAAGCAATCTTAAAAAGAAGAACAAAGTCAGAGGATTTATAATACTTGATTCAAAATTACAGTAATGAAAACAATGTGATACAGGCATAAGAAATGACAGATCAATAGAAGAGAAAGCTCATAAATTTGCTTTCAACAAAGTTACCAAAGTAATCTAATGAGGAAAGTAAAGTATTTCTAAGAAACAGTGCTGAAACAACTGGATATCCATATAGGAAAAAAAATAAACCTTGACTCTTTATATTACACCACATATAAAAATTTATTGAGGTTCATAGTCTTAACTCTGAAAGCTAGAACTATACGGCTTGTGGAAGAAAATATAAGAGAGTATGTTCATATATAAGTAAGTATGTTCATAACTTGCAGTTAAGCAAAGATTTCACAGACAGGACACAGAAAACTATAACCAGAAAACTGATAAATAACAGACTTTATCAAAATTGCAAATGACTGCTAATTAAAGGGCATCATGAAGAAAACAAGAAGCAAGCCACAGCATGGGAGAAAATAGTCACCAAACATGCCTGATAATAAATTGGCATTTAGGGTGCATAAAGAATTACTACAACTTGACAAATAGGTAAAAAAAAACTCAACTTTCAAAATGAGGAAATAACTTGAAAAGATACTTCAGCAAAACAAGAAATACAAATGTCCAAGGATCTCAGAAAAACATGTTCAATGTCATTTGTCATCAGGGAAAAGCAAATTTAAATCCTAACAACCTACCAATACATACCCATTAGAATGATTAAAATTTTTAAATTGACAATACAAAATCTTAGGGAAGATGTAGAGCCACTGGAACTCTCATATATATTAGGCAAGAAAGGGCTCAGTGGTAAAGAATTCACCTGCCAATGCAGGAGACATGGGTTCGATTCCTGGGTTGGGAAGATCCCCTGGAAGAAGAAACAGCAAACCACACCAGCATTCTTGCTGGGAAAAATCCCATGGACAGAAGAGCCTAGCTGAGCAGGCTACAGTCCATGGGATGGCAGAGTCGGACACAACTGAGCACACATACAAATATTAAAATCGCTTTGGCAAAAGATCCAGCATTTCCCTATAAAGCTAGATGCATTCTTACTCTATGGCCCAGAGTTTCCTCAACTAGCACTTGACGAAGATGAATGAAAACATATGTCCACACAAATACTTGTACAAGAATGTCCACAGTAGCTTAATTCATAACAGCCAAAACATAAAAAACCCAAGTATCTATCAAAAGGAAATTATAGCACAATCATGCAAAAGGAAAATGCAGTACATTCATAAAATGAAATACTTCTCAGCAAACAATCAATTATGATATATGCAATAACATAAATGAATCTCAAAATATGCTGAGTGAAAGAAGTTTTATACAAAAGAATACAAATATATGATTACATTAATAGGCTATAAAACATGGAAAATTAATCTAAGGTGAAAAAATAGAACACTGGTTCATCTCTGGAGGACAGTAATGGGGTTGACTGCAAAAGGGTACTGTGTAAGGTGATATGTCTTGATAGGGATTTGAGTAATGCATTTGATAAAATGCATATCATTTTATCATGCCAATCAATGAATGGCACATTTAATACTTGTACATTTTGTGTTTTGTAAATCATGCTTCAAAGAAAAAGAACTATACATAAATATTAAAATCTACTCAATGGTATGCATGCTAAAATATTTAGAGAAAAAGATAGTGATGTCTACAACTTACTGTGAAACATAAAAACTTCAGATGAATTGGTAGATGAATAGGTAGATATCCGATAATGCAAATATAGTACATATTGATAAAAATCTATGTGGTAGTATGCAAGTGTTCACTATAAAATTCTTAGAATTTTTTAGAGTTGCTGAAAAATGTCTTAACAAAACATAAGAGCAAAAAGTTGAGAATGGGAGGATAGAAGAGACTGGAAAGCCTAGATGGCAAAAACCAGGAAACAAACATTTTTGTCAGTGTAAAGTACTGCCCAGGGACTGTGGTACTCTGCTTACCAATGTATCTGTCAGTTTGGAAGGGTATAATCTTATAATGGAGATGATTAATCTAGTTATCCCAGCTTGACACTAAGTCATCAAACTAACTTTCCTTGTTCTGATATTCAAGCTTAATAAGCAGCTTCTGGCAATTAAAACATAGCTTTCCAGAGATTTTTAGAGAAGGCAGAGAGAATATACTGGCCAATTAATAGGCAATTAAACTTTTTACCATTAGCTGATTAATGTGAGCATTATGACTTTTACAATAGACTTAAGTTTGGTTAGACTAAATTGTATACTGAAAACCTGATCAAATCTCAGCCTACCAAAAGCAAAATTGTACTCCTGACTGGGAAAACTGATTATAAGATTAAAATTAATGACTTATCTCTAATACAACATATTAAGATTTTAAAATTAGAAAATCTTCTGAGGTCACGGTGTTCACTATCTATTTTTTCCTCATTCATTTTTGGGACACTTTTCAGGATTCCTTTCAAATGGAATTGCCTCAAAAAAAAAAAAAAAAAAAAGGGATTTTATCAGGCAGAAAAGACAGAAGGCTTATACTGCTTTCTAGAATAAATTCTATTAGAACACCCAAGTACACATACAGCAAAGACAAACAGATCATATTCATAAGAAGTACACATGTAATTACCTGTGTGCCCTCATGAGAAACATCTGGCGAACAAGTCTGAGATGCTGTTTCATGTTTTAGCAATGGTGGCTTATTTAGAAATCGGTTAATTTCTTCGGATTTTTGCTGGAGTTGATCTACGGAAAAGAAAATAAGTAGATTGAAATGATCTTTGGCTTACATCCAAAACTTAATGAGTTATTATCTTCTAGGGGTAGACCATATGCTGTTTATTCTGGTTCAATTATCTTAATTAAAACATAATGCCAGCATATTTTACGTGACAACATTTTTATAAACTGTTTAATTACTCTCAAAGACCAAAGGACAGCTCAGTAAGCCTCCTTCATAGGCAAAATGAAACAGGCCTAGGTATATTTTTAAAAAGTCATTTTTCCTTTCCCCCTTGAAAATGCCCTACATGTTTTTTATTTTCTTCAGTCTCCACACAAGCATTAAAAATCCTACTGAGATTCTAGCACACAGTTTGAAACATCAGCATGGTTCAGTTAAGAGAATAGCACACTCAGGTAATACACTGTCCCCATGTAATGCCCTGCAAGGCTTTTTGGCTAATGTTCAGCTTTCTTCAACACAGATCTTCAATTTAATGCTTTCTAAAATCTTTCCTGTATGCCAATCTATCAGAATTAAACTAAATCAGAGACATGTATTATTAATACTTTAATAATAACATATTTAAAAAATAAGTTTTCCTTAAATCTCCTTAAAGGGTAAAAATTTTCTTTAAAAAGAAATTTTCACCTATAAGAAAAGCATTCAGATCCATCTTTAGAAGTAAGGCTGACTCCATATAATTTAGTCTCCCTACCTTTGCAACTAGATTTGGATTGAGTTTTCCACAAATTAATTCAAATCCTATTCATTTCAGTTAATGAACCCTTTAGACCACAGTAATGCTTCACAAAGCATACTTTAAAATTTGACACATCACTATCAATAGTTTTTAGTACTATAATGATTATTATAATATTAAGTCAGATTATAACTTCAGTTAGAGATGGGAGAAAAGGAACAAAGAGTTCAGAAGAGACACCTTTCTTAATCCTTCTCTAGATCCATTGGTTTAACAAGCAAATGATGTCATTAAGAGATACCTGAAATTTTACAGTAGGAGCTACTGAGGTGCTACACAAGTGGGCTTCAAAAGCACTCAGATACTGACCTTCCAGCTGCTGAATGACCTGGGCTGAATGAGCTGCCTGTTCATTTTTATCTTGGAGAAGTTTTGAATTTTGATCCTTGAGGGCATCACAGGCAGAGTGCAGCTCTTGCTCAGATTTTTGAAGGCTCAAAATGTGAGAGGTCTTCTCTTCCATTTCTGCACTGTGCTTCTGTTCCAAAGCACTGTACTGGGACTGCAGTTCAGCCTGGGCTTGACCTGCTTGTTCAAGCTGTTCAAGAAGATGATGCATTTCTTCCTGCAGGTTATGGAAAGACAGTTTTCTCTCTGCCACTTCTAGTTCCATCTTTTCCATCAGAACCTTGGACTCCTGTCTTTCTGTTTCTATAGTGTTCCTTAAAGTGCTCAGCTCAGCTTCCATCTGTTGCAATTGCTGAGAGAGAATCTAAGAAGAAAAAAAAAAGCCTCATGAACCATAAATTCATTCTTGCATTTCAATAAGCATAATGAAGAGCCCTTTCTAGGTGAAGCCTAGGCCGAGACACTCAGGACCAAACTTCCCATTGCGTAAAGGTCCTCTGTTTTTGCTTCTTGGTACTTTTGACAATTGTGTGTGTGTGTATTTATATATGTATATACACACATATATACAGTGTCATTATTTTTTCATTTACATGTGTCCCAATACAAAATTAGTTCAATAAGTGAATGGACTGTGCCTGTTTTACCATTACTGTTCTCCAGCATCTAGCATAATATACGGCATACTAAGTACCTGGTACTCAATAAATACTGAATAAATGAATGAATAAATGGATCCAGTCCCTGCCCTCAAGGAACTTAGAGTTTAGTGGGAGCATCATACTTAAACAGATCAGTATAATACAAAACATTAGAGGCCAAAAGAGATACTTACAAGGTATTAAAAGAAACAGACAAGGGAAATTTACCATAAAGTCACACATGTGTAAATATTTCTACAGTACCTATCTAGTAAGTAGCACAACTGGGATTTGAACCTGACTGTGTGATGACAGCCAGGGAGGAGACTCAGGGTCAGGGTTTGTTAGGACTGGAGATACGAGAACATGTTTCTATGCAAGAAAGACAGTTGTTCTCAAGGAGAGTTGAAAAGAAGAAAGATGATGACTTTCTCCAGCAGTATGCAGGACCCAGATGGACAAGCACAGAATATGGACTTTCAGAGGAAAAGAACACATTCTAAAGAAACTAGGATCCTAGACCTAAAATCACAAAGGAAAAGAGCAACAATAAAAGATTTGAAATATAAGTTTCAGGAGGGAAAAAACTGTATACATTTTGCTCATCATAGTATCACCACCACTTAAGCACAGGGAATTTGTTGATAGAATGAATAAACGGCATCAATTCTCTGAAGGCTTCTAATAGGATTTTATACCTGCTCCCTGGCGAACTAAATTGGAAATGAATGCTCCCGAGGCAGGCAGCAGAGATCACAGGGCAGTACCTGGTTTCTCTGTTCAGCAGCGGTCAGCTCCTGCTGCAGCAGGTCCACAACCTGAGTGCGGCCCAGCAAGGCTTCTTCATGCTCCTCGAGCTTCCTCTGCAGCACCCTTAATTTCTGAGAAGGAAACATTCAGACACAGTGTGCTAACACGTGAGCATCATTACCTGATTACTTTCAAAACGTCAGGTAGACTTGTATCCTAAGATTTCTGAATGTTAGGGATGACAGGTTAAAGAGTCAGACATTGCCATTCTCCTCAACCAGCAGCAACAAAGAATCTTCAAAGTATCTTCTCCAGAGCACTAACAACAACCAAACTGACACAAGCCAAGTCCCTGAATTAGGGGGCCTTTTTAATAATTAGATATTTATTACACATATCCACTTTTAAAATTATATAGTCAATCTCCTGTACCTAAACAATATAGGTACACATATATCCTACTCACCTATGAGAACATTCTCCACAGGCAAGAACCATTTCTCTTCTGGTTTCATGCATGGGACATGCACTTGATAAACATTTGTTGAATGAATAAGTCAATAATACATGTATATATTAATAATCAACTTTAAAAAGTGCTGTATTCTGAAACTTTATTTAGTGATGTATTCTGAAGGATTGTCTAGAACATGGAAGAAGTTTTCACTCAAAATCAATTAGGTGGATCAACCATGAAAAATACCACTGGAGTGCCTCTGAGTACCACACTGCCTTACACATTAAACAGAAACAAATACTTTTGAGTTAGTAGGTGACAAACTTAAAAACAATGAAGCCAAGTTTCAAAAATTACTCAATGATTTTTTTTAAAAGAATGATTTAATAAAAGGCTTTATGGTTTCAAAATCACTCCTTTGTTTTCTTTAAATTTTCTAAAGTTTAAAACTGACTTCATTGATTTGAAGCTTTGCATCAGGTTTCTAATGTACAAAGGTAGCTACAATGAGCAAACGGAAGAGAAACCAATTTCTGACTACCACACACATTTGCCAATTAAACTCAGCTTTTGAGTACTGACAATCTCATTAGAGGGGTAAGAGAAAAGGTAAAGAAATATAAATAATTAATATGCAACAGAAGAAAAGAGCACCAAAAAGAAGGCAATTAATGAACAAACCCACACCAAGTTAAGAGCAGTGGGCAAGGATGGAAAAGTGGCTGTGGTAACTTAATTAAATGTTAACCAAATCAACATTCTACTAGGTTTTAGCAACACACCTGTTGCATCTCTGTTTCCACATCTGCCTGGGTTACTAACTGAAGAAGCTCATCTTCATGAAGACGAACTTGTGTCTCAAAGCGGGCATCTTTCTCTCGGACCACCTGCTGCATGGAACTCAACTGAAGACACACACCAGAGAAACTATGCAAGTTACACTCCCAGAATTATCACACAAACAAAACTCACAGACTGTTCTCCAAACACAGACACTGAGAACTGATAAGACAAGAGATATTTCAGATTAAATTTTGAATGTCAAAGGATGAGATTTTTGGAAAAGAGCTAGGCCTGATGGTAATTTCAAAATGTGAGAGAAAGCCTGTCATTAGATTCAGAAGTCAGCTTAAATATAAATTTTGAATAAAAACTGTATTTGCATGGTTAATACAGGGTTTAAATATACAAGAGGTACATTTTTAAAAGATCTAAGGAGGTTGGAATATTAAACATACAAAGTTAGATTCCTGTTAGGCCATAGATAATTCATTGAATATCACACTCGTGGTCAAAAACTTTCAATGAAATTCTCATGCCCTATAAACCTCAAAATAATGTTATCTTCTACTCAAGATTCTCTACAACTGGAAATACAAACTTTTCTTTCAGGTCTTATTTTCAGAGAATTGCTTCTACCAAAGAACTTAGTATATTTCCATTCAATCCACACTGCCTCTCCAGACAGCTATTTTCAAGTGTCATTACTTGCAGGATTTTAGATCACCCTCATTTGTGACTGAATGAAATGGAAATAAACTGACTGTTTGTGAGTTGCTCGGTATCAGTGTTTTTGTTTCATTCTTAGGTTTTGTGTGTGTGTGTGTGTGTGTGTATGCACTTATTCACTTCCTTAAGATCTGTGGCTTAGGTTTTGTGTGTGTGTGTGTGTGTGTGTGTGTGTATGCACTTATTCACTTCCTTAAGATCTGTGGCTTAGGTTTTGTGTGTGTGTGTGTGTGTGTGTGTGTGTGTGTATGCACTTATTCACTTCCTTAAGATCTGTGGCTAAGCATGCCAACCAGCTCTTCACTTGCCCATTTTGCACTGGTCCTTCAATTACTGTTGATTGTTCGATTTGTGACACTTTGAACCAAACTTGGCTCTCCTCCTAAGGCAGGAGAAAAAAAATCTTCATGATACGTTTTTTTTCTCTACTGTGTCTTTTACTTATTTGTTTTTAAATTGAAGGATGATTGCTTTACAGAATTTTGTTGGTTTCTGCCATTATCTGGATTTTGATGTCACTATAAATTTGAAATCCTATGTTTCAAATGTATAGGTACTGGAGTCCTTCATCAGCCAAACATATCTACACATCCTTTCCTATAAATGTACCATACTCTTTTTCCTGAGACTTTGCTCACACCATTCCCCACAACTGGAATACCCTTTCCCCACCCTGTTGAAACTATATTATCTATCCATCATTGTTTTACCTAAATCCTGAGTCTTCCATGTAAGATTCCTTGGTTGTCACATGCACAGTAACCTCTTTCACCTCACAAAATACTTTGTATTGCTGCTTGTTCTGAACATTCTGAATGGCTTATATTATGATGGATCAATTAATACATTTATGTGTGTGTGTGTGTGTGTGTATATACCCATACACCTTGGCTTTCTGTGTAGTAAGCCACTCGGTAAAAATATTCTGTATTTCCCCATCCTACATCATATAATGTGTACAAAAAAGGACATGATAAAAGCTAATAGGCAAAACTTAAGATCTTAGAATATCCAATTTTAAATTTATACACAGTAGTAGGTCATCCATAGACAGAGAGTACCAACTAATACTACAAGTTATCAATAAACACCAGACACCCAATGGATAAGATTAGCTATTGTGCAAAGGCACTTGAGAGGAAAAAAATGTTTCTTGAGTCATTTGAGCATTATCAAAGGAAAAATATAAGAGTGTGTGGTCAAACGGGAAATTCAGAAAAATATAAAGAATTGAGGATGGCAGTTCAAACAGTAGCAGAAATAACTACTGGTCCTGGTAGCAGAATAATTTCTGGTACTGGTAGCAGAAACAACTATAAAGAAGAAAGTCGTGTACTGGGGCCTTTTAACATTGAACCACATAACTTGTACCACCTTCTCACCACTAATATTTTGATTATAATTTAACTTCTCATTAAGATTTTACTATGAAGAATGGACTTAGTCATTTGTATTTCTTTTGATTTATCTAACAGTCTTTTTGGAACTTAGCATAAGCTCATTCCTTTCTAAAAGACTGAATCTTTGTATACTATTAAAACCAAGTTTCTGGGCCTGTAGAACTAAGAAACAGCCATAAATTAGGTTATGGTGTATTCATCAAGGTAAATAACACTTCTAATTTCTTCTTCTACCACACCCTTCTACTTTCTACTGTAACATTCTAGCTACTATACTTTCACCTACTAAAGTTTTAAAAATAGACTGAATTCACTTGTCATGTAATAATCTTAAGCTGTTTTTTTTTCCGTTTTGTCATGTATTTCATGAGCTACATTATTTTTTTCTATTTTTAAAATTTTTTTTAATTGGAGGAAAATTGCTTTACAACGTTCTGTTTCTGCTGTACAACAATACAAATCAAGTGTGAGTATACATATCCCCCCCCCACCCTGACCTTAAACTCTCACGGTTCTTTACTCTAATGAGCCTGAGGCACCTCCCACCATACCTGAGCGGCTTGCTCGGCCTGCGTCTGGCTGAGCTGGGTTTGCAAAGTGCTAACGAGTTCCTCCTTCTCTTGGAGCTGCTGCTTCATCATTAAAAATTCTTCCATCTCTGTTGAACTCTTAGCAGACTGAAGACACAGAAGGAAACAAATATTTAAGCAAAAGAACTGGCACTCTTAATTCTCTGACCTCCCTTTTCATTTGCCCTCAATACCTACCAATATCCTTCTAGTTTCCATTTAACACTGAAGGGAACTGCATGAACTGTGGTTTTTTTTAAAAATTACCAAAATCACTTGTCAGAGGGAAACTTAAACAAGGGGAGCAGTTTTTTAATTTCTCTGAATCCTCACACAGAAACAGACAGTACAACTAGATAACAAAACCAAAAACTCATTGACAATATTTACAGTAAAATTAGGAAGGCAGTACTACAAACCCTAAAATACATGTAGGTAGGGACAAACCACCAAAAGACTCTGGTATCAGAGTCTGTGCAATAGGAGGAAGGCAGCAACAGAGCAACATCTGATTGCCTTGAGAAAAGGAAAATCCCCAAATGGCCAATAAATTCTTACTGGGAAGCACAGTTGGCCAATCTTAGGACAACAGCTTGAGTTGGCAAAGCTTTTCCATTCTTTGATTCTGGCTGAGTAAAGGGGTCCACTGTAAAAAGGACAAAAAGGCTAGAATAATCTGGCCTACCTGAAGTTTGAAAACTAACTCATTAGGACTGCCACCCAAAATACAAACTGCACCAAGAAGAAACCTCCAGGTGTGAAATAGAAATTAAGCAGAATAGGGATAACAGAAATAGAAGACAAAGAAGGGCTACACATGTGCTACACAATTCATCATCAACTAGCCACATGTGGCTATCAAGGGCTTGAAATATGCCTAATGTAAGTGAGAAATTAAATTATTAATTAGTTCATTTTAATTAAAGAATAAATTATTTTTACATTAAATACAATTATGTTTTTGTATGATTATCTTTCACTTTACCAGCTGCATCATGCAATATACTGTTGAACCGCTGTGCAAGTAATAAATGTGCATGTTGCTCCTAGTGTTACAATAAACACATCAGCTATCCAGCCAGTGTCAATGGATTGATGCAATTTAAATGATTTTTTTCCTATACACCTATGTGATGTGCTTACTTGAATACTTAATGAAGAGAGTATGAATAATAGTTGACATCTATGCAAATCATAATTATGATTAAATCATAATATACCTAATTAAAATATAAATATAGCTTTTATTATTTTTCTAGTTCAAAAATAAGTAGAGATATACTTTTAAATTTAAAATAAAGATGTACTACTGATGCATAGCTCATTCCTTTTATTTCTAAGTAGTATCCCATTGTGTATTTAAATATTCTCCTGCTGACAGATAAGTTATTTCTAGCTTTTGGTTTCACAAGTAAAGCTGCTATGCACATGCATATACAAGTCCTTTTGTGAACATGTGCTTTCATTTCTCACACATGTAGCTTTAAAGTTGATTTTTTTCAAATTAACTATCCTAAATAATTAGCCAGTTTCTAAACATGGATGCAAATATTAAAGGAAAATGATGTTTGGCCCTCAGTTCAGTGACAGGCAAGTTTCTAAATATGTACGGAACAATTTGAGTATTTGAGTCTATTTTCTCAACTGGAAATTTTATGAAATCTAAACACAAATGAAGAATTTCCAATGAAAATTCAGCATCCAAATTGAGATATAATATAAAATACACACTAAATTTCAGACTTAGTGCAGAAAAAAGAATGTAAATTAACATAAAAATAATTTTTATATTTCTGAAAAGTATATTTTTAATATACTGGGCTAAATGAAATAATTGTTAAAATTAATTTTACTTGTTTCTTCTTTATCTTTTGCAATATAGCTGCTAAAAAATTTAAAATTATGCATGTGACTCACATTATATTACTATCAAGCAATGTTAGTATAGATCAGAGTGAAGGGCAGGGGGAAGGCCAGGAAACCTCAGAGATCCACTTGCCTTATCTTCGAACACAACACAAAAATAACAAAAAAGAGAAGTCTGTTAAATAAAAAACATTTTCCTGAATCAAGCCTCCTTCAAAAAGTTTAGGAAAATTAATTTCACACAAAAATAAGAAACATAAAAGGATCCAGGTCAAATCCCATCCAAAGTTATCATTAAAAAAAAAAGAAAAGAAAACCAAGCAGGTGAGAAAAGCATACCATAGGCAAGCTCAAAGTCAAAATTGCAATCTGTTTCAAAAGCTGTTTTTAAAAAATAAGAAAATTAGATATGACACAAAAGAACAGTTTTAAAATCAGAATTAGAAAAACTCAGAAATGAGGTGACAAAATTCAGGAAAAATTTGATTCTTTTGAATCAAAATGCATTCTGAAAAGAACACAAAACATGAAACAATTTATTTTGAACACAAAACAATTTATTTACAAAAGTAAATAAACACGAAATAGAATGCCTTAAAGAAGAAAAAAAAAAAGAAACTTTTGAAAAGGAAGAGATAAAAAGGAACTGAAAGTGACCAATATGGAAGATAATCAAAGGTGGAATATATGGGTAATAGAAGTCCGTAAGGAAGAAAACAGACCAAATACTACAAGCTATATGATTCAAGAAAACTCTTCTGAAATAAAATGTGTGAAACCATATATTGAAAAAGATATTTGGCTATCTACAAATATCAACCATGGATGATAACACCAATGCACAGTCTAGTAGAATTACTAGACTTAGTGGAGAAGGAAAGACAAGAGCAAAGAAAAGGGAAGGCAACAAGGAAGGAAGGAGTTGACAGAGACATAGAAAAATATTACATGACTATTGTTGTTAGTATAATAATCCATTGAGCTTTAGTGATTTATTAACTTAATGATTATGAGGTAACTTACACCCCTACCTGTGTAGCTTGGTTTGCCTGTGCCTGGGAAAGTTGGGCTTGCAAACTGGTAATTAGTTCCTCTTTCTCCTGGAGTTTATGTTTTATCTTTTCTACTTCTCTCTCTTCTGTAGAACTCTTGTCATGCTGAAAACGCAGGAAATAAAGTTATTTATTTAAAAGAATCTAATTTGCCCTATACAGCTCCTTGATTATAGTGCTATCCAATAAATGCGAGCAAAAAATAACACTTGACCTAATAACAAGGAAGCAATCTTAAGAGTTTTCGAATTTGAGTATGGCCAAGAAGTTCCTGTCAGACCCATCCTTCCGCACTATAAACTGGACAAGATAGACAAATAGCTATCTGAAGACGATGGGGAGCAACCAGAAGCAGGAGGATATCAGAGGGGAGTTAATACCTGGAAGAAATGACACCAAATTTCCTATTTTTATAGTTTTTAGTCTGAGGGCAAAATCAGTTAGTGCAATACAGGACTAAAACTTAACATAAAACTCATAACCCCACTGCCTTGAAGAACTAGAGGACAGAATTCAGGAAAACACAGCTGCTAAGTGAAAGACAAAAAATCATAAAAGAGACGGAAGGAGGAGAGGAATTAAAATCTTTCAACAGTCTTTTTTTTTCCCCTAAAAGCTCTTCTTTTGACTGAACCAGATTCTGCCTCCCAACTGAATTCACCACCACTCCTTGCCCTCCAAAATGAACTTATTCTGCTTATTGGAACCACACAGAATAATTTTACACTTTCTTCCACATTAACAGTCTGTCAAGTATCTAAGGATTGCCATCATTTCTTCAACTACACTTTCCAGAGACTATCAATCTCTGTCATGGGTAAACAATAGTTAAAGAGCTGCTGTGACTGATTGCTGAAACTTAGAAATCATTTAATCCAACCCTTTCATTTAACAGAGGGAGGAAATGAAGCTACATGATGCTGATTTGTTTAAGGTCTCAGAGCTTTAAAAAAGGGGGGGGGGGGCAGGTATAAAATGGATAATTTAAAAATATAACAACATAGCAGAGGGAGAAGTTAGAAGAAACAAAGTCACATGGGGAGAGACAGGCTGGTGCTAGAGACAGCCAGGGGGAAGAGAGAATAATGAGAGGAAAAACCAATGAGTAAGATAAGAAGAATCCAGATGAAGGCATTATTTGAGAAGAATAAGAGAAGCTTCTAAAATCAGCTTTGAGAAGCTAAATAAGGCTATCTATCAATGCAGGAAAAGTAATATCTTCTGAGCATTAGACCCAGGAAGGAAAGACTAACCAGGGTACTAGCAACCCAAGGGTTATGCCTAAAGAATTGATTAAAATCTCATTTCCCAAGAACTAAAATCATTGTGGATAAGAATACTAGTGAGTCAAAAAAAAAACACAGTGAAAGCTAAAACAAACTAAAAGATCTCCTATGCAGAGTGACATCTAAGCCAACTGTAATGTGTATATCTGATGGGGCTGGTCTCTCTTTATTCTATACCAAATTTGCCAAAAGTTTCTTGTTCTCTAACTAGCTGACTGAATGTGAATATCTGGGAAAGACAGTAAGAACAAGTACTGGAACAATGCTCAATTTCTCAAAAGGCAACACTTTGCTTACTCCTTTCTCTTAACTTCCACCTTAAACTGTTTGTTGGTGGCAGTCATAAATCTAGAGTGCATCCCTTATTGGAGCCTAAAATAATCCAGCTGATTAAGCCCACAATGCATGAAACTTCAAAGTACTATTATGTTGCCACATGAAGACAAAGCATAGTCTGTCACTAAATTAAAGAATTTCAGAGCTGGGAGAAACCTTAGAGATCACCTAGTTTACTCTTCTAACCAAGGATTCAAAAGCTAAATGCCTCACTTCAATATTTACTTCTTCTTGTTAGCCTTTTTAATTCTCTGCAAGTGTAGGTTACAACTGATATTTAACTTCCATGTTTTTGTTGGCCTTTTATTCTGTGCTTGGTCCGTAGCCCAGTTAGACTGTGAGCTCAATAAAAGGACAGCATTTAGTGCTGTATTACTTCAGCTTCATAAATTTTTGTGATTAGTGACAATGAGAGGCTTTTGCTCCTCAGAAAGTATATATTATACCCAGTCACTATACCTTGGAGAGTTGCTCCTCTGACTGAGGTTCTGTGGACAGAACAGTCCCTCCTTGTGCCTTCATCTCTTCTATGTGTTTATTCAAAGAAGTTAATTTGGCCTTAGCATGAAGTTTTAGCTTTTTTATTTTGTTATCAGCAGCTTTTCTTTCTTCCTGTCAGAGAACAATGATGGTAAATACACAAATGTTTATTCATCACTTCTCCAGTATATAACAAAAGTTATTCTCAGTAGGCATCATCTTACAGTATTAGGGAAATCAGATTCTCTAATAATCTAAATGAAGAGAAAAACTGAAGTTAACTCTTATATCTGTCTTTTATCAAATGCTTGGCAAGAAAGGACAATGGTACCTGTAGAACTTCATCCTTCTGCTGCAATTCAGCATCCTTCTGTCTAATGATTTCTTTTAGTTCCACCACCAACTGTTCTACATTAGCCAGGCGCTCCAGAACATCCTCTTGTGTTCTATCATTAAATTCCATGTCAGATTCTTGGGGTAATTCCTGGTATTTAGACAAAAGGTTGCCAATTTACGAGTGAAAAGGTATAAGCTTCCCAACAGGAGTTTCTTCATTCCAACTTCATCTTATCTCTTGTCCTTACTTAAGAAATCTTTCCGAGGAGATGGGGAAGCAAATGTCACATAACATTAAGTGAAAGAGCCCAAAACTTAAAATTAAGACAGTAGGTGAATAAAATTCTCTTAACCTCCAGGGAACACTGCTTGTCTTTTCAGAAAGTGAAACGACTTTCTTTGATTCCTATGCGACCTTCAAAAACTACAATACACACAATAAGAGAAGGGCTACATGAGTTTATAAAATGGCAAACAGTCTGAAACCAGAAAGTTGCTCCATTTCTTGTTTCAGACCTTTCCTGTGAAACAAGAGAACATACCTGAGTTAAAACAATCTAGTACTGAACAAGTCCCAGGGGGACAAATGAAGACAATCTTTCTCATCTTATCCAGGACTTGATTTCCATTACTGGTCCTTTTAGGCTACAAACCTTATAAGAAAAGGATCATTGACAAAGTCTCAATATTTTTCTTAATCTTCTCTTCCACCTAGCATAAGGGAGGCTGCTCACAGTCTTTCATCTTAAATTCTTGTCATCAGAAGAACATAGAATATACATCTCATCAGTTTAATTCAGAACAGAGCTACTCACAGGTTCTAAGGAAGCCCTCATATTCTCATCAGTGTCATCTCCTGATAATTCATGTAAAACAACATTTGCTAATCCTGACAGTCGACTCAGCATTTCTGCAAGAAAAGAAAACATAAAAATCAGTCAAATGGATACATGTTTCTCCTATGATGGTAACTGTGTCATCTATAAGTGAAACAAGAAAACTGTGCAGGTGATATACATATATATATTAGACTACACAGCAAGTTGATGGCTTTAAAAAGGCTTCTGAGTATGTACAGTGTAGTAAAACACTCTTCAGTGATAACTACACAGATTTTTAAGCACCATCACTAATATTTTTTAAATGAAATACAAATACATAATTGTTAGTGCAAAATAATATACCTAAAGGTTATCTTTAATGCTTATAGGTTTTCTTTAATCATAATTTCATGGGCAAACATGGAATTCTAACTATTCTTTCCCCTGTCAGACTACTGTCCACTTCTAATTTGTCAAATACACTCCACCGTTCAACAAATGTTTTGATTTTTACCTGCAGAAATTAATAAAACTGAAAATAGAAAAATAAGAGAAAATGTATAAAACCAAAAGCTGATTCTTTGAAGGAATGAATAAAATATACAAAGCTCAGTTAGGCTGACAGCAAAAAAAGAGAGAAGACAAAAATTATTAACATCAGATATGAAAGAGGAAAGAAACATTACTACTGACCTAAGGAAAACTATAACTCTATGCCTATAAATTAGTCAACATAGATGAACTAGGCTTTGAAAGATAACAAGCCACCAAATCTCAGTTAAGAAGAAACAGATAACCTGAAACCCAGCCTCCCACACATACTCTTTCTCTTTTCTTCCTTATTTAATCATTCATTCATTTAGATCAGCATCACTTGCCAACCCATAAAGCCCTTAAAAGTAAGAATATTAATGTTCTGATAGGAAAAATAAAAATAAACTGGACTGTGCATAGTATTATCATATGCAATTATGGTAAATTTTATGCTGATTAACAAAATATTATTTGGCTTTTAAAATCCTCAGCAGGAAGAAACAGAAATGTAAAAGCTATAACACAAAATAAGCACTTGAATAAAACTAGACTCTGCTATCGTTTTCTTTTACTTATTTTCATTTACTTTTATGGTCCCTAATTAAGAAATGGCAAGACATTTGCTTCTATGCTGTGCTTAGTCACTCAGTCATGTCCAACTTTTTGTGACTCCATGGACTGTAGCCTGCCAAGCACCTCTGCCCATGGGGATTCTCCAGACAGGAAAACTGGAGTGGGTTGAGATCTTCCCAACCCAGGGATCAAACCCAGGTCTCCCATATTGCAGGCAGATTCTTTACCATCTGAGCCACCAGAGGAGCCCAAGAATAGTGGAGAGGGTAGACTGTCCCTTCTCCAGAGGATCTTCACAACCCAGGAATAGAACCGGGATCTCCTGCAAAGAAGGCCAATTCTTCACTAGCTGAGCTACCAGGGAAGCTCTTTGTTTCTGTAACCAGTTACTAAGATAAGCAGTATATGGCATTTTGAAAAGATGCATAAAACAGGAAAGGAAGAGAGAATCATTCCTAGGAGGGCAACATAGGACCATATATAACTACATATATAACTACTGAAATGGCAATGTAAGAGTCATATACAAGTGCTTAGAAACATAATTTCATGCAAAGATGGACACAATAAAGGACAGAAATGGTATGGACCTAACAGAAGCAGAAGATATTAAGAAGAGCTGGCAAGAATACACAGAAGAACTATAGAAAAAAGATCTTCATGACCCTGATAACCATGATGGTGTGATCACTCACCTAGAGGTAGACATCCTGGAATGAGAAGTGGGCCTTAGGAAGCATCACTACCAACCAAGTTAGTGGAGGTGATGGAATTCCAGTTGAGCTATTTCAAATCCTAAAAGATGATGCTGTGAAAGTGATGCACTCAATATGCCAGAAAATTTGGAAGACTCAGCAGTGGCCACAGGACTGGAAAAGGTCAGTTTTCGTTCCTATCCCAAAGAAAGGCAATGCCAAAGAATGTTCAAACTACAGTACAATTGCACTCATCTCACACACTAGCAAAGTAATGCTCAAAATTCTCCAAGCTAGGCTTCAACAGCATGTGAACCATGAACTTCCAGATGTTCAAGATGGATTTAGAAAAGGCAGAGGAACCAGAGATCAAATTGCCAACATCCGCTGGATCATCAAAAAAGCAAGAGTTCCAGAAAAACATCTCCTTCTTCTTTATTGACTGTAACAAAGCCTCTGTGTGGATCACAATAAACTGTGGAAAATTCTTAAAGAGATGGGAATACCAGACCACCTGACCTGCCTCCTGAGAAATCTATACACAGGTCAAGAAGTAATAGTTAGAACTGGACATGGAACAACAGACTGGTTCCAAATCAGGAAAGGAGTACGTCAAGGCTGTATATTGTCACCCTGCTTATTTAACGTCTATGCAGAGTACAACATGCAAAATGCGGGGCTGGATAAAGCACAAGCTGGAATCAAGATTGCTGGGAGAAATATCAATAACGTCAGATATGCAGATAACAGCACCCTTATGGCGGAAAGAAGAAGAACTAAAGAGCCTCTTGATGAAAGTGAAAGAGGAGACTGAAAACATTGGCTTAAAACTCAACATTGAGAAAACTAAGAACATGGTCCCATCACTTCATGGCAAATAGATGGGGAAACAATGGAAACAGTGAGAGACTACTTTCTTGGGCTCCAAAATCACTGCAGAGGGTGACTGCAGCCATGGAATTAAAAGACACTTGCTCCCTGGAAGAAAAGCTATGACTAACCTAGATAGCATATTAAAAAGCAGAAACATTACTTTGTCAACAAAGGTCCATCTAGTCAAAGGTATGGTTTTTCCAGTAGTCATGTACGGATGTGAGAGTTGGACTATAAAGAAAGCTGAGGGACGAAGAATTGATGCTTTGGAAATGTGGTGTTGGAGAAGACTCTTCAGAGTCCCTTGGACTGCAAGGAGATCCAATCAGTCCATCCTAAAGGAGATCAGTCCTGAATATTCATTGGAAGGACTGATGCTGAAGCTAAAACTCCAATACTTTGGCCACCTGATACAAAGAACTGACTCATCTGCTAAGAGCCTGATGCTGGGAAAGACTGAAGGCAGGAGAAGGGGACAACAGAGGATGATATGGTTGGATGGCATCACTGACTCAATGGATATAAGTTTGAGTAAATTCTGGAAGTTGGTGATGGACAGGGAGGCCTGGCATGCTGCAGTCCATGGGATAGCAAAGAGTCAGACACAACTGAGTGATTGAACCGAAGGAACATAATAATCACTAATCAAGTTATGAGACTCATAAATACAGTTGTTAAAAAAACAAACAAAACTCACCAGGACACAGACTCTATAAACTTTTTTTTCAACTCTAGCGATTCAATTTTCTGTAGGAACCATTACTGAAGGAAATGAACACTATAACTAAAGAGTCTTTATTAGGCACAGAAATTTGTACTAATCAAAGAGTCATAATAGAACCTAACTTACCAAACAATCACTTTATCTTCAGATTTTTCAGACTCTGTTGAGAATAATAGCAGAAGAAAAAAAAAATACAACCAACTGATGGGACTCTGAGAAGATGGTAGTAGCAGACAGCATACCTTTTGGATCTTCCTAAATTCCCATATAAAAATAGACAAAACAACTAGATAACAAAATTTTAAAAACCCATAGACAGTCTTTACCAAAACAAGCAAGCAACAAATAATGAGACAAAGTTTCTCACAAACTCCAGAGTAAACATGGATATAGAAAAAATACCAAAGCCACAAGATTCATAGTCATCCACGGAAGAAGGGGGAACCAAAGGGTAGCAGAATGTGCCACTCATTCCAAAATATGCCACTTGGCATAAGTATTATTTTTGAGCTAAAGACAGCTGGAAAACAGCAGGTACAGGTAGAGTATGCAGGTCTCCCCTTCTCTTCCTAAAAGGAAGAGCTAAAACACTCACATGGAAGACGTTCTCTCTATACCATGAAGAAAATAATATTGTTATTTCCAGGGAAGGGAGCTGAGGCCAAAGAATTTATAGGTCAAATCTTATAAATTAACCCTTATCTCCCTAGTCACTGGTCTATGATTAATGACCTCCTTGTCTTGTCTCATTTTCACAAACATTAACATGAGTTTGGGAGAAGTCAAGTCCAACCTTCACTGATGACCTTTAAGGGGCTCAAGATTTTTGTGGAAGAAGTAAGTGCAACTGTGATGGCAACAGTAAGAGAACTATCAATAGAATTAAAAGTAGAGGTTGAAAATGTGACCGAATTGCTGTAATCTCAAGATAAATCTTTTACAGACGAGGAGTTGCTGCTTCTAGATGAGCTAAGAAAGTGGTTTCATGAGATGGAATCTATTACTGGTGAACAAACTATGAAGACTGTTGAAATGACAACAAAGCATTTAGAATATTACATAAACTTAGTTGATAAAGTAGTGGCAGGGTGTGAGAGGATCTACTCCAATTTTCAAAGAAATTCTACTGTGTGTAAAATGCTATCAAACAGCACTGCATACTACGGAGAACTTGCTCATGAAAGGAGAGGTAATCAATGCAGCAAAGTTCATTGCTGCCTTATTTTTAAAAATTGCAACAACCATTCTAACTTTCAGCAACTACCACTCTGATCAGTCAGCAGCCATGAACATCAAAGCAAGACCCTATACCAGCAAAAAGGACATCAATGGAGAAAGGAGTGAAATCCAAAGTATGGAGTTTAGTTAATAGTAGTGCACCAGTGTTGGTTTCCTAGTTTTGACAAATGCATTTTACTAATGTAACATGTTAATATTAGAGACTACGGGGTGAGGGGTACAGTGAACTTTGAATTATCTTTGTATACTTTCTATGATAAATTTAAAATTATTCCTAATAATTTGTTTCTTTAAAAAAATTCAAAGAAATAAATAGTAAAGAAGGAATCAAGAGAAGTGATAAAAATACTGAACATAGGCAATGAGGGTAGTAGGATTCCCTGAAAAAGAAACCAAAGCAAAGGTACAGAACAAACACACAAAAAAACAAAATCCAAGAGCACTTATCTAAAAATTTTTTAAAGATTTGAAGTAACATATTGAAAGAAGCCATCAGGTACCTGAGAATATCAACCCAAAATGACTGGCAAGACATTCTAGTAAAATTTTTTAAAATTCTTTGAGATTTAGGCTGAAATATCATGTGACTTATAAGCCAAAAACAACAACAAAAAGACTGTCAGATTTTTCAACAGTAATATTTTTGCCGGGGGGGGGGGGGGGGGGGGGGGGAATGGAGTTACAGATTTGAGGTATTTACGGAAAGAAAAGGCAAGTTAAAGATTTTAATTTTAGCAAAAATGCTGCTGCTGCTGCTAAGTTGCTTCAGTCGTGTCCAATTCTGTGCATTCCCTAGACGGCAGCCCAGCAGGCTCCCATCCCTGGGATTCTCCAGGCAAGAATACTGGAGTGGGTGCCATTTCCTTCTCCAGTGCATGAAAGTAAAAAGTGAAAGTGAAGTTGCTCAGTCGTGTCTGACTCTTCACGACTCTATGGACTGTAAAATGACCTACAAATGTAAGGAGCACAGACACAATGTTATAAACTTGCAAGAAAATTCATGATAAATTTTCCCAGGAGCCTTTCCTAAGGCACCTGTTAAGAGAGAGTTTGAGACAACCAAAATGACTGAAGAAACATCATCATAAGGACTGGTGATAAGCACTAAATATATTACTCATAGAACTAAGGCCAGGATGGAGACAGAATAGTATTTAATGATTTTATGCTCTGAGAACACACAGGCCTCCAATTTTAAAAATTGGGGAAAACATGAATAGCATGTGTAAAAAAACATAAAAATTTTAAAAATCAAAATTGGTGGTGATCATTATCAGTATTATTACTCCTTGACTATTATATGCTTCCTGTGGACTTAAAGTAATTATGGGCATAGTAATTCTATTATATACTCATTAAGGAAAAAGGAGACAAACATATAATACAAAAGAAATTAAGAACCCCCAAGTAAAAACTAACCTTGAATTTCAAGCAAAAGTGTTACTATGAACCTACAGGGTATTTTGCCTTAGTAAATATATTTTCCTAGCTCTGTCCATTGAAAAAACAATGACAAACTGAGAAGCAATAAGTATCTCTAGTGCCTAGATTGGAGTCTTAAAACACTACTTCCCATTAAAAAAAAAAAAGACAAGTAACTTTAAAAATAAAATAGGAGGGCTTCTTAGAGAAAATGACTGATTTCAGTTCTGAAGCAGGAAATGGCACAAAATGAACCTGAAACATCTTATCACACAAAACAGCAAGGAAGCTATCAAAAACTAATGTAGAGTCATGTTAAAAGGGCCCAAGAAACAAACTGAAAAGATTCCCACAGCACAAAGGAACAATTGAGTTTCTAATAAGAATATGAATTAAATTGCAACATATTTAAATCCACCAAAATACTAAAATCCACAAGTTCATAATAATAAACTGGTCATCATCTGAACTAAGAATTGTGAAAACTAGGTTAAGTACAAGGATTTTCTTATCTTTTCCATTTGGACTTTACCACTTAGGAAGAAAATAGTAGATGAGGGGACACGTCTCTACTTATAAAGTTACTCCAGGTAACAAATGAAAACAATGGTAGAACTGGAACATCTAGTCTAATATTTTACAACTCTAATGAATTCATGGATCTAGACATTGAACATAGAGAGCTGCTAGCCTCAAGGAAGAGCAAAACCAGACATCATGTGCCGTTTGATGAAAGAACACACCACCACCTATAGACTTCCCAAAGGGATTGAACCTCAGTCTGGTAAAGTCTCTGGATCCAGCTGCCAATTTCCAGGAAATGCAGAGGACAGAGGAATATGCTGAACCTCTCCATGAAAGTGCAATTCCCAAACTGTGGGGAAAAGACCTCGGTTCTTCAACAGAAACTGAAAAAAACCCAGGATGGTATGCCTAGATCAAATTTTTTACATATCATCATTAGCCACGAAGAATGTGATTGACATGTAATTTCTATCATAAAAATATCAATTTTTTCATTTTCCAAATATAAAATTAAAATCCTGAATGTTTCTCTAAGTTAACACTGCCCCCAATCCACCATTACAACACATGAGATTTTGATGTCTAGAAGAGTAGGCATCCTACTAATTATTGCACATGAACAACACATACAGATGAACATAGGATAATGATAATATTAATGGTAACAATTACTGAACATCTGTATCAAACAGTCTATATACATTTCTTCCTAATCATTAAACCTGCAAAATAGATATCATCATCCTCATTTTTTAGATGAAAAAACTGACATGCAGAGAAACTACAACTTTTTAAGATCCCTCAGCTAAATAAGCATTATTGAATAAGATAAATGCTCAGTCAATGGAAAATGTGTTCTCTCACAACTGTTTAAAAATTTTTATATTTGAAGGGAAAGATCAGTACCAGGGAAGAATTACTTCAGACCAAGGTAAAAGGAATTTCTCAAAGACTGATTCAATAATCCTGAGAGGTCCTGAGTAGATGGCACAGTGGGAAGAGCAAAAACTTGGGAGCCAGGCACTGAGCCAGCCCTGCCTCCAGCACGTTGTGTTATACTGGTAAGTCACTTGCCAGTTTCCACATCTTAAGATGAGTGAGATCAACAAGGAGCATCCTCATGCCCAGTACTACGACTCCATGATGCAAGAGTGGTTTCTGTAGCTGGTGACATTAAAGGAGTTCATGGAAGTGTAAAATGAAGGCCATCCTGGGCACCCACAGTTAAGTGCTTTAGACAGCTCAGAGGCTGGGGACTTGAGGGCAAGAGAGCCACAGGTAGCCATGCTTAAGTTAAATGAAGAAAGATGGATCTCTGCCTCTGAAAGGCTCACTGTGGGATAGAGATGGGTAAATGCACATATAAAAATTAGTAAAGGGGGAAACATATAGCAATAAATTCATTTAAGGAATATCTGTGACTATGGGACAATTGGCGCTCTTGCTGTTAGTATATAAAGCACCAAAAGCACAAATAGCAACCTGGGAAAAGAATAAAATAAAAAGCATTATGCCAAGGCTGGAGTTCAATAAAACATTCAGGCAAATAAAACAATCTGTCAAAGTCAGTGCTGGCCACACCTTCTACAAACTCTGCCACAGGATCTCAACACTTTCGCGTTGAGGTGGCATTTAGAATTCAATGAGTCTTCTTTCCTCAGTCTTCACTGCTAATAATAATTTTCAAAATATCCACTCCGTGTGGAGTATTATGCTAAGAATCACAAAAATATAAAAAGAAATATACGGTATGTCCCTAACCACAGAGAATCCAGTACAAAATGCATGGGAAAATAAACTAACTGAAGACAGTGAGTGTATGTCTGTGACTACATGCATACACACCATTTGCTTTGGAATTTAATCACATTTCCCACTGAAACAACAACACAGAAAATGGTTATAGTTCCAGGTCACTCCTCAAACTTATTCAAAGCATGTTTAATTGCCCCTCAGTAGTTTTCCTTAATTCTAAGTGATCCTCAACCAGTTTGAGAAACTAATAGGAATGGTGCTATATAGCTGGGAAAAACATATGCAATATTATGATATAATTTTAGAATTAGAAAATGAAAAACTATTTTTCATGATATGAAAAAACTACTGTTTTCACTCAAGAAATTTAGAAATAAATGGTAGTAATAATCTATATACACAGTACTATGCACTAAGTATTACTCTAACCACTTTACTTATAATTATTTATCCTCACCATTTTACTTATTTTATTATTAAAACAACTCCAAGGAGGTTCTTTGGATATCATCAGTATTAATGTGAATAAACTAAGGCATAGGGAGGCTATTTTCCCAGTCAATAGCTCAACAAGCTTCTTGACTGGTAGAGATACAGATGATAACCTATTTTCTGAGCAAACTCATCACCCAACATACTTTACTGGGGCTGAAAATAGGGCTTGGAGGCATGAGGGCACTCATATGCTTATATATACTTATAGTTACATAACCACTTTTTTTTTTTTTCCAACAGTAGTAAAGTGAGATGACTCAGAGTGGTAGGGCCCCAGAGAACTCCATATTACTTATACCATAGATAGGCTCATGCAAGGACACAAAGGATATATGTACATGCTATTCACTACAGCGGTATTTGGGATGGCTAATGACTGAAAACAATCTCCATGTCCATCAGTAGGGGACAGGCGAAATATATTTTGATACTTCTACAAGGCAAAGCTGAACAGCCTTTTAAGAGAACAGAGTAGTTTTATACTTATGGATAAGGAAAAACCACCTTTCAGTATTAAGAGAGACAAAAAGTGTAAAATAAGTTACATTATTATTCAACTTGTGTGAGAGAAAAGGAGAGAGATGTATGATACAAATGTGCTTGAATATGATTAGAAAATTTCTTAACAATAAAGAAATTATTTACAGTGTGTACTTCTGGGAAGTAGAGAATGGGGAAAAGGATCAGTATATAGCAGAGAAAGAGATCTGTGTTTTCATATCTTTCTGTAGTGAATTCACTTTTACCAAAAGCACGTATTGCTGATTTTATATTAGCTTAATTAAAAATGGAGTATTACATATCCTAACATCCTTTCATATAGTGGTTCCTAACAATAGGCCGGTATGTAATAATCAGTGGGGAGATGTGTCCCAAATAATTTATTTCTAATAGTTGTTAAGCTAGAGAAGTTTATGAATTATTTATTTTTATCAACAAGAATAAAATCAGCATCTCTTTAATTAATCCACTAATACAAAGGGGAAAGAAAAAAAAGAGACTTTTAAGATTCAAACAGAAGAAAAAAAAAAAGAATTGCATCCTAAAGATGATTAATTTTAAGAGAGGCTGCATCCCAGAGGAATAAGTGAAGTCGCTCAGTCATGTCAGACTCTTTGAGACCCCGTGGACTGTAGCCCACCAGGCTTCTCCGTCCATGGGGTTCTCCAGGCAAGAATACTGGAGTGGGTTGCCAGTTCCTTCTCCAGGGGATCTTCCCGACTCAGGGATCAAACCCAGGTCTCCCGCATTGCAGGCAGACGCTTTAACCTCTGAGCCACCAGGAAACCCACCCAGAGGAATGGAGGTCCTCAAAAAATAAAAAAGGAGTCTCCCCATCCAGAAGTCCTCAGGGATGCAAACACTTTGCAAAAAGTAAGGAAACACCTTTATGTAATCTCTAGATTGGGTTGGGAGTGTCCCAGAAAATGAGAAAGAATTTTTCATCCTTTTTAATATGTTTTGGTATAGTTTATAAATAATATATTTACAGTGCTATTAATATAGTATTTATAATTAAGTATACAGTATTTAGAGGATGGTTGCTCAAATATGTTTTACTGATAGAGCAAACAGTCAAGTATGTTTGGAAACTACTGATGTAGTCCAACAAATTTAACACGGTTAAGAGGAAAGCATAAACGATCCTTTCATGGTCAAAGGATAAAAATTAAAAGCTGTGTTAACAGTGTATGATATCTGAAGTTTTTGAATTCTCTTCAGTTTTTTCCAGTATCAATCCATGACCATATCCTGCCACTTCCCAAAAGAACATTTCCCGATTCTGACCATTCATAATCATTCTGACCAACCCAATTTAATTCCTTCATTCTTTTCAAAAGCCCTCCAGACTTTCTGTACAGAGTTCTTCACTGCCAGCTTGTTCAGAACTGTGAGATTCTTTTTTTTTTTTTAACTTTTTATTTTCTATTGGAATATACCTGATTAATAATGTGACAGTTTCAGGTGCAGGGAGAGGGGCTTACCTATACATATACACATATCCATTTTCTCCCAAACTCCCCTCCCATCCAGGCTGCAACATAACATTAAGCAGAGTTCCCTGTGCTATAATATAGTAGATCCTTGGTGGGTATCCATTTTAAAAACAGCAGCGTGTACATATTGAGATTCTTTAAAAGCTCATTAAACTTCCAACTATTTCCAAAAGTGAAAGTACTTATCCAGTGATTTTTAAATATCTCTGGCCCTCTTAAATTGTCTCTAACACTCTTAAATTGTCTTCTCCCTACAGACCAACTGGAACTCTTTAAGTCATACAAAAATTCCTCAGTTGTCCAGCGGCTCATCCTCCCTTTAACACTCCTACACGTCACTCTTTGTTATGCAGAATAAACAACCCTCCACACCACCAAATCAAAATCAAGACCCCCCCTCCACCCCAACTCTCTTCAGGATTCCCTTTCCTCTTACAGCCTGCCCACCTCTGATTCCTGGGATTTTAGTGTTGCTGGGATCGCACGATTAGTTCCCTTCTCTGAATCTCTCCAGCAATTCATTAGCGGGCTCGTTCTACAGGCCCTCTTTGGCATTCTTATCCCCAATGTTTCTGCGATCTCTGCCCTCAAGACTTTGGATTTGTTTGGGTCCCGCCTCCCCTTCCCGACACTAAGTTTGTTTAGGGCCGGAGCGCAGGGCCCCGGCAGGTTCTTTCCGACTTCAGCTGCTGCGTACGCAGGTCAGCCTGAGAAGGCCGCTCAGGAACAAGGCCGTGGAGGAGAGGACTGTCCGGAACGCCTTTCTCCATCGCTCCCGGAGGAGAAACTTCCCGGGGAGGAGACAGACAGCGGATATGTGTCTAGAGGCCGCATAGGACAACCCCGAAGCCATCCGGCGGGGCCAGCTGGCGTGTGGACGATTACAACTAGGCCTGGTAGGTGAAGGGAGCGGATAGAAGGGCCAGATCCTAGGCGGAATCAGGAGAGGCTGGACGGGGAGAGGACCGAATGTAGCAGCTTCGGCAGCCCCGCGGGCCCTGTAGCGGGGGTGACCGTTACAAGACTCAAGAAGGCGAAGAGTTGGGGAATGTCCCCCACTCACCTGGAAGAGGCTGTCGCCGGAGGCTCCAGCTGCCCCCTCCCAAATTTAAGCCACGTCAGCTCAGGAATCCCGTACGCGACACCTACCACCGCCGCGCCCGGCCAAGGGACTCAGCCACTCGCAGTTGGGACGGAAGATGGGATTAGGATATGGACCAATCAGGACTGTCGGCAGGACGTTACCGGGGAGACCAGGCACGCCTTGTTTGTAACTAACCCATCAACAATGCCAGAGACCAATCGATGTCTGGAAATGTTCCGCTTCCTCAAAGAAACAGCCAATGGACTCTGAAGAGTGGAGCAAGGGCGGAGTCAGACGGGAGCAAGTGTTCCGGAAGAAAATCTGTGGAAGAGCCGGAAATGCCGGGAGGGCGGGCGTTCTGTTTAGGGTCAGGTGTTTCCAAAGTGAGATGGGTCGGCCGATGTCTTCTAATTCCTCTACGAGGTTGACCGTGCTTGGCCTTTTGCAGAGACACTGCACAGCGGGAATCAGCTGCCATTAGGATTGTTGAATGAGACGTGAGAAGGGAGTGGGGATATGAGCTTTGCTCGTGGAGTCATAAAATGTTACAGCCGGAAAGTAGGTTGTCTAATATGACCGTTTCCCTTTACTGATGAAAAATGAGAATCAGTTTAAAGTGACTCGCCCAAAGACAAACAGTGACTTACTAATGAAACTCGGGCTACAACCTGGCGTCTGTATGAAATGGTCAGAGGTGTTTCTAAGGACATGAGTGAGAGAACGGTGAATACTAGGAAATGCCTTTTAAGAAGTGGAGCTCAAATTGGCCCTTACGCAGAGGCTGAGGGTTCGGTTCCTGGAACAGGGGTCAGTGACGCGCTCAGGTAACAGCGCAGGAAACATGAATTCTCTCCTTAAGCCCCCAAGGAAGTGGGAGAGGGGGAAGTAGCCAGTTCCCGTGATTTCAGGCACTGTCTTGACGATTAGTATTTGAATTGTTGAGTCTTACTGTGTACCAGGCACTGAGCCCACCATATGCATCCTCACCCTAATCCTTACATAACCCTTTAAGGTTCAAACATCAGTAAGGCCTCTGCTCACTACCCATCTAAAATTGTAATCGCCTGTAATTACTGTGTACTTTTCTTGGACCTGTACATATAGCGGGAGTCAAGAAATAAAAGTTCCTGCCCTTTTGAAAATAACAATTTAGCAAAGAGAGAGAAAAACAGATGGCCCTTGAACAACACAGGTGTGTGTTGCACTAGTCCACTTATACACTAATTAAAAAAAAAAAATTACTGTTTGGGCTGGGGTTGGTTGAACCTGTGAATACAGAACCACCTGAAAGGAAGAAACAGGTATAGGGAGAACCAACTGTGATTTATTCTCGAGTTTAGGACTGCAGAGAGTCCATCCCCCTAATTCCCACACTGTTCAAGGATCAACCGTAATATGGTAGATGGCAAAATGCCTAGGGAAAAATAAGCAGAGAAGGGGTATAGTCAGTTCAAGTGATTGCAGCTTTAGAAAAACCGAGACAAGGCATGCTGGCTTTTGTTTCTTTCTCTTGTACTTCTGAAAACTTGGGACATAGAGGGCAGCCCTTCCAGGGCCAACCTGAGCCAGGGCTTGCAGGGCTTATTCTGCAGGCTCTCCCAGAGATTTTATTTGAGGTCAGTGAACAGGGGAATGTTGCTGATAATCAACTGCAGCTGTTCAGGGTTAAGGCACCCAGCTGACTGTATCAACAGCTGAAATTTCTCCCTGATAATTTGCAGACCTCTCAAGTATCTGGTCTCTGTGAGTTATATTTAAATATAGTCATCAAATAAAATCCTTAGGAATTAGGATTCCAGAGGGGACGAAGAAGCCTAAATTAGGAAATCTGGACTTTGTATGAAAGTATCTGTGTGTACTTGCCTGCAGAGATCTGGGTCTTTATCGGCTATATTCCTCTACCTCAGCAAAAATCCCAGAAGGATCCAGAATGTACCAAATATCCAATACTCAAAGTTTAAGAAAATATTGTTCTTCTGAAACCCCTGGTTCTGAGAAGTAGTGAGTCAGGGGTGTTCCTCTGGAAGTGCAGAGATACGTGTGCATACTTGGGTGCCCATTTCTTGACTAGGGGCTGCCTGCAGAATGCAGCCACAGCAGATGGGAACTGGTGTCTCACCTATGATGAAACCAGAGGGACCGCTGCTCTGTGAACTACTTTGGCCTTGCTCTGGTGTCCCAAGGAGGCCAATATGACATTGGCTAGATTTCAGGCCATTTGTCTCCATGTTGTTATTGTAGTCCATGTAGTCATCCTTCATGTTAATTAACTCCTAGATCTGATGTCAGAGGAGGCTGTCTACAGGAATTGGAACTTTTGTTCTTTTTTGAACTTTCTTGAACTTTTCCTCCTGGGAATGTTGGCACTCCTGATTAGGTACTAGACCCTTGGAGAGACTGATCTGACTTTAGGAAAACTGAGACCAGGCCTGATGACTTTTGTTTCAGCTTCTTGTCTCCTTGAAACTTGGAAGGTACAGCAGCCCTTGATGTGTATTTCCCAGTTCAGCTCCAGTTTTCGCTCTCCCTGGGTCCCTATAGATAGTTTTATCTTTGAGGATGGAAGAGGTTGGGATCTGAAGGCCTCTTCTATCTATGAAGCTGCAGGTGTCTTCTTACCTCCTGCTGGATGAACTTTGGGATGGGGAACAAGGATGGCAGGTTGTTTCTTGAGAGGGTTTTAAGTGCAGAGTGGATGTTCTGGTACAGGCTTCTTAGAGGCATCAGAGATGCCTGAGGGATACAGATACTTGCCAACTTATGCTCCTATCTTGATACTATCTTTCAGTTCTTTCTGAGCATCCTCAAGCAGTAATTTTTCCCAAAAAGGGGCAAGGCCAAGCAGGAGTCCTAGCACATGGAAGAAGAAGAGAGCTGAAGAGGTCAGGCTTCCTTGCCTGGGAGGTGGCAAGAGTTGTCTCCCAGGCATGGTCTTTCTAGGAGCTGCTCCATGGTATTTTGTAGAGGAGAAAAAACATTCATGCCATAAGAATTCGGGTACTATTTCTGTATGAATTGTTACTGAGCATTTCCAATATATGAAGAAGTCATATGAGGAGCAATGGTGACTTATCCTGAGGCACTTACAGCCAAGAGCATGAGGAATCTGAAATCAAAGAGAAAATTCCTAATCATTCAGAAAATTCCTCTTATTCTTCACTGATTCAGCAAATACTTACTAAGCACCGACCATGTGTCAGGCACTGATGTGGTTTATTTTTTCACCTGGACTCAAAGAATAAATCTCAGGCCTTTAAGCAAGCTTTGTAAGACTTTTCTATCCCTTCAATTTGAAGAATGTTCTTATCATGTATCTTAGGGAATGTGGCAGGCCCCTCTTGGAGAGTACTCTAAAAGTCCTTCAGGAGACAACTGTATTTAATGAGAATATACTGGCACAAAGAGGCCACTAGAACTCAAATTACACATCAAACGGACATCTCTGATATGCTTCATGGGTACTTTCAAGGACTGTATCACTAAAACCTACCCTCATCAATATTCCTAGTTAAGGACATCACCAAGATGAACAAAGCCACTTCACCATCGCTGATATAATAAATTTGACAATTTGCATTTAGAGCAGATATTGTGAGAAAGTCTATAGACCTCCTATACATCTTTAAATTGTCCTAGGTGTGTCCTGCTCAATGAACTCTCCTTAATCTTTATTAGAAGCTTTATTTAACAATTAAGATATTTTCTGCATTTACTACTTTAGAGTTCTAAGCATACTGTTTAGGAAAGTATATTCAACCAAGAGTCAAAACTAAGTTATTAATAGGTTTTATATAACCAGCAGTTAACAACCTGTCTTCTGATTCCGATTCCTGAAGTAATTGCAGTCCTAGCCTTTCTCTCCTGCTTTATTCATCTCAGCCTTCAAGATTACCAAGCTCATTTCCTTTCCTTACACACATTTTAATTGAGTTGACAGGCATAAGAAAGACTGGTTAATATGAATGAAAGATTTGGCTGCATAATTTATAGATCCAGGAATAAGACACCTTATAGGACTCCTGAAGGGACACATGTATTGAGTCTCTGCTCCCTGGGAGACTCTTTCCCTTCAAGCTATGTGACTTTTTTACACTTGTGTAGTGTGGAGGGTTGCATATTCTAGAGATAGCCATCTAGGACCTTGCCTCCACTCCCTTGTCTTCTGCATGTCATATGGGCATTCTATGAAGCCAGTTTATCCCTTTCATATTTATTATTTTAACCTGGTTTACTTAATCTTTCTATTCTGATTTTTTTTTTTTAGTGTATTACATGAAAGTCAAATCACTTAAAATTGCTTGGTCTCTTAGTGAAGGGCAAGACCACTTTTCATATGTGCTAGCCAAATCCACACTCAACAAATAATTACCAAGCATCTTCTTCATAATACATTGGTTGAATAAATATAGTATTTTTCCATTCTCTCTCCATGAAACACTCCTCTTTTACTCCTTAAGCTGCTCAGTTCATTCTTTATTTCACTTCTTTGAGTGGCTTCTTCTCACCATCTCCCAGATTAAATGACCCTCATGTACACATTATTTCCTGCAAAATAATAGTCATCACATTAAATCATTTATTTGTTAAATGTTTATCTCTTCTTTTGTAACATAAGCTCCATTAGCAGAAACTGTATCTGCCTTCTGCATCTAGCACAGGATTTTTTACATCATAGATGCTTATAGGTATTCACTAAATGAATAGTATGTTAGTTTAAAATCTCTGATATGATAGACAGTTTGTCAAGTACTGAGAATTCAGTCTTTAATAATTAATTGAACACCTCAAAGTACATAAATCTTGCACTAATATATATAAAATGGGCTTCTTTGGTATCTCAGCTGGTAAAGAATCCTTCTGCAATGCAGGAGACCCCAGTTCAATTACTGGGTCGGGAAGATCTCCTGGAGAAGGGAACGGCTGCCCACTCCAGTGTTCCTGCCAGGAGAATCCCATGGACAGAGAAGCCTGGTGGGCTGCAGTCCAAGGGGCTGCAAAGAGTCAAACACTACTGAGCAACTAAGCACATTGCAGTAATAGTGAAGGGACTAAAAAAATTATAGAGCACCATCCCAACTCTTAAGAAGTGTTCTGTAAAACAAATGGGACATTTTCACACAACTAATTAAATATCTACAAAAAACTCAAGTACCAAAAGAGTGAGTGAGTGAGGAAATGAATGATTAACTGAAATGAATAAGGGGTTCATTTTAGAGTTGTATAGACCTGGCTTTAAACTTGGGCAAATAGTCAATGTCTCACAGCTTCAGTTTTCACATCTAGAAAATGAAAATTATAAATGTTCCTATCTTGTAGGGTTGTTGTAAGGAATAAATGAGACAATGATCATAAAACACTTACCAGAGTCAGGCATATATCACACAATAAATGTTTATTATTTAGCAGTAGCAGTAGTAGTATAGTAGTATATATAGTATACTATATAGTATTAAATACTATAGTATACTAAATACTATATAGTATTTAGCAGTAGTAGTATAATTAGGTTCCTGAAAAGAGGCAAGGTGGGATGATTTGATGATGGGGCTACAAATAGCATATCCTTACATTCTCAAATAGACTAGGGAAGGGACCAACTGCTAAAGACTAATGCTGCAATGATTATGTTAGATCAAGAGTTCTTAAACTTTTAGGTGTCAGGACTGCCTAATATACTTAAATATTAGTTAGGACTCAGGATTAGGGTTCTCCAGAAAAAGAGAAACTCTATGTCTTTTTTTAATAGATAAATAGTTATATATGCGCTCATCTCACACGCTAATAAAGTGATGCTTAAAATTCTCCAAGCCAGGCTTCAGTAATACGTGAACCATGAAATTCCAGATGTTCAAGCTGGTTTTAGAAAAGGCTGTGGTGATCATCCAAATGGTAGGGTTTCTATTTTCTTAGATGCTGTTGTCTTCAATCAGATGCCTGCCATCACCCAGATTCCTTCATAGAGATATTTATTTCTTTATACCAGCTTTGACTATCTAATGTCCTTCCATTTCACCCTGCAGGACTCTCTTGAATATTTCTTGCAGGGCAGGTCTAGTGATAATCAACTTCCTCAGCTTTGTTTACCTGTGAACGTCTTAATTTCTCTCACACTCCTGAATTACAGTTTTGTCAGATAAAGGACTCTCCGTTGACGGGTATTTTCTTTTAGCACTTTAAATATATTGGCTCACTGCTTTTTGGCCTGTAAAATTTCTGATGAAAATTCTTCTGATATTTTTTTGAGGATGTTTTGTACATGAAAAGTCACTTCTCTTTTGCTGCTTTTAAGATTCTCTACCTTTGACAGTAAATTAACTTTCAAATTGATTTAAAATAAGAAAAATTCTTTTATATTTAATTTTTACAATTTCCCTCACTTTTTTCTTTGTGTAGATCTAATTTCTATCTTGCTCCTTCTGTCTAAAAAATCTTTGTTGTTGTTCAGTCACTCAGTTGTGTCCAACTCTTTGCGACACCATGGACTGCAGCACTCCAGGCTTCCCTGTCCTTGACCATCTCCTGGAGTTTGCTCAAACTCATGTCCACTGCGTCAGTGACACCATCCAACCATCTCATCCTCTGTCATCCCCTTCTCCTTATGCCTTAAATCTTTCCCAGCATCAGGGTCTTTTCCAGTGGGTTGGCTCTTCTCATCAGGTGGCGAAAGTATTGGAGCTTCAGCTTCAGCATCAGTCTTTCCAGTGAATATTCAGGGTTGATTTCCTTAGGGATTGACTGGTTTGATCTTGCTCTCCAAGGGACTCTCAAGTCTTCTCCAGCAACAGTTTGAAGACATCAATTTCTTGGCGCTCAGCCTTTTTTATTGTCCAGCTCTCACATCCGTATACGACTACTGGAAAAACCATAGCTTTGACTAGATGGACCTTTGTTGGCAAAGTAATGTCTCTGCTTTTTAATATGCTGTTTAGGTTTGTCATTACTTGTCTTCTAAGGAGCAAGCATCTTTAATTTCATGGCTGCAGTCACTGTCCACAGTGATTTTGGAGCCCAAGAAAATAAAGTCTGTCACTGTTTCTATTGTTTCCCCATCTATTTACCATGAAGTGATGGGACTGGATGCTATGGTCTTTGTTTTTTGAAGTTTTTCCTTTATGATCAGCTTTGTTTTTCTGGAAAAATCTTTACTTTACTTTCATTTTCTGGTAGATATTACTGCTGTATATGGAATTCTGAGTTGATAATTTTTTCTTTTAGCGTTCTAAAGATGTACTTCCATTGTCTTCAGGCTTGTGTAGTTTCTGACGAGAAATCTAGCAAAACTCTATTTGTTCTTTGGTATATGATTTTTCTTTTTTCTCTGCTGTCATGATTTTCTATTTATATTTGATTTGAAGCAATGTAACTATCATGTATTTAGGTGTGCTTTTACATTTTTAACATAATTGTTATTTATCCTGCTGAGATTCTCTGGGATTATTGGATCTACATTTCATTAATTTTCAAAAGTCCTTGGCCATTTTCCTTTACCTTCTTCTACCTCATTTCTCTTTCTTCTACTGGAACTCCAGTTACTTGCATGTTATACTGCTAGTATGTTTCATAGCTCTTGGAGGCTCTATTCTCCCTACTTCTCCACCCCTTATCTTTTTTTTTTTTTTTCCTTTTGGTGTTTCTGTTTGGAACATTTCTACTAATGTATTGACAACTTCACCTATTTTTTATTCAATTCTAGTCTGCTAATGAACTTGTCAAAGAACTGCTAATGAACTTAACTTCTGATATTGTACTTTTCCTAGCATTTCCACGAATCTATTTTTAAACCTACATCTCTGAAATTCCCCATTTCTCTATGCATGTTGTCAACTTTTACATTTTGTCTTTTATTAATCACAGTTATTAACATCTTTTTTTGTGTGTGTTCCAATATCTGAGTCATCTCTGAATCTGGTTGTGTTATCTCTTGATGAAAGTTGGTTTCTTTCCCCAGCTTTTCTGTGTGTCTCAGTTTTTGACTAAACGTCATATAGTATAAAACAGAAAAGAGTAAGGTAGATATTGCTTATGCCCAGATATGGGCACATCTCTCTTTATATCAGAGATAATAATAATGTGTGGGTATTTTGTAAGAAAGGATTTGTTCTTTGCCTTGAGTTCCTGAGACGGGCTTCTAAACCCTTGAAATTTCCTAAGTGACAGGAATGTGTTTATTAATTGTGGTGGGTGTAAAGGGATTAAAGTGTTAAGGCTTTGAGCCACATGATATCAGCTTGAGTTCCTGACCACTGGAGAGGTGGCAGGGGCTGAAAATTGATTTAAATCACATGGTCAATAGTACAATTAATCATGCTTATGTAATGAAACTCCAGTGAAAACTCTGAACATTATGGTTCAGCTGAACCTCCTGATTGGTGAGCACTTCAGTGTGCCGTGGAGAGAGGGTAATGCATCCTGACTCCATGGGGAGTGGGGTGGAAGCTCTATGTTTGAGATCCTCCAAACTCTTGCCAAACGTATTCTTTACTTGGCTAAATCTTATTTGTATCATTACAGCAAAACTATTCAAAAGTATAATGTTTCCTGAGTTCTCTGGTTTGTTCTAGTGAATTATCAAACCTGATAAGTTTGCATCAACTCCCAAAATTGTGGTCAGTTGGTCAGAAGTGTGGGCAGTCTGAGTACACCTTAATTGATGGCAGCTGAAGTGAGGGAAGTTTTGTTGGGGATAACTTCAACTTGTGGAGTTTGAATTAATTCCAGTGGATAGCATTATATGACTAAATAACTTCTTGGCACAAATGGCCAAAAAGTACATGAAAAGGTGCTCAATATCAATAACCATCAGGGAAATACAAATCAAAACCACAATGAGATAACACCTCACACCTGTTAAGATGGCCTTTATATTAAAGAAAAAAGAAAATGAGGTAACTAGTGTTGAGAAAATTTGGAGAAAAGGAAACCTTTGTACATGGTTGGAATGTAAATTCATTTAACCATTATGGAAAATAGCACAGAGATTCCTCAGCACTCGCATTCCCCAAATGGAACTACCATGTAACTCAGAAATCCCCCTTTTGGGTATATATCTGAAGGAAATGAAATCAGTATCTCAGAGACATCATTAGAGCATTATTCATAATCATCAACAGGTTGTGAAAAAAACCTAAGTGTTAATGGATGAATGGATAAAGAAGATGTGAGAAAATATAAACATGATATTATTTGGTCACTTCTTGGAAGGAAATCCTGTATTTGTGACAACAAAGATGAACCTGGAGGATACTGTGCTAAGTGAAATAAGCCAGAGAGAGAAAAACTGTATGATTTTACTTGTATGTGGAATCTAAAAAAAGTCAAACTCAGAAGGAAGAATGGTGGTTACCAAGGGCTAGAAGGTGAGAGAAATAGATGCTGGTCAATGAAAACAAACTTTCAGCTATAAGGTGAATAAAATCTTCAAAATTTAATCATTATAATAGCAATCATGCCTTTGGATTCTATTTCGTCATAATTTGAAAATGACTTAAACAGATATGAATATTCCTAAAATGAAAAACATGATGCACAGTAGCTTTTCTATGGAATTTCTATTAACTAGCAGAAATTTCTATTTCTAGACACTCACTCTATAGGTTTATAAAAATAAATGTTATGTATTGGGTCTTTATTTGTATTATACCCACTCTAGTACTCTATTCTGTATAGAAAATGAGCTATGATGTGAGCAAGACATCCAATAAAGGTGTTGCTGTTCAGTTGCTCAGTCATGTCCAACTCTTTGTGACCCCGTGGACTGCAGCACGCCAGGCTTCCCTGTCCTTCACCACCTCCTGGAGTTTGCTCAAACTCATGTCCATCAAGTCAGTGATGCCATTCAACTATTTCATCCTCTGTCACCTCTTCTTCTCCTGCCCTCAGTCTTTCCCAGCATCAGGGTCTTTTCTAATGAGTAGGCTCTTTGCATCAGGTGGCCAAAGTATTGGAGCTTCAGCTTCAGCATCAGTCTTTCCAATGAATATTCAGGGTTGATTTCCTTAAGGATTGACTGGTTTGATCTTGCTCTCCAAGGGACTCTCAAGTCTTCTCCAGCAACACAGTTCAAAGCCATCAATTCTTTGGTGCTCAGCCTTTTTTTATTGTCCAATTCTCACATCCATATATGATTACTGGAAAAACCATAGCTTTTACTATACAGACCTTTGTCGGCAAAGGGATATCTCTGCTTTTTAGTACACTGTTTAGGTTTCTCATAGCTTTTCTTCCAAGGAGCACACATGTTTTAATTTCACAGCTGCAGTCACCATCCACAGTGATATTGGAGCTCAAGAAAAGAAAATCTGCCACTCACTGTTTCCATTTTTTCCCCATCTATTTGCAATGAAGTGATGGGCCTGAATGCCATGATCTTAGTTTTTTGAATGTTCAGTTTTAAGCTAGCTTTTTCACTCTCTTCTTTTACCTTCATCAAGAGGCTCTTTAGTTCCTCTTTGCTTTCTGCCATTTGGGTGGTATCATGTGCATATCTGAGGCTATTGATATTTCTCCCCTCAGTCTTGATTCCAGCTTCTGATTCATCCAGCCCAGCATTTCTCATGATGTATTCTGCACAGAAGTTAAATAAGTAGGGTGACATTATATAGCCTTGACATACCCCTTTCCCAATTTGAACCCAGTCTATTGTTCCACGTCTGGTTTTAATTGTTGCTTCTTGACCTGCATACAAATTCTTCAGGAGGCAGTTAAGGTGATCTGATATTCCCATCTCTTTAAGAATTTTCCACAGTTTGTTGTAATCCACACACACAGTCACAGGCTTTAGAGTAGGTCAAGGAAGATTTTTTTTTTTTTCAGGAACTCTCTTGCTGTTTCTATGATCTAACCAGTCCATCCTAAAGGAAATCAGTCCTGAATATTCATTGGAAGAACTGATGCTGAAGCTGAAACTCCAATACTCTGGCCACCTGATACAAAGAACTGACTCATTGGAAAAGACCCTGATGCTGGGAAAGATTGAAGGCAGGAGGAGAAGGGGACAACAGAGGCTGAGATGGTTGGATGGCATCACCAACTTGATGGACATGCGTTTGAGTAAGCTCTGGGATTTGGTGATGGACAGGGAAGCCTGGCATGATGCAGTCCATGGGGTCACAAGAAGTCTGACATGACTGAGCAACTGAAATGAACTCAACTGAACTGAACAGATGCTGGCAATTTGATCTCTGGTTCCTCTGCCTTTTCTAAATCCAGCTTGTACATCTGGAAGTTCTTGGTTCACATATTGTTGAAGACTAGGTTAAAGGATTTTGAGCATTACCTTGCTAGTTTGTGAAATTAGCACAACTGTGTGGTAGTCTGAACACTCTTTGGCACTGTCCTTGTTTGCGATTGGAATGAAAACAGACCTTTTCTAGCCCTGTGGACATTGCTGAGTTTTCCAAATTGGCTGGCATACTGAGTGCAGCACTTTAACATCATCTTTTAGGATTTCAAATAGCTCAGCTGGAATTCCATCACCTCCACTAGTTTTGTTTGTAGTAATGCTTCCTAAGGCCTACTTGACTTCACAGTCCAGGATGTCTGACTCTAGGCAAGTGACCACAGCAACATGGTTGTCCGGGTCTTTAACACCTTTTAAAAAAAAAACCCAAATGACCATTTTTGTACAGTTCTTCTGTGTATCTTCTCACTGTCTTCTGCTTCTATTAGGTCCTTAGCATTTCTGTCCTTTATTGTGCCCATCTTTGCATGAAATGTTCCCTTGGTATCTCTTAATTTCCTTTAAGAGATCTCTAGTCTTTCCCATTCTATTGTTTTCTTCTATTTCTTTGCACTGTTCACTTAAGAAGGCTTTCTTATCTCTCCTTGCTATTCTTTGGAACTCTTCATTCAGTTGGGTATATCTTTTCCTTTTCCTTTCACTTTTCTTTTCTCAGCTATTTGTAAGGCCTCCTCAGACAACCATTTTGCCTTCCTTTTTCTTGGGGATGGTTTTGGTCACCACTTCCTGTACAATGTTATGAACCTCTGTCCATAGTTCTTCAGGCATTCTATCAGATCTAATCCCTTGAATTTGTTACATCCACTGTATAATCATAAGGGATTTGATTTAGGTCATACCTGAATGGCCTAGTGGTTTTCCTTACTTTCTTCAATTTAAGTCTGAATTTCACAATAAGGAGCCAATAAAGTTAAATTGTGACAAATGTTGATGATCAAATAATTGACAATATCACTGTTTAAAATGTATTATTTTTCATTTATCTGAGTAATACTGAATTACTGTTTTGTTATAGTAAACATAGTAGCATTTAAAGTCAGAAAGTGAGACAGCATTAAGTCAGAAATTAAAAGAAAAAAATGAATTATATTGCAGTGTTGCAGGGAGGCTGAGTTAAACCATTCAGGAGTTTAGCTGGGTCTGGCTTTTCTTTTCATTTTCAATGTACTATAGGCTTCAAGTGCCTGTATTTTTTAGTTGCTGTTACCTTATGCTTGTAGTGGGGTTTGAAAAGCTTGAAGTTTTTTCTATGTTCCTGCTTTACCTCCATTTGCAAGCATCCCTGTTTGCCTTTCCCATGGGGGTGGGGTGGGGGAGTGCAGGGAAGGGGTGTCTCCATGCTTCCCTACCCCAGTGGTTAACTACTGCTGCTTATTACTTGGTGCTAGACTCGTTGTTGAGACTTGGGTGGTCTTTTGTCCTGACCCAGCCTAAATTTTAGGCCATGTTTCTTCTTCCTGGAGTTGGAGATAGGGCTTTCTTATGCCATGGTAGTCAAACTGCCTCATATCTGTGGTTGATTTTTAGCAGGAGTTTGCTCCTTTTCATTAGCTTACCAGACATCTGCTTTGCGTAGGTGTAGGATTTCTGGGCCCAATGTCATTTTTGGCCTCCCTCCCAGGAGACAGGGTTTTTATTTCCATACTTCCCTCAGTGACACTGGACTCTACCTGTATCACGGTAGACTATTTCCTATCACTCCTGTCCCCAGCACAGACAGCTAGGTTTTCTGTTCCTTCCTTAGATACAATGGAATTTTGTCTGAGCCTTCGAAGTAAGAGGGCTTGCTACCCCTGCTCTAGCAGCCTAAGACCTTTAAAAAAAGGGTCTGGGAAAGCAGGTGAGGCTTCAGGCATGTCACCCAGTAGCAGCCTGTCATCTCCTATTTGCCTATGCCACAAAGGTATCTCTTCAGGTCTCCTGCCCTGCTCCCAAACTTTCTTGTATTTGGTAAAACTCTAACTTCTAAAGTTCCTAAATATTCTGACATGGAACTCACACTTCACCTTTAAGAATGTTAAAATTTTAGTTGATTTCTTCCAGCCACTTTTGTCTCTTGTGCTCTTAAAGATAAAATGGTTTATTTCATATACTGAGTCCCATTGGTTTATTTGGTTATCCTGAGGCCCCAACTATCTGATAGGCTCAAGAAAAATGATTTTCATAGATCACTTTGCAATTTTTTGTTGTTAAGATGGAAGAAACATTCTCATGGAACTTTTTATATTCTAAGTGAAACCAGAACTCTCATCTCCTTATTCTTACAAATGAATTTTACTCATTTTCTAAATTATGAATAAAAATTACATTAGAATTTTGACTAGAATTTTACTAAATTTCAGAGGGATGAACATTATAGTTTGGTCTTTCCATCCAGAAATACTGGTATTTCTACTCATTTATAGAAAAAAGCACACTCCAGATTTCTTATGATATGGAGTCAATGATTTAATTGATTTTAATGTAAATTCTGTATTATCAAAACACAAATAGAGGTGGCTTTTGGTATTAAAACACAGAAATAATAGCAAAATTCAAAATTATTAGGCTAGAACCTAATAATCATGTAGATATTGAGAAGCATAGCAAAAATTAAAATTATTTTAGTTCTGAGACGCCTAGGAGACAAGACCGAAATGGAAATAGTATGTTATATTGTTCTCTTAGTTTAATAGAAAGAATGCAGTTTTATTAGCACAAATTTTTCTGGCATTGAATCCCAAGCGCTTTTTAAATGTAGTTACTTTTAGAAATAGGAAGGCAGAAGCTGAATTCAAACACTGGTAGAAAATAGTTAATTGTCTTTCAGTTGACCATTTCTTTCCCTCACCTTAATAAATTCCAAGAGCACATTTCCTGTGAATGCATGTACATTTGCTAAGTCATGTCTGCTTCTTGGAGATCCCATGGACTACAACCCTCCAGGCTCCTCTGTTCATGGGATTTTCCAGGCAAGAAAACTGGAGTGGGTTGCCATTTCCTCCTCCAGGGGATCTTCCTGATCCAGGGACTGAACCTGTACCTCCTGTGTCTCCTGTATTGCAGGCAGATTCTTTACCACTGTGCTATCTGGGAAGCCTATTTAATAGAAAAATCAATAAATGTGAAAAGTTGAAGTAAACCTGACAAGTTTTTCAGAACAATTGTTGAAAATATTTATTTAGAAAACACCTTTTAGTTGGAAAACAGCAGAAACAAAAAAGAAATATCACATTTCAAACATATATTACCAACAGAATACAATGCTGAGTTTAGTTTCATAATAAAAGCCACACCAATTTGTATGTGTGGCCAAGGATGGAGGTGTGGAAAAAGAAAAGAATTGAAATTGAGGTAGAAAATAACTCTTTGCCTATTTCCTTCAAGTCTTGTTTGGAGAAGAACCTCTGGAAAACCATGAGTTAAGGATAACACTAGTCTACTAGCATGTCAGAGGTAGAACCAATATAATCTCTAAATATAGATATGTCATTCCTCCAGGTAACTCCTTTAAGGTGGTTTGGTTCCACCAATGAATAAAGTTCCTAATTCTACACTAAGTTCATCCTTTGGGACGTCAATATCATCTCCTGCTTCTTCCCCAAGCTTCTTCCACCACGGTGCTTGTATATGTTTCAGGGTGGTAAGATGGGCCTGCTTGGCTTTGGCTGCCACAGGCCTGGATCTACTTAGGAAGAGCTCAGGATCTTTTCCTTCTGCCTCCTTCAGACTTGGTGCTTCTGTAGTAACAAAAAATAAACAGGTGAGTGGAAGAGTTCCGTACCAAACAACAAAAACTGAGAAACTGCAGAGCTGGAACTCTGCAATAGCAGCAGAAACTAGATTCTAACTCTGAGCCTAGTATTGCCAGCTGTAGTTGGCATGTGACTATTCACAAGATGTAGCCCATTCTTCTATGTTTAAAGGGAAAGAACAAAGAGGTAGATTTTTTTTTAGATGGTTTGTTTAAAAGAGTAGGAACTTTAAAAAAAACAGCAGAATTCTTACAGATGAGAGGTTCAGTTCTAGCAACCCATCCATTAAAAAATACAAAATTTACAAGTAAATGGCACTAAACAGAGGACCCTGATGCCTTCTGCTCCGCAAATAATAAAAGTGTTTCAGAACCCATCTGGCTTCATGGGATGGGATCTCTCATTTAATGTACCAGCAGTTGTGAGAAGCAAGTGAATTAATTTTTGTGAAAACAATTCATTAAAAATATATAATGGCACCATAAAAAATATATATATATATATAATGGCACCATAAAATACTGTCATTATCTACTTTTAAAGTAGGCTTAAGAAGCTTTTCTTACTATATAACAAAGTCTGGCTAGTAGGGCTCAGCATCTTTGAAATTAATAACTTTGTCTGAGTTGGTACATATGAATGATAGAAAGGCTGAGGGAAGCAGTCAGGAAGGTTAAGGGATATGCATCAGTTGAAAACATTGTGTGCTGATATGATCCAGAAGTAGAAATTTCTGAGGATAGGAAGTGGGCTAATAGACCACTAAATGCTATTTTCCTTCTGAAGATTATGGCTGTCACCAAAATCTTGCATAGGTGTTCCTTTTAGGAAACAGAAATGGAATAAGCACATACTCATCAACTGTTCAATGTTGGTGCTGATCTGGGCCATCAGTGCCTCCCTGTGCTGTTGAGCTCTCTCTTCTAGAGCCCTGCCCATGAAGTAGTGTTGCAGTCGTTCTTGTGCTTGGGAATGGAGCTCCCTGCTGCTGGTCACATCTGATATCTGAGAACCCTGGGAACAAAAGACAAGAAAATTGTTACATGAAAGACACATATATCAAAGTGTGTTTCACTTTTAGTAGTTGCTGCATGTGAGTTCAGTAGCTGTGGCTCCCGGGCTCTAGAGCACAGACTCAGTAGTTGTGGTGGATGGGCTTAGTTGCCCCATAGCATGTGGGATCTTCCTGGACTAGAGACTGAACCCACGTCTCCTGCACTGGCAGGCAGATTCTTTACCACTGAGCCATCAGGGAAGCCCAATCTTGTACTCTTGAACAAACATTAAATAACTTCTTAAAAGCAGATTCATTGAAAATGCAGGTGGGCAAGATTCTTTTTGATATACTCCTATACCTCACTTCCTCACATAGTGTAGTATTCTGGGAGAAGAGGTAAGATTGAGGAATCAGTGAAAGTTACAAATGGTTTGGTAAAGACACTGGCCTGGAGGAGTAATAGGACCAATCCCTTTGTTCTGAACCCCACCTGAGAAACTGCCTTACTTCTTATCCTATTCCTTCTCTCAAACTTATATAAGCCAAAATGTTATACAGCCTCTAATTTCACAGAACAAGGGACAGAATCATTCAAAGGATCATATTCTTCTGGCTAGTTAGCTACTTTAAAGGGAACTGACCTAATTATTAATATTTAGAACAAGGATGACATAACCTCAACACTGAAACTGATAAAGTTTCTAACACTACAGTTTTCTCAGGTATTCCAGTTCCTGGATCATGGATGCTGCCTTGTTCTAACTAACATCCTACTTGTCAGCCACAGAGTAACAGCTGTACTAGAGCATGGCTAAAGAGGCACTTCTTTTTTAAATAGGAGAATGCATCAGAATCACGCACAGTGCATTAATAAAAAATAGAGATCAAAGCCCTAAACCATAAGGGCTAAAATTACAAAACTCTTAGAAGAAAAGATAGAGGAAAAGCTTTATGATATTAGATTTGGCAATGATTTCTTTAATATGACACTGTGAAGCTACAGACAACAAAAAAAAATTAGACAAATTGTACTTCATCAAAATGAAAAAGTTTTGTGCATCAAAGGACACTATCATAGAGTAAAAAGGCAGCTCACAGAATGGAATATTTACAAATCATACATCTGATAAGGAATTAATATCCAGAATATACAGAGAACTCCTAAAACTCAACACTAAAAAAAAAAAAAACCTTATTAAAAATGGGTAAAGGACTTCAATTGAAATTTCTCCAAAAAAGGAGATAAATAGGCAATAAACACATAAAGAGATGTTAAAAATCACTAATTATTAGAGAATGTAAATAAGCCCAAATCACAATATCACTTCATGAGGATGTGAAAATAATAAATGTTGATAAGGATGTACCAACAGTCTTGCTGATGCAGTATGGAAAACCACTAAGTGAAATGTCCTTTACTACTGACTTTACCTTTATGGTCCACGCAATTATAAGACTCCAAAGCCATAGTAAAGCCATGGTAATGCCGTGGTAAGGCTACGATAAAGCCATTGCATTACCTTATGCCAACAATAAATGTACATATACAACTGAGACTTATTTGTTGGTGAGTATCACACACTGCAATAATCAATAATCACAAAAGCCTACACACTGGATGTCTTCTGATATAGTCATCCACTTGTTGTTTCAGTTCAATTCTGCGTGCATCAGTGAGTTCTCTGAGTCCAGGCCAAGGAGCAAATAGTTTCTTTTTCTTACGGCATTTTGCCAGGAATTTAAGAGTCTGGGGGAAAAAAAAAAGATGTGTGATTTTTCTTCCCTGATAGAACTATTTTCTTCCTACAACAATATATAGTAGGGACAACACTGTAATAGTTGTTAACTCATAGGGTGTATAGAGGGAGAGATGACAGATGGGACAGAGGATAATAACTTTATCATTATAATCTTTTGTAGTGTTTTAATATTTTACAAGGATATACTCATGTATTATTTTTACAGAAGGCAATAAAGAGAAATAAACAGGGAACCAGTTCTGGGTTCTAGTCTAAGTTCTAGTCCCTTATAAAACTGTTTGATTTTGGGCAAGTCACTCAATCTCCATAAGACAGGTTCTACATCTACAGAAAACAGGGATCCCCTATTGTACTTAGCCAAAAGATAGTAAAGATCAAGGAGACAGTAAATTAGAAAAAGTTTGGTAAACAAATGTGCTTCCTTTTGTTCTTCAGAATGAATTCCTGATAAGAAATCTTGTAACAGGCAAGATTTGGAGACAAGAAATTATTTTGCCCAATTTTTTTCACTCTTCTCCTTTGCTCTATGTTCACTTTATTAAAGGCAAAAGTTGGAAAATTATGGCCCACAGATAAAATTCAGCTGCTACCTGTTTTTGAGTAGCTGGAGAAGAATGATTTTTTTACATTTTGAAAGTGAAGTGCAAGTGTTAAGTTGCTCAGTCGTGTCCGATTCTTTCAGATCCCATAGACTGTAGCCTGCCAGGCTCCTCTGTCCATGGAATTCTCCAGGCAAGAATGCTGGAATGGGTACCTATTTCCTTCTCCAGGAGATCTTCTGACCTAGGGATTGAACCAAGGTCACCTGTACTGCAGGCAGATTCTTTACTGTCTGAGTCACCAGGGAAGCCCTTTTACATTTTATATGATTATAAAGTTCAAAAGGAAAAGAATTATGACACGTGAAAATTAAGGGAAATTCAAAATTCAGCATCTACAAATGTTTATTGAAACACAATCATGCTCATTTGTTTCCATACTGTCCACAATTTCTTTTGTGCTACAACCATAGAGCTGAAGAGTTGCAAGAAAACTGCATGACCTGCAACCTAATATATTTTACAATTTGATGCTTTCCAAAAATTTGTTGATGTAACTCTATCATTTAAATTATCAGTTTTAGAAGAACTGTTAAAAATTTACAGCTCTCTGCCGAGTTAGCCTGTCCTCTCCTCTCAAAGACATCAGCTTTAGTTCTTTCAGGTTTTTCTTCTGATGTTTATTTCCATCTACATTTTTGTGACTTTTTTCAGTAATAGGTATTATCTGTTGACTTTCTTATCTGAAAGGTAAGGACTTAGCTCTCTTTCACACATACTTTCTATATCTCTAAATATTCAATATTATTAAATCATAATTTTAGTTATGTTAATGTTCAGTGTTTACATTATGCCTACATAAAGGCTATTCATTTTATGACCATATAGTATGTGATGATTACTTTTTTCTTCCTTGCATATTTTAATACATTAGAAAAATAAGAAATTAATAATTCTAGTATTTTCCTTGATTATTTTTCTATGTATTTATCACTGATTATGCATAACAACTTCTGCCCTAATTGTTCACAAAGTAAAACATATCAGGCAATCTACCAAATTAATTTTCTTGGATATATATTCTGGAGCTTTTTGACCTGCTCCAATCTGAATCAATCGTTCTCTATGCTTGGTGCATAGCTGTCATCCTGATATCCCCATTCACCATCATCTTGGTGACTCTTCATTTTTCCTTTATGTTTTCTGGATTCCTTTCTTGAGTTATTCCTTTGTTTCAGAGATTTGTGATGCATAAATATACCTTTATAGTCTATCTTTATTTTTAACTGATGGTTTGGTTGGATGCAGAATTCTAATTGGAAGTCATTTTCCCTCAAACATGTGTCAGCCTAACTCCAATACCTTTTAGCTTCCAATTATGTTGTTGAAGAGTACTTTTGTTCCCAGTGTATTTCACAGTAATGTGAAATAAATGTGAGTATATTTCTGTCTTTGTATTGGACAGTTGGTTAGTCCTTTTGAATTAAACCACACGATACTTGGTTCTGGGAAATCAAACTATTTTGTTTTCTCTCCTCCAGTTTTTTTTTTTTTCTTCTCTGTTTCACATGTTTGGATATTTGATCTCTTAGACTGGTTCTCTTTTCTTTTTGCCCTGCTCTCTAGATTTCCCAAACCTTTTTTCCTATCCCTTTTATTATATCTTGTATTATTTTTTCTGGCAAATTTTATTGTATTTGTTCCCTGTTATACAGCATCTTGATTTTGTTTCATGTATAATTTTCTTTTAGCTCTCTGAGAAAATTTTGTTTCCATCAAGTAGTTTTATTCTGTTTGTTTGGTGTTAGCTTTCCTCAGATGTCCAGTGATACTTTGGGCTGTTTAGAAATGCTGAGGAGGAGGAAATGAGCAGGAGGGTAGGGTTAATCTACTATGTACTTCTTTTTAGGGCTACTGAACTGGGCTGTTTCATTGGAGCACCTCAATGTGAGTTTAACTATCTTCTTGGACTGTTCAGATTTCCTCAAGAAAATGCTTTCAACAGGGTTTAAGCCTGGGTGACAGCACTGAGAGCTGAGAAGTAAAAAGGGGTTGGAGGTTTTCATATCAGTATATAAACTTTCCTTAATATCTGTTTTCACTATAGTACTCAAGCCTGCAACTGTGTTTTCATTCTCCTATTGAGAGATTTTTCTCCTTTTCTTCTGTTCTTCCCTTTTCTTGATTTTTCTTCCTTATATTTCCTATCCTTCCTCTGCCTCCTGCTTTTAGTAGTACCAAGTCAGGTTTATGATGCTATGCTGGGAACTCAAAAGTAAAGTTTCCAGAACAGGGGAATTTTTGCCCTTAGACCAGACAAAGTTTACCTTGACATCTCTTTCTCTGTCTCTTCTTCATTCTTTGTTATATTAGGAATCTCTGAGATTATATCTATCTCCAAATGTTTTTTTTTTTTCAACTGCCAATGGTTTGTTTCAGTAAGTGCTTTTGCAGTTGGTCTTCAATGGATATGTATACATGGTACTTTTCTTCTATAATCAGGTAGCAAGAATTAGCTATCATTCTGGCTCTAGAGGAGATACAAGCAAACATCACCTTTCTGAGCTTCTTCTTTTTCTTTTTTGTAAAAGAACCAATAATTAGGTTTATTTGCTGGTGCCAGGAAGTATCTCACATTCATTGCTATAAAAACCATGTTTATCACTTTAGTGTGGAATTCTTTAGAAGCACTGGCAAAGTCAGCTTTGGAAATTGGATGCACTGAATATGAATAGGTGGATCACACAAATGGAAAATTCTAGAAGGCAGTCAGACCTGCCCTTGTGCTTGTCACTCGTTTCCAATATTTGATTTTCAGGTTTTGGCTCTTTCAAAGTCATTTTCCACGTTTCTGAAATCAAGAATGGTCTGAGACATCTCTTCATTTGTGTTCATCAAAAATGAACCTAGAGTAGAAGAAGACATTCAGAAAGTTCTAGCTGATGAGAATATTTTCTTCTACCACTAAAATGGTATGTATTCTGTAGTTCTTAGGCTTCCCTGGTGGCTCAGAGGTTAAAGCATCTGCCTGCAATGCGGGAGACCTGGGTTCGATCCCTGGGTCAGGAAGATCCCCTGGAGAAGGAAATGGCAACCCAATCCAGTATTCTTGCCTGGAGAATCCCATGGACGGAGGAGCCTGTTAGGCTACAGTGCACAGGGTCGCAAAGATTCGGACACAACTTCACTTTCACTTTCTGTAGTTCTTAGTTTGAAACAAACTCAGGCATATGTAAACAGCAAACAGTTATTTTCCTAGCATCCGACTCCCAAGGAGTATAAAACAAGTTTTTAAACTAGGATTGTGAATGATTTATAAAGACCAAATTTCAGATAAACAAATGCAATTACATCTCCCTCACCCATTGCAAGCTGTCATCAGCAATGACAATCTCTTTATTCAAAATATTCTTAGGTTTGGCTCTTTCACAACCATTTTTGAAGTTTTAGTTCTTTTTATCTTCTTTATTTTTTAAAGTTGAGGTACAATATTATTGACATACAATATTATATTAATTTCAGGTGTCCAACATAATGTTGGTATTTGTATATATTTGGAAATGGCTGTCACAGTAGGTATAGTTAACATCTGTCACCATACACAGTTACAGAATTCTTGTGAAAAGAACTTTAAAGATTTACTGTAGTTGTCAGTTAAATAGCATTGGCTAATGTCAAGAACTGAACTGACTTGATAAAAAAAATCTCGTCATAGTTTTGGTATCTCTGCAGTATATGAGGCTGTGTCCTTTCATGAGGGTCTAAGTTATGTTTGAAAATTAGTAGCACCTCATTGACAATAAACAGAAGATTACAAAAATTTGAAGTCAAGAAAGCATCACATTTTGGATTCTCTAAGGGTAAGTACACTTTTCCATGCTGAACAACTAGTTCTCTTAATGGCTCCTCAAGAATTAGGATGGAGTGGCTTCTCTCAGGATCTTTATTCTCCACCTGGACACTGTCACCTTCCCCCTAACACAGCTGTGTGATGAGGTTCTGTTTTTTGTTGCATATTATCAGGTACAGTATACACATTTCCAGATATGGTTCAAAGGGAGCTTGTCCACCCTTTAGGAATAGGCTGGGAATGCTTTGCTCCTTTGTCCAATTTGAAGTCCAAATGTAAGGTTGGTGTGTAGATATAAATCTTGGACTTGACTCCCAGGGCTTCTCCAGAAATAACAGCAATGGTCACACTATCCTTACTGGGTTTAGGGATTTCACTGCTTTTCAGTTCCTGGTACCAAGGCTTCACTATCTTCTGTGAGCTCCTCAAATTAACCCACAGTTGAAGGTCATGGACTGGCTCCTCTGAGCAAGGCGTCTCCTCATGCACAATGCCCCAGCCTGAGATCATCTAGTACAGGCCTCCTGAGTTCAACTGACCATGTCCATGGCAGTCTTCCTGGGCTATGCTACATCCCCCTTCCAGGAGGTAAGATATTGTTTCAAAACCTCAGTGTGGGTGATCAGGAAATCCGCCTGGCCTACTAACTTTAAATTCATCAAACAGTAAAAATGGAGCCAGATTTTAAAACTCAGGTCTGCCTGAGTTCTGCGGACCCATGCTTCAACCCCTTCTAACTGCTCCTGGCTGAGCACTAACAGGGTAACTTTGGAGGACACCATGTTGAAGGATAAAAAGAGAGCGTTTGGAGGCTTAGCAGATCGCAGTACTCTGCAAAAGAAACTTCCCTGGGAGTCTAAAGCCGGCCAAGGAGGGCAGGGTTCTGCTAACAGATCACTAGCACTGACCTTGCTTGGCCCTATTGATGCCCGGTACTCCCATGTTCTTGGGGGAGTTCTTTGAGCTTCTTAACAGATGTAGAAGCAAGAAAAGAAAATCCTGGAGCATTAAAAGGGTAAAGGCAGCTAATTCTTCAAATTTAATTCCAATACTATACTACTACAGAAATCCCTAATGAATTTAGGGATTTCTACATGAAATCCCTTATTCTACATGAATAAGGATGTGTAATTTGAAATTAGCCGGTTTACACAGAGTAAAAGGTAAAAAGAGGTGAAATTAGTATTTTACATGTACTGAGTTACATAAGCATAACTCAATATATGTAAAATATTAGCATTTCAACATGTAATCAAAATAAAAAATTTGGGACTTCCCTGGTAGTCCAGTGGTTAAGGCTTTGCACTTCTACTGCACCACTGCAGTGGGCATGGGTTTGATTCCTGGTCAGGGAACTAAGATTCCATATGACACGCAGAACAGGGAAAAAAAAAAAAAAAAAGGAGGTAGTCATGAGGTGAAGGTATTAGAAAGAACCCACAGGTTCCTCCTTTCACCATCAGTCTCTAACACTAGTGCTGTGCTATGCTTAGTTGCTCAGTTATTTCCAACTCTTTGTGACCCCATGGACTGCAGCCTGCCAGGTTCCTCTGTCCATGGGGATTCTCCAAGCAAGAATACTGGAGTGGGTTGCCAGGCCCTCCTCCAGGGCTAACACTGGTATCTATGGGTTAATCCTTAGATGGCCTTGCTTAGCAGAAGGTAAACAACATGCATGGATGTGATTCAGTGACAGAACAGGACCATCTATTGCAGACTTGGCCTGAATGAGAAAGATGTAGGCAGCAGACTATCTCTCCCAGAGTAGAGTACTACTCTGTTTTTTGAATGGTTTGAAAAAAACTTTGTAAAAGCTTAATCAGGGAAATCAACAGAGAGACTGTTCATAATCTATGACTGTGAAAAACTGAAACTGACCTATAATTTTACAATAAGGGATTATAAATCTAAATGCTATAAGACTGAAATCCTAATATGAACGTTAACTATATATAAGTAAACAACTATATATTAGGAAAACTAGATATTAAGTGAAATAGACAGTCTTGTGCTATAAAATATTACTATGCTCCAGATAAACCCCAGGAAAATCACTGAAGAACACCATTCTATAATTCAAGAATTATAATGATCTAATTATACCTAATATATTATCTATGCATTTAAAACATCCAATATGATATGCTGCACTTAAACAGGACTTTACAATTGAAAAAATACTTTCCCATAAATTAGGTCATCTGATCCACATAACAACTGAGTGAAAAAGACAGGGTAGATATTCATTCATGTATCAAGCACATGCGAGAAGTTGACAATAAATAAGACTTAGTGACTTATCCTTGAGATGCTCATAGTTCACGTATAAACAAAAAAAATTAACAAATAACAACACTGCATTTTGGTAAATGACGCACAAGGTTCTATCAAAGTAATAAAGACTGAATATCTAAATCATTTTGGCCCTAAGGAGGTTCTGACAGAGGAAGAAACTAAGGCTTAGAAAAAGCTAAGTGACTTAAGCAAGACTTTACAGCAGGTAAACAGCAAAAGTCAAGTTTGAACCCATGTCTCTGCCTACTAATCCAGTACTCTTTTTACTACATCAGACTTACTGCTCTCTGAAGTATGACAGCTGCTTTATATTCCGTAAGAGATGGCCTCTGTTGGCGAAATTTTTTCCTTTCCCTGTACCCTTTCCAATGTTTCTGGATAATCAGTGCTGATTTCTCTTCTATTTCCTGGTTATATTTTTCCACCTGACCTAAAAAGATGACAGACACTGTTACAACATACTCACTTCTATGCTTTCTCAAATTCTAGAATCAGGACAATCAAAGTAACAATCTTGTAGTCCTTTAATTATTTTCAATATGATTTTCCCAATTCTATTATTTTACAATGGTTATAAGATTTTAGAAACAAAGAGCTCCAAAAGTCTTCTCAGTTTATGCATCTTCTTTAGAAAAAAGACTCACATAATTATTTTGAGTCCTATAAATGAGGAAGGACTAAAAATCCAATAGCAAAAATATTTAGAAAAAAAGAATCATAAGTAAATAGTTAGAAAGTCATTCAGTACCACCAAAAGGAAAGGGCACATTGTGCATATACATTACCTACTCTGTATGGTTCTAAATTTCTCTTGAGTCACTCACTTGGTTCTACAGATAATTTTTAGTTTCTAGCAATTGGTCAGCATATATTCTAGGGTTCACAGTAGCTAATTTAATTTTTAAATTTATAAATTTAAAATATAAAAAAATTTTAATTTTAAAAATTAAAAGGGATATATTTGAGAGACAGTGCCAAATTCATAGGATTTAGTCGTGAACTACATGTGGAGGGAGGGGAAAAAATTCCAGGATGTCTCATAGATGGGACATTGAGTAGACTGCTGGTGCAATTACCTGAGAGATTAGGAACAGAAGTAGAAATCTGTGGGGACAGATAATGACTAGCTTTGGGGATGCCTGTGGCTATCTAAGTAAAGCTAATCAATAAGCACCTAGCTACAGAGCTGTGCTGTCCAATGTAGTAAGCACTAGTCACAAATGGCTACTTAAAGACAATAAAATTTAGGGCCCTCAAGTGCACTAGCCACATTTCAAGTCAACAGCTATCTCTAACCATTGGTACTGTACTGAACAGTGCAGACAAAGAACATTTTATTTTGTAAAAAGTTCTGTTTGGTAGGGCTGGTCTAGATCTTAGGAAAAAGGGTGAGGATGCAGACAAGACTTAACAGTGCTAAGCACTCATTTGGTAATTGAAGCTACAGTTATGGATGGGATACCCCAGGAAGAGCAATATGAGAATAATGGGGTAAGGAAGGAACCCTGGGATGGATCTATATTTAAGGGAAAGGAAGAAAAGTAAGAGGCTATTGAGGGATACTGGGAATAAGTAGTAGGAAGGGAGAGAAGAATAAAAAAGGAATGTTGAAAAGACTCAGATTTCCCAGGCTACACTTTAACATTAATTTCAGTTTTGTGTGTCAAAGATGGCAAGAAGGTGTCACCAGGTTTGTACTGAGGCATGAGTTAAGTTCTGAGGGCAGAATGTAGCAACGTAGCAATATTCTAACATCTTACTAAGTTCAAGGGGTTCCTTCTTTATGTCAAAGACATCTATCTTTAAGCATAAAATTTTATGTTTCACTGATTTATCTGAAAATTAAGAAAAATTAGTGGAGAGATTGCTCATCATCAACTAGTAAGTCTAATCAGAAAAAAATAAGAATTTTTTTTTTTTGACTGAAGAGATTTAGTAAGATTTACCTGAAAAAGTTGAAACAGGGCTAAAGGCCCACATTTAAAAATTAACTCATCAGGTAGCTAGGAAATTTGGTTTATCAAAAGCTACCCTATCAGTCTTATGCTTATAAACTGATAATGCCACACACCTGGATGAACTATTTCAAGCATACTCAGCCGTATTTCTCGGGAAAGTCTCATGGCTCTCTGCCTTTGAATTTGCAGCTGTAATCTGTGGTCCTCTTCTTCCTTCTGTCTACTTAGCTTCATTAACATCTTTGTTCGTTTAGATCTATGATGGAAACATTAAGTACACATAATTTTCATAATCATATATCTACTCAAGAAGTATATGAAAAAAGGCTTAACCTCGCTGGTAATCATATAAGTACAGAGAGCAAAAAAGATTTTAAAGATAATCCCTAGTGTAGTTACAACATGATGAAATAAGTTTTCATGTGCTGCGTATACAACATTTCTGAAGAAATATTTGGATATATGCATCAAATTTTTTTCTGGAGAAATATTTATGTATCAAACACCTTAAAAATCATAACCAATTAATTCCATTTCTAATACTCCTTAAGGAAAAATCTGATACATATGTCAATATTTATGTTCAAGGATTTTCTCCACATCATTACAATAGTAACAAGTTGAAAACAAACCATATGTCTTACAATGTTGTTGCTGTTTAGTTGATAAGTCATAGCCCACCAGGCTCCTTTGTCCATGGAATTTCCCAAACAAGAACACTGGGGTGGGTTGCCATTTCCTACTCCAGGGGATCTTCCTGACCCAGGGATTGAACCTGCATCTCCTGCACTGGCAGGTAGATTCTTTACCATTGAGCCACTAGGGAAGCCCATATTCTACAACAGTGAGTTATATAAATAAAGTCTGGTTCATTCACTGGATGGAATTCCATAAACTATGAAAAAATAAAAATTTCAAAGAAGTACTTAATGGGTTTTGTTCATTTAATTCAACCAATATTTATCTGAGTGATTGCTGCCTACAATCACTGTCCCTAGGGCAAACAAAGAAGAGATACAGTTATGCCTTTGAGATCAGTTTCAAGGGGAAGTTGAAAGGTAGTGGAATATGCCACTTTGGCATAAAGACTGTTTTGAGCTGGAGGCAAAAGAGAATGACGAAGCATAGAAAGAAGTCTTCCCAGAGTGTTTCACACGTTAAGAAATTGTTTTTGTTAATCTGTTTTTGTTTTTGTCAGTATAATCTTCATGACCCCAACCAATGAACCTAAAATAGAGAGAGGGAAAAATTGTTTTCTTCCGCTACAAGTCAAACAAATAAGATAACCTAAATACCAGCACCATGTTAGAGGTAGGCAAATTGTGAGCTATTCTGAGGGTAACTGAGAGGGCTGTTAGCTGCTTCAGAAAACCTTGCTGAGGAAAAGGGCAGAAAATGAAATTTTAACAGAAAATAAAGTTTCTGACCATGAAAAATGATTAAAAAAGAAAGCCCCAAGAAAGTGCTTTAAAAAGGGTGCGACTATAATAGAATACCTCTTGTTTAATCCGAAGCTCTGATGAATCTAGGTCCATGATTATGGGGGGTGGGCAGTCCCTCCCCCAAAAAAACATGGGAGAGGGAAATTACTCTGAGATAATGACCTGACCACAAAGAGACAGAAATAACCTTTGCAGAAAGCCCAGCTACAAAGGAAGTAAAAGAAATTTGCATAAACTGTTGCAACTAATAGAAGAGGAAAGGTGCTCAAGCCTGAAGCAAACTGGAGATTAAAAAATTAAAAACTCATTATAATGTGAGATATAAGCAATTTTGGCCTCATGGAAAATGCCTTTTAAGGGATATATTTATAACCACTCTGGTGTTGCTACATAAACAGTGGACTATTAATTAGATTCCATAGATACACTTCTAAGTGGACAAAATCTGTAATTCTAGGATACTTTTAAATAGAGATTTTTTAATATTGCAAAGGAAAATAGACTGGCAAATTTGGCAACTACTGTAAGACTAAACATTAAAGGTCTGAATCCATGGCACAGGGGCACCTTTAACTGTAAGAGGATGCACAGCTGAAAATGATAGCAGGTAGAATCCATGAGTGGTAACTATTCTACCTGAGTTCACTACAAAGGTAAAGCTATACCAAGAACATCTCAGACTCTTGTAAACAATATATTGTGACTCTCAAAATATCCATCATTTCTCAGATTTATTTCACCAAAGAAATAATTAATATTTTTAAAGAAATAGCAGGTAAGTTAGACAATAAACCTTGAGCAATGCCTGAATGGATTATACTTGCCTCTCATGCGTACTATTTATTTAATAGATCTGTCTGCCTAACTAGATATGTAAATCTTCAACGGCAAAAAATGTACATTTCCCTCCCTACCACATTCTCAGTGCCCAGTAACATGCTAAAAAAATTTCTATTATTTTAATCTTGTGAGTTACACAGACAATTATCCCACCTTATAGATGGGAAATTTGAGACTAAGGGAGGTAGGGAAACTTATCCAAGATCATTCAGCCCATAAGTTGCTGAGGAGGAATACAAACTCAAGTCTGTTTAACTGTCCCAATACCTACCATAGGCTCTGGAATATATTAGGCACTTGAAACATGTTTAAAAAATTACATGTTTAAAAATTTCATTGGTAGCTTTTTTGCTACCAACGAAACTCATGCCCAATGATATTAGTAACATTTTAAGTCTTCTCTGAAGGAAACTTTACCAATGAAAAGAATGTCCATTAAGGGACACAGCCAGAGTGGCTTCAATATCTACCACTAATCCATGCAGGTTCTTAGAGGCAACTGAAAGAAAACACACAAACGACTTAGCTCCTAACGTCATTAACGATAAAGCAGGGCCATCTCACCAGTGATTTTTCATGCAACCTATTTTAGTTCACTATTTTAAAACATGTTTGTAACTGAGAAATGCAGCTGCAGTTATTAAAATAGTTTCAGTTTTCTTAAAAAAAAAATTGACCTCTGGAATATGCAAGTGACACTTCAATGAACTAAAATTTAGCTTTAAGTTAGGTTACATGAAATCATCTCTGAGATGGCTCTAATTTATCAACGATGACCTAGGAGCTAAATCATATGTGTGTGGCGTGTGTGTGTATGTTCTTTTTATTGCCTCTAAGAATCTAGATGTAGTCTTGTAAAAACTGGGCCACATCTTCATTATTTCATTTTTAGTCTACTTGAAATAAATGACAAACTATGTCATATGTCAATGGCCAAATCCATCCATGACATAGTTACTGAGGAAAATCAGGTTAACATACTTCAGCTTTTTTATATTCATACATATTTTTACCATAATTACATTTGAACAATTATGGTAACTTTTGGTTTTAAGAGTTTAATGAGATATTGACCATTATTGGCTCCCTCTGTAGACCCGGTTCACAAAAGTCTTAAGTGAATAGGATTATGTACTTGTTACGTTAGATTCCTGTTTTATGTTATGTCCTCTGCTTTTGAAAGTATATTAAGGTTAACAAAGTGCTGGCACTCAGAAATGTATGAAGCAAGAATAAAAGAAATAAACTAGAATATTGAAAAAGAAAAAAAAAAACTAAGTTTTCACTCAGCTATACTCTAATAAGATAAATCTAGCCCTCTCAGATCATCAATCCTCTCACCCAAATTTTTTACCTGAAACTCCTCTGCAAAGTAATCACAGCAGATGGAAGCTTCTTCAATCTCTTTCTAGTCTGGAAACCCTTCCAATAAGCTTGAATCAAGCAAGCTGCTTTATGTCGTTTCTGAAATTAAAGGCCAGAATTAATTTAAAGACATCCCTAGGCAAGTTGTTTTTAGAAGTTTACTTCTTAAAATATCAGCCTGGGCAAGTATTAATCTCCATCTTTAATAAGTTGAGCAGAAGGCAACATTTATATAAACCCAGGACAGGGACAGCCTAAGAATATTAAACCTCATCTCCCAAAGGAGGCTCAGTTAGGCAATATCTAAAATGTATTCAAGATGCAGTCTGGTCAGCTTCAAATTCTCTCTGATTAATATCACTTCCATTCTCATTATAAGGATTTCACAATTTTGCTTATTTAATGCTTTAACATCTTTGCTTCACTTCTGATGCTTAGCTTCACTTATTCAAAGATACAAGAGTATGAAGGACTCTGTATAGATTTTTTAAAAAGGCTCTAGGGTTAAAAATTTAGACCATAAAACAACTTCTCTCATCAAACTATAGCTGCTCCGGATTTTAGGGGTGAATAAGTAAAGGAAGGGGGAGAGAAAGCAAAAGATTCAGGAGACTACTACTAGTCAGTGTTTTCAAACTAAATTGTTCACTGAAATTTTAGTAAATATCATGCAAATTATTTTTATAATTCAATACCTGGTCTTTTACTTCCTGATAGGCCTTAGGGCTTAAAAGACCAATGAGCTGTCTAAGTTCTTGACTAAACTCTGTCCCAGGTTCTTGTTTATTTAGTAGACTTCTAAGTCCTGAAATGGAATAACAAAGGCATAGCTATTAATAATAAAATATGATTTTGTTATCTAATCAGAATTAATTTGAGGTTAAAATGTCTAGTTTAGAAACAAATGAAAATAACAAGATTAATCACATGATTTTTCTTCTTCCTTTTCTCAAAAACTTCTAGATAGAGGTCTTTAAGATTTCTTGCTGTCCTAAGAGTTCTGAGGTATTCACTTGTGAGATCTGATGCAAAATCTGTGTAGTCAATACAGGGAGGAGAGTGGAATCATTATGGTAAGTCAAAGGGTAGAGTTATATACATATTTTTTCCTGTTCCAACATAAATACCTTATACGAGAACATTTTAAAAAAGATATTGAATATATACTGAGTAAATGCTTATCCTGTGGAAGTACTGAAGCAGGCTATTAGTTACTACTAATTAAAGGAAGTTATTATTAAATAAAAATATCAACAATGTATGTGATATGGGGTTAATTAATAGGCTCCTGAGCATTTATTACAGGAGAAGTGCTATAACATTAAAATACTGCACTTCCATCCCAAATTAAAACTGAGTAGTAATGTAAGTTACAAAGTAAGTACTATTTCTAAGGCATGGAGGAATGATTATTACAATGTATGCAATATACATAAGCAAGAGAATGGGCTTGGAGTGTACAACTGGGCTTCCATGGGGGCTCATATGCTAAAGAATCCGCCTGCAATGCAGGAAACCTGGGGTCCCTATATTGGGAAGATCCCCTAGAGGAGGAAATGGCAACTCACTCCAGTATTCTTGCCTGGAGAATACCCATGGACAGAGGAGCCTGGCAGGCTGTAGTCCAGGGGGTTGCAAAGAGTTGGACGTAACTGAGTATCTAAGCACAGCATAGCAATATATGGGTCTTTCCATGTCTCAAGTTCTCAGCAGTTTTAATAACTGTAAAATACCTTGAGGCAACTGAATAAGTTCTACTGTTGAGAAAAGAAAGGGAGACAGATTAAGATAGAATTCCTTTATAATGAACTCTGTTGGACATTCACATTTCTATAGAAGAAATAAAATTACAGAAATAATATGTATCTAGCACAGTATCATCTAGAGAGTTTTATTACTGGCACTTTTCTCCCACAAAGTTCACAGTAATGACTCAGGTAAGGTAAGTCACTCACCTCTGTGTGTATTAAGTCACTTCAGTCATGTCCAACCGACTCTTTGCAACCCTATGGACTGTAGCCTGCTAGACTCCTCTGTCCATAGCATTTTCCAGGGAACAATACTTGAGTGAATTGCCACGCCCTCCTGCAGGGGATGTTCCCAACCAAGGATTGAACCTGCATCTCTTGTGTCTCCTGCATTGGCAGGTGGGTTATCAGTACTACCCGGGAAGTCCATTAAATATATCACATTGTATTCTAATTCTTGAAATTTTATATACAATATAGTTAGTTGCTCAGTTGTGTCTGACTCTTTTGTGACCCCATGGGCTATAGCTTGGCTAGGCCCCGCTGTTCAAGGGATTCTCCAGGCAAGAATACTGGAGTGGGTTGCCATTTCCATCTCCAATATATAATATAAATTATTATTATTAATATATAATATAACCCTGTATTAATAGGTAAGATACTTAATGAACTAGAAATCTATTTCTTGACCACACTGAATAAGAAAATATATTGTAATAAATTCATGACTCTGCCTAGCAAAGAAATAAAAAGCTCACATTTAACTTTGCTTAGCAGTTGGAAAACAAAAAAACTGAGTGATTTTGGATAAACTACCTAGATGTTCCACATTTTTGTTTCCACTGCTATATAATGAGGATAGCAAACATCTCACAGGGTTGTTATGAAGATTAAATATTCTAATACATATAAGGTATGCAGAATAGTATCTGACATATAGTAAATGCTCAATTAAAGAAAAGCTATCATAAGGTAATGGTAATACACTGAACCCTTTCCTTCTCAAGTTTCTGAATTTTTATTCACATATGATTTTGGGGGTGATGGCAATTTTTGTCTTTGAGGAAAGGCTGAATAGGAGGTAAAGAGTAATTATTAATGATGTAAAGATTAAAAGGCTGTCAAGTTCTCAAGCAAAGCTCTATTTTCTCAATAAAGTTAGGGATGATCACTGATCTCAGTCATTATGTTACTACACTATATGGCATATTCAACACACAATCATCTGTGAGTAAGGGAGCAAATTATTCATTGTAACCTCATCAATAAAGTATCATATGCCATCTGTTGAGACATGAAGATGGCTGGATTATGTAGTTTTTCCCTTGAATTGTTATCTGTTGTGACAAAGTTTTTATCTGCACACTTTAGTTAATGACTTTTTCACAACACAGGTATTTTGTTTTCCATATACCATAAATAAAGATGTTCTTTTAAAAAAATCTCAAGAAAAGAAAAAATGTATGTATTACCTTTGTAGCAGGCACTCAGTCTCAGTAAAATCAAAATTTCCTGATGGGATTCAGCCATTAACAGTAGTAGCTTTGTAGCAGTACCTCTTATGACTGGACTAGGAGTTGATAGAAGTTTGAAAACAACTTCATCTAAAATTGAATGCAGGATTTTCCCTTCTATTCTGAGTAAATCACCACTAATAGAATAAAAAAATAAAAAATGTACCATTACTAAATGATGCATCAGTATCACAACAAATTAAACAAAAAAGGTGCAGCAACTTAATGTCTATGGCCTGATCCAGGAAATTAACTAATATTTTAAGTGGCTAGCTTAGTTCCAAGAATACATCACATTAAATCAACTAATTGAATTCTTATTGTATGTAAGGCACCATGCTAAGTAAAATAGGGAATACAAAGTAGTCAAAGAAACCTGCAATCAATTATTGGAGAAAGATTAATGTGCAAAATAGTAAACAGATGGTTCAAAAGTTTCAAGGCAATAATAAAAGGAAAAATCACAGGACAGTAAGTACATGGTTCATTGTTAAATGATGGATGAAGACAAACATGTTATAGAAAATCAATTATCACGTACTTAAAATAGGAGGAAATTTTTCTTTTAGTATTCCATCATTACACAACAACTTCATGTTGTATTACTGACATCATGAAAAATTATCTGAAACTTAGAAACAGTCAAAAGGGATTACTAGGTGTCCTTTTACTCACCCCACCAAGGAGTATATGATTTTCTAGGGGTATGTTCCTTTGATTATCCATTTACTACTGATTAGGATATTTTGCAATTCTGTAAAAGTAGATATTGCATAAAAAGATGCTCAACGTTGCTCATTATTAGAGAAATACAAATCAAAACTACAATGAGGTATCACCTCACACCAGTCAGAATGGCTATCACCAAAAAATCTACAAACACTAAATGCTGGAGAGGATGTGGAGAAAAGGGAACCCTCCTGCACTGTTGGTGGGAATGTAAACTGACCCAACCATTATGGAAAACAGTACAGAGATTCCTTAAAAAACGAGGAATAAATCTACAGTATGACCTAGCAATCCCACTCCTGGGCATAGTCCCCGAGAAAACCACAATTCTAAAAGACACATGCACCCCAATGTTCACTGCAGCATAATTTATAATAGCTAGGACATGGAGGCAGCCTAGGTGTCCACTGGCAGATGAATGGGTAAGGAAGCTGTAGTATATATATACAATGGAATATTACTCAGCCATAAAAAGGAACACATTTGAGTCAGTTCTAATGAGGTGGATGAATGCAGAGCCTATTATACAAAGTGAACTAGGTCAGAAAGAGAAAAACAAATGTCGTATATTAACACATATATATGGAATCTAGAAAGATGGAACGGTTGAACCTATTTGCAGGGTAGCAATGGAGACATGGACATAAGAGAACAGACTTATAGACACAGGGCAGTGGGGTGGGGAGGAAGGAGAGGAGGGGATGTATGGAGAGAGTAACACAAAACATATACATTACATATACATGTAAAACAGATAGCCAATGGGATTTGCTGTGTGCCTCAGGGAACTCAAACTGGGGCTCTGTAACACCCTTAGAGGGGTGCGATAGGGAGGGAGGTGGGAGGGAGGTTCAAGAGAGAGGGGACATTGGTATACCTATGGCTAATTCATGTTGATGTTTGGCAGAAACCAAAACAATATTGTAGAGCAATTATCCTTCAATTAAAACTAAATAAATTTAATTATTAAAAAAGAAGATATAATATTAATGCATATATATGGAATCGAGAAAAATGGTACTGATGAACTTAGTAGTGAATGACTTGTGGACACAAAGTTGAGGGTGGGACGAACTGAGAAAGTAGTATTGACATATTTACAACTATCATGTGTAAAATATCAGATAGTTACTGGGAATTTGCTATATAACAAAAGGACCCCAGCCTGGCACTCTGTGATGACCTAGAGAAGTGAGCTGTGGGGACAGGAGGAAGGTTCAGGAGGGAGGGGATATATATAACTATGACTGATTCATGTTGTTTTATGACAAAAACCAACACTGCACTGTAAAGCAATTTTCTACCAATAAAAAAAGAAAAAATAACTGGAAGAAAAAAAAGTAGACATTGGCTTGTAGAAAGCAAATAATGGCAAGGATTCTTATCTGAGAGCAATGCAAACAGACTCTTACTCAACAATATAAATAAACTTTTGTCCAGTTAGAAAAAATAACCATGAACACTTATAACTGATATTCTCCACTATTCAGCTTTTGTGGGAAAAGTTTCTTCTGGTCCTCTTAACCTCCTCTGTTTACAGATTTTTTACTGTTTTTTTTTTCCTTCTGTTTTCTTTGCAGGCTTTCCCCCCAGTACACCCCTAAAAGGTTACTGCCTAGGATTACATTTTGGGCCAATTTCTTTTCTTACTCAATTCATATTTTTCACTGAGCTCTTCTCTCATGTTTTTAACTATACTTTTTAGCCTGATAACTCGTAAGTCCATAATTCTAGTCGAGATCTCTTCCAGAAGTCCTATTCACTGTCAGTGGACATTTGAGTTGTCTTGTCTTTGACTATTACAGATAAAGCTGCTATAAACATTTGTGTGTACAAGTCTTTCCATGGACTTTTATTTCTCTGCCTGCTGAAAATATCTGCCTATGCTGGACAAACCAATATTGAATTTGTTTTGGCTAAGAAGAGGTGGCAAGAATACACAGAAGAACTATAGAAAAAAGATCTTCATGACCCAGATAATCATGATAGTGTGATCACTCACCTAGAGCCAGACATCCTGGAATGAGAAGTCAAGTGGGCCTTAGGAAGCATCACTATGAACAATGCTAGTAGAGGTGATGGAATTCCAGTTATTTCAAATCCTAAAAGATGATGCTGTGAAACTGATGCACTCAATATGCCAGAAAATTTGGAAAACTCAGCAGTGGCCACAGGACTGGAAAAGGTCAGTTTTCATTCCAATCCCTAAGAAAGGCAATCCCAAAGAACACTCAAACTACTGCACAATTGCACTCATCTCACATGCTAGCAAAGTAATGGTCAAAATTCTCCAAGTCAGGCTTCAACAGTATGTGAACCATGAACTTCCAGATGTTCAAGCTGGATTTAGAAAAGGCAGAGGAACCAGAGATCAAATTGCCAACATCCACTGGATCACAGAAAAAGCAAGAGAGTTCCAGAAAAACATCTACTTCTGCTTTACTGACTATACCAGTCTTTGACCGTGTGGATCACAATAAACTGTGGAAAATTCTTAAAGAGATGGGAATACCAGACCATCTGACCTGCCTCCTGAGAAATCTGTATGCAGGTCAAGAAGTAAGTTAGAACTGAACATGGAGCAACAGACTGGTTCCAAATTGGGAAAGGAGTACATCAAGGCTGTATATTGTCACCCTGCTTATTTAACTTATATGCAGAGTACACCATGCAAAATGCTGGACTGGATGAAGCACAAGCTGAAATCAAGATTGCTGAGAAAATATCAATAACCTCAGAAATTCAGATGACACCACCCTTATGGCAGAAAGCAAAGAGGAACTAAAGAGCCTCCTGAAGAAAGTGAAAGAGGAGAGTGAAAAAGCTGGCTTAAAACTCAACATTCAGAAAACTAAGATCATGGCACCTGGTCCCATCACTTCATGACAAATAGATGGGGGAAATAATGGAAACAGTGACAGACTATTTTTTTGGGTTCCAGAATCACTGCAGATGGTGACTGCAGCCATGAAATTAAAAGATGCTTGCTCTTTTAAAGCTGTGACAAACATAGAAGGCATATTAAAAAGCAGAGACATTACTGTGCCAACAAAGGTCTGCCAACTCAAAGCTATGGTTTTTCCAGTAGTCATGTATGGATGTGACAGTTGGACTATAAAGAATGCTGAGTGCCAAAGAATTGATGCTTTGGAACTGTGGTGTTGGAGAAGACTCTTCAGAGTCCTTTGGACTGCAAGGAGATCAAACCAGTCAATGGTAAAGGAAATCAGTCCTGAATATTCACTGGAATGACTGATGCTAAAGCTGAAACTCCAATACTTTGATGTTCATCAAGACTTGATGATTTTTTATTTTGACAAGCTTCATTAAAGTGTAACTGATATACAGCAAACTGCACATATTTAAATGTATAATTTGCTAAGTTTTGACATTCCCCCATCACAATAAAGATAATGAATATACCCATCACCCCTTAAAGTTTCCTTTTGTTTCACTGTACTCCTTCTCCACTTACCCTCCCTGGCACCTTATTTATACCTCTGTCACTATAGATTAGTTTACATTTTCTAGAATTTTATACATAGTTATGACTATAGACCCTAACTGAACATCATCAGTTTGCAGAAATGATTCCTGCAAGAAATGATTACTTTTTATTACTAAAGGAAGGGGGGGGGAGATCAAAATAGAGATTCTATGATTGCACAAGTTTGATTTTCTCATCTTATTAAAGCCAAATCAAAATATGACCATTTCTGCTAAACTTCCTGCCTTTGCACACTATTTTAAGATGTAGGCAGTTTCAATAACCAGATGAAGTGAAATTGCCTGGAAATAATTTGATCCTTTCAGATCTTGCCTTTATTGTTTAGATGATCCACAAAAGTGCTCAGTCTACTGTTATTATCCCCCACTACCAAGATGAAACTATCCTGAGTACTCTACCTAATACTCCATTTTTCATGAAATTTTCCAGTTTTGCAGCTGGAATCAGGCAGCATTCTGGCTCTGTGTGAGTTTCTGGTACTGCTCCTTTTAATCCTTTTGGAATACTGTTTCCAAGACATTGAGTAGTTTCCTCAAATGCAGGTGCTGATCAATACTCTACTGAAAACTTGAAGGGGATTCTGCAGATCTCTGGGGTTCTCTCTTTGTATAGTTCTCTCTTCCATGATATCTTGTCTTATGAACTCTAGCCTACTTTTCATGTTCTATATGTTCTTATTTCTGTGCATTTGCTTATGTTGTTACCTCTGCCTAGAAATATTGTTTTCTCTTCTCCTCACTGGTTAATTTCTCATCCTTAAAGTTTCATCTCAGATGTTACATTCTCCTGGAAGTATCTATCCCCCACCTCAGTCTGGTTTAGGAGCACCTCTTAATACTTAATTAACATTGTACCTTATTATACTGTAATATAATTATATTTATGTATTAGTCTCTCCCACTATACTGTAAGCTATTTGAAGATAAGGTTCATATCTTAATCAATTTTATAAATTCAATGATAGACAATACTTGGCACATATACTAGATGCTTAATAAATCCATATTGAGCTGAAAAAAATCAATGATTTCAACAGTGTTTACTCTGCCTTTCTATTTTAACCTGGGAAAATTTGTCTATTACTTCTTTTATACTCTAGAAGGGCACAGCACTTGGCAAATACTGAGCTTGCAGTCTGCTAAATAAGTACATGATTGTTCAGTCACTAAGTCGTGTCTGACTCTCTACAACCCCATGGACTGCAGCATGCCAGGCTTCCCTGTCCTTCACTATCTCCTAAAGTTTGCTCAGATTCATGTCCATTGAGTCAGTGATGCTATCTGATTAGTCATTTATTATTGTGATCCCAATATTCTCCTTCAGATATCACAGTAATTTTTCTTCTCTAAGACTGAAATAGGGCTAAGTTCTGAAATGAGATACAAATTCAATAATAAACTTTCTTTTACAGTATATTTTTTATATTCATTTTTTAAAAATACAATGGTAATAACAAAGCTTCTTAAATGTTATGTACAAGTCATATACAATTGATTTTAGTAAAACTGGTAATGCTTCTAATCAAAAATAAAAAATTCTATATATTTTATAAAGCCAAGTCACCTATTGATCTGCAGTATGTTCTGTAGCATAGTCAGGACCGTAGATCCTATTTGAACATTATCAGTTTGCAGCAAGTGCAAGAAATGATCACTTTGCAGTACTAAAAAAAGAGAAAAAAAGAAAGATTATGATTCTATGATGATACAACTGGGATTTACTTGTCTTTTCAAAACCAGATCAAAGCGTAAGCATTTCTGCTAAACTTTCTGCCTTAATATACTTTGCAGTAAAGTTATACTTGGTTATTTCCATAACCATAATAAGGCAGTTATTCCATTTTTATGAACAGTTACAAATAAAGAAATACTAAGAATGTATCATTATCTTAAATTAAAATAAAATACAACATATCCTAAAACTGAGTCTCCTTTTCTAACAGTGATTTGAGTGAAGACAATCACATTTTCTGTGAAAAAGAGAATATGAAGGAATAGCAATAGTTCAGATGATTATAATCAGCAGCTCATGTACTTAAAAATTTAACTGTTATATAATGTACCATATTTGCTAATACCTTGTCTTAAATAATAATAAAATCACTAACTACCCAGAAGAGTATTTGGTTTGTAATTTTTAGGCTCTGAACAGCCAGTTATGAAGACCTGGCACTACATGCTTACGCAAGTCACTTAAGCTCTCAGAAAATCTTACTTCTTCCTCTGTAAAGTTAAAACTAACAACTCTCTTACAGACTACTGTAAAATGTCCTAGAACAGGGTTGTTGTTATGTTCAACTGCTAAGTCAGGTCAGACTCTTTGTGATCCCATGGACTGAAGCAGGCCAGGCTTCCCTGTCCTTCACTATCTCCTAGAAGTTTGTTCAAACTTAAGTCCATTAACTTAGTGATGCTATCCAACGATCTTGTCCTCTGTCATCCCCTTCTTCTCCTGCCCTCAATCTTTCCCATTATCAGAGTCTTTTTCAGTGAACTGGCTCTTCACATCAGGTAGCCAAAGTATTGGTGCTTCAGCATCAGTCCTTTCGATGAATAATCAGGGTTGATTTCTTTCAGGACTGACTGGTTTGATTTTGCAGTTCAAGGGACTCCCAAGAGTCTTCTCCAACACCACAGTTCCAAAGCATCAATTCTTTGGTGCTCAGCCTTCTTTTATGGTCTAACTCTCACATCTGTACAGGACTACTAGAAAAACCATAGCTTTGCCTAGACGGACCTTTGTCAGCAAAGTAATGTCTCTGCTTTTTAATATGCTGTCTAGGTTGGTCACAGCCTTTCTTGAGCAAGTGTCTTTTAATTTCATGGTTGCAGTCATCATCTGCAGTGACTCTGGAGCCCAAGAAAATAAAGTTTGCCACTGTTTCCATTATTTCCCCATCTATTTGCCATGAAACAATGGGACCAGGTGCCACGATCTTAGTTTTCTGAATGTTGAGTTTTAAGCCAGTTTTCTTCTTTCACCTTCATCTAGAGGTTCTTTAGTTCCTCTTTGCTTTCTGCCATAAGGGTGGTGTCATCTGCATATATAAGGTTACTGATATTTCTCTCAGCAGTCTTGATTTCTAGTTTGCGCTTCATCCAGCCCAGCATTTTGCATGGTGTACTCTGCTTAGAAGTTAAATAAGCAGGGTGACAATACACTATCTAGGTTTGTCTAGAAACAGCATGAAGTGAAGAAGTGAAGTGAAGTCGCTCAGTCGTGTCCGAGTCTTTGCGACCCCATGGACTGTAGCCGACCAGGCTCCTCGATCCATGGGAGTGTCCAGGTATGACTACTGAAGTGGGATGCCATTTTCTTCTCCAGGGAGAAACAGCATAGGTTCCCATTAAATGTCAGTTAATAGTCCTTTGTTCATTAACTGACCAGAATTTTAATTAAAGTGGGATCAGGTATGCTGGCAAGGCAGCTCTGTGAACACTATCCTAGCTTCTACACATTTTTTCCTCTTTCAGTCTCCTGAGGGGACATATTTGATTTCTTTCACATACTAACTACTATTCTTCATTTCTGTTTACATAATCCAGTATTTCACTAGATACCATTTTTAAAAATCTAACAACTTCAAAAAACTTCTGATATTATTAAATATTTTTATGGTTTTTTATTTTCTATTTTTCAACAACAAAAAAATTCTCTGTAGCTGGGATAAGTGTATTTTTCTATTTTTGTCTACCTAAAGATGTTTATTAATAACTTTAATTCTGAATTCACTGAAATCATGTAGTATGCAGTGTTTATATGTCTTTTCTCTATTTTGGAAAAAATATGATAAAATAATTTGTTGAAGTTATTCTACTTTAATAACATTTATGCTATATTATTATAAGATTTATTTTTGGAGCCCCTATATTGTTTTCAAGTATAGTCAGATAACTATTTGGTCTCCCAACAAAAACTGATATTTGCCAATTTTTAAAAATTAAAGTTTACAATTAAAGTTTCAAACATGTATAAGAGTAGTATATATGACCCTGCATGTATTAGTCACTCAACTTCAACAATGATCAACTCATGGCCACTCTTGCTTCACCTACCCCATCTACTTCCTGCCTCCCATTTTATCTGAAAGCAAATCCAAGACATCGAATAATCTTATCCAGAAATATTTCAATACATATTCCCAAAATATTATGTATGAATTATTAAAACATAAAATATAGCCACTATCTAACCTAAATAATTATGATTCCCTGATTTTACCAAATATCCAGTCACGGCTCCTATTGCCATTTTTTTGGTGAATTTTCAGAAGTTTACTTGAACTGGGATCCAAACAGGAGCCACACAATGTAACTGGTTATCTCTCAAATTTCTTTTAACCTATGGGTTTCTACTCAACCCTTTTACCCCTTGCAGTTTGTTTGTTTACAAAATTATGTCAACTGTCCTTTCAGCCTCCCATAGTTTACTTTTGCTAACTGCTTTCCTCTGGTGTAATTTAATGTTTCTCTGACCTTCTACAAATTGGTAGTTGGAGCTCCAGGATCAAAATGATTCATGTTTGAATTTTTGTTATATACATGTCATATGTGAGGTTATAATGAGACATTACAATGAGGCACTTCATATCTGACTGTCTCTCCTTTTGAGATGTTGACAGTGATGGATAATTAATTCACTAAAGGTTGTAAAATAGCATGATTATATCACACCCTTTTCACTTATTAGCTGGAATATGTTTATAAAGAAAAAATTTTCCTCATCAATATGTAAGAAAAGGCAGTATAAATGATGGACTCTTTATTTATTTATTACCAGTTTTCAAAATGAATTGGTTCCCTAGCAGACTCTAATGCTAACTGTTTTTAATTGTGGCAGGAAATAAGTAATAAAAAGATTAGAGAAATGTTAATAATGATTGAATCTCAGTGATGAGTACATAGGGGTTAATTAAGCTATTCTACTTCCCATAGTAAAAGGTTAAAGTTAATAATCTCACTATATTTAATGTGTTTTAATCCACTGTAGTTATCACCCTCATTACTGTTCAATTTTCCCATTTCTGGCTAGCAGAAGCCTCCTTATGTTGGCTCTTGAGTCCTTTTCACAAAATCCTAACAGATTTTGACTGCTTCCTTCCTGTCTAGTATTCAAGATACTTCTGGCTTACCCTGCATAGTTTCTATCTCATACCTATATACAGTCAGCCATTTCTCCAAGGAAGTGGTTCTTTTGAGAGAAAAACTTATTGGACATCCTATTTAATATCTATTTTATTGGTGTTTTGAATTGACAGATTGACCTGAGAAATATTGTCACTTTTGTTATAGTTATTATTTTGAAAAGGAACATGGCATATTTAAAACTTTTTTCACATAGTCTGTCTCCTGCTGTCTCTCTTTTAACTAGATTTTTAGTATTACACCATAGCGTAGCTAAGCTCTTTACATTTTGGTAAAATAGTTCTTATAGTAGGGAAGTTTATAATAATATTTTTTCCATAAAGGGAAATGAACAGATAATGGTTTGTTTTTTTTAAAAAGCAAGTATTTGAGCATGAAAGTAATTGCCTTTGGAAAATGGGAAATGGAGAGAGGTGTGAGGGCCAAGGACTGTGTTTACGTGTTTTTACATAATCCTTATGGAACTCTCTGACTCTGTAAATGATGTACATGCATAATTCTGAAAGTAAAAAATAAAATATTAATATTCAGCTCAATTTTTACTTTCTAAAAATATCAATGTTCTTATATTATTTTATATATTACATTTTTCTTAGAGTAAATCTTTAAAGAAGGGAGGAACACTGTCACACTTATTATTAAAAATTACTTTCTAGTCTTAAGGAAACATAAAACTAACATATATTTATATTTTTCAATGTATGTACAGAAATAGCCTATAAAGTTTCCAGTTTAGTAAAATGTCACCATATAAAAGCTTAATCTTACCTCAATAGTTAGGCTGTGAGTTAAATCACATCTATACTCTTTACATAAGGATTTCTGTCACACTAAGTCTAAAAATACAACCGTAATCTTCGAAACAAACATAAAAAACTTTTCCCCTAGAATAAACTGTTAAAATTATTAAGACTTATTTTAAATTTGCTACATAGAAAAAGCTAAGGAGAAAGTTTTATTTTAACAATACTCCCCTTAATGTAATATTATTGTTAATGTTGTCTGTTTAAAGCTGGAACATCCAAATTTGCCTTTACTTTTTGTGTATGGGGTTATTTCAATGTGCTTTTACTTAACTGTATTTATCTGTATTTAATGAAGTTTTTGTTTTAGAAAAAAAAAATCAAACTGTTAGCAGGTGACTCTACAATGACTATCAGTTACATTAAAAATCTTTTCTCTTACCATTTTGGATGAGTTGAACATGGCCTCCCAATAGCCAGAAGAGAGAATCAGTCACAACTTCAAAAAAGTGTAGTAATGCATCTTTTTCTTCACCCTTAACACACACACAAGAATTGACTTTACTGTAATTGTTTTAATTAATAAAAGGTAGACTTCTCTCCGGGGAGTCTTAGGACCAGGTTTTTGGATCTATCTTAGCTATTTATGAGGTATATAATCTTGAAGCTTTTATTTTCTTAATTTATAAAACTGCAGTTAAGGCTAGTAATATATATCAGAAGTGGTTGCTATCCAGAGGTCAAATGGGACAATATAAGAAGCATAAGAACTATAAGCTGATACACTAGGGATTTTTTGATACCAGTCATTCATAAGAATCATCTATGGAGTTTTAAAAACATTCCTACGTACAGGTTTTAGTCCAAACATACTGAAATGTGAATCTCCAAAGTTAAAAGTCTAGACATCTGCTTTTTACACAGTTAGGTGGGTGACTTGGGTATGCAGCCAGGGTTGAACATCACTGCAATATGCACATATAGATGTCAGCATACAGGCATTCAGCATATTTCAGTTACAGCTTCTACTCTATGACTCCATGAGAGCATGAGACCATGTTATTTAGCTCTCCATTATACACCCACTATATACTATACACCCAGTGTCTAAAACAGTTCAAACACACAGTTAAATCAATATTTATCCAATAAATAAATGACAATTTTTTTCTGCTTCTTTCCTTCTGAAAAGTAGAGTGAGGAATTATTCTAGATTAGAGTATGTGTCAAAGTGGGAAATAAGAAACAGAATACATTCACAGTTCTGTCTTTCCCTGGCCACGTAATTTTACTGCAAAGTTAATATAAAGGCCATTAATCTCATCCACGTTCTGAATGCACTATAGCATAAAAGTAATAACAGCAAAAATATGATTGCTATGGTTACTCTTTATAATAATGAAAGCATTTTCTTCCTATTATTCTAGTGCAGGATTAGACGTGGTTAAACAGACATGTACTAACAAATATAACAACAATCAAAAAAGAAAGAAGTGTCACATTAGATCAAGAATCCCTTTAGTCCAATAAACTGCCTTAGCCAGTTTCACTGAAAAGAAAGGGCACATAATCTTCATTGCTACCAATCTCAAAGGATACTGCTGGGTTCCTAAAATTACTACTTTCTTTTAAAAGTCCATCAGATATGGTAACGACAACCCTATATGCAAAACAGAAAAAGAGACACAGAAGTACAGAACAGACTTTTGAACTCTGTTGGGAGAAGGTGAGGGTGGGATGTTGCGAAAGAACAGCATGTATAATATCTATGGTGAAACAGGTCACCAGCCCAGGTGGGATGCATGAGACAAGTGCTCGGGCCTGGTGCACTGGGAAGACCCAGAGGAATCGGGTGGAGAGGGAGGTGGGAGGGGGGATCGGGATGGGGAATATGTGTAAATCTAGTGCTGATTCATGTCAATGTATGACAAAACCCACTGAAAAAATAAATAAATTAATTAATTAAAAAAATAAAATAAAATAAAATAAAAGTCCATCAGATAATGTCAAACTTAAATTCATAGCCTCTGAGACTGGTTAACAAAATTTTTCCCTAAGTCACTTCAAAATTCTGGCACAGGTGCTTTTCTATTCTTAAACATAGAATATATGTATATATGTATGTATGTGTGTGTCTGTGTGTATACACATATGTATGTATGCCTGTATATATTTTAACAAGTTTTCAGTTTAGGCCATAAAATCCTATGTATGTCCCACTATGTACTCCATTACCAACATACCAACTAATTTAAAAATATATATGATTGACAAACTACTAGGTAGATAGAATTAATAGATAAGTTCAGTTTTCTTGTTATTCTTTGTTGACAGCAGAAACAGAATTTTAATTAATTTTAAACCAAAGTCCAAACTGTTTCATTTTAGTCTGTGCTGCTGATGCCATGATAACCCATCAACAAACAAGTGCTACAGGAGGAACTGAATGGGCTCAGAGGCAGAGGCTGGGCCTTGAGGTCAAAGACAGCGAGTCCTCCTGCTCAACCAGCCTGTCCATCACACCAGCACCTGCCACACTGGCATCTGAGTCATGGACTCAGACAGTAGCTTCCTGCCTGGATTCTGGACACTACTTCTGGGCCCTTCTGGGCCTGTGCACTGAATCCTCTTTCTCTTGTCATCATCTTTTTATCCATCAATTTTAATTTATTCTGTAGTCAAAGGGCCCTCTTTTTTTTTGGTAGCTATTTACTCCCTTTGATGGATATACTAAAAAATTTTTTATCTCTATACTAACACCATAATAACAAATCAGAAAAGTATTATGAAATGTACTGAAGGACAATATGAATGAAAATAATATAATTATTACTGACTTTAAATGGGGAATATTAAATAAAAGTGCTCTGATGAAAACATAAAGCTTTCATAATGGTCTGAGCTCTTCATGAGGTGGAAATTCATTTTACAAAGGAGGAAACAGAGGAAGAATGAAATCAAGTGATTTGTGTAAGAATCCAGAGTTAGTTTGTGGCACAGCCAGAAAAAGAAATCAGATCCAGGGCTTCCCTGGTGGCTCAGTGGTAAAGAATCTGCCTGCCAATACAGGAGACATAGGACTGAAATGACACAGTATGTTATCTGACTAGGACAGAATTAAATTAGAAACTGATAACAATAAAATATCAAGAAAATCCTCAACTATCTGGAAACTAAGCAACATACTTCAAAATAATCCATGGGTCAAAAAAAAAAGTACATTTACTATTCAGCATAATTCACTCAAGAAATATTTGTTGGACTGATGTGAACCCAAATGTTTTGGTTGAAATATTTTGACTAGAGAGGATCTGAATGAGCAAATAGAAAGTTCACCTTTCTTCTTCTTTACCATTGGAGTTAACAAAGAAAAGCCTTGGGCTTAGAAAACAATACTTTCCTCTACTATTAATTAAAGTAGAAATTATGCTATGGAAATAAATATCGATGGGTGTTGCTCAAAACTCAGTAGTAAAGCAGATACTTCAAAAAGCATAGTGTCATACAATATGCTTCAGCCAGCACTGTAAAATTTTCAACTGTAAAGGTTTTTTTGGTAGCTGAAATGTTTGAATCCATTACTCTGCTGCTGTTGCTGCTAAATCACGTCAGTCGTGTCCGACTCTGTGCGACCCCATAGATGGCAGCCCACCAAGCTCCTGTCCCTGGGATTCTCCAGGAAAGAATACTGGACTGGATTGCCATTTCCTTCTCCAGTGCATGAAAGTGAAAAGTGAAATGAAGTCACTCAGTCCTGTCCGACTCTTAGTGACCTGATGGACTGTAGCCTACCAGACTCCTCTGTCCATGGGATTTCCCAAGCAAGAATTATGGAATGTGTTGCCATTTCCTTCTCTTGGGGGTCTTCCTGACCCAGGGATTAAACCCGCATCTCCTGCCTGGCAGGTGGATCATTTACCACTGAGCCACCTTGGAAGCCACTCTAACTATACTTTCAGCCAAATATTGCACATCTAAAAAAACAATGTGGAATATCACCTCAAGAATTAAACAGTTTTGGCTACAAAACACAAACCCCTAAGTAAACAAACATACCTTAGCTGCGTTGATGAAACATGTTTGTAATCGCCTCCCCAAAACCAGAAAATTTTCTGCAGCCGATGGAAGTAATTCATTGTAAAATTCTTCTGCATCTTCTCCCGGTTCCAAGCCAACACAGCAATGGCTGAAATAAGAGCATAAGTTTGTGACTCAGTTTGCACCAATTACAAATTTTAGACAAATGCTAAGGCTTCTAGACATTGTGTCTTAATGAGAATTTTTAGTATCTTTCTTTTGTTGTCAAGCCAATAAAGAATTTTTAATGGACAGTTAGTATAACAACTTTGTTAACAAGTAAACAGTGGTGTGAATTTTGCCTATACTTAGAACTAGCATGTCTATTTTCTAAAAATTTACTTGTTAGTTCTATAGGAAACAAAATACACTTGGCTCACAATAAAGAGAAAGAGGCAAGTTTTTGGTGAATGGGCTACACACACTCTAAAAGCAATAGAATACCTTGAGAATTTAACTTGGGAATAACATATGTGTTAACTGATACATTTTAGACATCAGACAGCTGAAAAATAGCTAGGGTAGTATTAGTCTACAAGGGACAGATTAGGAAATGGAACACTAATTTTATACCAATTCTTTCCAAGAAATCTCCTTTCCTAAAACCTGAAAAATATCTGATTGCATATTCCCTACATCAGAAAGACAAACAGCAAAAACTCTAGTAGATACATTCCACAGCATACAATGAAAGGTCACTTAGAAAAATGGGTCCTCTTGAAACCGTACATAAAGTCATCCCCCAGGTATGAAATGAGTATATTTAAAAGGTTCAATAATAAAAAGTATTTCTGCAAACTAATACCAAAAAAAGTTCCCAATTCAAGAACGGTCTCTATGTTTGTATTCTAATGAGTAAGTACTAATGCCTGAGGCTTGTGTAACAGTTACTACATATCGAGTATACTAAAAACTTAACTAATACGTCTTCTTTTTTTGCATATTGGTTCTGAAGGTCAAGACACTTATACCCATATGCATCAGTTTCTCTTTTCCCTTTCATTTCTAAAGTTAATTAAAAGTATTATTTTTACTGAAAATGTTAATAAATGAAATACATTTTTGTACATTCACAAACATGTGGATTTCTTGAGACTTGGAGTCTACTTCTGAGAGTCTAGCTCAATCAATATTTCCATGAGCTAACATATCTAACAAAACAAAGACATAAGGCTTTTTTTACTTCAGGAAATAATCTTGAAAATTAAGGTATAAAAATATTACATACAGTTGTTAAGGTATACCTAAAGGTATAGTTTGAATCTGGCCTTTATCCATCTTTAATTATGAGTAAGCAGTTTCAAAACCTAAGATCCAATGAGTACTGCACATTTTCAGTTACTTAATTAGGAAGCAGCTTAGACATTGAGAACATCTGGCTTATTTTATTGCCCCCTATATAAAAAATGGTTTTGATCTCTTTTTCTCTTAATTTCTAGCGTGGCAATAGATCAGTAAATGCTGCTTCTAAATTTATTGGTATGATTTGGGTTACTAATGAAATATAAATTTGAGATAGCTAAATCAATATACTGTGAAATGAAGTTTCTATATCTCTCCTGAAATGCCTTTCATTTCAGTACCTCTTTCATTATGCCTTGTATGATAAATCCACATGACTGTCAACCCATCTCTACTGTTAAGTTTTTCCAGTATAGAGCCAGAGTCTTAATCTCTTTGTTTCTTTAATATTCTTTAGCCAACAAAGAGTCTATAAGCTCCTTGGGGTTCAGTGGTGAGCATGAGACAAGATCATCATCTTCGCAGAGCTTATAGAATGAAATTTTAGATGGTGAAATAGTCACAAGTACAGTTAGGAGCAATATACATCCATAACATACCATGGAAGCAGTTGTCAATGTTTGTTAGCGAGATTTTAAGAAAAGAAAGCAAATTTAAAAATAAGAATCTACTACTATATCCCTCAACAAAAAGCTGACTTATTGCTTCATTTTACCTTAATATCTGTGTTAGCTGGGAAACTGTAGTCCAACCACCCTGGATACGAGAACAATCTTGACTGAGGACCAAGAGGCAATACTGAATGAGATCATAACAATATATATCTTGTTTGATTTTCTTCAACTCTGAGCTTCCTAAAGGTGTGTTGTTTATTATTTCTAAGGCAAAAGGAAATAAGATATACTTATTTATGCTCAATAAATCCAAGAGCTATCTGTATTTCTATAGGTTGAATAAAAACTAAAAATACATTAAAAAGGAAGAAATCACTGCTTTATCACAATGTTAAGATTTCACTGAACAAATTAAAAACAAATGCTAATATGATGGAATTTGTTTTGATATTTAAACAAATTAACCAATCATAAAAAAGATTTTCTTACCTTTTAACTTCAACAGTATAACAGGGACATTCTGCTCAGGACTTTTTGCAACTTCAGCAGCCAGAGATAAGATTCTCGGGTCTGTACCTGTTGGCTTCATTTCTCATACCACCTATATTTCAACAGAATCAAAAACATAAAGGTCAACAGTCCTTAGTTAGGTCACCCCCTAAATAACATATGAAACACAAATGGCAATAGCTTTGCTTGGTTTGAAAAGTGAAAGGTAGATTTCTCTCATTTCTTCCTTATAGGAAGAAACTTGGATTTCTCCAGTTAGAGATTCTTATACCTTCGTGTGACAGCTACAGTAGGTACTGCTTATTGTGCATTCACTAAGAGTCCAAAACTGTGCTTGGCATGTCACACTCACTCTCTCTAATCTGTACAACAATCCTAGGTTAGGAGTTAATTTTCTTTTATCATAAAAGACAAAGTGTGCAGAAAAGAGCTAATCCAAGCCTGTGTGTGTATGTGTGCTTAGTTGTTTCCAACTTTTTGAGACCCTGTGTGTAGCCTACCAGACTCCTCTGTCCATGGAATTTTCCAGGCAAGAATTCTGGAGTTGCTATTGGGTTGCCATTTCCTGCTCCAGGGGATCTTCCCGACTCACGGTTTGAACCTACATCTCTTGCATCTCCTGCACTGGCAGGTAGATTCCTTAGCACTGAGTCTCCTGGGAAGCCCAATACAGGCCTAAAGACTGCTATCATTTTCAAAGGTCTCCTTATAAGCCTGGCTCTTTGGCTGGTGTCTAAGAACTTAGATTTCAGGAGGTTTCCACCAATTTCTTAATATGAGTGTGGTTCACTGGGCCTAAACTGTTCGTAAAAACAATGTGGTTTATGTTGAACACCTGCTTTCCTTCCTGAAGTCTGGAATTTTGGTACATGGTAACACAGCAAATTTGGAAAACTCAGCAGTGGCCACAGGACTGGAAAAGGTCAGTTTTCATTCCAATCCCTAAGAAAGGCAATCCCAAAGAATGCTCAAACTACCGCACAATTGCACTCATCTCACACGCTAGTAAAGTAATGCTCAACATTCTCCAAGCCAGGCTTCAGCAATGCATGAACCGTGAACTTCCAGATGTTCAAGCTGGTTTTAGAAAAGACAGAGGAACCAGAGATCAAATTGCCAACATCCGCTGGATCATCGAAGAAGTAAGAGAGTTCCAGAAAAACATCTATTTCTGTTTTATTGACTACACCAAAGCCTTTGACTGTGTGGATCACAATAAACTGTGGAAAATTCTGAAGGAGATGGGAATACCGGACTGCTTGGCCTGCCTCTTGAGAAACCTGTATGCAGGTCAGGAAGCAACAGTTAGAACTGGACATGGAACAACAGACTGGTTCCAAATAGGAGCAGGAATACGCCAAGGCTGTATACTGTCACCCTGCTTATTTAACTTATATGCAGAGTACATCATGAGAAACGCTGGGCTGGAAGAAGCACAAGCTGGAATCAAGATTGCTGGGAGAAATATCAATAACCTCAGATATGCAGATGACACCACCCTTATGGCAGAGAGTGAAGAGGAACTAAAAAGCCTCTTGATGAAAGTGAAAGAGGAGAGTGAAAAAGTTGGCTTAAAGCTTAACATTCAGAAAACTAAGATCATGGCATCTGGTCCCATCACCTCATGGGAAATAGATGGGGAGACAGTGGAAACAGTGTCAGACTATTTTTTTGGGCTCCAAAATCACTGCAGATGGTGACTGCAGCCATGAAATTAAAAGACGCTTACTCCTTGGAAGGAAAGTTATGACCAACCTAGATAGCATATTAAAAAGCAGAGACATTACTTTGGCAACAAAGGTCCATCTGGTCAAGGCTATGGTTTTTCCACTGGTCGTGTATGGATGTGAGAGTTGGACTGTGAAGAAAGCTGAGTGCTGAAAAATTGATGCTTTTGAACTGTGATGTTGGAGAAGACTCTTGAGAGTCCCTTGGACTGCAAGGAGATCCAACCAGTCCATCCTAAAGGAGATCAGTCCTGGGTGTTCATTGGAAGGACTGATGCTGAAGCTGAAACTCCAGTACTTTGGCCACCTCATGCAAAGAGTTGACTCATTGGAAAAGAGCCTGATGCTGAGAGGGATTGGGGGCAGGAGGAGAAGGGGATGACAGAGATGGCTGGATTGCATCACTGACTTGATGGGCATGAGTTTGAGTAAACTCTGGGAGTCAGTGATGGACAGGGACGCCTGGCGTGCTGCGATTCATGGGGTCACAAAGAGTTGGACACAATTGAGCGACCGAACTGAACTGAACTGAGCAGAGGACACCTACATGACCATCCTCCAATAAAGACTCTGGTCACTGAGTTGCTAGTGAGATTCCCTGGTAGACTATACTTCAACACGTTATCACAATTAATTGCAGGAAGAATTAAGCATTATCCTATGTGACTCCATTGGGATAGGGCTCTCTTGGAAGAGAGTACCTGTTTTCCTCTGAACTTCACCTCATGTGCCTTCTCCCTTTGCTGACTTTATTTTGTGTCCTTGTAGTATAATAAATCATAGCTATGAATATAATTATATCTGGAGAACTATGAGCCCTCCTAGCAAATCACTGAACCTGAAGTTGGTCTTGGGGATTCCCAACATAAATTTCAGAAATGTTATAATAAAACAACCAAAGCTTGTTTATAAATAGCATAGTAAACAAAATCAATTATCTTAAAAAAAAAATCCACATCCTAATTTAATTTGTTGCTAACCCTTTTCTTTAAAAAAAAGTTTTAAGGCATCCAAAGCTCAAAGAAACCATAAAAAATACAGATGTTAGTTATTAATAATTAATAAAGGCTAACATAGCATTGTTTACTTTGAATTAAGCACCATGTGAAGTGCTTTCATAAGCATTATCTCATTTAATCCTTGCAACAGGACTATGAGGCAGAGCCTTTATTCATCTCCACTTTACAGATTAAAAAAAAATAAAGCTTGAAGAATAAACCTACATTGTTCCACCACCCCTCCTCCATGTGGTAGAGTAAGTATTCAAATACAGATCAATACAACTCAAATTTCCATTTCAATGTTCAATATCCTCTCCCACATAAAAGAGTAAAAAACATGAAACATATTTCCAAAAACCTATTTCTAACTCACTTTTCAAGCTATTATTCTTCATAACTGGCACCACAGTTCACATTTTTGGTCATAATACAGGCATCCAGAAAGCATTCCTTATTAGGTAAAACATAAATCATTAAAAAAAATAACTTTTCTGGAAATATTTTTTTAAAAAAGCCCAGCACAACTCTTGGCACATAGAAGGCATATAACTTTCCAAGAAAGTGGACAGAGTTAACCTCATTCTTTCCAATGGCTGTATTATGCTATGCTTCCTTCATAATAGTGCATCAAAATATATTTAAGCATCTCCTCTACTGGAAGTCATTCAGAGTATATGCCATTATAAGGAATGCTGCAATGAATATCAAAGTACATGTCTTATGTACTCATGATAGTTCTTTGTGGGATGAATTTTTCTCTTCAAGTCAGATGGCTGGATGACAAGATATGTATTTTTAAATTTTTTCATTAAGCAATAAATTTTACTCCAAAATAGATGTTCCAATTTATATTTCCAGCAACAATGTTTGAAGGTGCTCATTTTACTAAGCCTTTAATAGTAAATAATGTTATATTTTGCATTTTTGTCAATTCGCTAGGTGAAAAATGGTATCATCCTGTTTTAATTTCTGTTTCCTTGATTATTAGGGGGGTTCAACATGTTCCACGTTTATTGGCCATTTCTTTTTTTACATATTTTCTATTTACACCCCTTAATTTTTCTATTAGCTTGTCTTATTCCTTTGTAGAAGCTTTAAGCTTTTTATACATGGATTAGACACCCTTTATCTTTTACATTGGCTGTAAACACATTTACATTTTGGCTTCCTGGGTAGCTCAAAAGGTAAAGAATCTGCCTGCAATGCAGGAAACATGGGTGTGATCTCTGGGTTGGGAAGATCTCCTGGAGAAGGGCATGGCAACTCACTCCAGTATTCTTGCCTGGAGAATTCCATGGACAGAGGAGTCTGGCAGGTTATGGTCCATGGGGTCGCAAAGAGTTGGACAGGACTGAAGGACTAACACTTTCACTGTCATAAACACTTTATCCTTGTCAGCCATTTATTTTTTAAAGTTTAATTACATTTTACCAGAGATTTACAATTTTTATGTAGTCAAGTATAACAATCTTTCCCTCTATGACTTTTACCCTTGGTGTCACGCTTACAAAGGTCCTTCCTACCCTAAGAGCTAAAATATAATCTCCTAAATTTTTCTATATTTTTTATGATTTTGTTTTACTTATATCTTCATTTACTTACAACTTAACCTTCAAAACATATGTAAGTTAATTTTCTGAATGGTATATGATAGGAAGTTATAAAGTTAGATGAAGTTACAGATTGGTGAAAAAAGAACAAGTGCACATAGTTTTCATAAACTCTTGAGGTAATTTATCATGAATGGATACAAGAGAAGCAATCTGAAATGTCACTTCAATATATTTTTTAGTTCATTAATTCTATTTAGTTCTATTAATTCATTAGTTCTATTTAGTTCATTAATCTGTTTCTTCCTGGGCTAGCTAGTAAAATATAGTTTATTTAAATATATGTTTAGAGAAAATTCACATTAGAAGGTAAGCCTCACAAGGGTAAAACTCATACCATTCCTGGTGGCTGCCTTCTTATCTCTTTGATTCACGGCTATATTCCCAGAAGATAGACTAGTATTTGGTGGGTGGTAGGTACTTAATATCTTAATATTTATGTAGATTGAAAGAATGAATAAACACACAAATTTTGGGTATTCCAAAACTTCAATTTCTTGACATTTTACTTTTACCCTTGTTATATGATGGAAACTTTAGATTTCTGCTGTAAAGCCTTTTTAAAGTAAAACAGACTTATAACACTGTTCTTGATCTCTGGTTAACATAATAAAACATTACTGAAACATCATCATCACCACCAAACAAGCACACGGCTCTATGACAGAGGTAAGGGTCACCAAGATTTTATATAGGACAGATTCTCGGCTCACATTCAGGAAAGAAAAGTGTTCACATACTCATATATAGACACATATGTAAAATAAAATACTTAATTCTATAAAATATGTTAAATGCAAAATACATGATATAGATGGTAAGAATGAAAAACATAGAGTCAGAAGACTGGGCTTCCATGAACACGCTTTCTAAGCTGTAAACAAAATAATAATTCCTACCTCTTAGAAGAATTTAAAATTTGGAAAAGAAGGCAGCCACCAAAGATGGCCCTAAAATGCTACATGACAGTCAGATCTCAAAAATAATAACCATTCAGAGAGCTTTTACTTTATGACATGGTTTTAAATGCTTTCTTGTACTACCTCATTTAATCCTCTGAAAAAGTGTAAGTTATAAGTACCATTATTTTTTCCCCAAAATTTTTACTGATCAGCATACCTAACTTTGGTTCGCACAAGTCACTCTGTGGAGTATGAAACTGGGGTTCACAAAGATTCTGGCTCCAGAACCTGACTGCTTAACTACCACAGGAAACAGTACACTTTTAAAAGACCAGAATTTAGACAAGCAGATAGGCTGAGGCTGCCACCTTTATCTTCCTGCCTGGAACAACACATGACAATTTGGAGAAGGTAGCAGTCAAGAAAGGGAGTGTTCAATCACCTTGAAAAGCCACCGCTGTTATGGCAACCATTCGTAAACTTTCTCTTGGGTGCCTCTCCTCTAATACAGCACATCTGTCATCTTTACCCTTAAAGTCATGAACTTTTTAGACGGAAAAAAATAAAGGACATTATTTTTCAATAATTAATGCTATTGCCCAGTTGCCAGAGCAAAAGCTCTCTGGCCTTGATCTTCTGGGAATCTCTTTTTCCAGGCCGTGCCCTTAACGCCAAGGATCTCTGCGATGAAAAGAAATGAAGACGGCAACCCAATGCAACCTAGTTGCAACTGATCCTAAAAATCTGCAGTTCCTAACTCTGAATCTTTATCCCCTCCTCTTAACAACCTCCCCTCAACTCCTCCCCCTCCCCCATTCCGGTACTAACACCACCTGGAACTTCCTTAGGAATATAAAGCCAAATAACAACAGCTGAGATAACAGCGTCGCCTCCAGTCAGGTCCACAGATTGCGCACTGAGGCCACGGGCTCCTTTACTCCGGATTCTAGACCCGGCTTTGGCGCTACCAGGCCTCAGACAAGACATCAGGCCTCGCGCCCACTCTCCGCACCTCCCCCTCCTCAGTTTCCACACCACATCTCCTCAAAAAGGCCGGTTCTCCTTCAAAGAGCTCCTATAAAGCCCAGTCACTTGGTCCAGAAGACTGTGGTCCTGCCCTCTGGGTATCCCGGGGCCTCCTCCTTCCCCAGACGCCACTTCAAGTCGGCTACCTCATTCCCGCCTTGCGTTGCTCCACCAAAGAACCCGGCTCCCAGCGTCTTACCTCAGAAGCGCGGCCTCCCGGGGGTTGCGTGCGTCGCAACGCGTGAAGTTGGCGCAGGGACCAGGAGCCTCGCGGCCAAGGGGCGGGGCGCCCTTCTCCAGGAAGCCAATCAGCGCCCAGTGGGACGGCGTTCAGCTGGCGCGGGGCGGAGTCCGTAGTGGCTGCACTGGCCTCAGCAAGCGCAGCTGGTTCAGGCTGAGTTGGCAACTGGTAGTCGGCGCTAGCGGCCGAGGGAAAGTCGGAGCCGCAGGAGAAAGATGAATGGAGCAGCTGGACCTTCGCATATTGACAGCCGCGAGCGAGTTCTCAAGTTAGGGGGCAGTTTTGAGAAGCAGCCTCGCTGCGCCTTCCACACTGTGCGCTGTGAGTGAGGACGCCCGAGGGGAAAGGGAGGAGTTCTGGTTTGGGGGGTGCAGAAACACAACCCTCTCCAAGTCGTGTTCGAACTGATCGTCTTATCCTGTGGGAGAATGTGGTGCCCTGCGCAACCCGCTGCTTTAGCCGGAAATTGCTAGGGGGCCGCTGGAAGCAGGCAGATGGAAGCAGCAGGTGTGAGTAATTCTAAGTGGAGTGATTTAAGGGAGACCAGCAGGGCTTCCCTGGTGGCAGAGACGGTAAGGAATAGGCCTGCAAAGCGGGAGACCTGGGTTCCATCCCTAGGTTGGGAAGATCCCTGGAGGAGGAAATGGCAACCCACTCCAGTATTCTTGCCTGGAGAATCCCCATGGACAGAGAAGCCTGGCGGACTACAGTCCATGGGGTCGCAAAGAGTTGGACACGACTGAGCGACTAAGCACAACAGCAGGTAGAAAGGGACGGTATGTGGGGTAGGTCTGTAGGCGACTATGGATGGAGTCAGAGCTGACTGGTGGACAGACGATTCAGAGGTGGAGAAGAAGGTACAGTTGACCCTTGAACCACGCAGGGGTTAGGGGCGTCGATCTCACGAAGTGGAAAATCCACTTATTGCTGTCTCTGCCTCAGAAACCAGGGAGTCGATACACGACTCACCGGAGGTCCAGAAGCTGAAGCCGTTGGGTAGAATCAAACTCAAACTCTAGTGTTTTGATTCCATATATGTGACCTCTAATGGAACACATACTTCTTCTCATACTTCATTAATTTAAAGATATCTAAAATGAAAATACAGGTACTCTTATTTAGTGGGGGGAAATTCCTCATGTTAGTGGACCTGTGAATCTCAGCCTCTTGCGTGTTACTCAAGGAACAAATGTAGTAAGGTGACAAATGGATGGGAGGCAAAGGGAAATGGGAAAGAAAATGCCTTTAGGTTGGTAGGGAAATATTCTTTCCTGTCTTCACTTTTGGTGTCTCTGACTGATGGGGGTTCTTATTTAGTGTATTTCTGGGGAAAGATTTTGAATCATTCTTATATCTATATCTCTTTTGGACCCCTGATTTCATTCAATCATTTATCAAATACTGATGATCACAGTATTGAAGGGTGCACTATTAATTTATTAGAAAGCTCTTTTGTCCTCTGGAACTAGTTTTGATACATTTTCCTCTTTTATGTTGTTGAGATAGGAAATAGAACTCTTTTGCTGGATGGTGTAGATTCCAGGAAGGAAATCATAGTATATTATGATTTGGTATGTAAAACATTCATTCTTTGCATAATAACCCTCATAGAATTATAGAGTGGGAAGGAAACTTTGAGATCATTGAGTCATAACCTCTTGTTTTTCTGTGGCAAAATTGTAAAGTAGGTATTTTTTCACTTCCTCTTACTACAGTACCCTTCCTTAGTGTCTCATCATTCCACCCTTCTCAGTCATTCTGTTGTAAGACTGTTTTAGAGATCTTTATAGTTTTTGCTCTGAAGTGTTTCATGCTTTGTTAAAACTCACATTCTCCTTAGGTTTACTTAGTTGTACACAATCTAATTATGGTAACTCACAGTGAAGATATCAAGAGCCTACAGGTTTAACTTTCCAAGGATATATTTTTACATTTTATGAAAGGGTTTTATTAAGCAAAATTAATATCCAGTTGATAGAATAAATGGGAGTGTATTTGCAAACAGATCTTCAACACTGACCCTTCTTTACCACACTTTGTCTAGTGAGACAGCTAGTGCTGGCTATGCAGTTTCTCTCCTTCTTCAGTTCCATTTTCCAAAAGTATGGTAGAGTTTTATCTGGTTTCTCCACACCTTTCTCTCAAATAATATCTTCCTTCTCCTTTCCTCTTCTTTGTCAGGTTTCCAGTCATCATAGTATTAATTTTTTTAAATTATGTTTTAAGATTATACAAATTTGCTGAAGACTCGATTTTCATGACACTTGGGTATATCTTTTTAAGGGCATAAAGCCCAAATTAAGTGAAAAAGAAATAGACTTTGAAAAGCGCTTTGCAGATGCCTTAAAGTCTTTTGTTTATAAGAGTTCTCAAAATGCTGGAATTGTGTCTTCAGAATCAGAGTATTGGATGATCCAGTTACAAGAATGAAAATAAACAAAACAGCACCAGTAATAACCACAATAAACCCAGGTGTTTGAATATACTTCTAATCCTGTGGAAGACATTAGAAAGGTGTTTAACCCTTAGTTTTTTTCTTGTTGAAGCAGACAGAACCTTTCATTACTCAGTGTAAGTGATGAAAACTATAGACTTTCTTACAGGCAAGTGGACATGATTTGTTTATTTATTTTAAAAAATTATGCATTTTCTTTCTGGGAAACAAAAATGTTTATTATTTTTAATTATCACTACTGTGCATAAAGATATATTTTTTTCTGAAGGAGATTGATGGAGAACTTTTTCTATTTTAAAAAAAATATATTCATGTTTAAGCTCAGTAATGAAGTAGAACAGAAATACACACATAATACATTAATTTCAACTTTTCTATTAACTATGTAATTTAGAAAATTCATTTTAAACTGCTGAGCTCATCTTATATAGAATGAAGTAATAAATTCAGCATTCTCTCATTTTTATTAAAATTATGAAATGTTCTTAAATTTATAGATATGTGAAAAATACAATATTTTCAGTATCAGTTTTACATAATGCTCAAAGCTTTCATTTATCCCCTAAATGTAAATATCTTTATAATCAGGTAAGGTTGTGAAATATATATTAAAAGTATCATAATTTGTAAGAATATATTTTAGCGTTTTAAAATAAATAAAAACCATTTATTTAAAAAGTTTTTATTGAAACAAAATTGACGTATGTTAGTTTCAGGTGTCCTATATAATGACTTTATATTTGCATATATTATGAAATGATCACCACCATAAGTCTAGTGTCTGTCCCCATACAAAGTTATAATAATATTATTGACCATGTTCCTTATGCTGTGTATTTTATCCTCAAGACTTGTTTTTTTTTTCTTTTTTTTTATTCCAGCTTGGGCTTCCTCCAGCCCAGCATTTCTCATGATGTACTCTGCATATAAGTTAAATAAGCAGGGTGACAATATACAGCCTTGATGTACTCCTTTTCCTATTTGGAACCAGTCTGTTGTTCCATGTCCAGTTCTAACTGTTGCTTCCTGACCTGAATACAGGTTTCTTAAGAGGCAGGTCAGGTAGTCTGGTATTTCAATCTCCTTTAGAATTTTCCACAGTTTATTGTGATCCACACAGTCAAAGGCTTTGGCATAGTCAATAAAGCAGAAATAGATGTTTTTCTGGAACTCTCTTGCTTTTCAAGACTTGTTTATAATGTAACTGGAGGTTTGTACCTCTTAATCCCCTTCAGGGTGGGCCTAATTTATAACAAACACTCAAATCAGTATGACCTGGAAGAAAGTAGTATTCTGTTTTTTAGGTAATTGGGTAATTATGCTGTTCAATACACTTAGGTTTTGGAAAAACCTGGATGTGAATTCTGACCTTCACCACCTATATATGTAATATAACTTTGGGAACATTCTCTGAGTTTTCAGTCTCAGTTTTTTAACTGTAAAATGATAATAATAATAATAGCATTTACATTTCAGAATTTCAGAATTAAAATAGATAGTATAAACAACCTAGCACAGTGTTTGGTACATGGTAGAGTATAAATAGTAGTCACCGTTATTCTCAAAGGTCATATTCAAATGTGTATGACGAGTGCCAGAAAATGTAATTTATTTAGACTTTCAGAAAGCATTTATCAGGGCTTGGCAGTAAAACCTATCAAAAGATAGTTGGCATGTGGTAGGGAAGATGTGGGGTGCTCTATAAATGATAAACGAAATGCTTAACTGCAGATGCCTCACTGGGTAGAGGAGTTTGAGCAATAGGACTCACTAGAACAAGTGCTGAATTTGGGCTAACGCTAGTTTTACAATTTATATCCAGATAAGTGAATAAAGATGGAAATTCCTAAGTTTGTAAATGACACCATTTTTTGCTGTCATAAAATGATGAGCTCATGGACAGTGACTGCAGGAAGACTGTGAGGCACCAAGTGGAGCCATTCCCAAAAGTGGTTGTTAAGCTTTGGTGTGAGCAAATATTAGACAGTACACTAATGAACATATGATTAAAATTATATTTACAGTAATGTTCTTCTGATTAGTGTGGTATAATGGAAAGGGTATGCGTTTTGGAGTTAGTTGAATTAGTTCAAATCCCAGGAAATAAATTTATGATACTAATTGTGGGCTCCTTTGTGAAGATACTGACATTGTGTGATGCTACAGCCAAAACAGTCAAAAAGTAACAGAAAAGTATTGAGAACAAAACAGGAAATGTTTTTCTACTCTTAATGTGGTATAAGTAATTGTGTTGTAAACTTGAAGAAAATAATACAGTCAAAGGAAATCCAGAGGAAAATAAACAAATGATAAAATTGGTAGTGGGGTTTCCAAACCAAGAAAAACTGAAAGAAATAAACTTTTTAGTCTGGAATCATAGCAACTTAAACATTAGAACTTTTTAGTCTGGAATCATAGCAACTTAAACATTAGAAAACATATGCAAAGCATGACATGAGATTATTCAATACATTCTATAATTTTAGAGCTCTATTTAACCCCTAGAAACACAAAAGTTGCGTACTTTAAAAGAAATTTATTGTGTGAGGTAAATAAAATATAACACACTTAATATAAACAAGAAAAAGTGGAATTTATTAATTCCAACAGTAATCACTAGAAATGTAGATAGGTTCAGAATAGTGTTGATAGACTTATTGGTTATAAATTCCAACTTATCATTAAGCAAAGCTACAGATGTGTTGGGTACATTTCTATATGTTATGTGTATCTCATATACTATAGGCATTTATTCATAGGCTTTTAAGGGCTTGTGAATCCCTTGAAATTATATAGTATTTGATTGTTTTTTCATAAATGCATTTTTATGCAGACAGGATCTATAACTGGTCTATAATTTTCATCAGATTCCCAAAGGGACTTATGACTATTGCTCATCTCCTATCACCAACCCCCAGAAACACGCATATATATAAAAGTTCAGAGCTGTGGATCTAAGGCAAAGAAGCCATATAATATAGAAGGGTAGAGTAATATAGAATGGTGTGGTCACTCACCTAGAGCTAGACATCCTGGAGTGTGAAGTCAAGTGGACTTAGGAAGCATTACTACAAACAAAGCTAGTGGAGGTGATAGAATTCCAGCTGAGCTATTTCAAATCCTAAATGATGATGTTGTTAAAGTGCTGCACTCAATATGCCAGGAAATTTGGAAAACTCAGCAGTGGCCACAGGACTGGAAAAGGTCAGTTTTCATTCCAATCCCAAAGAAGGGCAATGCCAAAGAATGTTCAAACTACCATACAATTGCACTTATTTCACATACTAGTAAGGATATACTCAAAATCCTTCAATCTAGTCTTCAGCAGTATGTGAACTGAGAACTTCCAGATGCACATGCTATATTTAGAAAAAGAGGAAGAGCCAACATTTGTTGGATCATAGAGAAAACAAGGGAATTCCAGAAAAACATCTACTTCTGCTTTTTTGATTATGCTAAAGCCTTTGACTGTGTGGATCACAGCAAACTGTGGAAAATTCTTAAAGAGATCAGAATACCAAACCACCTTATCTCTCTCTTAAGAAACCTGTATGCAGGTCAAGAAGCAGCTGTTAGAACCAGACATGGAACAACTAATTGGTTCTAAATTGAGAAAGGAGTACATCAAGGCTGTATATTGTCACCCTGCTTATTTAACTTATATGCAGAGTACATTATGCAAAATGCCAGACTGGGCCAGATTCATAGCCCTTAAAAGCCTATGAATAAATGCCAGACTAATGGCAGAAACTGAAGAGAAACTGAAGAGTCTGTTGATGAGGGTAAAAGAGGAGAGTGAAAAAGCTGGCTTGAGACTCAACATTAAAAAAAAATTGAGATCATGGCATCTGGTTCTATCACTGCATGGCAAATAGAAGAAGAAAAAATGAAAACAGTGACAGATTTTATTTTCTTGGGCTCCAAATTCACTACAGATGGTGACTGCAGCCATGAAATTAAAAGACACTTGCTCTGTGGAAGGAAAACTGACAAACCTAGATAGAGTATTAAAGAGAACAGACATAACTTTCCCCAAAAAGTCCATATTGTCAAAGCTGTGGTTTTTCTGGTAGTCGTGTATGGATGTGAGTATTGGATAATAAGGAAGGCTGAGCACTGAAAAATGTATGCTTTTGGATTGTGGTGCCAGAGAAGACTCTTGAGACTCCCTCAGATTGCCAAGAAGATCAAACCAGTCAATCCTAAAAGAAATCAACCCTGAATGTTCACTGGAAAACTGATGCTGAAGGTGAAAGTCCAATACTTAAACTTGATGCAAACAGCCACCTGATGCTGGGAAAGATGGAATGCAAAAGGAGAAGGTGGAGACAGAGGATGAGATGATTATATAGCATCACCAACTCAGTGGTTATGAATCTGAGCAAGTTCTAGGAGACAGCAGGGGACAGAGGGGCCTGGCGTGCTGCAGTCCATGGGGTCACAAAAAGTCAAACACAACTTAGCAACTGAACAAGAAGAAGAATAGTGGCTTGAGTTCCTGAGTTACCTTTTACTGGCTTCATTACTTAGAGGAGTTCACCATCAGTAAAATTTGGGTGAGAATATTAAAAGCAAAATGTTGTTGTGAAGATTGAAAGTAATGATATAAAGAAAAAGAATCAGTTTTTAAACACTAAAATAGAGATTATAGATTTATAGCGTACTGGCAGATTTTGACTTTGCAGATGTCTTGTTTGACCCCCACAGATGTTGTTTTAACATGAATTAGTTGTAAATTCTAAAAATCAAGATCCTTTATACAAAAATATGGATTACAAGTGTCAAGTTGGTTTATTTCTCTTCCTTGGATTTTATTTCATCACAACAAAAATTTCGAACAATGGACTAAACCCCATTCCAGGCATACCCAGGAGAGCTCACAGATATGCTACAAAATTAACCACAGAGACTATTCCAACTCCTGCACATGAGCCCTTGGCACATAGTGGATACACACTAACCATGGGCACTTCTCCAAGTAACCTTAGGCAGCTAGGAGCCCTTTAAGGATTCGTAAATATTCTACACGTACATATATCTGATCATAACAGATGGAATTATGAGAAGACATACACAACAGAGTTTGTTGTTATATAACTTGCCAGTTGGCCTTGAGTGTATGCCCATTTGTATTTCCTTTCCTTGACTGGTGGTGGGTACAAGCCCTATTTTGCACTGGGCACAACCAAAAGAAGGAGACAGGAAGTATATAAAGAGGAAAACCAACAGGCATGAGGAAGACAGCTGCTTTGGGGTCAGCCTGCTCCCATGTCTTGGGAGTGTGTCTAATAGAAGATCTGTCTGCTTGAGTGGAACTGAGCTATAACTTGTCTGTTGTTTTAAACCCTTTAGTCCATTGTTCCAAATTTTTGTTTTAGAGATCAGCTTGCATCCTTTTTGGATAGGCCACCCCTCATTGCTCATGCCCAACTTCTTACCTGACACCAGCTTCTCTTTTGAAAAAAATCAGAAGATAACTTGACAACAGTGAAGGAATTCTATATCAGAATTATTATCAAACATTGATGTATACTGATGTGAATTAGTTTTAAGTGATTTTCATATCTTAGTTTTTTAAACTTATTTATTTTTAATTGGAGGATAATTGCTTTACAATCTTGTGTTGGTTTCTACCATACATCAACATGAACCAGCCATAGGTATACACATGTCTCCTCCCTCTTGAACCTCTCTCCCACCTCCCATCCCATCTCAACCTTCTAGGTTGTCACAGAGCACCAGGTTTGAGTTCTCTGCGGCATACAGCAAATTCCCACTGGCTATCTGTTTTACATATGGTAATATGTATGTTTCAATGCTCCTCTCCCAATTGTCCAACCCTCTCATTCCCCCGCTGCGTCCACACATCTGTTCTCTATGTCTGTGTCTCTATTGCCACTGTGCAAATAGGTTCATCAGCATCATTTTTCTAGATTCCATGTATATGTGTTAGTATGCAATATTTGTTTTTCTTTTTTTGACTTATTTCACTCTGTATAACAGGCTCTAGGTTCATCTACCTCATTAGAACTGACTCAAATGCATTCCTTTTTATGGCTGAGTAAATTCCCTTGTGTGTATGTGTGTGTGTGTGTGTGTGTGTGTATGTATCACAACTTCTTTATCCATTCATCTGTCCATGGACATCTAGGTTCCTTCCATGTCCTAGCTATTGTAAATAGTGCTGCAATGAACATTGGGGTACATGTGTCTTTTTCAATTATGGTTTTCTCAGAGTATATGCTCAGGAGTGGGATTGCTGGGTCATGTGGTAGTTCTATTCCTAGTTTTTTAAGGAATCTCCATAGTGTTCTTCATAGTAGCTACATCAATTTACATTCCCACAAATAGCACAGGAGGGTTCCCTTTTCTCCACACTCTATCCAGTATTTATTATTTTTATATTTTTTGATGATGGCCATTCTGACTGGTGTGAAGTGATAACCTCATTGTAGTTTTGATGTGCATTTCTCTACTGATAAGCAATATTAAACATGTTTTCATGTGTGTATTAGACATCTGTATGTTTTCTTTGGAGAAATGTCTGTTTCAACTTTTTGATTGGGTGGTTTGTTTTTCTGTTCTTGAGCTATATGAGCTGCTTGTATATTTTGAATATTAATCTTTTGTCAGTTGTTTCATTTGCTATTATTTTCTCTCATTCTGAGGATTGTCTTTTCACCTTTTTTATCATTTCCTTTGCTGTGCAAAAGCCTTTAAGTTTAATTAGGTCACACTTGTTTATTCTAGTTTTTATTTCCAATACTCTAGAAGGTGGGTCATAGAGGATCTGCTGTGATTTATGTCAAAGTGTTCTTTGCCTATATTTTCCTCTAAGAGTTTTATTGGTTTTGGTCTTAATGTTTAGGTTTTTAATCTAGTTGGAGTTTCTCTTTGTGTTCTTTGAGGTTTCTAAGCTTGTTTAGTATGTGAAATACTTATATCTCAGCACCCTAAGTTCCATTTAGGTGATATATTTTAATGACATACTTTAATCCAAAATGAAAGCTTATTTTAATTTCATGTGAAGTGGCAGATTTGGTTAAATTTACACATTTTTTTAGTGGTGTATATATCCATGAGAAACTCAAGCTGTTAAAATAAATAAGCTTTCTTTAAAGTTTCCCCATGAATATGTGTTTGCTGTGTTTTCACTGGTTTTGTATTCTGCTAGGATAGCAGAATTCCTTGGTTCCCTGTTCGCTCAGAAGGTAAAGAATCTATCTGCAATGCTGAAGACCAGGGTTCATTCCCTGGGTTCGGAAGATCCCCTAGAGAAGGAGATGGCTACCCACTCCAGTATTCTTGCCTGGAGAATTCCATGGACAGAGGAGCCTGGTGGGCTACAGTCCATGGATCGCAAAGAGTTGGACACAACTGAGCGACTAACTCTCTCACTTTTCCACAGGACAGCAGACAAGTGGTAGTAGGAGACCAAGGTGGTTTAAGAAGAATTTAGGGGAAAACAAAAACCTGAACATAACGAACTGTGGAAAGCTCTTAAAGAGATGGAAATACCAGACCATCTTACCTGTCTCCTAAGAAACCTGTATGTGGGTCTAAAAGCAACAGTTAGAACCCTGTGTGGAACAATTGATTGGTTTAAGATTGAGAAAGGAGTACAACAGGCTGTCTGCTGTCATTCTGTTTGTTTAACCTATACACTGAGCACGTCATGAAAAATGCCAGGCTGGATGAGTTACAAGCTGGAATCAAGATAGGTGGGAGAAACATCAATAACCCAGATATGCAGATGATACCACTCTAATGGCAGAAAGCAAAGAGGAACTAAAGAGCCTCTTGATGAGGGTGAAGGAGGAGAGTGACAGAGCTGGCTTAAAACTAAATATTAAAAAAAGTATGATCATGGCATTTGGCCACATTACTTCATGGCAAATAGAAGTGGAAAAGGTGGACATATCGTGACAGATTTCCTCTTCTTGGGCTCTAAAATCACTGTGGATGGAGACTGCAGCCATTAAATCAGAGGAAAGTTTCTTCTTGGCAGGAAGGCTATGACAAACCTAGACGGTATGTTGAAAAGCAGAGACATTACTCTACCAACAAAGGTCCGTATAGTCAAGGCTATTGTCTTCCCAGTGGTCATGTACAGTTGTGAGATTTGGGCCGTAAAGAAGGCAGAACGCCAAAGAATTGATGCCTTCGAACTATGGTGCTAGAGAAGACTCCTGAGAGCCCCTTGGATTGCAAGGATACCAAAGCAGTCAATCTTGAGGGAAATCAATCCTGAATACTCATTGGAAGGACTGATGCTGAAGCTGAAGCTGCAGTATTTTGGTCATCTGATATGAACAGCTGACTCACTGGAGAAGTCCCTGATACTGGGAAAAATTGAGGGGAAGGAGAAGAGGGCTTCAGAGGATGACATGGTTGGTAAGCATCACCAATGCAATGGACATGAACTTGGGGAAACTTTGGGGGATGGTGAAGGACAGGGAGACCTGGCATGTTGCAGTTGATGGCGTTGCAAAGAGTCAGACACGACTGGGCAACTGAACAACAACAACAAAAACCTGAAAGCTGAAAATGTTCCACTGACTATTGGTTTTAGCAAATTGTAAAGACACTGACATTATTTCATTTTTAGCAGTGGAACATCTTAGTTTGGATCATCTTGATATAAACAGATTCTAAGGCATCATGATGTGAGGAACACTGTTTTAGAGTGTAGTTATTTCTTTTTTTCCTCAGAATTATATATACAGAAAAACTGGATTGTATTTTATTTGTTTGTTTTTAATATTAAGACTCTTCTAATCCATTTTAATTACTGGCTACTGGAAAATGATTTATCACTCTGAAACAATCTCATTTTTTGATATCCAGATATTCAGGTATTATTCCATATTATAAAAATTTGTATCTGTATGTATTTTTAGATGACTTCAAACCTGCCTCTATTGACACTTCTTGTGAAGGAGAGCTTGAAGTCGGCAAAGGTGAACAGGTGACAATTACTCTACCAAATATAGAAGTGAGTATATATATTACTATTTAAACTGAAGAGATTTTTTTATAGGATTTTTACTAAATTTAAATGAAAATAATTGCACAGTTAATATAGTGATGATCAGTTAAAGTAATTAATAAATACAGCAAAGCAAAAGATCTTAAACTATCTTAGATAAAACAATCTTAAAATGCTTGAAACCTTAAACTTTACTTTGTAATTTTCAAGAACTATCTTATTAAATGATGTGAAGCAATTAGAAGTCTAAACATATTTATTAAATCACTATTATGAACCAGATTTTGTACTACAAGCTAGGAATAATAGCATATCCTCTGCCACCTCGTCCTAATCTGTTATAGCAGACAGGCACATGAATATCTAGTGCTATAGATTAGAGCTCTGAAAAAATTCTGTTTAAGCACGTGAACAGAATTAAATGCTCTGCCTGGTGGAATCTTGAAAGGCTTCACAAAACAGATGCTATTTGGGCCAAGACTTAAAGGACAAGTGGAATTTCACCAGTTATAAGAGGAATAGAATATTCTAGGCAAAAGGAACAATATGTGAAAGGTTTCTGTGGAGAAAGGACTAGAATTTTGTGACTAAATGAATGCATGTAGTAAATTACAGAATGATGAAAAATGATTGATATGAGACTGGAAAGGTAGATTGGGATCAGATTATAAAGAATCTTTTAGTTGTAATATAGAATTTGAAGTTTATCCCATAGGTATTAGAGAACCACTAGAGGTTTTTAAAGTTCCCCTGATGGCTCAGTGGGTAAAGAATTTGCCTGCAAATAAGAAGTCACAGGAGACAAGGGTTCAGTTCCTGAGTCAGGAAGATCCCCTGGAGAAGGGAATGGCAACCCTCTCCAGTATTCTTGCCTGGAAAATTCCATGGACAGAGCACAGAGTTGCAAAGAGTCTGAGCATGAGTTAGTCAAGACTGAGCGACTAACACTTCACTTTCAGAGGTTTTTAAGCAGATAATTAACATGGTTAGATTTGTGCTTTAGGAGTGATTTTAGCAATAACTTACTTAGGGAATGGGTTGGTAAAGAGAGAAACTAGGTCAGGGGGCCTTTACCAAAAGTTTTGCCCATTTCAAAAATCTTCAGATGTTATCAAATACTGTTTACGTTGTATGCTCTAGTTTTCTTAATCCTTGAGTTAGAAATTTCGCAGCATTCAACTTGTTTCTTTTATATTCACTTGATCTATTCTCAAAGAAAACCAAGATTGTAAATTTATAGTTTAACATAGAAAACACCAGACTTTCTGAGATTTTTTTCCTTTGTCTTGTTTAATTTTTGTAATAGGAATGGTTTTGTGCTAGTTCATCCACATTCTCTAATATACATTTATGAGATGGCTTATCATGTTTAGAGATATAACATGTAAGCTCTCTATCCTCTATCTATCCTTCCACCTTTTTCTTTTTATCAGCCAATACTATGTATTGAGACCTCACTTTTATGTCAGACTATATCAGTTGGTGCCTGTGAGGTTTTCCCTAATGTTAATTAAATTCGTGGGGGCATTTTATTGTATGTTTCTCATGTGTTCCCTTAGAAACTGAAGGAAATGAAAAATAGATTTCAGTGTGAAACAGTGTAGATAAGTAAGGCTTTGTTTTACTGTTATTAAAAAGTGTTCAGATTCTAGTATCTCTAAAATAGTTTGGAAATTAAGTACCTAGTAATCTAAGGCTTTTTTTTGCTTTGTGAGGTTTATTAAAGAAAAACCTAAATTTAAAATTTCTTGAAAGACATCAGGTGGTTTTTTTCCCACATAGTATACAGCACAGCCAAAAAAGAAAAATACAGAGGTAGACTAGATGTGGTAGGTGTCCTTAAAAATATTACCGTTTAATGAGAAAGATAGGAGATAATTGATTAAATTTTCATAATGTAAGGACTATCATAAAGGTATACACAGAATATTATGGGAGTACAAAGGAGAGATCATTCAGCCTGGAGAGGGAAAGGAGACATTGGGAATGCTGTCTTGGAAGATGAGTTGAAATTACCCAGGTGAAAGAAAGAGAAGGACCTCTAGGCAGAGAAAAGAAAGATATGGGCTACAACAAAGCAACAAAAAAGTCTGTTACACTTGAAGAACTACATATAGGCCACTATGGCTAGGTAAGAAAGGGTGCCTATAAGGACATAGTGGAAGATGGAAAGATATTTAGGAATCAGATAAAGAAGGGCGTATTGTGTAATGCAAAAGAATTTGAATTTTATCCTGTACTGTGACTCTCACATAGCTGGAATGGAAAAGAATTTTTAAAATTACTGTTTGCTAAAAGCAGTTGTTTTTTTTTTCCCTCCAGGGCATACAGTGTGTAAACAATTGTGAATAAGACTAGAAATTATATTCTCAAATTTTGTGGAGTTTTCCTCCTTCATTGGGCTTCCCTGATAGTTCAGTTGGTAAAGAATCTGCCTGCAATGCAGGAGACCCCAGTTCAATTCCTGGGTCGGGAAGATCCCCTGAAAAAGGGAAAGACTACCCACTCCAGTATTCTGGTCTGGAGAATTCCATGGACTGTATAGTCTATGGAGTCACAAAGAGTCAAACACGAATCCCTTTCACTTTCACTTTCCCCCTTCATTAAAGAACTTTAACTAGGTAGGAGCTTTACGTTTCTTCACTTTTCTTAATTTTGTGGGTGTTTGTAGAAATGTATTGATTATTAGTTTGAGGCATATAGATTCTCCTATTTTCTTTATCAACTTATTTTCATCATCTTGGTGAAAATGCCTAGAAGCTTGGAGGCATTCCATAAAATAGAACTTTTGTTATTCTTTTAAGAATACCTTAAGGTTCTGGTGGTTCTTTGATAGGGTGAATTTTCTCGTTTTCATTTTTCTAGGTTTTCTTTGATAGTATCAAATAGAAGAAATGAATGAAAATGAACACTCTTAAGGGAGTCAGCATTGGGCATTTACAAGCCTCTCATTTTTACAAAAAACTCTCTATGGTTGGCTGCTATAAAATTTCAAAATGTTGAATTTTGAAAGGAAAAGAGATACTTGACTGCAAATGATTTGTCACTGGTGCTGTCCAAGTCTGGGATATGTTTAGTGTTATCTTGTGAAGTACTTTTGTAGGCTTCAGTGAAATAGCCCACAGGAAACTTCCAGCTACATGTCATATTATGCAATGAATGTGTGTCTAGTGGTTGCTCAACAACTCTAGCTCTCAAACCCTGGACATGTGAGAGTTCCATATATCTGATGGCTACATGACACTTTAGATGACCCTGTTGGTCAAAGTCCCTTCCAAGATGAATATAGCCTGTTTCTTTGCTTTAAGTTTACATAGCTCAGTTAACAAAGTAGCCCACCACATTCTTTGGGCTTTAGCTTATTTTAGGACTAGAGCCCTATTTTAATGTCCTATTACAATTATACTTTCAAATGAAGTATATCTTTTATCATTGTATAATAAACATTTTAACCTTGTTTTTGTGATTTTTAAGCTTAAATACCACCTTGTTTAATATTAATTTTGCCACCTTTGCTTTCTTTTTATTTGCATGTTCATGGAATCTTAGTATCTCTTACTTTTATTTACTTACATTTTTAAGTATACCTTTTATTAATGGAATATTCTGTGTTTCAGTCTTAAACCTAATTTGTACTTTCTATTAGGAGAATTCTATCCACATTTAGTTCAAAGTTGATATCCTTGATTTTTATTTCTATCATGTTATAGTGTATATATATATATATTAGTTATTTTTATTTGTTTTCTCTTTTTGTTCTTTAATAGTTTTATGAAGCATCTCTTCTTTTTTCTTTTTTTCTTTGTTTTCCGTTGTGTTACTTTGGGAGTACTATTGTGCTCTTGCACTCCATTACTGATTCCTTTCCTTTCCTTTCATTCACAATCCAACATGCTCAGATTTGCCTGTCAGCAGATGGAAAACAAAACTAGAAGGAAAGAAGGAAGGAGGATAGCAGTAATCTAGGTGAGCTGATAATTGCATTCTGAAGTCGGGTTATAGCAGAAACATGAGGTAGTAGGATGTGTTCAGCAGTTATTCAGAAGCAAAGAGAGTTCATATGCTTAGGAGTTTCCTGGAACCTTAATACCCCTTTCTTGGGACCTGAAATAAGGTCAGAAATTGAAGTTTGAAATAAGAGTGGTGCTCAATTTAATGAGTAAAAAAAATTTAATTAAAAGACTTGTTTGCAGTCTTCCTGGTGATCTGTTGGTTGAGAATCTGCCTTGCAATGCGGGGGACGTGGGTTTGATCCCTGGTCAGGGATCTAGGATCCCAGATGTTACTGGGTAACTGAACCTGCGTGCCATGGCTAAGGCCCAACACAGCCGAATAAATAAATAAATATTTTTTTAAAAATTGTTCAGAGTATAGAAGGCAGGCATAGGGATTGTGAACAACCTGTTTAGCTTTTATTTATAATAAAAAATGTTCATATTATTTATATGAACATTCTTTGAGTACCTGTACAAATCTTGGTACTGTAAATGCTTGGAGCAATAAAAAAAAATTCTAATCAGTCTTCCTTCTTCAGAAACTCAGAGTAACAAAGTATTGTATTTTTAAATGTTTTATATTCTAAGTAAGAATACAAGTATTTTTAAGGATAATATATTGCATGACTCTCTTAAATGTAACATGGGGCCCTTGGGTTGCTATTTGGGGGTATTTTACTCACTTGTTTTCAGTGAAGACATCTAAAAAATGTATTTACCAGCCAAGTAGGTATATTTGTTAAGATCATGCTTCTGGCTCTGTACCTTACCAGGGCTTCTCCTGAGTGATCCACATCTTACTCTTTCTTATAGGCCCCTCCAGATGTGTCCTCTTCTATGTGCTGTGCATGCTTAACTTCCCATAGATGATTTTGTCTTAGAAAAATTTGTTTCTTTCTTTTGGCTTCATCATGTTCTGTCCCAACTTCTCAGATGTCTCTAATCTATCCCTTTTGTATGGCAGCCTCAATTACAAAATTTATCTCATGCTCCTCCTTGTGGTCATGGGTACAATCTCTGATAATTATTAACTTTTAAAATATGATAGGCCCTTTCAACCTTTCTGGTGGCTCAGATGGTAAAGAGTCTGCCTGCACGCAGGAGACCTGGGTGTGATCCCTAGGTCAGAAAGGTCCCCTGGAGAAGGGAATGGCTACCCACTCCACTATTCTTGCCTGGAGAATCCCATTGACAGAGGAGCCTGGCAGGCTACAGTCCATGGGGTCCCAAAGAGTCTGACAGGACTGAGCAGCACTTCACTTTAGTCTTTTATGGGGGCTTTCCAGGTAACCCTGGTGGTAAAGAATCTACCTACAATGCAGCTAGTGGTAAAGAATCTGCCTACGATGCAGGAGTTCAATCCCTGGGTGGAGAACATCCCCTGGAGTAGAAAATGGCAACCTGCTCCAGTCTTCTTGCCTGGAAAATTCCATAGACAGAGGAGCCTGGTGGGCTCCAGTCCGTGGGACTGCAGATTTTTAGAAGTCACCTTGTTCTAACTTGATCTAATATTACTATTGTGTTCAACAAAATTATTATAATTAGTGCTGTAAAAATTCAATGTACTTCTATAAAGTTCAAAACCAAGCAATTATAACAATATATTGTTTAGGGATACATATATGTGGGATAAAATAAGAGAATGAGAAACATAAAATTCCTTCAGGGTTGAGGAAAGTGGGAACAAAGGATAGAAGAGGAGCATGTCGGTAAATGTGGGTTATTAGGAGTGAGCCAGGGTTCTCTAACCTTTTATTATGGAAAATAGAATAGTATAATGAACTCCTATATACTTATTGAGTTTCAAGAATTATCACCATTTTGCTGTTTTTAATATAGTCGTCTACTACTTCTTTTTCCTGTCACATTTTAAAAACAATCCCAGATATTCACAAATGCTTATGTATACATCCTTAACTGATAAGGATATTTTTATTTTCACTTAAGGACCATGCCAACCATCACTTACCATAAAATTAATTAAAGACCTGGTCCATATTTATATTTTCATGATGCTTTCAAAAATGTCTTTTTTCAGCTTTTCTCCCTAGGAATCCATGTAAAATCCTTATATAGCATATTTATGTATTCATTTATTTATTGAGGTTTCATTAATTTACAAGGTTGTGTTAATTCAAGTATATATCAAAGTGATTCAATTATACATATCTATCTATATTTTCAGATTATTTTCCATTATAAGTTATTATAAGATATTGAGCATATTTCCCTTTGCTATAGAGTAGGTCCTTATTGTTTACCTATTTTATATTCCTATATTGCATTCTGATATTATGTTTCTTATGCCTCTTTTATTCTGTAAAATTCCCTGACCTCTATTATGACATCAGTTTGCTGGAGAAACCAGATTAATTGTCCTAGAGTATGTACCCACATTCTGGATTTCAAATAACTTCTGTCTGGTATTATGTATCTTGTTTCTCTCTCCTCATGTTTCCTATAAGCTGGTAGTTATTTTTAAAAGCTTGATTAGAGTTAGATTGTTTGTAAGGCTTTTTTTTTTTCTTCAGGCAAAAATGCTTTGTAGATTGTGCCTTGTATTTTCTTTTATATTACATCACGAGGCATATAATGTCTGCTTGGCCCACTTTTAAGGGTGCTAAAATTAATCAGTGGGTTTAATGTAACATGTTTCTTGATACATTCATTTTACTTAATCTGCATAGTGGAGCACCTCTTTAATAAGATTTCAGACTTGACAAATTAAAGAAGGAAGAAGAGGAGGGGTAGGGAATATAATTCAGAACTTTTGTCCCCTTATTGTAAAGTATATTGGCTGTATTAGAATTGAACCCCAATGGCCTGTTGTAGACCAAATCAACAAAGATTTATGAACAAATCTTTACTGGCTTAGCGCAACTACTTCCTCTAGTCTCTTTCCTCAAGACAGCAATTTTGAGATCTCAGTCTCTCTTCATCTGTGTTTTTTTACTATAGTCCTTATTGCCAGAGTAGTAAATTTAGGTAGTTAACTTAGGTGACTTGAAGTACACTATAGATTGAGAAAGACAGAAGATCTCAAGTGAAAGTCACTCAGTCATGTCTGACTCTGCAACCCCATGGACTATACAGTCCATGGAATTCTCCAGGCCAGAATACTGGAGTGGGGCTGTTCCCTTTTCCAGGGGATCTTCCCAACCCAGGGATCAAACCCAGGTCTTCCACATTGCAGGCGGATTCTTTACCAGCTGAGGTACCAGGGAAGTGAAGATCTCAGTCTCTTTCAACTGAATTTCTATAATAAATTTCAAGTAATAATAATAAACTTTTTAAACAGGGTTCAACTGCACCAGTAACTGTTTTCAAAGGTTCAAAGAAACCTTACTTAAAAGAATGCATTTTGATTATTAACCATGATACTGGGGAATGTCGTCTAGAAAAACTCAGCAGCAACATCACTGTAAAAAAAACAAGGTATGTGGTTAATGAAAGAAATATTTTATCAACACATAAATTGCTAAGAAAATGTCAATGAATAAAGTTATTGGATTAAGTCACATTATTATATAAGGATTTTTCTGTGTGGTGCAAGATGTTCTGATTTTTTTTGCAAGTTTAAATTTGATGAAGATCCTTTAGCCAGATGCTTTTACCATTTCTCCCTATGATATATAAAAGCTTCTTTTGTTTCTAAAGGTTTTCTTATATGTAGTTATATCTTTATTCTATTGTAGATATGTTTGTAGAACTGGACTGAAAGGAGTCATCATGTACTCTCCAAATAATATCATTATCATTAGTAAAATTTTATCAAGCACCTAGAAAACATGAAGCAAGAAAAGGGAGAATTTCCAATACAAATAGTAACCTCAAAACTTCTACATTTTAATTGGATAACATGTAATTGCATTTAAAAAGTCAGTAAGAGAGTATAGCCATCTCAGATTTTGGGGGGGAATAGCCAGTAGATTAATTAGCATGAGCATAAAGGGCTGTGCCCTAAAAGTCATAAAAATATTAATAGTATAGACAAAACTTATTCTAGGAATTAAAAGAAGGGAGAAGTTATGGTTCACCAGAGCATTAACAGGGCTCTTACTGATGTACCTTAAGAGGAGGATAAGATTTAGGACTGTTTTCCTCAAACATATTTGCTGATAAGAATTACCATTGTGTGTTTGTTAAACATATGAGTTCCCGAACTCAACTGATCAGGGAAGGAGCCTAGGAAGCTTTTTTTTTTAAATTATCCTCTCCTCTCAGATGATTTTTTTTGGTGGAAAAGTTTAGAAAATACTGATTTAATTATCAGAGAGAACATGAGGACGTAAACAAGGTAGGAATTTATCTGACTTATTTGGAACCCATGAATAAGATTTGCTTGAATAGAGCAGAAATTTGTTTCTTTGCTTGTGTACCAATATTAGAAATGGGGAATGAGGCTGGAAGAAGCTAGAGTTAGGTGAGCTAATGCTTTCAATATTCACTATGAAATTAGGGCAGTGTCTTATTGGCGGTGGTTATATACTGTATTAAAATTTTTTAACCAGGGATCGACATGCTTACATTCTTGTTTTGAAATGTAAATATACCAAGCAAATCAATTTAAATGAAACCATGTGGGAAACAGAAAAATGCATAAACCATGATTCTTGAGAGTAGGAATGAAGAGAAAAGTGAAGTTCCAAATAGTTTGTGAAGGAAGAACTAACAGGATTTGGTGACTGGAAATGGGAGCAGGAAAGTCAAGCATAACTGTGTTATTTATACATACTCTTTTCTTAAAAGTATTGAAAGGAGAGTATACGAATCTTCTTTAGTAACATGTCTTAATGTTATAAATGAAAAATATGGGAGTGATTTAACAGGGTGAAAGTTTCAAAATTTAGGGAATATATTGTACCTCTTGTATATTTACGTATAATTTCATTTTATTTCAGTCATTTGTGTATGTCTTATCTCTTCAGTTTGGAGCGATGGTTTTGTTTTTATTCATATTTGTAGCCTTCAGTGAACCTGTGTGTATGCCATGTATATAACAGGGCTCAATAAACATTTGTTATATAATGAATTAAGTTAATGCTTTAATCTTTGAATGTCATTTTAAAGATCTCTAGAATAAAGAACAAGCTGTCAGTTTTAGCAGCTTTGTAAGTTGAAATTGTTGTTATATTGCAATCATCATACTGGTTTTGACCTTTTGCTATTCTTAATGGCAGGTTTGAAGGAAGTAGTAAAATTAGGTATCAAATAGAACAGCAGCAGCAACAAATGCGAAATTCAGCTAGGACTCCCAATCTTATAAAACATTCTCCATCCGAAGACAAGATGTCCCCAGCATCTCCGATGGATGATATTGAAAGAGGTAAAATCTATGCATATGTAATGTCCCTTTACAATAAATTATTAATAAATGTTAAGTGAAATCTTTCATTTTAATTGACAAGCAAACTAACCATACAATTCTAAAAGCATTTTTTAAATTATGGGTTTTTCTAGAGGAAGAATGTAGTTTAATGATTTTATGTACATGAGCCTATATATAACAGAATTTACATTTTTTATTATTCAGAGGAACAAGTATTTATTATTTGTTATTCAGGGACCAAGTTTAAATATGTGTAATTGGAGTTTTCTTCTCTTTGACAGTTATGATTCAAATTCAGGTCTTCACAGCATCTTCCTGTTGAAGTTTTTTTATGTATAGCCAGACTATAGATGTCTAAGATGTCGCCAAACCAATAGTGAAGTGAGGAGATGTAGGAAGCCAAAGCAGCAGGCAAGTTCTTCTGAATTGCTGCTCACTTCTCAGCAGGAAGGTGTTTCTAGGGAAGCACAGTCCCTTTGAAAGTAAGGAAACTTATATATCTATTTCTTTTCTAGCTGCAGTTTGGGTGTTTGTGTTACTGTAATTAAATGTGGTAGGAGCAAGATCCTGATCACTAAAGTTTATTTGCTTCTACACTTAGCCTTCATAACTTATATATCACTGTCTGTTTCCACTTACCCCCTTCTAAGCCCAGTATAGTATTAGATCCCTATTATATTAGTGTTCACTTTACAAACAATAAGGAAAATATAATCTCAGAACTGTTGTTGCTATAATGATTAGAGTACACATAACCTTTCCAGGTGACCTAGGTTTCCTCACAACCTAGTGGCTAGGTTCCAAGAATAAGTGTTGAGAAACAGAGTGAAAGGAGAAAGGACAGCATGGAGAGAGGTGAAATCTTTATCTTTTTAATTACACAGGCTCAGAAGCCATGTAGTATCACTTGTGCGTGTGTTTGTACATGTTTTAACAGCTTTATTGAGGTATATCTGACACAAAATCTTCAGGTATTTAAACTACAGTCTGTTAGGTTTTGATATTTGTACATCCTGAAGTTACAGCCACAACCAGGATAATGAACTTATTTATCACTCTAAAACGTTCCCGCCCGGTCATTTGTAATACCGCTCTGCCAGTCCTCCCCACCCCATCCATTCCTAGGTAAGTATTGATCTGCTTTATGTCACTATCATTAATTTATTTTAGACATTTATATCAGTGGAATCATATAGTATGTTCTCTTTTTTTATGTCTATATTTTTGCACTAAGCATAATTATTTTGATAATCATCCATTATTGAAGCATGTATCAGTAGTTCAATCCTTTTTTACTGCTGAGTAGTGGTCTTTTTATGAATGGACAACAATTTGCTTATCTGCTCAACTTCAAGATGGACATTTGAATTGTTTCTAGTTTTTGGTTTTTACAAATAAAACTGTTATGAATATCACATATAAGTCTTTGAAAAGACAAATGTTTTATCTTGAGTAAATATGTAGAAGTGAAATATGTGCTGGAAGTAATGAATAGATTCAAGGGATTCAATCTAGTTAACAGTATGCCTGAAGAACTATGGACAGAGGTCTGTAATATTGTACAGGAGGCAGCAAACAGAACCATCCTAAAGAAAAAGAAAAGCAAGAAGGCAAAGTGGTTATCTGAGGATATCTTTACAAATAGCTGAAGAAAGAAGAGAAGCAAAAAGCAAAGGAGAAAGGAAAAGGTACATCCAACTAAACACAGAGTTCCAAAGAATAGCACGGGGAGACAAGAAGGCTTCATGGGCACAATAAGGCAGAAATGGTAGAAAACTAGTAGATACTGAAGAGATCAAGAAGAGATGGAAAGAATACATGAAGAACTGTACAAAAAAGATCTTAAAGAACCAGATTACTATGATGGTGTGGTCAGTCACCCAGAGCCAGATATTCTAGAGTGCAAAGTCAAGTGAATCTTAGGAAGCACTATTGTTCATAAAGCTAGTGGATGTGACGGGATTCCAGTAGAGCTATTTAAAACCCTAAAGGATGATGCCATCAGGGTGTTGCATTCAATATGTCAGTAAATCTAGAAGACCCCACAGTGGCCACAGGACTGAAAAAGGTCAGTCCTCATTCAAATTCCCAAGAAGGATAGTACTAAAGAATGTGCTAACCATTGGACAGTTGCACTCATCTCCCATGCTAGTAAGGTCATGCTTAAAGTCCTGCATGCTATGCTTCAGAATTACATGAACCAAGAACTTCCAGATGTCCAAGCTGGGTTTAGAAAAGGCAGCAGAACCAGATATCAAATTGCCAACATTCACTGGGTCATAGAGAAAGCAAGGGGATTCCAGAAAAACATCTATATCTGTTTCATGGACTACGCTAAAGCCTTTGACTGTGTGGATTATTAAAAACTATGGAAAGCTCTTAAAGAGATGGGAATACCAGACCATCTTACCTGTCTCCTAAGAAACCTATATGCGGGTCAAGAAGCAACAGTTAGAACCCTGTATGGAACAACTGATTGGTTTAAGATTGAGAAAGGAGTACAACAGGGCTGTCTGCTGTCATTCTGTTTGTTTAACCTATACACTGAGCACAACATCCAGGCTGGATGAGTTACAAGCTGGAATCAAGATAGGTGGGAGAAACATCAACAACTTCAGATATGTGGATGATACCACTCTAATGGCAGAAAGCAAAGAGGAACTAAAGAGCCTCTTGATGAGGGTCAAGGAGGAGAGAGACAGAGCCGGCTTAAAACTAAATATTAAAAAAAAGTATGATCATGGCATCTGGCCACATTACTTCATGGCAAATAGAAGTGGAAAAGGTGGACATATCGTGACAGATTTCCTCTTCTTGGGCTCTAAAATCACTGTGGATGGAGACTGCAGCCATTAAATCAGAGGAAAGTTTCTTCTTGGCAGGAAGGCTATGACAAACCTAGACGGTATGTTGAAAAGCAGAGACATTACTCTACCAACAAAGGTCCGTATAGTCAAGGCTATTGTCTTCCCAGTGGTCATGTACAGTTGTGAGATTTGGGCCGTAAAGAAGGCAGAACGCCAAAGAATTGATGCCTTCGAACTATGGTGCTAGAGAAGACTCCTGAGAGCCCCTTGGATTGCAAGGATACCAAAGCAGTCAATCTTGAGGGAAATCAATCCTGAATACTCATTGGAAGGACTGATGCTGAAGCTGAAGCTGCAGTATTTTGGTCATCTGATATGAACAGCTGACTCACTGGAGAAGTCCCTGATACTGGGAAAAATTGAGGGGAAGGAGAAGAGGGCTTCAGAGGATGATGTGGTTGGTAAGTGTCACCAATGCAATGGACATGAACTTGGGCAAACTTCAGGAGATGGTGAGGAACAGCAAGGCCTGGTGTGTTGCAGTTCATGGGATTGCAAAGAGTCTGACACAACTGGGCATCTGAACAACACCACCACCACGGTTCAAGAGCATCAATTCTTCAACGCTCAGCCTTCTTTATGGTCCAACACTCACATCCATACATGACTACTGGAAAAACCATACCTTCGACTAGATGGACCTTTGTTGGCAAAGTGATGTCTCTGCTTTTTAATATGCTGTCTAGTTTTTTCATAGCTTTTCTTCCAAGGAGCAACTGTCTTTTAATTTCATGGCTGCAGTCACCATCTGCAGTGATTTTGGAGCCCCCCAAAATAAAGTTTCCCAGTGTTTCCATTGTCTTCCCATCTATTTGCTATGAAGTGATGGGACCAGATGCCATGATCTTAGTTTTTTGAATGTTGAATTTTAAGCCAGCTTTTTCACTCCTCTGTTTTACTTTCATCAGGAGACTCTTTAGTGCCTCTTCACTTTCTGCCGTAAGGGTGGTATCATCTGCATATTTGAGGTTATTGATATTTCTCCCTGCAGTCTTGATTCCAGCTTCTTCTTCATCCAGCCTGGCATTTTGCATGATGTACTCTGCATATAAGTTAAATAAGCAGGGTGACCATATACAACCTTGATGTACTCCTTTCCCAATTTGGAACCAGTCTGTTGTTCTATTTCTGGTTCTAACTGTTGCTTCTTGACCTGCAAACAGGTTTCTTAGGTGGCAGGTAAAGTGGCCTAGTATTCCCATCTCTTGAAGAATTTTCCTCAGTTTGTCATGATCCACACATTCAAAGGCTTTAGCGTAGTCGGTGAAACAGAAGTAGATATTTTTCTGGAATCCTCTTGCTTTTTCTATGATCCAACAAATGTTGGAAGTTTGGTCTCTGGTTCCTCTGCCTTTTCTAAATCCAGCTTGAATATCTGGAAGTTCTTGGTTCATGTACTGTTGAAGCCAAGCTTGGAGAATTTTGAGCATTACTTTGCTAGCATGTGAAATGAGGGCAGTTCTGTGGTAGTTTAAACATTCTTTGGCATTGTCTTTCTTTGGGATTGGAATGAAACCGATTTTTGTATATTGTCCTTGTTATATTTAACCTTGCTAAACTCACTATTCTTGAGCCTTTTTTGAAGGTACCTTAAGATTTTCTATATTTACAGTCAAGTTATCTGTGAATAATGATAATTTTACCTCTCCCTTTCCAATCTGATGGTTCTTATTTCTTTTTCACAACTTATTGTACCAAGTAGAACCTTCAATTCAACACTGACTAGATGTGGTCAAAGTGGAAAACCTCTTGTTTCTGATGCTAGGAAATATTCAGTCCTTTACAGTTACATGTGATTTCAGTTCTTTACAATTATGTATGATTTCAGCTGTAAGTTCTTTCTAGATGTCCTTCATCAGGTTAATTTCTATTTCTTTTTCTTTTTTTTTTTTTAAATTTCTATTTCTATTATGCTGAAAGTTTTTATTCTTTTTTTGGTCAAGAACTACTGTTGAAATTTCTGCTATTTTGAGATGGCTTTTATTTTTCAGTTTTTAACATAGTGAACTATATGGATTGATTTTTAAAAGTTTGTATTCCTTGGAAAACCCCACTTAGTCATTATATATTGTCCTTTTAAATATTAGCACTTCTCAACCTCAGCAATATTAGCATTTGGAATTGGATGGTTCTTTGTCAGGCGCTGACTTGTGTATTGTAAAGTACTTAGCAGCCTCTCTAGCTTCTACCCAGTAGATGCTAGTATCACCACTTGCCCCCCATTGTGACAACCAAAAATGTTTTCAAACATTGCCAGATGTCTTCCTACGTGAGAAAATCGTAGCTGGTTGAAAACCACTGGTATATATTATTAAATTTGATTTACTAAAATTTTGCTTAAAAGTTTTGTGACCAGGTTCATAAAGGATATTGGGAGTTTGGTTTGGTAATGTCTCTGTTGAATTTCTGTATCAGTAATTCTGTCCCTAAGGAATGAATTGGAAAGTATTCCTTCCTTCTTAATTATACAGAAGAATTTGCATCAGGCTCCTATTATTTCTCCCTTAAATAACCAGTATAATTCACTAGTGAAGTCTTCTGTCACTGGAGATTTTTTGTGTGCAGGGTGTGGGGAAGGTTATAACTACAACCTAATTTTTAGGGATATTCAGGCTGTTTCTTCTTGAGTGAACCTTAGTAGTTTGTGCCTTTTAAGGAATTGATCCATTTAATCTAATTTACTGCCGGTACTCTTGCCTGGAAAATCCCATGGATGGAGGAGCCTGGTAGGCTGCAGTCCATGGGGTCGCTACGAGTCAGACACGGCTGAGCAACTTCACTTTCACTTTTCACTTTCATGCATTGGAGAAGGAAATGGCAACCCACTCCCCCGTTCTTGCCTGGAGAATCCCAGGGACGGGGGAGCCTGGTGGGCTGCCATCTATGGGGTCGCACAGAGTCGGACACGACTAAAGCGACTTAGCAGCAGCATGGGCATAACGTAGTTCGCAATATTCCTTGCTATTCTTTTAATGCTGTAAGATCTGTAGTGCTGTCACCTCTTTGACTCCTTATATTAGTAATTCATGTTTGGTAGTGGTGGTTTAGTCACTAAGGCATGTCTGACTCTCACTACCCTATGAACTGTTGCCTGCCAGGCTCCTCTGTCCATGAGATTTCTTAAGGCAAGAATACTGGAGTGGGTTGCTATTTCCTTCTCTAATTCATGTTTAGTATCTTTTTTTCTTTATAAACCCAGCTGAGTTTTATCAACATTATTTATCTAAAGCAATCAATTTTTGTTCCATTTATTTTCACTGTTTTGGTTGTCTTTCTTGTTTTTTGCTCTTTTTTTTTTTTTCCTTCTGCTTGTTTAATTTTGCTCTTCTTTCTCTAGCTTAAGTACAGCTTAGTTCACTTAATTGAAACCTCCTTTTCCTCCAACATAATCATTAAATGTCTTAAATTTTTCTCCAAAATGTACTTTATTTTTATTCCACAGATTTTGATAAATTGTGGTTTCATTTTCTTTCCATTAGAAGTATTTTCTAAAATCTTTTTTATTTCTTCCTTGAACCATGGGTTTTTCAGAAGAGCATTTATGTCTCAAATATTTGAAGATTATCTAGGTTCCATTTATAAATTTTAAATTTTATTTTGTTTTGGTAGAGAACATATTCTGTATAAATTCAGTCTTTTAAAATGTATTGTGGGACAAGATGACATAGACTTATCTGTTTCTGATTTTTCCCACAAAGTAAAACTATACACCCAGGAAATAATGCAAAAGACAACCAAGGGAGAACTCTGAAAGATGAAAAGAGGAAGGTAATCTGGTTAGAGACCTCAGAAAAGACGAAAGGAGGAATAGCATAGTCAGGACATCTTATAACCTACCCCTTCAGAAAATAACTCTTGGTTGGGTGGTAACAAAGACCACACTCAAGCTTTAACAACAGGTGAATTGGGTGTCAAAATCTAAAATGCCAGTTTCCAAGCAGAATTTTAAAACATATATGGTGACAAGAAACTGTTAGGAATGATTATTCCTGGAGAGTAGGATTAAAAGAACTTGAGGATGGGGTAGGAAGTAGGGTTTTACTTTTCATTTTGTACTAGTAGAGGAGCTTTTTAAATAAAATGCATAAACTGCTGTGAATGTATACATTTATTTATTCCTCATCAAGTTCATTAGAAACTGACACATTCAAATTTTATTATGTTTGTTTAATATTTATAGTTAACATTATTTATTTGACCTAACTGTTAAATTCTGTTTAATTTTCAGAACTGAAAGCAGAAGCTAGTCTAATGGACCAGATGAGTAGTTGTGATAGTTCATCAGATTCTAAAAGTCCATCATCTTCAAGCAGTGAGGATAGTTCCAGTGATTCAGAAGATGAAGAGTGCAAATCCTCTCCTGATCCAGAGAACTATATCTCAGAACATCCTACCATGTCTATCATGCCACAGTACAGGATTCCTGAGATAGTGTCTGGTCAGAATAAACATCATGACAACAGTGGCCTTCTGATGAATACTTTAAGTAAGTATACATAAGCATGAGTAATTGGAAAAGTAAGAATTCACAATGGAACCACACTGATTATGATCTAAAATTTAAATAGAATGGCTTCTTTTTTATTAATTTAATAGAAATCACCATTACCTTCTTATTAAGTTAGTCATTTTCTTTAAGTTCTGTGACATACTGTCTTATTGGCTTTTCTCTTTTCTTTCAAGATACTTTTCTATTTTTTCTTTGCTGGTTTATAATCTTCTACTCAGTCATTACAGCTCAAGTTTCTCAAAGCTTAATTCTAGGTCCGTTTTTCTTTTTATTCTATAATCTTTCCTCAGATAAGTTCTATATTTCTCTTGCAATCAATACTTGTTTACATATAACTTGTAAATTTGCATCTCTCACCTGCACCCCTCAGCTCTAGACACAGAAGTCCTAACTACCTACCTTCCTCAGGGACTTACACTAACTGTCTGTTCAGCTAGAAATATATCTTTCTTTCCATGTAGATAATTTATTCTCTAGATTATATTTCAGGATTTACTTGATCAAGAAAGTCTTTCTTAAGTCTCTTCTGACAAGATCAAATCCCCTTGTTATAGACCTTCAGAGCAGTATCTTCTTTATATCAATTGTCATTTATAAATTTATATGTTATTGGATTTATTCTCTTATAAGTTCCAAGAGGGCTCTTATCTTGTTTATTTTGCTTATCACATAATACTAGCATTGACAAAGTACCTGTTTCTGTTTCATAGATAGGTCCATTCATGTCATCTTTTAGATTCCACATGTAAGTGATATTGTGTGGTATTTGTCTCTCTTATTTGGACTTATTTCAATTAGTATGATAATCTCTAGTTGCATCTGTGTTGCTGCAAATGGCATTATTTTGTTCTTTTTCATGACTGAGTAGTATTCCATTGTAAATATGTACCACATCTTCTTTATCCATTGATCTCTTGATGGACATTTAGATTGTTTCCATGTCTTGGCAATTTTGAATAATGCTTGCTATGAACATAGGCTGCATATATCTTTTTGAATTATGGTTTTCCTCTGGATGTTGCTGTAATATTGTAATTCAGTTTTTAGTTTTCTGAAAAACCTCCATACTAGTTTCCACAGTGGCTGCACCAACTTACAATCTTACAAGCAGTATAGTATATATTTTTCTTCTCGCCCTCTCCAGCATTTCTTATTTGTAGACCATTTAATGATGGCTGTTTAATGTGAGGTGATTTGCATTTCTCTAATAATTAGCTTTGTCTAGCATCTTTTAATGTATCTATTGGCTATTTGTATTTCTTCTTTGGAGAAATGTCTCTTTAGATCTTCTGCCCATTTTTCAGTTGGGTTATTTGGTTTGGAACATTAAGAATATTAATATATTGGAAATTAAGCCCTGTCAGTTGCATCATTTGTGAATATTTTCTCCCATTCTATATGTTGTCTTTTCATTTGGTTTATGGTTTCCTTTGCTGTGCAAAAACTTGTAAGTTGATTACATCCCATTTGTTTATTTTTGTTTTATTTCTATTGCCTTGAAAGACTGAATATGCCTGTTCTAATAGTAAATATGTAGAATCTTACAATATAAAAATAAAAAGCAGGTATTCTTTCAAGAATATAAATGTAAAACATTTATGAAATTACTTTCTACTAGGACAAATAAACCATTTAAAAGGAATCATATTTTATTAATCACCATATGACTGTAGACAATGAGACTATAAATAAATAACAAAAAGTAGTTCAAAATACATGCTTAGGAACTTTGGAGCACATATCCAATGATTTACATGTTAAAAGGAAATTACAATGATATTATGAAATATTTATAATTAAGTAATATCAAAAATATCTCAGCAATTTTGGGGTGCCACCTAAAAGGTAATTATAGGGAACTGTATAGCCTCAAAATGTTCTTTTTTAAAAAAATTGAAAATAAATGAGTGAGAGTTTCACTTGAGGAACTAGAAGAACAATAGTATCTTAAAGCAGGGAAAGAAAATATTATATATTAGAATTGAAATTAGTGTAATAGGTAACAAAGAAACATTAGAAGATCAACAAGGCTAGAAGTTACTTCTTTGAAAACTAAAAAAAGACTAACTTCTAACTAAGGCTGATGAAGAAAAAAAAAAATAAAAAAAACAATATTAGGAATGAAAAAGTGGTTAAAATTATATATTTTATTTTTTTAATAATGAGAACTTTACAAAAATTTTATCTCAGTAAATTTGGCATAAACACGAATGATTTTGGCTTCCCTGGTGGCTCAGATGGTAAAGAATCTGCCTGCAATGCAGGAGACCCTGGTTCAATCCCTGGGTCAGGAAGATACCCTGGAGGAGGAAATGGCAACCCACTCCAGTATTCTTGCATGGAGAATTCCATAGACAGAGGAGCCTGGTGGGCTGCAGTCCATGGGGTTGCAAAGAGTAGAACATGACTGAGTAACTAACACACACATGGATGATTTTCTAGGAAAAAAAATAAAATGTACCCAATCTGACTCAAAAAGGAGTGGAAAATCTGAGGAAACAATTAATTAACAATTAATTAACACTAATTAAACATTAATTAAACATTAATTAACAATTAATGTCTCTTTCTCCTTAACCCTATCTCCATATCCCCAAGATGCTAGAAAACTGAAGATAATTTTACAGATGAATTTTAACAAATCTTCAAAGAACAAACAATTCTACAAACTGTTTCAGAGAATAGAACACTGGGAGAAGCAATTCAATTCTTTTATAATTCTAGGATAATCTCAATAACAAAACTGAACAAGAACAAGACAAAAAGCCTTATACACCAATTTCACTTAACATGAATGTAAAATTACTAAGAAAGATGTTAAAACAAGCATGCTAAATCACAAACCAATAAAGCCCATCACAGAAATGTATGTTCAACATCTGAAATAATATCAATAATAATTTACCATATTACTAGATTATAGGAATAAAGCCATATGATCATTTCAACAAATTTGAATTTGACAAAAGCCAATATTTATTAATTTTAAAACTTTTACTCAAGATTGAATGTAAGGGAATTTCCTTAATATTATAAGTTAATTACAAAAAACAACACTACTGCCAATATTATACTAATAGAGACTCCAGAAACATTTTCATTAAAATCAGGAAGAAGGTAAGGAGGACTAATATCATTATGTCTAGTCAATGGTTTTTTTTTAATATAAATTTATTTATTTTAATTGGAGGCTAATTACTTTACAATATTGTAGTGGTTTTGCCATACATTGACATGAATCTGCCACGGTTGTACAAGTGTTCCCCACCCTGAACCCCCCTCCCACCTCTCTCCCCATCTCATCCCTCTGGGTCATCCCAGTGCACCAGCTCTGAGCACCCTGTCTCACGCATCAAACCTGGACTGGTGATCCGTTTCACCTATGATAATATACATGTTTCAATGCCATTCTCCCAAATCTTCCCACCCTCGCCCTCTCCCACAGAGTCCAAAAGACTGTTCTATACATCTGTGTCTCTTTTGCTGTCTCGCATATAGGGTTATCGTTACCATCTTTCTAAATTCCATATATATGCATTAGTATACTGTATTGGTGTTTTTCTTTCTGGCTTACTTCACTTTGTATAATAGGCTCCAGTTTCATGCACCTCATTAGAACTGATTCAAATGTATTCTTTTTAATGGCTGAGTAATATTCCATTGTGTATATGTACCACAGCTTTCTTATCCATTTGTCTGCTGATGGACATCTAGGTTGCTTCCATGTCCTGGCTATTATAAACAGCACTGTTATGAACACTGGGGTACACATGTCTCTTTCAATTTTGGTTTCCTCGGTGTGTATGCCCAGCAGTGGGATTGCTGGGTCACATGGCAGTTCTATTTTCAGTTTTTTAAGGAATTCCCACATTGTTCTCCATCATGGCTGTACTAATTTGCATTTCCACCAACAGTGTAAGAGGGTTCCCTTTTCTCCACACCCTCTCCAGCATTTATTGCTTATAGACTTTTTGATAGTAGCCATTCTGACCAGTGTGTGATGGTACCTCGTTGTGGTTTTAATTTGCATTTCTCTAATAATGAGTGATGTTGAGCATCTTTTCATGTGTTTTTTAGCCATCTATATGTCTTCTTTGGAGAAATGTCTGTTTAGTTCTTTGGCCCATTTTTTGATTGGGTCATTTATTTTTCTGGAATTGAGCTGCAGGAGTTGCTTGTATATTTTTGAGATTAATTCTTTCTCAGTTGCTTCATTTGCTATTATTTTCTCCCATTCTGAAGGCTGTCTTTTCACCTTGCTTATAGTTTCCTTTGTTGTGCAAAAGCTTTTAAGTTTAATTAGGTCCCATTTGTTTATTTTTGCTTTTATTTCTAATACTCTGGGAGGTGGATCATAGAGGATCCTGCTGTGATTTATGTCAGAGAGTGTTTGCCTATGTTTTCCTCTGGGAGTTTATAGTTTCTGGTCTTCTGTTTAGACCTTTAATCCATTTTGAGTTTATTTTTGTGTATGGTGTTAGAAAGTGTTCTAGTTTCATTCTTTTACAAGTGGTTGACCAGTTTTCCCAGCACCACTTGTTAAAAAGATTGTCTTTTTAATCTTTTTTTAAGATTTGCTTTTAATATTTGTTCTTTGTGTTTGATCTTTGTTAATTTGATTAATATGTGTCTTGGGCTGTTTCGCCTTGGGTTTATCCTGTTTAGGATTCTCTGGGTTTCTTGGACTTGGGTGACTATTTCCGTCCCCATTTTAGGGAAGTTTTCAATTATTATCTCCTCAAGTATTTTCTCATGATCTTTCTTTTTGTCTTTTTCTCGTGGGACTCCTATGATTCGAATGTTGGGACGTTTAACATTGTCCCAGAGGTCTCTGAGGTTGTCCTCACTTCTTTTAATCCTTTTTTTTCTTTTTTCCTCTCTGCTTCATTTATTTCTACCAGTCTATCTTCCACCTCACTTATCCTATCTTCTGTCTCCGTTATTCTGCTGTTGGTTCCCTCCAGAGTGTTTTTGATCTCATTTATTGCATTATTCATTATATATTGACTCTTTTTTATTTCTTCTAGGTCCTTGTTAAACATTTCTTGCATCTTCTCAATCCTTGTCTCCAGGCTATTTTTCTGCAACTCCATTTTGTTTTCAAGATTTTTGATCATTTTCACTATCATTATTCTGAATTCTTTTTCAGGTAGATTCCCTATCTCTTCCTCTTTTGTTTGGTTTGGTGGGCATTTATCCTGTTCCTTTACCTGCTGAGTATTTCTCTGCCTTTTCATCTTGTTTATGTTGCTGTGTTTGGGGTGGCTTTTCCGTATTCTGGCAATTTGTGGTTCCTCTTTATTGTGGAGGTTTATCACTGTGGGTAGGCTTGGATGGGTGGCTTATCAAGGTTTCCTGGTTGGGGAAGCTTGTGTCGGTGTTCTGGTGCATGGAACTGGATTTCTTCTCTCTGGAGCACAATGAAGTGTCCAGTAGTGAGTTTTGAGATGTTAACAGGTTTGGTGTGCCTTTGGGCAGCCAATATGTTGAAGCTCAGGGCTATGTTCCTGTGTTGTTGGAGAATTTGCATGGTATGTCTTGCTCGGGACTTGTTGGCTCTTGGGTGGTGTTTGGTTTCAATGTAGGTATGGAGGCTTTTGATGAGCTCTTATCAATTAATGTTCCCTGGAGTCAGGAGTTCTCTGATGTTCTCAGGTTTTGGACTTAAGCCTCCTGCCTCTGGTTGTCAGTCTTATTCTTACAGTAGCCTCAAGACTTCTCCATCTATACAGCACCAATGATAAATCATCTAGGTTAATGATGAAAAGTTTCCCCACAATGAGGGACATCTGGAGAGGTTCACAGAGTTACATGGAGAAGAGAAGAGGGAGGAGAGAGATAGAGGTGACCCGGAAGAGAAGAGGGGAAATCAAAAGGGGAAAGAGCAAGCTAGCCAGTAATCACTTCCCTGTGTGCTCTGCACAGTCTGGACCCCTCAGAGATGTTCAGGGAATTACACAAAGAAGAGAAGAGGGATGAAGGAGACAGAGGTGGCAAGGAGGAGAAAAGTGGGAATCAAAAGGATAGAGAGAGATCCAGCCAGTAATCAGTTCCCTAAGTGTTCCCCACAAGTCCAGAACACACAAAGAGATTCACAGAGTTGGGTAAAGAAGAGAAGGGGGAAGGAGGAGATAGAGGTGACCTGGTGGAGAAAAAGGAGAGTCAACAGGGGGAGAGAGCAATCAAGCCAGTAATCTCACTCCCAAGTTAAAATGGGTACTGAAGATTGGGGTCTTAAAGGTACAAAATTGATAACAAATACCAAAAAGCAAAGATTAAAAACCTAGAGTAGAGGTTAGATTCTCAAAAATACAATATTAAAAAAACAAAACAAAGTCACAAAAATTATAAAATATATATATGAAGTTTGCTTTAAAAATAGGGGTTTTTTTGCAAGGTAATAGCAGGTTATAAAAATGAAAATTAAAGGAGTAATAGAGGACTTAAAAATAAAAAAAATTTTTTAATTAAAAAAATGATAATAGTAAAAATATATCTAGAACTTTCTCTGGAGCTGTTGCAGACAGTGTGGGGTCATTTCATTTTCAGACAGTTCCTTGATCCAGCTTATACTTCTCAAGATCTATAGGCCCCTTCCTATGTAGTTGGTGCTAACTGCAGGGTTTTAATCTGTTGCACCTGTCACTTCCAAAGCGGTTCCCTGTGTTTTAGCTTCTTCTGTTTGCTGGTCTCTTCACTGTCTAGTTTCCACCCTGACACAAGGGGGCGATGGTGGTCACTTTTTTAGGCTCACTTGTTCAGTCTGCTGTGGGGAGGGAGGAGCACTGCAAACAAATATCACTGGCGTGTGTGGGGAGTGCGCGCAGTGTCTCAGCCGCACTGGGTTTGCTCATGGCGTGTGTGCTTTCATGGTCTACACGTCTCAGGCTCTAGGTTGCTCTGCTGGGAACTGTCTGAGGCGGGCCCTGAGTTGCATGCACTTCCCAGGTCTAAGCCACTCAGGTTCAGGTTCTCGGGTACTCCACAAAGGCGCAGACTCGGTTGGGCCTGCGTTTTGTGGCCTTCCCAGGTCCGAGCAGCTCAGGTGACCAGGTGCGTGGCGAGCGCAGTCACCCGCAGGTGGGGGGGTGCATCTTATCGCCTCCCTCATCCCAGCCGCTCGATTTTCTGGGTGTACAATGGCGCCCCTTCTCAGGTGTGCGGTGTGTCTCTTCTGGGGAGCTGATCTCTGGCTGTGACCCTCCCGGTGGATGTCAACCATCCAGAATCCCAAGAAGTCTTGGTTAGCAATGAAGCCTGCTTGCAGTTTGGTAGAGGAGGCCTCTCTGGGGCCGCGATTGCCCCCTTCCGGCTCTGGCTGCCCTCGCCTGCCTGTCTCAGGCTGGGGATGGGCTGTTCCGCAGCCGGCTAGCTCTGCTCCGTCCTTTGTTCTGTGAGCAGGCCTGGCAGTGTCTTAGGTTAGGGCTTTTCGTGGGATAGTTCTCTCTCTTTCTCTCTCTTTTTTTTCTCTCTCTCTCTCTGACTATCCCACAGTCTGGGTTGTTAGCTCAAGTTAGTTTCCTCAAATTGTCCTCGGGACATTCAGGCCTAGTCCTTCCCCTAAGCAATGCAGCCTGTGCCTCTCTGTCCAGCCCCCTGCTTGCTAGTGGCAGATGCGAGCCACTGGGCTGCTTCTCCGCTGGCAGTTGCCGTTAGGCATGTAATCTGTGGGGTTTAATTATTTATTTATTTTTCCTCCCGGTTATGTTGCCCTCTGAGATTCCAAGACTTGCCACAGACCCTCTGGTGAGAGTATTTCCTGGTGTTTGGAAACTTCTCTCTTTTTTAAGACTCCCTTCCTGGGATGGATCTCCATCCCTACCTCTTTTGTCTCTCTTTTTATCTTTTATATTTTGTCCTACCTCCTTTTGAAGACAATGAGCTGCCTTTCTGGGTGCCTGCTATCCTCTGCCAGCATTTAGAAGTTGTTTTGTGCAATTTGCTCAGCGTTCAAATGTTCTTTCGATGAATTTGTGGGGGAGAAAGTGGCCTCCCTGTCCTATTCCTCCACCATCTTAGGACCACCCCATGTCTATTCAATGTTGTACTGAAGGTTCTGGAAAATACAATAAAACAAGTAAAAGAAATGAAAATAAGAATTGGAAACAGGAAATAAAATCATCCTTATTTGTAGACAATATAATTGTCTACATAGAAAATCCAAAGGAATCAACAAACTGTAGAAATAATAAAAGAATTTAGAAATATTTTGGATGTAAAAATGATATAGAGAGATCAGCAGCAATTTTGTTATACCAGTAATAACGAATTGGAATTTTAAAAAATAGTGAATTTCTTTTCTTGATACAATTTATCCAAACTGTAGGTTTCCTAATAGGAGGAAATAAACCCTTTTTTACTGTTACTGTAGTCATCCCATTTCAACCTTAGCAGACTCAACACCCTTTTTCATAACATATTTTAAATCCCTTTTACTAACGTGAAATGAATTTAATAGTTTGATATCATCTAAGCACATATATCTTTGAAAATGCTTAATATAATCTTAAGACAAAAATTTATAGTAAGGTAATATATATTCTACTTTATTCAGGCATGGCCAGACGACATAACGAAGTACTATATGTTTGCCCTTACTATTAATGATTATATGTGGGATTAAGAGAAGCAAGACAATATTCAACTCATATGTTAATAATATTTCTTATTTAACTTGTTAAAATGAGTGGAAAAGTATATACATTATATTCATAGAATTGCATACACAGACACATTTTGAAGGGCTGTATTGCTGACCCAAAGACATTGAGCAGCATAGACAATCGCTGTGTTTTCAAAAACAATTTTAAAAAATCTTTGTAAGATTCTGAAAAAAATAAAGTTTTCTTTCAGTTTACATGATAGTTACATCCTTGTAAATTTTGTGTGTGTATGTGTTAGTCATTCAGTCATGTCCAAATCTTTGTGACCCCATGTGAGTCCGTCAGGGTTCTCTGTCTAGGAATTCTCTAGGCCAGAATTCTGGAGTGGGTTGCCATTCCCTTCTCCAGGGGATCTTCCTGACCCAGGGACTGAACCCTGGTCTCCTGCATTGTAGGCAGATTCTTTATAGTCTGAGCCACCAGGGAAGCCCTTGTAAATTTTAGAGAATTTTAAATCTATACAAAAGAATACTTTTAGTGTATAAGAATGCAATTAGTCCTGGCCTTAAAATTACAGCCAGATCTTACAAGTACATGAATATCCCACTGGACTTTCAAAAGTTTTGCAGAATATAGAAGAGTTCTTTATTGTGCATGATGGTCCTTGCATTGCAAGATATTTAAGCTTCCAAAATTCCCCTTCCACAGTATGCCACTAGCAATCTATAAAGCAATCTACAAATCACTGGGACAAGCAACCTCTCATGTACATTTCTGTAACATCTATTAAAGGAGCAGTACTGCTTTCATTGAGAAACATTGGTTGAGATATCAGAATGCTTTTGCTATGGGTAAACTCTTTTTCCCAAGTTGTAATTACCATTTTATTTGAAAACCTATTTTCTTTACTAAGCATTTCATATTCAAAGGCTAATCTCATATCTACATAACTGAACATTTCAACTAACAGCATTGTTAATACTGTGCTTATAACTTCCGTAGAATGAAGTCTATTAAGAAAAGTGGAACTCAGGACATTTGAGTTTCTGTCACTTGAGAATCTCATTGTACCGATATCACATAAAGTTGAACATTCTTATGCCATACAATAGTTGTATAATAAGTAGAAACTTCAGCTTGAAAATGACAAAATGGTCCTGTGAGATCTTTAGCAGTTTTCCTTATCAAATCATGTAATTAGTTCTGGAGTTCATGCAATGGGCTAAGTTGTCATACAACAAGTTATATATAGCCTAAAAACTATTCCTATTAAATTGGATATTAACTTCAAAATATATCAGCTTTTGTTGATTGTGGAGTAGTTTAAAAATAGAAAAAAATTTTAACCATTTTATTTTATTTTTAATTTTTAACCATTTTAATTTCCTACCCCAAAGATTTATCCAATCCTATAGCTCCAAATAAACCCCCTATAATCAATGACTCCCAGATAGTTTTCAGGTCTAGCCTCTACCTTGAGCTTCAGATTTATATATACAATTGTATATACCATATATACTTGAATATTTACTAGGTATTTCAAATGTACATTTTAAAAATTCAACTTGTGATTTTTCTTACACAGTCTTGTAATCTGCTGCTTCTCATCTCAGTATATGATACCACAATTTATCCATTTGGTAAGACCAGAAGACTTAGGGGTCATTCTTCACTTTTCTCTTTCTCTTATGCACTAAGTCTAATACTGTTGATAGTCCTGTAAGCTCTATCTTCAGAGCAAATTATAAATCCCACTGATCACCACCTTCACCTGAATCGCCTGAGTCTAAGCCAATATTATTTCTTCTTTCCCAGTTTTATTGAGATGTAATTGACATAGAGCACTGTATAATTTTAAAGTGTACAACTGTTTGACTACATACATCCTGATACGATTACCACAATAGGTTTAGTGAATATCCATCATCTCATATAGATAAAACATCAAAGAAATAGGAAAAAACTTTTTTTCCTTGTGATGAGAACTCTTAGGATTTACTCTCTTAGCAGTTTTCTTTTATAACACACAATAGTGTTAATTATTTTTATCATGTTATGCATCCCTAGTATTTATCTTATAGCTGGAAGTTTGTACCTTTTGATTGCCTTTTAGCTAATTCCCTCATCCTCCACCCCCTACCTTCAGTAACCACAAACCTGATTTTTTTCTATGAGTTTCAATATATTTATTCAATATATATGTATTAAATCTATATATTTAAATGTGATCACAATGAAAAGTCTAGTTGTCATCCATCACCATAGAAAGATGTTAACATAGTTGTTGACTATATTCTTCCTACTGTAAAATTCATACTCATAACATATATTTTATAACTAAAAGTTTGTACAACTTAACCTCCTTCACCTATTTCTCTCCTCACACTACCTACCTCCACTTTGGCACCTGTTTGTTTTCAGTATTTGTCACTCTGTTTCTCTGTATATTTGTTCATTTGTTTTGTTCTTTAGATTCTACATATAAGTGAAATCATACAGTATTTGTCTTTCTCAAAGACAATATTATATCTTACACGAGAAACTGCATAGACTCATAACTAACTGTCCTCCCTGATTCCATATTATTTCCACACTATTATAGTCTATTCACTGATATACAGTGTTTAAGTCAGTTGCCTTTTTAAAATTTTCTAATGAATTGAAAGTGAATGTCACTTAGTCATGTCCACCTCTTTGAGACCCCATGGGACTATACAGTTCATGGAATTCTTCAGGCCAAAATACTGGAGTGGGTAGCCTTTTCTTTCTCCAGGGTATCTTCCCAACTCAGGGCTTGAACCCAGGTCTCCCTCTTCACAGGCAGATTCTTTACCAGCTGAGCCACCAGGGAAACCCAAGAATACTGGAGTGGGTAGCTTATCCCTTCTCCAGCAGATCTTCCCAACCCAGGATGAACCGGAGTCTCCTGCATTGTAGGAGGATTCATCACCAGATGAGCTCCGATGAATTGAGTTCCCATTATATTTCAAACAAAATTAAAAGGTTTTACCATGACCTACACACTATTTGTTGTTAAGTCACTAAGTCGTGTCTAACTCTTTTGCAGCCCCATGAACTGTAGTCCACAAGACCCCTCTATCCATGGGATTTCCCAGCAAGAATGCTGGAGTGAGTTACCATTCCTTCTCCAGACCTACCCACTGTGGTCTTCTGGATATCTTTATGATCTATTTCCTAACATTCTTTCCCTCATTCATTCTAGTCTAGCCACAGTGGTATTCTTGCTGTCTGAGAACACAAAAAGCATGCTTCCGCCTTGGGGCATTTATACTTGCTTTTTCCTGATCCTGGACAGCTTCCTCCATACTCATGTATTTTCATGCGTCTCTCCCTACATTTGGATCTCTGTTCTAATGTCCCACCCTGAGGAGGCTTTCCTAACTCCCCCATCTAAAATATTACCTCCCACCCTCTCCCCATACCCATCTAAATTATGTAATATTTATCTCTACTTAGGATAAATATCACATTATATATTTGTTTATTGTTTGTCTCCCCCACTGGAATATAAGTTCCATGCTGTAAGCATGTGGATGAATTATGAAAGACTCAGTGATGAGTTACTCTTAACATATATTACTTAATGACTGACTGAATTTTAAATAAACAATTATACAACTCTTTTACACCCTTCAAAATAGTCTGATCTTCTAAACCAATGGTCCCCAACTTTTTTGGCACTAGGGACCAGTTTTGTGGAAGATAGTTTTTCCACAGTCAGTGGCAGGGGTGGGGGGAATAGTTTGGGATGATTCAAGCACAGCACATTAGAGTTATTTTGCCACCACTGATCTGACAGGAGGCAGAACTCAGGAGGTAATGTGAAGATGGGGAGTGGCTGCAGAAATAAAGCTTCACTCACTCCCTCACCCGCCACTCACCTCCTGCTGTGTGGCGGGCCATGGCCAGCTCTTAACGGGCCATGGACCAGAACCTGTTCTTGGCCCTGGGGGTTGGGGACCCCTATGCTAAACTACATTTTCTCATTTCCTCATGTAATTAAGTCAGTGGTATAAAAGAAGGGTTATGTTGGTATGTGAAAGAAGACTAAAATAGACACCAAGTGATACTAAAACTGCTGAAGATTAATGGTTTGTCTTTTCTTTACAGGCATTATTAATTAGTTACTACTGATGTGACAAATAATCAGACTGCTTATTCTATAATTTAAGAACGTAACGCTGACTAAACAGGATCACCTCGGGGTTATATATTGCAAAATATCTGTTATCAAAAACATTAAAATATTACATATTTAATTACTAGAGTTTTGCTTTTTTATTTTAGGAAATGATTTGCAGCTGAGTGAATCAGGAAGTGACAGTGATGACTGAAGAAATATTCAGCTATAAGTATAAAATTTGCAAGATGTGATAATTTATTTTATCTCAGGAATAAAAATTTCTAAGACTGAGGAAAATATATCCTAACTTTGATAATAAATTTAATCTAATTCAGAATTTTCAGTTGATTTACATTTGTTACCTTTTATGGGTACCAGCATTTTCATGTGTTTTTATTTAATCTTAACAAAACTCTTATGAGGTTTTACAGATGAGAAAACAAACTCAGTTTAAGTTACTTGTCCACGTATTATTAGTTAACCAGTGGCAGATCAGGTGTTCTAAAGTTCAAGTTCAGTGTTCTGTTTTACCACACTCCTGTATTCAATTGTGAAATGTCAAAACTTGATATATAATAAATGTCCTGGTTTTAATTATGTCTCTGAGTCTTTCTGATATTCCTTAAATTTTGGTTGAAACTTAAGCTAAAATTGAGGGTAAAGATGAAGCTAAGTAATTGTTTTAATGAAACACTTGTTCTGTTATCTCTCACATATTTTATCACGTTCTTTTATCTCTTTGATATTGTTTAATCCTTTTATTTTGCTTTTGAGATAAAAATAAGCAGTTGTGTTCATGAGATAAATAATTAATCTTTATACCTGTAACATTTTTGAATTTGAGGGAAATAAACACCAGATTGAGAGTCACTAATGAACAGCAAGTTTCTTTATTTAATTAATAAAGTTTATTTTTAAGAACAGTTTTAGTTTCACAGCAAAATTAAGCAGAAAGTACAGAGACTTCTCATATACTTCCTCTTCCCATACATGCATAATCTTCCCTGCTATGAACATCCTGTACCAGATTGGTACTTTTTAAAATAATTGATGAACCTACATTCACACATCATCATCTAAAGTCTGTATTTTACATTAGAGTTCATTCTTTGTGTTGTATATTCTATGGGTGTTAACAAATGTATAATCACCTTTGTCCACCATTGTAGTATCATACAGGGTGGTTTCACTGCCCTAAAAATCCTATGCTCTGTCAATTCATTCCTCCACATCCCAACCCCTGTCAATCAGTGATCTTTTGACTCTCTCCTTAGTTTTGCCTTTAACAGAATATCTTATAATTGGAATCAGACATTATGCAGCTTTTTCAGATTGGCTCTTTCACCTATGTACTTAAAGTTTCCGTGATGTCTTGTTCATGGCTTGGTATGCACCTAAGTTTGCTCCATGTCTTGTTCATTTCTTTTTAGTGTAAATAATATTACATTATGTGGATGTAATATTATGTATCCACTAACTTACTGAAGGAATCTTGGTTACTTCCAAGTTTTGGAAATTATGAAAAAAATTTTTATTAAACATTACCTCTTACCATAGGAAGTTTTCTAGCTATATACATACACACATATATAAATATATGTATATATAAATATACATATATAAGTATATGTATATAAACATACATATATATATACACACACATATAGATGTCAGGCGAGTGTATTCTCCTTGGTTCTGTCTTGTCTCAACAAAAATTTGAAGTGAAGGACATTAAAGCCCTTGGCGCATCACAGCTCTCAGACAGACCATGTTTTAGATCTCGGGTCTTGGACAGACCGTGTTATAGCTCTTAGACAGATCAGTGTTACAGCTCTGTGTTACAGCTCAATTTTACTTAGAAAATAGCAGAAAAATACATCCCTGAGGCATGAGGGCATGCCAACCCAAAGACGCGAAGAGAAGAGAGAGGGGGCGAGAGAGAGAGAGAGAGAGAACGAGCACGCGCGTGGAAGAGGAGAGAGAGAGGCCCCCGGCCCTTTGACTCCTCTTTTTATATGTTTTTTTCCTACCCCCTGGGCCTGCCCTCTGTAAATTGGGCTAGCCAGGAGGGCTGTTTGTTCTACCTGAGGTCCTCACTCTGGCCCTCGGACCTTCCTTTGTTTTATTTTCACGGGTTTTTCCCTTCCTTGTCTTTTAGCCACTGTCATTCTGGACTCCATAACTAATTTCTTCCCCCTTTTATTATTTCCCATATAAATGAAATATGTTCTTAAAAATCATTTTGATGGATATTGAATACATAGCATATCATTCTCTATACCCCACTTATTTAAATATGAGTAGCTTAGAGAGGGATGAGATAACATCTTCTTTGCTTCAGTTATCTCTTTATTTGATGCAGTTTCAGACATTAAAATGTAGGGAGCTGTGGATAAGACAAGTTCCCAGATATGACATTCTCTGCCAGAACCATCTTCACATGATTCTAAGCACATACCTTTTTTCTCCCAGATTTATAGAGAAATAATTGACGTATAACATTGTATAAGTTTAAGCTGTATAGTGTGATGATTTGATATGTGTCTATATGAAATGATTATTAAAATAAGGTTAGTTAACACAACCTCATATTCTTTTAGTTTGACCTTTCTGAATGGTTTGATGAAACTGATAATAAAAGTACAAAAGTAGTGAAAGTAAGTTGGCTACAAAGGAATAAAAATCAGTGGGCTTTGAATGATTCCATAACACTGAAACTCTAAAGTCAGTAAAGCTGCATCTGTACAAGGATATGAGTGTGACCTATGAATTACATATTCATCAAGTATTATCATCCATAGTTTGGTAAGAAGGCACTCCTAGACATGCCAGAATTCAGTAATTATATCATTTACATACCACTGATGTAATAATTAGATTAATAGTTTCCAATGTGTTGAGATGAATCAAAATTAGCAACTCAAGAATGGAAAAAAATATTATAAAAATATATTCTAAAAGGTTGAGAGCTTCTTCAAAGGGACTGACAAAATTCATAGTTCAGTTCAGTCGCTCAGTTGTGTCTGACTCTTTGCGACCCCATGAACCGCAGCACACCAGGCCTCCTTGTCCATTACTAACTGCCGGAGACTCTAAAACCCACGTCCATTGAGCCGGTGATGCCATCCAACCATCTCATCCTTTGTCATCCCCTTCTCCTCCTGCCCTCAATCTTTCCCAGCATCAGGGTCTTTTCCAATGAGTCAGCTCTTCCCATCAGGTGGCCAAAGTACTGGAGTTTCAGCTTCAGCATCAGTCCTTCCAATGAACACCCAGGACTGATCTCCTTTTGGATGGACTGGTTGGATCTCCTTGCAGTCCAAGGGACTCTCAAGAGTCTTCTCCAACATCACAGTTCAAAAGCATCAATTCTTCGGCACTCAGCTTTCTTTATAGTCCAACTCTCACATCCATACATGACCACTGGAAAAACCATAGCCTTGACTAGATGGACCTTTGTTTGCAAAGTAATGTCTCAGCTTTTTAATATGCTGTCTAGGTTGGTCATAACTTTCTTTCCAAGGAGTAAGCGTCTCTTTTTTTTTTTCCCCATTTATTTTTATTAGTTGGAGGCTAATTACTTTACAATATTGTAGTGGTTTTTGTCATACATTGAAATGAATCAGCCATGGATTTACATGTATTCCCCATCCCGATCCCCCCTCCCACCTCCCTCTCCACCCGATTCCTCTGGGTCTTCCCAGTGCACCAGGAGAGTAAGCGTCTTTTAATTTCATGGTTGCAATCACCATCTGCAGTGATTTTGGAGCCCAGAAAAATAGTCAGCCACTGTTTCCACTGTTTCCCCATCTATTTGCCATGAAGTGATGGGACCAGATGCCATGATCTTAGTTTTCTGAATGTTGAGCTCTAAGCCAACTTTTTCACTCTCCTCTTTCACTTTCATCAAGAGGCTCTTTAGTTCTTCTTCACTTTCTGCCATAAGGGTGGTATCATCTGCATATCTGAGGTTATTGATATTTCTCCCTGCAATCTTGATTCCAGCTTGTGCTTCCTCCAGCCCAGCATTTCTCATGATGTACTCTGCATATAAGTTAAATAAGCAGGGTGACAATATATAGCCTTGATGTACTCCTTTTCCTATTTGGAACCAGTCTGTTGTTCCATGTCCAGTTCTAACTGTTGCTTCCTGACCTGCATACAGGTTTCTCAAGAGGCAGGTCAGGTGGTCTGGTATTCCCATCTCTTTCAGAATTTTCCATAGTTTATTGTGATCCACACAATCAAAGGCTTTGGTATAGTCAATAAAGCAGAAATAGATGTTTTTCTGGAACTCTCTTGCTTTTTCAATGATCCAGCAGATGTTCACAATTTGATCTCTGGTTCCTCTGCCTTTTCTAAAACCAGCATAAACATCTGTTCACATATTACTGAAGCCTGGCTTGGAGAATTTTGAGCATTACTTTACTAGTGTGTGAGATGAGTGCAATTGTGCAGTAGTTTGAGCATTCTTTGGCATTGCTTTTCTTTGAGATTGGAATGAAAACTGACCTTTTCCAGTCCTGTGGCCACTGCTGAGTTTTCCAAATTTGCTGACATCTTGAGTGCAGCACTTTCACAGCATCATCTTTTAGGATTTGAAATAGCTCAACTGGAATTCCATCACCTCATCATCAATTCATAGTAGTAGTATAATATATAATGTATGTAATGTATTATATAGATTATAAGTAAGTAAATATTTATTAAATATATATATATATAATCTTATCTGGGTGGTGGTTGTGTGAGTTACACATATGTAGAAAATACTACAGTCTTACACTTAAGATTTGTGCCTTTTAAGTTATATTTTAAAAGTCCACAAACAAAATCAATAAAAAACTATTAGCAACATAGAGGGTGGAAGAGAGTTGAAACAAATGATACAAAAGTAGATCTTACAAGTTTACAAGAAGAGGACAAACAACTCAATAGAAAACAGGAAATGAATTGGCAGTTCTAAAAATTACAAAACACTTTTTGTCACAGAAATGTTACTTCCAGAAATTCGTTCTACAGATACATTTGACTAATTTGCAAGGTTATTACTGAATTATTATTTATATTGCAAAAGACTTACAATCTGAATATAAGTCTTTTGTTATTGATTTTTGAAGTGATTTATGTAGTTTGGACAAAAATCCTTTGCCAATATATGTAGTATGGCTGTCTTCTATCAATTTGTGAGTTGTCTTTTTACTCTTAATGGTATCTTTTGGTGAACAAAAGTTATTAATTTTTGGTAATTAACTATGGTAATTAAGTATGGTAATTAATTATGGTAATGCTATACCATATGTTAATTGCTTATGGTTGCTATATGTCTTATTTTTAAAAATCTTAGCTTAAAAAATGAAATCTTGGCTTAATCAGTCATAAAGATATTCTCCCACATTTTCCTCTAAAAGCTATATTTTTTAAACTTTAACAGATCTGTAATCTATGTAGAATTAATCTAATCTCTCTATATGACCAACCTAGGCAATGTATTAAAAAGCAGACATTATTTTGCCGACCAAGGTCCATCTAGTCAAAGCTATGGTTTTTCCAGTAGTCACGTATGTGAGAGTTGGACCATAAGGAATGCTGAGCACCGAAGAATTGATGCTTTTGAACTGTGGTGTTGGAGAAGACTCTTGAGTCCCTTGGACTGAAAGGAGATCCAATCAGTCAGTCCTAGAGGAGATCAGTCCTGAATGTTCATTGGAAGGACTGATGCTGAAGTTGAAGCTCCAATACTTTGGCCACCTGATACAAAGAATTGACTCATTTGAAAAGACCCTAATGCTGGGAAAGATTGAACACAGGCCGATAAGGGGATGACAGAGAATGACATTTTCTGTCGGGTCGGCATCACCAACTCGATGGACATGAGTCTGAGCAAGCTCTGGGAGTTGATGATGGACAGGGAAAACTGGCGTGCTATAGTCCATGGGGGTCACAAATAGCTGGACATGGCTGAGCGACCAAATTGAACTGAATATTAATGTAATCTATATTTTATAGTCTTTTATGGTTTTTATGCATGATGTAAGATAAAGTTAAACACTTTTTTCCATATGAGTATCCAGATGGTATTTTTTTTAATTGAAAACAGTCATTTGTCCCATTGCACTGCTGTGTCTTGTTTGGCCTAAATAATGCCAAAGTATGTGTGTGGGTCTTTTTCTGAACTCTGTTCTGTTGCATTGGTTGCCTTATCTATCTTTGTGTCATTTCCACTCTTTTATAATTACTATAGCTTTATAATAGATCTCCTACTGGGTAGTGCAAATCCTCCATTATTGTTCTTCAAGATTGCCTTTCCTGTTCTTAGATTTCTGCATCTCCATATGAATTTAAAATATCAACCTGTAATTTTCTACATTCACAAAACCTGTTGGATTTTTTTGTTGCAACTATAGATTGATTTGGGGATTGCTGACATCTTACTGAGTCTTCCAAATCATGAGCATGATATGTCTCTCCATTTATTTAGATCTTTAATCTCTTTCTATCATGTTTTAGAGTGTTTAATACTGATGTCTTTTTTAACTTATTTTTTAATTGTAGCATGTATTCATGTCTTAAACATCTTTTAATAGATTTATTCCTAGGTATGTTTTATGCTATTAGAGTTGGTATAATTTTTAAATTACCTTTTCTATTTGTTTTTGCTGATATTTAAATACAATCTTTTTATGTGATGATTTTGTATTCATAGTTTGCTAAACACGTCCTCTTTTAATTTCATATTTGCTTCTTCTCTCTGACTATATAAGTATCTATCATTTGAGACTTTCAGCCTCCTTTCTGTACATGACTGTAAAATATCACTCTCTCCTGTCATAATTATTGAGTCACAAATATTTTTACTCTTATATCTTAGGCTATTTTTCTCTATTATTCTTTTTTATCTCTGAAGAGTTTATACTCATTTCTGTTCGTGAATTGCTTTTTTCTTTGATTTTTTTTCCCTTTTGTCCTTCTGATTTCAACTTAGCAAAAATGATGCTGTATAAGAAGCATCTTGGTAAAATCGAAAAGGCTCTAGAATACGTCTTAGAGTCTGGGATTCTAGTCTGAGCTCGTCTATAATATTCTTCAGGCTAGATTAGCAGAGGGATTTCAAACCAGTGTTCACCAAATCCCTAATATAAGAATTACCAGAGATGCTTGTTAAAAATACAAGTTCTTAGCTACCCCTTTAGATCTGTGTGTGTGTGTGTGTGTGTGTGTGTGTGTGTGTATCACCCTGGAAATTTATATATTGGTACATAAGTACATGTACAAATATAAATATATATAAATATTCCTAAGTGATTTTTATCATCAGGGAAGTTTAGTTTACATATGACAAGATTAGGATTCCTTCCATCTCTGATATTATTTGATTCTATGACTGCTTAGCATTGTATTGCCATAATCAATGAAAAATTTCACCTAAGCAAACAAGTATCAGAGAACCAATGCCAATATGCTAAAGTTTGGTATTTAGGGCACCTATGAGCACGAATGAGTTGGTGCCTTGCATACAGGTGCTATTCCATCTGCTCTGCTATACCAAATGCTATTTCAGAGGTACAAGGCCAGAGCAGGAGGAGCCATCGATATAATTAGATCTTAAAGGCATCTATGCCTCTAGTGGTTAACTTGACTAGTAACTTCTGACTGTTCATTTGTTTTGTATCCAGAGTCATTAACCAAACTAGGTCAGAAAGGGCAGTACTTCCTGAAAGAATAACTACAGCTTAATCATTAATGTCACAAGCAGAAATGAAGCTGGACTCTTCTTTGGGTAAAGGTTGACAGGAGAGAAATAGGATGAGGAGTGTAACAGAAGCTGAGAAAAAAACATGGTCAAAGTCTGAGATAGAGTTTAGGGAGGAAAGAGTAGAGTTTATCCTGATCTTATTTGTCAATAAATTACTCAAGTAGGTAATGTAAGAATTTTATGAGGGATAGAATCATAGGTTCTCATATTCTAAAAAAAAAATAATAATAATGCATTCTCCTATTTCCTGACTTCTTTTTTGGTTTAATCCTTATTTTTCTTATTTCTCTCTAGCCATTCTTTTCCTTTTCCTTTTGACTGACAACTAAATGGGTACCCATACTGTTTTGTTCTTTTACCTCTTTGACTTTGCAAAAATAATAGTTATTTAATAGTCATGTCCAGAGAAGGCAATGGCACCCCACTCCAGTACTCTTGCCTAGAAAATCCCATGGACAGAGGAGCCTGGTGGGCTGCAGTCCATGCGGTCGCTACAAGTCAGACACAATTGAGCGACTTTACTTTCACTTTTCACTTTCACACATTGGAGAAGGAAATGGCAGCCTACTCCAGTGTTCTTGCCTGGAGAATCCCAGGGACGGGGGAGCCTGGTGGGTTGCCGTCTATGGGGTCGCACAGAGTCGGACACGACTGAAGCGACTTAGCAGCAGCAGCAGCAACAGTCATGTCTGATCCTGTTCCTCCTCTGATAAGAACTAAATGTATTCTGGAGTCATTTGGAAGTCCATTCACTAAATATTAAGAAAAATGGTGTTTGTAATAGTACCTAGAAAATAACTGGTTCACAATTTTTACACAAATCAAATTTTATTTACAAATGAAATGATAGGTTCATCTTGAAGTAAGAAAGTGACAACATAGAGAATGAATTTTAAAAGAAGAATGATTCCCAAATGTATATCACTGAACTTTTCCTTTTGTTTTCTTTAGCTCCACCTCTTTAATTGCTTATAAGACATTTCCAGTTGAACTTTACTATGTTGAAAACAAAAAATTAACATTTTTTTGTATCTCTCCAAATTCACTTTGTAGATAACTTCCCTTTTCAATGCGTTTCAATTCTCCTACATTCCTATGTTTCTATTTCCATAGCTTCCATTCCTAAGTAATAGCCATAGGCATTACTGATACAAATCTATCCATAATAGCACAGTGAAAATTCCAGATCTGCCACTTGATGGCCACATGACTTTGGAAAAATTGCAATCTCTTGAGATATTAGTTCCCGTAAAGTGAGGATGGTAGTAAGAATAAGAACATGAAGATAATATATGTGTGTATACACACACACACACACACACACACATATACACACAATGGGTGTGTGATAAATGGCAGCTATTATTATCCTGAAATCAGTGTTTAAATCTGTGCTCCAGGCTATGTTCTAGGCATTATATTTCTAACTACTTTTCACTCATGTGCAGTTCTCCAGCATTTTACAGTATTTCACTTCCCTGTGCTTTACCTTTTACATGAACATTCTTTTAAACTAGTCTCTGAGACCCAATAGTTTTGTTTTTTTTTTTTTCATATAGCTTTCTGATTCGCAGGAAGCTGCTTAAGCCCGACACCCACAGGGTTAAAACTAGTTGCTGAAGCCACCCCCTCTTCCCCTCCCAGTCCCCCTTTTCACAGTAGCCTGGCAGCTGTCCCAACTGCCTACCAAAGCCAAATGCTTGAAGAGAGAGAGAGGAGCCAGCCATGAATCCTTTCCAGAAAAATGATTCCAAGGAAACTCTTTTTTTACCTGTCTCCACTGAAGAGGTACCACCTCGACCCCCCAGCTTTCCAAAGCAGCCATCTCCGGTGAGTCCTGGGATTCATCTCTGCCTCTGTCAGGAACAGACTTACTCTATTGGTTCTCCTCCTTGGCCCCTGGAGCTTCAGGCTGAGCTGTATTAGAGTATTAAAAACTTTTCTCTCTTGGAGTTAGAATGAACCTGTAAACCAGATCTAAACAGGAGTTTCTTTCAACTTAGGAGAGGAAGCAGCAGGAGGCGGTGGTCAGAGTTCTTCAGTGGGTATCCAGGACTTGGCTGTATTTCATTGTATATTCTGAATCTCTCTGGGGTGGAAAAAAAAGCACTTTGCATGTCCAGGGAAACTTGGCAAGTACTCCTTTCTGGAGAACTGTGTGTGATTGTTCTTTCTTTACCAAAAAAACCTCCAAAACTTCAGCCTTTAGTTTCCCCTGTACACAGAATCTATGCTGGACACCAAGAGAAGTTTTAGAATAGATCTAGTCTCTGTTATTGTGTTTCAGTTTATAGTGGGTGAAAGGACAGGGAAACAGGGAAGTAATAATGTTTTACTTTATATATTAATACTTGTTCAAACATTTCCCAATTCTTTTTTAATCCTCATATCAAAATCCTGTAAGTAGAGAGGGTATAATAATACTAGCCAGTATTTACTTAGTTCTTAGTTCTTAACAAGCAAAGAAGTATTCTAGAGGTGGGTAGTTTCTTTGGAATAACAAAACTGAAGTATAAAATCAGGTTTATTGACATGGCCTGGATCAGTATGTTAGCACAGTCAGTGACAGTGTTACATAGCTAGTAGAAGCCGTGTTAACCAAACTTCAGGCTATATAATTCTCAAGCTGTGAGCCGGGAAGGTAAGAAGACTATTCACTGTGTCTTTTAAGAAAGTTTTTTTTTTTTTTTTTTTTTAAGAAAGTTTTTTTTTTTTTAAATCGTACATTAATACATATTAATACTTTGGAGGGTTGTTTATATATATCCATATATATCTATGTGGATAAAAAAATGAACACATTAATTTATCAATCATTTATTTAGTTGTATATCTTCTGGTCCCAAATAATTTGAGGCTACTTACAAAAATGCATGTATGTCTTATTTATGAATAAGGAAAGGTAATAAAAAAATCTCATGATTTGATTGAACCAAGGCCACGTATCTCCATCCCTTTCTCATGTTGGTTGGGCTATTGTAATGAGAGGGATTTGTAGCAAAACATGATATTCCTTTTATTCCAACTGATACAGTGCATGAAATAGCATAGTCCTTTTAATGCCCAAAAGGATTAGCATGAAAATATTATAGAATCTGTTTCATAGAACAAATGGACATTTAATTTGAGAAGGTTTAAGAAATCTCTGCCAAAGGTTAAGGTGATCAATCATCTTAATCTTTAACAATCTGTATTGGGCTCTGTTCCTGGCAGGAAGCCTTCATATTGCTAGGATTCCTCCCAGCACAGTGAATGGGGCAAGTGGGGACAGAAAGGTTAATCCACAGTGTAGAGCTAAGCAGGGTACTGACATTTGACTGTAACTACCTGGACATAAAGTGTTCCAGAGGCCAACTCTTTGTTATGTTCCTAGAAAAAAGGATGGTTATTCTCTTGCCCGGTGCCCCAGGCTTTCCATTAAGTACCTGTGGGAAGATGAACAGGTCCTAGTGTCTATATCAAGAAATGCCTGAGCAGCTCCATATTAAATGTTTGAGGGACAAAGGAATATTTAGAATAGCTTCTTTGATTGCTAAATCAGCAATGCAAGCACTTTTAGTAGGATACTGGCTGTTTCATGAAGAGTAGGGACCATTGCTTCGCATGACCTATCATGGTGACATAAATGGTTTTTTCTGTTGTGAGACAGTATAATGGTCTAAATATGGATATATTGTTCATGCTTGAACCAGTGTCTTTTTGTTTCCTAGAAAATCTGTGGCTCCAACTATCCACTGAGTATTGTCTTCATTGTGGTGAATGAATTCTGTGAGCGCTTTTCCTATTATGGCATGAAAGGTAATTTTGTGTCTCCCAGTCCTACTTTTCTCCACTCTTCTCACCCCATGTTTGTAACAATCTGTCTTATATGCATTTATTTCTCTTATCTACATTTTACCTTCATCTAGCTGGTCCTTTCCTTTGGCGAAGACTTCCAAAAAATGCCTGGTGGGATTTCACCTTCTAACTCATACAGGAAAAGAATAGAAAGGAGTAGTGGAAACCAGAACACAGCCTATGAGTACATAAGTAGAGAAACTCATTATCAGCATTCCATTCTTAATTTTTGTTCCTTAGGTCTATGGATTATATTGCTGCTGGGAAGGAGAAGGAAGGAATATTAGATATTAGATAAAGATAACATTAGGCCATGTTATCTTTCAGATTGACCTAAATGATGCTATGTGCATGATGACTGAAGGGAGGAATATTGCAGTGGCTCAGTCTATAAAGCATCTGCCTGCAATGCGGAGACCATGGTGCAATCCCTGGATCAGGAAGATACGCTGGAGAAGGAAATGGCAACCCATTCCAGTATTCCTGCCTGGAGAATTCCATGGACAGAGAAGCCTCATGGGCTTCAGTCCATGGAGTCACAAAGAGTTGGACATGACTGAGTAACTAACACACACACACTAAGCATAGCCTCTTTCACCCTCACAACTCCGAGGGACCCTACTTTTGCTGCTCAGAAGTTACTACTGATAGGAGTGCTGAAGATCAAGATAACCTGCAAAGACCCTATCAAATGCTCTTTTACTCCATAAATCATTTTAATGCATCTACCTTGTTTTGTCTCTCTTTTTTTGCTTTAGCTGTGCTGACCCTGTATTTCCTGTATTTCCTGCATTGGAGTGAAAACACTTCCACATCTGTGTACCATGCCTTCAGCAGCCTCTGTTACTTCACTCCCATCCTGGGAGCAGCCATTGCTGACTCATGGTTGGGAAAATTCAAGTAAGGATGATGGGAGGTCACATTTCCAAGAAGCTTCACAGATTAAACGTGCAGAGACTATCACTTCAAGCCTCTTGCTTCCAAGCAAGAATATACTTGTGTCATCCATGATAAATAAGAATCTCTCTCAGACTGAAATATAGAAAGGTTTTGTCTCTTCATTATCAGTTTTTCCAATATTTTTATACCCTTTTCAGTAAGGAGGGGTTTTTTCTTGTATCTAATTTTAATCTTCTGTTCTGAAGTTTAAAACCAATTCTTGTTCTGATCTCAGGTGATAAGATGGCTACCCACAAGAAAACATATAATTAAATGTAGTAACTTTATATACTATCCATCTCTCCTTCAGACTGAGTCATTTCAACTCTTTTAGTATCTTCTTATAAGCCTTTCTTTTCAGCTCTTTTACTATCTCTGATTCTCTTTTCTAATCTCCTTCTGTAGGTTCTTTCTTAAAACTATAATAAATATTTTCATGAGTTAGACTAATAGTCTATTCATTTCAATATCTTTTAAGTCCCTAAAAATAGCACCAAGAGATGTTTGGGGATAATGTTATAGTTGTCATCTATAACATCATTCTCATGGGACAGAGATGGATCTCAGGTATCAACCACTTAGGTATTTTCTGTGGAGTTGTCATCTATGGAATTGTCTAAATTAGCATTTCTCAAAGTGCATTCTGTTGAAAATTTGTTGTATAGGATCTAAAGAATGTTATGTAGGAACATAAAGCTCTCATAGTCAAATAAGTTTGGGAAAATGCTAGACTGAATAAAGCTAAAAAGGTATCTTTACTGCATGATTTCTTATAGCCTTTAACATGCTAATTAATATTATAAAATCACCTAGAGAAGGTTATGACATGTAGCATTTCCCAAACTTGTTTGACTGTGGAATATTTTTTCAGGGTATCTTGTAGACCAAGTGTTCCAAGGAATCCTCCAGTAAACACTGGTTTCTATCTCACTTTGGCCTAGATATATCCATTATCTAAAGTATTTATTCAGCATCTAATGTAGTGCTACAGCCATAACACAGTACTAAATAGTTTCTTGACTTGGGAGAGAGATGGCAGGTGCCTGAGGTCTATGTGGGCTCCTTATGTAGTAGTAGTCGCCGAGTCCATCCAGATAGAAGGATGGCACTATATGCAGAAAAAAGCATAAGCCATGGTATGGTCTTCATTCAGTTATAGAATAAAAGATTCATATTTATAGTATTTTGATTTATTTTTAAAATGACTGCCTTGTAAGAAGTATAGCTCTGGGATTTGGTGAACAATAGCTTCCTGACTATTTCAGAGGAAATTTGGCCATCTCTCCTTGTACCCTCAATCTCAATCCTTCATGAGGTAATTTTAATTATTTTGAATTTATTTTTATTGATGTATAACTTAAAGTATACAAATCTGAAAGGCTTAAGTGTACAACTGGATGAGTTTTTACATATATATCACCATCACCTAGGTCACTCTCGTTAGTATCTTTGTACCCTCAATATTTCCATCTCTTGCCTTCAATTTCTTCTTCAGAGATAGTCTTGTCCTAGAAATAATGGCAAATATCTTATGGCTGTAAACAAAAAAAATTATTATTAACCTTTCTTTTTCTATCTTCTTTGTCTTATTATCACTACCTGCAAAATTTTAAAACAATCACTTAATATTTGTTGCCTTCCTTTCTTACTCTTCATTATCACTCCTTAGGGCAGAGTAATATAATGCAGTGCAGTATAATCCAGTTAGATTCAATTTAATTTCATCGATTTTAATTCAATAAATGTTATTGAGCAGCTTCTGTTTGTCCAAAGAACCGTGAGGGATAAGCAGATAAGACATAATACCTGCTTCACATTGCTCATGGTCAACTAGCTTTAGTACAAAACAGATTATGGTAAGTGCAATAATAGTATAAGTCATCTTTTTATCCTATTGAAATTCCTCTCCCTAAGATCACTGGTAATGAAGCTATCAAATTGAGTGATCTTTTGTAAATTCTTATTCATGTTGAGAATTTTAGTCTGTTTATTGCTCCTATATTCTTGAAACTTCCTGGGCTTCTCTAACACTGTATTTTCTGGTTCTTTTACTTTTTTGGATTCTTCCAAATTTGGCTTTTTTTTTTCCTTTTTGTTTACTTCACTCTTTCCTGAATGTAGGCATTTCCCCAGTGTATACCTTTTACCCTTTTCCCTTTCTCCAGATTTTCCCTTAGCAAGTTCCGTGGTGTCAATTTTAGCTATATGCTGATGTCTCCTCAAACTCTGTAATCTTAACCTATCACTCAAGCCCCAAGTGTGCACTGTAACTGCACATTAGAATTCATCTCCTGGATAATCCACCTTATCCTCTCTCCTAGCTACCCTATACTTCTACAACCAATCAGTTTTTAAATTCTACCAATTCTGTTTCTATATTATCTCATATTCCTCCCACCTCAACACTGAGTCACTAGTTTTGGTTGTCTTTAGCCTCTGAACTGGACTATTGTAATGGACACATGTGACGTTTTCATTGTTTCCCATGATCTTTGTTCATAATTGAATCCTTGCACTACTGTCAAATTAATTTTCCTAAAAGAAATCTCCATTCACATTACTACTCTGCTCAAAATTTCTGCTAACATGTTGTCTACTAATCCATCCAACTTACCTTTCTGCTCTTATTGTCTTACTTGCTCCCTTTCAAGAATGTCCAATAGATGAACCAAATACTAATATTTACCTAATGATGGCCAGGAACATCTCTTTTCTATGTCTGTTTGCATCGTTTCTACTTCATGAAATCTCTTTCTTCCCCAGCCTTCCACATCCAAACTCTTTAAGGCTCAGTTCACATGCCACCAATGCAATAGAATATCCTTTGCCCCTTACTTTTTACCACTAGCCAGAATTAATCTAATATGCTCTGAACTCCCTATTTCTCACCCTCACATGACAAATTCTCTCTTATAATAACTATGTGTATATGAATCTAATATCTTCTTCTAAACAGAAGACAAAGCCTCATTTGTAGTTTTTTATGCACAGCACTTAAAACAGTGGCTGGTGCATAGGAGGCCCACAAAAAATATTTCAGTTAATAAATATATTCATCCTCAGATGAACATAGGCAGAAGACTGAGGGTAGGTGTGACTTTTATTTTGTTGTGGGTATTGTGGTTGCTTTTAAAATAACAAAATTCTTTGAGGGATGAATAGGTATCTCTTTCAGAGGAAAGTGGGTTGGAGAAAACACGAATAACTTGTTCTTTAGGGATGTGTGGGGGTGTGGTGAGCTCACATGTCCAAAGACAATGATGACAACAACATGAACAAACAAGTATTTCAAACTCCTTTCCTTTTCTTCAGAAGTTAGCTTCTGCATGAAAAATTTCCTGTAACATTAGAAACATTGCTCATACCTTCAAACCACAATTTTCTGAATTTAGTACACAGCATATATTAAAGGTACTTCCTCTATTTGAAGTCCCAGAATCCTAGCTTTGTTAAGAGAAAATGGGCACCCATGGCCCCTGACTTTTGTACAAGGAACTCACTGTGTCAGGAGAGAGGTGAAACTTCCTTCAGGGCTACATGTAGGAGAGAGTAGCCAGTAGATACACAATGGAAAACAATTTTTTAAACATGGATACTGGGTTTTTACTGTTTCTATAAGTATCTACTGAGAAGGTTAATTACATGCTCAGATGCTATTTTTGATGCCAAATTGCTTTTAAGAGAGAATAACATTTTTAGTCATAGTCCCTGGTGTTGGTTTATACCTTGTGACCTGTGCCTGTCAGTCTGGTCTCCTGATCATGGCAATCACTAAAAGCCACTCTCTTAAATATGTTTTGCCAAATATACTTTTGGATGTCTTTTCTACACTTCCTCTTTATCTGACTGGGTCTGTAGCATATCCTTCCCCCTATCTTTTTTGTCTGGTTAGAGCTGACCCTCTTTATGCTAGGTCTCTTCCTTTCTTACAGTAGGTCTCTGCCTATTGCACATACTCCTCAGTTCCTAAACTCTAATTTAAAATGTCTCTGGCTTTTGATATTCTTATGGTGAAATAAAATTTAAAACTTCTTTCTTTTCCCTTTCCTTTTTCCACATTAACTTGTTCATAAAACTGAAGGAATGCGGTCTGTAAGAAAGAAGTTCTAGACCTAATTCTAATCCTAATTAGCATGGCACTTTAAAAATGTCCTTTGACTTCTCTGCATTTCACTTTCCTCATTTGCAAATGGAAGACTGAAGTCTGTCTGAAGCAGATCTGTGTCCTGTGGTTAGGACTGTAATATCCCCAATGACAACTGCATTTCAAATGCAGAGTTTCCAAGTTTCTCTTGACTTCGCTCTCCTTCTGTTAAAGTTCTCTGCTGTTAGCTTCCTCACTTATATTCTTCATATTTCTGACTAATTTCTTGAATCTTTCACCTAGAAGGTAGCTTGTTTTTCTTTTGAGGCAATTACACTTCTATCATTTGTTTAGTCCAACAATCTGATATTGCCCTGATCTCCCAACACAGACTATCACTCCAGCTTAGATTCCTTTTGTTTTTTCTCAGTGATGATTTAGCATATATCATCTATTTTGTGTTCTTAATAGCTGTCCTTTTCTCAGTCACTTTTTATTCTGTTTCTTTCTATTTATTCTTTTTATTCCGGTGAAGAAAACTTTTCTCCAGAAGACACTACAAGGCCTTTTAGGAAAGCCTGTCCCTTCCCTTTTCTTATCTCCTATTTCCCATTATAAACCCTCTAAGATCCTTTCCCTGCTGATCCAACCTAGGAATATTAGGCATTTAGAATGAGAAATTCACATTCTGAGGTTTCTGGCATCTTCAGCCTCTCTTTGCCATCTTCATTCCATTTTTTTTGGTATTCCACTTTAGCACATGGTACTTTAAATTTGCAGAAGTAAGCTATATAATTTCTAAGGTTCCTTCTAGTAGTAATATTCTACTTATATGTAAAGAGAATTCTGGTGTCCCAATATACATAATACACATTGTGTATTTGATAGCGGGCCATGTTTCAGTGTGTGTATCTCAATGTAGGTTCCTACTAGAATTCCTCACTCTTACACTTACTAGGTATCATTGAGATCTTTTTTTGAAAAACAAATAACATTTGGGGGGAATGGATACATGTATATGTATGGCTGAGTCTCTTTCTTTGCTGTGTACCTGAAACAATGTTAGTTGGCTATACTCCAATATAAAATATAAAATATTCCAATATAATATACTCCAATATAAAATAAAAAGTTAAAAAGAAAGAAAAACAACATAACAATAAGTCCCTATCAACTGCATGAGCTATATAGCACTGAACATTCTGTTCAAAGGCCATGGCTCCTTTCTTACCCTTGCTAAATAGTCCATGAGGAAACCGTGGTGGGGATTACAACAACCCAAGTGTTCAGATTAAACCCTTTACCTCTTTATCCCAGTGACTGTGTTTAAAGAAAGTTCTTTGTTCCCTTATTTTCCTGTTTATGTGATTCTTTCTCGACCTTTATGGAGTTCTACAATCAAAGACATTCCTTGGGAAAAAACCTCAGGTCAAACATATCCTGTTCTTCTGGTTCTCCTTCCTTAAAACATTATCTCTCACTACAGATCAAACCTGTTCATGATATATCTGTGCAAGATCAAGGATTTTCTGTGTGGGGTAGGTAGGGAAAAACAGAAAGCATGAGAAAAGAATGCCCCTAATGCTATAGGATGAAGAGTTACTGTCCCTTTTTCTAGTCTGTTTGCTTCATTCACCATTAGTATTTCTATTTGCATTTCTCATATAATTCTTTCTTCGGCCAACCCTTCCTCCTCCTGCTCCATTTATCCTGGCACTGAGAACAGTATGAACCCTGAGTCTGTATTGCCCAAATCTCTGAATTCTGTTTGTAGACTGACTGATTTAACTTTCTCAACAGGACAATCATCTATCTCTCCTTGGTGTATGTGCTTGGCCATGTGATCAAGTCCATGGGTGCCTTACCAATACTGGGGGGACAAATGTTACACACGTGAGTAAAATCATGTAAATCATGTAGATATCATGTAAATCATGAACCTCCTCATTGGAAAAGGACCACTTTCCTCCATTGGACAGGTAAATGTTTCATGCATTCATTATAGATGTTTCTCTGTCTTCTTACTAGAGATGTCTTTTTATTTTACAACCTATTATTTTATTATACCAAATTGGTTAAGGAAAAACATTTGACTAGTTGAACTCTTTCCTGCTTTATCTGAGCTCATTTGTTTTTATTAAATATTTGGGGACTTATAGAAATCTCAGTTAGCATCCTTTTCACAGAAACTCTACATATGCTTGAAGACATGAAAATCTTCATGCCCTCCATATTCCTTCACATGTTCACCCATCCACACATTGTACTTTAAGAATTTTTTTAAATGTTTGTGGTACTTCTTTATTTTTTTGTGTGGTACTTCTTTATAGTATATTGTAGAATTCATATTCAAAGCTTGAATTATTTCCATTTATGTGTAGTCCCATATATTCCAATTTGTTGTTATTGATGTTTATGATGCCAGAGAATCTTGATAGGTTCTGACATTTGTTGGTTGAGTCAGAGAGGATTAGACTTGTTCATGAAGCAGGTTGTATACATTTGTGTTTATAATGTGGCCAGACACGTATTTTCCAGTGAGTTAAGAATTTTGTTTGAGATTTAATGGATATTAGATACCTTATTATTGTTGTCCTATCAGAAATCACTGATATTTCTTCCATTAGTTACGACTAACTTAAGATTTTATTTTGTGGTTACTAACAATGTGTGGAATAAAGGTTCACAAGGTCTTTCTATTGACGTGCCCCTTTGACTATGACGATATTGAGAACAGAGTCTTAACTCTGGAGTTCCTTGAGTATCAGCTTCTATATATTGTACACATGAGGTAAATGAAACTATCAGGGACAAAATCTTCCCATGTAATGATACTTTCTGGCAGAAACTCAAGGTTTATGAAGATTGTAAATGCTCCTGAGTCTCTCCTAGGAGACAATATAGAAATGTGAAGGAGGTCGTGCCCTTGTACACATATTTTTTCTCTTATAGCTCTATATTCCATTTCTACAGTTGTGTTTAGTATCAGTATGGTTAGTACTCTCACCTTTCCATTTCAGAGTCCTGTCAATGGTTGGCCTGAGTCTAATAGCTTTGGGGACAGGAGGTATCAAACCCTGTGTGGCAGCTTTTGGTGGAGACCAATTTGAAGAAAAACATGTAAGAGTTCTGTCATTTCTGTGTTTTCAAGAATTAGAGCAGGCATTAAATGACAGGTAGCCATTTGCCAAGATTGAAGTGATCCAGTAGTTAGAACATATCTGAGTAGTGTTCAGTGCTGGATACTGATCATTAATGAAGAGAAAAACTGAAACATTTCAAAGGAATATGACCAGGGTGACAGATGGACTAAAAAGAGGCAGCTTAGGAAGAAAAATGGATGGAAATGAAGATATTTAGACTGGATAAGGTAAGACCTAAAAGAGAATGTTATAACTATCCCTAGATGCTGGAAGTTGCTTGTTGTTTAGTCACTCAGTCGTGTCCAACTCTTTGCGACCCTATGGGCTGCAGCACGCCACGCATCCCTGTCCATGGGATTTTCCAGGCGAGAATACTGGAGTGGGTTGCCATTTCTTTCTCCAGAGGATCTTCCCAAATCAGAGATTGAACCTGGTTCTCCTGCATTGCAGGCAGATTCTTTACCTTCTGAGTTACTACTTTTATATAGATATTGGGAGGATGTCAGAAGTTAATCCAAAGATCAATGAGAGAAAGCTATAGGAAGTTAGCTTTTCACTTGGTGGAAGGAAAAACCTCAAATATTAGTGAGTTCACTCTCACTTGAGGTATTTAAGAAGATACATGGTCATCACTTTGGGAATGGGAGGTGATGAATAGTTTGGAGATGATGTAAGCATCTCTAGCTTTGGGATTCTATGAAGGAGAAAATGACCATTTGGAATAAAACAGAATGAATTTTTTTGGATGATCCTGTCTTGATGATCATTCCTTCTTTTCCTAGACACTCTCCACTGTCCATGGCGGGGGCGGGGGGGGGGGCAGTATGAATAAAGGTAAAAACATACCTGTTAAGGAAGCAGTGACAACTAGGCAAGGAAAATATTCTTAGATCAACCAACATTTCTAGCTTCCTCTTTTTACCTCTCAGTTTTCCTTTTTGACTGTCTTCATGTATTATTCCCTCTTCTATAGCTATTTATCATGTTTCATTTATCATGTTTGTTTTTTACTCTCTGTTCTTTCCCTGTATCATATCTTCCTGAATTTCGCTAACCTTTCAGACCATGTGGGTTAGTTTATATTCTTTATCTACCCAAGGGTTCGTAGATTGTAATTGCTTGCTAACCTTAGAGAAATCACCAACCTCTGGCAAGTGGGATTCTATGCACAATGAATTCTACACATAGATGAATGGAGCAGGTTTAAAGGGGGACCAGAAGAGGAAGCAGAACACACCATAAATGGAAAGTGGAGATTGTGCTGATGTGTCAGGGGAGTCAGAATGAAGCACAGACATGCATAAAGAATAAAGTATCAGCAACTTTATTTGAAAGCTGCTTCATTTTGTAAGTGTTCCACAAAGATATTTCAGTAATAGGACAAACCCACTTCCAAGTTTCCACTGGCCACTGCCCAGCCCACAGACTTTCTTTAATAGTCTCTGGCCGACTTCCCATGAGCATTAGGTAAATTATTCTGTTTGATCAACAATTTACTCAACTGTTCCATATTCTAGTTCTATTCCTACCACACATTCCACAAAATCTATTATTTAACTCAGTCACTCATTCACTAACTTAATTCAGTTAATAAACATTTACTGAGTATAATATAAAACAGGTGCTATGCTAGTGATGCTTGTGAGGATTACAGAAAATAATAAGATTTTTTTTCTGCCCTAAAGGAACTCTCAACCTACTGAAAGACACAGACATTTAATACAGAGACTAATACCAGAATAAACACGTATAGGACACAGTACATAGACAAAGTATACAAGATGATAATTTTTGCCAATATAAAAGGGTAAAAAAATGTTAAAGATGATTGTACTAGGATGTGAAAGAGAAATGTTTATTTGGGGTCAACAAGATATGTGTTAAAATATCTAATATGACATTCACATACTATGGAGGCAGTATTTGAATCTGTGTATGTACCTCTTAATTAGTCTGAAGAGGTGGCGGGGTGGACCAAGGAGGTACATTGAACTGATGATTTGTCCTGTTTTGACTTTTTTTTTTTTTTTCAGGCAGAGGAACGGACTAGATACTTCTCAGTCTTCTACCTCTCCATCAATGCAGGGAGCTTGATTTCTACATTTGTCACACCCATGCTGAGAGGTTGGGATCTTTTCTAAGGGCCTCTGTATAAGCTTTACTCTGCCCAGCCAGAAATCCATTCAAGGCTTCTTACTGTCCATCTTCTCCTTTTATATGAGTTTGAAAATCTGAGCGAATTTCTTTTAATCTTGATTTGTCTGGCCCAAAAGAAGGATTATGGATTAGGTGATGGGAGGAAAGAGGATGGCTATGTCTGTGACCTCAAAAACCTGAGTTTATAGAACAGAACATCAAAAACTTAAGATTCAGGATTAATTTGGTTTGGTTTTTTCCTGTAGGAGATGTACAGTGTTTTGGGAAGGACTGCTATGCATTGGCTTTTGGAGTTCCAGGATTGCTTATGCTGATAGCTCTTGGTAAGTGCAGTGGGGCAAAGGAAACTAATAACCACTGATGCCTCCCACATGGAAAGCATGAGTAAGCACTGTACACAAACTAGTTTATTCAGTCCTCACACAAACCTATTAGGTAAGTGTTATTGTAGGAGTTTTCCCTAGACATTGTAGATAAATTAACTGAATAAAGTTAGAAGCCTAAAAAAAAAAAATAGTGCCCATGGTTATGTAACTAATAAGTTTCCTGAGAGTTTTAAAAAGACTGATCCTTGGATGCCATGTAGGACCAATTAAATCAGGATCTCTGTGGGATACAGCCTTGGCATCTAAAATTTTTTAAGTATCTAGTTGATTCTAACTGTAGTCACAGTTGAGATGTACTGATCTACATTGCAATATATAGTGAAGCAAAGAAAATAATCCTTCCTCTTGAACCAGCCTATTTCATCTGATAACTATCTGGTCACTGGAAGACTTAAAAATTCTTGGGGCCTTTTAAAGCTTCTAGGGTCAGCTGTTTCTGCCCTGCTCTGCAATGCTTCCAAGAAGTTTGCTCCTGAGCAAAGAGAATAAGAGAAGTTGGATAAGCAGGGGAAAACTGATGCAACTTAGATCAAATGGCATTCTCTTTACCACTGAGAAACCAGCAATGGAAGAGGAAGAGGAATATATGTGTTGCTTAGTTTACACAGTCTAAGGGGAAACTTGGACATGATTGTTTGTAATCATTGACCTGGAAACCTGTTCTCACACTGAGCCTTTGGGTGACACCCCCCTGGAGGATATCCAGTTCAAACACATAAAGGGCCCAATTAAGGATAAAGAGCCCGAGGCTCACTGTTCTGATTATTTTCAAATAGAGTTGGGGGGCTAGTAATATTACTCAGGCAAGTTGCAATTCCAATTCCAAGGAAATTTATGTGTTAGTCTAGGGCCCAGTGATAATACATTCTGCTTCTTTCTCTCTTCAAAGCCAAATATATTCCTAGTTTTCCTGATTAGTATTATGTCTTTTTCTCTGGATCATCGCACAATATTATTTACATTTCAGAGTAATTATGAAGATCAAAAGAGATGCTTTTGAAATGTTTACAAATTATGAAATGTTAACTGAATGTCAAATGTTAAACAAGTGTTAGCTGTCATCATTAGTTATTTCAGTTTTCTGGGTACTAATAAATCAATTCTCTGATTTTTCACTATAATTTAATTTATTTGAGTTTTTCACTCATTAATTCATTCAACAAACATCTATTTAATGAACATTTAATGTGTCAGATTCTGTGCTAGGTACTGGGACCATGTTGGTGAATTAGGTAGCTACAGAATTCATGCTTTCAAAGGATTTATTTGGTCCAGCAGGAAGAGGGAGACAGACAAGTAAACAGGATCTTTTAATATAGTATCATCACTGTCACAACTAGAGAAATACAGAGGAAGCTTTAAGAACACAGAGGGATACCTAAGATTTTGAGTCTCAGAAAAGCTTTGCCTAAAGAAATGATAGGGAAGGTAAGACCTAAAGCATTAACAGCAGTTAATCAAAGAGATTGAAAGTGAAACAGAAATATGGTATCTATAAGACAAAGGGTTGAGAAATAGTATGACATATTTGAAGGCCTTGAAGGAACAGAGGATAAAGAGGAGAAACAGACAGAAACCAAATAATGAAAGACTTTTAATTTATTAAGGAATTAGAACTTTATCAGAAGAATAGTAGGGACCTTCAAAAGAGTTTTAAATAAAGGAATGATTGTTAGATGTTTATTTTTCAGTGGTATTTCTGACTGTAATGTGGAAAAAGAATGGATTAAGGGTGAGACAAAGGATACTCTGTCTTGATTACTGAATTTTTGGTACTTCCTTAAATTTTGTGCTCAAGATGAGTGCCTACCTTAGCTCACCTTCTTCAGCCCTGACAGAACTGACAAACTTGATATGATTAGATATGTGAAAGTAAGAGAGAAGATAAGCCAGTACTGAATGCAGCATTCTGACTTGAGCAAATGGGTGGATAGTAGGAGTATGGTCTAAGGGAGACTAGACTTGGGGCAATACTAATGAATTTAGTTTTGTACATGTAACATTTAGATGTTTTTGGAACATTTAATTGGGAGTACCAAACTTTTAAATCTGTATTTATTTGGAAATACAAGTTCAAAGTCCAGAATAAATATCTGAGTTATAGATATAGAGCCAGAGCTATTAGTATACGGATAGCAGTTAAGTCATGAAAATAGATGGAATGACTAAGAGTATGATAAAGGAGAACAAGGATAGGACCTTGAGGAATACCAATATTTAAAAGACAAACAAATGAGCTAAGCACCAGGCATCAGAAATAAACAAGTTATGGTAAGTATTTACAAGGAATTTTGTTGTCCTGGTGGAAGATTAAGTTCTCTTAACTGTGATAAGTGCAGAAATAAAGATATCTACAAGGATGTACAGCAAAGGCAATAATTAAGTTGCACTGAAGCCATTCAAATAAAGATTCACTAAAGAAAAGTTGGGGAAGGGCTCTCCAGGTAGGGAAAAAAACTGCAAATGGAGAGGTAGAAAACAGAATGTGGCATTTTGAGAACCAGGGTGATTTCAATAATGCCACAATCATATCTTTAGGGGACAATCTCCATGGCATAAAGCTTTAGAATAATGTGTCAAATTTGTATGGAATGAGTCTTATTGTAATGAAAACTTAATAGTAATTATTTTCTCCAATATATAGATTGTCAAGTCTTGATGCATTTATATTATTAATATTAAAAATCAGTGTTAAGCATACTTTTATACAAGCCAGCATTTACTTATAAGTTATTGTATTTCCTTTAAGATGAAAATATGTTGACTCAAATTTTGTATCTGAATTAGGTAAAGGATTTGGCAGTTAAACAAACAAAAAAAGACAGGTAACAAAGGGAAAGCCTACAGATGAGACTAAAAATGAAAGCCCAAAGTGATAGTAGTTCTACTTGGATACCAAGAGGATTTCAGGAAGGGGATCATTCGGAGTAACAAATATTACTGACTGGGAAAGCAAGATAAGGGTGAAAAATGTCCATTAAATATGGTGACACAAAAGTCATTGATTTGACGATATCAGTTATGGTAGACTGGTGGAGTTTCAAGAATAATTAGAGCAGACCGGGAAGTGAATAAGATGAATGAAAGAGAAAACAGTAAGAATTTATAGCTAAAAGGTGACATGGAGTCAGGAGAGGATATTAAGCATGCTTTATTATTATTAGGAACACTCCAGTAAAGAAAGATGTTGAAGATGTAAGGTAAGACAGTATAATCAATATGAAAGCAAACATGGTAGAATTGTATTTACACAAGAGGAGGAACATTACCTTCATGTAACTGGAGAGAAGAGGGGATGGGTATGATACAAATATTAATAGATTTGGTGGCAGGAGTTGAGGGAGTTTTCATTTGAAGCTTTCTATTTTCTTTGTGAAGTAAGAGGCAACAATGTCTACTAGTGGAAGTAGATGTTAGAGAAATTCAAGGTCCCTACCCATCTTCTTCAGTTGAGTGGCCTTCAAATTTAAGTGTGACCTTGTCAAGTTGATCACCTGACCTTCTTTATAGCACCCCATTGTCACATTTTAGACCAGAATTCATAAGAATTTCAGCCCCTTTCTAGGATCATTATTAGTTTCAAGAGCTGTCTATTTCCCATCCAAAATTTTCTGCTTGTCCAGATACCTTTTTTATCTACCCACTTGTCTCTCAGGATTAGCATTCTTTATCTGAACATTTTTTTTAATCAACAATAAGAAGGCCATAATAAGTAGTAAAGCATGCTATTTGGAGAAGTTTGGGAGAAACTCAGAGGATAATAAAGAAAAAGTGGTGGAGTGAACCTGACAGAGAAGAATGGAGAAAGTAGAAAGTTAAGCTAGAGAAAAGTAAGGTAATTCAGGAGTTCTGGATGTAAGGATATTGGAGATTGCTACTGGTCACTGAAGAAGGCATTTTTGGTAGAGGAGCTGCTAGAGGGACATCTTGCTGGAGCTGGAAAATCCATTGAAGAGGAGAGTATATTGGAGATGGTACCAAAATGGAGGTTTCCACAAATTTTAGTTAAATTTAATACACTTGGGGAAAAAAACCTACTATTTTATAATTGTAAAAGTAATATCTCATTGCTGGTATGTGGAAAATGAAGTAAAAATAAGAAAATTAGATTCACCTACAGATAACTGCAGAGATGTAGTTAAAAGATAAAGATATGCATTGAGAGAGAATGAGCTCAAGAACAGAAATAAAACAGAGAAGAATTGTTTTAGGGATAATAAATAATGGTTAGAAGATACAGTGCCAATACAGAGTAATGAAAGGAAAAGTGGGAAGCAGTTGGTTGTGGGGAACTCTGTTGCAGATAGGGGTCACGTCTTTTTTATCTTTATTCTCAGTAGTGTCAGGCAAAGTGTGTGATGCAAGAATCAATGAATGAGGTACTTTATGGAGTAGACAGGCCTCAGTTCAAGAAGGTAGTTTCTGATCTTACCACCAAGCTGTAAAAAGGAATTGAAAGAGGCATAACTTAGCAGAGGTGGGTTGAGTGTGGGGGTGTCAGTGCTGGAAGGGAACACTGGGATCTAGAATATGTTTCTTTATCTGGTCTTAGTTACATGGGTGTGTTCACTTGTAAAAATTCATTAAGTTATACATCTATTATTTACTTGTTCTTCTTATATTTTAATACAATTTATTTTCATATCATTTAAAAGATTATATGAAACAAAGTTTAGTGATATCAAAAATAAATAATGAAAAAGAGTGTAGTTTCTGGCAATTTCGATCTGTGCAATCTTGTACAACTTGCTTAACTCCTTAATCCTTGATTTTTTTATGTGTAAAATCCTTTTCAGGTTAAATCAGTACTATTATGTAAAATGCTTGACACTTTACATATAAAAATAAACCTCCAAGAGATCATTAATGGTAATAATAACCATCAGGATAATAATGAATTTGGGAAACTCCATTTCAGGAGTTAGGGCTTATAGGTAGGTCTTGGAAACAAGATTTTAATTTGGCAGCAGATAAGGAGAAATGAACAAGGATTAAGAAACTACTTGGTGACCATTTTGAAAATACAGGGTAGAAGTTGTGAGGTCCTATACAAGTCATAGCCCTGGTGATGCAAAGAGGGGACAGGCAAGAGACACACTGAAGGTATAGGATCAGTGAAAGTTGATAATATATAGATGTAGAGATGAGATAGAAAAGATGGAGAATTCAGAGATGACTTTCATTTCTGTGATTACAGGAAAGTCTACACATTGACCATTTTATTTTTCTATTGCTCCCATAGTTTTTATGACTCCAAAGTCAGGGAACATCAGTCAGTTTCCACCCTTTATGAGATGTGTCAATCATTCCTACATTTCAACAGTGTGTCCCTTCATGTTGACAACTAAATGTGCTAAATGAGAAGCTAAGAACTTTGTTTATCTACTGCAGTTGTGTTTGCAATGGGAAGTAAACTATACAGAAAACCACCTCCTGAAGGAAACATACTGAATCAAGTGGTCAAATGTATCTGGGTAAGTTCATGAATTGTTTGCCTGCCTTTTTCAATCACAAGAAAAGAAATGCTGTTCTGAGCCTATAGGCCTTCAAATATGGGTATACACTTTTCTCAGTGACCTCTGTGCTGCTTCTGTGACATTTGGAAAGTGGGATTGATCAAACATCACTCGATGCCTCTATTTAACCTTTAAGCTAAAAATAATATAATCATTTAAAAAAACTGGCAAAAGTTTTCTGAAATGTAGTCATATATGTTGAAATTATATTTCAAATATTCTGAAATTCAATGTGTGATGAAATCAAAAGGTAAGATTAAGTCACTCAAGAGTATGTGTGTCTAAGGGAAGTTATAGTGAAATGGAGAAAGCAGGGGATGGGTTTTTTGTTTGTTTTTTTCCTCTCTTCTGATATCTATGTTCTGTCCTAGTTTGCCATTTCCAGCCGTTTCAAGAACCATTCTGGGGACAATCCCAAGCAAGAGCACTGGCTGGACTGGGCAGCTGAGAAATACCCAGTAAGTTGAACTGCAGAAACATCTGATGCCTCCATAGAGTTTTTCCTAATAACCAAACTGATTCCCTCCTGCTGTATTTGACCTCCTCTCTTACTGTTCTGGGCCATTTCTACTCCAAGCAAGAAATCCTTAACTGCCAATTCAGCCTATTCCTTCTTCCTCCTCTTTGCAGAAGCAGCTCATTATGGATGTGAAGGCACTGACCAGGGTACTGTTCCTTTATATTCCATTGCCCATGTTCTGGGCACTTTTGGATCAGCAGGTAAGAATAGTTCTTTTGAAAACTACCTCTTTTTCCAGCCCCTTCTCTCTCAAAAGAAAAGGGCTTCCTCTAATAGCATCTGTTTGCCGTAGGGCTCACGATGGACCTTGCAAGCCACCAGGATGAATGGGAATTTGGTGAGTAGAAGAGATTTTTTCCAGAGAAGTCTATCATTTTCTTTTTAATCCACACTAAGGAAAAATTTTTTTGTGTTTTTTGCCTAAAAAGTGACATAAGATTATACCTTTAGCATGAAGTTACTGGGTAGGCAAAGTGAGTCTTAAAGACAGAATCTTATCCTTGAAAATCAGAAAGGTAAGGATGGAAAGGTTTCAGTGTATACAGGAAGCACTGAGACAATAGCAAATGAAGTGATAGGGAGTGGATAGTGATAGGGAGTGGATAGGGAGCAAATGAAGCCTGGGGAATGGATGTTTCCTTCCAACTATGCCCCACCAAAGCTCCCCTCTTAGCTCAGTCAGTAAAGAATCTGCCTTCAATGTAGGAGACCTGGGTTTGATTCCTGGGTCAGGAAGCTCCCCTGCAGAAGGAAATGGGCACCCAATCCAGTATTCTTTCCTGGAGAATTCCATGGACAGAGGAGCCCGGCAGGCTACAGTCCATGGACTCGCAAGAGTCGGACATGACTTAGCAACCAAACCACCACCCTCAGGCACCCCAGGGCACAACAGATTGCTGCCACAACACAATTGGCCCAACCTCTCAGGCAGGGTTCACAGCAGGGATCCAGAGGTGGGATATTTTGTTCATGGATACAGAAATAATGGAAAAATTTTAAACATAATTTTCTCTTTAAAATTTTCATTCATTGACAAACTCTTCTCTCATTTATTCCTGCTGCCTAGATTATTGTATGCTCTCCTGCCATCTCACTTGTGGAGAAGGCAGGGTGGAATGATGCCAGGATTTTATCAGCCAATCTGTTTGGAGCTTGCCTAATATAATTTCATCTTTTTCCTTCTTCTGGCTGTCCAGGATTTACCATGGTTGTCTTCCTTTTGACCCTCTGAAGGGTCAAACTTTAAAAACACTGTGTGTCGATGGGAGACTTTATCCTAACCATCATACCTTTTTGTCCTTCACATCTTTACCGCCACGACTACAGTTACTGAGATTAATAAAAACACACTGACTCTATTCTCTCTCAAGTTCAAAAAAGCATAGTGCACAGAAAATAAGGTTCTCCCTTAGGCCCATCTGCATTCAGGAGCCATGGTCTAAGCCATTCCAGCCTATTCGCCCACATACCCTTACAAGGATAATAGTGGTCCTGAACCAAAGACCTGATGGATATTATCTTATGCTTCTAACCTGCTAATTATCAAGATTGTTGATCTAGGCTTTTTTTGTCTTTATGCCAATATCTTAATGTGATTTGTTATTATGTTTCAGGGTTTCTTTGTGCTTCAGCCTGATCAGATGCAGGTAGGAGACTTCTCTATATTCTTGGGTACTTATTTTTTCCCTTATCTATAACTTTATATGTAGTAGGAGGATTACCAACCATAATTTGATGGGTTTTTTCCTTCTATGCTGGGGAGGGCTAAACATAGCGATGAAAATATTCTCTCTAAGCCTCACAATTCTCTTTCATATCTTCTCTTAAGCAAGTAGCTAATGCAAAAACTCCAGGGAGTTTTGAACTCACAGGGAAAGTGTAAGCGTTGGATTTTTTTTTCCTCATCAAGTATCATGTTGTCAAAGGAAGTGTAACGCTTTGTTGTGTGAGCAATGAATTCAGAAGCCCTGTTTATTGGTGACTTCCAGTTATTTTTAACTCTTTGTTTTGTTCAACAGTCCCCAATTCCTTCTTCTCTCCTTCCTTTCTCCTGACCGTGACATTTTTCCCTTGGTTGTGAAACTGGATAAGATTAGAGCAAATGGGAGGGAAGAACTCCTAATTAATTGACAAAAAAACCGGTGCAGAGTGAAACTGGTTCCTTGGGATATTTGGAAGCTAACGTGCTATGCAGGGGTAATACAGTCTTGGGTGTAAAGGGACTGAAAGATGCAGAATCACTCCGTACATTGTATGATGAAAGTTTGTTTGGATGTGAAAGAGTATGCACACATGCAAATGAAAGCACATGCTCACACTCATGATAGAACACGTGTAACTAATTCTTTTTACCATCGTTTTACAGGTGCTAAATCCCTTTTTGGTTCTTGTCTTCATTCCATTGTTTGACCTTGTCATTTATCGTCTGGTCTCTAAGTGTGGCATTAACTTCACGTAAGTGCTCACTATGAACTTCCCAGGTGGCGCTAGTGGTAAAGAATCTGCCTGCCAATGTAGGAGAAATAAGGGACATGGGTTCGATCCCTGGGCCAGGAAGATCCCCTCAAAGAGGGCATGGCAACCCACTCCAGTATTCTTGCTTGGAGAACCCCATGGACATAGGAGCCCAATGGGCTACAATCCACGGGGTTGCAAAGAGTCAGACATGACTGAAGCAACTTAGCATACATGCACACAAGTGTTCACTACGCCTATGTTACTCCAAACTGACTCAGAATTTGCCCAGTTTGATAAAGAGTCAGTATCTTTTCTGCTCAGTAATGATTTATTTTGGTTTATCATCTTTCTGCTACTGTTTATCTATATTAGATTAAATGCCTATTAATACTACAGGATGGGAATTAGATCTAATTAATTCTTAACTTAGAGAGTCCAAATCATTAGTGCAGACTTACATATGTGATGTTGAAAAGTTAGCAGTACACTTCATGGAAAGTCAAAAGTATGTGATTAGTCTCCTAAACCAACTTGTTGCTTTGTACTTAAAAGTTGCCTCTTCAAAGAAGTCCAAAGTCTTTGATGATTAACTAATCCCTTTAAATCTCTTACTGTCCCTATGAAACAAATGAAGGACCTCATAAGAGTGGAGATAGAAACTGTTTTCCCCCTTTCTAAATAGAAGTGTTATTCTTTGTAAAGTTTGACAGAGGAGGGTGTTAAGTCATCTACAATTTCTGATTTAATAGCAATTTCCTTTTGATAATCATTTTATATATTCAAATAACTTTTTGCCATTTACTCATTCATTGAGCACCAAGTGCTTTGTAAAAGCACAAATCTTGCTCCTAAGGACTTTATTCTTTAGTAAGGGAGCTAGAAAATATGCGAGGTTATTGCACAAGATGAGTTATGTTAAGATGTTAAGCCTAAGAAGGGAAACAAAGTGCCCGGAAATGCAGAGATCGAAGAGAGTGGCCAGCGTCAAGAAAAACTTATAAAGAAGAGGAAAAGAAGGTAATAATATATAGTAACTGGTATATGGTAAAAGTTCAATAATTCTGGCTGTGTTACTATTATTTTTGCTATTATGATATAATAGATAGAAAAACCATCATAAATAAAGGTGGAAAAAATGATGTGTTACAAAGAACAGTTCAGTGTGACTCAAGTAAAGGTAAAAAGAAGGATATATGAAGGGGAGTACTAACAAATACTTTGAAAGTAATTGAGAACAAATTAGGTAAGCTTAGGAGGTTTAGATTTTATTCTTTAGTACCTACAGTTTAGGTATAATTGCCCCTGTTTCCTCTACAGATCACTTAGGAAAATGGCTGTTGGCATGATCCTAGCATGCCTGGCTTTTGCAGTTGCTGCTGCTGTAGAGATAAAAATTAATGTGAGTACAGTAAATCTTAAGCTCCATGAGGGCAGGATCATATCTATTTTGTTCATTTTTCTGACTTGTTCAATCTTGATTCACTGGGCCCTACCATAGTAGCTGTTTTACAGAAGGTGCATAATAAGTATTTGTAGCAAATGAGTAGATAAAAGAGTAGAGCAGCAGTGTAAAATAAAGTCCACCTCCCACCTGAATGATGTAGGAATTTCCAAACACCAGTATCCAAGATATATAATCATCTCTTTGATACCTTACCAAACACTCAGATACCTTTTAGCAGATTGAATAGTCACTATTGGGGAATGATGTATGGGGCCACAGCCAAGTCAAAAAGAATGGAATTTGTTACTTGGCATCAGTGCTTACGGGGGATTCCCTGATAGCTCAGTTGATAAAGAAACCACCTGCTATGCAGGAGACGTGGGTTCAATTCTGAGTTGGGAAGATCCCCTGGAGAAGGGAAAGACTACAGAAGCAGAAGATATTAAGAAGAGGTGGCAAAAATACACAGAGGAGCCATACAGAAAAAAAATCTTCATGACCCTGATAACCACGATGGTGTGATCACTCACCTAGAGCCAGACATCCTGGAATGTGAAGTCAAGTGGGCCTTAGGAAGCATCACTACAAGCGAAGCTAGTGGGGGCGATGGAATTCCAGTTGAGCTATTTCAAAAACCTAAGAGATGATGCTGTGAAAGTGCTGCACTCAAGATGCCAGCAAATTTGGAAAACTCAGCAGTGGCCACAGGACTGGAAAAGGTCAGTTTTCATTCCAATCCCAAAGAAAGGCAATGCTAAAGAATGCTCAAACTACTGCACAATTGCACTCATCTCACATGCTAGTAAAGTAATGCTCAAAATTATCCAAGCCAGGCTTCAATAGTACATGAACTGAGAACTTCCAGATGTTCAAGCTGGATTTAGAAAAGGCAGAGGAACCAGAGATCAAATTGCCAACATTGGTTGGATCATTGAAAAAGCATGAGAGTTCTAGAAAACCATCTATTTCTGCTTTATTGACTATGCCAAAGTCTTTGACTGTGTGGATCACAACAAACTGTGGAAAATTCTTCAAGAGATAGGAGTACCAGATCACCTTACCTGCCTCCAGATAAATCTATATGCAGATCAAGAGAAGCCACAGTTAGAACTGGACATTGAACAGTGGACTGGTTCCAAATCAGGAAAGGAGTACATCAAGGCTGTATAGTACATCATGTGAAATGCCAGGCTGGATGAAGCACAAGCTGGAATCAAGATTGCCGGGAGAAATATCAATAACCTCAGATATGCAGATGACACCACCCTTATGGCAGAAAGTGAAGAGGAACTAAAGAGCTTTTTGATGAAAGAGGAGAGTGGAAAAGCTGCCTTAAAACTCAACATTCAGAAAACTAAGATCATGGCATCCAGTCCCATCACTACATGGCAAATAGATGGGGAAACAGTGAGAGATCTTATTTTCTTGGGCTCCAAAATCACTGCAGATGTTGACTGCAATGATGAAATTAAAAGATGATTGCTCCTTGGAAGAAAAGCTATGACAAATCTAGATAGCATACTAAAAAGCAGAGACATTACTTTGCCAACAAAGGTATATCTAATCAAAACTATGGTTTTTCCAGTAGTCATGTATGTATGTGAGAGTTGGACCAGAAAGAAAGCTGAGTGTCAAAGAACTGATGCTTTTGAACTGTGGTGTTGGAGAAAACTCTTAAGAGTCCTTTGGGCTGCAAAGAGACAAACCAGTCAATCCTAAAGGAAATCAATCTTGAATATTCATTGGAAGGACTGATTCTGAAGCTGAAACTCCAATACTTTGGCCACCTGCTGCAAAGAACTGATTCATTGGAAAAGACCCTGATGCTGGGAAAGTCTGAAACAGGAGAAGGGGACAACAGCGGATGAGAAGGTTGGATGGCATCACTGACTCGATGGACATGAGTTTGAGCAAGCTTCAGGAGGTGGTGATGGACAGGGAAACTGGCGTGCTACAGTTCATGGGGTTGCAAAGAGTCAGACATGACTAAGCGACTGAACTGCTCTGATCAGTGCTTACTACAGTGAGGTGGAGATTCCTGCTCCAAACTGCCTTCAGAATTTTCAAAGCCAAATGCTCTTTAGAGGTAGAAAACTGTATCCTCTTGACTAGATAAACTTGGCTATCAAGATAGTACTGCAGTATATGATCTCATTGTATCTCAAGGGTGATTTGTTGGTAATTCTAACATGTGTTCTCTGTCCTAAGGAAATGGCCCCACACCAGCCAGATTCCCAAGAGATTTTCCTACAAGTCTTAAATCTGGCAGATGATGAGGTGAAGGTAACAGTGCTCGGCGATGAAAATAATACTCTGTTGGCAGAGTCCATCAAATCTTTTCAGGTGACGTATGGACTTAAGTGAGTTAGAAACATTCAGATTATGTGCCAAGGCAGCAGCATAATACAGTGGTTTATAGCATGCATTTGTTGAGTCGAAGTGCCCCAATCCAATTCCTGGTTCTGCCACTCTGTAGTTATAAGACCTTTAACAAGTTATTTGTATCTCTAAGCCTCAGTTTTATCATCTGTAAAATGGCAGTAATTTTTATGTCATAAGCTGTTGTAAGGATAAATATTATGTGTAAAGTGCTTAGCATAATGTCTGAGACATTGTAAGCTCTCAATAGGTGGTAATTTGTTTTAGCATTTCAAACTGCTTCCTACACACACCCTGTGGAAGAGTTTGGCTTGCATATTTTCACTACTATATTATACATATTCTGAAATATTCATTTAAAAATACTTTAATAAAATATGTTTATTATTGAAAATTGGGGAATGTGTCAACAGATATAAAATTCACCTATAAATCCATCACACAGATTAATTATAGATAGCAGTTTTGTATAAATGAATAAACAGATTTTTTAAAAGTGTTGAAACACTATATGCTGTATTGACTTTGAATTTTTCTTAAGATAAACTGCATGAAAAGCATTTTCCTGTGTCCTTAGATAAACTTTGAGTATGTGGTGTTAATGGATACATAATATTCCATTCTGTGGAAATATTACAGTTTAGTAAAATATTTCCTTATCAGTATTTTAATTATTATAAGTAATCCTGTAATGAACATCCTTACTCATAAATCTTTATTCGTGCCTATAATTTATCCTATGGTATCTTCCCAGAAATGGAATTATGAAGTTAAAGAGTAATGTTGAAAATATTTGATGAGGTCAACTGCCCTGGTTTACTATGAGACTCAGTGTTCAAGGTGGGGTAGAAGATGAATGTAACAGGCTCTTCATTCTCCAGAATATGCCACACTATTCCAAACTCCACTTGAAGACAAAAAGCCAGAATTTCCACTTCCAATTGAAATATCACAATGTGTCTGTCTACACTGAGCATTCTGTGGAGGAGAAAATATGGTACACCCTCATCATTCGAGAAGATGGTGAAAGTATTTCTAGCATGATGGTAAGTGAGGAATGGGCTAATTTCCAAATTATCTTAGAGTATGATGACTGGCTCATCAATATCTTACCAAGGATATATCTGATGATCAAATTTTATGATTTGATTATGATATGATTTTATGATTTGATTTTATGATCAAATTTTATGATTATCACTTCCTTCTAGTCACTGGTAACTGATTTTTACTTCCCTCTATTGTAGGTGAAGGATGAAGAAAACAAAACAACCAATGGGATGATAGCCATGAGGTTTGGATGTCAAGGAGACCCAGGCCTCTCTGTTCTCTTGAATCTGGGGTCTCTTCTGGGCTGTGGGGCTTCAGAAGAGACCCCATATTCTTCATTCTGCGGAATATGCCACACTATTCCAGATTCCACTTGAAGACAAAAAACCAGAATTTCCACTTCCAATTGAAAGATCACAATGTGTCTGTCTACAGAACTTCACATTCTGATTGTCTTGTATTAGGATGCGTTTTCCTAGAATGTCAGGAGGATTGGTGTCAAGGCATTTCCCCAGGGAATTGAGAGGCACAGATTCAAAACCAAGTCTTTTGGCTTGCTTTCTCAATGATAATCAAAAATGACCCTGTATCTATGAACACCCCTCTGTGCTCTGTCACATGGATTACTTCTACTGAATTTTATGCACTTATCTTGCTCTTAAGAAAAAAAAATTAAGCACTTCACTAAGTGATCCTCAGAGAGAAATTTAGAAGTAAATATTTCTCCCTTCATTACTGGAAGTTGAATATCTTTTATAGTTACTATGTTTTCAAGGTAAAATTTAAAATGAACCTATAGAGGCATCATGGTTTAGTAAAGGTAACATACTTGGTTTTGAATCTAGCAAAGGTTGAAGGTCTTGTTAGACACTCTGGCACAGTTACAAAGATGAAGCCCTGAAGAGGTCACTTGCTCACAGGGGCAGGAAATAGACAGATGCATGTGCCTATGGCCATGAAGATTAGATGGTTGCTATAGAGAATAGCATTTTAGAGGAGAACTTTTAATGAAAAATTTGAATTTCACTGAAGGCTGGAACAGTCATAATAATCTGCCTTTGCATGATTTTCAGAAAAAGTAAACAGATCAAAATATGTCTTCCCTGGGTCAGAGAGCAATGGAAACCTCCAGTAAAGGATGAAAGGGAGCAATTTCTAGGTTAGTGCAGGATGATCTAAAGTCCAGGAATCAACATCAACGGTTTTAGAGGGAACTGCCCTTCTAATCCCATGAGCCAGGGACTAACACAAATGCTATGAAAAATTGAAACGGAACGATTTAGGGGCTCAGGTTCAAAAAATTAAAAAGATGGTTCTGGAAGAGTTCAAGTTTGTCTGAAGACCCAAAACAATGGTAGCTTAACCTACTGTGGGTTGGGAGTCTGAGTTTTGTATAAAGCAAATCAGACTTCATTTATAAGATAAAGCATAAGTTTTATATAAATACTAATCTGTATTTATATATACATAATTATTTTCCTTTTTGGAGCTTCAGTTGATGAATTCCATCATTAAAAAACAGAAAGAAATTGGGTGCACCTAAGCTGGGTTACTGAGGAGGCTCAAACTGCCATGGGTGATCATGATAGTGTCATCCCAGTTGAGATCAGGTGATGATGTGGCAGACAAAAAGCTAATACCTGAGAAAAGAAAAAGATAGGGACAGCTAAGACTACTAATTACTTATGTGTGAGTTCATTTATTCATTCAGTTAACAATATATATCATGTACCTTTTACGTGCTAGCCTCTGTTCTAGGCACTAGGCATATAGCAATAAACAAAACAGAAAAGGCCCCTGACCATTTATCAGGTGGGAGAGTTTGTCTAATCTCTAACAATGTCTCTACCCTTAGGTTTGTTAACACTTTGCATGAAGAGGTCAATGTCTCCCTGGGTACAGATGCATCCCTCATTGTTGATGAAGACTATGGTGTGTCTGCTTACAGAACTGTGCAAAGAGGAGAGTAAGAGCACTACCCTGTGGACGTTTTACTTTCATCAACAACTGACTTTTAAATACTTTCTTTGTGTATAAGTGGGCAGATTAGGTATAGAAGTTATACCTAATTATATACCTAATATACCTCAGCTAATTGTAAATATACACAGACTCCTCTTTTGCAACCTTTCACTCCTTTCCTCAGTCTCATGTTGTTCTGCACAGACATATTGAGACCATGCTTGTTGTGAAGGCTGTCTCTTGGAGGTTTGCCGGTTTATTATTGGCTCCCATTCCTGCCCTTTTGTAACTCCTATTAACACCTTGTTACTTTGAGCTTATCCTTTCAGATTCAGTTTTAGGCTGTTCCACTAGTTCATAAGATTCAGAAAAGAAAAATTCATAAGATTTAGATGAGAAGACTTAGAATCTGAAGTTCACAACAGAAAGCAATTTGTACCTTCTGCATTCAGGTTTAAGGTTAAAAAAAAAATACCCAACAGGCAATGAAATCTCAGATCAGAGGTGGAAAAAGCCTTGCAAGACAATAATTTACTCTAAGACTCCTCAAAGAGAAATGGTTGCTTTGCTGCTTGATTCACTATCAGTAGAGAGATGAAATCACTCTTTCCACCAGAGATGGAAGTGCTTTTCTAAATTGTCATGTTTATTCTAACCTAAATTTGTCCTGTTGCAGATATCCTGCAGTGCATTGTAGAACAAAGAATGAAGATTTTTCGCTGAATTTGGGCCTACTAGACTTTGGTGCAATTTATCTGTTTGTTATTACTAATGTAAGTATCCCATGGCCATCCTCACTCTTTCCTTCCATATATCTGTATCTATATAACTATATCATATCTAAACTTATATATAATATATATCTATATGTATCTATATCTATATGTGTCTATATATATATCCTGGATCCAAAGAAGACTCTGTGGCAAGATGGTATCACATACTTATCTCTAGTGTAAGGTGATAGCTTCTATAGTGACTTTAGAAAAGCTACTAAGGTCTCCAGAGAGGACTTAAAATAGATAACATTGGCAGCAGGCATAGGATCTTGGGGAATGGTAGACATAATTTATCTTGAGTCATTGCTGTGAGGTGACATGGTCTGCTCCAGTCTCATTATGGCACCAAGAAAACAAAAATTATTTTGGTCTTCTTGACTGACTTCACATGTGGTTCTCCTAGCTCCTTGGAAATTGATCTGCTAGTATATCACAGTCTGAAATACCAAGACTTGTAGCAAATGTCAATCTTTACACAAAGTTTGGGGGATCAATTAACTGTGGCCCATCAAAAGCAGTTGTTCAGCCATCAGGGTATTAGACCTCTGATGTCAATTTTGATTCTAATTTTATTCCATTACTTTTGGCATTGTATTAAATATAAAAAGTACATAGTGAATAAGAAAAAGATGGAACATTTCTAGAAGGGTGATAATAATCTGCAACATTTTATTTATTGTAATTAATTTAATTAGCATGACATTTTTGGTATGCCATTTTTTATTACAGCCTTATTGAGATATAATTCATATACCATACAATTCACCCACTTCAAGTATATAATGGTTTAAAATGTATTAACATATTCAATACGCATTGTATGTTCAAAACACATGTAGGATATATTTTCAATAATATGTATTCAGTAGTGCTTAAAAATTCAGAGTTGTGTAATTTTAGAACATTTTCCTCATTCCAAAAAGAAGCCCCATACTCATCAGCAGTCACTCACCATTTCCTCCCAAATCGCTTACCCCTAGACAACTACTTGTTTACTTTCCTTATACACTGGCCTGTTGTGGACATTTAGTATAAATGGAGTGATATACTATGTGGTCTTTTGTGTCTGGATTCTTTCATTTAGCTTATTTTTAAGGTTCATTCATATTGCAGTATATAACAGTTCAGTTCAGTTCAGTTCAGTCGCTCAGTCATGTCCAACTCTTTGCGACCCCATGAACTGCAGCACACCAGGCCTCCCTGTCCATCACCAACTCCCAGAGCCTACCCAAACTCATGTCCATTGAGTTGGTGATGCCATCCAACCATCTCATCCTTTGTCATTCCCTTCTCCTTCTGCCCTCAATCTTCCCCAGCATCAGAGTCTTTTCAGGGCATATAACAGTACTTCACTTCTTTTTATTGCCCAATTATATCCCATTGCATGGATATAACACATACTGTTTATGTATTCATCAGTATATGGACATTTGGTGTTTTCACCTTTTGACTGATATAAATAATGTTGCTATGAATATTCATGTACAAGTGTTTGTGTGGGCATATATTTTCACTTCTCTTGGGTATATAACCAGGAGTGGAATTGTTGAGTCACATGGTAATTCTGTGTTTAACCATTTGAGTAACTGCCATGTGCTTAGTCGCTCAGTCATGTCCGACTCTTTGTGACCCTTTGGATTGTAGCCTGCCAGGCTCCTCTGTACATGGGGATTCTCCACGCAAGAATACTGGAGGGGGTTGCTATGTCCTCCTCCTGGGGAATCTTCCCAACCCAGGGATCAGACCCAGGTTACCTGCATTGCAGGCAGATTCTTTACCATCTGAGCCACCAGGGAAGCCCTTTTGCAAAGTGAATGCACATTTATCATTCCCATGAGTAGAAAGTGGCAATATTCTCACATCTTTGCAGCACTTATTTTTCTGTCTTATTAATTATAGCCATTCCAGTAGGTGTGAAATGGTATCTCATTGTGGTTTTGATTTGTATTTTCCTGATGACTAATGATGTTGAGTACCTTTTAATGTACTTATTGGCCATTTGTAATCAGGTTTGGAGAAATGTCTATTCAGATTCTTTATGCAATTTCTAATTGAGTTGTCTTTTAATTATTGACTTGTAAGGGCTTTCCAGGTGATGCTAGTGGTAAAGAACCTGCCTGTCAATGCAGGAGACATAAGAGACATAGGTTCGATCCCTGGTTGGGGAAGATCCCCTGGAGGAGGGTATGGCAACCCACTCCAGTATTCTTGCCTGGAGGATCATGGACAGAGGAGCCTGGCAGTCTACATTCCATAGGGTTCACAAAGAGTTAGACAAGACTGAAGCAACTTAGCATACAAGTATTCTTTATGTATTTTAAATATAAGTCCATTATTAGATATATAATTTGCAAATATTTTCTCCCATTCATAAAATTGTCTCTTTAACTTTCTTGATGGTGTCCACTGAAGTACAAACACTTTTAATCTATATGATGTTCAATTTATCAACTTTTTCTTTGGTTGCATATACTTTAAGTATTACATCTAAGAAACCATTGCCATATCTAAGCTCATGAGGATTTATGCCTATATTTACCTCTAAGTTTTATTGTTTTTACCTCTTACATTTCAGTTCAGTTCAGTTCAGTAGCTCAGTCATGTCCGACTCTTTGCAACCTGCAACCCCATGAACCGCAGCACACCAGGCCTCTCTGTCCATCACCAACTCCTGGAGTTTACCCAAACTCAAGTCCATTGAGTTGGTGATGCCATCCAGCCATCTCATCCTTTGTCATCCCCTTCTCCTCCTGCCCTCAATCTTTCCCAGCATCAGGGTCTTTTCAAATGAGTCAGCTCTTCCCATCAGGTGGCCAAAGTATTGGAGTTTCAGCTTCAACATCAGTCCTTCCAATGAACACCCAGGACTGATCTCCTTTAGGATGGACTGGTTGGATCTCCTTGCAGTCCAGGGGACTCTCAAGAATCTTCTCCAACACCACAGTTCAAAAGCATCAGTTCTTCAGTGCTCAGCTTCCTTTATAATACAACTCTCACATCCATACATGACTACTGGAAAAACCACAGCTTGACTAGACGGACCTCTTACATTTAGGACTTCTATATGTAGCTCAGTTGGTAAAGAATCTGCCTGCAATGCAGGAGACCTGGGTTCGATCCCTGGGTTGGGAAGATCCCCTGGAGAAGGAAATGGCAACCCACTCCAGTATTCTTGCCTGAAGAATCCCCATGGACAGAGAAGCCTGGTGGGTTATAGTACATGGGATTGCAAAGAGTCAGACATGACTTAGCAACTAAATCGCCATTTAGGACTTTAATCTATCTTGAGTTAATTTTTGTATATAGTATGAGCTTGGAGGTTAACTTTATTCTTTTGTATGTGAACATCCAGTTGTTCAGCACAATCTGTTGAAGATTCTTCTTTTCCCACTAAATGGTCTTGATATTTTTGTCAAAAGTCAACTGACCAAAAATGTGAGGGTTATTTCTGGAGTCAATTCTATTTCATTTACCTATATATTTACTCTTGTGCCTACACCACAATCTCTTAATTACTGTTACTTTGTAGTCAATTTAAAAATCAGGAAGTAGGAGTCTTTCAGTTTTGCTCATTCTTCCCTTTCAAGACTGGTTTGGCTATTATGGGTTCCCTGAATTTTCATATAATCTTAGGATCAGCTTGGGATCAGCAGCCAGCTGAGATTTTTTTTATAAAGATTGCATTGAATTTATGAGGTGATTATGAGGAGTTTTGCTACCTTAACAATATTGTCTCCTGGCCAGTGAACGTGAAGTGTCTTTCCATTTATCTTAGGTCTTCTTCAAGATGTAAATATTTTCAACAATGCTTTTGTACTTTTTAGAATATAGGTTTTACATTTGTTTTGTTATATTTATTCCTAAGTATTTTGTTCTTTATTTTGCTGTTACTTATGGAATCATTTCCCTAATTTCATTTTTAAATTGCTCATTGGAAATATGTAGAAATACAACTGACACTGATCTTATGTCCTGCAACCTTACTGAACTCATTTGTTAGTTTTAATAGATTTTTAGTGGATCCCTTAGGACTTTATACATACAAGATTATGTTATCTGCATAAAGAAGCTTTACTTCTTTCAGTAGATGACTTTTACTTCTTTCTTTTTTAGTGAAGTGCTCTTGCTTGAACCACCAAGAAAATATTGAATAGAAGAGGTGAGAGTAGACATCCACTTGGGGGAAAGCATTCAGTCTTTTATCACTGAGTATGTTAGCTGTGGGGTTTTTATAGGTGTCATTGACTGGGTATCAGGTTAAGTTCCCTTCCATTCCTAGTCTGTTGTGGTTTTTGTTTGTATGTTTTTTACTAGGAAAGTGGGAGGATCTGTGTCTACTGAAAATCATGTGATTTTCTATTGATATGGTGCATTAATTGATTTTCTGCTGTTAAAGCAACCTACCTGTATTAGTTTTCTAGGGCCATGGTAACAAAGTACCACAGGCTGAATGGCTTAAAGAACAGAAATTTATTGTCTTACAGTCATGAAGGCTAGAAGTCCAAGACCAAGGTGTTGGTAGAGTAGTTTCCTTCTGAGAGCTGTGAAAAAGAATCCATTTCATTTAGCTTCCTTTAGCTTTTAGTGGTTTTCTGGCAATGTTTGGTGTTGCTTGGTATATAGAAGAATCACCCCAGTCTTCACTTTCATCTTCTCATGGAATTCTCCCTGTATGTTTGTCTATGTCCAAATTTCTCTTATGAAGACACCGGTCATATTGGATTAGGGCCCACCCGAGTGACCTCATTATAATTTGACTAATTATATCTACAACAACTAACTCTATTTCCAAATAAGGTCACATTCTCAGGTGGGTAATGGGGGTTTGAATTCAACATATGAGTTTTAGGGGGCCACAACTCAATTCATAACACTTGCATTCCTGGTGTTATTTCAGTTTTTCTCTGTTCTGTCTATAGTATACTGCTCAAGTTAGAGGCTGTATATATTGTTTCTGAATGTGAGGATCTAATAAGCATCTAAAGTAGAGATCAAAAAAAAAAAATAAAATAAAAATAAAGTAGAGATCATAAATTAGAGGTTCTGAGGGCCCAGTTCCTCATGTAGTTCTGTTTTGTCTGGTTGCAGTCTTGACAAAAATGATAATAATTATTAATTGACAATATTTAAAATGCAAGCAATTTCACCAAAGAAACTGATTTCTTAACATTTCTTTGTTATTCAATCAGAAAAATTTGTAACAAGTATTACCATGTCACTTGGCTGGTGCTATAGTGGCTGTATGCTTTAGACAGTTTACCATAGTCTGTATCACTCCCATTCAGTCTACTTTGTTTACTTAATTATTATACTGTCTGTGAGTATTTAAGAATGTGACTTTTATTTACAAGCTAAGGTCATGGTCTTCTCTGAGGCTAAGAAAACCCAAATATATGCCCAGTATTATTCACAATATCAATGAAAGCAACACTTCCCTTACTACATTTTGAATGCAGTGACTCTGACTCTTATGAAGACATCAGTCATATTAGATTAGGGCCCACCCCAATGATTTAATTATAATTTGACTAATTATATCTGCAACAACTCTATTTCCAAATAAGAAAATCAAAGGCATTTCAACATCAAGAACTTTTTATTTCAGGGCTTTTGAACTTCATATTTTATCTCTATTTTTAATCTCATGATATATCCATGTATTACGTCTACTATTTAATAACACCTGCTACCTAAAACTTGGTTTTATCCCTATAAAAATATTTAATTTCAGAAATTTCATTCCATTTATTGTACAGTAAAACCAAATACAGCTGAGAACCTGCATACAGTAAAAGTAGTTTTGGGGAAAAAAGACTGTAGAATCATGTATATTTGGTAACATTGATAACAAAAAATTGACCCTGAAGATTCTTTTTGACCAAAATTTTATAGAATTATAGCATCTTTTTGACAAAATCTTTATGTATACATTTGAGTTTAAAAATAATGGCCAGAAAATAAAAGAAAAAATAGCAGGTGGTATTTGATATTGGTATTTAAAAATTGATCGGGAAAATCTTTAATGTAAAGGTTACCAAGAAAATAATTTATTCTGATAAAGTAATTTTAGTAAGATATTTAAATGGAAAATGTTAGAAATATTTTAATTGTACTTAACTTTTTAAAGTACATGCTTTTCTGATAATTGTTCATATATCAGATGCCATTTTACATTTAAAATATTGACCAGGATCAAAATATGCAGTAGGTCAAAATGTTGGGACTTCAAACTACAATATTAAAATAGTCTGCCATTTAAGGACTCTGTTATAATGGTATCTGATTGACTGAAGCCAGGCAAGTGAGTGGAGTGTTACCAAAAGGAATTTCAAAAACCTGAAATTGTGTAGAAATTGCTCAATCTCTTCATGGTACAACAAGAATGACAATAGTCAGGAGATGGATGTAAGATCATAAATGCTATAGGCCAGGAATATTTACTCGAGATTCCTAACAAGCCCATTTCTTGTTTCCCTCACTAAGAGAACCAATCAGGGTCCTCAGGCCTGGAAGATGGAATACATCCCAGCCAACAAAATGTCCATCGCATGGCAGCTACCACAATATGCTCTTGTTACAGCTGGGGAGGTCATGTTCTCTGTCACAGGACTTGAATTTTCTTATTCTCAGGTAGGTTTTTGCAAGTGGAAAGTGGAGATGGAACTACTGCTCAGAGGATGGAGTTTTAATCCTGACACTGCCTCACTTGGGGCTTCCCTGGTGGCTCAGATGGTAAAGAATCTGCCTATAATGCAGCAGGCCCAGGTTCAATCCCTGGGTTGGGAAGATCCCCTGGAGAAGGGATTGGCTACTCACTCCAGTATTCTTGCCTGGAGAATTCCATGGACAGAGGAGCCTGGCAGGATACAGTCACTGGGGTCACAAAGAGTTGGACACAACTGAGCAACCAACACTTTGACTGCCTTAATTAGGTATGTGACCATGGCCAAGACCTCTATAGTTTTTGGCTTTAGATTTCTTATGACCCTGAACAGAGTATCAACTTGACTCCCAGGAACAATGCAGGCTGGATCCCTATGCTGTTTGGGATCCAGAAAAGGATACTGAAACATTAAGAATAAGGACTATGGAATCAAACTGCCTATGTTCAAATTTTGGCTGAAAATCTATTGTGTAACCTTCAGCAAGTGAATTATCATCTGTCTAATGCTATTTTTGTGTAAAATAAGAATAGTAATAGAAATTATCCCTTAGGGTTTTAATGAAGATTATATGACACAATGATTTAAAAGTTTCAGTTAAGAGCTTCATCTTGTTGTTACTATGAACATTATTACCATTCCCTGAACTGATGTGATAGCTGAACTTGTGGGGGAAGTTCAAATCTGGAAGTTGGGGTGGGAGAAGTTTTCTGGGTAGATGCATGGTATAGGAGGGTGGTATAGAGAGTTTCTTTACTCACAGATTTGTGTCTTCTCTAGGCTCCCTCTAGCATGAAGTCTGTACTCCAGGCGGCCTGGTTGTTGACAGTTGCATTTGGGAATATCATTGTGCTTATTGTGGCACAGTTCAGTGGCCTGGCTCAGGTATGTACCTAGGAGAAACAGGAGCACGTGTCTACCCAAGGATTTCCCTCCATCTTCCTCTGCTGCCCTTCCCCGACCCCTCTGTCTCCCACTTAGCCCTCTGACCTGAGATGAATTAGACACAGATTTTGCCAGGAAAAGAGACATGTAAGTTGCAATAATGACCACATAGGTCCATGTGAGTTGAGGACAGTGAGCCCTGTCTTCTCCTACCAAAGCTCTTCCTACACTGCTGACACTGGGTCAGTCTGCTCCTCGGTCTTCATCTTAGAAAGATCAGTTTAGTATCAGGTTCTTCATATTTTTCTCTTATATGTATTTCTTCCTACAGTGGGCCGAATTCATTTTGTTTTCCTGCCTCTTGCTGGTGGTCTGCCTGATCTTCTCCATCATGGGATACTACTATGTTCCTTTAAAGCCAGGGGATGTTCAGGGGTCAACAGATAAGCAGACCCCCCAAATCCAAGGAAATATGATCAACCTGGAAACCAAGAAGACAAGGCTCTAATGGTTCCCTACACTCTGCCCAGACCCCAGTTCCTGACTCTGGTCTTGGCCATCACCATCTTCAAGCATTTTTCACTCCAGCTTGGTTGGAAGAGAGAAATAGCATCATATCCGAGTTGATTGCCTCTACTTTTCTCCCATGATAGAGGCAGGACTAGGTTTTTCAGTGCATTACAGGAAGGCCTCTGAAACTCTATGTCTTCCCATCTGTCAGTGAACTCAGTAAACAGTGTGTAGCGTTGCTGAAGCTGACCTGCTGTCTCCAAAAACACAAATGTATAATTGAGATTGGTCTCTGTGGTTATCAAAGTTATGTAGGAATTCTTTTACCTGCTATTTAGAACTGATTGTCCCACTCTCTAAAGTGCTGATTCAGGGGCAAAATTGCAGAATTAACAGAGAAATGGTATTTTAATGTTCTTCATTAGCAGTGTAATTGTACTGTTTACAAGGACTTCAAGAATTGGTATGTCTAGTGTGATCTGGTCCAGGACCTGCTTTGTCAGCTACCTAGGTCTGATAAGACCTTAGTAAATTTTTCAGTATAGATAGTAGGAGAAAAATTAAATTTTACTAACACACAGGAGATGATATATCTTTCTGATAATTAGTCTTTTACCTACTAACCCAAATGCCCTTTCTCAGTACTGATACATCCTTGGAAACCAAATTAAAGAGAATAAACATGGTTCTGGAAAACAGAACAAGTATAAACTGTGGAAGTCCTGATAAGCCAGTGTTGTTGTGTACACTCTTCTTAGGGACTACGTTGTTTCAGCCCTACATCATACCGTTCTGTGGACAACTGTATAGAAGACACTAATTATAACTTTCCAACTCTGTCTTTTCAATGTTGTTAGGCGAGGTTTTTCTTATTATCACATTGTCTTGCTTATTGCAACAAGTATTTAATAACAACAATATTTGGCTCAGCTGGTAAAGAATCCACCTGCAATGTGGGAGACCTGGGTTCAATCCCTGGAAGATCCCCTTGAGAAGGTAAGACTACCCACTCCAGTATTCTAGCCTGGAGAATTCCATGAACTGTATAGTCCACGGGGTTGCAAAGAGTCAGACACAACTGAGTGACTTTCACTTTCACTTCCATTTTATTAGTACTTCCTTTGGCCTCAAAGCAGTGGATCAGTTTTGATAACTTTTACTGTTTTGACAAATTTTAAATGACTTGTTTATTTTTTTTTAAAAAAGTTATCTTAACACTCTACGTTTGAGCTTCTAGAATGGCAATGAAGGGCATGGTCGCATATCAGAATTCTAACAAAATCTGGGGGTTAGAGTGGTAGAACATGACAGGGTTTTGTTTGCTTGTTGCTGTGTTGGTGAAAAAAGTTGAGAAATATTACCTTACACACAATGAATGACTCAGTGGACAGACATGGGAATATCATGATTCTACTGTGTATTGCTGGGGGACAAGTTCAAACATTTCCATTAGTTTTGCTCCATTATTCTCATCTAGAATTGTTTTGAGTCAGTCACATTGTAAACAAAACAAAGCAAGTTGCTCCAGTTTCCCATGCTTTAATACTCTAGTTTCAGTTACCAAGTTTTCAGAAATACCGAAGTGAAAGCAACACTATCCATTTTCGACAGGTACCTTAATATGAACTTGACTGTGCTTCTTCAGAAGATAATCTGTTCATTTTTGAAGTAGCTTTAACTCCACCTATTCTATGAACTACTGTCTCAAAAGATATTAACAGTGCTCTGTGAATAAAAGTTTCTATGGTTAAATAAATTTTGGAAATGAAGCATATGATATCCTCTTCTTAAGACTTATTAAAGACTATATTAAAGATTCTAAGAAATGCTTCAGTAAAGACATAAAACACCTCATTTAGCCTCACATGGTATAGTGTTCTGCAGAACATGGACTTGGGAAAAACTGGCAGGCAATTCTTCCTTATGCTGAAGTAAAAGCTTCTTTCTTTGAAACCCATTACCATTGGTTCTTTCCTTTATGGCTAACAAGAATAAGCATAAACCCCTCTTTTATGCAGCAGACTTTTTGCTATTTGGGGAGAATTTTCATGTCATCTCCACAGTCATTAAGTATTCATCAAACTGAAGATTTTTAGTTTATTTCATGGCTCTTCACAGAGCCTAGTTTCACAGTTTCACAACTGTTTATCCAATTCTGAAAAATATTCTTTGCTTGAAATTCAATGGTAGATAAGAATCCCTCTTAATATGTGTTATCTGAAGCCAAATATGTACAACATTCCAGAAGAGGTTGGACCAGAAGAACTAGAACCTGCCTTTCTCCCAACAATACACTTCTGTTTTATGCAGCCTTAGGTAACATTAGATGTTTTAGGCAACTATATTACAATATAGGTTTATGCTTTAAACACATGTTGGTTAAACCTTTAAAATTTAGAGTTTTTTAAAATTCATTTTTGAGTTTGACTTATTCTATTCATCTAGGTGTTAGGGAAAAAAAGATGAATAATCTGCTATACCTGTGTGCAAGCTTACCTCACTTATCTTGACTGGCTGTCTTAGAGACTACATGGGGCTTGAGAAAGTCATGAGTATTGAGGAAGAGCAATATGGACAGTACGACAGGACTGGAGTAAGTCAGTCAAGTATGAACTGAAGCTTTGTGGCCATGGTAAGACATTATGATGCTATTCTAAGTCCCATATGAAACCATTGGAGGTTCAGAACACGGGAGTGACATAATCTGATTCTCTCAGTTCACTGGTTGCTAAGCACAGAATTGTCTGTAAGTAGGAAATAGTGGAAACAAAGAGTCTAAGTAAAACATGATTGTCATTTGGACAAGGTGGTAGCAGTGGAGGTGGAGAGAAGTGGTTTGACTTGGAATTTATCATTAAGGAAGGACAGACATGAATTGAGTATGGTCTACATACATGATTTGAAAGAGAGAAAGAAATTCTGACAGATTTGAAGGCTCAAGTAATGAGGATGAATGATGGTGCAATTTTCTGAGACTAGGGAAGACTAGGGTAAAAACTCATTTGGGGTATTAAGTAACTACGAGTTTTGTGCATGTTGAACTTCAGATCCCAATAGGGTATCCAACTGGGGCTGGGTATGTAAACTTGAAAGTCATTAGCATATAAATGGTATTTAAATACATGCCATGGGAGGAGATAGCCTAAATGTCATAGAGAATGTTATAATAAATGTTATACAGAAGGGCTTCAAGGAGTACCCCTGGAGTTTCACAACATTAGAGATCTAGAAGAGGAGGATCCAGAAGATTATGAGAATGGGTGATTTATTAAGTAAAAGGAAAACCAGGAGAGTGTGATTTAATTATACATTCTTCATTACAATTAGATAAAACTAAAATGAAAAAAGAATTTTTTTACCTAAAGGAAGCACATGGAAACTTGGGTTCTGATAATTTCTATGTAAGTTTTCCTGAATCCTTTTGCTTCCATGGCTTAATTCAATGTAATGGGCCTTTTTTTTTTTTTTTTTTTTTTAAACCTGAGAGACATAATATCAAAAGCTATGGGAGAACTAAATGGGAATAGAGTCCTTACTCTTAAGGAGCCTGCAGAAGGAAGAGAAGGCATATACATAAATAGCTATCATGTAAATAAAAACTAGTGTAATAAATTTCATTTGTTTAGCAATTTACTTTTCATGTGCAGTATTTCAGTCCTGTTTACTGAAGACAAAATGTCACCTATGCCAAGGAAATTACAAAATGTTACAAAAATTCATAAGGAGAGTTTACTTCTGGCCACAGGAATTGAGGAAGGATTCATGGAATAGATATTGTTTTAGGCTTCACTTTGAAGGTGACTAGAATTTGGACATGGAAATGAGGGATAAGAGAGCATTCCAGGTAACAAGGTTCCAACACAAGCAGAGGTGAAGAGGCAGGAAAACACAACATTTGGAAAATGATGAGTAGCCTAATTTGTGTGGAGCAGAGTGTGTGCATGGAAGTAGTGGGAGATAAGGCTATAGAAGTATGTATGTTGGGAGTCTTCCACATCCATAGACATAAACATTAACACCAATTCTTTGACACCTTTTTAAAGTGACAAATATCTCCATTTTATTTTAGCTGGGGTAACTCAGTCATCCTCAAACTCAACTATATCTTAAAGCTTCCTTTGGTCATCATTTCCTCTCTGTTTACAGAACTTCTGAGTCATTCACTACTGGTGAGTCTGCTGGTGACAAATTTTCTTAGTTTTTCTTCATTTAAGAATGCCTTTATTTGCTCTTCATTCCTGAAGTATATTTTCCCTATATATAGATGTAAGATATACAGTTTCTTTGTTTTTCAGCACTTCGAAAATGTTGTACTACTTTATTTTTGGTTTCAGGTTAAAAAAAAACCTGCTATCCAGGGAGTAGACGCTGCGGTCATGAGGTTTCAGCTGCACAGCCTGGGTAGAATCACTTCGCATAACCAACTTAACATGTCAAAAGATCTGCTGTCATTTGAACCATTTTTCCATTATAGACAATGTGTCATTTTCTCTGCAACTGCTTTCAAGATTTGTTTTTTTTCTTTTTCTTTTTTCTGGTTTTTTGAAGTTTGGTTAATGATGTGTCGTGGCTTGAATTTTTTCTTTTAGTTTATCCTTTTTGTGATTCCCTAATCTTTTTGAATCTGTAGATTAGTGTCTTTCATTGAACTTGAAATTTTTTCATCCTTTGACTATTTCTTTCAATAATTTTTCAGCCCCACTCTCTCTCTCCTCTGCTTCTGGGGCTCTCATGACATAAATGTTAGATCTTTTTTTTTCTTGTCCCACATGCCCCTGAGTCTCTGTTCATTTGCTGTTGTTGACAGGATAGCTAAGATTAATCTGTTTTTCAGTTTGCTGATTCTTTACTCTGTCATCTCTAGTCTACTGTTGAGCACATCTAGTGAGTTTTGTGTCATTTACTGTAATTTTCAGTTTCATAATTTCATTTTTATAGCTTTATTTCTTTGCTGACGGTTTCTACTTTTTGTTTCAAGAATGTGTGTAATTGCTAGTTAAAATATTTTTACAACTGCTGTTTTACAGTCATTGTCAGAGAATTCCAACATCTGAATCATCTCATTGTTCAGTTCAGTTCAGACAATCAGTCGTGTCTGACTCTTTGCGACCCCATGAACCACAGCATGCCAGGCCTCCCTGTCCATCACAAACTCCCGTAGTCCACCCAAACCCATGTCCATTGTGTCGGTGATGCCATCCAACCATCTCATCCTCTGTCATCCCCTTCTCCTGCCCCCAATCTTTCCCAGCATCAGGGTCTTTTAAAATGAGTCAGCTCTCTGCATCACGTGGCCAAAGTATTAGAGTTTCAGCTTCAACATCAGTCATTCCAATGAACACCCAGGACTGATCTCCTTTAGCATGAACTGGTTGGATCTCCTTGCAGTCCAAGGGACTCTCAAGAGTCTTCTCCAACACCACAGTTCAAAAAGCATCAATTCTTTGGCACTCAGCTTTCTTTATAGTCCAACTCTCACATCCATACATGACTACTGGAAAAACCATAGCTTTGACTAGACTTTTGTTGGCAAAGTAATGTCTCTGTTTTTTAATATGCTATCTAGGTTGGTCATAACTTTCCTTCCAAGGAGTAAGCATCTTTTAATTTCATGGCTGCAGTCACCATCTGCAGTGATTTTGGAGCCCAGAAAAATAAAGTCAGCCACTGTTTCCATTGTTTCCCCATCTATTTGCCATGAAGTGATGGGACTGGATGCCATGATCTTAGTTTTCTGAATGTTGAGCTTTAAGCCAACTTTTTCACTCTCCTCTTTCACTTTCATCAAGAGGCTTTTTGGTTCCTCTTCACTCTCTGCCATAAGGGTGGTGTCATCTGCATATCTGAGGTCATTGATATTTCTCCTGGCAATCTTGATTCCAGCTTGTGCTTCCTCCAGCCCAGTATCTCTCATGATATACTCTGCATATAAGTAAAATAAGCAGAGTGACAATATACAGCCTTGATGTACTCCTTTTCCTATCTGGAGCCAGTCTGTTGTTCCATGTCCAGTTCTAACTGTTGTTTCCTGACCTGCATACAGTTTTCTCAAGAGGCAGGTCAGGTGGTCTGGTATTCCCATCTCTTTCAGAATTTTCCACAGTTTATTGTGATCCTCATTGTTGGCATCTGCTAATTGTCTTTTCTCATGAAAGCTGTGATTTTCCTGGTTCTTAGATTGGTGAGTTATTTTCAATTATATCTTGTACATTTTTGTTGTTAGACTCTGCATGCTACTTAACCTTTTTCTTTTTTGACAAGAATTCACCTTTTTTAGGTGTACTGCTCAGGTCAGGTAGGGGGTGGATTTTCGGCTCCCCAATGGTCCTATGACAACCCTGGCTCCTATGATACCAATGAGTACTATCTCATTGCTGCTAGGTTTAAAGTTCAGCCCCCTTCTGGGCCCCATGGCAGCAGAGTGGGGACTAGAGTGCCACTAACACCACCCTTTTCACCTCTTGCTACTGGGTGGGTGTTGAACTTCTGTTCTCTGATGAGCTCTACTTAAACTAGGGATGGAAAGGTGGTAAGAATGGAGAAAGTGGACAGCCAATATGCCCACTTCATTCCATCTATTTGCGGCCTGGTAGAGGAAGCAGTTCAGCAAACCTCTGGGCTTTCCAACACAAGGGCAAAAAGGAAAAAAAGTGCTGACTTGTATCAGCTTCAACCACTTCCTTTTGCTTCCTAGCTTATAAGGGGTGGAAGCTCTCAGCTCCTTGCTTGGTCATGCTGACACTACCCTAGCGGTAGTGGAATTAGAATACTGCTTGCTACCACCGACCTTGCGAACACCACGCTAGTGGGAGAATCAGATTCCAGCATTGGTTCAGAGATCAAAGTTTAACTCCCTACTCAGTCCCATAGACACCATAATGCAGGTGTTTGGCTGCAGTAGGGTTGGTATTGCAAAAAACTTTTTCTATTCTGCTATCTTGTTCTTTTTCTAGTTCCTTGGCTGTGTGAACACTCATTATGGAGGTCTTTTTTGGCTGCACCATTGGTGGTTCCAGTTTGTAAGTTCTCCAGGATCCTGGCTGAGATATATAGGAAACAAAAGAAAACCTAGGGATTCCTGTGAGTTTACTTTCTAAAAACTCAAATACAATGTGATTGTCCTTTTGTTGACCTTTCCTTTCTTCAACAGTCTATACTAGAGGTCTTAGTAACAATGAGATTAATGCTTGGCATCTAGGAAGGGTTTATAAGGTCTTGTGCAGTCCCTGAGAAATTAGGAGTCCTGTATGGTGGTACGTAGATTGTGCTGCAACATGTAACCTAAGTGGCGGCATGAGTACTCCTTCCTAGGTTATGCCATACCAAAGAAAGCCAGAACATTTGCCTTTAACATGTCAGGTTTCTGCATTGCTCTAGTGCCCTTAGAGGTGCCAGGACTCGAGATGGACTTAGTTCTAACTAAAGGTAAATTTCTTATTGCTCTGGTTAGGGAGACAGCTTTGTATTATTACTACAAAAAACATGGACTCCGGATTAGTAAACTCTACTTTGAATCTCTATTTACTACTGTGGGTATTTTGCAAGGTTTCTTAATATGTCAGAGACTAAAGTAAATGGTCATAATAACTGTCAATAGAGTTTCTCAGTGAAGAGACTAAAACAAAATGTGTGCAAAGCATTAAGAATACACAAAGTACTCCATAAATACTACAATCCACTATGTTAAGTTTTAATCTGTAAGAAAGTTCAGGTCTTCAGTAAGTCAGAACCTTACTGGTGTAAACCTGCAATGGGCTAACTTCATCTATATTTTCTGCAGTATTCAATTACAGAAACTCAAAAGGAGTCAGAATTCTATTAATGAGGCCCAGCAGGCTCTGAGTCTTTGATATTAAGTTCCCTAAAGACTAGGATCATATCTTTTATTTCCTTTATATTCTCCACAAAATTCTCCCTGCCCAAACCTCTCTCTTAGAGAACCTGACCAACAACAACCCAGAAGAGGGAAAGCCCTGGTAATAAGTGACTCTACTATCCTTGGAGTTTGGACCAAGGGTGAACATTGCCCAAGAAGGGCTCATCAAAACCTTTCAAGAATTTAGAATGGAGACAAAGGTTCAGGGAGTCAGATGGTGTAGGACACTCAGACTGAATGATGTGTAGGCTTTAGGGGGTCAGTGGTGGTGGCAGTATGGCAAATTTTGTGTGAGCAAAAATTACACAGGGGCAAGATTAGAATCCTGTAAAAGAATGTGGTCAGCTGAGAGGACAGATGAGCAAATATAGAGAGAAAAGTTCAAACATGAGGACACACAGCTTAGAAGTGAAACAAAAAGAGCAACAGAGACAAGAACAGAAAAGAGGATAGACATCCAGGGGCAAGTGAGAATGAAAAGGGAACAGGATAGCAGGAACACAGGAATTGGAATGGTCATTCTAGGAGAATTCAGATGACTCTGGGATCTGTTAACTGCAGATACCAATGAACTCTGCTGCCAGAAGTCTAGTCCCTTTACCGTTGACTGATGGTGCCAGCCTCGCTTGAAGATCCTGAAATGACCCCACTTGAGGTGATTACCAGGAAAATGAGGCCAGTTCATTCCCTGCCCAACTCTCCTTTATTGCCTCCACATCTTCAGTGAGAGGCAGATCCTAAAATGCTTGTGGTGCCAACTACCCAGTCAATTTTGGGAGCAAGAGCCTTGCATGTCAGAAGAGTTATCAAATTGCATTATTGCTTATCAGCAAAACCCTGGTGGAATATACATGGAACTCAATTATGAGGGCATTACACTAGAAATAGAGGGAAAGAATTTCAATTAGGCTAAAAATATATACTGGAGTGGGTAGTAACCCCTCTCCAGGAGATCTTCCCAACCCAGGAATTGAACTGGGGTCTCCTCCATTGCAGGCAGATTCTTTACCAACTGAGCTATCAGGGAAGCCAAAAAATTATTATATAGGTGAACTTACCAGAGATTCTGCATTCAATGTACTATCAAAAGCAGTTGGTAGAGTTCTAATTATTTTATCATTTTGTAGATTGAAAATTACATTTACTTCTCACCTAGGCTGAGCTGAGATGCCAGGAATCCACAATAGAGGAAGGAATAGAAAGATTTAAGGAGATGAGAATGCCAGAGTGGATTTGTTATGTATTACCCTCTCAGTTATCCCTACCCCAAGGACCTGGTATTCATAAGAACATTGAGAAATACATTAATGAAGGTAATGCCAACGTATTTGAAACTTACCACAGTGGCTGTCTTCTGTAGATCAGAGATGAAGGTGGAAAATAATGATATTGAAATAGATTCTATGATTTAAATAAGGATGATGACAGCATGTAGTGGCATAGATGATACAGAGCATCAAATTACCAGAAAAAAAAAATTGCCCTGGTTATTTTAATAGGCAGAAGGGCTGGTATGTGTAATCATAACAGTTTGACCCATAGGAATTCTTGGTGCTGAATAACTGATCACAGGTTCCCTAGATCTGAAATAAGGAGAGTCATCTTTGTTTATCTGGGTAAACAAGTTTCTCTGAAGTAAAGGCTCTTTGGTGAGCATTTACATAGGACCTATCTCACAATCTGAGTTCATTCTGAGAAATCCCTTCACATATCTCCTTCTCCAGATCAAACTGTTACTAGTCATCAGTATCTTGTTCATGTCCCTGACTATCCTGCCAAGTCATTTGTCCCTGTCCATGCTTTAGTATAAGAGCTGCTCCATAGGCCAGCTTTCCTGCAGGCAAAACGAGCAATGAGATGTCCTACTTAAAATTCTGTCCATTGGATGGAATTTCCTATTCTTTTACTGAAGGGCTGCTCTTTGGTGGGCCTGCTGCATTGCAGAAGTCATCTCCAGCTTTCATGCAAACCTGTGTATAAATCAGGCTCAGATTTTTTTATTCTTCAATTAACTGGCCTTGGAGAACACTCCACGTGGCTTAAGCATAGAGTGAGGGCAGGATGGCAATGCAATGGGAGTAGCACACCAGGAGTGAGAGCTACCTGCTCATCCAATTTACACTTGCTCAAGCCCAGTCTCAAATATACCACATGATTCAGGAGTGTTATTGGGCATGCCTGACTCTATGGCTTGGTAGATCAGACACAATTCATGTGGGGCAGCTGGTGTTCTACAGTCAAATGAGGATTCAGTCTCTACCACAGCCCTCTAGCAAGTCAAGAGTTCTCTCTCAAAATGAGGATAATTACCGTTCAAAATAGGCACGATTTTGCTCAAAACCCCTATGAGCCTCTACTCTGAATCTCCTATCAGGGCTTTCACAGAATTCATACAGCATCTTTATCAGTCACAGGTATTTTGCAAACTATTGGTCTCACTGATCACAAATGATCATCTATCATTCAAACTAGGACAGTCTTGAGAGTAAAAGTGGACACTAGTAATAAACATATTGGTATAACAGGCATAAATTAAAACTATCTTGAGATATATGACCATCCAGTCATAAAAGCCAAGTAATTAATTTGTTTACTAGATATTTGTGACCAGCCAGAGTACACACTGAAAGATGAATCCAGGAAATTTTGATACCTTTCAATTCTAAGATATCTGGGATTAGCCTATTGAACTTCAAGGTAAGAAATTTTCAAGTATTCAGGCAAAAAAAGGAAATAACTAGTTCCTGAACTTGGATGATGTGTTATAACAGATTACTTGGTTTTATACACCAAGTTCCCAATTCAGTTACTATAAAACAGGGCCTGAAAATTTGTATTTTAACATATTCCCATGTGATGTTAATGCTGCTGGTCCAGGGACCATACATTAAGAACCAGTGATCTTAATAAGAACAAGAAAAAAAAAATCCCAAATTGTCATGCTTTTCCACAGCAACACTCAATACCAGAAGACAATGCAGCAGTTGCTAACATATTCTAAAGAAAAAATTATACCAAAATATGGTTGAAATTTTAAGACCACTGATAGCTTTCATAAACTTAAGACTGCCTGTTTGAGAGAGAACCTCTTGCAAAAGCTGTGTGATGATGAAATCCAGATAAGAAATGATGAATAAAAACAAAGAACTCAGGAATGGAGAAGCTCACTAATTATGAGAATGATGATTGTAGAGAAGATTATAAACTTTGATAAAATAATACTTACTTAAATACAGATAGAATAACATATCTCATCTCTAAGTGTTGAAATATATAAACCAAAATTTGAGCCTCTCCTTAGGAAGGGCACCACTTTTAGTTTAAAAGGAAACTAAACAAGATCAATAAAATGTCCTAAAAGTACTTTCTTTATTCAGACACTATGTTGTAATTCACTTTTTATTCTGATAAAGGAATCTAGAGAGTATAGTATATTTAGGACCTGACAGTCTAAAGAACAGTTGTATTTACTAACTAACTGAGGTTCAGATGAGGTTTTCATGAATACAAAACCTGACTAAGCTCTACCTTACCTACAATTTCTCAGCAGTATTTACCTGCTAGTCAAGGTAAGAAATTACTCTTGTGCTGTCAAACTGTCTTAATGTCTCATCTGAAATGTAAATCTTTATGTGTGTCAAGAATTGTGAAATATGTTTGAGATAATGAAAAGAAGTATGAACACCTGACTAGTTCCTGTCTTGATGTATCAGATCTTAAAATGAACACTAAGAACTCTGTGTCCATGACACTATCCCAAGAAAAGTGCATCATTTTACTCTACAGTTATTAAAGACCAGAATAGCTTTTGATTTTTTAAGATTTTAATATTTCAAAGTATATTTCCAAAATATTATATATAGATTTTTAAAAAATAAAATATAGCCATTATCTAACTAAATAATCATGATTCCCTGATTTTATCAAACATCCAGTCAGTGCTCCCATTTCCAATTTTTTTTAACTTTTAAAACTTTATTTGAATTAAGATCCAAATAAAAGCCACAAGTTATAATTGGTTACCTTTTAAATTTCTTTTCATCTATGGGTTTCTACTTTACCTTTTCTCCCCTTCACAATTTATTGGTTGATGAAACTATGTCAATTGTCCTATGAACTTTCCATAGTCTAGCTTTGCTAACTTCATTCATGGGGTGGAGTTTAAAGTTCTTCTGAGTTTCTACAAATTGGTAGTTGGTGATCCAGGGTCAAAATGATTCTTGCTTGAATTTTTGGCATATACATGTAATATGTGAGGTTATGATGAGCCATTATGATAAGGTACTTAATATCTAGCTGTCTCTCCTTTTGATATGTTTACAGTGATGGATAATCTACTAAAGGTTCCAAAACAGCATCATTCTATCATACCCTTTTCATTTATTAGTTGGAATATGTTTATAAAGAAAAATTTGCAGCTTCTACTCTATGACTGCATGAGGGGAGAGACCATGTTATTTAGCTCTCCACCACACACTCAGTGTCTAAAATAGTGCTGAAGCACAGTAAATGTTCAATTAGTACTTATCTGATAAATAAATGACAATTTCTCTGCTTCTTTACTTCTGGAAAGTAGGGTGAAAAATTATTCTAGATAAGAGTGTGTGTCACAATAGGAAATAAGAAATGGATTACATTCATAATTCTTTTACTAGCTATGTAATTTTTTATAAAGGCCATTAATTTTATCCATGTTCTGAATATACTGTGGTATAAAAGTAATGACAACAGCAAAAAGTTGATTGCTACAGTTACTTTTCATAATGATGAAAGTATTTTCTTCCTATTATTCTAGCATATCATTAGACAGGTGCTTAAATAGACATGAACAAACAAATATAACTATAATCAAAAAAGAAATGTGTCACATTAGATCAAAAGAATCCCTTTAGTCCAAAAAACTACCTTAGCCAGTTTCACTGAAAGAAAGGGCATGTAATCTTCATTGCTCCAACCTCAAAGGATAGTGCTCCACTCCTATACTTATTACTTTCTTTTAAAAGCCCATTAGATAATGTCACCCATAAATTCATGGCCTCTGAGACTGGTGAAGAAAATTTACCTTTAAGTCACTACAAAATTCTGGCATACGTGTTTTTCTATTCTTACATATAAAATATGTGTGTGTGTGTGTGTGTACACATATATATACACATGACTCTTGAGAGTCCCTTAGACAAAAATAAGATCAAACCAGTCAATACTAAAGGAAATCCACCCTGAATACTCACTGGAAGGACTGATGCTGAAACTGAAGTTGAAACTCCAACACTCTGGCCACCTGATGCAAACAGCCGACTCAGTGGAAAAGACCTTGACGGTGGGAAAGATTGAAGGCAGAAGGAGAAGAGGGAGACAGAGGATGAGATGATTAGATGGCATCACTGATTCAATGGACATGAACTTGGACAAACTCTGGGAGATGATGAGGAATAGGGAGGCCTGACATGCTGCAGTCCATGGGGTTGCAAAGAGTTGGACATGACTTGGCGACTGAACAACATGGATGTGTGTACATATACATACATTTCAACAAGTCTTCAGTTTAGGCCATAATATCTTCTGTATAGTTTTACCATACTTTCGTGACTTTTATGTAGTCAAGCATAATAATCTTTCCCTCTATGACTTCTGCCTTTGATGTCATACTTAGAAAGGTCTTCCCTACCCTAAGAGCTAAAATATAATCTCCTAAATTTTTATATTTTTTATGATTTTATTTTACTTGTATCTTCATTTACTTACAACTTATCTTCAATACATATGTAAGTTATTTTTCTGAATGGTATATGATAGGAAGCTATAGAGTGAGATATGGTTACAGATTGGTGAAAAAAGGACAAATGCACATTCAGTTCAGTTCAGTTCAGTTGCTCAGTCATGTCCGACTCTTTGCAACCCCACGAATTGCAGCACGCCAGGCCTCCCTGTCCATCACCAACTCCTGGAGTTTACTCAAACCCATGTCCATCGAGTCGGTGATGCCATTCAACCATCTCATCCTCTGTTGTCCCCTTCCTCTACTGCCCCCAATCCGTCACAGAATCAGGGTCTTTTCCAATGAGTCAACTCTTCGCATGAGGTGGCCAAAATACTGGAGTTTCAGCTTCAGCATCAGTCCTTCCAATGAACACCCAGGACTGATCTCCTTTAGGATGGACTGGTTGGATCTCCTTGCAGTCCAAGGGACTCTCAAGAGTCTTCTCCAACACCACAGTTCAAAAGCACCAATTTTTCAGCCCTCAGCTTTCTTCACAGCCCAAATCTCACATCCATACATGACCACTGGAAAAACCATAGCCTTGACCAGATGGACCTTCGTTGGCAAAGTAATGTCTCTGCTTTTTAATATGCTATCTAGGTTGGTCATAACTTTCCTTCCAAGGAGTAAGCGTCTTTTGATTTCATGGCTGCAATCACCATCTGCAGTGATTATGGAGCCCAAAGAATTAAAGTCTGACACTGTTTCCACTGTCTCCCCATCTATTTCCCATGAGGTGATGGGACCAGATGCCATGATCTTCGTTTTCTGAATGTTAAGCTTTAAGCCAACTTTTTCACTCTCCTCTTTCACTTTCATCAAGAGGCTTTTTAGTTCCTCTTCACTCTCTGCCATAAGGGTGGTGTCATCTGCATATCTGAGGTTATTGATATTTCTCCCGGCAATCTTGATTCCAGCTTGTGCTTCTTCCAGCCCAGCGTTTCTTATGATGTACTCTGCATATAAGTTAAATAAGCAGGGTAACAATATACAGCCTTGACGTACTCCTTTTCCTATTTGGAACCAGTCTGTTGTTCCATGTCCAGTTCTAACTGTTGCTTCCTGACCTGCATACAGGTTTCTCAAGAGGCAGGTTAGGTGGTCTGGTATTCCCATCTCCTTCAGAATTTTCCACAGTTTATTGTGATCCACACAAAGACTTTGGTGTGGTCAATAAAGCAGAAATAGATGTTTCTCTGGAACTCTCCTGCTTTTTTGATGATCCAGCAGATGTTGGCAATTTGATCTCTGGTTCCTTGCCTTTTCTAAAACCAGCTTGAACATCTGGAAGTTCATGGTTCACATATTGCTGAAGCCTGGCTTGGAGAATTTTGAGCATTACTTTACTAGGGTGTGCACATAGAGCTGAAGAGCTGAAGTCGCTCAGTCATGTCCGACTCTTTGCGACCCCATAGACTGTAGCCCCCCAGGCTCCTCAGTCCATGGGATTTTCTGGGCATGAATACTGGAGTGGGTTGCCATTTCCTTCTCCAGGAGATCTTCCCAACCCAGGGATTGAACCCGAGTCTCCCACATTGTAGGCAGATGCTTTACCATCTTAGGTACCAGGGAAGCCCTAGCTGTCATAAATTCCCTAGGTAATTTATCATGACTGGATACAAGAGAAGCAACCTGAAACATCACTTCAATGTATTTTGAATTTTATTTAGTTCATTAATCTATTTGTTTCTTCCTGGGCTAAAACAATATAGTTCATTTAAATATATGTTTAGAGAAAACTCACATTAGAAGGTAAGCTTCACAAGGGCAAAACTCATACCATTCCTGGTGGCTGCCTTCTTACCTCTTTGGTTCACTGCTATATTCCCAGAGGTTAGCCTAGTGCTTGGAATGTGGTATGTAGGGGGAGGGGCCAAGATGGCGGAGGAGTAGGACGGGGAGACCACTTTCTCTCCTACAAATTCATCAAAAGAATAACTGGACGCAGAGCAAACTTCACAAAACAACTTCTGATCGATAGCTGAGGTCATCAGGCGCCCAGAAAAGCAGCCCATTGTCTTCAAAAGGAGGTAGGACAAAATATAAAAGACAAAAAGTGAGACAAAAGAGCTAAGGACGGAGATCCATCCCAGGAAGGGAGTCTTAATAGAGGACGTTTCCAGACACCAGGAAACCCTCGCACTGGCGGGCCAGGGGGAAGTGTTTGAATCTCGGAGGGCAACCTGACTGGGAGGGAAACAATAAATAAAACCCACAGATTATGAGCCTAAAAGCAACTCCCAGGAGAAAAGTACCCCAGACACCCGCATCCGCCACCAGCAAGTGGGGGCTGAACGGAGAGGAGCGGGCGGCATTGCTTGGGGTAGGGTCCGGGCCTGAGTGCCCTGAGGACAATCGGAGGGAGCTTTTGTGAGTTGCCAACTTGAACTGTGGGAGACCAAAAGAGAGAGAGAAAATTAACTGGCCCGAACACACTGCAGGCCGTTCGCAGAACAAAGGGACCGAGAAAGTCCAGAGAAGAGCTCGCAGGCTGCGGACGGGCCCAGTCCCGTCGGAGGCAGGAGGCAGGGGGGAGGGGAAGGGGGCAGGCTTGGCCCCAAGGACTGCATCCCCTGCGGCACTGCAAACAGGCCTCCAGTTTCTAATCAAAGACCTCCTGAGATTCTGGATGGTTGACATCCGCCGGGAGGGTCGCGGCGAGACACAGTGCGCAGGCACCCGACTGGCGCGGGCGGAAACTGAGACTGGGACCACGGAAGGGAGTGGGCGCGCCACGCCTGGGGAGAGTGCGCCCGTCAAGCCCCTGGCTGCCTGGACCGCTCTGACGGGGAAGGCACAAAGAGCAGGCGCAGCTTTTTGGTCCGCGCTTTTGTGGAACATCTGAGGGCTGGAACCATGCGCAGCACGGGGTGTGCTCCATATAGAGCAGCCGCGAGCCTGAGCAGCGCAGACAGAGAAAGCAGCGCCAGCCCCTCCCCACAGCGCCAGCCCCTCCCCGCAGCGCGACGGAACTACCTACCTGAATAAGAGTCCACCTCCGCCCGCCTGTGTCAGGGTGGAAATGAGGCTCTGAAGAGACCGGCAAACAGAAGCCAAATAAACAAAGGGAACCGCTTTAGAAGGGACCAGTGCAACAGATTAAAATCCCTGTATAAAACACCGACTACACCGGAAGGGGCCTGTAGATATCGAGAAGTGTAAGCTGGAACGAGGAGCTATCTGAAACTGAGCCGAACCCACACTGACCGCAACAGCTCCAGAGAAATTCCTAGATATATTTTTACTTTTTTTTTTTTAAGTAAGAAAAAAATTTTTTTTTAATTTTTTCTTTTTTATTTTTTCTCTTTTATTTTCCTTTAAAATTCCCTATTACTCCCCCATTACTCCTTAACTTTCATTTTCATAGATTTTTACAATTTTTTTAATTACAGAAAATTTTTTTTCTTTCCTTTTTTTTCCTTTTTCTCTTCTATTTTCTATTTTTCTTTTTCTCTTATTTCTTTTAAAGTCCTCTAGTACTCCTCTACTACTCCTTAATTTTCATTTTCAATACACTATAACCTTACCAAAAAAAAAAAAAAAGAAGAGAAGCCCTATTTTTAAACCGAACTTCATATATATTTCTAAAATTTTTTGTGTGTGTTTTGGTTTTTGTTTTTAATATAGTATTTTTAAGAGTCTAACCTCTACTCTAGATTTTTAATTTTTGTTTTTCAGTATATGATATAAATTGTGAACATTTAAGAATCCAATATTCAGTTCCCATTTTTATTCAGGAGTGTGTTGATTATTCTCTCCCAATCTTGACTCTCTGTTTCCTACCTCAGAACACTCTACTTCCTCCTTTCCCCTTCTCTTCCCAATCCAGTTCTGTGAATCTTTGTGGGTGTCTGGGCTACGGAGAACACTCTAGGAACAGACAACTGCGTAGATCTGTCTCTCTCCTCTTGAGTCCCCCTTTTTCTCCTCCTGCTCATCTCTATCTCCCTCCTCCCTCTCCTCTTCTTCATGTAACTCTGTGAACCTCTCTGGGTGTCCCTAACGGGGGAGAATCTTTTCACCATTAACCTAGAAGTTTTATTATCAGTGCTGTATAGTTGGAGAAGTCCTGAGACTACAGGAAGAATAAAACTGAAATCCAGAGGCAGGAGACTTAAGCCCAAAACCTGAGAACACCAGAAAACTCCTGACTACATGGAACTTTAAGTAATAAGTGACCGTCCAAAAGCCTCCATACCTACACTGAAACCAACCACCACCCAAGAGCCAATAAGTTTTAGAGCAAGACATATCATGCAAATTCTCCAGCAACGCAGGAACATAGCCCTGAACGTCAACGTACAGGCTGCCCAAGGTCACACCTAACACATAGACCCATCTCAAAACTCATTACTGGGCACTCCATTGCTCTCCAAAGAGAAGAAATCAAGTTCCATGCACCAGAACACTGACGCAAGCTTCCCTAACCAGGAAACCTTGACAAGCCAATCGTCTAACCCCACCCACTGGGTAAAACCTCCACAATAAAAAGGAACCACAGACCTCCAGAATACAGAAAGCCTACTCCAGACACAGCAATCTAAACAAGATGAAAAGGCAAAGAAATACCCAACAGGTAAAGGAACATGAAAAATGCCCACCAAGTCAAACAAAAGAGGAGGAGATAGGGAATCTACCTGAAAAAGAATTTAGAATGATGATAATAAAAATGATCCAAAATCTTGAAAACAAAATGGAGTTACAGATAAATAACCTGGAGACAAAGATTGAAAAGATGCAAGAAATGTTTAATAAAGACCTAGAAGAAATAAAAAAGAGTCAATTAAAAATGAATAATGCAATAAATGAGATCAAAAACACTCTGGAGGGAACCAAGAGTAGAATAATGGAGACAGAAGATAGGATAAGTGAGGTAGAAGATAAAATGGTGGAAATAAATGAAGCAGAGAGGAAAAAAGGATCAAAAGAAATGAGGACAACCTCAGGGACCTCTGGGACAATGTGAAACGCCCCAACACTCAAATCATAGGAGTCCCAGAAGAAGAAGACAAAAAGAAAGGCCATGAGAAAATACTCGAGGAGATAATAGCTGAAAACTTCCCTAAAATGGGGAAGGAAATAGCCACCCAAGTCCAAGAAACCCAGAGAGTCCCAAACAGGATAAACCCAAGGCAAAACAACCCAAGACACATATTAATCAAATTAACAAAGATCAAACACAAAGAACAAATACTAAAAGCAGCAAGGGAGAAACAACAAATAACACACAAAGGAATGTGGTATGTACTCATTATTTATACAGGTTGAAAGAATGATTAAATGCATGAACTTGGGTATTCCAAAACCTCAATTTCTTGATGCTCTACTTTTCTCCTTGTTATAAAATGGAAACCTCAGATTTTAAAAGTTTGAAAGCCTTTTTCAAGTAAAGTCGGCTTAAAACACTGTTCCTGTCCTCTGGCTACCATAATAAAACATTATTGAAACATCATCATCATCACCAAACATGCCTAGGGCTCTATATTAGATATAAAAGTCCAGGATTTTACATAGTACAGATTCCCAGCTCACATTCTGGTTAGGAAATAAAAGTGTCCACACACACCCATATATACACATAGGTAAAATAAAATATGCATATATGTGTTAAGTGCCAAATAGATAAGAATAATGACCAGAGAGTCAGAGGACTAGGCTCCATGAACAAGTTTTCTTACCTGTAAACAAAATCATAATTCCTACACCTCGTAAAATAATTCAAGATTTACAAGAGAAAGCAGCCACCAAAGATGGCTTTTAATGTTACATGACACTAAAGTCTCAAAAATAATAACCATTCAGAGCTTTTACTTATGGCACAAACTATTTTAAATGCTTTCTTGTACTAACTCATCTGGGCTTCTCTGGTGGCGCAGCGGGTAAAGAATCTGCCTGCAATGCAGGAGACACAGGTTTGATCCCTGGGTCAGGAAGATCCCCTGGAGAAGGGAATGGCTACCCACTCCAGTATTCTTGCCTGGATAACTCCATGGACAGAGGAGCCTGGTGGGTTGAAAAGAGTCCTTTGGATTGCAAAGAGTCAGACAGGACTGAGCAACTTTCACTTCTTCACTAACTCATTTAATCCTCTCAACAACTGTAAAGTATAAGTACTATTATTCCCCGCCCCCCCCAATTTTAATGATGAGCATACTAAACTTTGGTTTGCACAAATCACACTGTAGAGTATGAGGGTAAAGTTTCAAAGATTCTGGCTCTAGAACCTGCGTGCTTAATACCACAGGAAACAATCTAAGTATACTTTAAAAGAGCAGAATTTAGAGAAGCAGATATGCTGAGGGAGCCACGTTCATCTACCTGGCTGGAACAATAAATGAAAAATTTGGCGAAGATAGCAGTTAAGGAAGGAAGTTTTCTGATTACACAATCACCTTTAAAAGCCACCACTGTCAAGGCAACCATTTGTAAACTTTCTCTTGTGTTTCTCCTCTACTATAGCATATCTCTCTCCTTTACCCTTATAGTCATTAACTTTTGACAGGGGGAAAAAAAAGACAATTATTTTTCAATAATTAAAGCTACTATCCTGCTGCCAGAGCACACACTCTGGTCTTGATCTTCTGAGAATCTTTCCTATGAGGCCGTGTCCTTAATGCCGCCAAGGATCCCTGTGAAGGAAAGAAATGAAGAAGGCAGGCAACCCAACGTAATCTAGCTGGAACTGATCCTAAGCATCTTCAGATCTTAACTCTGAACCTTTTTTACTCACCTTTCTTAACACCCCCTTCCCCACTTCAATCCCTCCCCCCATCCAAATAACAACCGCTGAGGTAACAGCGTCGCCTCCAGTCAGATCCATAGACTGTGCTCTAAGGCCAAGGGCTCCTTTACTCCGGATTCTAGACTCGGCTTTGGCGATACCAGGCTTCGGACATCAGGCCTCACGCCCACGCGCCGGCCCTCCCCCTCCTCAGTTTCCACAACACATCTCCTCAAAAAGGCCGGTTCTCCTTCAAAGAGCTCCTAAAAACCGGGCTGCTTGGTCCAGAAGCCTGTGGTCCTGCCCTCTGGGTATCCCGGGGCCGCCTCCTTCCCAGACGCCACTTGAAGTCGGCTACCTCATTCCAGCCTTGCGTCGCTCCACTAAAGAACTCGGCTCCCAGCACGTTACCTCAGAAGCGCGGCCTCCCTGGGGCTGCGTGCGTCGCAAAGCGTGAAGTTGGCTCAGGGACCAGGAGCCTCGCGGCCAAGGGGCGGGGCGCCCTTCTCCAGGAAGCCAATCAGCGCCCAGTGGGACGGCGTTCAGCTGGCGCGGGGCGGAGTCCGTAGTGGCTGCACTGGCAGCAGCAAGCGCAGCTGGTTCAGGCTGAGCTGGCAACTGGTAGTGGGCGCTAACGGCCCAGGTAAAGTCAGCCGCAGGAGAAGGATGAATGGAGCAGCTGGACCTTCGCATATTGACAGCCGCGAGCGAGTTCTCAAGTTAGGGGGCAGTTTTGAGACACAGCGTCGCGGGCGCCTTCCACACTGTGCTCTGTGAGTGAGGACGCCCGAAGGGAAAGGGAGGAGTTCTGGTTTTGAGGGTGCAGAAGCACAACCCTCTCCAAGTCAAGTTCGAACAGGTCCTCTTATTCTGTGGGAGAATGCGGTGCGCTGTGCAACCCGCTGCCTTATCCGGAAATTGCTAGGGGGGCGGTAGAAGCACGCGGATGGAAGCAGCAGGTGTGGGTAATTCTAAGTGGAGTGATTTAAGGGAGACCAGCAGGGCTTCCCTGGTGACTGAGACGGTAAGGAATAGGCCTGCAAAGCGGGAGACGTGGGTTCCATCCCTAGGTTGGGAAGATCCCTGGAGGAGGAAATGGCAACCCACTCCAGTATTCTTGCCTGGAGAATCCCCATGGACAGAGAAGCCTGGCGGACTACAGTCCATGGGGTCGCAAAGAGTTGGGCACGACTGAGCGACTAAGCACAACAGCAGGTAGAAAGGGACGGTATGTGGGGTAGGTCTGTAGGCGACTATGGATGGAGTCAGAGCTGACTGGTGGACGATTCAGAGGTGGAGAAGAAGGTACAGTTGACCCTTGAACCACGCAGGGGTTAGGAGCGTCGATCTCGCACAGTGGAAAATCCACTTATTGCTGTCTCTGCTTCAGAAACCAGGGAGTCGATACACAACTCACCGGAGGTCCAGAAGCTGAAGCCGTTGGGTAGAATCAGGCTCAAATTCTAGTGTTTTGATTCCATGTGTGTGACCTCTAATGGAACACATACTTCTCCTCACACTTCATTAATTTTAAAGATCTGTAAGATGAAAATACAGGTACTCTTATTTAGTGGGGGAAAATTCCGCATATAAATGGACCTGTGAATCTCAGCCCCATGCGTGCGTGTTACTCAAGGAACAACTGCAGTAAGGGTGACAAGTGGATGGGGGGCAAAGGGAAATGGAAAGGAGAATGCCTTTAGGTTGGTAGGAAAATATTCTTTCCTGTCTTCACTTTTGGTGTCTCTGACTGATGGGAGTTCTTATTTAGTGTATTTCTGGGGAAAGATTCTGGATCATTCTAATCTGTATCTCTTTTGGGCCCCTGATTTCATTCAGTCATTTATCAAATACTGATGATCACAGTATTGAAGGGTGCACTATTAATTTATTAGAAACCTCTTTTGTTGTCTGGAACTAGTTTTGATACATTTTTCTCTTTTATGTTGTTGAGGTAGGAAATAGAACTCTTGCTTTAACAGTTGGATGTTGTACATTCCAGGAAGGAAAGTGTAATATATTATGATTTGGTATGCAATACATTTATTCTTTGCACAGTAGCCCTCATAGAATTATAGAAAGGGAAGGAAACTTTGAAATTATTGAAGCATAACCTTTTATTTTTCTGTGGCAAAATTGTGAAGTAGGTATTTTTTTCACTCCCTCTTACTAGCACTGCCTATCCTTAGTGTCTCATCATACCACCTTTCTTAGTCTTTCTATCCTTAGACTGTTTAGAGATCTTTATGGTTTTTGCTCTGAAGTGTTCCTCACTTCAGTTAAAACTCACATTCTCCAAAAGTTTACTTAAGTTGTACACAATCTAATTACAGTAACTCACAGTGAAGATATGAAGAACCAATAGATTTAACTCTCTAAGGGTATATTTACATTTTATGAAATGGTTTTTTATTACACAAAATTAATATACAGCTGCTAGAATAAATAAGGGAAATATTTGCAAACAGATCTTCAACACTGACCCTTCTTTACCACACTTTGTGGTCCAAGACTTACCACAGTGAGATAGCTAGTGCTAGCTGTATAGTTTCTTTCCTTGAGTCCCATTTTCCAAAAGTATGATATAGTTCTTACCTGGTTTCACCGCATCTTTCTTTCAAATAATAACTTCCCTTGCTTTTGCACTTCTTTCTCAAGTATTCAATAGCCTTAGTATTGATATTAATTTTTATAATTATAAGATTTAAGATTATACAAATATCTTTAAAAATCTGATTTCATGAAACTTGGGCATATATTCTAAGGGTGTAAGCACCAAATTAGATGAATAAGGAAAAGCCTTCTAAAAGATCTTTGCTGGTGCTTCAGAGAATGTACCAATTTATAAAAGTTCCCAAAATGCTGGAATTGTGTCTTCAGAATCAGAGTATCTATGATCCAGTTACAAGAATGAAAATAAACAAAATGACAATAATAACCACAATAAACTCAGATGGTTGAATATACTTTTAGTCCTGTGAAGACATTAGAAAGGTTTTTCTGCACTTAGTTTTATCCTTCTTGAAGCAGACAGAGTCTTTCTAGATTGATTAAAATAAAACTAGTCATTGTCCTTGACGACATGTTCATTTCCCATATGATTCTCACCTTAAGGACTCAGAGTGAGGGATAGAAACTATAGACTTTCATAGAAGCAAGTGGAGTTGGTTTATTTATTTTTTTTAAAGTGGTACATTTTGCCTTCTGAAAACCAAAAGTATTTATTATTTCTTAATAATGCATATCACTACTATGCATAAAGATATATTTTTCTTCAGGGAGATTGAAGAAGAACCTTTTTTCTATTTTTTAAAAAATATATTCATGTTTAAGCTCTGTAATGAACAAAATACACAAAAATAATATATTAATTTCAACTTTTGTATTAAACTATGTAACAACACAATTCACCTTAAATTGCTGAGCTCATCTATAGAACAAAGCAATAAATTCAGCCATTCTATCATTTTTTATTAAAATTATGAAATGCCCTTAAATTCATAAGTATGTGAAAAACATATTTCAGCACCAGTTTTGCATAATGCTCAAAGCTTTTATTCATTCACTAAATGTAAAATTGTTATAACCTTCTAAATGTTTTTAACAGGTAAGGCTGTGAAAGTATAAATTGAAAATATCAGATAGTTTGTAATGGTGGTTCAAATATATTTTAACAAGACATTTATTTAAAACTTTTACTGAAAATTAGTTGCCATATAATACTATGTTGGTTTCATGTGTGCTTTATAATGATTTGACATTAGCATTCATTATGCAATGATAATAATATCTTGTTGTTGTTCATCATTTGATCATGTCCAAACTCTTAGTTAATCCATAGACTGAAGCATGCCAGGCTTCCTTGTCCTTTACCATCTCGTGGAGTTTGTTGAAACTAATGTCCACTGAGTTCAGTGATGCCATCCAACCATCTCATCCTCTCTTGCCCCCTTCTCCTCCTGCCTTCAATCTTTCCCAGCATCAGGGTCTTTTCCAATGAGTCAGTTATTTGCATCAGGTGGCCAAAGTATTGGGGCTTCAGCTTCAGCATCAGTCCTTCCAATGAATATTCAAGACTGATTTCCTTTAGGATTGGCTGGTTGGATCTCCTTGCAGTCCAAGGGACTCTCAAGAGTCTTCTCCAGCACCACAATTTGAATCAATTCTTCATCACTCAGCCTTCTTTATGGTCCAACTCTCACATCCGTATGTGACTACTAGAAAAACCATAACTGACTATATGGACCTTTGTTGGCAAAGTAATGTCTCTGCTTTTTAATAAACTATCTAGGTTTGTCATAGCTTTTCTTCCAAGGAGCAAGGCTCTTTTAATTTCATGGCTACAATCACCATCTGCAGTGATTTTGGAGCCCCCAAAAATAAAGTCTGTCCCTGTTTCCACTGTTTCCCCATCTAGTTGCCATGAAATGATGGGACCAGATGTCATGATCTTAGTTTTCTGAATGTTGGGTTTTAAGCCAACTTTTTCACTCTCCTCTTTCACTTTCATCAAGAGGCTTTTTAGTTCCTCTTCGCTTTCTGCCCTAAGGGTGGTATCATCTGCATATCTAAAGTTGTAGATATTACTCCCAGCAATCTTGATTCCAGCTTGTGATTCATTTAGCCTGGCATTTCACATGATGTATTCTGCATATAAGTTAAATAAATAGGGTGATGAAATACAGCCTTGACATACTTCTTTCTCAATTTTGAACCAGTCCATTGGTACATGGACAATTCTAACTGTTGCTTCTTGACCTACATGCAGGTTTCTCAGGAGGCAGGTAAGGTATACCCATCTCTTTAAGAACTTTCCACAGTTTGTTGTGATCCACACAGTCAAAGGCTTTCACATAGTCAGTGAAGAAGAGGTAGATGTTTTTCTGGAATTCTCTTGCTTTTTCTATGATCCAATGGGTGTTGGCAATTTTAGCTCTGGTCCCTCTACCTTTTCTAAATCTAGGTTGTACATCTGGAAGTTCTTGGTTCATGTACTGTTGAAGCTTAGCTTGAAAGATTTTGAGCATTACATTGCTAGCATGTGAAATGAGTGCATTTGTGCAGTAGTTTGAACATTCTTTGGCATTGCCCTTCTTTGGGTTTGGAATGAAAACTGACTTTTTCCAGTCCTGTGACCACTGCTGTGTTTTCCAAATTGGTAGTAAGTCTAGAAACCATCTATCTCCATACAAAGTTACTACAGTATCATTGACCATGTTCCCATGCTTTATATTATATCCCCATAACTTGTTTATTATGTAACTGGAGGTTTGTGTCTCTTAATCTCCTTCAGGGTGTACCTAATTTGTAACAAATACTCCAATTAATGTTACTGGGGAGAAAGTAGTATTCTACCTTTATGTACTTGGATAATTATTCCTGTTCAATATGCTGAGGTTTTAGAAAAACCTGGATGTGAAATCTGACCTCCACCACCTATATATATAATGCAGGTCTGGGAATATTCTCTGAGCTTTCAGCCTCAGTTTCTTAATGTGAAATGATAATAATGATATCTACATTTCAGAGCATCACAATTAAATAAGATAGTAAAAACATTCTAGAACAGTGTTTGGTACATAGTAGAGGATAAATAGTACTTACCATTATTCTTGAATTGTTATAATAATGTGTATAAGAGGAGTGCAAATAAATGTAATTTATTTAGATTTTCAAAAAGCATTTATCAGGGCTTGGCAATACAATCTATCAAAAAGATAGTCAGGCATGTGTTAGGGAACATGTGACCTGTTATATAAATGAGAAACTAGGAACTTCCCTGACAGTCCAACGGTTAAGACTCTGAGCTTCTAATGCAGGGGGCACAGGTTTAATTCATGGTCAGCAAGCTAAGATCTTATATGCCACATGATGCTGCAAAGGAAAAGAATACACGGGTAGACTAGATGTGGTAGATGTCCTAAAAATATTACCATTCAGCGAGGAAGATGGGCTTCCCTCGTAGCTCAGTTGGTAAAGAATCTGCCTGGAATGCAGGAGACCCGGGTTCGATTCCTGGGTTGGGAAGATCCCCCGGAGAAGGACTTGGCCACCCACTCCAGTATTCTTGCCTGGAGAATTCCATGGACAGGGGGACCTGGCAGTTTGCAGTCCATGGGGTCATAAGAGTCAGACACGACTTAGCAACTAAACCTCCAATGAGGAAGATAGGAGACAAATTAGTAATGTAAGGACTGTCATAAAGGTATACACAGAATATTATGGGAGTACAAAAGAGAGGTAATTCAGCCTGGAGAGGGAGAGGAGACATCAGTAATGCTGTCCTGAAAATGAGTTGAAATTACCCAGGTGAAGGAAAGAGGGAAGGACCTCTTAGGCAGAGAAAAGAAAGGTATGGGCTAAGACAAAGCAACAAGGAACATGTTAAAATTTGAAAAAACTATATATAAGTCACTATTCCAAAGTAAGAAAGAGTGCCTATGAGGACATAGTGGGAGGTAGAAAGGTATTCAGGAGTTAAAGAAGGGCCTATTGTGTAATGCAAAAGAATTTGAATTTTATCCTGTGACTCTTTCAGATAACTGAAATGGAAGAGAATTGTTCAAATTATCACTTGCTAAGAACAAAAAAAAATTTTTTTTCTGCTGGGCATACAATCCTTGAGCTATTATGAATAATAATAGAAATTATATATTCTCAAATTTTGTGGGGTTTTCCCCCTTCATTATAGAACTTTTTAAAATAAGTAGGAGCATTACATTTCTTCACTTTTCTTAATATTGTGGGTATTATGTGGAAGAATTGATTATAGTTTGAGGCATTTAGATTCTCCTATTTTCTTTATCAACTTACTTTCATCATCTTAGTGAAAACACCAAGAAGCTGGAGGCACTCCATAAAATAGAACTTTTACTATTCCTTTAAGAGTACCTTAAGGTACTGGTGGTTCTTTAATAGGGTAGATTTTCTAATTCTCTTTCTTCTAGGTTTTCTTTGGTAGTATCATATAGAAGAAACTAATAATAATGAAGATTCTTAAGTGGGTCATCATTGGGCATTTACAAATCTCTCTTTTTTTATGAACAACTCTCTATGGTTGACTGTATAAAATTTTAAAATGTTGAATTTTGAAAGGAAAAGAGATATTTGACTCTTAAGATTTGTCATTGATCTGTCCAAGTCTGGCCTATGTTTAGTGTTATCTTGTGAGGTACTTTTCTGGGCTTCAGTGAAATAACACACAGGAAACTTCCAGCTACACATCACATTATGCAATGATATATGTCTAGTGGTTGCTAAACAACTTTAGCCCTCAAACTTCAGACTGGGTAAAAGTTCCATATGTGTGATGGCTACTCTGCCACCCTAGATGACCCTATTGGTCAAAGACTCTTCCAAGATGAACCTAGTCTGATTGTTTTCTATGCATTTACTGAGCTCACATGGGAAAATAGCCTACCACTTTCTTGAGACTTCTGCTTATTTTAGGACTAGAGTTCTATTTTAACACCCTATTATAGTTTTACTTTTAAATGAATTAAAATTTTTATCATTGCATAATAAACTTTTTTTAACCCTGTTTTTTGTTTTTGTGATTTTAAGCTTAAATACCACTTTGTTTAATACTAATTTTTCCACCTTTGCTTTCTTTTTGTTTGCAAGTTCACAAAATCTTAGTGTCTCTTGCTTTATTTTTTAACTTACATTGTTTAACTATATCTTTTGTTAACAGTGTATTTTGTGTTTCATTTTTTTCCCCATTTATTTTTATTAGTTGGAGGCTAATTACTTTGCAATATTGTAGTGTTTTTTGCCATACATTGACATGAATCAGCCATGGATTTACATGTGTTCCCCATCCTGATCCCGCCTCCCACCTCCCTCCCCATACCATCCCTCTGGGTCTTCCCAGTGCACCAGCGCTGAGCACTTGTCTCATGCATCCAACCTGGACTGGTGATCTGTTTCACCCTTGATAGTATACTTGTTTCAATGCTATTCTCTCAGAACATTCCACCCTCGCCTTCTCCCACAGAGTCCAAAAGACTGTTCTGTACATCTGTGTCTCTTTTTCTGTTTTGCATATAGGGTTAGCGTTACCATCTTTTAAAATTCCATATATATGCGTTAGTATACTGTATTGGTGTTTATCTTTCTGGCTTACTTCACTCTGTATAATGGGCTCCAGTTTCATCCATCTCATTAGAACTGATTCAAATGAATTCTTTTTAATGACTGAGTATTATTCCATTGTGTATATGTACCACAGCTTCCTTATCCATTCATCTGCTGATGGGCATCTAGGTTGCTTCCAGGTCCTGGCAGTTATAAACAGTCCTGTGATGAATATTGGGGTGCACGTGTCTCTTTCAGATCTGGTTTCCTCAGTGTGTATGCCCAGCAGTGGGATTGCTGGGTCATATGGCAGTTCTATTTCCAGTGTTTTAAGGAATCTCCACACTGTTCTCCATAGTGGCTGTACTAGTTCGCATTCCCACCAACAGTGTAAGAGGGTTCCCTTTTCTCCACACCCTCTCCAGCATTTATTGCTTGTAGACTTTTGAATGGCAGCCATCCTGACTGGCATGTAATGGTACCTCATTGTGGTGTTGATTTGCATTTCTCTGATAATGAGTGATGTTGAGCATCTTTTCATGTGTTTGTTAGCCATCTGTATGTCTTCTTTGGAGAAATGTCTGTTTAGATCTTTGGCCTATTTTTTGATTGGGTCATTTATTTTTCTGGATTTGAGCTGCAGGAGTTGCTTGTATATTTTTGAGATTAATCCTTTGTCTGTTTCTTCATTTGCTATTATTTTCTCCCATTCTGAGGGCTGTCTTTTCACCTTGCTTATAGTTTCCTTTGTTGTGCAAAAGCTTTTAAGTTTAATTAGGTCCCATTTGTTTATTTTTGCTTTTATTTCCATTATTCTGGGAGGTGGGTTTTAGAGGATCCTGCTGTGATTAATTTTGGAGAATGTTTTGCCTAAGTTTTCCTCTAGGAGTTTTATAGTTTCTGGTCTTACATTTAGATCTTTAACCCATTTTGAGTTTATTTTTGTGTATGGTGTTAGAAAGTGTTCTAGTTTCATTCTTTTTTTTTATTTTTTTTGTCATACATTGATATGAATCAGCCATAGATTTACACGTATTCCCCATCCCGATCCCCCCTCCCACCTCCCTCTCCACCCGATTCCTCTGGGTCTTCCCAGTGCACCAGGCCTGAGCACTTGTCTCATGCATCCCACCTGGGCTGGTGATCTGTTTCACCATAAATAGTATACATGCTGTTCTTTTGAAATATCCCACCCTCACATTCTCCCACAGAGTTCAAAAGTCTGTTCTGTATTTCTGTGTCTCTTTTTCCGTTTTGCATATAGGGTTATCGTTACCATCTTTCTAAATTCCATATATATGTGTTAGTATGCTGTAATGTTCTTTATCTTTCTGGCTTACTTCACTCTGCATAAGGGGCTCCAGTTTCATCCATCTCATTAGGACTGATTCAAATGAATTCTTTTTAATGACTGAGTAATATTCCATGGTGTATATGTACCACAGCTTCCTTATCCATTCATCTGCTGATGGGCATCTAGGTTGCTTCCATGTCCTGGCAGTTATAAACAGTGCTGCGATGAACATTGGGGTTACACGTGTCTCTTTCAGATCTGGTTTCCTCAGTGTGTATGCCCAGAAGTGGTATTGCTGGGTCATATGGCAGTTCTATTTCCAGTTTTTTAAGAAATCTCCACACTGTTTTCCATAGCGGCTGTACTAGTTTGCATTCCCACCAACAGTGTAAGAGGGTTCCCTTTTCTCCACACCCTCTCCAGCATTTATTGCTTGTAGATTTTTGGATAGCAGCCATCCTGACTGGTGTGTAATGGTACCTCATTGTGGTTTTGATTTGCATTTCTCTAATAATGAGTGATGTTGAGCATCTTTTCATGTGTTTGTTAGCCATCTGTATGTCTTCTTTGGAGAAATGTCTGTTTAGATCTTTGGCCTATTTTTTGATTGGGTCATTTATTTTTCTGGATTTGAGCTGCAGGAGTTGCTTGTATATTTTTGAGATTAATCCTTTGTTGCTTCATTTGCTATTATTTTCTCCCATTCTGAGGGCTGTCTTTTCACCTTGCTTATAGTTTCCTTTGTAGTGCAAAAGTGTTTAAGTTTCATTAGGTCCCATTTGTTTATTTTTGCTTTTATTTCCAATATTCTGGGAGGTGGGTCATAGAGGATCTTGCTGTGATTTATGTCGGAGAGTGTTTTGCCTATGTTCTCCTCTAGGAGTTTTATAGTTTCTGGTCTGACATTTAGATCTTTAATCCATTTTGAGTTTATTTTTGTGTATGGTGTTAGAAAGTGTTCTAGTTTCATTCTTTTACAAGTGGTTGACCAGTTATCCCAGCACCACTTGTTAAAGAGGTTGTCTTTTTTCCATTGTATATCCTTGCCTCCTTTGTCAAAGATAAGGTTGTCCATAGGTCCGTGGATTTATCTCTGGGCTTTCTATTTTGTTCCATTGATCTATATTTCTGTCTTTGTGCCAGTACCATACTGTCTTGATGACTGTGGCTTTGTAGTATAGTCTGAAGTCAGGCAGGTTGATTCCTCCAGTTCCATTCTTCTTTCTCAAGATTACTTTGGCTATTCGAGGTTTTTTGTATTTCCATACAAATTGTGAGATTCTTTGGTCTAGTTCTGTGAAAAATACCGTTGGTAGCTTGATAGGGATTGCATTGAATCTATAGATTGCTTTGGGTAGAATAGCCATTTTGACAATATTGATTCTTCCAATCCATGAACACGGTATGTTTCTCCATCTGTTTGTGTCCTCTTTGATTTCTTTCATCAGTGTTTTATAGTTTTCTATGTATAGGTCTTTTGTTTCTTTAGGTAGATATACTCCTAAGTATTTTATTCTTTTTGTTGCAATGGTGAATGGTATTGTATCTTTAATTTCTCTTTCTGTTTTTTCATTGTTAGTATATAGGAATGCAAGGGATTTCTGTGTGTTAATTTTATATCCTGCAACTTTACTATATTCATTGATTAGCTCTAGTAATTTTCTGGTAGAGTCTTTAGGGTTTTCTATGTAGAGGATCATGTCATCTGCAAACAGTGAGAGTTTCACTTCTTCTTTTCCTATCTGTATTCCTTTTACTTCTTTTTCTGCTCTGATTGCTGTGGCCAAAACTTCCAACACTATGTTGAATAGTAGTGGTGAGAGTGGGCACCCTTGTCTTGTTCCTGATTTCAGGGAAATGCTTTCAATTTTTCACCATTGAGGGTGATGCTTGCTGTGGGTTTGTCATATATAGCTTTTATTATGTTGAGGTATGTTCCTTCTATTCCTGCTTTTTGGAGAGTTTTAATCATAAATGAGTGTTGAATTTTGTCAAAGGCTTTCTCTGCATCTATTGAGATAATCATATGATTTTTATCTTTCAATTTGTTAATGTGATGTATTACATTGATTGATTTGCAGATATTAAAGAATCCTTGCATTCCTGGGATAAAGCCCACTTGGTCATGGTGTATGATTTTTTTAATATGTTGTTGGATTCTGTTTGCTAGAATTTTGTTAAGGATTTTTGCATCTATGTTCATCAGTGATATTGGCCTGTACTTTTCTTTTTTTTGTGGCATCTTTGTCTGGTTTTGGAATTAGGGTGATGGTGGCCTCATAGAATGAGTTTGGAAGCTTACCTTCATCTGCAATTTTCTGGAAGAGTTTGAGTAAGATAGGTGTTAGCTCTTCTCTAAATTTTTGGTAGAATTCAGCTGTGAAGCCATCTGGTCCTGGGCTTTTGTTTGCTGGAAGATTTTTGATTAGTTTCATTCTTTTACAAGTGGTTGACCAGTTTTCCCAGCAACGCTTTTTAAAGAGATTGTCTTTTTTTCCATTGTATATCCTTGCCTCCTTTGTCGCAGATAAGGTGTCCATAGGTTCGTGGATTTATCTCTGGGCTTTCTATTTTGTTCCATTGATCTATATTTCTCTCTTTGTGCCAGTACCATACTGTCTTGACTGTAGCTTTGTAGTATAGTCTGAAGTCAGGCAGGTTGATTCCTCCAGTTCCATTCTTCTTTCTCAAGATTGCTTTGGCTGTGAGGTTTTTTGTATTTCCATACAAACTGTGAAATTATTTGTTCTAGTTCTGTGAAAAATACCATTGGTAGCTTGATAAAGATTGCATTGAATCTATAGATTGCTTTGGGTAGTATACTCATTTTCACTATATTGAGTCTTCCAGGCCATGAACATGGTATATTTCTCCATCTGTTTGTGTCCTCTTTGATTTCTTTCATCAGTGTTTTATAGTTTTCTATATATAGGTCTTTTGTTTCTTTAGGTAGATTTATTCCTAAGTATTTTATTCTTTTCATTGCAATGGTGGATGGAATTCTTTCCTTAATTTTTCTTTCTGTTTTCTCGTTGTTAGTGTATAAGAATGCAAGGGATTTCTGTGTGTTAATTTTATATCCTGCAACTTTACTATATTCATTGAGTAGCTCTAGTAATTTTCTGGTGGAGTCTTTAGGGTTTTCTATGTAGAGGATCATGTCATCTGCAAACAGTGAGAGTTTTACTTCTTCTTTTCCAATCTGGATTCCTTTTATTTCTTTTTCTGCTCTGATTGCTGTGGCCAAAACTTCCAAAACTATGTTTAGTAGTGGTGAGAGTGGGCATCCTTGTCTTCTTCCTGACTTTAGGGAAAATGCTCTTTTTCACTATTGAGGATAATGTTTACTGTGGGTTTGTCATATATGCCTTTTATTATGTTGAGGTATGTTCCCTCTATGCCTACTTTCTGGAAGGTTTTTATCATAAATGGATGTTAAATTTTGTCAAAGGCTTTCTCTGTGTCTATTGAGACAAACATAAGGTTTTTATTTTTCAATTTGTTAATGTGGTGTATTATGTTGATTGATTTTTGGATATTGAAGAATCCTTGCATCCCTGGAATAAAGCCCACTTGGTCATGATGTATGATCTTTTTAATGTTGTTGGATTCTGTTTGCTAGAATTTTGTTAAGAATTTTTGCATCTATGTTCATCAGTGATATTGTCCTGTAGTTTTCTTTTTTTGTGGCATCTCTGTGTTGTTTTGGTATTAGGGTGATGGTGGCCTCATAGAATGAGTTTGGAAGTTTACTTTCCTCTGCAATTTTCTGGAAGAGTTTGAATAGGATAGGTGTTAGCTCTTCTCTAAATTTTTCGTAGAATTTGGCTGTGAAGCTATCTGGTCCTGGGCTTTTGTTTGTTGGAAGATTTCTGATTACAGTTTCGATTTTTATGCTTGTGATGGGTCTGGTAAGATTTTCTATTTCTTCCTGGTTCAGTTTTGTAAAGTTATACTTTTCTAAGAGTTTGTCCATTTCTTCTAAGTTGTCTGTTTTATTGGCATATAGTTGCTTGTAGTAGTCTCTTATGATCCTTTGTATTTCTGTGTTGTCTGTTGTGATTTCTCCATTTTCATTTCTAATTTTGTTGATTTGATTCTTCTCCCTTTGTTTCTTGATGAGTCTGGCTAATGGCTTGTCAATTTTGTTTATCTTCTCAAAGAACCAGCTTTTAGCTTTGTTGACTTTTGCTATGGTCTCCTTTGTTTCTTTTTCATTTATTTCTGCCCTAGGGCCGCCTGTATTTTAATGCTCAGGGTTATGTTCCTGCATTGCTGGAGAATTATTGTGATATGTCTTGTTCTGGAACTTGTTGGTTCTTGGGTGGAGCTTGGTTTCAGTGTAGGTGTGGAGGCTTTTGGGTGAGCTCTTATCAATTAATGTTCCCTGGAGTCAGGAGTTTTCTGGTGTTCTCAAGTTTTGGAGATAAGCCTCCTGCCTCTGGATTTCAGTCTTCTTCTTACAGTAGCCTCAAGACTTCTCCATCCATACAGCACCAATGATAAAACATCTAGGTTAATGGTGAAAAGATTCTCCACAGTGAGGGACACCCAGAGAAATTCACAGAGTTACATGGAGAAGAGAAGAGGGAGGAGGGAGGTAGAGGTGACCAGGAGGAGAAGACGGGGTAGTCAAAAGGGAAGAGACCAATCTAGCCAGTAATCAGTTCCATGTTTTCCACAGCCTGGAACACCCAGAGAGATTCACAGAGTTAAGTAGAGATGAGAAGTGGGAGGGAGGAGATAGAGGTGACCTGGGGGAGAAAAGCAAGTGTGAAAAGAGAAGGGAGCAGTCAAGCCAGTAATCACACCCCTAAGTAAAAATGGGTACTGATGATTAGATTATTAAAGATACAAAATTGATAACAAATACCAAAAAGCAAAGATTAAAAATCTAGAGGTTAGACTCTCAAAAATACAATATTAAAAATACAAAACAAAATCAATCACAAAAATTATAAATATATATAAATTTGCTTTAAAAATAGGGTCTTTTTTTTTGCAAGGTAATTCAGCTCAGTTCATTTGCTCAGTTGTGTCCAACTCTTTGTGACACCATGAATCAGTGTGCCATGCCTCCCTGTCCATCACCAACTCCTGGAGTTTACTCAAACTCATGTCCATTGAGTCAGTGATGCCATCCAGCCATCTCATCTTCTATCATCCCCTTCTCCTCCTGCCCCCAATCCTTCCCAGCATCAGGGTCTTTTCCAATGAATCAACTCTTTGCATGAGAGGTAGTAGTAGGTTACAAAAATGAAAATTAAAGGAGTAATAAAGAACTTAAAAAAATTTTTTTTTAATTTAAAAATGATAGTATGACAAAACCCACTGGAAAAAAAATAATAATAAAAAAAATTAAAAAAAAATAAATAAATAAAATGATAATGGTAAAAATATGTCTAGGAATTTCTCTGGAGCTGTTGAGGGCAGTTGGGGTCAGTTCAGTTTCAGATAGTTCCTTATTCCAGCTTATACATCTTCTCAAGTTCTATAGGCCCCTTCCAATGCTTAGTCAATTCTTACTACTGGGTTTTAATCTGTTGCACCTGTCACTTCCAGAGTGGTTCCCTCTTCTTTTTTTATTTTGGCTTCCTCTGTTTGCAAGTCTCTTCAGTGTATAATTTCTGCCCTGACACAAGGGGGCAAAGGTGGTCACTTATTTAGGCTCACTTGTTCAGTTGTGTTGTGGGTAGGGAGGAACAGTACAAACAAATATCACTGGTGTGTGTGGGGAGTGCTTGCAGTGTATGGACCACACTGGGTTTGCCCTAGCTCCCAGCACATGTGCCTTCCCAGTCTATACTGCTAAGGTTGCTCTGCAGGGGAACTGTCCAAAGCAGGCCCTGGGTTTTGTGCACCTCCCAGGTCTAAGCTGCTCAGGTTCAGGTTCTCAGGTACTTCACAAAGACATAGATTCAGTTGGGCATGCGTTTTGTGCCCTTCCCAGATCCAAGCAGCTCAGGCAAACAGGTGCTTGGCAAGCGCACTGTCCTATGTGGGCTGTGCATCTTAATCACCTCCCCAGTCTCAGCCACTCAGTTTCCTGGGTGTGCCACAAGAGCACCGTCTCAGGTGTGCCATGAGTCTCCTCTGGGGAGAAGATCTCTGGCTGTGACCCTTCTGGCAAACGTCAACCGTCCAAGATCCCAGGAAGACTTGGTTAGCAACTGGGAGCCTGCTCACAGTTTGGTGGAGAATGCCATCTCTGGGGCCGAGATTGCCCCTTGCCTTCTGGCTCTGGCTGTTGCCCGCCTGCCTCTCTGCCTCCAGCAGGGGAGGGGCCAGTCCACAATGGGCTAGCTTTCCTCTGGTATTTGGTTAATACTTTGTTCTGTGAGCGGGCCAGGCTTGGCTTTAGGTTACAGCTTTTCCCGGGAAAGTTTTCTCTCTCTCTCTCTTTTTTCTCTCTCTGGCTATCCCACAGTTTGGGTTGCTATCTCACATTAGCTCCCTCAGATTGTCCTCAGGGCATTCAGGCTCAGTCCTTACCCTAAGCATGCAACCCTCACCTCCCTGTTTAGCCCCTGCTCATTGGTGGCGCGGATGCAAGCGTCTGGGCTACTTCTCCACTGGGAGTTGCGGTTAGGTGCGTATTCTGTGGACTTTTTTTTTTTTCCTCCCAGTTATGTTGCCCTCTGAGATCCCAAAACTCCCCACAGACCCCCCCCCCCCCTCCAAAGTGAGAAAGTTTCCTGGTGTTTAGAAACTTCCCCTCCTTCACGACTCCTTTTCTGGGAAGGGTCTCCATCCCTAACTCTTTTGTCTCACTTTTTGTGTTTTATATTTTGTCCTACCTCCGTTCGAAAAGAATGGGCTGCCTTTCTTGGTGCCTGGTGTCCTCCTCCACCAACATTCAGAAGTTGTTTTGTGGAAGTTGCTCAGCATTCAAATGATCTTTTGATGAATTTGAGGGGGAGAAAGTGGTCTCCCCATCCTATTCCTCTGTCATCTTAGACCACCCCCCCTCCTGACATATTTTAAAGCACTCCCAGGCATTCACAAATGCTTCTGTATGCAGCTCTAATTGATGAGGATATTTTTCTTTTCACCTAAGTCACATGCTAACCATCACACATTGTAGAATTAATTGTAAGACCTCGTCCATATTTATGTTTTCATGATGGTCTCAAAAATGAATGTATATTCATATTACAATGTCTATTCAAATCTTCTGCCCATTTTGAAAAATTAGATTATTTTACTACTAGAGTTTTAGGAATTCTTTATATATTTTGAATGTAAGTTCTTTATGAGAGACATGCCTTGCAAATATTTTCTCCAAGACTGTGGATTGTATTTTTTCATTCTCTTAAACAGTATAATTTGAAAAGCCAAAGATTTTGATTTTGAATACATGCATTTTATCCATTTATTTTTCTGAATTCTCCTTTTGATGCCACATTGAAAATATATTTGTCTAAAGGAAGGTCAGTCTCTTGTGGGTCACTGCTCCTTTTTCCTGGCTCCTGGTACACACAAGGTTTTGCTTGTGCCCTCCAAGAGTCTGTTTCCCCAGTCCTTTGTAAGTTCTGGCAGCTCTATGGTGGGGTTAATGGCGACCTCCTCCAAGAGGGCTTATGCCATACCCAGGTCTGCTGCACCCTGAGCCTGTGCCCCTGTGGCAGGCCACTGCTGGCCTGTACCTCCACAGAAGACACTCAAACACAATGCTGGTTCAGTCTTTGTGCCAGTGGTGTCTCTGGGTCCTGCTGCATACAAGGTTTGTTTGAGCCCTCCAAGCATCTCTGGTGGGTATGGCGTTTGATTCTAAACATGATTTCGCCCCTCCTACCATCTCGCTGGGGCTTCTCCTTTGCCCTTGAGTGTGAGGTATCTTTTTTTTTTTAGTGGGATCCAACATTCTCCTGTTGGCATTTGTTCAGCAACGAATTGTAATTTTGAAGTTCTTGCAGGAGAAGATGGGTGCACGTCCTTCTACTCCGCCATCTTGTAGTCCTATCAAAGTGGAGATAGTAACCTTCTCCTACAGCCTACAAGCACAGCTGACTGACACAGACTTGCCCGTGAGTCTCCAGGAGTCTATGGCAGAGGCATGGGCCTGCGGTGGCTTGCTGCAGTGTCAGGGGTACTGAGTGCAGCAGTGCATTCATGGGACCTTTTGAAAGAGGTTGCCATTATTTTCATTACCTCCACCATAGTTTGGCCTCAGGTCAAACAACAGGGAGGGAACACAGCCTTGCCCATCAACATAAAATTTACTGAGCATGGCCTCACCCATCAGAACAAGACCCAGTTTCCCCATCAGCCAGTCTCTCCCATCAGGAAGCTTTCATAAGTCTCTTATACTTATCCATCAGAGGGCAGACAGGATGAAAACCACAATCACAGAAAACTAACCAAACTGATCGCATGGACCACAGCCTTGTCTAACTTGATGAAACTGTGAGCCGTGCTGTGTATGGCCACCCAAGACAGATGGGTCATGGTGGAGAGTTCTGATAAAACATGGTCCACTGGAGAAAGGAATGGCAAACCACTTCAGTATTCTTGCCTTGAGAACCCTAGGAGCAGTATGAAAAGGCCAAAAGACAGGACACTGAAAGATGAACTCCCAGGTCGGTTCGGTTCAGTTCAGTTCATTTCAGTCGCTCAGTCATGTCTGACTGTTTGTGACCCCATAAATCGCAGCACACCAGGCCTCCCTGTCCATCACCAACTCCCAGAGTTTACTCAAACCCATTTCCATCGAGTCGGTGTTGCCATCCAACCATCTCATCCTCTGTCGTCCCCTTCTCCTCCTGCCCCCAATCCGTCCCAGCAACAGGGTCTTTTCCAATGAGTCAACTCTTCACATGAGGTGGCCAAAATACTGGAGTTTCAGCTTCAGCATCAGTCCTTCCAATGAACACCCAGGACTGATCTCCTTTAGGATAGGTGCCCGATATTGCTACTGGAGATCAGTGGAGAAGTAACTCCAGAAAGAATGAAGAGACGGAGCCAAAGCAAAAACAACACCCAGTTGTGGATGTGACTGCTGATAGAAGTAAAGTCCAATGCTATAAAGGGCAATATTGCATAGGAACCTGGATGTTAGGTCCATAAATCAAGGCAAATTGGAAGTGGTCAAACAGGAGATGGCAAGAGTGAATGTCAACATTTTAGGAATCAGTGAACTAAAATGGACTGGAATGGGTGAATTTAACTCAGATGACCATTATTTTTTCTTCTTTTTTTCCGTTTATTTTTATTAGTTGGAGGCTAATTACTTTACAGTATTGTAGTGGTTTTTGCCATACATTGACATGAATCAGCCGTGGATTTACATGTGTTCCCCATCCCAATCCCCCTTCCCACCTCCCTCTCCATCCCATCCCTCTGGGTCTTCCCAGTGTACCAGCCCTGAGTACTTGTCTCATGCATCCAACTCAGATGACCATTATATCTACTACTGTGGGCAAGAGTCCCTTAGAAGAATTGGAGTAGCCATCATAGTCAACAAAAGAGTCCAAAATGCAGTACTTGGATGCACTCTCAAAACTGACAGTATGATCTCTGTTCATTTCCAAGGCAAACCATTCAATATCATGGTAATCCAAGTCTATGCCCTAAACAGTAATGCTGAAGAACCTGAAGCTGAACGGTTCTATGAAGACCTATAAGACCTTATAGAACTAACACCCCAAATAGATGTCCTTTTCATGATAAGGGATGGGAATGCAAAAGTAGGAAGTCAAGAAACACTTGGATTGACAGGCAAATTTGGCCTTGGAGTACAGAATGAAGCAGAGCAAAAGCTAATAGAGTTCTGCCAAGAGAATGCACTGGTCATAGCAAACACCGTCTTCCAACAACACAAGAGAAGACTCTACACATGGACATCACCAGATGTCAATACTGAAATCAGGTTGATTATATTCTTTGCAGCCAAAGATGGAGAAGCTCTATGCAGTAAGCAAAAAAAGACCAGGAGCTAACTGTGGCTCAGATCATGAACTCTTTATTGCCAAATTAAGACTTAAATTGAAGAAAGTAGGGAAAACCACCAGACTATTCAGGTATGACCTAAATCAAATCCCTTACAATTGTCATAATCATATTCCTGGTGGCTCAGAATGAAAAGCATCTGCCTGCAGTACAGGAGACCCAGGTTCGATCCCTGGGTCAGGAAGATCCCTTGGAGAAGGAAACAGCAACCCACTCCAGTACTCTTGCCTGGTAAGTCCCATGGATGGAGGACACTGGTAGGCTACAGTCCACGGGGTCACAAAGAGTCAAACACGACTGAGCAATTTCACTTTATTCTTTTCTTTCTACGATTATACAGTGGAAGTGACAAATAGATTCAAGAGATTAGATCTGATAGAGTGCCTGATGAACTATGAATGGAGGTTCGTGACATTGTACAGGAGGTGGAGCAAGACCATCCCCAAGAAAAAGAAATGCAAAAAGGCAAAATGGTTGCCTGAGGAGGCCTTTCAAATAGCTGAGAAAAAAAGAGGCACTAAAGGCAAAGGAGAAAAGGAAAGATATAGCCATTTGAATGCAGAGTTCCAAAGAATAGCAAGGAGAGATAAGAAAGCCTTCCTCACTGATCAATGCAAAGAAATGGAGGAAAACAGTAGAATGGAAAGGACTAGAGATCTCTTCAAGAAAATTAGAAATACCAAGAGAACATTTCGTGCAAAGATGGGCACAGTAAAGGACAGAAATGGTATGGACCTAACAGAAGCAGAAGATATTAAGAAGAGGTCGCAAGAATACACAGAAGAACTAAACAAAAAAGATCTTCATGGTCCAGATAACCAAGATGGTGTGATCACTCACCTAGAGTCAGACATCCTGGAATGTGAAGTCAAGTGGGCCTTAGGAAGCATCACTATGAACAAAGTTAGTGGAGGTGATGGAATTCCAGTTGAGTTATTTTAATCCTCAAAGATGATGCTGTGAAACTGATGCACTCAATATGTCAGCAAATCTGGAAAACTCAGCAGTGCTCAGAGGACTGGAAAAAGTCAGTTTTGATTCCAATCCCAAAGAAAGACAATGCCAAAGAATGCTCAAACTACTGCACAATTGCACTCATCTCACATGCTAGCAAAGTAATGCTCAAATTCTCCAAGCAAGGCTTCAACAGTATGTGAACTGTGAACTTCCAGATGTTTATGCTGGTTTTAGAAAAGGCAGAGGAACCAGAGATGAAATTGTCAACATCTGTTGGAGCATTGAAAAAGCAAGAGAGGTCCAGAAAAACATCTACTTCTGCTTTATTGGCTACGTCAAAGCCTTAGACTGTGTGGATCACAACAAATTGGAAAATTCTTAAAGAGATAGGAATACCAGACCACCTGACCTGCCTCCTGAGAAATCTGTATGCAGGTCAAGAAGAAAGTTAGAACTGGACATGGAACAGCAGACTTGTTCCAAATCAGGAAAGGAGTACGTCAAGGCTGTATATTATCACCCTGCTTATTTAACTTATGTGCAGAGTACATCATGTGAAATGCCGGGCTGAATGAAGCACAAGCTGGAATCAAGATTGCTGGGAAAATGATCAATTACCTCATATATGCAGATGACACCACCCTTATGGCAGAAAGTGAAGAGGAACTAAAGAGCTTCCTGATGAAAGTGAAAGAGGAGAGTGAAAAAGCTGGCTTAAAATTCAACATTCAAAACACGAAGATCATGGCAACCTGTCCCATCACTTCATGACAAATAGATGGGGAAACAATGGAAACAGTAAGAGACTATTTTTGGGGGCTCCAAAATCACTGCAGATGGTGACTGCAGCCATGAAATTAAAAATGGTTACTCCTTGGAAGAAAAGCTATGGTCAACCTAGATAGCATATTAAAAAGCAGAGAGATTACTTTGCCAACAAAGGTCTGTCTAGTCAAAGCTGTGGTTTTTCCAGTAGTCATGTATGGATGTGAGAGTTGGACTAATAAAAAAAGCTAAGTGCCGAAGAATTGATGCTTTTGAACTGTGATTTTGGAGAAGACTCTTGAGAGTCCCTTGGACAGCAAGGAGAGCCAACCAGTCTATCCTAAAGGAAATCAGTCCTGAAATTTCATTGGAAAGACTGATGCTGAAGCTGAAACTCCAAATACTTTGGTCACCTGATGTGAAGAACTGACTCACTGGAAATGACCCTGATGCTGGGAAAGATTGAAGGTGGGAAGAGAAGAGGACAGCAGAGGATGAGATAGTTGGATGGCATCACTCATTTGATGGACATGAGTTTGAGTAAGCTCTGGGAGTTGGTGATGGACAGGGAAGCCTGGCATGTTGCAGTCCATGGGTCACAAAGAATGGGACACAGCCAAGTGACTGAACTGATCTGAGAGGAAGGTCACAGTAGCAAATAGTAGCAAAGGTTCATTCATGTATTCTTTTAGAAGTTTTATAGCTTACATTTAGATCCTGGCTTAATTTTGAGTTGATTTTTGTGTATGATACATGGTATGTGTCAAAATTGCATGGGATATTGAATTACTCCACCACCATTTGTTGAAAAACTGTCTTTTCTCATGTATTTGCCCCTTTGTGAAAAAAACAAAACAAAACAACCCAGCTCTCCATAAATGTGTGCATCTGTTTCTGGACTTTTTATTCTAGCACATTGATCTACTTGTTTATCTTTATGCCAACACCATACTGTCTTGCTAGTTTTATAATAATTTTTGAAATCAAGAAGTTTTACTCCTACAACTTTTTTCCTTTCTTACAAAATTGTTTTGGGTATTCTAGGACTCTTCTATTTTCACATAAATTTTAGAATTAGCTTCTCAATTTCTTTAAAAGCCTGTTGAAATTTTTATTGGGATTACATTGAATCCATAAATCAATTTGTGTAAAATTGACGTCTTAAAAATATTGAGTGTTCTGCACAGAAATCCCTTGCAATCCTATATGCTAACAATGAGAAAACAGAAAGAGAAATTAAGGAAACAATACCATTCACCATTGCAACAAAAAGAATAAAATACCTAGGAGTATATCTACCTAAAGAAACGAAAGACCTATATATAGAAAACTATAAAACACTGATGAAAGAAATCAAAGAGGACACAAATAGATGGAGAAATATACCATGCTCATGGCCTGGAAGACTCAATATAGTGAAAATGAGTATATTACCCAAAGCAATCTATAGATTCAATGCAATCCCTATCAAGCTACCAATGCTATTCTTCACAGAACTAGAACAAATAATTTCACAGTTTGTATGGAAATACAAAAAACCTCAAATAGCCAAAGCAATCTTGAGAAAGAACAATGGAACTGGAGGAATCAATCTGCCTGACTTCAGGCTCTACTACAAAGCCACAGTCATCAAGACAGTATGGTACTGGCACAAGACAGAAATATAGATCAATGGAACAGAATAGAAAGCCCAGAGATAAATCCACGAACCTATGGGCACCTTATCTTTGACAAAGGAGGCAAGGATATACAATGGAAAAAAGAAAATCTCTTTAACAAGTGGTGCTGGGAAAACTGGTCAACCACTTGTGAAAGAATGAAACTAGAACACTTTCTAACACCATACACAAAAATAAACTCAAAATGGATTAAAGATCTAAATGTAAGACCAGAAACTATAAAACTCCTAGAGGAGAACATAGGCAAAACACTCTCCAAAATTAATCACAGCAGGGTCCTCTATGATCCACCTCCCAGAATATTGGAAATAAAAGCAAAAATAAACAAATGGGACCTAATTATATTTAAAAGCTTTTGTACAACAAAGGAAACTATAAGCAAGGTGAAAAGACAGCCCTCAGAATGGGAGAAAATAATAGCAAATGAAGCAACAGACAAAGGATTAATCTCAAAAATATACAAGCAACTCCTGCAGCTCAAATCCAGAAAAATAAATGACCCAATCAAAAAATAGGCCAAAGATCTAAACAGACATTTCTCCAAAGAAGACATACAGATGGCTAACAAACACATGAAAAGATGCTCAACATCACTCATTGTCAGAGAAATGCAAATCAACACCACAATGAGGTACCATTACATGCCAGTCAGGATGGCTGCCATTCAAAAGTCTACAAGCAATAAATGCTGGAGAGGGTGTGGAGAAAAGGGAACCCTCTTACACTGTTGGTGGGAATGCGAACTAGTACAGCCACTATGGAGAACAGTGTGGAGATTCCTTAAAACACTGGAAATAGAACTGCCATATGACCCAGCAATCCCACTGCTGGGCATACACACTGAGGAAACCAGATCTGAAAGAGACACGTGCTCCCCAATATTCATCGCAGGACTGTTTATAACTGCCAGGACCTGGAAGCAACCTAGATGCCCATCAGCAGACAAATGGATAAGGAAGCTGTGGTACATATACACAATGGAATAATACTCAGTCATTAAAAAGAATTCATTTGAATCAGTTCTAATGAGATGGATGAAACTGGAGCCCATTATACAGAGTGAAGTAAGCCAGAAAGATAAAGACCATTACAGGATACTAACACATATATGTGGAAGTTAAAAAGATGGTAACGCTAACCCTATATGCAAAACAGAAAAAGAGACACAGATGTACAGAACAGTCTTTTGGACTCTGTGGGAGAAGGCGAGGGTGGAATGTTCTGAGAGAATAGCATTGAAACAAGTATACTATCAAGGGTGAAACAGATCACCAGCCCAGGTTGGATGCATGAGACAAGTGTTCAGGGCTGGTGCACTGGGGAGACCCAGAGGGATGGTATGGTGAGGGAGGCGGGAGGGGGGATTGGGAAGAGGAACACATGTAAATCCATGGTTGATTCATGTCAATGTATGGCAAAAACCACTACAATATTGTAAAGTCATTAGCCTCCAACTAATAAAAATAAAATTTAAAAAATCTAAAAAAATAAAAATAAAACTATTGAGTGTTCTGATCTATGAAAACCGTATCTCTCTCCCTTTTTTTATCTTTAATTTCTGTCACAACTGCTTTATGGTTTTCAGCATACAGGTGTATCAAATATTTTATCAGAATTATCTGTAACTATGTAATTTTTGGAACTATTATAAATTCTCTTGTTTATATAATTTTAATTTCTAATTTCTGGTACATAGACTGAGTTTTGTATATTGTTTCTGTATATTTAACCTTGCTAAACTCACTATTCTTGTGATTTACTGTAGATACCATCAGGTTTTCTACATTTACAATCATGTTATCTGTGAACAGTGACAATTTTACCTCTCCCTTTCCAAACTGATGGCTTTTATTTCTTTTTCCTGACTTATGACACCAATTAGAACCTTCATTACAACATTGACTAGAGATGATCAAAGTGGAAAATCTCTTGTTTCTGATGCTAGAGGGAAAATACTCAGTTCTTCACAATTATGTATGATTTCAGTGGTAGCCTTTTCCTAGATGTCCTTTATCAGGTTAATTTAATTTTCTATTAGAGTTTCTATCAAGAATTACTGTTGAAATTTCTGCTGTTTTGTGATGTGTTTTAATTTTTCATTTTTAATATAGTGAATTATGTGGATTGATTTTTGAAAGTTTGTATTTCTTGGAAAACCCCACTTAGTCTTGATGTATTAGCCTTTTAATAGCATTTCTCAACCTCAGTAATATTGGCCTTTGAAATTGGACAGTTCTTTGTCAGGGGCTGTCTTGTGCATTGTAGAGTGTTTAGCAGCCTCTCTAGCTTCTACCCACTAGATGTTAGTATCACTACTTGTCCCCAGTTATGACAACCAAAGATGTCTCTACACGTTGCCAGATGTCTCCCTAGGTGACAAAATCATAGCTGGTTGAAACCCGCTGGTATATATTATTAAATTTGATTTGCTAAAATTGTGTTTAAAGTTTTTGGGTCTGTGTTTATACGGGTTATTGGGTGTTTGGTTTGTTAATGTCTCTGTTGGATTTTGCATCAGTAACTCTGGCCCTAAGGCATGATCTAGAAAGTATTCTTTCCTCTTTAATTATACAGAAGAGTTTCTATCAAACTCCTATTATTTCTTCCTTAAATAACTGGTAGAATTCACTAGTGAAATCATCTATTTCTGGAGATTTACGTGGAGAGTTTTAACTATAACCTACGTTTTTTAGAAGATTTGGATATTCAAGTTATTTGTTTATTCTTGAATGAACCTTAGTAGCTTGTGCCTTTCAAGTAAATGATCCATTTCATCTGATTTATTGAGTAAATGGACATAAAGTACCTCACAATGTTCCTTCCTAATCACTTATTGCTGTAATATCTGTAGTGCTGTCACCTCTTTCACTCCTGATATTAGTGACTTATATCTAGTATCATTTTTTCTTGATAAACCTGGTTGAGTTTTATCAACATTATCTATCTCAAGCTATCAATTTATGATTCATTTATTTTCACTTTTTTCTGTTGTCTTGTTTTTTGCTTTTACTGTTTTTCCTTCTGCTTGCTTTAGTTTTCTTTGCTCTTTCTCTAGCTTAAGGCACAGCTTAATTCCTTTAAGACCTCCTTTTTCCACCAATGTAATTATTTAATGTTTTAAATTTCTCTCCTAACTGTACTTTATTTGCACAGAATTTGATAAGTTCTGTTTTCATTTTCCTTCAATTAGAAATATTTTCTGAAAATTTTTTCATTTCTTCCTTGACCATGGGTTTTTTTAGAAGAGTGTTTTCTTCTCAAGTACTTGAAGATTATCTAGCTTCCATTCATAAATTTTAAATTTTGTTTTGGTAAAGAACATATTCTGTATAAATTCAATGTTTTAAAATGTAATGTGGGACAAAATGACATAACCTTACCTATTTCTTCTCTTCCCTATGAAGTAAAGCTATAAACCCTGGAAATAATGCAAAGGATAATCAAAAGAGAACTCTGAAAGATGTAAAGAGGAAGGTAATTTGGTTAGAGATCCCATGAAGGGCTATAGGAGTAATAGCATAGTCGGGCATCTTATAACCTCCCCCTTCAGAGGATGACAGTTCATGCCCAGGATGTCCTGACCCCTAACTTAGCTACAGAAGGCATCTCAGATAGGCTTATCCTTCTCTCTGATTGAAAGGGATATATAGCAACAGGCTAGTGCAGACAAGTATTGCTACCAAAATACACACACACACAGAATGGGAACTATATGAGGTTATATGTTAATTAACTTGATTATGGCAATCATTTCACAATGTATACATAAATCAAAGCATCATGTTGTGTATTTTTGATATGTGCAAGTTCTTTTGCCAATTATACCTCAATAAAACTGACAAAATTCATCTCTCTATATTGTATTACATGTATTTGTGTTACGTGCACTGGGGGAATAAGAAAAGAATTGTAGGATGGTTTCTATCAAAATAGATTTTAATTTCACAGTTTAAATGTCCATATTCTTTTTATATTTTGAGTTAACATGTGTATTTAAGTATAATGGTATAAGTAAATATGGTATTTAAACTTAGATATTGCCCATGTCTTTTACTTTTCATAATCCAAACATTGGATATAGCTTGTTTTGATGGTAGAGGAGCCTTTTATTTGAGGGGAGGTGGTATCCATGGAGTATGTAGAGTTTCCCAGGTGGCTCAGTGGTAAAGAACCCACTTGCCAATGCAGGAGATGCAGGTTCAATTCCTGGGTTGGGAAGATCCCCTGGAGAAGAAAATGGCAACCCACTCCAGTATTCTTGCCTGGAAAATTCCCTGGACAGAGGAGACTAGCGGTCTACAGTCCATGGGGTAGCAAAGAGCTGAGCACAGCTTAGTGACTGAGCACACATGCACATGGACTATGTATGTTGTCCACAGAACAGGGAAAAATAAGTACTACCAGAGAAGAGCTGGGAAAGAAAGGTTTGGGTCCAGAGATGCAATCAATTTTTGCTACAAAAGTTGCCATTTTGAAAAAATTATTGGTTAAGTAGTGACAAAGACCACACTCAAGCTCTAACAATAGGTGAGGTGGTTGTCAGAATCAAGAATGCTGGTTTTGAAGCAGAATTTTAAAACATATGATCACAAGAAAGTGTTAAGAATGGTTATTCTTGGAGAGTAGGGTTAAAAGAACTTGAGGGTAGGAAGAGGGATTATACATTAAATGCTATGAAAGTATGTTTAGTCTTATTTATTCCTCAACAAGTTCATTAGGAACTGACACATTTACATTTTTATTATATTTATTTAATATTTATAGTTAGTGATATTTATTTAACCTAACTATTAACTTGTTTAATTTTCAGAACTGAAAGCAGAAGTAGTCTAATGGACCAGATGAGTAGTTGTGATAGTTCATCAGATTCCAAAAGTTCATCACCTTCAAGCAGTGAGAATAGTGCCAGTGATTCAGAAGGTGAAGAATGCACATCCTCTCCTTCTGATCCAGGGAACTATGTCTGAGAACACCCTATGCATGTCTACTTTGCCACAATGCAGGATTCCTGAGAGAGTGGCTCATCAGAATAAACATCATGACAACAATGGCCTGATGAATGCTCTAAGTAAGTATACATAAGCATGAGTAATTGAAAAACTAAGAATTCACAGTGGAGCCATACTGTTATGGTCTAAAATTTGGATAAGGAGAAAGATTTCTTTTTTTTATTCATCTAACAGTATTCACCATTACCTTATTAAATTATTCATTTTCTTTTGACTCTGACATAATGCCTTACTGGCTTTTCTCTTATCTTTCTAGATTCTTTTCTGCCTTTTCTTTGCTGGTTTATAATCTTCTACTCAGTCATTAGAGCTAGTGTTTCTCCAAGCTTAATTCTAGGTCTTGTTTTCTTTTTATTCTATTTTCTTTCCTCAGGTAATCTCCATATTCCAGTTACAATCAACACTTACATATAGGTAACTTATAAATTTTGCATCTCTGACCCAATAAATTTTGCGTCTCTGACCCACACCTCTGAGCTGTAGATACAGAAGTCCTACACATCTCTTATTAAAAGGTATTTAAAATTCACCTTGTAAAAAACCAGGCTATAATCTATGGCTAACTGTGCTTCCTCCCAGTGAAAGGCAGGATTCATCTAATTATGCAAACCAGAGATGTGTGGGACTTACGTGTCTACAACTCAGAGGTGTAGGTCAGAGATGCAAAATTTATAAGTATTTGAGTATTTATAAGACTCTTGAGAGTGCCTTGGACTGCAAGGAGATCAAACCAATCAATAGTAAAGGAAATCAGTCCTGAATATTCATTCATTGATGCTGAAGTTAAAGCTCCAATACTTTGGCCACCTGGTGTGAAGAACTGACTCATTGGAAAAGACCCTGATGCTGGGAAAGACTAAAGGCAGAAGGAGAAGGGGACCACAAAGGATGAGATGGTTGGATGGCATCACTGACTCTATGGACATGAGTTTGAGCAAACTCCGGAAGTTGGTGATGGACAGGGAAGCCTGGCGTGCTGCAGTCCATGGGGTCACAAAGAGTTGAACACAACTGAGCGACTGAACTGAACTCATATGCTTTTACCTATCTCAGGGACTTTACACAGACTGTCCATTCAGCTAGAAATCCATCTTTCTTTTCATGTAGTTAACTTTTTCTCCTTTAGTTTACTGTTCAAGGTTTACTTTATCAAGAAAGCCTTTCTTGACCTTTCTGAAAAGATCACATCCCCCTTGTTATAGACTTTCAGAGCAATATATTTTTTATATCAATCATCATTTATAAATTTGTATTTGATTTGCTCTCTTCTAAAGTATAAGCTCCAGAAAGACAGTTATCTTGTTTAGTTTTCTTATCACTGAATACTAACTCCTGGCCCCAGTACCTGATACACAGCAGATGCTCTGTACATTCAATAAAGGCATGCATGTTGATACTCTCTGGGGAAGAATGGGACTTTCTGTATATTTAATAATCTCACCATGTTAGTAACAATAAAGTAAGCATCTGGGAAAGACTGACATGCTCTAGATTTTTAACAGAACTAACTAAGGGAGGAGCTAAAAATGGGTGGTAAAGTAAAACTGTGGTTATGGTTGTATAAAACTAGGAATTAATTAGGGACCAGGAAAGGTCTTTTGAACTTTCAGTTATTTATGTCTTTAGTGCTATTATTCCTAACTTCAGAGGTGAAATTGTAGTATCTGATTTCTTGAGTGGCCAAATAATGACAAAGTTTCCATTTTTAGGAGGATACACTGGTCTGGATTTGTATGCCCATAATGGTATACCTTCATGATGGATGTATGTACATATATTACAATATGTAGTTACATATATGTGTTTGTATAAATAAAAGAAAGATGAACAGAAATAGGTGAAATTGAAAAGTCTCTTGTAATGGTAGATTTAATGCATCTGTAATCAAGGAGATGAAATTTACTATGGGTATGAAATCTTTTAACAACATTTAACATGTCCATTCTTGAATAAAGAAATTTCATTAATGTTATAAAAGTTAATTACAAAAAACAAAACTACTGTCAACATTATACTAATATATAGAAACTCCAGAAGCATTTCCATTTCTATTCAATGTTGCACTGAAAATTCTAGAAAATGCAGTATAACAAGTAAAAGAAATGAAAATAGCAACTGGAGACAGGAAATAAAATTATTCCTAATTGTAGCAATTAATTGTCTACATAGAAAATCCAAAGAAACCAACAAACTATAGAATTAATAAAAGAATTTAGAAATATTTTAGATTCAAAAATGTTTTGGGAAAATCAGCATCAGTCTTGTTATACCAGTAATAACCACTTATAATTTCTTTTAAAAATGGTGGCTTCTTTTCTTTGTATATTTTATCCAAACTAAGTTTTTTAATAAGAGGAAATAAACCCTTTTCTACTGTTAATGCGATCATCCTATTTTCAACCTCAGCCAACTCAACACCCTCTTTCAGATAACATAATTTAATTCCTCTTTACTATCCTGCAATGAGTTGCATAGCTTAATAACAACTAGTTACATGAATCTTTGAAAAAAATTAGTGTAATATTAATAATAAAATAAAAATAATTTAGAGTAAATAATATGTATTCTACTTGTGAAATATTCAGGCATGGCCAGAAGACATAAGAGTGCCATAAGTTTGCACTTACTTTTAATGAATACATTTGGAATTAAAAGAAGCCAGGCAATAATCAACTCATATGTCAATAGTTTTTCTCTTCATTTAACTTTTTAAAATAAAGACTGGAAAAGTATATATATTTATATTCATAAATTGCATACACAAATAAGTTTTGAGGTGCTATATTATGGACCCAAAGACAATGAGCAGCATATCTAAGAACAGCATAGATATCACTGTGTTTTCAAAAACAATTAAAAAAAATCTTTATTAAGTTCTGAAAAAAAAGTGAAGTCTTCTTTCAGTTTACATGATAGTTGCATCCTTGTAAATTTCAGAGAATTTTAAATCTGTACATAAGACTACTTTTAGTGTATAAAAATGCAATTATTTCTGGCCTTAAAATTATCAACAGATCTTACAAGAACATGAATATCCCACTGGATTTTCGGAAGTTTTGCAGAATGTAGAAGAGTTCTTTATTGTGCACAATTAGTCCTTGCATTACAAGACATTTAAGATTCCTAAATTCCCTTTCTACTATATGCCACTCAGTTCAGTTCAATTCAGTCACTCAGTCATTTCCGACTCTCTGTGACCCCGTGGACTGCAGCATGCCAGGCCTCCCTGTCCATCACCAGTTCCTAGAGTGGAGTTTACTCAAACTCATGTCCATTGAGTTGGTGATGCCATCCAACCACCTCATCTTCTGCTGTCCCCTTCTCCTCCCACCTTCAATCTTTCCCAGCACTAGGGTCTTTTCAAATGAGTGAGTTCTTCACATCAGGTGGCCGAAGTATTGGAGTTTCAGCTTCAGCATCAGTCCTTCCAATGAATATTCAGGACTGATTTCCTTTAGGATGGACTGGGTGAATCTCCTTGCTGTTCAAGGGACTCTCAACAGTCTTCTCCAACACTACAGTTCAAAAGCATCAATTCTTTGGTGCTCAGCTTTCTTTATTAGTCCAACTCCCACATCCATACATGACTACTGGAAAAACCACAGCTTTGACTAGACAGAACTTTGTTGGCAAAGTAATGTCTCTGCTTTTTAATATGCTGTCTAGGTTGGTCATAACTTTTCTCCCAAGGAGCAAGCGTCTTTTAATTTCATGGCTGCAGTCAAGCTGCAGTCACCATCTGCAGTGATTTTGGAGTCCTAAAAAATAATCTATCAGTTTCCACTGTTTTCCCGTCTATTTGCCATGAAGTGATGGGACCAGATGCCATGATCTCAGTTTTCTGAATGTTAGAAGTTTTCAGCCAACTTTATCACTTGCCTCTTTCACTTTCATCAAGAGGCTTTTAATCTGCAATTCACTAAGACAAGCAACCCCTCAGGTACATTTCTGTAATGTCTCCTGGGGGCAGTATTGCTCTCATTGAGAAACATTGGTTTAGGTATCTGAATGCATTTACCATGGGTAAAAACTCTTTTATTCTAAGTTATAATTTTGATCGAAAACCCATTTCCTTTACTAAGCATCTCATATTAAAAGGCTAATCTCATATCCTTAAAACTGAATATTTCAACTAACAGCATTATAATACTGTGCTTAGAACCTCCATAGAATGAAGTCTATTAATAAAAGTGGAACTCAGAATGTTTGTGTTTTTGTCACTTGAGAAGGTTATTTTACAGCCATCACATCAAGTTGAACATTCTTATGCCATACTATAGTTGTATAATAAGTAGAAACTTGAGCCTTGAAAATGATAAAATGGTCCTGTGAACCACATGCCCAAAAGAAACTTTAGCAGGTTTCCTTATCAAATGATGTAATTAGTTCTGAAGTTCATGCAGTGCACACTAAGGTATCTTATAGCAACTTAATATGTGACCTAAAAACTGCTCCTACTTAATTGGGTATTAACTTCAAAATGGACCAGTTTTTGTTGATTGTATAGTTTAAAAATACAGTAATTTTTTAACCATTGTGATTTACTACCCAGAAGATTTATCCAATCCTATAGCTCCAAGTAAACCCCCTATAATCAATGACTCCCAGATAGTTTTCAGGTCTAGCCTCTACCTTGAGCTTCAGACCTCTATGTCCAATTGTCTATCCATACACACCTGAATATTTACTAGGTATTTCATATGTACCATGTTAAAAACTGAACTTGTGATTTTTCTTATACAATCTTCTAATCTGGTGCTTCTCATCTCAATAAATTATACCACCATTTATCCAATTTTTAGACCAGAAAACTTGGGGGTTAGTTCTCATTTTTCTCTTTCTGTCATGCGCTAAGTCCAATACTGTTAATAGCCCTGTAAGCTCTGTCTTCAAAGCAAATTATAAATCTGGCCACTGAGGACCAACTTTACCTGAACCACCCAAGTGTAAGCCAATATTATTTCTATTTTCCCCCAGTTTTATTGAGATGTAATTGACATACAGTACTGTATAGTTTTTAAGTGTACAACTGTTTGACTACATGCAACCTGAAAAGATTACCATAATTGAGGGAAATGATAAATATTAGACTATAGTTGAGAGTTACTAACCAGCAGCAACTATTTTTTTTAAATAATAAACTTTATTTTTAAGAGCACTTTTAGTTTCACAGCAAAATTGAGCAGAAAATACAGAGACTTCTCATATAATCCCTGTTCCCACACGTACACAACCTCCCCTACTATGAACATCCTGCACCAGAGTGCCTACTTTTTAAAAATAATTGATGAACCTATATTTACACACCATCGCCCAAAGTCCATATTTGACCTTAGAATTCATTCGTGTTGTACATTCTATGAGTGTCAACAAATGTATAATGACATTTATCCACCATTTTGTAGTGTCATATAGGATAGTTTCACTGCCCTAAAAATCCTATGCTTACCGATTCATTCTTCCACACCCCAACCTCTGTTAGTCAGTGATCTTTTTTCTGTCTTTTCCAGAATATCTTCTAATTGGAATCATACATTATGCAGCCTTTTCATATTGTACTTAAATTTTCTAATAATATGCAGTTAAATTTCCTCCAAGTCTTGTTCATGGCTTGATAGTTCATTTCTTTCTAGTGGGAATAATTATTTGTATTATTATAAATCTACTAACTTACTGAAGGAATCTTGGTTACTTCCAAGTTTTGGCAATTAAGAATTTTTTTTTTTTTTTATTCTCCCTTCAGTTCAGTTCAGTTGCTCAGTCATGTCTGACTCTTTGTGACCCCATGGACTGCAGCACACCAGGCTTCCCTGCCCATCACCAACGCCTGGAGCTTGCTCAGACTCATGTCCATCAACTTGATGACGCCATCCAACCATCTTGTCCTCTGTTGTCCCCTTCTTCTCCTGCCTTCAATCTTCCCAGCATCAGGGTCTTTTCCAGTGAGTCAGTTCATTACATCAGGTGGCCAAAGTATTGGTGCTTCAGTTTCAGCACCAGTCCTTCCAGTGAATATTCAGGACTGATCTCCTTTAGGATGGACTAGTTGGATCTCCTTGCTGTCCAAGGGACTCTCAAGAGTCTTCTCCAACACCACAGTTCAAAAGCATCAATTCTTCGGTGCTCAGCTTTCTTTATAGTCCAACTCTAACATCTATACATGACTAGTGGAAAAAACATATTTTTGACTATATGGATCTTTGTCGGCCTTACCTCTTACCATCAGAAGTTCTCTAGTTTTATATATATGTATATATATGTATACACATATATATGTATATACATACACAAACACATATATTTTAAATCCATAAGGTTTGTTTTTAATTTCTCCCAGTACTCACTCACTTTCTCTCTCTAACCTACCTTCAGCTATATTCTATTTATGTCTTCACTTTTATTTCTGTTTTATTCACTAATACCACAATTATGTTATTTACTACTTAACTAAAGCAAGTTCCAGTATTCAAAGCAGAGTATCATTTTAATATAGAAATACAAATTATAATGGTTTTTACTGAAAGTTGTTACACTGAGATTTCTCTTATTAGTGTTTACTCTACCAAAAATGGGTATAAGGTGATATGAGCTGATAAGGCTGGCTACATAACACATGTTATGTTCTCAAGTTATATCTCAGCAATCTAAACAGCTTATCTGTTCCCCTTTTATTATTTCCCATATAAATGCAACATGTTCTTAAAGATCCGCTTTATGGATTGAATACCTAGTATATCATTCTCTATATCCCTCTAGGATAAAATGAGCAGCTTAAAGAGGAATGAGATAATATCTTTTTTGCTTCAGTTATCTCCTTATTTGATGCTTTCTTATACATTAAAATGTAGGGAACAGTGGATAAGACAAGTTCTCAGATATGGGGCTTTCTGCCAGAACCGTCCTCACATGATTCTAAGCATATCAATTGACATTAGCATTGTATAAATTTAAGCTGTACTGTGTGATCAAAATCAGATGGAAAGAATACATGGAAGAACTGTATACAAAAGACATAAATGAACCAGATTACTATGACCATGTTGTCAACCACTCAGAACCAGACATTCCTGCAGAGAAAGTCAAGTGGGCCTTAAGAAGCACTGCTGTTAATTAAGCGAATGGATGAGACAGAATTTCAGTAGAACTATTCACAGCCCTAACGGATGATGCCATCAAGGTGCTGCATTCAATTTGTCAGCAAATCTGGAAGACCCAGAAGTGGCTACAGGACTGGAAAAGATCAATCCTCATTCAAATTCCCAAGAAAGGTAGTACCAAAGAATGAGCTAACCATCAGACAGTTGCACTCATCTCCCATGCTAGTAAGGTCATGCCTAAAATCTTGCACACTAGGCTTCAGCATTATGTAAACCAGAACTTCCAGATGTCCAAATGCGTTTATAAATGGCAGAGGAACCAAAGATCAAATTGCCAACAGTTGCTGGATCATAAAGAAATGTAGGGAATTCTAGAAAAACATCCACTTCTGTTTCATTGACTATACCAAACCCTTTGACTGTCTGAAACAAATGAAAGTTGCTCAGTCATGTTTGACTCATTGTGACTCCATGGACTATACAGTCCATGGAATTTTCCAGACCAGAATACTGGAGTCGGTAGCCATTCCCTTCTCCAGAGAATCTTCCCAACCCAGGGATCAAACCCAGATCTCCCACATTGCAGGCAGATTCTTTACCAGTTAAGCCACTAGGGAAGCCCAACAAGCCTATTTCTTCTCCAACAGATCTTCCTGACTCAGGAATAGAACTGGAGTCTCCTGCATTGCAGGAAAATTCTTTACCAGCTGAGCCACTAGGGAAGACCCATGGATCATAATTAACTGTGGAAAGCTCTTAAAGAGATGGGAATACCAAACCATCTTACCTGTCTCCTGAGAAACATTATGTGGGTCAAGAAGCAACAGTTAGAACCCTGTATAGAACAACTGATTGGCTCAGATTGAGAAAGGAGTACAACAGGGCCATCTGCTGTAACCTATTTGTTTAACCTTTACACTGAGCACAACATCTGGGCTGGATGAATTACAAGCTAGAATCAAGATAGGCAGGAGAAACATCAACAACCTCAGATATGCAGATGATACCACTCTAATGGCAGAAAGCGAAGAAGAACTAAAGAGCCTGTTGATGAGGGTGAAGCAGGGGAGTGAAAGAGCTGGCTTAAAACTAAATATTAAAAAAACCAAGATCATGTCATTTGGCCCCATTACTTCATGGCAAATAAAGGGTGAAAAGGTGGAAGTAATGACAAATTTCCTCTTCTTGGGCTCTAAAATCACTACAGATGGTTACTGCAGCCATGAAATCAGAAAATGATTGCTTCTTGGCAGAAAAGCTATGACAAACCTAGACAGTGTGTTGAAAAGTAAAGACATTACTCTGCCGACCAAGGTGTGTAGAGTCAAGGTATGGTCTTTCCAGTGGTGACATACAGTTGTGAGAGATGAAGAAGGTGGAGCACCAAAAAATGGATGCCTTCGAACTGAGGTGCTGGAGAAGACTCCTGAGAGTCCCTTGGACAGCAAGGAGATCAAAGCAGTCAATCTTAAGGAAGAGCAATCCTGAATGCTCATTGGAAGGACTGATGCTGAAGCTGAAACTCCAGTATTTTGGTCATATGATGTGAACAGCTGACTCATTGGAAAAGTACCTGATGCTGGGAAAGATTGAGGGAAGGAGAAGAGGACATCAGAGGATGAGACGGCTCGATGGCATCACTGATGCAACGGACATGAACTTGGGCAAACTTCGGGAGATGGCGAGGGAGAGAGAGGCCTGGCATCCTGGACTGCATGCTGCAGTCCACGGGGTTGCAGAGACTTGGACATGACTGGACAATGGAACAAACAAACAATGTGATGAATTGGTATGTGTTTCATGAAATGATTATTAAAATAAGGTTAGTTAACATAACCTCGATGATCCAACAGATGTTGGCAATTTGATCCCTGGTTCCTCTGCCTTTTCTAAATCCAGCTTGAACATCTGGAATTTCATGGATCACGTACTGTTGAAGCCTGGCATGGAGAATTTTGAGCATTACTTTACTAGCATGTGAGATGAGTGCAATTGTGCAATAGCTTAAGCTTTCTTTGTCATTGCCTTTCTCTGGGATTGGAATGAAAACTGACCTTTTCCAATCCTGTGGCCACTGCTGAGTTTTCCAGATTTGCTGGCATATTGAGTGCAGCACTTTCACAGCATCATCTTTGAGGATTAGAAATAGCGCAACTGGAATTCCATCAGCTCCACTAGCTTTGTTCATAGTGATGCTTCCTAAGACCCACTTGACTTCACATTCCAGGATGTCTAGCTCTAGGTGAGTGATCATACCATCATGATTATCTGGGTCATGATGATCTTTTTTGTATAGTTCTTCTGTGTATTCTTGCCACTTCTTAATATCTTCTGCTTCTGTTACATCCGTACCATTTCTGTCCTTTATTGAGCCCATCCTTGCATGAAATGTTCCTTTGGTATCTCTAATTTTCTTGAAGAGATCTCTAGTCTTTCCCATTCTATTGTTTTCCTCTATTTCTTTGCACTGATCACTGAGGAAGGCTTTCTTATCTCTCCTTGCTATTCTTTGGGACTCTGCATTCAAATGGGTTTATCTTTCCTTTTCTCCTTTGCCTTTCACTTCTCTTTTCTTAGCTATTTGTAAGGTCTCCTGAGACAGCCATTTTGCTTTTTTGCTTTTCTTCTTCTTGGGGATGGTCTTACTCCCTGTCTCCTGTACAATGTCACGAACCTCCATTCACAGTTCATCAGGCACTCTATCTATCAGATCTAATCCTTTGAATCTATTTCTCACCTCCACTGTATAATCGTTAGGGATTTGATTTAGGTCATACGTGAATGGTTTAGTGATTTTCCCTACTTTCTTGGATTTAAGTCTGCTTTGGCAATAAGGAGTTCATGATCTGAGCCACAGTCAGCTCCCAGTCTTGTTTTTGCTGACTGTATAGAGTTTCTCCATCTTTGGCTGCAAAGAATGTAATCAATCTGATTTTGGTATTGACCATCTGGTGATGTCCATGTATAGAGTTTTCTCTTGTGTTGTTGGAAGAGGATGTTTGCTATGACCAGTGTGTTCTATTGGCAAAACTCTATTAGCCTTTGACCTGCTTCATTTTGTCCTCCAAGACCAAATTTGCCTGTTACTCCAGGTATTTCTTGACTTCCTACGTTTGCATTCCAGTCCCCTGTAATGAAAAGGACATCTTTTTTGGGTGTTAGTTCTAGAGGTCTCATAGGTCTTCATAGAACCATTCAGCTTCAGCTTCTTCAGCATCATTGGTCAGAGCATAGACTTAGATTATTGTAATGTTGAATGGTTTGCCTTGGAAACGAACAGAGATCATTCTGTCGATTTTGAGATTGCATCCAAGTACTGCATTTCAGATTCTTTTGTTGACTGTGATGGCTACTCTATTTCTTCTAAGGGATTCTTGCCCACAGTAGTAGATATAATAGTCATCTGAGTTAAATCCACCCATTCCAGTCCAGCAAGAGAGTTCCAGAAAAACATATATTTCTGCTTTATTGACTACACCAAGGCCTTTGACTGTGTGGACCACAACAAACTCTGGAAAATTCTTAAAGAGGTGGGAATACCAGACCACCTAACCTGCCTCTTGAGAAACCTGTATGCAGGTTAGGAAGCAACAGTTAGAACTGGACATGGAGCAACAGAGTGGTTCCAAATAGGAAAAGGAGTACATCAAGGCTGTATATTGTCACCCTGCTTATTTAACTTATATGCAGAGTACCTCATGAGAAATGATGGGCTGGAGGAGGCACAAGCTGGAATCAAGATTTCCCGGAGAAATATCAGTAATCTCAGATATACAAATGATACCACCCTTATGGCAGAAAGTGAAGAAGAACTAAAGAGCCTCTTGATGAAAGTGAAAGAGGAAAGTGAAAAAGTTGCCTTAGAGCTCAACACTCAGAAAACTAAGATCATGGCATCTGGTCCCATCACTTCCTGACAAATAGATTGGGAAACAGTGGAAACGGTGGCAGACTTTATTTTTTGGGGCTCCAAAATCACTGCAGATGGTGACTGCAGCCATGAAATTACAAGATGCTTATTCCTTGGGAGAAAAGTTACGACCAGCCTAGACAGCATATTGAAAAGCAGAGACATTACTTTACCAACAAAGATCTGTCTAGTCAAAGCTATGGTTTTTCCAGTAGTCATGTATGAATGTCAGTGTTGAACTATAAAGAAAGCTGAGCACCAAAGAATTGATGCTTTTGAACTGTGGTGTTGGAGAAGACTCTTGAGAGTCCCTTGGACTGCAAGGAGATCCAGCCAGTCCATCCTAAAGGAAATCAGTCCTGAATATTCATTGGAAGGACTGATGTTGAAGCTGAAACTACAATACTTTGGCCACCTGATGCAAAGAACTCACTCATTTGAAAAGACCCTGATATTGGGAAAGATTGAAGGCAGGAGGAGAAGGGGACAACAGGATGAGATGGTTGTATGACATCACCAATTCAATGGACATGAGTTTGAGTAAACTTCGGGGGAGCTGGTGATTGACAGGGAGCCCTGGCGCTGTGGTCCATGGGGTCGCAAAGAGTCGGACACAACTGAGTGACTGAACTGAACTGAACATAACCTCATATTCTTTTAGTTTGACCTTTCTGAGTAGTTTGACGAAACTGATGATAATAAAAGCAGAAAAGTAGTGAAAGTAAGTTGGCTACAAAGGAAGAAAATCAGTGGGCTTTGAACGATTCCATAATACTACATTGAAACTCTAAATTTAGTAAAGCTGTATCTGTAAAAGGGTATGAGTGTGACCTATGAATTACATACTCATCAAATACTATCATTCACAGTTTGGTAAGAAGGCACTCTTAGACACATCAGAATTCAGAAATTACATCTTTCACATACCATTCTTGTAATAATTACATTAGTAATTTCCAATTTATCGAGATGAATCAAAATTAGCCATTCTAGAATGAAGAAAATATTATAAAAATATATTCTAAAAGCACTAAGAGCTTCTTCAAAGGGAATGACTCAATTCATAGGAGTAGTTTAATATATAATATATGTAATATATATTATTATATTTATTATAAGTAAATATTTGTTAAATATATATATAATCTTACCTGGGTGGTGGTTGTATGAGTTACACATATGTAAGAAGTACTGAGGTTTACACTTGTGCATTTTAAGTTACATTTAATTTTAAAAGTCCAGAAAAAATCATATTTGCAACATAGAGGGTGATAGAGAATTAATATAAACTATATAAAAGTAAATCTTATAAACTTACAAGAAGGGAAAAAACAACTCAATAGAAAATAGGAAATGAATCAGCAGCTCTAAAAATTATAAAAACATTTTATGTCACAGCAATCGTACTTCCAGAAATTCATTCTACAGATACATTCAACTTATTTGCAAGGTTATTATTGTAGTATTATTTATAATTGCAAAAGACTTGAAAATCTGAATATGAATCTTGTTATTGATTTTTGATGTGACTTTTAAGTATGGACACAAATCCTTTGACATTATATGTAAAGTAATGTGAATATTTTCTCCCACTTTGTGAGTTTTCATTTTACTCTTAATTGTATCTTTAAGTGGAAAAAATGCTGGGAACGATTGAAGTTGGGAGGAGAAAGGGACTGACAGAGGATGAGATGGTTGGATTGATAGCTTACGGTGAACAATGTCAGATTCATGATCTCCAAAGAAGAAGATTTAGCTTTGGGACCAGGGACCAGGCTTGATCGCTCAAGAACTTTTGTGTAGCAGAGTTTTATTAAAATAAGAAAAGGGACAGAGAAAGCTTCTGACACAGACATCAGAAGGGGGATGGAGAGTGCCCCCCTGCCAGTATTACCAAGGTAGGTATATACTTTTTTAATTAGTTATTATAATAAATCAAAAGAATGTCTCAAGTTTATGAAAACTTGACCAGACCTACTCCCACAAGCTACATTTTAGGATAACAGGATTAGAACTTAACAATAGAAAGATCCTACCAGACCCACACCCACAATATACATTCTGAGATATCAGGATTAGTCAGAAGGTTTTCAGGAAGGAGAAACTGTCCTCAAGCAGGATAAGTTGTTGTTATGTAATCCTTAGTACAGAGGTTAAACTGAGTTGTTTATTGTGTAATCATCAGTTCCAGGCTTAAAGGAAAAAAAAAAAAAAAAACATTTTATGTGACTAAGACTAAGAAATGTAGAGAGAAAAAAAAGGAAAAGTTTGTCCTTTCCTCCTCCTTGAAAACCCCAGACCCCTCTCTCCTCCTTGGGGAACCCCAGACTTCTTATCAACCTTCCTGGGAATTGACTCTCTCAGGATGGCATCACCAACTCAATGGACATGAGTTTGAGTAAATTCTGGGAGTTGGTGATGGACGGGGAGGCCTAGCATGCTGAGTGACTGAACTGACTGAAGTGGAAAAAAAGGTTATTAATTTTAATACTGTCCCATATATCAGTTGTTTTTCTTTTATGACTGCCATTTATGTTTTATTTAAAAAAACTTTGGCTTATACAATCGTAGGGATGTTCTCTTATGTTTTCCTCTAAAAGCTTTATTTTTTAAACTTTAACAGTTAGATCTGTAATCTATATAGAACTGAGTATTATGCATGATGTAAAATAAGGCTAAATATATTATGAGCATCCAGATGGTGTTCTTTTTCATTGAAATCACTGTCATTTTCCCCACTGCAGTGCAGTGTCATGCTTGTCCTCAATGATACCTCAATTATGTGTTTGGGTCTTTTTCTGCACTCTGCTCTGTTACACTGGTTGCCTTGTCTATCTTAGTGTTAGTTCCCTCTATTATAATTATTATAGCCTTATAATTGGTTTCCTACTGAGTAGTGCAAATCTGCCATTATTGTTCTTCAAGATTGCCTTTGTTGTTCTTGGCCTTTTGTAATCAACTCGTCATTTTCTACACTCACAAACTTGTTAGATTTTGTCTTGCAAATATAGATTGGTTTGAGGATTACTCACATCTTTACTGAGCCTTCCAAATCATGAGCATGGTATGTCTCTCCATTTATTTAGACTTTTTAGTTTCTTTCAGTAATGTTTTAGTGTTTAGTATCAATGTCTTTCAATAGATTTATTCCTTGGTATTTTTTGTGCCTTTAGCTGGTATAATTTTTAAAATTCTCTCTTCTATCTGTTTTTGCTGATATTTAAATACAGTTAATTTCTATGTGATGATTTTGTATTCATACACCTTGCTAAACACATATTCTCTTTTAGATTTAGGATTCCTTCCATCTCTGATGAGGGATAAAGTCTTAGGATATCCTATTCTAAAATAAAATAATGGATTCTCCTGTTTCCTGGCTTCTTTTTTGGTCTAGTCTCCATTTTTCTTCTAGCTGAACTTTATAATGTTGAAAACCAATCATCAACATTTTTTGATCTGTCCAAATTCAGCTTGGAAGTAACTTTCCTTCTTCAGTGCATTTCAGTTCCTCTATGTTCCTGTTTCTATCTCCACTGACTTCATTCTTAAGTAATGACCTTAGGCATTACTGGTACTAATCTATCTGTAATGGCAGAGTAAAAATTCCAGATCTGCTACTTACTGGCCACCTGACTTTGGACTAGCTACACAACCTCTTGAGACATTATTTTCTATAAAATGAGGATAGTTAGAATTAAAACATGTAGATATAATGTGTGTGTGCATATAAACCTTCCCGACAGTTCAGTTCAGCCTCTCAGTCGTGTCCGACTCTTGGTGACCCCATGGATTGCAGCATGCCAGGCCTCCCTGTCCATCACCAATTCCTGGAGTTTACTCAAACTCATGTCCATTGAGTTGATTATGCCATCCAACCATCTCATCCTCTGTGGTCCCCTTCTTCTCCCGCCTTCAATCTTTCCAAGCATCAGAGTCTTTTCCAATGAGTGAGTTCTTCACATCAGGTGGCCAAAGTATTGGAGCTTCAGGTTCAGCATCAGTCCTTCCAATGAAGACTCAGGATTGATTTCCTTTAGGATGGACTGGCTGGATCTCCTTGCAGTCCAAGGGACTCTCAAGAGTCTTCTCCAACACCACAGTTCAAAAGCATCAATTCTTTGGCACTCAGCTTTCTTTATAGTCCAACTCTCACATCCATACATGACTACTGGAAAAGCCAAAAGTAGTTGTGCAGTAAATGGCAGTTCTTATCACCCTGAAATCGATTGTAAAATCTGTGCTCCAGACTATGCTTTAGGCATTATATTCTTAACTATTTTCACTCATTTGCAATTCTCCAGCATTATACTGTCTCATTCCCTGATTTGTTAGTCTCACTTTCCTGACCTCTACCTTTTATGTAAACATTCTTTTGAATTAGTCTTTGAGACCCAATCCCTTCTTCTCCTATAGCTTTCTGCTTTGCAGGCAGCTGCTGAAGCGGGATACTCACAGGGCACAGGGTTAAACCTAGTCAGTCCTCCTTTTTCACAGTAGCTGGCAGCTGTCCCAACTGCCTGCCAAAGCCAAATGCTTAAAGAGAGAGAGAGTGAGGAGCCAACCATGAATCCCTTCCAGAAAAATGAATCCAAGGAAACTCTTTTTTTGCCTGTCTCCACTGAAGAGGTGCCACCTCAATCCTCCAACTTTCCAAAGAAACCATCTCCGGTGAGTCCTGGGATTCATCTCTGCCTCTGACAGGAACAGACTTACTCTATTGGTTCTCCTCCTTGGCCCCTACAGCTTCAGGTTGAGCTGTATTAGATATTAAAAGCTTTTCTCTCTTGGAGTTAGACTGAACCTGTAAACCAGATCTAAACAGGACTTTCTTTTAACTTAGGAGAGGAAGCAGCAACAGGAGGTGGTCAGAGTTCTTCAGTGGGTATCCAGAACTTGGCTGTATTTCATTGTACATTCTGAGTTTCTAAGAAAAAACAATTTGCATGTCCAGGGAAACTTGGCAAGTACTCCTTTCTGGAGAACTGTGTGTGATTATTCTTTCTTTACCAAAAAACCCTCCAAAACTTCAGCCTTTAGTTTCCCCTGTACACAGAGTCTATGCTGGACACCAAGAGAAGTTTTAGAATAGATCTGGCCTCTCTTACTGTGTTCCAGTGTACAGTAGGCAAAAGGAAAGAGAAACAAGGAAGTAACAATAATGTTTTACTTTATACACTTGGGATTTAATCCTCATATCAAAATCCTGTAAGAAGAGAGCCTACAGCAAGTATTATTGAGTTCTTACCACAAGCAAAGAAGTAGTATTAAGTAGTATCCTAGATATGGTAGTTCTTTGGAATAACAAAACTAAAATAGAAAGGCAGGTGTAGTGACAAAGACTGGATCAGTATCTGAGTACCACCAGTGACAGTGTTACATAGCTAGTAGAAGCGTGTTAAGTAAACTTCAGGTTGCATGATTCTTAAAGCTGTGAACTGGAAAAATAAAAAGACTATTCATTATGTCTTTCAAGCAAGTTTTTATTATATATTAATATATATTCATACTTTGGAGGGCTGTTTATATATCCGTATGGATAAAAGAATGAGTACATTAATTTATCATTTATTTAGTCATATATCTTCTGGTTCCAAAGAATTTAAGGCTGCTTACAAAGATGTATGTACATATACATCTTATACATTACTTATACATACATATACATACATACATCTTATGTATATGAAAAAGCAATTTAAAAAAATCTCATGATAAGATTCAGTTGAACCAAGGACACATACCTCCATCTCTCTCTCATTGGTTGGACTATCATAATGGGTAGGGATTTGAAATAAAATATGATATTCCTTTTATTCTGACTGATACAGTGCATTGAATAGCATAGTCCTTTTAATGCCCAAAAGGATTAGTGTGAAAATGTTACAGAATCTCTACTTCATAGAAAGAATGGACATTTAATCTGACAGAATTTAGGAATTCTCTGCCCAAGGTCAAGGTAACCGACCATCTTACCTTTAGGAATCTGTGTTGGATTCTGTGCCTGGCAGGAAGTATTCATATTGCTAAGATTCTTCCCAGCACAATGAATGTGCAAGTGGGGACAGAAAGATTAATCTACACAGTGGAGCTAAGCAGGGTACTGACATCTGAGTTGTAACTACCTGGATATCATGTGCTCTAGAGGCCAACTCTTAGTTATGTTCCTAGAAATAAGGATGATTATTCTCTTGCCCGGTGCCCCAGGCTTTCCATTTAGCGCTGTGGAAAGATGAACAGGTCCTGGTGTCTAGTATCAAGAAATGCCTGAGCAGTTCCATAATTAATGAATGATGGACAAAGGGATATTCAGAATGGTTTCTCTGACTGCTAAATCAGCAATGCAAGCACTTTTAGTATGATACTGACTGTTTCATGAAGATTAGGGACCATTGCTTCACATGACCTATCATAGTGACTTAAATGTTTTTTTTTTTTTTCTGTTGTGAAACAGTATAATGGTCTAAATAGGGAAATATTGTTCATGCTTGAGCCAGTGTCTTTTTGTTTCCTAGAAAATCTGTGGCTCCAACTATCCACTGAGTATTGTCTTCATTGTGGTGAATGAATTCTGTGAGCGCTTTTCCTATTATGGCATGAAAGGTAATTTTGTGTCCCCAAGTCCTACTTTTCTCCACTCACTCTCACCCCATGTTTGTAACAACCTGTCTTATATGCACTTATTTCCCTTATCTATTCTTTCTGCCTTCATCCAGTTTGTCCTTTCCTTTGGTGAAGATGTCCCCAGAAATACCTGATGGAATTTCACCTACTAACTCATAAAGACCAAAAACAGAAAGGAGTATTGGAAACCAGAATACAGCCTATGAGAATATAAGTGGAAAAACTCTCACCAATGGCATTCCATTCTTTATTTCTGTTCTTCAGGCCTATGGATTATACTGATGCTGGGAAGGAGAGTGGTGGTTTAGTCACTAAGTCGTGTCGGATTCTTGGGGGAAGAAGAAGAAAGGGATGTTAGAAGTCCCATGTTATCTTTTAGATTAACCTAAATGATGATATACACACAAAGACTGAAGGCAGTATTGCGTTTGTAGACTAAGCATAACCCCTTTTACTCCACAACTCCCAAGGGCCCTTCTACTGGCCAACAGTCACTGCTCAGTTGCTTTACTGATTGGACTGCTGAAGGTCAAGATCACCTTCAAAGATCTTATCAAACGTTCTTTTCCTCCATAACTATTTTAATGCATCTGTTTTGTTTTGGCTCGCTCTCCCCTCCCCCCCTTTCTTTTTTTGCTTAGCTGTGCTGACCCTGTATTTCCTATATTACCTGCACTGGAGTGAAGACACTTCCACATCTGTGTACCACGCCTTCAGCAGCCTCTGTTATTTCACTCCTATCTTGGGAGCAGCCATTGGTGACTCATGGTTGGGAAAATTCAAGTAAGGACGATGGGAGGTCATGTTCCAAGAAGTTTCATCGATTAATCGCGCAGAAACTATCACTTCTAGCCTCTTGCTTCCAAGCAAGAATATACTTGTGTCATCCATGACAAATAAGAATCTCTGTCAGACTGACAATACAGAAAGGTATTGTCTCTTCATAATCAGTGTTTCTAATATTTTTATACCCTTTTCAGTAAGGAGGGGTTTTTTCTTGTATCTAATTTTAACCTCCCATTCTGAAGTTTAAGACCAATTCTTGTTCTGATCTCAGGTGACAGAGACAGTTGACAGCAAAATGTAAAATTCAATGTATTAATAGTAGTTTGATATACTATCCATCTCTCCTCCAGATTGAATCATTTCAACCTTTTTAGTATCTTCATATAAGTCCCTCTTTGTAGCTCTTTTACCATCTCTGTTTCTCTTTTCTGACTTCCTTCTATAGTTTCTTAAGAATACAATAAATATTTTTATGAGTTAGACTAATGGTCTATTCATTTCAATATATTTTAAGTCTCTGAAAATAGTACCAAGAGATGTTTGGGGATAATGTTATAGTTGCCCCCTATAACATCATCCTCATGGACTAGGGATGGATCTCAGGTATCCACTATTCAGATATTTTCTGTGGAGTTGTCATCTATGGAATCATCTAAATTAGCATTTCTCAAAGTCCATTTTGTTGAAAATTGGTTGTATAGGATCTGATGAATGATATGTAGGAACATAAAACTCTTATAGTCAAATACGTTTGGGAAAATGTTAGGGTGAACAAAGCTAAAAAGTATCTTTACTGCATGATTTCTTGTAGCCTTGAACTTACTAATTAATATCAAAAATTTCTGAGAGAAAATCCATTTGCATTTCTCAGAAAAATTTTTTTCCTCCAACTCTTCCTCCTCCTGCTTCACTTATCCTGGCACTAAGAACAGTATAAATTCTGAGTCTGTATTACTCAAGTATCTGAATTCTATTTGTAGACTGATTGATTTAACTCTTTCAACAGGACAATCCTCTGTCTCTCCTTGGTGTATGTGCTTGGACATGTGATCAAGTCTATGAGTGCCTTACCAATACTGGGGGGACAAAATTTACACGTGTGAGTAAAATCCTGGAATAAAAACTGAACGACTTTTTCTCCACTGGACAGGTAAATGTCTCATGCATTCATTATAGATGTTTCTCTATCTTCTTACAAGAGATGTCCCTTTATTTCTAACATACTATTTTATTACCAAACTGATTAAGAAAAAAAATTGATCAGTTGAACTCTTTCCTGTGTTATCTGAGCTCATTTGCTTTTATTAAATATTTGGGGACTTGTAGGATGCCCAGTTAGCATCCTTTCCATGAAAACTATTCATATGCTTGAAGACATGAAAATTTTCATGTCCTCCATATTCCCTCACCTATTCATCCATCCACACTTTGTACTTTGAGACAGTCAAAAAAATATGCCTGTGATACTTCCTTATAATATAGTGTAGAATTCACATTCAAAACTCAGATTATTTCCATTTCTGTGTAGTCCATATATTCCAGTTGCTCTGTTCTCTTTATTAAGCTATTGATGCTTATGATTCCCAGCTCTTGATAGGTTCTGATTTCTGTTGGTTCAGTTAGTAGAGAGAATTAGACTTGTCCAAGAATCAGATAATATGTATTCTTGTTTATCATATGCCTATATGTATATTTTCCAATGAGTTAAGAATTTTGTTTGAGATTTAATGGATATTAGATACCTTATTATTGTTGTCCCATCAGAAATCACTGACATTTCTCCTATTAGTTATGACTAACTTAAAATTTTATTTTGTGGTTACTAAGGATATGTGGGATAAAAGTTCACAAGGACTTTCTATTGAAGTGTCCCTTTGACTATAATGAAACTGAGAACCAGTGCCTTAACTCTGGAGTTCCTTGAGTATCTGCTTCTATATGTTGCACTCATGAGGTAAATGAAACTATCAGGGACAAAATCTTCCCGTGTAATGATACTTTCTGGCAGAAACTCAAGGTTTATGGAGACTGTAAATGCTCCCGAGTCTCTCCTAGGAGGAAGCCATTGGTAAATGCCCAAAGTATAGAAAAGTGAAGGAAGTCATGCCCTTGTACACATATTTTTTCTCTTATAGCTCTATATTCCATTTCTACAGTTGTGTTTAGTATCAATATGATTAATACTCTCACCTTTCCATTTCAGAGTCCTGTCAATGGTCGGCCTGAGTCTAATAGCTTTGGGGACAGGAGGTATCAAACCCTGTGTGGCAGCTTTTGGTGGAGACCAGTTTGAAGAAAAACATGTAAGAGTTCTGTCATTTCTATGTTTTAAAAAAAGTAGAACAGGCATTAAACAACAGGTAGCCATTTGCCAAAAATGAAGTAATCCACTATCAGATCATATCTGAAGAGTTGTGTTCAATGCTGGGTACTGGTCATTAATAGAGAGAAAAATGGAAACATTTCAAAGGAAAGTGAACAAGGTGGCAAGTGGACTAAAAGGTGTATCTTAAGAGGAAAGGTTGAGGGAAAAGGAGATATTTAGCCCAGATAAGATAAGATTAAAGAGAATATTACAACTGTCTATAGATATTGGAAGGATGTCAGGAATTAATCCAAAGATCAATAAGTGAAAGTTATAGAAAATCAGCTTTTTGCTTGATGGAAAGAAAAACTTCAAATAGCTACAAGTAGTGAGTTTACTCTCACTTGAGGTATTTTAGAAGTTACATGGTCATCACTTTGGGAATGGGAGGTGATGAGTAGTGTGGAGATGATTTAAGCATCTCTAGCTTCAGGATTCTATGAAAGGGGAAAATGACCATTTGGGATAAAACAGAATGAGTTTCTCTAGATGAACATGTCTGGATGATCATTTCTTCTTTTCCTAAATACTTTCCACTGTCAGTGGGGAAAAAGCAGTATGAATAAATGTAAAAATGGCTCTGTTAAGGAAGCAGTGACAACCAGGCAAGGGAAGTAGTCTATTCTTGGATCAGACAACATTTCTAACTTGTTTTTACCTCTGTTTTCCTTTTTGATTCTCTTCATGTATTATTTCCTCTTCTATAGTATTTATCATGTATCTGTTTTTCTGTTCTTTCTCTGTGATTTGTCCTCCTTCTTTCCTCTAACCCATCAGAATATTTGAGTATTTTATATTCTTCATCTGCCTGAGGGTCCATAGAATATAACTGCTTGCTAACCTTGGAGAAATAACCAGCCTCTGGCAAGTGGGATTCTATGCATAATGAACTATACACATGGGTGAGTAGAACAGATTTAAGTGGGGACCAGAAGAGGAAGCAAAATACACCATGTATAGAAAATGGAGATTGTGCTGATGTGTCAGGGAGAGATACGGGAAGTCAGAATGAAGCACTGCTGCTGCTGTTGCTAAGTCGCTTCAGTCATGTCAGACTCTGTGGGACCCAATAGACGGCAGCCCACCAGGCTCCACCGTCCCTGGGATTCTCCAGGCAAGAACACTGGAGTGGGTTGCCATTTCCTTCTCCAATGCATGAAAGTGAAAAGTGAAAATGAAGTAGCTCAGTTGTGTCCGACTCTTCGTGACTCCATGGACTGCAGCCTACCAGGCTCCTCTGTCTACGGGATTTTCCAGGCAAGAGTACCAGAGTGGGTTGCCATTGCCTTCTCCAGCACAGAAGGGCATAATAAATAAAGTGTCAACAACTTTATTTGAAAGTTACTTAATTTTGTAGGCGCTCCACAAAGATATTCCAGAAATAGGACAAACCCACCTTCGAGTTTCCACCAGTCACTTCCAAGCCCACAGACTTCCTTTTCTACTCTCTGGCAGACTTCCCATAAGCATTAGGAAAATTATCCTGTTTGATCAACAGTTTACTAGAACCATGTTCTAGTCCTATTCCTACCACACATTCCACAAAATCTATTTAATTTTTATCTCAGTTATTCATTCACTTAATTCCATTAAAAAAACATTTACTGAGTCTGTAACTCTGGGAGTTGGTGTTGGACAGGGAGGCCTAATGTGCTGCAGTCCATGGGGTCACAAAGAGTTGGACACAACTGAGTGACTGAACTGAACTGAAGTGAGTCTGTAATATAAATCAGGTGCTATAGTAGTAATGATAGTAATGATAGAGATTACAGAAAATGGTAAGATACAATTTTTGGCCTCTAAGAACTCTCAACCTACTGAAAGAAACAGACATTTAATGCAAGGAAACTAATATTAGAATAAATATATATATATAACACAATGCATAGATGTAGTATACAATAGGACTTCCCTGGTGGCTCAGATGGTGAAGAATCTGCCTGGAATGCAGGAGATCCAGGTTTGATCCCTGGGTTGGGAAGATCCCCTAGAGAAGGAAATGGCAATCCACTCCCGTGTTCTTGCCTGGAGAATTCCATGGACAGAGAAGCCTGGTGGGCTATATGTAGTTCATGGAGTCGCAAAGAGTCAGACACAACTGAGTTACTAACACTGTCACTCACTTTCATACAAGATAACCGTTTTTGCCAAGATAAAGTGATAAAAAATATTAAAGATGCTTGCTTGTACTAGTGTTTGAAAGATAGGGAAATATTTGTCTGCAGTCAGCAAGATATGTGTTAAGATATCTAATATGATAGTCACAAACCATGGAGGCCATATCTGAATCAGTGTATGTACCTCTCACTTAGTCTGAACATGAGGTGGGGATGGACCGAGTAGGTACATTGAACTGATGATTTGTCCTTTTTGTTTATTTATTTTTTCAGGCAGAGGAACGGACTAGATACTTCTCAGTCTTCTACCTCGCCATCAATGCAGGGAGCTTGATTTCTACATTTGTCACACCCATGCTGAGAGGTTGGGATCTTTTCTGAGGACCTCTGTATAAGCTTTACTCTGGCCAGCCAGAAATCTGTTCAAGGCTTCTTACTGTCCATCCTCTTTTATAAGGGCTTGAAAATCTGAGTGTATTTCTTTTAATCTTGAATTATCTACCCTAAAAGAAGGATTATAGATTAGGTGATGGGAGGAAAGAGGATGGCTATGTCTATTACCTCAAAAACCTGAGCTTATAGAATAGAACATCAAAGACTTAAGATTCAGGAATAATTTGGCTTTGTTTTTCCTGTAGGAGATGTGCAGTGTTTTGGAAAGGACTGCTATGCACTGGCATTTGGAGCTCCAGGACTGCTTATGCTGATAGCTCTTGGTAAGTGCAGTGGGGCAAGGATACTAATAACCACTGATGCCTTCCACATGGAGAGCATGATGTAAGCACTTTGCACAAACTGTTGCATTCAGTCCTCATACTAACCTATTAGAATTTTTGATGATGGCCATTATTAGGTAAAGGTTATTTTAGGGGTTTCACCTAGACATTGTAGATAAATTAACTGAATAAAGTCATAAATCTCAAAAAAAAAAAATACTGAAGCTTACATAACTAATAGGTTTCCTAGAGACCTCTAAAAAGGACTGATTCTTGGATGCCATGTAGGACCAATTAAATGATGATCTCTGTAGGATACGGCTTTGGTATCTGTAAATTTTTAAGTATTTAGGTGATTCTAATTGTAGTCATGGTTGAGATGTACTGATCCATACTGCAGGATATAGTAAGCAAAGAAAATAATCCTTCCACTCAAACCAGCTTATTTTATCTGATAACTATTTATCTAGTAATTGGAAGATGTTTTAAATTCTTTGGGCCTTTTAAAACTTCTAGATTTAGCTGTTTCTGCCCTGCTGTGCAATGCTCCCAAGAAGTTTCCTTTTGAGCAAAGAGAATAAGAGTAGTTGGATAAGTAGGGGAAACCAGTCAAAATGGCCATCAACAAAAAAATCTACAAACAATAAATGCTTGAGGGGGTGTGGAAAAAAGGGAACCCTTTCACACTGTTGGTGGGAATAGAAACTGATACAGCCATGAAGGGGAACAGTATGGAGGTTTCTTGAAAAACTAAAACTACCATAGGACACAGCAATCCACTACTAGGCACATACCCTGAGAAAACCACAATTCAAAAAGACACACATACCCCAGTGTTCATTTCAGAACTATTTACAATAGCCTGGATATGAACCAACCTAAATGTCATTGACAGATGAATGGATAAAGAAGATAAGATACATACATACAATGGAATATTACCCAGCCATAAAAAGGAACGAAACTAGATTATTTATAGTGATGTGGATGAACTTAGAGTGTGTCATACAGCATGTAGTAAGTCAGAAAGAGAAAAGCACATGTTGAATATTAATGGAATGCATATATAAAACACATATATGGAATCTAGAAAAAAAATGGTATTGATGAACCTTTTTGCAGGGCAGGAATAGAGACACAGACATATAAAATGGACTTGTGGACATAGAGGAGGAAGGAGAGGGTGGGACAAATTCAGAGAGTAGCACTGACATATATATAGACACTACCATGTATGAAATAGATAGCTAGCGGGAAGCTGCTATATAGCATAGGCAGCACAGCTCAGCCCTCTGGGATGACCTAAAAGGAGTGGTGGGAGGGAGGCTCATGAAGGAGGGGATAAATGTATGCATATAGCTGCACCACATTGTTGTTCAGCAGAAACTAACAACACTGTAAAGCAATTATACTCAAATTAAAAATAAATAAATAGGAGTTGTATAAGTAGGGGGAAACTCATGCTACATAGATCAAATGGCATTCCTTCTCTTTACCACCAAGAACCCAGCAATGGAAGAGGAAGAGGAATGTGTGTGTTGCTTAGTTTACACAGTCTAAGGGGAAACTTGGACATGATTGTTTCTAATCATTGACCTGGAGACTTGTTCTCACACTGAGCCTTTGAGTGACATCCCCCCTGGAGGATATCCAGTCCAAACACATAAAAAGCTCAATAGAGGTTAAAGAACCCAAAAGCTCAATGTTCCATCTGATTATTTTCAACCAAGGGAGGGGGCTAATAGTATTACTCAGATTGCAATTTCAATTCCAAGAAATTTATGCATTATTCTAGGAGCCCTGTAATAATACATTCTCTGTTTCCTTCTCTCTTCAAAGCCAAATTATCTTCCTGGTTTTCCTCTGATTAGTACTATGCCCTTTTCTTTGGATCATTGCACAATAATATTATTTACATATCAGAATAATTATGAATATCAAAAGAAATATTATAATGGAATGTTCTATAAATTATGAAATATTAACAAGTACTTGTTGGTTCAGGTGATAAGGAGTCTGCCTGCAATGTGGGAGATCTGGGTTCAGTCCATGGGTGAGGAAGATCCTCTGCAGAAGGAAATGGCAAATCACTCCAGTATTCTTGCCTGGAAAATCCCATGGAGGGAGGAGCCTGGCAGGCTATAGTCCATAGGGTCGCAAAGAGTTAGACCCAACTGAGCAGCTTCACTCACTCAAACAGGTATTAGCTGTCATTGTTAGTCAACTACTTCAGTTTTCTGGGTACTAATAAGTCAATTCTCTGACTTTTCACTGTAATTTATTCATTAGATTTTTTCACTCATTAATTCATTCAACAAACATTTACTTAATGAGCCTTTATGTGTTAGATTCTGTTCTAGTTATCAGGGTCACGTTGGTGAATTAGATAGCTACAGCATTCATGCTTTCAAAGAATGTATGTGGTCTAGCAGGAGGAGGGAAACAGACATGTAGACAGGAATTTTCAATATAGTATGATCACTGTCACAACCGGGGAAATACAGAGGAAGCTATAGGAATAAATAGGAGGGATACTAAAGGCTTTGAGGCTCAGAAAAGCTTGGTCTAAAGAAATGAAATGGAAGATAAGACCTAAAGAATTAACAGCAATTAATCACAATTAATCTGGCCATCACCAGATGGTCAACACTGAAATCAGATTGATTATATTCTTTGCAACCAAAGATGGAGAAACTCTATACAGTCAGCAAAATCAAGACCGGGAGCTGACTGTGGCTCAGATCATGAACTCCTTATTGCCAAATTCAGACTTAAATTGAAGAAAGTAGGGAAAAACACTAGACCATTCAGGTATGACCTAAATCAAATTCCTAACAATTATACAGTGGAAGTGAGAAATATTTAAGGGACTAGATCTGATAGATAGAGTGCCTGATGAACTATGGATGGAGGTTCGTGACATTGTACAGGAGACAGGAAGCAAGACCATACCCAAGAAAAAGAAAAGCAAAAAAGCAAAATGGCTGTCTCAGGAGGCCTTACAAATAGCTG